>NC_065540.1:26332888-27632888 GCF_932294415.1 Quercus robur | reverse complement strand
AAATTCACCCGGTGGGGTTTTGCCTTGGTGGTTTTCCCCATTGGTAAACAAATTACCTGTGTCAAATTTATTTTTCGCTGCATTTAACTTAGTTGGTGATTTGTTTGTATTACCACGCTTATTGCATGAAATTGAATCTAATTAATTCACTTGGCTAATTAATTGATTAATTTACCAAAGGGGTCAATACATTCTTATCCTATCAAGTTGTATCAGAGCGGGCACGCTCTAATTAGGTTTAATCTTTGCTGTATGATCCATTGACCTCTATTTGTCATGGATAGAGGATAATCTCTTATCATACTTCCTTTATTTTATGACACTAATTATGCATACTGGAAAGTACGCATGAGATTTTTCTTGCAGTCTTTAGATGAAAAGGTTTGGTAAGCTATGGAGGTTGGCTGGACTAAGCCAAAGGAAGCGCCAGCTGATTAGGATGATGCCAAGATCAAAGCGACAAACTTCAACAGCAGAGCATTGAATGCACTATTCAGTGCGGTGACTAATGAGAAATTCAAAAAGATATCCTCAACTGAAACTACTAAGAAAGCATGGATTATCCTCCAGACAACTTATGAAGGAACTAAAGCTATCAAGGATTCAAAACTCCAAAGGCTTACTACTAGCTTTGAGGAGATAAAAATGGAGGAGGATGAGCCATTTGATGAGTTCTATGCCAAGCTAAAGGACATAGTCAACTCAGTCTTTAATCTTGGAGAAACCATTCTCGAACCCAAGGTTGTAAGAAATGTGCTAAGGTCTATACCTGAGAGATTTCATGCCAAGATCATTGCCATTGAAGAATCAAAGGATATTGACTCTATTCCTTTAACAGAGCTGGTTGGCAACTTTCAAACCTATGAATTAGGTTTGACTAGAATCGGGAAAGGAAGCAAAGGCAAGAGCATGGCACTAAAGGCCAAAAGTAATAAGATTGATGAGTCTTCAGATGATAAAGATTCCAAGATGAAATCCTACATCACTAGGCAATTCAAGAAGTTCGTGAAAAATGCCAATGCGAAAGGATTTGATAGAGATCGTAAGCAATCCAGTTTGTCTCAATTCAAGAGCCAAGACAGAGGAAAGAATAATGCTAAGGATGGCGGTCAGTACACTATTTCCTCCGGACCAAAGTGCTTCGAATGTCAAGGTTTTGGACACATGAAACAAGAATGTCCAACATATCTCAAGTCAGTTAGGAAAAGCAAGGCTCTTGTTGCTACCTTGAGTGACACCGAGCCTGAGATTAAGTCAGATGACAGTGATGATGAGGGAATTTTAAATACCTTCATTACTATAGTTGATCCTACTAAAGGGGTTACAAAAACAGTAGAAAAAGAAAAGGACTTAGTGGAGTCTAAGTTTGAGAAAATAGATGAATAAGATGACATTCATACAGCTTATGCTAAATTATTCAAGGTTTCTGAGAAGCATGAGAAACTGTATAGTCTGGCCACCATAAAGATGAGTGATGTGGAGCTGGATTGAGAGGAGCTCTCTACAAAAGTTGATAAAGCAAATCAAACCATTGGAGCTTTGTAGTTCGAGAACAACTTCCTTGCTGAAAAGACAAAGAAGCTTGAAGTAGAACTGTTCCATGTTAAAGCACAATTGGAGAGGACTTCCAATGCAAAGTTCAATGAGATGCTTAACTTTCAGAAAGCTGCTTCTAACAAAACCGGTTTGGGGTATGATTTCTCTTCTCCTAATATTGCCTCTTCTAGTACTACTGTATTTGTCTCACCTGCTAACAATGTTAATTCTGAGAACAATGAAACTAAAACTGAAATAGCTAGTGAGAACGTAGACAAAGGCAAATCTATTCTAGGAGCACCCCCTAAGGTTGAAAAGAAAGAAACTAGAAACCCTAGGATTAGAAGGTTAACAACAAAAAGTCTCAACTGAAGAAACCGCATCTCTGTCATCACTGTGGAGTTTCAGGGAATACTCATCCAAATTGCTACAAGTGGTTAGCCACTCAACAAAGTAATAGAATGCTTTCTTCCGGAAATCAAAATCAATTTCCATCCTCTTTTACTCCTCTAGGAGATCTTCACAAGGCCCTCATGTTCCTTTCAAATTTGAATAGTTTCAACTCTTCCCCCTCACCACCGAATCAAAGGTTTGTTCAAAGGAAAGGTTCTTTCAAGGTGTGGAAGGAAAAAGGCTCAAAGTGATTTAGTCACTTTTTCTCTCTCTCCCCTTTTGTTTGTGCAATACTTGTTTGTTTTGCTTTCTTATTTTGAGTTAGTCTAGTTTTATGTTTTGCCTTGTTCAACTTGTTTTTGTTTGTTTGTTTTCAATTTTGCTTTATTTATTTTTTTCAAAAAAATTTAAAAAATTTGAAAAATTAGAAAAATACAAAAACAGTGTATGTTTGTGTACATTGGTACTTGTGTACCTTGGATGGCCATAGAAATAAAGTTTTCTAAACTTTGCATCTCTTGTAACTTAGATGAGCATTTCAATGCACAACTAAGTAAATGAGTTTTGTGGCTCATGTTTGTGATGAGTACGATTAAGTGATCTCTTATACTTAACACTTATATCACTCTTTTTGACGGGAATGACTAAAAAATCTTAAGAGAAAGGCATAAATAACCATCTCACCACTAAAGCCCGCTAATCATGTATAACATCTGTGTGCTTCGACATAGCAAAATTGTGATATTTAAGCTTATATAATTGGGTATTTCTTCTCTTTCTCTTATATGCCCATGCATGATATGCTCAAAAAGAAAAAGAATATGCAAAGAAAATCAAAAGAAAAAAGAATCAAAATGCTTTTAAATATAGTTGCAAGTGTGTTTCTAGGAGATGTGGGAGTTATAAGTTATACATCGAAGGTGATAGTCTCCATCAAGCAGCTATGATTGTGTGTGAGTGTATGTGATTTTCTCATATCTCAAATCGTCATAATATGAGACACTTACGTACTCTTGCTATATTTTCACACACAACACACAAATTCTTCGCTACTTTTGATACATGTGCAGGTACAATGTGATTTGGCCATCACAAGGAATACATATGTTAATGTATGCTCACTAAACTGTCATAACTTGTTTTTGAAATATAAAATCAGTTAGACTTGTTTAGTGTGTGTGTGTGTGTGTTTTGTTTTCTTTTTTGAATGCTTTGCATAGATATTGAGAAATGTTTTGAGAGCTTAATGTGTTGATTGGATCTATGTTTGAGTAGCTTGCTTATTGCATTCATCTTTATGTGTTTTTCCTCTCTTTGAAAAACCTGTTTTCTTTAAGCTCAACAGCTTCTCGACAGATCCTCGATAGCTTCGTATCTATCAAGCCCCTCTTTCTTCTTTTCTCGACAGAAGTTAGCGCAATTTCAATCCATCGAATTTTCTGGAATTTGTCTCGATAGCTTCTCGATCTATCGAGAAACTTTCTGTCTAGTCGATAAATTCTCGACAACTTCTCAATCCATCGAGGTACTTTTGCTGTCGACAGATCCTCAACAGCACCTCGACAAATTCATATCTGTCGAGATTTAGTGCTCGATAGATCTCAATAACTCCTCGATCCATCGAGCTGCATTTTTCTATATATAGCTGAGGCGCGATCCGGTTTTCATTTTCTCACTTCTCTCTCGATAGAAAACTTTCTCTCTTGACCCAAAACTCTTTCTCACTCTCAAATCTTCTCACCCACTGCATTTTCGGCCTAGATCAAGATCAAAACACTTGGTAAGTGTTCTAATCTTCTCCCTTTTTCATGCATTTTAAACCTAGGTTTTGGGGTTTTTGAGTTTTTCTTGTATTTTTGGGTTGGGCTTTGTGTATTTGATGATATATGATCATGCATTGCATTTCATTAGCATTTTAATAATGTTTCATGCATTTAGATGTGTGCTGGTAGGTTTGGATTGGGTTTCAACCAATGATGCAATTTATTTTTAGCATGTCACATGTTCATGCATCTTTCATGCATACGCACTCTTTCATTCCTTTTTCTAGATTGTGATTGTGTTATGTTTCCTCTCTCTCTCTCTCTCTCTCTCTCTCTCTCTCTCTCTCTCTCTCTCTCTCTCTCTCTCTCTCTCTCTCTCTCTCTCTCTTATAAACTATGCATGGCACCTAAGCACAAATCCACTCCAATTCGGAACCCTCTTGGTTCTGGGTCTTCTTTTTCTTCTGATACACCCCCTCTTCACATTCGGTTCTATGATAGGAAGGCCCAGCAAAACTTCCTTAAGAACTTTCAAAGACATGATGTTCATCCGGAGTGCCATGTCATTCTGTCAGACTTTTCTAACACTCCTCTACCCGGTGTCATTCGAACTCGGGGATGGGAATCTCTTTGTGAGATACCCTTGAGGTGCCCTATCGTGTTTATACAGGAGTTTTACTCCAATATACACGGTATCGATACCTCTATACCTTAGTTTTCCACGACACTCATAGGTACACGTATCGTAGTCACTCCAAATCTTATATCTGAGATACTACATGTCCCAATGGTATCGCATCCTGATTACCCCAGTTGTCAGCGTCTAAGGACTGTGTCCAAAGATGAGCTTCTGTCTCATTCCAGTGAGACACCTTCTGTATGAGGTGAGCATCAAAACACCCCATGCTTGAGCTTTGCAAAAGGTCTGAGATTCCTTAATATGATGATGACATTTGTTCTTACTCTACTGTCTCACTATAACTCTATCATAGAGCCTCGTGCTCCATTTTTGTTGTCCCTCTTAGAGAATCTTTTTATTGACTTCCCCACTCACTTCATCACTTCCATCATTGATATTTATCAAGATACGACGACTCGTGATAAGCTTATTTTTCCTTCGGCTATCATGCAGATTCTTCATCATTTTTCTATCCCTATTCTTGATTCTCCCTACTTCACCGTTATGGGTGCCATCAGCGCAACTTTTGTTCGGCAGAGCAAGGCCCAGCTTCGATCGAAGCGGCCATGGATGGAGACGACTGATCCCGCAACTCCTGCTGTTCCTTCCATCTCCGCTCCTTCTTCCTTGGGTGGTGGTGGGACTCTTGAGGCCATCATTGCACAGCTTCAGCGCATGGATGCTCGCCTTGACACTCTCAATGATGAGTTGTGTCAGGTGAACACCCATGTCAGTCGTATTGCACGACGATAGGCTCGCCTTAGTGGTTTCACAGCTTCTCCCTCTCCTTCTCTAGAGGCTTTGATAGATGAGGATGGCGATGATGGTGCTGATGATGATGATGAGGATGAGGATGCTAGCTCTACCAGTGATAATGAGATGACAACCTCTCAGTGACTTACCATTTGTCATTCATGACAAAAAGAGGGAGTAGTTTTGGGATGAGAGTAATCTTGTATTTAGGAGAAGAGTTAGCATAAGATATTTTTGTTAGGGGGAGTGTTAGATTTTTTAGGGATGTAGTGAGGATTTTATGTATTTTTTTTCTTTTCTTTCTCTTTAGTTACATTATCCTCTTGTACACCAGTCTTTTGACCATTTATTTATGACATACATTGTATTTGTTTTCATATATATATGATGATGTATGTTATTTTTCACCTATCTCTCCATGTGTTGTTTCTTTTCTCTCTTTATACACATACTTATTTATGTATGCAATCTTTATTTCTGTTTCACACTAAGATGCCTTGATGAGTTTTGTTTAAAGTGTTTCAACAAGACAGGTTGTGAAAATCTACCACGCCATGAACTCTCTTCTTGCAAACATTTTTAAAAGTTTGTGTTAGAATAAGATTTTCTTGTAATTTAACAAGTGTTTATGAGTTTAGTGATTTAAGACTTCTCTCATAATTCATTTATTTGTTGTGGTTTTATCACGAATTGCCAAAGGGAGAGATTGTTAGGACATATGTTGAAAGTGTTAGAGACATATGTGATGTAAATTGGCTAATCCTTGGACAAAACGCATTTTACTTGCATTTTGGTAGATCTATGATGGATTTAGTACTTCAAGGAATAAGAGTTCAAGTTTAGTATTGAAGCCATACAAATCTGTCCAAAAAATAAGTGAAGAAGTATTGTTCATTAAAACTCGACAAATAGCTTGACAGAATCATATCTATCGAGGTTTAATGTTGAAGCTCAACAGAAGCTTGATAACAGTTGTATCTATCGAGAATTATGAAATTAGAATTTCCAGATCTGATTTCACGCATATCCATGTGTACTTGTGTACGGTTTCTTTTCTCACAACCTTAGACATATATAAGGGTTATTTTAAGGGCCATCACAAGATGATGCAAAATGATTATACATGCATATTGTGACCAAAGAAATTTTCCCTAATTCATCATATTCTCTCTAGAAGTTACTGCATCTTTGTGCCAAGGGTTTTGTAACCAAGGAGCTTCTTGATACTCATTGTTGGATGAACTGAAGAACTTTGCAGCCAACATCTTCCTCAAGTTGGTGTGTTAGTCACGTACTGAGAGTTATGCACCATTGGTTAGTCACGTACTGAGAGCCGTGCATTAAAAAAAGAGATTACCACTACATTACAAGTCCAATTGGGTATTAGGGTAAGAGTTCAACTGTAAGTTGGTATTAGCTACTAGGATTCCTTTTACTTGTAACCGCTTGTTTTGATAATAGTGGATTATCAGGAGTGGTGACTTTAAATTCACCTGATAGGGTTTTGTCTTGGTGGTTTTCCCCATTCGTAAACAAATCACCTGTGTCAAATATATTTTCCGCTGTATTTAATTTAATTGGCGATTTGTTTGTGCTACCATGCTTATTGCATGAAATTAAATCTACTTAATTCACTTGGCTAATTAATTGATTAATTTACCAAATTGGTCAATACATTCTTAGCCTATCAGCTATAAATATATATATATATATATATGAAGATATCATGGTACATTACATGGTATCATAATGTTGACTAATTTGGTTTGATAATGAATGACAGAGTTAATAGCAACCTTCCTATTAGTGAAGGTGTGTAATTGTAATGTAAGGCATCTAGCTAGGCTAGGGTGGCATTAATTATAACTTGTAAACCCTAGAAGAACAATGAGTCGACTATGAATTCATTTCAAATTAAGCCCATAAATTCACCATAAATTGAAATAACAAAAGGCATTGATGTTGCCAACCCCTTGTTAACTTTATTCTTGATAACTATCATAGGCATCTCTATGAGGGGGAAAAAAAAGGTACATCTTGTTACCTCTTGTTACCTCTATTCTCGGTAACTCTCATAGACATAAGCATCTCTCTACAAGTAAGAAAATTAAAAATTGTAATTAAAAACTAAATGTACAATATTGAATTGAAGGTAACCCTTGGAGTTACAATAGAGAGTTTTTCTAAGACCATAGACTTGAGCACAATTTGCTTTAGTGTCAATTAGTAATTGGATTACCTCATTTACATGTAGGTCCACCATCTAAAGCATTGGAGTTATTAGTTAACACTCAAGCAAATTGTGACAAAATGTGTCTCCTTAGACTTTTTGAGTAGAATTTCACTCTCATACATACATATATACATAGACGTATAAATACACAGAATATAAAAACACTGAATTATAACAACCATTAACATGTAAAAAGAGCTAAAGTATATATGATTTGTTAAGAAAGTGAGCTAAATATATATGATTTTGTTAAGAAAGTGTCCTCAGGACGCAAGTTAAAGTGCATTTAATACTCTATAGTCTATACATCAATACAAAAAAAAAAAAAAAAAAATATATATATATATATATATATATATTGATGATGCCAAAAATCGTCAGTAAGTCACACGGTCCTCACGTGCTCTAGATAGAACCTATGAAACAGAAACAAAGAAGACCTTACAGAGAATACTGGTGTGATATCGGCCAAATACCCTCTGAAGGTTAAGTTAGAGAGAATTTCTACCACTCTAGAGTGCCAAAGCTGGGAAAATTACGCGTATCTTGATTTGTGAGAGTTTTGGAGTTTTTATAGTAGTGTAGAACTGACTTTCATTTCTTGGCGGAGAAGGTATTTCTTTCTAGAGAAGATTCTCATTGATACTCGTATTTTACAAGATCCTTTCCTTGTAGAGATTCCTCTTATTAGAGTTGGGCGTAGAATACAAGATATTTCCATGTATAGACATTTGTGGAGACCATGCTAAGCCATGCTGGACCCGTCGGCCTCTTCACCCCCGTCGGCCACTTGCTTCATCTGAAGGTTCCTCGTTTGCTTATGGAGGTGCCCGTCGGGTATCGTGGTGGGGTCGTCAGCTTATGGTGCCACTGCTTTTGTCCTTCCGTATAAGCACATGAAGCTAACGGGTCCGTAGGTACCATCGGCCTCCTTGTGTGTCACACATTAAATCTTTTGCAAGAACACCCTTATCATATATATATTTATACATATATGTATATATGTATATCAATTAATATATTTAATTTAAATTTTTATACGCAACCTTTTATAAATAAGAACAAACTTTATCAAAAGCTTATATATATCTTCCCAACAGAAACCTTGATGGTTCTTGTGATTTCTTTGGGTCTTCGGATCTTTTTTTTTTTTCTTTTTTCTTTTTTTTTTTCGTTATCCTCCTGTTTGGGAGTTTTGTTTCCCTAGTTTTGCTTTCTCTCTCCTAGTGTGTTTGGCGTTTGTTTGTATACTTTCGGATTCTTATTAATACAATTTTCTATCTTTTCCATCATCATCATCATCATCAACAACAACAACAACAACAACAAAAAAACTAACTTTATCATTTTTCAAAAGTAACAGATTTTTTTAGTGTGTGTACTGTGTACACTAAAAAAAAAAAAAGGAGTATTACTTCTTCTTCTTTTTCTTTTTTTTACTTTCTCATTGTTCGGCTTTCCTTTTACATATTTTAAATCTTAGACTAAAAAGACATCGATAAAATAAGAAAAAATTTCCTTTCAAAATTTGTAATAATATGAGATTCAGAAGAGATCATAATTATCAGTAAACCAAAAGTGGTATTAATTGTGGGCTTAGATGAAAACCAATAAAAGGTTAGTTACATAAACATTTTGTAAAAATGTTGTAAAATAGTTTGTGATTGTAGCATTACTAAAAAAAAAGTCAAAAGAAAATTATCTCTTAATTTCCCTTATTTAGCTTGGTGTAAAATAGATTTGTTTTCCACTAAAATTTTAGTGAAAACAACTTTATCTCACACGAAACTAAATAAAGAAAACAATTTATCTCATGCGAAGTTAAATAAGGAAGGTCAAAAATATTTTTTCAACTTATTTTACAATCGCTACTAAATATAAAAAAAATGAGATAGTTTCTAGAAAACAAATAGAATCTTATAATCATTACACTATTATCTCTATCATGGATAAAAATTTATTTTTTTAAAAAAGAAAGAAAATGCTTTCTAATTTATTAATGTATAAAAAATAATAAGAAAAAAAAAAAAAGCAATGACATGGAAAGAAAATGAAAAATAGTGATGAATTGATATTTTAACTTTTAAGTTTTAACATAAGGAAAATAATTATTATGATCTTTTAAAAAATATTGAGAAAAAGAAAAAAAAAAGGCTAATATATTGGATTCCAAAATTAAAATTGTTTATATAATAATATATTCTATTTCACAATATACACAAGAAAGACTTTATGTATTTCATATCAATCTCAAGTAATATATGTGTGTGTGTGTTTTCAAGTGCATATACATACATGCATATATAAATTATGTCCTTTAGAATCAAATCCTGACTCTTGCCACAATCTTTAAGCACAACATTTTTCACAAATAGTTGACATTGATAGACAATAAATTAATATTAATATGAATTAAGGGGCATTAAAAAAACATTTATTCAAATTATTTTACATATAAATGATAATAACATACTTTTCCGATATACATTCTTTTTATAAATAGAGTAATTATATTCAATTTATAATGGATAGATAAAGTAATTATATTACACACATATATATATATTAAGGTTAATTACATCCCTAACAACAAAATATTTTTAAAAATTCTAACTCCATTACTGATTGTGATAATTCTTTGTATATCATTTCAACGTAAAACTATTATTAGTACAGATAATATGTCATTTTATAACGCCAAAGTTACACGAAATGTTACCATCAAAAAAAAAAAAAAAAGGTTACACAAAATGTTTTGATCTTTATATTTATTGGGTGGATAACCATAGAAGCATTCCACTAAAGTCATTACAATAAATATGAAGAGAAATTTCACTTTTTCACACTAAATTATACCACATTTTATACTTTCTCATTTGAACTATTGAAATGCTCGATTGAACCACACCCCCCCTACCCCCAAAAAAGAAGTTATAACTCTATAATACTTAACCCATTGTTGTCTATTTTGGGGTTAAGTTTAATGAAGAGAAATTTCACTTTTTCACACTAAATTATACCACATTTTATACTTTCTCATTTGAACTATTGAAATGCTCAATTGAACCACACCCCCCCTCACCCCCCCCCCCCCCCCCCCTCAAAAAAAAAGAAGTTATAACTCTATAATACTTAACCCATTGTTGTCTATTTTGGGGTTAAGTTTAATGAAATTGTAGTATTAAAAAATCAATTTATCCCTCCCTCCAAAACATATGGTAGAAAGTAAATTGGTCTTATAATGCTATATTTAGTTATACTGAATCATACATTCTTATAGTTCAAGAAATAAGTGTAAAATGGAGTATAGTTTTTTGAGGTGGAAAAATGTAATTTCTCGTTGACGACTTAAGTTTGGTAGATGCAATTGCAGCACCATTTGAGTAAAAACTACATCAAAGAAAATTTTTTGCAATTCACATTGAGAGGAAATGCCTATTTAATAAGTTCATGCTTTGTTTTTTCCTTAGGCCACAGGGCTCAGTTTCATTAGCAACCCGAACCATATCAACAAAATTCAGCAAAAATAATATTGGACTTTGGGCCTAACCAAATTAAAGCCTAAAAGGGATGTCCAAAACCCTTAAAGCTACACAAATTGGGCTTTTGCCCTTATAACCCTTAAAAGTTTTCAACTTGGACCCAAGCTTTCTATGGAACTGAAATGGGTTCGCAAGCCTAAAATCTATACCTCCATAGATTCGGCTACGAGGCCCATGTCTTCTTCTGTACATGGAATGGGTTTGCAAGCCCAAGTTCGCTACTTTACAAAATGGGTTCTAACTAATCCCAAACCTCCTCCACCTCACCGTAAGTTTGAAGCCTGTGAAATTTTTTCTCATAAAAGGAATCAAGATTCATTGCCCATATCTTTTTGTGGTGGGCCTTCCTGATAAAAGTCCATATTTACATTAAATGGACCTTGGAAAGAAAATCCATCAAAAAGCAACTTAAACCATTTGGGATATTGAAATAATGAAGGCCCATATATAAATCTCAAAGGAGCAAGAGATTGGACTTGTTCAAATAAAAAGGTGGCCTAAAAAAAACAATGAAAATAAAGGAGGAGAAGTCTCACTTGTTGAGAAGTCTCACAAATTCATCATCACTTACAAGACAAAAAAAAAAAAAATTTGTTGGAGGAGATTTTCTACCCAAAAAGAGAGAGAGAGATAGAGAGATTAAGAGCCGTGTGAGAAGAAGGCCAACTTTTTCATGCTTAACTCATGCTACCAGATCATGGAAACACAAGACCTTCACTCCCCTCACCTATCATCTCATTTTTTGAAAGAAAAGACTATTGCTTTGAAAATTTCGGCCAAAGCTTAGAGAAGCCATGATTGAAACTCAAAGGAAGACTAGGAGTTCGCAATTTTCTGCGGGCATATAACTATAGCAAGAAGAAGTTTCATCACAAGGCTTCATTCCATGACCCAAGTTCAAGAGTTTTCAAGAGGGAACTTGAGAATTCTTGGTTTGGAGGGTTCAAAGCTGTGTTTAAGTGACTTTAGTGATTGCAGGGTTAACTGGATGCATGAATCTTGGCATGTCATCCAGCATGAAAGGGTTGGTGTACATCAAGAATTGCTTGGGAAAACAAAAAAGAATATCTTGCACTCAGTTGATCTTAGTATGGTTGTTCTTCCTTCTCTTTTCCTGAACTTAATCAAGCATTCAATGTAAGCCCCAAGACCAAACACCCCTGCTCTAGTGACCAGGACGGCCTGCACCTTTTAGGAAAGTAGATCAAGTGACTTGAAGTAACATACCTTAGCAAAGAACTAAGTAGAAAACCACAAAACGCTCAACCCCAACAAGTTGAACTAAGTAGTAATATGTTGGGTTTTTAACTTAAAAATACACTTCCATCCCATGAGAAAAAATCCACATGACAGAATCTTAAAAAGATAACCTAAGAAACAGCACCTAAGTACTGTACCTAAGTTTTGTTCTAAACTATTTTATCTTATAGCTTTTCAATAAATTCAATGTTGAATTGCATTGTTTCCTCATCTCCTTTAAATTTGCAAAACATGAAAAATGATTAATAACAATCTCATCTCATCTCAAAATTTAAAATCATATAAAAAAAATATAACTTTACAAATAAATAATAAATAAATTGCCATTAGTAGGAAATTTGGTTTGTATGTTAAAAATTTATATATATATAGGAGAGAGAGAGATGAAAAATTAAAATGTTAACATTTGGGGGTAATATGAAAGTGGATTTATTTATTATGTAAGGGTATATTAGAAAAGAAAAGTGATAGTATTTGTGTTTCTATTTTCTATTTTCTATTTTGATATATCGGGTTTGTTTGTTTGTTTAATATGAGGTGTGGTACTTCTGTAAGATAGTTGTCATGTTAGTTTGTACGTTACTTTAGTTTTATATAATAAAATCCTTTCCTCTTTATGCAAAAAAAGAGGAAAGGATTTGAACTCACTTACTTGCTTGGCAAGCCTTCTATGGCTCTCTCTCTCTCTCTCTCTCTCTCTCTCTCTCTCTCTCTCTCTCTCTCTCTCTCGTGCTTTGTAAAGTTCTCTCCTACTCATCTCAATTATCAAACGCTTCCTCTCTCTCCGCCTCCCATGGGTAACCAACTCTCTCTCTCTCTCTCTCTCTCATAGAAACCACATAGTGACTCTTGTTATTACTTTTGGGATTCATTGATGGGAAAATCCTGATACACTTTACTACTTCTATTAGTGTCAGTAGGTCGCTATTAAATTTATATTATTTTTGATCCAGATGGTTCATTTTCACATATAACAGTTGCTCATCTAAACTCTTGCAGAAATTGCTCTAGTTTGCCATCACTTGGACAACTCCCCTATCTTCAAGACCTCTTTGTTTTTGGGTTTGATGAAGTTGTTACCGTGGATGCTAACTTTTATGGTAATGGTTCTTCTACTATTACGCCATTTCAATCACTGAAAAAATTAAGATTTGAGGAAATGTCGAAGCGGGAGAATTGGTCTCCTTATCACGGAGAAGGCGAAGATAAAGGAGGAACTTTTCCGAGTCTCCAAGAGCTTTGTCTTGAAGAATGTCCAAAACTAAGTGGAAGCTTGCCCAAGCACCTTCCTTCTTCAACCATACTTGATATAAAAGGATGTGAACAGCTTGAAACTTCTCTCCCAACTGCTGCTCCTATTCGTGAATTAGGATGAAGGTAGTGTAATGATGCATTCTCTATCTCTCTCTCTCTTGCTTCTGATTTTGGAAAGGAACCGAAGTTATAAGAGCAAGCTAAAAAGTATGGTTAGATGGCCCTAAGGGTTAAATGAGCAAAGATAAGAAGAAAAAGCAACATTATACAAGATAAACTGCCAAAAAGAAAAGGAAAATAGGACTACTGTCAAAACTGCACTAATGTATATCTTTCATTGAGTTTCGTGTTTCCTTTCTTTTTCTTCAATTATTGACTAATTCCAGTGAAGTCATTGCTTGAGTCCAAATGTTTTGACATTTTAGTCTCAACTTGTTAGTCTATCTATGCTTCAAGGTATTAGCCATACTCGCTATTGGAAACCTTCTTTGAGTTGCAGAAATGTTGTTTTTCCATCAAAATATATTTTTTTATGTTTGTTTGATGAATACATGTGCTACATATCATCTCAAAATTCAGTTTCCTTAGGTTTTTTTTTTTCTTTTTTCCCAGTAGTTTACAGACTCTGTTCAGTGCTAAGATTATTGCTCCTATGCCACTTATTGTCTTTACAAACAATTCTATTCTATGCATTGCATCAGCATCACATAAGGATTGGGTAGAGTATTCTGAATTTCAATTATTGTTCATATTCCATCCTTATTGTCTTTACAGACTCTTCTTGCTCAGCATCATTCTTGGTAGTGGTTCTTCTACTATTACGCCATTTCAATCACTGAAAAAATTGAGATTTGAGGAAATGTCGAAGTGGGACAAATGGTCTCCTTATCACGGAGAAGGCGAAGATGAAGGAGGAACTTTTCCGAGTCTCCAAGAGCTTTGTCTTGAAGAATGTCCAAAACTAAGTGGAAGCTTGCCCAAGCACCTTCCTTCTTTAACCATACTTGATATAAATGGATGTGAACAGCTTGAAACTTCTCTCCCAACTGCTGCTCCTATTCGTGAATTAGGATGAAGGTATTGTAATGATGCGTTCTCTATCTCTCTCTCTTGCTTCTGATTTTGGAAAGGGACCGAAGTTATAAAAGCAAGCTAAAAAGCATGGTTAGATGGCCCTAAGGGTTAAATGAGCAATGATAAGAAAAAAAGCAACATTATACAAGATAAATTGCCAAAAAGAAAAGGAAAATAGGACTACTGTCAAAACTACACTAATGTATATCTTTCATTGAGTTTCGTGTTTCCTTTCTTTTTCTTCAATTATTGACTAATTCCAGTGAAGTCATTGCTTAAGTCCAAATGTTTTGACATTTTAGTCTCAACTTGTTAGTTTATCTATGCTTCAGGGTATTAGCCATACTCGCTATTGGAAACCTTCTTTGAGTTGTAGAAATGTTGTTTTTCCATCAAAATATGTTTTTTTCTGTTTGTTTGACGAATACATGTGCTACATTTCATCTCAAAATTCTATTTCCTTAGGTTTTTTTTTTCTTTTTTCCCAATAGTTTACGGACTCTGTTCAGTGCTGAGATTATTGTTCCTATGCCACTTATTGTCTTTACAAACAGTTCTATTCTATGCATCGCATCAGCATCACATAAGGATTGGGTCGAGTATTCTGAATTTCAATTATTGTTCATATTCCATCCTTATTGTCTTTACAGACTCTTCTTGCTCAGCATCATTCTTGGTAGTGGTTCTTCTACTATTACGACATTTCTATCACTGAAAAAATTGAGATTTGAGGAAATGTCGAAGTGGGACAAATGGTCTCCTTATCACGGAGAAGGCGAAGATGAAGGAGGAACTTTTCCGAGTCTCCAAGAGCTTTGTCTTGAAGAGTGTCCAAAACTAAGTGGAAGCTTGCCCAAACACCTTCCTTCTTTAACCATACTTGATATAAATGGATGTGAACAGCTTGAAACTTCTCTCCCAACTGTTGCTCCTATTCGTGAATTAGGATGAAGGTATTGTAATGATGCGTTCTTTATCTCTCTCTCTTGCTTCTGATTTTGGAAAGGGACCAAAGTTATAAAAGCAAGCTAAAAAGCATGGTTAGATGGCCCTAAGGGTTAAATGAGCAATGATAAGAAGAAAAAGCAACATTATACAAGATAAAATGCCAAAAAGAAAAGGAAAATAGGAATACTGTCAAAACTACACTAATGTATATCTTTCATTGAGTTTGGTGTTTCCTTTCTTTTTCTTCAATTATTGACTAATTCCAGTGAAGTCATTGCTTAAGTCTAAATGTTTTGACCTTTTAGTCTCAGCCTATTAGTTTATCTATGCTTCAGGGTATTAGCCATACTCGCTATTGGAAACCTTCTTTGAGTTGCAGAAATGTTGTTTTTCCATCAAAATATGTTTTTTTTCTGTTTGTTTGAGGAATACATGTGCTACATTTCATCTCAAAATTCTGTTTCCTTAGGTTTTTTTTTTTTTCCCTGTAGTTTACGAACTCTGTTCAGTGCTGAGATTATTGTTCCTATGCCACTTATTGTCTTTACAAATAGTTCTATTCTATGCATCGCCTCAGCATCACATAAGGATTGGGTAGAGTATTCTGAATTTCAATTATTGTTCATATTTCATCCTTATTGTCTTTACACACTCTTCTTGCTCAGCATCATTCTTGGTAGTGGTTCTTCTACTATTACGCCATTTCAATCACTGAAAAAATTGAGATTTGAGGAAATGTCGAAGTAGGGGAAATGGTCTCCTTATCACAGAGAAGGCGAAGATGAAGGAGGAACTTTTCCGAGTCTCCAAGAGCTTTGTCTTGAAGAATCTCCAAAACTAAGTGGAAGCTTGCCCAAGCACCTTCCTTCTTTAACCATACTTGATATAAATGGATGTGAACAGCTTGAAACTTCTCTCCCAACTGCTGCTTCTATTCGTGAATTAGGATGAAGGTATTGTAATGATGCATTCTCTCTCTCTCTCTCTCTCTTGCTTCTGATTTTGGAAAGGGACCGAAGTTATAAGAGCAAGCTAAAAAGCATGGTTAGATGGCCCTAAGGGTTAAATGAGCAATGATAAGAAGAAAAAGCAACATTATACAAGATAAACTGCCAAAAAGAAAAGAAAAATAGGACTACCGTCAAAACTACACTAATGTATATCTTTCATTGAGTTTGGTGTTTCCTTTCTTTTTCTTCAATTATTGACTAATTCCAGTGAAGTCATTGCTTAAGTCCAAATGTTTTGACTTTTTAGTCTCAGCTTGTTAGTCTATCTATGCTTAAGGGTATTAGCCATACTCGCTATTGGAAACCTTCTTTGAGTTGCAGAAATGTTGTTTTTCCATCATTTTTTTTTTTTTTTGTTTGTTTGATGAATACATGTGCTACATTTCATCTCAAAATTCTGTTTCCTTAGGGTTATTTTTTTCCCAGTAGTTTACAGACTCTATTCGGTGCTGAGATTATTGTTCCGATGCCACTTATTGTCTTTACAAACAATTCTATTCTATGCATCGCATCAGCATCACATAAGAATTGGGTAGAGTATTCTGAATTTCAATGATTGTTCATATTCCATCCTTATTGTTTACTTAACTTAAAAATACACTTCGATCCCATGAGAAAAAATCCACATGACAGAATCTTAAAAAGGGTACCTAAGGAACAACACCTAAGTACTGTACCTAAGTCTTATTCTAAACTCTTTTATCTTATAGCTTTTTGATAAATTCAATGTTGAATTGCATTGTTTCCTCATCTCCCTTATATTTGCAAAACATGAAAAATGATTAATAACAATCTCATCTCATCTCAAAATTTGAAATTATATAAAAAATATAACTTTACAAATAAATAATAAATAAATTGCTATTAGTAGGAAATTTGGTTTGTATGTTAAAAATTAATATATATATATATATAGGAGAGAGAGAGAGAGAGAGAGAGAGAGAGATAGATGAAAAGTTATTAGTATTAATTTAATGAAAAAAAAATGTTAACATTAGGGGGTAATATGAAAGTGGATTTATTTATTATGTAAGGGTATATTGGAAAAGAAAAGTGATAGTATTTGTGTTTCTATTTTCTATTTTCTATTTTGATATATCGGGTTTGTTTGTTTGTTTAATGTGGGGTGTGATACTTCTGTAAGATAGTTGTCATGTCAGTTTGTACGTTGCTCTAGTTTTATATAATAAAATCATTTCCTCTTTATGCAAAAAAAGAGGAAAGGATTTGAACTCACTCACTTACTTGCTTGGCAGATTATTCTGAACTTTAGATTATTGTTCCCATGTCAATTTGCCCTTATGGGTTCTTGGACACATGTTGGGAGATTGTTCTGAACCTCTATTTTCCCTGATATGGCTCACCTTTTTGGACACAAGTTGCCACGTGGTTTATTCCTTCCTTGTTAGTGCTATTTTCTTGAATTTTTTCAATCAGATTAATGGGTTCCCGTGGGTAGATTGGATATTAAATCTCATTCTTGCATTGATATAAACCTATGCTATGCTTCACCTCCTTAACCATTTTCACACGAGTTGTGACAGGATAATCGAAGGGAAAGGACTTGGGGGATGACTGGTCAAGAATCAAATCCTTCATCATTATTTCGGCTCTATGTTGATTACTGTCGATATATAGAGGCTACTAATTTGTTGCTTGATTGTATAGAATCATTGGCATCAACGGTAAAATGCAGTTTCTTTTCAATATGGAAATTCATTAATTTCATTTTGGACCAAGTTTTCCTCCAAATTGTTTTGGAGGAATCTCCTCAAACCCATTATATGGTGACTCATAAAACCTTTCATGTGTATTATTTAAATAAGTTATATGACTCATTAAATAGTCATCTAACTAAAAGTACACATGAATGGTTTTTTCAATTTATCAATTATCATATAGTGGGCTGGGGGAATTTCCTCCAAACTAGTTCAATTACTTTTTCCTTTCATTCTTTAGCTCAAATCAGTTACTTAAATTGCTGGTAAATTTGTTCTTTCAAGTACATATACTTCTGCTGGGTGCATACTGAAACATGTAGATATTAACAACCTTTTACCCTTCTGTAGAGGCCAGTAGACATAATCAATCGGAAAAGACCATTTGCAGTTTGGTTTCCATACACAACAATTGAGCGCCTATGGTGCCAACTTGAGGAATCAATCAGTTCCGGTCGCATGGTAGACCATTGTGAGAAGCTCAAAAAGTTATTGCATGAAGCTTTGCTGAGGCACCTTCAGCTGGTATACTCAATAAATAGCTTTTGATCTGATCAACTTTGCCACTCTGATTTTCCTTATTTTTTTTAGTACGTTTTTTCAGCTTAGGGTGGATTCAGAAGATAGCCTTATAATCTCTAAAACGACTAAAACAACCCGAAAACCTCTAAAATGACCAAAATACCCCTGAAACGGCTAGAATGAGCAATCAAATCTCCAAAATACCCCTTTGGAATCACTGGAATGGCGAATATACTCCTAAAATCACCAAAATTACCCCAAGAACACAAAATGTCCAAAAAAAACCCCTGAAATCTCTTAATTGACCAAAATAGCCTTAAAATCTCTAAAACGACCAAAACAACCCGAAAACCTCTAAAATGACCAAAATTGCCAAAATACCCCAAAAAAAAAAAAAAGTCCAAAAAAAACCCCCCTGAAATATCTTAATTGACCAAAATAGCCTTAAAATCTCTAAAACCATCAAAACATCCCAAAAACCTCTAAAATGACCAAAATACCCCCGAAACGACTAGAATGAGCAGTCAAATCTCCAAAATACCCCGTTGGAGTCACTGGAATGGCGAATATACTCCTAAAATCACCAAAATTACCAAAATACCCCAAAAATCACAAAATGTCCAAAAAAAACCCTCCAAAATCTCTTAATTGACCAAAATAGCCTTAAAATATCTAAAACGACTAAAACAACCTGAAAACCTCTAAAATGACCAAAATACCCCTTTGGAGTCACTAGAATGGCGAATATTCTCCTAAAATCACCAAAATTACCAAAATACCTCCAAAATCACAAAATGTCCAAAAAAAAACCCCTCGAAATCTCTTAATTGACCAAAATTACATCAAGTATTTTTGTTTCTTATTTGATGATTGATACTTTCTTTTAACAATTTAAACATATTGTGTGCTTGATGCAAAAACAATGTAGAAAAATAAGGATAAAAGAGGAATGCAGGGATAAACAACAAACCCTAGGGCTTCACCACATAGAATCAATGTAGAAACCTTAAGCATCACAACCTAACACAAGTTATTAACCAAACACATGAAAGTTAAGGGGGTATTTTGGTGATTTTGGGAGTACGTTGGCCGTTCTAGTGACTTCAAGGGTATTTTTCTGTAAAAAAAAAGTTATTTTGCCCTTGAGAATTACTAAAATATCAAAAAACCTATAAATACACCAAAACCTCTGAAATGACCCCCTTAGAACTACCAAAATGACTAAAATGCACCTCGAATGCCCAAAAATTACAAAACCTTAGAAAATTACCAAAACGCCCCCAAAATGACCAAAATTGCCAAAATACCCCCAAAATCAAAAAATGTCCCAAAAAAACCCCCCGAAATCTCTTAATTAACCAAAATAGCCTTAAAATCTCTAAAACGACCAAAACAACCCGAAAACCTCTAAAATGACCAAAATACCCATGAAACGGCTAGAATGAGCACTCAAATCTCCAAAATACCCCTTTGGAGTCACTAGAATGACGAAAATACTCCTAAAATCACCAAAATTACCAAAATACCCCAAAAATCACAAAATGTCCAAAAAAAACCTCCCGAAATCTCTTAATTGACCAAAATAGCCTTAAAATCTCTAAAACGACTAAAACAACCCGAAAACCTCTAAAATGACCAAAATGCCCCAAAAATCAAAAAAGTCCAAAAAAACCCCCCGAAATCTCTTAATTGACCAAAATAGCCTTAAAATGACCAAAATAACCCGAAAACCTCTAAAATGATCAAATACCCATGAAACGGCTAGAATGAGTACTCAAATTTCCAAAATACCCCTTTGGAGTCACTACAATGGCGAATATACTCCTAAAATCACCAAATTTACCAAAATACCTCAAAAATCACAAAATGTCCAAAACAAACCCCCCGAAATCTCTTAATAACCAAAATAGCCTTAAAATCTCTAAAATGACCAAAACAACCCAAAAACCTCTAAAATGACCAAAATACCCATGAAACAGCTACAATTAGCACTCAAATCTCCAAAATACCCCTTTGGAGTCACTTGATGGCGAATACACTCCTAAAATCACCAAATTGCCAAAATACCCCAAAAATCACAAAATGTCCAAAAAAAACCCCCCGATATCTCTTAATTGACCAAAATAGCCTTAAAATCTCTAAAACGACTAAAACAACCCGAAAACCTCTAAAATGACCAAAATACCCCCAAAATCAAAAAATGTCCCAAAAGAACCCCCAAAATCTCTTAATTGACCAAAATAGCCTTAAAATCTCTAAAACGACCAAAACAACCCGAAAACCTCTAAAATGACCAAAATACCCCTGAAACGGCTAGAATGAGCATTCAAATCTCCAAAATACCCCTTTGGAATCACTGGAATTGCAAATATACTCCAACCCAAATTAGGTATTGATTCTACTTGAGCAACTAAGTTTCAATCTTGATTTTACTTCTATTTCTTTTTAGCTGTACATCAGAAAAAAAATTACAAACATACAACTGAATGTTTGAAATTGAAAATATAAAACATTCCCTTGAATTTTTGCAAATCATAAATTGTCCACAACTTGAGTCTTTTCCAGAAGGTGGTCTACTATCCAATCTAGTTTCTTTAGCAATTGTGGACCGCCAAAAACTTATTTCCACTGGAACGGAGTGGGGTTCGCAGTGACCACAGTCTCTTAAATAATTAGGATTCCTAATTAATGATCTTGGTTGCTTGGATGTGGAGTCCTTTCTGAGGAGTATTTCTGTTTCTCTTCTTTTTGCCGTGTTTTCCTTTCTATTTTTCTTTTGGAGGTGTTGATGAAACATATCTAGCTACCTTGTTCTTGACTATGTCACAACTTGGTTTGAAATTTTCTTGGGGAAAGAGTCCCATAAATTTTTTTTTGTGCTCTGCTATGTCACTATAGTATTGGATTCATATGACCACAGTGTGCTTGATGTAAAACAGTGTAGAAAAATAAGGATAAAAGAGGAATGCAGGGATAAACAACAAACCCTAGGCTTCACCACATAGAATCAATGTAGAAACCTTAAGCATCACAACCTAACACAAGTTATTAACCAAACACATGAAAGTTAAGGGGGTATTTTGGTGATTTTGGGAGTACGTTGGCCATTCTATTGACTTATTTTTGTTGTTAAGATTTGTTTTCTTCTTCTTCTTTTTTTTTTTTTTTCATTCAGAAAAAGAATGTGTGTAAAAATATTTGTTTTTGTATACATATTCTACCATTTATAAAAAATATATTTTGAAATTTAATAAAATGTGATTTCTTTTTTTAAGTTTTTGTTTAAATTTGAAATTCAAAAATTATGATAGTAATTAATATTTTGGTAAACAAAAATGGTAGTTATTAATTTTTTTATTTATTCGCTAATTTTTTTTTTATATAAATAGAAAATCTAATAATTATGGTAGTTATTAATAAGTAATTACGACATTTATTAATAGTTTTTTTTTATTATTTCAGTTATTGAAAGAATTTAATGGAGTGGTTAAATATAGAATATATCATTTATATATGTATATGTAGGGACACGATTCTCAAACGGCCCAGCAATGACGTTGGGCTCGCACGTGAAGGATCCCTCACAATAAGATTTGTAGAGAGTGGGCTTGAAAGGCTAGCGTTTGGTCACAAGGCGTTGGTCCAGACCGGATTTTAGGGAAACTCAGGTAAGAAAAGGCTTCAACCTGGATATCCATGCCCTACAACTTTATAACTTGAGGAATTGGACTCCTCGGATCATGTCCGAGGAGCACTAATGCCATTCTCCGGTTACCCGGAGATGGGTTTTTCGTGGTGGTGTACATATATTATCCGGTCATTCTCATCCCTGGAGTTTTTCCCAGGAAGTGAGATGGGGATCCATTTTCTGATTAGTTTACCTTTCCTTTTATACTAGCCTACGTTTGCTGTCCCTCGTCCACGTGTAGGGTCAACTTTTCCTGGACTGATATTTGTCCCGTCAATCTAATCCCAGAATTGTTGGGGATGGTTAATAAAGCCTAAAAATCAGGTTCTGTTAGGTGTAAAGTCTTATCAGTGAAGTGTATTAAGGACAACTTCCCTGAGATATTTTAGATCTTCTTACGGATTTGTTCTTATAGCTCTCTTTTACCCCTTCTGTCAAAGGGGGCTTTAGGCTTGCCGAGGACTAAACCGTCCTCGGCTGCATATATGGGCCATCCTCGGCCTTATACTTTTAAGCTTGGGTCGTAACTTTTTTCAGCTTAAGCTTGCGGGCCCCCCACGAGCAAGTGGGCCTGGCCCATAAACTATCGGGCCCCACAATAGCCCCTCAAAACCCTGCTGTCCAACATCTTGGTTGGAAAGGTGGGTTTTGGTAATACCGAGCCTTTATTATGGCTCATTCATTTCAGCCCTTGAAGGACGCGGGTGACTCTTCACATGCCCAAGGAATGTTCCGGTCTACGAGCTGTTTCCCTTAATTTGCGCACGTTGCCCTTATGCCGTTTGGGTATTCAAGGCGCGTCTTTAATATCCTCCCTTTACGAGGCCTCCCAGATCTGACGGTTATTGAGGGTGTGGGAGAACGAAACGGCGTATTCTTATTTGTAGGTTTCCCTGGGGATCTGAACGTGTTATGTACCCTTTTCTTCGTCCCTTATATAAAGAGAGAAGACAAAAGGTGATTCTCTCATATCTGAATCCCCTAGGCTCTTCCCAGAGTTCACTTCTTCCCTCTGGTTATACCCTATCCGATAATACGTTCACCATAGTAGTCAGCCATGAATAAACCATTCCTTTCCCAGAAACGCCATGTCCTAATAAAACTTAAGATGGCTCGGTCAGGGCAAGGATGGCGGAGACTCAAGATTTGTCTCCCCTTTCTTTTAGCCAAAATCCGAAGCAGGGACTCGTCACATCTCACTTTCGGTGTGACTGAGTCGAAAACATCCATTATCACCACCGTCCGCTCTCTCACGAGCATATCTAATATGGCGCCAGCGTGTTAGGAGTTAGGACTGGGGCGGGGACTGAGTGTCCCTGCTTCTTCCTCTCTTCGTTCACTGGTGCCCCCCTTTGCCTCTCTCTCTTCTTCTCCTCCTTCCTACTCATGTCCTCCATCTTCTTCATTCATCTCCTCTATCTTCTGCTCATGTCCTGCATCTTCTTCTTCCTTTGCGCTCCTTGATGACAAGAGCTTGCTGAAGTGCTTCCATGTGTTCCAATTCTTCTTCCTTCTCCTTCAACTTTTTCTAAAGAAGGTTCTTCCCCTGATATGAGCAGTACTGAGGCAGAGATTGGAGAGACTCTGAAGGCGAGTTTAAAAGACACCTGACCGTTTACTGATCTGTATTGCGGATGCTACTGTTGCTTGAGCAATTCATTTTTTGTATAGGCTTGTTTAAGCCCTTCTTTGTACGTTGTAATAATTTTTCATATTAATAAAAGTTATTGTTATTCTACTTCGCATGTTCTATTTATATGTTTTAATAAATTTGCAAACACTGCTCGGCACAATAGTATAGCATTTGAATCAATGACAACCAAGGCCAAAATACGTGCTAATAAAAAGATGCCACCATAACTTTAACAGAATTACTTAACATAGCAATGCCGACCAGGGAAGGACGACACTTACCTCAAAATTAGTCAAGATGAGGACTGAGTATTCGATACGGTGTAAGAAGTAACTATCCGAGGACATGTCATCCGCAAAACGAACAGTTTCCTTAGGCTATTGAATAGGGGGTCATTTTGCCATCTTAACATACTGGCCTTAACATTTTACAGTATTGGAGCCGAGGACTTTCCCGTCCGAGTAGTTGGCGTTTCCATAGGCTTAAGTCCGAGAACCATGCAAGGCCTAGGTTCTGTCTAAAACTTTTTAGAGTACTTGGTTTCCCCATAGACTTGAGTCCGAGGACCATGCAATGCCTTGGTTCTGTCCAAAACTTTTTAGAGTACTTGGTTTCCCCATAGGCTTGAGTCCGAGGACCATGCAATGCCTTGGTTCTGTCCAAAACTTTTTAGAGTACTTGGTTTCCCCATAGGCTTGAGTCCGAGGACCGTGCAATGCCTTGGTTCTGTCCAAAACCCTTTGGAGTTCAATTTCTCCCTTTCTTCAGGTATATCACGAGGCGCCGAGCAGGAGGTTGACCTCGGCAGCGGCTATTCCTCGGCGTGGGCCATAGTCCCTGGGCCCTTATGCAGAACGGGCCTAGGCCACGAATTCACTAGGCCCACGAATTAAGAGGTACTTATGCAATCTCTGGCTACGCGGTACTTTCTGATGTCCCAGTGTTCGAGGTGCGCCTTAACGAGGCTCCTTTAATCTTATGGTTGCAATTGACGTTGGAAGTTGGGCCAGAGCCATTTTGTCTGTAGCGTTCCTTGGGACGCTGCGTGAGTTGACTGCCACCACCTTGTCTTTTCAAATAAATAGGAGGGAGAGAGAGTTGCTTTATATAAACACAGCTCCTTCGATTTCCTCCCAAATCACAACTCCTATATCCAGTGCTGTCCTCCCTAAACATAACATGTTTGAGGCGAAGGTTGGGAAGGAAGAACTCTCTCCGCCACAGAAACGCCGTGTCCTCATGAGACTCAAAATAGTAAGGTATGGGCGCAGGAAGCATAAGTTCAGGGGAATACTCCATTTCAACCGAGGGGAAAGGGTGTTTCTCCCCCTTTTAGTCAAAATTCGAAGCAGGTTCTGTTCATGCCAGAATCTTGGCGTGTCAGAAGAAAGATTCTCCGCCATCAGTGCCTCTGCCTTGTGGCAGGCAAAGAATTAGAGAAAGCCCCTCAACTTCCGGCTCCCTGCACCTTTCCTTCAGCGGTGTCAGGCTCAAGTTGGGTTCTCTCTGCACTCTAGAGCTTCGAGGTTGCGGGCCCCAGGCTGGGTTCTTTTGCTGCCTGAGTTATGGGCATGTAAAAGCACTGAGGAAGAATGAGGTCTTGAAGCAGTAGCCAACCTCTTTTCTGTGCCACCTCCTCGGCTTTGTTTTATATACTTTTTCTTGTATCTTCCTATTCAGTTACGTAGTGAGCTCTGGCATAAGCTGATTCCAGCTTTTCATTGTACGCTGTACTATTTCTTTGTTTTAGTAAAAATAGAGATCTATTTACATGTTTTGAGTACTGATCTTTTGGCAACACTACTTTGTGAATGGGTGTGTTTCTTCAAGAATATTTAGAGCAAGATACCTTGAAACATAATCTAACTAACTCTAATTTACCAATACTACCAAGCATTATATCGATAATTCATAGTAAATCAAACTTAGGAAACTAACCGGGGTAACAGTTGAATATTCTGTGATAAGCGCGTGAATACCATCCAAGACTGATAATCTTTAAATAATCCATGCGAGCAGTCGACTGGGAAGTAGGGAACTTTGATTGTGCTTTTGTGTACTCGGTTTCCCCATAGGCTTGAGTCCGAGGACCATGCAAGTCCTAGGTTCTGTCCAAGACTTATGGTTTTTCTTTTACGTACTTGGTTTCCCCATAGGCTCGGGTCCGAGGACCATACAAGGCCTTGGTTCTGTCCAAAACTTATGGTTTTTCTTTTTTGTACTTGGTTTCCCCATAGGCTTGGGTCCGAGGACCATGCAATGCCTTGGTTCTGTCCAAAACTTGTAAGATTTCTCTTTTTTGTACTTGGTTTCCCCATAGGCTTGAGTCCGAGGACCATGCAAGGCCTTGGTTCTGTCCAAAGCTTGTAAGATTTCTCTTTTGTACTTGGTTTCCCCATAGGCTTGGGTCCGAGGACCATACAAGGCCTTGGTTCTGTCCAAAACTTGTAAGATTTCTTTTTTGTACTTGGTTTCCCCATAGGCTTGGGTCCGAGGACCATGCAATGCCTTGGTTCTGTCCAAAACTTGTAAGATTTCTCTTTTGTACTTGGTTTCCCCATAGCCTTGGGTCCGAGGACCATACAAGGCCGTGGTTCTGTCCAAAACTTGTAAGATTTCTTTTTTGTACTTGGTTTCCCCATAGGCTTGGGTCCGAGGACCATGCAATGCCTTGGTTCTATCCAAAACTTGTAAGATTTCTCTTTTGTACTTGGTTTCCCCATAGGCTTGGGTCTGAGGACCATACAAGGCCGTGGTTCTGTCCAAAACTTGTAAGATTTCTTTTTTGTACTTGGTTTCCCCATAGGCTTGGGTCCGAGGACCATGCAATGCCTTGGTTCTGTCCAAAATTTGTAAGATTTCTCTTTTGTACTTGGTTTCCCCATAGGCTTGGGTCCGAGGACCATACAAGGCCGTGGTTCTGTCCAAAACTTGTAAGATTTCTCTTTTGTACTTGGTTTCCCCATAGGCTTGGGTCCGAGGACCATACAAGGCCGTGGTTCTGTCCAAAACTTGTAAGATTTCTTTTTTTTTTTTTTTTAAGTAATTTTTTCTCTATACTTGTTTATTTTTCGAAGGTTAACCCCTAGGCCAGGGAGGGGAGAGTTGGCCGGAGGCCGGAAGCCCCTAGAGCTGCCCGCGTCGTTAGCGGTGCCAGGCGTAGCCCCTAGCAGAAGCTTATGTCAGAGCAAAAACTGCACGTCGCCGGAGATGGGAAAAACTCGCGAATCTCTGCTTGCTAGAGAGTCGACTCATGCGCCACCCGTGCCAACGCGCAAGCCTTCCCACAGACGGCGCCAATTGTAGGGACACGATTCTCAAACGGCCCAGCAATGACGTTGGGCTCGCACGTGAAGGATCCCTCACAATAAGATTTGTAGAGAGTGGGCTTGAAAGGCTAGCGTTTGGTCACAAGGCGTTGGTCCAGACCGGATTTTAGGGAAACTCAGGTAAGAAAAGGCTTCAACCTGGATATCCATGCCCTACAACTTTATAACTTGAGGAATTGGACTCCTCGGATCATGTCCGAGGAGCACTAATGCCATTCTCCGGTTACCCGGAGATGGGTTTTTCGTGGTGGTGTACATATATTATCCGGTCATTCTCATCCCTGGAGTTTTTCCCAGGAAGTGAGATGGGGATCCCTTTTCTGATTAGTTTACCTTTCCTTTTATACTAGCCTACGTTTGCTGTCCCTCGTCCACGTGTAGGGTCAACTTTTCCTAGACTGATATTTGTCCCGTCAATCTAATCCCAGAATTGTTGGGGATGGTTAATAAAGCCTAAAAATCAGGTTCTGTTAGGTGTAAAGTCTTATCAGTGAAGGGTATTAAGGACAACTTCCCTGAGATATTTTAGATCTTCTTACGGATTTGTTCTTATAGCTCTCTTTTACCCCTTCTGTCAAAGGGGGCTTTAGGCTTGCCGAGGACGGTTTCGTCCTCGGCTGCATATATGGGCCATCCTCGGCCTTATACTTTTAAGCTTGGGCCGTAACTTTTTTCAGCTTGAGCTTGCGGGCCCCCCACGAGTAAGTGGGCCTGGCCCATAAACTATCGGGCCCCACAGTATATATTAAGGTAGTTATTAATAAGTAATTATGACATTTATTGATTTTTTAATTTATTTCAGTTATGGAAAGAATTTAATTGAGTTTTAAATATAGAATATAATATATATATATATATATATATATATATATATATATATATATATTGGTAAACTACGTTTTTTATCCCTATCTTATCCTATATACCATATTTCAATTTGATCCCTAACCTTTCAATTTATTTATTTATTCACTAGAAAATATTTTTTA
Organism: Quercus robur; assembly: GCF_932294415.1. Classification (NCBI taxonomy): domain Eukaryota; kingdom Viridiplantae; phylum Streptophyta; class Magnoliopsida; order Fagales; family Fagaceae; genus Quercus; species Quercus robur. Next base: position 27,604,564 of record NC_065540.1, on the reverse strand, counting down.
TTTGTTTCCTAAATATGAAATTTAATGGTTATTGTAGTTATTAATAAATACTTATGACAGCTATTAATAGTATTTTATTTTAATTATGAAAAGATTTAATAGAGTGTTTAAATATAGAATAGGATTTGAACTTTTTTTTTTTTTTTTTTTGAGAGTCAAAACTGTGTATTATTATTACGATACTGGAAAATCAGAAATAACAACATGATTAATGTCTGCTGGAACAGGCTCCATCCAGACCAATAAAGGAAAAGAAACAATTTCTCTCTTGGCTAAAGCATGAGCTGCACAATTGCCTTGCTGCCTAGTATGAGAGAAAGAAAAAGTTCGTAACGAACCTAAAATAGACATCGTGTCTTTGATAATCTCACCCATGGATGAATGAGCCCCATCTGCTGTCCTTAACGCCCTCCAAACCACCTCCGAATCACCTTCAAATTCAGAAGCTGTTAATCCCACTTCCACTATAAACCTTGCTGCTCTTCTTGCAGCTAGTGCTTCCAGAACCTCCACAGAACCCGGGTAAGGAATTTTCTCAGCTAAAGCCGCAATAACAAGCCCCTTAAAGTCTCTAATTATGACCCCTATCCTTGCTTCCTCCGATTCAGCAAAGACCGCACCATCATAATTAGTTTTATACGTTCCATCCACTGGGGGTCGCCATTTTATACTTCCTTTTTGTTGCTGCACTTTTGTAATCTAGAGTTTGGATTGAAAGTCCGATAGGTATCCCTTAGCTGCGTCAAATTTTTTTTCAATCGGCAAGCCTCTCTCATTCAATCTCAGCTTGTTTCTTTGGTTCCAAATGAACCAAGCCACCACCCCAAACAGCTCTAAACTATTTGCCCTCCGTCTCACCACGTTAATTAGCTCTTGCATGTCCTAGAGAAACGGATACTCTGTTCGGACCCAGCCCAAATGTTGGTTAGCTTCTCGCAACTCCAAATGGCATGAAATGTTGTTTCCTGGTCCAAGAGACAAGCACTGCACGTTGCTTCTTCCAGAACTTTTCTTTTCTTCAGATTAACCTTTATGGGTAGAGCCTTGGAACAAACTTTTCAGAGAAAGCATTTGATTTTATTTGGAACGCGGAGCTTCCAAATACTCTTCCAGAAAGCCGACTGATGTGATGAGTCCGAACTTGATGCAGCACTAGAATTTGCTTCCTGACATAACATCTGGTACCCTGCCCTCACCGTATAATCCCCATTATGACTATCTGGCCAGATTAAGCGGTCTCTCTGATCTGTCCAGCACAATGGTATCACTTTGATTCGGCTTGCTTCAAAGCTCAAAAAATGCTGGTGTAACATGTTAATGTTCCAAGTGCTCATGTCTGGGTTTATGAGTGCAGCAACCTAAGCACCTTCTAATCTCGGAGCGTGTGGAGAAACCACCCTGGCAGACCTCTTCCCTGGCAACCAATTATCTTTGTATATATACTCTTCCCATCTCCTATTCTCCACCTCATGCCCATCGAAATCACCTTCCTCGCCTTAAGAATACTCTGCCATGCATAAGACCCCTTGGCTGCTGAAGCTTCCAAAATGGAGCCCTTAGGAAAGTATTTCGCTTTGAAGACTCGATAAAACAACGATGATTGGTCCTTCAACAGTCTCCACACTTGTTTTGCCAACATAGCATCGTTGAATTTTTCCAAGTCCTTGAAACCAAGTCCCCCATCTGATTTGGGTCGGCAAAGAACCTTCCACTTTTTCCAATGAATTTTTCGCTGCTCACCCTTTTGCCCCCAAAAGAATTTGCGGATTAAAGCCTCAATTTCATGACAAAGACCCACCGGTAATTTGAAGCAACTCATTGCAAAAGTAGGAATCGCTTGCACCACGGCTTTGAGTAGGATCTCTCTACCCGCTTGGGACAATAGCTTTCCTTTCCACCTTTGAAGTTTGCTCCACACTCTCTCTTTAATGTAATTTAGACTTGCTTTCCTCTTCCTTCCCACCACTGCCGGCAAGCCAAGGTACTTTTCATACTCTTTCACTTCTGGTACTTGTAAAAAATCTGAGATTAAGGCCTTTGTGTCTTCATTCACTGCCTTACTAAAAAAGATGGTTGTCTTCTCCCGATTTAGCTTTTGACCCGATGCTTGTTCATATAAAGACAGGATGTCTTAGATTGCTTGCAAATCTGCCATAGATGCTCTACAAAATAAGAGAGTGTCATCTGCAAAAAATAAGTGTGAGATTTTTGGTCCCCTTTTGCATAATGAAAAACCCCGTATAGTGTCATTGGAGGCTGCTTGCTGCAACATCCTATTCAAACCTTCTGAACACAACAAAAAAAGGTATGGAGACAAAGGGTCCCCTTGTCTAAGGCCCCTAGATGGCCTAATATCTCCCCTAGGCTCTCCATTAACCAAAATCGAATAGGATACCGTGGTAATACACTCAAAAACAAGAGACACCCACCTATCACAAAAACCCAATTTCTCCATAATCTTCCCCAAAAAGTTCCACTCCACCCGGTCATACGCTTTACTCATATCTAACTTCATAGACATAAAACCCATCTTCTTGGATTTTTGATTTTTCATATTGTGTAAGGTCTCGAAAGCAACCAAAATATTATCAGAGATTGCTTTACAAGACTGAAAGGCACTTTGAGATTCTGAAATAATACTTGGTAAAATATTCTTAAGTCTATTTGCTAAAACTTTAGAAATAAGCTTGTAAAGAATATTACAAAGTGCAATTGGGCGATATTCAGAAACTCTTACCGGGCTTTTAACCTTTGGGATGAGGGTAATAAAAGTATGGTTTATTGAAGGTGGGATTGAACCTGTTTTGAGGCAAGTGAGAACAGCATCAGCCACTTCATCTCCAATGACCGGCCAAAATTGTTGGAAAAACAGTGGAGGCATCCCATTAGGTCCTAGGGATTTCGGAGGGTCCATTTGTTTTAAGGCAATGTCCACTTCGGCTCTCTCAAAAGGGGCTACCAGCACATTGTTCATCTCCTCTATTACTACCCGTGGAGTAGCTTCAAGGGCTTCCTCAATCCGATTTGGAGCAGATGAAGCAAATAAATTTTGGTAAAAATCCACCAAAATATTTGCTATACCATTCTCATCCACACACCTCTCACCCATATTATTTTCCAATTCTTCAATTCTGTTGCGGTGATACCTGTGAGTGGCTCTACTATGAAAATAATGTGTATTTCTGTCACCTTCATGCAGCCACAGTGCTCTAGATCTTTGTTTCCACATCTTTTCTTCTTTTGATAACAAATCATTGATTTCTCTTTTCAGCCTTATCACTTGGTTTATAGACCTCCCTTTTATCGCCTCATCTTCCGCCTTTCTTAACAACTCTTTTTTTTCCTTCAATGATCTGGTAATATTCCCAATTGCAATTCGACTCCACCATTTTAGTTGTTTTTGACAATGGCTAATCTTTCCTTCCACTCTTTTCATTGCTTGACCGGGTGCATTAAGAAGCCAAGCCGATTCTACTATATCCCTACATCCCTCCTCCTCCAACCACATATGCTCAAAACGCCACGGCTTTTGTCGAAGTTTAGGAATACCATTGAGGCAAATAAGAATTGGTTTATGATCAGACGAACCACACTCCAAGTGAATTACCTTGGTTGCAGGAAATTTATCTAACTATTCCATTGTAGCAACCGCCCTATCCAACCTCTCCCAAATTGTAAACCCATCTGGATGGCCATTACACCATGTAAATTTCCCCCCCGTAAAGCCAAGGTCCCTAAATCCACATTCATCCAACACATCTCTAAAATCTTCCATCTGTCTAGCTGGCCTTTGCCTCCCTCCAAGCTTCTCATGACTCCGTGTAATCTCGTTAAAGTCACCTGCACAAAGCCATGGAATTGAATTTCTGCCCCTTAGTCTTCTTAGGCAAGCCCACGATAGGTGGTGATTACTGGTCTCCGATTCCCTATAAAACCCTGTGAATCTCCACTCATCCTCCTTACCCTTGTTCAAAACCCCATCAATGTGGTTAGGGGAAAAGGTACCTAGAGAAAAATCCACTTCCTTTCTCCAAAAAATTACAATTCCCCCTCCTCTCGTATCTCTACACACTTCAATCATACCACCAAAATTTAGTCTGACTCGAATATCTTCTAGGCTAGCCTTATCCAGCCATGTTTCAGCTAAGAACACAACTGAGGGATCTTGTGCCCGGATAATATCCCCAAGCTCTTGCTCTGTCGATTGGTTCCCAAGCCCTCGACAGTTCCAACATAAGAGATTCATTGCTCTTGGCGGGGCTGGCAAGCAGCCTCCACCATTGAAAAATTTTTCTGACTATCATGATCAACCAATCTCCTTTTGTTTGGTAAGTCACAATCATCAATCTCCATGAAAGAACGTTTAGAATCACCTGTTGCTTCTGTCTTAGCCCGATCATCACCTTTTTGAGCGAAGCGAGCTACTCGTGTCCAGGTTCTTTGTTTTGCCAGCCCTTCCTTACCACCACGGCTAGAAACCCCACCCTGCAAATCGGGTACTCTTTCTCTGTTAGGTTCAGCAAACTTTGGAATTAAAGTCTCCACGTGACCAGTCCCTGCCTCCAGCCCCTTCTCCACGTGACCAGCACTTGCTTCCAGACCCTTTTCCAAAATAACGGGTAACTCCTTTGATGCATCACTACTTGTATTTTCCACGTGGACTTCTTTATTTTTTTTCCGCCTCTTCCTTTTCACTGATTTCAGAGATATCCACACCATTTAATACGCTATCAATCTCTAGAATCTGATCCTCCAACGGCATACCATTATTTCCATAAAAGTCTCCATGATTTTCGCAATTATTCTCCCTATTATTCCCGCTATTACTCTCAGTTAACCCTTCTACCGTTTCAGACATTGAAAAATCTGGTGCATTAATTGGTTCCGTGATTACCGCTTCAAAATTTATTGCTTCTTCCTCTGCCGTTGAGCTGGTTTGGTTGGTCTGATTCCTGCACCCTTTCCTCGCCGGTTTTTGTATCTCAGTTGTCGGAGTATTGGACTTTTGACCACACTTCTTCCTAGCCTCATAGAATCCAGGAACCACCACCACAGGTTTCCACCTCCCTTGTGTTGGTGCAGCCCGAATCCATGGTCCACACTCCCTCTCCCTACTATCCAATGTTCCATCACTTTCAATCCATTTCTCACAGTCCCTATCAGAGTGGTCCAGACATCCGCACCAGTAGCAAATATTGGGAAGTCGTTCATATTTGAATGACACCCAACATTCTTCGCCATCCTCCAACGCTAACACTCGACCCCGACATAGAGGCAATGAAATATCAATACGCACCCGAACTCTAAAGAAGCTGCCTCGATCTACTTCAGTATCTTTTGCACTTCTATCCACTACTCCGTTTGCTTCGCACAAATCCTCTGACACGCCCCTATTCAGTAAGCACACTGGAATGTGGTGCACCTGGACCCATATTGATATTGAATTAAGCTCTAACGCCTACATCGAGGTCTCTCTAGCCGTTGGAGGATTACTAGATGCCTATCAAAACTCCAAGGTTCACTCACCAAAATTTTGTTCACTTCTTCTGCATTATCAAACACAAATAGCATGGTATGTTCGCCTGCGTCTCGAACTTTAAAACCATTTTTGGCTCGCCACAAAGGGCTGAAAGTCCGCACAATGGCCTCAGTGTTCAACACACGTTTTGTTAAAAATTTTGCCACGAGAGTAAACTCTTGAGTGGCTCGATCCTTCTTCACCGCCAGTTTTCCTCCTTCCCTATCATTGAGGGACAAATTGCGCCAATGTTTCGTCAAGTTTTCCATTCTCTCTCAAGTGTTTCCCAGACCCCAAAAAAGCAACCCACTAGCCCTACCAGTAAAACTAGTTACCTTAGGGAACCTCACAACCTTACAAGAGGGGACAGACACTTCTACTGCCTAAGAGACAAAGAGCCAAGGACCCCTCCCTTAGAGACAGAGAACTTTTGTACCTTATTTATTTATTTCATTTCTTGAACTATATAGGAGTAATTGTTAAGATAAAATAGGTATATTACAACTAATAGCTTGTAGCTGAATTGACATTTTTAGTATACAGATATATTTGGTGTTTAAATCTCTCCTCCCCAATCCCCATTTAAAAGTGGAACTAGGATTTCAATTTAAGGGGCAAGACAATAGGGGACCCCAACAATCTGTTTTTTTTTTTTTTTAGATAACATCTTTTTTTTTTTAATGGTAGAAAGGGAGTTACTGTTACGTACAAAACAAAACTTCATACCATAGAAATGACCCACATTGTTAGCATTACTTTTAAAAATCCGTAGGGGTAATTATGTGTCAATACCGCACCACAAACAATTCCAAGGAAAAAGTCCTTCCCTAGCTAAGATATTCCTCATTTCTTCTTAAATTATTATGGAGCATTAAGACTTTGTCGTTCTAATTAGAAATGGATTCAAAAATAAAATCTACTCCTTTAATCAAATGTTGAAAATGACAGTTTTATTTAGCAAAATTATGGTATAGTTCCACTTGAAGGAAGCTAAAGTAGAAAGTGTTAATGAAACTTACTGGACCGAAAGAAGGGGTGTCCCTAGAGCTGGACATGTGGTGTGGCGTGGCTGTGGGGATCGAGTTGGCATAATTTCTCTGTATTAAAAAGAGAGATTACCACTACATTACAAGTTCAATTGGGTATTAGGGTAAGGGTTTTGCCTGGGTGGTTTTCCCCATTCGTAAACAAATCACCTATGTCAAATTTATTTTCCACTACATTTAACTTAATTGGTGATTTGTTTGTGCTACCACGCTTATTGCATGAAATTGAATCTAATTAATTCACTTAGCTAATTAATTGATAAATTTACTAAATGGGTCAATACATTCTTGGTCTATCAGCTATAAACAAAAAAAAAAAATGAAGATTATCATGCTACATTACGTGGTATCATAATGTTGACTAATTTGGTTTGATAATGAATGACAGAGTTAATAGCAACCTTCCTATTAGTGAAGGTGTGTAATTGTAATGTAAGGCATCTAGCTAGGCTAGGGTGGCATTAATTATAACTTGTAAACCCTAGAAGAACAATGAGTCGACTACGAATTCATTTCAAATTAAGCCCATTAATTCACCAGAAATCGAAATAACAAAAGGTATTGATGTTGCCAACCCCTTGTTAACTTTATTCTTGATAACTATCATAGGTATCTCTATGAGGGGATAAAAAAAAGGTACATCTTGTTACCTCTATTCTCGGTAACTCTCATAGACATAAGCATCTTTCTACGAGTAATTAAGAAAATTAAAAATCGTAATTAAAAACTTAATGTACAATATTGAATTGAAGGTAACCCTTGGAGTTGCAATAGAGAGTTTTTCTAAGACCATAGACTTGAGCACAATTTGCTTTAGTGTAAATTAGTAATTGGATTACCTCATTTACACGTAAGTCCACCATCTAAAGCACTAGAGTTATTAGTTAACACTCAAGCAAATTGTGACAAAATGTGTCTCCTTAGACTTTTTGGTTAGAATTTCACTCTCATACATACATACGTATAAATACACACAATATAAAACACTGAATTATAACAACCATTAACATTTAAAAAGAGCTAAAGTATATATGATTTGTTAAGAAAGTGAGCTAAAATATATATGATTTTGTTAAGAAAGTGTCCTCAGGATGCAAGTTAAAGTGCATTTAATACTCTATAGTCTATACATCAATACAATATATATATATATATATATATATATATATATATATATATATACATATATATTGATGATGCCAAAAATCATCAGTGAGTCACACGGTCCTCACGTGCTCTAGACAGAACCTACGAAACAGAAACAAAGAAAACCTTACAGAGATTATCGGTGTGGTATCGGCCAAATACCCTTTGAAGGTTAAGTTAGAGAGAATTTCTACCACTCCAGAATGCCAGAGCTGGGAAAATTACGCATACCTTGATTTGTGAGAGCTTTGGGGTTTTTATAGTAGTGTAGAGCTGACTTTTGTTTCTTGGCAAAGAAGGTATTTCCTTGTAGAAAAGATTCTCATTAATACTCATATTTTATGGGAACCTTTCCTTGTAGAGATTCCTCTGATTAGGGTTGGGCATAGAATACAAGATATTTCCATGTATAGACATTCGTGGAGACCAAGCTAAGTCATGCTGGACCCGTTGGCCTCTTCACCCCCTTTGGCCACTTGCTTCATTCAAAGGTTCCTCATCTGCTTATGGAGGTGCCCGTCGGGTATCGTGGTGGGGTCGTCGGCTTATGATGTCACTGTTTTTGTCCTTCCGTATAAGCACATGAAGCTAACGGCTCCGTAGGTACCGTCGGCCTCCTTGTGTGTCACACATTAAATCTTTTGCAAGAACACCCTTATCATATATATATGTGTGTGTGTATATATGTATATCAATTAATATATTTAATTTAAATTTTTACACACAACCTTTTATAAATAAGAACAAACTTTATCAAAAGCTTATATCTTCCCAAAAGAAACCTTGATGGTTCTTGTGATTTCTTTGGGCCTTCGGATCTGTTTTTTTTAGTTGTCCTCCTGTTTGGGAGTTTTGTTTCCCTGGTTTTGCTTTCTCTCTCCTAGTGTGTTAGGCATTTTTTTGTATACTTTGGGATTCTTATTAATACAATTTTCTATCTTTTCCATCATCATCATCATCAACAACAACAATAACAAAAAAAAAAAAAAAAAAAAAAAACTAACTTTATCATTTTTCAAAAGTAACAGATTTTTTTAGTGTGTGTACTGTGTACACTAAAAAAAAAAGGAGTATTACTTCTTCTTCTTTTTCTTTTTTTAATTTCTCACTGTTCGGCTTTCCTTTTACATGTTTTAAATCTTAGACTAAAAAGACATCGATAAAATAAGAAAAAATTTCCTTTCAAAATTCGTAATAGTATGAAATTCAGAAGAGATCATAATTATCAGTAAGTCTATAGGGGGAATTGTACCCCAGCCAAAAAAAATCCATAGCTAATAGTTTAGCTTACAGCATTGCCCCCCATCAATTATAATTTGAGTTAATTATATATATATATATCGTTGATATATTAATTTTATTTATCAATTCGGTTTATTTCAATGAAAAACCTTATATGAATTGTTTTCCCCATTTTATTGTGTTTGGTAGTATCATAAAATAATAATAATAATAATAATAATAATGCTAGAGATACAAACTATTTTACAAAATTTTTTACAAACTGCTAATGTGGTGAGTGATTATGGGTAAATAAGAAAGTGGTATTAATTGTGGGCTTAGATGAAAACCAATAAAAAGTTAGTCACATCAACATTTTGTAAAAATGTTGTAAAATAGTTTGTGACTGTAGCATTACTAAAAGAAAAGTCAAAAGAAAATTATCTCTTAATTTCTCTTATTTAGCTTGGTGTGAAATAGATTTGTTTTCCACTAAAATTTTATGGAAAACAACTTTATCTCACATAAAACTAAATAAAGAAAACAGTTTATCTCATGCGAAGTTAAATAAGGGAGGTCAAAAATATTTTTTCAACTTATTTTACTGTCGCTACTAAATATAAAAAAATGAGATGGTTTCGAGAAAACAAATAGAATCTTATAATCATTACACTATTATCTCTATCACGTATAAAAATTTATTTTTAAAAAAAATAAAGAAAATGCTTTCTAATTTATTAATGTATAAAAAACAATAGGAAAAAAAAAAAAGCAATGACATGGAAAGAAAATGAAAAATAGTGATGAATTGATATTTTAACTTTTAAGTTTTAACATAAGGAAAATAATTATTATGATCTTTTAAAAAATATTGGGAAAAAAAAAAGCTAATATATTGGATTCCAAAATTAAAATTGTTTATATAATAATATATTCTATTTCACAATAGTTTGGGTTGGGTAATAAACAATAGTTTTTTTGAATAATTACATAATGACATAAATTTAAGTAAATTGTATTTGGTGTCATTTTAATCATAAATGGACTTTTGATTTTATTTTAATTTTTTTTTTTAATGAAGCTTATTCATGCAATAAATTTCTTAACCATTTTTTTTTTAAGAAAGAATTTCTTAACAATTAAACAAAATATAATGAATATGCTATTGTTTTGTGAGTTTTCTTATATTAAAATATCACTTAATATACACAAGAAAGACTTTATATATTTCATATCGATCTCAAGTGATATATATGTGTGTGTGTGTGTTTTCAAGTGCATATACATACATGCGTATATAAATTATGTCCTTTAGAATCAAATCCTAACTTTGCCACTATCTATAAGCACAACATTTTTCACAAATAGTTGGCATTGATAAACAATAAATTAATATTAATAATGAATTAAGGGGCATTAAAAAAACATTTATTCAAATTATTTTACATATAAATGATAATAACATACTTTTCCGATATTCATTCTTTTTATAAATAGAGTAATTATATTCAATTTATAATGGATGGATAGATAAAGTAATTATATTACACACATATATATTAAGGTTAATTGCATCCCTAACAACAAAATATTTTTAAAAATTCTAACTTCATTATTGATTGTGATAATTCTTTGTATATCATTTCAACGTAAAACTATTATTAGTACAGATAATATGTCATTTTATAATGCCAAAGTTACACGAAATGTTCCTATCAAAAAAAAAAAAGTTACACAAAATGTTTTGATCTTTATATTTATTGGGTGGATAACCATAGAAGCATTCCTTTGAAGTCATTACAATAAATATGAAGAGAAATTTCACTTTTTCACACTAAATTATACCACATTTTATACTTTCTCATTTGAACTATTGAAATGCTCAATTGACCCCCCCCACCCCCCCCCCCCCCCCCCTCCCTCTTCCTCCCAAAGAAGTTTATAACTCTAGAATACTTAACCCATTGTTGTCTATTTTGGGGTTAAGTTTAATGAAATTTAGTATTAAAAAATCAATTTATCCCTCCCTCCAAAACATATGGTAGAAAGTAAATTGGTCTTATAATGCTATATTCAGTTATACTGAACCATACATTCTTATAGTTCAAAAAATAAGTGTAAAATGGAGTATAGTTTTTTAAGGTGGAAAAATGTAATTTCTCGTTGACGACTTAAGTTTTGGTAAATGCATTTGCAGCACCATTTGAGTAAAACTACATCAAAGAAAATTTTTTGTAATTCACATTGAGAGGAAATGCCTATTTAATAAGTTCATGCTTTGTTTTTTCCTTAGGCCATAGGGCTCAGTTTCATTAGCAACCGGAACCATATCGACAAAATTCAGCAAAAATAATATTGGACTTTGGGCCAAACCAAATTAAAGCCTAAAAGGGATGTCCAAAACCCTTAAAGCTACACAAATTGGGCATTCTGCCTTATAACCCTTAAAGTTTTCAACTTGGACCCAAGCTTTCTATGGCACACAAATGGGTTCGCAAGCCTAAAACCTATACCTCCATAGATTCGGCTACGAGGCCCATGTCTTCTTCTGTACATGGAATAGGTTTGCAAGCCTAAGTTCGCTACTTTACAAAATGGGTTCTAACTAATCCCAAACCTCCTCCACCTCACCATAAGTTTGAAGCCTGTGAAATTTTTTCTCATTAAAGGAATCAAGATTCATTGCCTATATCTTTTTGTGGTGGGCCTTCCTGATAAAAGTCCATATTTACATAAAATGGACCTTGGAAAGAAAATCCATCAAAAAGCAACTTAAACCATTTGGGATATTGAAATAATGAAGGCCCATATATAAATCTCAAAGGAACAAGACATTGGACTTGTTCAAATAAAGAGGTGGCCTAAAAAAAACAAGGAAAATAAAGGAGGAGAAGTCTCACTTGTTGAGAGCGAGGGGCACTAGCAAAAGGAGCTTAATTAGTTCCCTTAATGAACAAATTCATCATCACTTACAAGACAAAAAAAAAAATTGTTGGAGGAGATTTTCTACCCAAAAAGAGAGAGAGAGAGAGAGAGAGATTAAGAGCCGTGTGAGAAGAAGGCCAACTTTTTCATGCTTCATTCATGCTACCAGATCATGGAAACACAAGACCTTCACTCCCCTCACCTATCATCTCATTTTTTGAAAGAAAAGACTATTGCTTTGAAAATTTCGGCCAAAGCTTAGAGAAGCCATGATTGAAACTCAAAGGAAGACTAGGAGTTCGCAATTTTCTACCGGCATATAACTATAGCAAGAAGAAGTTTCATCACAAGACTTCATTCCATGGCCCAAGTTCAAGAGTTTTCAAGAGGGAACTTGAGAATTCTTGGTTTGGAGGGTTCAAAGCTGTGTTTAAGTGACTTTAGTGATTGCAGGATTAACTGGATGCATGAATCTTGGCATGTCATCAAGCATGAAAGGGTTGGTGTACATCAAGAATTGCCTGGTAAAACAAAAAAGAATATCTTGCACTCAGTTGATCTTAGTATGGTTGTTCTTCCTTCTCTTTTCCTGAACTTAATCAAGCATTCAATTTAAGCCCCAAGACCAAACACCCTTGCTCTAGTGACCAGGACGGCCTGCACCTTTTAGGAAAGTAGATAAAGTGACTTGAAGTAATATACCTTAGCAAAGAACTAAGTAGAAAACCACAAAACGCTCAACCCCAACAAGTTGAAACCTTCCCCTCATTTCACATTTTTTTTCTCTCTTAGTAAAGGAGATTAAGAACTCAACATATTTCAAGGAAAACCAACCAGAAAAAGACCACGGAACCAAGAATTGCATATCCTCAAAAAATATTATTTCTCAAAGTGGGGAAAAACCCTCATAGCACTAAAAGAATCCTTCAAGTAAGCAAAATTCCTTTATTAGGGGAAGCCTATGTATTCATCCAAGTCAGTACCTAATAGAATGGGTTTGACCAAATTCTCACTGTACAGTAGCTAGAATGTAGAAACACCATCTCTTTAGCTACACTGTCCTTTTAACTTATAACTATCGAAGAACTTATCCTATATTATTCGTTTGAAGCCATATTATCCATTCCATATTATTAGTTTGCATCATACTATATCAAATCCATTGCTATAAAAACTAAAATTCAAAAAGCCCAAAATTGTTCTATATTCTAACATAACGTATTAATTAATCTGTTGATAAGAAACTAATTATATAAAAAAAACTTCCCTCCTCTGTTTCCTCTGTTTTTTCCTGTGTTACATTGCTTTAGGCTTACTCACTAGCAGAGGCATCCTCTCTCTTTCTCTAACTCTCTCACCCAAAACCTGACCCGACCCATTCTCCGCTGTTGGTTTCTTCCAACTCTTCGTCCCCAATTTCTTCAATTCAAAACAGAATTCCGTGATATTATTCAAAATTTCCTGTCCAGTTAACAGATTACGCTCTGAGAAAGAACTCTTTAGCTGCGGTTTTCGGCCATCCTTGAACGAATTCTCTAATAACTCATCATCCAAATGCTTCTTTTTCTTCTTCTCTGTGCTTGGCTTCATTGCTGCTTTCTTTGAATTCATACTAACATTAGGAATAGGAGCAAAAACATTAGGATTCTTGTTCTCACTGTCTTTACTGGATCCTTTAGTCTTCAAAGACTTTGGATTGGGAATTTTTGCAGCAACTGAAGTTGAATTTATTTCTCTCTCTTTCAGCTTCACATCTCTGCGGGAACAAGAAATAAATAGTACCCAATTAACAAACTTAGCTTAATTTGAATATGATTTGAAATAACAACAATGTTACAAACACAACAAATTTCACAACTTGTTGAGGTGGGAGACTGTGATTACATCTTTTTCATTAGGATTATCATTGACATCACTTTTATTGTACGCCAATCCCAACCTAACATCCTAACCATTGTGAAAATCATTGTGGAATTTGTCTTATCTTTAAACTTATTGCTAAAACAATTGATTGTCCTGCATGTTCCTTGAGGTTTAGGATTTGAAATATACCTCCGATTCCTATCCCTGAAAGAAAGCATTTCTGAAATGGACACTGATCTTAGAAGCTTAGCCTGAAAAAAAAAAAACCGAATTAGAATTCGACAAGCTTTGCTTAGATTAGTTGTATAGTAATCTTAGAAAACTAATTGAAATTGCATAAAAAGTTTACAAAATTTACAAACCTTCAAATAGGCTATTGGTTTAAAAAAATCTTCTGCATTCTTCCGATGCCTGCAATCTGAAACGCGAAAAGCAAAAATTAAACCAAAAAAAAATAAGGGTAGGATTCATAATTTTCGTTTTCCCTTTGGCTTTCTTGGGAAACGAACATGGAGTAAGTGGGTCTGACCTGGATTGCAGAACCATGCTTGATCGTCAATGGGTTCGTCTGGAGCAGAGAGATCGACCCATCGAGGTGCATCGAAGTTCTCGTAGGTGTCATCTTCCACAAATATGGATTCCACGCTATTCCAATCAATATTTTCCGGTTCCATGCCTTTGAAATTGAAGAACTGACCTACAAAATGAGGAAAAAAGAGAGAGTTAAAAGCAGGAGTGGAATTTTATCGTGTAATTTGAGATAAATAGAATTAGAAAAAGATTTGAGTAAGCTTTGCTCCGATCCTTTCTAGGTCTGAGTAGTCGCTTTGATCTTATCTTCGTGAAGAAATGTAGAATATTTGAGCAGAGAGAGGGAGAGAGATCGTAAAAGAGTAGTGAGTGTGATTGTTTGGATTTTGAAGGAGCTACAGAGATTTTTGTAACGCCACAGCAAATAGAGTTTTTAAAACATTTCTGACCGTTGGGCTATCACGTTCTCTCTCTCGCCTCATTTTGAGTAATTATTGCATGTATTGGCTATACCACATCAATACCCATTGCAAGTGCTCTTTTTTTCTTTTTCTTTTTCTTTTTTTTTTTTTTTTTTGGGGGGTGGGGGGAAAAACACGAAATCTTTGTACAAAATTTTGTAGGCCAAAATGGCCAATTATCATCTTTGGCCAAAATATTTTGCATTTCAAAATATTTAACAATTTACCACTTTTTTAAAACTCGAGTTTTAAAAACCCAAGTTCCATAAAAAATGTCGTTGACGTGAATTATTTTAATTAAAAAAATGCCACATGAAACCCGAATTTATGAAGCTCGAGTTCTATGCAATGTGTTACTCGAGTTTATAAAACTTGAGTACCACATCCCACAGCACACACACGACCACACATTATTTGCCTTGCCACCTTCTGCCACTCACCCCACTAGCCATAACTAGGGGTGGCAAATGGGCGGGTTGGGTTATAAATAGGTTAGATGTGTAATTACCCATTTAATCATTTATAATCCGTTTATATATAAATTAATTATCCATTACCAACCCAACCCATTTAATTAATAATCCACTTATTTAACCCAATATGACCCAAATACTTCTAAAACTACTTGAATACCCTCTTGACCTCCAAAATTATCAAAATACCCTTAAATACCTAAAATGATGCTCTACACTTCCAAAATTACCAATATACCCTTGGACATCCAAAATTATCTCCAAAATCTCTCAAATGAGCAAAATATCGCCAAAATCTCTCAAATGAGCAAAATACCAATGAAACTTCTAAAATAACCAAAATGCCCCCGATATCTCTAAAATTACCAAATATGCTCAAAAACCACTAAAATGACCAAAATATCCCCAAAATTTCTAAAATGAGCAAAATACCCATGAAACCTCTAAAATGACCAAAATACCCCTGATATCTCTAAAATCACCAAATATGCTTAAAAACCACTAAAATGACCAAAATACCTCCAAAATATTTAAAATGAGAAAAATACCCCCCCCCCCCCCCAAATCCTCTAAAATGTCCAAAATATCCCCAAAACCTAAAAAATTACCAAAATACCCCTAAAACCTAAAAATGACCAAAATACCCCCAAAACTTGAAATTTTTACCAAATTATCCCATAACCTAAAAAATAGCTGAAATACCCTTAAACCTAAAAAATGACTAAAATACCCCCCCCAAAACCTAAAAAATGACCAAAATACCCCCAAAACCTATAAAATGACCAAAATACCCCCAACATCTAAAAAAATTACCTAAATACCTCCAAAACCTAAAAAATACCAAAATACACCCTAAACCTAAAAAATTACCGAAATACCCCCTAAACTTAAAAAATGATCGAAATACCTTGAAACCTAAAAAATGACTAAAAGTCTAAAATACCCCCCTGAAACCAAAAAATGACCAAAACACCCCCAAAACCTATAAAATGACCAAAATACCCAAAAACCTTAAATAAAAAAATACTGAAATACCCCCGAAACCTAAAAATTACCAAAATACATCCTAAACCTAAAAAATTGCCAAAATACCCCCTTAAACTTAAAAAAATGCCCGAAATAGCTTGAAACCGAAAAAATGACTAAAATACCCCCAAAACCTAAAAAATGACCGAAATACCCCTGAAACCTAAAAATTACCAAAATACACCCTAAACCTAAAAAATTACCAAAATACCTCCTAAACCTAAAAATTACCAAAATACCTCCGAAACCTAAAAAATGACTGAAATTCCCCCGAAACCTAAAAAATTACCAAAATACCCTGATACCTAAAATATGATCGAAATACCCCAAAGCCTAAAAAATGACCAAAATAACCCCAAAACCTAAAAAAATGATAGATAAAAACCCCTGAAACCTAAATTATGACCAAAATAGAGGTTTGGGGTATTTTGGATGTTTCGAGGATATTTTTGACTTATTAAAGGTTCTAAGAGTATTTCAGTCATTTTATAGGTTTCAAGAGAATTTCGGTAATTTTATAGGTTTCAAGGGAATTCCGGTAATTTTTTAGGTTTCGGGGTTATTTTGATCATTTTAGATTCTAAGGGTATTTCAGTCATTTTTTAGGTTACAAGGGCATTTCTGTCATCTTTTAGGTTTTAGGGGTATTTCAATAATTTTTAGATTTTTTGGTTATTTCGGTAAATTTCTAGGTTTTAGAAGTATTTTGGTAACTTTTAGGTTTTGGGGTATTTCGGTAATTTTTTAGGTTTTGGAGGTATTTTGGTCATTTTTTGGGTTTTGGGGATAGTTTGGTCATTTTTTGGATTTCGGGGGTATTTTGGTCATTTTTAGGTTTTGGGGGTATTTTGGTCATTTTTTGGGTTCGGGGTATTTTGGTAATTTTTAGGTTTTGAGGGTATTTTGGACATTTTGTTAGGTTTCAGGGGGTATTTTGGTCATTTTTTGGATTTTGGAGATATTTTGGTCATTTTTTGGATTTTTGGGATATTTTTGTAATTTCTAGGTTTTGGGGGTATTTTGGTCATTTTTTAGGTTTTGGTGGTATTTTGGTCATTTTTAGGTTTTGGAGGTATTTTGGTCATTTTTTAGGTTTTGGGGGTATTTTGGTCATTTTCTAGAAATTTAGATTTTATATTGTTTATTTAGGTTTTGGAGGTATTTTGGTCATTTTTTAGGTTTTGGGGGTATTTTGGTCATTTTCTAGAAATTTAGATTTTATATTGTTTATTTAAATTTTGAATGGGTTTTAATGGGTATTAGTGGGTTTATCTATTAAGACCCATATAATTAAATAATCTAAAGGGTCTTTACTCATTTAACCCAAATATTCAAATGGGTTGGGTTAAGACTTATCCAATTAGGTGAGTAATGGGTGGGTTCATGGATATGGATAAAAATTGCTACCCCTAGCCATAACCAACAATCTTCTACCACTAGAGATCAAAATCTTCATCGCCAATCCTTCGCCCTAACTCCGACGACCACAACAAACGCTGGTTGGAATCATTAACTAGCTCTAGCAACTACTTTATGGGTCTAGTGACATTATTCTATTGTCACCAAACCATGATTCCGTCGTGGTTCTAGTCGTCTTCCTACAGCGACCCATTGACACACCTTTTAGCCACCAGTTGTAGCTCCAATCATCACGCCTCTGCCGAATTTCCTTCCTTAGGTACCGATATGCTCTTCTATGGTTCAACTCATTGTCTTTGGTCTGATATGACTTGATTCTTAGTTTGGGTAATCCTTGTCAGAACCCTTTGTTAGGATATGTGCCTTTTAAATTCTACTGTATAATACTATGTATAACATTATGTTGTGATCAATAAAGTTGTTTTATTATTATCTAAAATAATTGTAACATGAATATTTGGACATTATCATATAGTCCATGAGATATATAGTATGTGATTCATGTGATTTAGTCACAGAAGATATAAATCACAAATTTTTTATAAACTCAGAATTTTAGTTTGTAGTCAGTGATGAAATTGGGCATTTCATCTGCGAAGACTATAACATATCAACTAACATGATTTGTCTTGATCATGAAAGTGGAGACTTCTAGTTAATATGTTTTAAGTGTTAAGACATATTGAACTAGACCGCTGTGAGATTTATTATTCTACTAATGACTGTTAAATGAATAATAAATCTCACGACTTCTATTTACATCAACTCTTAATCCTGAGAGAATAATGAACTTGATCATGAAGTTTAGGTTACTTTGATATATTAGGAGTGAGATCCAAAGTCACGATCAAAACCTCAGTATATTGGGCAACCACATTTAATGTTGAAGGAACATATATTCTCAATATGGAATTCATAATCTCTTAATGGAGATATAAAATATTTTCTTGAGATAAGTTTAATGGGTTTAGTTATTCAGAGTGTTAGGCCTAACCATTTTAGTAAGGAATTACTAAAGTATATATTTATGAAATTGGATTTCATAAATATATGATGAATAACTTAAAGAATTAAACTGGGTACTCAAGGATTAAGATGTAGTAATCTTCAAAGTGACAATCAACATTCATGACTTTGTATTACTATGAATATTTTATGAAGGGGTTGTATGTATAATAAAGTCTTGTGATATAATTTATTGATAAGGCCTAGAGTTCAATTATAACAATATAGTGGTATAAAATATAATTAATGATAATTTTGGGCTTGTCAAGAGTTGACAAAAATGCCCAAAATCCATTGGAACTAGTGTCTTATTTGTTCTCTTTTGGTCCCACTCCAAGCCACATATTAAAGCCCAAAAGGCTAGCCCAATTAGATAATCAGTTATAAGAAGAGAAACATACAGAATTTTGTAAAAGAATGAAATGATGTGTATGTGAGTGTAAGCCACTTTCTTATTCTCCCTTGAGCATATACATATAAACTGATTGAGAGACCATACTTCTTGAGCATAAGTGAAATTGGAGTGAATATTAAGAGTGTTCCCAAGTACTTCTAATCTTTGGTTTTGAATTTCACCACACCAAGGTACACTCTCTTGTTCTTATATTTTGAAATTTACATAATACATGTTATCAATTGCGAATGAAATAAATCCGTTAATTTTTTGCTGCGTATGTTTTGTATGCGATACAAACATGTATTTTTCCAATACTCTTTTCTTTATTGATTTGGTAATTTTGTTTTGGAACCTAATGTTGTTTGTGTTACTAGGGCATTTGGCAAATTGTGGTGTTGAGATCGGCATGTATGGTGTGGTGGGGATTTGGCATATCGGCGTCTTGGTTGTTGGATTTGCAATGGGATGCTTCTCAAAAATAGCTTCTTAATCTGGAATCCTTGATTTTCTCGTTTTATTTACAAGGAACTCGAGTTTTTAATTAAAAAATTCCAATTTAGCGGGTGCCAATGTGGCATTTTTTTTTATGGAAGTCGAGTTGTGGAATTTGAGTTACATGTCAAACTCGAGTTTCATGAACTGGAGTTTTAAAAAGGTAGTAGATTGTTCATTATTTTGAAAATAGTGGTAGATTGCAAAATATTTTGGCCAAAGATGGTATTTGGCCAAATTTTGTATATATTGTTGATGTGATAAGTTGTTATTAATAAGTGAAAAAGTGATATTTGTGGTGAACCTAAATGAGAATTAGTAAAAAAATTATCACAATAACAATTTTTTAAGAAGTTATCAGTAAAAAAATTATCACAATAACAATTTTTTAAAAAGATGTAAAATATTTTGTGTATCTAACTCTTTGTAATGACCTTAAAAAAATAAAAAAAAAATAAAAAAAAAAAAACTCTTTGTAACGACATATAATCCTTACAAATAGCAACTTTTTTGGAGCACCCAAGCTCAGGCCAAAATTCCCAAGATAACTTAAGTACTTTTTATTTTATATATATATATATATATATATATATATATATATCCACTCACACACATGAGGATCTTTTAAATTTTTTTTTAAATAGTTATTTCAAAGTAATTAGAGACAAAGAGACTAGTAGATGAAAGTCTTATAGATGCAGGTTATAAGCCCACCCAAAACTCTTTTTGTAGCTTAGCATCTTGTTTACATTTCCCTAATCTCGTTACTTTACTAAATGGGGGTAATCTTATATTACTTACTAGTAAAGTCTCTAATAATTGAATAAGAGATTTGGGGTTCAATTCTCACCTACACTAAAAATCGATTGGTGTCTTGGTTTGATGATAAAGATCTATCATCAGAAACGGATGCCATAGGTTGAAACTCTCTAAAAAAAAATTGCTTGTTGGTGGGGAATGTAATAACTTATCCAATTAACAAAATTGTCCATGGTAATAAATTTAATTTACAAAGCCCTAATATATTTTCAAAGCCTATCCCAGCCTCTCTCTCTCTCTCTCTCTCTCTCTCTCTCTCTCTCTCTCTCTCTCTCTCTCTCTCTCTCTCTCTCTCTCTCTCTAAAAGAAAATTACAAACTCTAACCCTTGTAGACACCGCATTTTGTACCCCTTACAACTCGGGCCCTTATTCCCCAATGATGCCAAAATTCTAAGGCCCGGTTGGTTTAGAGTGCCCAATCAGATTACAAATTGACTTGAGAAGTGTTAAAATGGAAAATATAAATTTTCATAAGCAAATAAATCTTTTTTGGAAAGTAAAAGGCCAAGAAAACCCTTAACCTGCGTATGTAAGCCAAAACCTGCATACGTAGGTTTGATGTATGCATGCGCAAGCACGGGCCTGCGCACACAGCTAGGATTTCAAAAACCTATGAAAGTCAAATTTTCTGCATTAATGTTGAGGTTTAAAATAAATCCCATATCGTCTGGGAGCCTAAACCCTTTTTTTCTCACTACATAAAGCCATACATGACACATTTTCAAAACACAGAAAATCCTAAGGGAAAACCTAAGATTCACTAGAAATAGTGAATCAAAAAGGGATTTTTTCACAAAACATCTTCAAGTCAATTTTATTTTGATTGAGACCTTTTCCGGTCTTAATCCTCGAGTTTTGAAGTTTACCAATAATTTTTGTTTGGTTATGAATAGATTAACTGAGGAGAACAACCAAAATCAAGCTCGAAAAGCTTCTTGTTTGAAGTATTAAGTTCAAAACTCTTTTTTTGCATTTCTGCTTTAATCTTGTTTTCTTGCTTGGTTTATGTTTAGATATGTTTGTTTAGGTTAGTTTTACTTAGTCTTTCTGTTTTAAAGCATGCTAGGTTGCTAGATTTGTTGTTCTTTCATTTTCTATTCTTGCTTTATGGGTTAGGGTTCTTCTGGGTGTGTTTGTATGCGCAAGCTTCTGCATGCATATGCAGGCTCTAAGTATGTGTACACATACAATTGGCCTGCATATGCAGGCCTATCTATGCGCACGCATACTCATATCCAGAAACCCTAATTCAGGTTTTTTGCTTTTATTTCTTTGTTTCTTTCATATCATATGCTTATGTTTTGTTCTATTTTATGCTTTCTAAGTCTCTATTCCTCTGTTTAGTTGTTTTTTTGTCTTTAACATGCTAGATTAGAGTTTCCTTCCTTTTCTTATTTTAATACCATGAACATGCATATAACATGATCATGCATCGATGCCATAAGTGTTGTGATGCAGTGAAGAAAGACATGCATTCACATGAACATGCATTGATATGACCATGTTTATTTGATGATTTGTTCTTAATGTAATCACATGTTTATTTGAATCTTGCCATGTTTGTGCTTTTTACACTTGTTGCCTTGTTTGAATAAGTTGTTTGCCATGAAATGTCATGTTGTATGCTTAGATGTATGCTAGTGTGTGTGTGTGTGTGTGTGTGTGTGTGTGTGTGTTAAGATGCAATGTTGAATGTGCCTTTAATAGGATTAAGATATAGGACATAATGAGTAGAAGCCGACCCATGGGTTGGGTGGTTTTAGGTGTCTAACACCTTTCCAAAATCGTACCTAAACTCCAAACCCATACTCTAGTATAGGGATGACAATTTAGATCCGACTTGCGGATATCTGGCCCGGTCCAACCCTAATGGGCCGGATTTTACCCGGCCCGATAAATAATAGGGTCGGGTTCTGGTTTTATCAAAAAACCCGAAACCCGACCCGGTTAAGACCCGGTTATATTATATATAAAATTACTAAATTACCCTCATATATATATATATATATATATATTTATATATATGTAGTTAAAACCCTAAACTCTCAATTTCGCTCCTCATTTCAGCCTTTCACGCCTCTCATCTCTTCAGATCTCTCAGTTACTGCCTCTCATCTCTCAGCGATCTCACACACACGGCCATAAGCCGTATGTATAGCGTGATGAACATCATGAACTCATCAGACAAAAGCTAGCGGGACTCCCGTTTCCGACAGATGGAAGTATCGATACCAGAAGAGCTAACCATCCTCGCCGTTCCGACAGATTTAAGAAGGGAAGGAGGCAGTTTCGTCCTCGCCGTTCCCGTTTCTCTCAAGTCTCAACTTCATTTTGTCCTCGCCATCGCCGATCTCGCACTGTCTCCATTTTTTTTTTTTGGTTCAGTTCGCCTCAATCATGTGAATTTGTGTTTGTGTTTGTGTTTATGATTTTTGAAAGGGAAAAATGAAAATCATAGATCTAAAATTTGTGTTTGGATTGTGATTTTGAAAGGGAAAATGTAGATCTGAAATCTATGTTTGTAATTTCTTTGTTTGTGTTTGTGTTTGTGATTGTGATTGTGATTGTGTTTGGATTTGTGTTTGTGTTTGTGTTTGGATCTGAATTTTTTTTTTTTTTTTTTGGTTGGACCATGAATTGAGCCCAATCCTTTAACAGAGCCCGGCTGGGGCAGGTCCGGGGCCCGAGAAAAAAACCTGCTTAGTTAACGGGCCAGGTCCGGGCCATGGGTCTTGGCTCGCGGGTCGAGTCCGGGTATAGAAAAACTCGGCCTAAACCCGACCCATTGCCATTCCTGCTCTAGTAGTAAGACTAGTCCTTCCACGTAAGGGTGCTGTATTCATGGTTCCTAGACCATAAAGTTAGGTGGTGACTCCTTGTTTTTTTTCCCGCCCCGGTCCACTCGGTCGAGGCATACTCCCCCCGTTACACCCACAACCCTAGCCTCTCTCTCTCTCTATCTAAATCCTAAGACTTTAGTGCTGCTGACAGACCACCACCATTGTTGTCATTATCCCTCTCTCCTCTCCCACAGTATACACCATTTGTTGTTGTCATTGCCCATTGTTTTAAATTTGATTTCGTTGATTCCAAATTTCAATTTTGATTTTTGATTAAATGTACTGAGCCCTAAAGTTTCGATTTCATCTCCTCTGTCTATAGTTTGTCGATGGTTTGACGCTCAAATCCATCTCATCTCTCTCTCTCTCTCTCTCTCTCTCTCTCTCTCTCTCTCTCTCTCTCTCTCTCTCTATGTGTGTGTGTACAAGAACACGAAGGGATGGTGGAGAACATTCTAGAATTTTGGTTTGTTCTTTGTTTGGTGGCCAAGAAATTATCATTATAAACATGACAATTTTTTTTTTTTTTTTTTGTGTGGATCTAATTTATTTGGTTGGTGTAAAAGTGTGGTAAAGTGGAAGAAAATTGTTTTTATTTTCTATGGATTTGAGTTGTTTGGTTAGTGAGAAAGTAGAATAAAGTGAAATAAAAATTTGTTTAATTATATATGTGCTTTCTAATTAAAAAGTAAAATTTTGTTTAGTTATGTCAAATATTTTTGGAAATTCAAAATTAAAAATTGTAATACTCTTAAGAAATGTTAGGAACCATCCAAACACAATAAAGTTATATTCCCTTAATAGGATTTATGAATTTAACATTACAAGAATGTTACATCAACATCACAAGAACTGGTCGCCACCAAAGAATGCATCATGACAATGACCTCCATTCAATAGGCATTGGTACCAATTATAAAAGTTTCAAATGGGCACGGCTTTGTAGTTCATACTAGTTACAATCGGTTATTTCACCAAGTGAGGGGAGGCATCTTCCTTCAAGAATGTCATTCTGACGGTAGAAGTCAAGTTTGTAAAACTCAATATAATTTGTTGGTATGACATGACATTTATTATTGGGCTCCTCCAAAAGGAACAATAAATTATGTGTCTTAATATATTTTTCTTGAATGCTTTTATGGCAATGGTTTATCACACATCTAATAGCCACGTTCACTGCATTGTATTTATTTATTTATTTATTTTTGTTGGGGGGGGGGGGGGGGAACTGCATTGTATTCCATTCAACTATCCCATAAAAATTGTATTCCATTCAACTATCCCATAAATTTTTTAGCCAAAAAAAAAAAAAAAAAAAAAAAAAAAAAAAACTATCCCATAAATTTGGCGTGGTCCCATGATCCCGTCCCCATGTGGAGGCATGTGGTAGTTGAGTTTAATTGCAAACGTTCCTAATAAAGGCCTTTACAAGTTTCAAATAAGTTAGGCAAAAAATTTGTAGGCCAACCTAGAAAATAAATATAGTTCTTGAAATTTTTTTTTGACAAAAATGCAAAGTAGTTTGACCAAAATTCATTTCAATCATTTAACTTTACTTTCGTTTAATTGAGTTATTTAAGTTTCAAGTTTATTCAGTTAATTAGATCTTGTCGTCAACTTCTGTTTTTTTTTTTTAAATAAAAATTTTAAAAATATTTTTTAATAATTAATTGGATTTTTTTTTAATTTAGAAAATTTAAATAAAAAATAAAAATTTGGACACTCAACCGTAACATTTAACAAAATTTGATTGAGAAGCCTTATATAATTGAATGACTTTGAAACATAGATGACTAAATTGAACAAAAGTAACGTTAGAGATCTGAAATAAATTTTGGTCAAACTTAAAGAATGTAATTTACATTTTTGCCTATATTTTTTTTGTATGAAAATGTTTTGTCTTGTTTGTTGAGACTTAATATTGCTAATTAAGTTTTGCATTTAGGTTTTACTAGCATCTCTTTTACAATTGATAATAGCTAATCCACTTAAAATTATAATATGATAATATGAGAAGAATAAAGTAACTTTTAAGAGTAGAACGATAGAATCTAATTTATTAAATACATTATTGCAACTCCACTTAATAATAAAATCTATCATGTGCAAAATTGATTTGCAAAAATTGAAGCCCTAAGCTATTAGAAAAATTAATTATCAATGATTATTCGGCACACACATAACAATATTTTTAGCAAAATTGTATAGGGTTTTAATTGAGTTGGATTTCTATTGACTTACGTGGTGAGGGTTTTCTTGAAGGTGGGGAAAAGAATACAAAACTCACCTAGGGGTAGAGGGGGCCTTAGGCCTAGGCCTTAAGTTAGTCCTGAAATAAGAAAGTATAATATTAATAGACCGTATATTTCTAAAATAGAACTTTATTAAGATTTTGACATCTTTACAACCCCTCTCACAAGGTTCCCCGTTAATCATTTTTGAAATCTTTTGATTACATTCCATGCATAACAATAATTAAGAGTGTCATAGTGCACCACCATACACTCTTGGTGCGATAGTCACTCTACAAGTATAAATGCTTGTAAGATGTGGGAGGTAAGGGCTGAGATTCAAGTGTTCAGAAAGGAGCTTCACACACATACACTTAGATTAGGTTAGAGTAGAAATTCTATATTGTAAAAAGAAAAAAAAAAAGTGTGTCATAGTGCAAATATTAGATTTCATTTCATACGTGCATGTGCCATGTCAATCAACTATAGATGGATTTGGGATCAAACCATCATGGTAACCATACCCCTCATAAATAATTAACCAAAATAAATCAATTGATTGTACTATTGAGGCAGACAATGTACAACTACCAAAGGAAATATTTGTAAGACGTCAATACGGTGTCATCCACTAATCTTGTAATGCATAAGTTGGTGAATAAATATAAATATATATATATATATATATATATTTTCTTAGAATATGTACTTGTATTGTTGTTTTTCCTCTATTAGAAAGAATTTTATAAAGAGCTATTCATAGAATCATGTAGATGCAGTAATCAACAATATGGAGAAAAGTTTCAAGTGGAGATTAACGGGCTTCTATGGCCATCTGGAGACACACCGAAGGTATGAGTCCTAGCACCTCCTTGCTTTTCTAAATAATCAATTGCAACTCCCATGGTTATGCCTAGGAGACTTTAATGATATATTATCTAACACGGAAAAATCAGGGGGAGCTATTCAATCTCAACAACAAATGGATGGTTTTAGAAAGGTGGTTGATTATTGTGCTTTCTAGGAATTGGGCTATTGTGGTTCTGACTTTACTTGGTGTAACATGCAAGGGGGGGATAATAGAATATATTTAAGATTAGATAGGCCTTTGCCAACTTAGAGTGGTTTGAAAAGTTTGGGGAAATGAAGGTGCATCACTTACCCAATTCAACTTCTGATCATAGTGCCTTGCTTGTTTCTGCTTCTATAATTCAACGACAAACCCGAGCAAAGTGTTTCCACTTTGAGGCAATGTGGACAAAAAATGTAGAATATAAATCTATAATTGAAAATTCTTGGAGTCTGGATCTTGATCTTAGCACTCCAGAGGGGGTGATGGCAAATCTCAGTAGATATGCTGTGGAGTTATCAAAGTGGAGCTCTAATGTGTTTGGGCAGATTCCAAAGAAGATTCAAGCAAAGAGAAATGAGCTGAATTCTCTGACTCTTCAAGATAAGGATGAAGCCTTAAGTACTGAGATCAACTGTTTAAGAAGAGAAATCAATGACCTTCTAGATGATGAGGAGATTTACTGGGGTCAAAGGGATAAGGCACACTAGCTTAAGGAGGATGAGAACACAAATTTTTTTCACGTCCAAGCCTCTGAGTGGCGTAAGCAAAACACTATAACGGGGATTTGGGATGGTCAAGGCAGATGGTGTAATGAAAAAGATAGTATAGTTCAAGTTGCAGTTGATTACTTTGAGAATATATATAAGCCGGCCTCCCCAACCCTGGTACATGAGGTAACTGCTGCGATTCCTACAAGGGTGACCGAAGAGGTGTATGAAAGCCTAAACAAGAATTTCACCAGGGAGGAGGTTACCACTGCCCTCAAGGAGATTCACCCCGCAAAAGCACCCAGCCTTGATGGTATGTCTGCCATTTTTTATCAAAAGTACTGGAACACTGTGGGATGTAGCATTACTAATATGGTTTTAAATGTCCTTAATGGTAATATGTCTATGGCTAGTCTCAACAGAACCAACATTGGTCTCATCCCAAAGATTAATAATCCCAAAAAGATGGTTGATTTTTGGCCCATAAGCTTGTGCAATGTAGTTTATAAGCTCATATCGAAAACTATTGCAAATAGATTTTAGGCTCTTCTTCCTCATGTTATTTTAGAAAACCAAAGTGCTTTCACTTTTGACAGGCTAATTATTGACAATGTTCTTGTGGCTTTTGAGTTAATGCACTTCCTAAATCACAAAAATGCAGGAAAGGAGGGCTATATGACAGCCAAACTTGATATGAGTAAGACGTTTGACAGAGTTGAGTGGTGCTTTATTTAGGCAGTTATGGAGAAGCTAGGTTTCAGCTCCAAGTAGGTAAATCTTGTTATGAGGTGCATCACCTCGGTATCATATTTTGTTTTAATAAATGTTGCTACTTGTGGGAATATTACCCCTACTCGAGGACTTCGACAAGGGGATCCTCTCTCCCCAACTCTCTTCCTCATTTGTACTAAAGGGCTTTCCGCTCTTATTCATGAGGCAACCTGAAACTAGCATTGGACAGGCATTTCTATATGTAGGGGCTGCCCAAGAGTCACCCACCTTTTCTTTGTGGATGATAGCATCCTTTTCTACAAAGCTAGTGCTAAGGAATGTCGGGTACTGAAGCAAATCCATCAAAAATATGAGGAAGCCTTGGGTCAAAAAATTAACACCGAGAAGTCCTCAATATTCTTCAGTCCCAACACTTCTCAAGAAGTCAAGGATGAGATTTTTGCTACCCTAGGCCCAATGCAAGATTCTAGACACACGAGATACTTGGGCCTCCCATCCTTCATTGGAAGATCGAAGAAGCAGGTTTTTTCTATCCTTAAGGAGAGGATTGGGTAAAAGCTAGTTACACTATGGGGTGCTTTCTTCTTCCCTAAAGCCTATGCGAAGAATTAGAGAGCATAATGAGAAATTTCTGGTGGGGCCAAAAGCAGCAAGAATCTAAAATGTGTTGGGTTAGCTGGAAAACAATGTGTAAGCAGAAAGCAAACAGAGGAATGGGGTTCAGGAATCTACAAGCTTTTAACAAAGCAATGCTCGCTAAGTAGTCATGGCGAATTCTTCAAAACCCAACCTCTCTAGTGGCAAGGGTTCTCAAATCAAGATACTTCCATACCGGGTATATCCTAAATGCTAAGCTTGGTAATTCCCCATCATACTCCTGGAGAAGCATCCATAGCAGCCTTGATATTATTAGAGCGGAAACTCGTTGGAGAGTGGGCAATGGGAAACTAATCCACATTTGGGATGACAAATGGCTGCCAACCCCTTCCACCTACAAGGTCATTTCGCCTCCAAATGATATTCCTCAATTCCCAATGGTCTCATCTCTCATTGACCCAATGACAAAATGGTGGAATGTGGACTTGATAAGAGCATCCTTCCTTTCTTTTGAAGCTGACACAATCTTGAAGATTCCACTAAGTCACACCCTTCCAGAAGACCAAATAATCTGGATTGGAAATAGACGTGGAGAATTCTCGGTCAAAAGCGCCTATCATATAGCCCACAATCTGATTGGGTAAAATGATCAAGGAGAGAGTTCTAATGGGGACCCTTGCAAACCATTGTCGAAAAAGCTTTGGCATCTCAACCTGCCAACAAAAGTCAAGGTTTTTGCTTGGAGAGCATGTGTCAATGGTCTCCCTACTATGGATGCCATTTTCAGCAGAGAGATATCTCAAAATAAGGTTTACCTTGTTTTGTGGTAATTAAGCTGAAAATATAGATCATGCTTTTCTTAGTTGTGATTTTTCTTCCATGGTTTGGAACCTTTGGCTTGAAAATCCTCTTCGCATTCAAGGCTTTCGAAAATCCTTCCTGGACTCTGCATTATTTATCCTCTCTCACTCAACACTTCAAGATTTGGAGCTCTTCTTTGCCACGACTTGGGCTTTATGGTCTAACAGAAACAGAATAGTGCACAAGGATGGTGGTCTTTCACCAGTTTAGGTATGGCACGTGGCAAAAGATGCTATGGATGACTATGCTTGCTCTGCCAGTTGGGGTGTCGACCCAACAAGACCCGCCCCTTCTAATTGGG
The DNA here is from genome assembly GCF_932294415.1 of Quercus robur. NCBI lineage: Eukaryota > Viridiplantae > Streptophyta > Magnoliopsida > Fagales > Fagaceae > Quercus > Quercus robur. The sequence continues at coordinate 27,575,099 of NC_065540.1, read as the reverse complement.
TTCCGCCCCCCCTGGAATCCACAAAGTAAATGTTGATGGTACGTCTTTAGAATAAGACAGTTTTTCCAGTGTGGGTGTTGTCATTAGAGACAGCAAAGGTCAAGTTGTGGCTACTCTATGCTTGCTGCTCCAATCTTACTATTCTGCAGAGCTTACTAAGGTCTTTGCATTAGAGCAAGGTGTCCTTCTTGCTCAGGAACTTCAACTGCCTCAGGTTATCTTCGAATCAGATTCTTTGGCAGTCATTCAAGCAATTAATGACAAGGCTTTGCGGAGCAATTTTGGACACCTCATTCAAGGAATTCTTCAAGTCTGTGATTCATTTGAGGCTTACCATTTCAAGCACTAAAGCAGAAGTTTCAATACAGTGGCTCATGAGCTCGCCCAATATGCCCAAAGAACTGGAAGCCATAAAATTTGGAAAGGCGTAGCTCCTTCCTTTGTATTGTCGTTTTTGCATTCTGATTTGATGTAATTAGTGTGTTCTCTGTCCTGTTGTGCATGTTTCTTTGTATGACTCTTATTTATTGGCTTAATGAATTTTATTCCCTTTCAAACAAAATATATATATATATATATATATATATATATTAGAAAGAATCTTTTTTTTTTTAACAACTATTAGAAAGAATCTTTATGACACATTATTGAGGATCATTTTCTTGAATTTTCATCGTTGTGATTAATCTATATTGATAAGGATAAAAGAGATTGATCAAGTAAGATAAGCTGACGGTTTATTGGTAACGGTATCTACTGGGCCGTCAGCCCTTGTTTAATGACGGTGGGCTAAAGTTGTAAGGAGAGGCACCCATAGGCTGACGGGATAATAAAACTGAAGGGTGATCTTGAAGCTAATGGGATGAAGATTGAAGGCATAATATAAGCTGACGGCACTAGTTAAAGAATGCTTGCTAACCATGTTTGCGTGTATAAGTAAATGACTTACCCTCCACGTTTTGTGAAACCTAAGAGGGATTCCTATATGGAAAGGATCCCGCAAAATACTCCCAAGGAGACTCTTATAAGGAAAAGATTTCTACTCCAAAGAAAAGGGGTCAACCCCTACTACTATAAAAACCCAAGCACCCTCACGAACCAAGGTACGCATAATTTACCCTCTCTAGCACTCTAGAGTAGTGAGAATAGTTCTGACTTGACCTTCGGAGGCTATTTAGCCGGCACCACACCGGTGCTCTTTGCTAGGTCCTTTCTTTTTGCTGTGCAGGTGCTATTTGGAGCGCGCGAGGACCATGTGGCTTACTAATGATATTTTCGGCATCATCATATATTATATATAAAGGATTTTTCCTTTATTTATTTATTTGAATTTAAAGTAAAAAAAAATACTCCATGTAGTAAACAATGATTTTTCTTACAATTTTTAAATTTAAAACTTATTTTTTAAAGGAACTTGACTAGGGCTAAAAACATGATCGTTATAAGATATTTAAATAGTGCAATATTATTCATTAATTATATATAGTATTTGATGAGGAATATTTAACTACCCCCATGGCTACTCTTTCGGAATTTACTACTCTTCCCAAATTAAGTTGGTCTTCCAAAAAACACCTACTCACCAAAAGCGGAAGACCAGACATGACCATCACGGGCATACATCATGACTAAAAGTTGACGAGTGAGACCAAGCACACTAAACTCATGTTGCAACTCCAACGTCACCTAAGACTCTCCTACACACATGACTACCGATAATGGGGTAACTTGTATCTCCTACAAATCAGTTAAGGGATAACTCCTCACTCCCTTTGAATCAACTATGGGATAGTTTCCAACTTCTACACGTTAGCTGAGGGATAACCATGGATCCTTACAATTCAGCTATGGTGATCATCCACAGACCCCTATATAAACATTGAGACACTCTAATCTCAAGGTACGCAAAAAATGCTATTCAGAAACTCCTTATTTAAAGTTCATAGAGATCATTGTGAGTTTCTGACTTAACTTTCGGAGGGTTTTAGGTTAGTGCCACACTGGTACTCTCTGAAAGTATTTCCATTTTTTGCAAGTTCACTACTCTTCACTTCTTTGCAAAAAATTGTGAGTTTGAGCGATAAACCTACTGATGATGTTCACCTACTGATGATTTTGAACATCATCAGTATTTACATTTTTGCTAAGTTAATCTATTATATTTTATTATTGTATATATATTTTTTATTATTGTACGTGAGTCTGTAACATTGACAAAATTAAAGCAGTATCAAATATTCCTCTCTGGCGTCACCGTTGCATAAATTGCGACAGCAACACGCCTAAAGAACACGCCTAGGCTTTCTTGTTAGTGCCAATAAAAATGTAGAGTTTTACACGCAATCTTTTATCTATTCATGTCAAATCAAATGTCAATGCGCTAAGTGCAACTGATGTCGTTATTTTTTTGATGAACAGCAACTGATGTCGTTATATTACAGCTTACCTGCCTGCCTTTCATGCTCATTGGTCTTTGCAATCTACAAGTTACAACTACTCGTCATCTATCATATTTATTTATCAACTTCAAGCTCATCATCATTTTCGGAGATTAGTAACTATTTTATGGCACTAATTTTGTGAATGAATATCTTAAAGAAGATCGAAGACATTAGAAAATAGTAAATTTTAAATGAAAAGTATAATAGAGAGTGATCAAAGATATAGTTCAAGCTTAATTAAAATTAATTTTTTTGATACTAGAATAAATTATCAAGTCAAAAAAAAAAAATTAAGAAATAATGAATCTAATAATTTAATTATTATTCCTAACAATAGTTACTTTGATATTTTACCCTCAAATGGCTTTATTGAGCGCGCAGCTTCAAACCGCATTTTTCAAGTTACAGTTTTTATTATTATTTTAAATTTCACTTTTTTATATGTATAATTTTTTAAGAATTATGCTAGGGATACAACTTTTGACACAACTTTATGCCACATGACGAGTTGTGATTGGATATCTCAAAATTTCATTTTCTACAAGCGAAACATGGCCCAATAGCATCATTTGACAACATATTTAGTAGTATATCACTGTTTGTTGAAATTCGAGTCCAAAGTTGACAAAAATCTCCAAAAAGAGAAAAAAAAAAGGAACTCGATTAGGTGAAACTCGAGTTCCTAAAGAATTATATACCCATTCCACATAAAGATCTCAGACCTCCTACGGACTATTTATCTCACTCTTTCTTTCCTCTTCTCAGTCAAACTCCCTCTTAATTCTCAAAACTCTTCACCAGAGTGGGTTTATCGACGTGGGACGTTGGTGTTTGGCAGATCGCGATGTTGAGATCGACGTGCGTGGTGGTGGAGATGTGGCAGATCAGTGTCTCGTGGTGGCGTTGGTTGCTAGGTTTGGTACAATGGTGGGTTGTGGTTTGGGTATGCGATTTGTGTCGTGGTGGTTGCTAGGCTCGGTTCATGTGTTTGCTTTAAGTTTCGGTGATTGCTGAAACATCAAGAGATAAACTTTTAGTTTTTCCAGCAATTGAAGATGTCCCATTTGTACTAGATTTTTCAGGAACCTCGTGAGATCTGGTAACAGTAACTCCCTTATTTTCATTTGTGGTAGAAATTGAAGATGCCTTTGTAGGAAGGAGATGACCAGGGGCCAAAGACATCTCAAGCACGTTGCTGAGATAGATAATAGAAATGAAAAACAAATCACAAGGAGCATGATAAGAACAATATAGCAAATACTAATAAAATATTTAAGAACGGGAAAAAAGGTTGCGCCTAGGCTTTTGTGCTTTGACTACAATGACGTAGAAACAAATAACTCGATTCCAATGAAATCGAGTATCACATTATGGAACTTGATTTTTGTGAACTCGAGTTCCATTAAAACTTGAGTTTTAAAGATTCAAATTTTAAAAAAGTGGTACATTTTGCAAATAATGGTATGTTACTAAATATTTTGGCAAATGGTGCTATTGGGCCATTTTTACCTTTTCTACAAGCATAAGTGAAAGAAACTTTTGAACCCACTAGCATCTTTTTGAGTTCCCCACAAGGCTGGGACCGACGTAGAAATGTGTGGCTTCACTGCTAGTAGTCTGGTATATACGGGAGGCAACGGGACAAGACTCAAGCTGGCATATGGACAAACTCAAATTTATCTGTCTAAAAGTAAAAGCTTCTAAGAGCAAGACATTGACTTTAATTAAAGGCCAAAGCTTCGAGTTTATTCCTTTTGGAGTTGAAAGAAGAATCTGCTCTAAATTGTCGTTAGCATGCCATATGATGCATTAGTTGTCCTTAGCCAGAGCATTCACAATAGCTACTGGAAGTTCATTAGGACCATTTATTTATTTATTTTCTTTTTAAGGAAGTTGAGTAGGATTAACATTCAAATTCTTGATAAATAAGTTTATTTATGTGTGGGTTCCAATTAGTTCAATTAGTAAAATCTCTAATGATTGAATAAGAAATTTGTAGTTCAATATTTGTTTACACCAAAAATTAATTAGTGCTTTGATTTGATAATAGACAGATAGATTGAAACTCTCTAAAAAAAAAAATTTATTTATGTATTTGATCGTGACATTGAGCAAAGTAGTATCAATTTGATACTATCAAATATCCCTCTCTGGTGTCAACCACTGCGGCAGCAGCACGCTTAAGATTAAGAACACAAGGCTATATTCTTATAGTGCCAATAAAAATAGAGTTATAGACGCAATCATTTTATCTATTAATGTCAATGGGCTAAGTACAACCGATTGTTAAAAAAAAAAAAAAAAAGCAACTGATTGTCGTCATTAAATCTTTACTTAAATACTATTATATAGAGTTTATGTTATAGCTAAGCGTGATCCAAAGACACGTTAAATTTGCTTACCTGCCTGCCTGCCTTCCTTCCTTTCAATTTCATATTCAATGCTCTGCCAGGTTGACAACAATAAGATGTTGATTGCTGGTGAAAAGCTTTAAATATGTTAGGGACGGCAGGTGTAAAGAAGAATATGCTAGGAACACAAACTTGTTGGCTAGTTATGAGGGGCAAAATAAGTTGTATGTCTACAATTTTATTATTTACGACTTGTTATGGAAATAAGTTATCATAAAAGTTATGGTTCTAACTTTACCTTAGAGGTAAAAAATATCAATAATGCTTAGATCATAAAAATTTTACAACTTTGCCACAACTTGTAGACTGAGAAAATTGTGACAAAATTTGTAGATTTATTGTGCTCTTAACATTTTTGAAAAGTTACTTATCCAAAAACTAAAAACAAAAAGAAGAAGAAAGAGATTGGAATTGTGATTGTAGTCTTGTTAAAAGAAAATAAAGAATTCCAAAATCTGCTGTTTGTTGTGATGATTTTATTAATATATATTTGAATTGGAAACAAAAGTGGAAACAACAAAATAATTACTATGAAAGTAGTTGTTGAACACTTGTACCAAATAAATATAACAAAATTTTAAGTAAAAAAGAGAGATAAAAATTAGTATTTTCTTTCCTAAAGTTCTATGAATTTTGTTTTTGTACCTTTAAATAATTATTTTTTTGTCCATAATCTATTAAAAATGTTATATATTTTGTCTTTAAACTTTTCAAAAACTTTCTATCATTTTTAAACTATTAAAAATAACATATTTTTTGTCCCTATTTTCTCCCATAAATTATTGAAAAATGCTCTTGAAAAAGTTTAAGAATTGTTTTTTTTTTTTAATACATTTTAGGACCAAAAAAAAAAGAAAAAAGAAACCCATACTAAGCTCTAACTGACATATTATAATGGTTAGTGACCATTTTAAAATATAGGATTCACATTAGAGACCAAAATAATAATTACCCTAAGAAAAATGCTAGGAAGTAGGAACACAACAATTTAAAAACATTTATAAAAAAAAAGTTGTGTAATTTTTTTTTTTTTGGATGAACAACTTGTTAAAAAGTTGTGTAATTTATTAGGGTAGTAGCATTGTTGTTAATCCAATCTTTTATGATAACGTGAATGACTCCAATCCAAAGAGTAGCGTTCACGCAGCCTGTGTGTGAGTGTGATGGTTGTTTAAAGTGGTTAAGCTACAAATGAAGTGTTTTTTTTATATCCCCTAGTAAAATCGGCAGTACCAATGTGAGAGAAACCCAAACCCGAACAAAAAATGTTGGAGAGACCCGTTGGTTGCCGACCTGATTGATGAGAAATACTCCCAGAAAACAAACGTCTTTAATTTAATTGATCCCACCCCAACCAGAAACTGCCCTTTAAAAATCGCACACATATATACACGCGCACACACAGAAACAGAGAGCGCCTGACTCACATTCTTTACTCTTTTTCTTCCACACGCAAAATCCAATCCCATAATAACAATTCTTCTTATGCATCCTCAAATTAGGAAAATCACTACTTATTACCGTAATAGATAATAATAATAATAATAATAATAATAAAAAATCCCATTTCTCAAAATATTTTCTGTGAATCTTTCTCTCTCTCTCTCTCTCTCTTTCTCTTTCGAACGGTCGTGTGCGTTTTTTGGGTATGGCTATTGCAGCGGCAGCTGTTATCGTCCCATTGGGTATTCTCTTCTTTGTTTCAGGTCTCATCATCAATCTCATTCAGGTATTTTTTTATTTATTATTGCTCTAGATTGTGTTTATTTCATAGCATATGAATCTAGGTTTTTGTTATACTTCATTTTTTTCTTATTCTATGTTTGATTTCTGAGAAAAAAGTGTCTGAAAATTCACGAGATTAGTGTGTATTCGATACTTGATATGTTCCATTACCCTAGCAAACCAAAAAAAAAAAACTCACTTGAGGTTGATTGAACTGTCTCTTTTCGCTGAACTTTTTTTTTGTTGTTGCTTCAATTAACTTAGTCGTGTTGTCTTGTTATCTCCGCTCAACTTTGAGCTGTTTTACTTGGATTTTCTCTTCAGGCAATTTGTTTCGTCCTTATTCGGCCATTGTCGAAGAGTACATACAGAAGGATCAACAGATTGGTGGCAGAATTGTTGTGGCTTGAGCTCGTATGGCTTATCGATTGGTGGGCAGGAGTTAAGGTAAAAAATCAAATCCCTCTTATCATGTTACTTTATTCTTTTTTTTTTTTTAATACATTTTTCAATGCTTTTCAATTTTGGAGTACTTTAATTTACTTACACTTCGCATAGCTCTAGATTGTTAGATTAAATGATTCAATTCACCATTGCCTAATAACTTAAAGTACTCCACCTATGATTTATAATGGTGTAGAGTAGGAGGTTTTAGGTTCAAAGTTCAAACCCTGTCTCTAACTTATGATCTTTTTTTTTTTTTTTTTTTGATAGGTAAGAAAGAAATATTATTGATAATAAAGAGAAAATTCATGATAATGAACAAAGAACAACACAAAAACAATGAAACAAAGGAATCAAGAAACTAAGCTAAGAGACAAAAGAAGCTCAGTAAGAGAAGAATAGTCTGAGAGACCTCAACACTGAGACCAATCAAAAAGAGCCTGCTGGCACAGATCAATCAACTGAGCTAGAGAATTCTTAGTATCTTCGAAAGTATGCTAATTAGGTTCGGTCCAAATAATTCACAACAAATAGCCTGGAACCAAATTCCAAATATCGGAATTATGTTTCCCAAGCCATTGCTGCCAACTTAAAAATAAGTTAGTAATAGAATGTGGCATGACCCAATGAATCCCAAACAGCCGAAACATATGCACCCACAGGAAATGAGCTAACGGACACAAAAAAAGAAGGTGATTCACAAATTCTTCATTACAACAACATGTACTACACTAATTTGCCAAGGGGTGTCCTCGAAGCATAAGATTATCTAATGTAAGAATTTGGCCATGGCTGTCCACATAAAAATGCCACCCTTTTAGGAACCTTTACTTTCCAAATGCCCTTCTAGGGGAAAATGGAAGTAGGAGCCTCCCAAATATTATGGTAGAACGACCGAGTATCAAACTTCCCCTTACCATTAAGGCCCCAACAAAGACCGTCGCTTCCAACACCCCTAGGAATCCGAGATTGAATCAAGTGAAGAAGGAGAAAGAAATCGCTAGCTCCCAATCATTGAACTCCCTAAAAAAACGTTAGTTCCACACTCTGACATTTCCACCCCCTGGAATACACAAAGTATCAGAAATACAAGCTTCCTTATTGGTTGAACACACAAACAACTCAGGGTAAAGAGTTTTGAGAAAATTATCTCCAATCCACTTATCATGCCAAAAAAGAATACGAGAACCATCACTCACCACAAAAGACAAGTGTTTAGAAAAGCTCACCCACCCTTTACTAATGCTTTGCCATAAACCACACCCATGGGCCCTTCTACAAACTTTAGTACTCCACCCCCCTTTTCCCTCCCCATATTTCATAGCAATCACCCTCCGCTAAAGATGATTAGCTTTGTGACCATATACCTCCATAGCCATTTCCGTAATAAATTTGATTAAAAGACACCAATTTTTGAATCCCCAATCCACCCAACTCAAGAGGTAAGCAAACTTTTTCCCAAGCCACCAAGGGGTATTTGAAACACTTCTCTGAGGATCCCCACAAAAAATTCCTTTGAATGCATTCTAATCTAGCAGCCATAGCTTTAGGAACCATAAATAGAGAAAGATAATAAGTTGGAAGACTTGGAAGGGTACTTTTCAATAAAGTGAGTCTACCGCCCTTTGATAAGCAAAGTCACTTTCAACCTGAAAGCTTCTTCTCCATCCTCTCCAAAATAGGATTCCAGATAGAGGCTGTCTTATTCCAAGTACCCAATGGCATACTCAAATATTTCATAGGCAAATTGCCCACCCTGCATCGAAGAATATTAGCTAAAGTGTGAATGTTACTCACCTCCCCAATAGGGACAATCTCACTCTTTCCCACATTCACCTTCAAATTGGTAAAGGCTTGAAGACAAGACAAAGCCAACCTAATCCAAACCAATTGCTCCCTAGAAGCATCATAGAAAAGAATGGTATCATCAATTGTCTCCACCTACGATCTTACCTCCCATTTAAAAAAAATTCCCGCATGTTGGGCCCCATTTAATAAGGGTAGTTTAGGCCCACATATGAAGGGGCAATGTTAGATTAAATGATTAAATTCACCATTTCTTAAAAGTTTAAGTTTTTGGGATAATCAATAATTTATCATAAATAAGTGGCTTTGATTCTTAACAATGATTATGCTTTAATATAGGGATAGTAGTATAGGCTTGTTTTTATTCTAGTCTGTTTAACATTATGGGGAAGTTCTAATTTTATGCTATTGTTCATATTATATCAATCTTGTAGTGTATCAAGTGTGACATGTTTCTTATTTTTTCTTTTGGATAGCTAATAAGTGTAGTTGTATTGATAAAACATATTAAAAACATTTGAGTTCACTTCACGATGATGAACACAAAGGAACAAAGAAAGCAAAAGGACAAAGATCAAAAGGGTAGTCTAAGAGAAACAAGGAACTCTATACTGGATGAATAATCTGAGGAACCCCAACACCGAGATCAATCAAAAAGAGTGTGCTGGCACTAATCTTTTAAATGATCCAATGATTATTCAGTATCCTCAAACAAATGATGATTTCATTCCGTCCAAACAATCCACATCAAACAACATGGAACCATATTTTGAAGCATATTTACCCACAAAGCATGTGCTATGTCACAATGAAGAAGGAAGCGGTCCACAAATTCCCCATTTCATCGGCACATACAACACCAATTCATTAATAGAAAACCCCTTCTCATGAGGTTATTCAATGTAAGAATTTGACATAAAGCTGTTTTCCACGTAAAAAAGGAAACCCTTTTAGGAACCTTTACTTTCCAAATACCCTTCCATGGAAAAATGGAGTTAGCAGCACCTTGAATCTCTTGGTAAAAAGACCAAGTATCAAACTTGCCACTTCCCTTAAAGCATCAACGTAAGCGGTCACTCCCCACACCCCTCGGAACCCAAGAGTAAATAAGATCAAGAAAAGAGAAAACTGCCTCTAGTTCCCAATCATGAAAATCCCTATAAATCTCAAGTTCCAAACTCTATCATTTCCATCACCTTGGTGACCCAAAACATTAGAGATACAAGCATCATTAGCACTTGAATGCTCAAATAAATCAAGATATAGAATCTTAAGAGGAGGGTCTTCGGACCACCTATCATGCCAAAAAGAACATGAGTACCTTCTCCTAGTACAAGAGCCATATGTTGAGAAAAAATCTCCAACCCTTACTTATACTATGCCAAACTACAACCATGAGCCCCCTACTAACGTTAGTACTCCACCCCCCTTTTCCTTCCCTATATTTGGTGGCAATAACCCTCCGCCATAGATCAGAAACTTCATGCCCAAACCTCCATAACCATTTTCCTAGTAATGCTTGATTAAAAATTTAAAATATACAATCTTCCTGACCCCCAAACCACCCATCTCCATAGGTGAGCAAACCTTATCCCATGCCACCAATGGGTATTTAAAAATGGTAAACAATGATAAATAATATGTTGGAAGGCTTGAGAGAGTACTCTTCAACAGAGTAAGTCTTCCACTCTTAGATAAATAGAGCAACTTCCAACCTAAGAGTTTCCTCTCCATCTTCTCCAAAATGGGATTCCAAATAGAGGTTGCCTTAAATGGAGCACCCAAAGGCATTTCCAGATATTTAATAGGCAAATTACCCACCCTACATTGAAGGATACTAGCTAAATCATCTAGATTACTCACCTCCCCCATAGGAACAATTTCCCTTTTCCCCACATTAACCTTCAAACTTGTAATTGCTTGGAAACAAGTCAAAGCCATCTTGACGGAAAGCAATTGCTCCCTAGAAGAATCTCAAAATAAGATGGTGTCATCAACAAAAAAATGTGAAATGCACACTCCATCAGATTTAATGGGTCCCACATGAAAGCCACGTATTAAACCGCCATCCTCAGTTTTCTTCAAAATCTAGCTCAATACCTCCATAATCAAAAGAAACAAAGGAGGTGACAAAGGATCTCCCATCCAAAAAACTCGGCAGGGGATCCATTAACTAACACTGAGAAGTGAACAGTAGTGACACAAGCCTTAATCCACTGCTTCCATCTCACCCCAAAACCCATTTTTCCCAAAAGATAGAACAGAGCATCCCAATTCACATGATCGTGGGCTTTTTCTATGTCCAGCTTACAAACCACACTTGGGTCATGACTCTTCAATTTGCTATCCAGACATGCATTAGCAATAAGTACTGAATCCAAGATTTGCCTACCTCCAATAAAAGAATTTTGAGTCACATAAATGAGTTTGTCTAACATCACCCTCAATCTAGTAGCCAACACTTTAGACAGCAGCTTATACACGCTGCCCACTAAGCTAATTGGCTGGAAATATTTAATATTCATAGCATTAGTCTTCTTGGGAATTAAGGCTAGAAAAGAAGCATTCAAAGACCTTTTGAAAACAGAGTGCCGGTGGAAGTACTCAAAGAAAGCCATAACATCCCCTTCCACGACACTCCAACGTTTGTGAAAGAAGACCATAGTGAATCCATTAGGACCGGGGGCTTTATCTCCCTCAGCACCTGAGTGACTTCCTCTTTAGTGAACTCTCTCTCAAGGGCTTCCCCAACCAATTCCACCAGCCAAAAAGGAATTCTGCAACCGATCTTGAGAGAACCCACTGAATCCCAAAAGTTCTAAAGACAAAACTCCACAAACGATGAGCCTTCCCACAATGTAGCAACAAATGATCTACTGTCTCCCTACCATAATGACACATGATGCAACAGTCAAAAAATTCAAAACCCCTACTTTGCAAATTATCATCCGTGAGAATCCTATCCCAAGCAACTCTTCGAACAAAAAAAGAGACACGCCTAGGTGCCTAGACCTTTCAAATACCTTTCTTGGGAAAAACAACGGAAGAGGAACCATGTAACTTATGATAAAACGAGCAGATATTAAAATCTCCATTGTTTGTCAACTTCCATCTCATACGATCACCCTCATCCATTGAAGCTAAATTAGCAGCCAAGAATCGAAGGAAATCATCCACCATCTCCATCTCCATCTCCCAATCATTAGGAACCTGAATAAAACGAACATCCCAACTTCTCCTGCCCCCCACTCCTTGCCTTATTAGCAAAGAATCAACAGAGGCAACTTTGATAGTAGCAAGATTGTATAAGACCGGATAAGCCAAATGAAGAGGAAGATCCCCACTCCATCGATCTATCCAAAATTTCACTCTATTCCCCACCCCAACCTGAAACTGGATGTGTTTGCTAAAAGCATCCCACCCCATCCAGATACTTCTCCACAAACTATACCCATGAACACCCCTTCCCAGCTTGCATTATAATAAGTCTTGGCATGAATGATATCAAATTCCACCTAGCTAGGCTGATCCTAGCCGACCATGAGGGTAAACTATTTGGTAAAAGTAGTCAAGATATGGCGCAGATAGAGTTCTACTTTTCAATCCTTTCAACAACACTCATGACAACAGAATGAATTTTGAATAAGAATTCTTGTTAGTGTATTGATGTTAATATTGTTACCACTTAACCAACAAGTTCTTATGTTTATATTTTATGTTCTTCATCTCTCTCTTTCTTTTAAATTCTATACCCTGACAAACACTTTTAGGGAGAATCTTCTAGTACAATACCCTGTTATTATAATGGAAACTAATTTTTAACATAAGATATACCTTAAGACTATAGGTTTATGGTTGAGTTGGTTGTAGCACCTGGAGAATCAAATATTGATCACTGAAACTTTTTTGGCTGCAGATCCAAGTATATACAGATCAAGAAACTTTTAAATTAATGGGTAAGGCTAAAACTCTTGTTAAGTGAACACTTGGTGCTTGGTGTTTCTTTTTGTCAGAGAATAAAGGAAAGAATTGCTTACCTATCTGCTCACGTTGTGATTTTTTCCAGGTAAAGAACATGCCCTTGTAATATGCAATCACAAGAGTGACATTGATTGGCTTATTGGATGGGTTTTAGCTCAGGTATAGTTTATAAATTGTGGCCCTAATCACATATGTGCACATCCAAGCAATGCATATTTCATAAATTGTTACCTTAATTGCATGTGTGCACATTCCTGCATGCAAACCAATATACATTTTGTTTTTGATGAACAAGCCAATTTACAGTTATCACTTGTGTTTAATTATTATAAATGTTAGATGATTACATGCTCAAGTTCAGGAAAATGTTCAGAAAAAATGTGCATATATGTATTTATGGCTTATTTTGCCATACCACTACATACATGGATGCTCTCAAATTTTCACATTGGGCCTTCATATTCATTCAAATGTGCACTTTTAAAATCTGTAGTACTGTTTATCTAAGAATAAATGTTGTTGATTTCACTTATTTCTGTTATGTTTTCTACGTCTAATTTATTTTTGTAATTTATTTATGACAGCGGTCAGGCTGTCTTGGCAGCGCAATAGCTGTAATGAAGAAATCATCAAAGCTTCTTCCGGTATGTTTTAACCTTGTTGTCATGTTTGAAGTGAAATTTATTGGTGCTGAAGATTCAGCTCAAATTAATAATCAAGTTTCTGCCTTAGAATAGCTTTTTTATCTATTTGAAATTGGACTAGCCTAGAAATTTATAATCATGTCTTATTAGCATTGGAATAGCTTTTTATCTTGCTGAAAATGGACTAGCATTTTTAAATGTGATTCTGGTGCAATTACAAGGTTTTAGAACTTGGGGAGTTTGGATGCTATGCAATATTTTGAGTGCGTGTCTTAATGGGAGGAGGATATCTCTCTTAGATTCCTTTGATCTTGGTTTGCATACTGGTTGGGGTATCTCATAAGGATTCTGTTCCAGTTCTAATATCTAAGAGATGTTAGAAGTCTCAATGGTAATGAATGAGGTGGGAGTGGTTTGAGCCTAGCAGATTAGAACTAACTTTTTGAACTGGGAAGGTTAGTTTGAAACGGAAAAGCTATGCATGAGGAGAGGGATTTGGTAAGATTAGGTCCAAATAGGAATTAGAGTTTACTTTGCATTGATTAAAAAAAAAACCTTTGGGGTGTTGAGGAGAATAGAGGAGGGAGGTTTTTGTTTTATTTTTTAAATTTTTTGGTGGTTCTTGAGCTGGTCTTAATGCATCCAAGGGGTTGAGTATTTCACATCTTCTTTTTGCTGCTAATAAAATTTTATTTTTGTGATGCGTCTAGAGAGCAATTGCTGTATATCAGGATGATGATTTTCTTTGAAGCTGTACAGGCTTGTGTCAATGTGGACAAGTGAAATAGTCCCCATAGTTGAGGTGGGCAATTTGAATGCTTAGCAGATATTTTATGTTGCAGACTTGGTAGTTTGCCAATGACATATTTGGGTATGCCTTTGGGGGCTCAATTTAAGAAAATATCAATATGGAATTTCTTTTATAGAGAAGATGGAAAGGAAACTATCTGTTTGAAAGAGATAATATTTGTCCAAGGGAGGCAGACTTTGTTAAAAAGTACCCTATTGAGCCTATTGATGTATTATCTATCCTTATTTGTTGTCCCCAAATCCGTGGCAGATAGATTAGAAAGGATTCAAGAATTTCTTGTGGGGGTCATCGGAGGAAGGTTTCAAATACCGCTAGTGGCTTGGGATTATGTCTGCTCACCTATCGAGGTTGGTGGTTTGGGGAATGGGAACTTTAACCAAACATTACTAGGGAAGTGGTTATGACACTTTGGGCATGAACTCAATCATTTGTGGCATCAGGTGATTGCATCCAAATATGGTGAAGATTTAGGGGGATGGTGTACAAGAGTTGGTAGAGGGACTCGTGGGTGTGAGTTGTGGCGGAGTATTAGAAGAGTTGGGGATAGTTTCTTACCACATGTAGTTTTTGAGGTTAGTGAGGGAAATCATATAAGGTTTTGACATGATTCTTGGAGTGGTCGCCTTCCTCTGAATGATCTATACCCTGATCTGTTTGAATGCTCAGTTGATAAGGAAGCATTAATTTATGATGTGTTGGTTTCTTCCTCACATGGGAGGGTTAGGAGTTGGAATTTGCAGTTCCGCAGAGCTTTTCATGATTGGGGAGTTGGAGGTTGAGTATTCTTTTTTTACCATATTTACTTAAGCTGCCTAGTGTGCCAGGGGGTGATAAGATGATTTGAAGTTTGACTAGGAGTGGTAATTTGATGTTCTCTTTCTCTACAACACTATACATTGCATCAATGCTCATTCTTTCCCCTGTAAGAGAATTTGGCATGTTAAGGCCCCAAAGACGGTGTCATTATTTTTGTGGTCAGCAGCATCGGGTAGGATTCTTAAGTTGATAACCTCATCAAGAGGGGTTTATCCCTAGCTAATTGGTGTTGTCTGTGTCTATGTTGTGGGGAAATGGTGGATCATCTTTTGCTCCATTGTGAGATTGCATATGAGTTGTGGAGTGAAGTGTCTTTGATGTTTGGGATTCAGTGGGTGATGTCGGAGATGGTAGCATCCCTTCTATTTGGATGGAAAAATTGCTTTGGGAAACATTCCTCTAGTGTAGGAAATCTGGTGAGTGAAACAGCCGTATGTTTGAGCATGTTGTGAAACCTATTGATCAATTGAAGTCCTTGCTGATCCATACTCTGTTTAATTGGTCTTGGATGTGGGTTTTTACACATTGTACTTCCATTTTTGATATCCAACACTCTGTTAGATCTTCTATTTGATTTGCTTGTAATTGTTTTAATACTTTGTGTTCATCATCGTGAACATGCAGTACTTTTTTCATCTTAAATAGAACTTTTAGTACTTAACTACTTATTAAAAAAAAAAAAAAAAAAATTGATTTTTTTTTTTTGAGGGAAGGAGAGCAAATCTATAGCAAATTGCTGATTGGAGAGAAGGTTTGATGGTGGGTTTGATATGGTTAGGACTTGCAGTGTAATTGACATAATGGTGAAAACCAGCTACAATTTTTTAGACATTTTGATGATGGATATTGGAGGGGATGAGTCAATTTCGCCTCCACAATAGGAATTCAATTCCAAACCAATGGGGCAAGAAAGTATCGTGTGTTTTTTTTTTTTTGGGGGGGGGGGGGGGGGGTTGTATTTTAGTTGCAGAATGGGATGGTGGGATGGGTGCAACCAACAAGATGCAAAATAGGAAGTGCACCGATAAGTTCATTAGTTGATGAACGAAATGGTTGTAGTAGGGGGTAGGTTGAGAGGCTTGGCAGTTTGGTGTGGTTTGACCTCTCGGTGTGAATTTAGTGGCATTAGTTATACACAAATTGGAGAGGGGGCTTTCAAATGGGAAAGGATCATAGGCGTATCTTCTTTCGAAACACAAAAATGGTGGGTCGCGTCAATATGCTGTTAAAAAGGAGCAAGAAATATGCCACAAAGTAGAATTTCACCCAAAACATTGCTATTACTTTGGGGCAATATGGGAAAGATGGGCCATAGGGTGGAACAGGCCCTAGGGCTTTCAAATGGGAAAGGATCATAGGCGTATGTTATTTGGAAACGCAAAAATGGTAAATGGGTTGTGTCAATAGGCTGTTAAAAATGGGCAAGAGATATGCCACGAAGTAGAATTTCACCCAAAACATTGCTATTACTTTGGGGCAATATGGGAAAAGATGGGCCACAGGGGTGGACCAGGCCCTAGGGCAAGAAAAAAAACACAAAGAGATTGGTGCAAATAAGAATTCTA
Source organism: Quercus robur (assembly GCF_932294415.1). Lineage (NCBI taxonomy): Eukaryota > Viridiplantae > Streptophyta > Magnoliopsida > Fagales > Fagaceae > Quercus > Quercus robur. The sequence goes on along the minus strand of NC_065540.1, from coordinate 27,558,455 downwards.
AACACTAAGAGGGTTTGCCTCACCCTCTGTGTTAGTTCAAACACATAGCCACCTAACTTAAATCTCCACAAAGAAATAATGTTACCCTCCCAAAGTACCCTTTGTTTTTCTATGTAACCCTTATACATGCTGTTGTCACTCCAAGAACTTAGGTTTATACATGCAGCAAATAATTGTTATGAGCCGTTAATTTGCCAAGTAACTGCTTATATGTTTGCTGCCACAACATAGGTAACTACTCCTGGACATGATGTCTGATGTCTTGAGCCTTTGTCTTGCTGCCAAAACATACACAAAGTCAGCCACTTGTACAAATTCTTGGTAACTGTTGTCAATTAGACGGATGTGCATAGCCTGCCACACATGTCTCAGCCCACCACATGCCTTGCTCTTTATCTGGCAGCCCATGCAACTTGCCTAGCATTGAGCCTTCGTCAATGCACCAACATGTGGAGGGCTTGGCCCATGCCAATGCCACCTCCCCAATTTGGTCAGCATACTCCAACGACATAGCCCATCCAGCACTTCACCACCCATATGCAAACATAGCCCCACTTGACCATGCAAGCCATGGCCCACATTAACATTTTCCACACTAAAACAACATGCTACACACACAAGCAACCCAGTTTTACCTTGTGCACATGCAGCCTGCCTTTTGCACAGTAACTTGTCCTGGCCTACCCCATGCAAGGCCGTCATGTCCCAGCCCCACTGCACTTGCTGCCCACAACACATGCATGGCTTGCAGCCTGCTAAGCCTTAACCATTAATCAAACCTTTGCAAAGCCATTAACTCACTGCCTTTAAGCCAACTTGTGTAGTCTTGAATCACCATGAGGCTACATTGTTGCCTCCACTTACCTTGCATAGCTGATGACATGCCTCCCTCATGTTCATGGCTGTGTCACCAGCATGGGTGCAAGGTTTCACCATATGCAACCATACCCCCTCAATCATAAAGGGTCTAACATAAGGAAAGCCCAATTGCATCAAGAGAGGGGGGAGGGTAGCCCCAGGCCTCAACTCAATAATATGATCCATGGGTTAAATGTAAGAAGGTTTGATATGCATGATGCTCGATATGAAGACCTGACCCAAGAAGCAAACAACCATGGACAAAATGTTGGAAAAGGGGCCAAAAGTGCCAAGGAAGCGGGACTTAAGGTCAAAGGCACCAAAGGAGGCGTGGAGTTGCCGTTGGGAGAGCTGTTGATTGACTTTACTAATAGAAGGCATTATAGGAGAATCTAAGCCCAAAGGAAAAGAAGGCCCATTAATCCATTTTGTTTAGCCTGTAACTATTTCAAGACCAACCTTTTATTTGTTGATATTATGTTTTGTTATTACAATGTCTTCTTTAGCATTTTAAAAAATCATGTTTGGGGGGGGAGGGGGGGTGGTTGGTGTTCTGATGTTGTACATGGGCCTTATGTTCTCTGCCTTCGGAAGAGTATCAGGAAGAAGTAGGATACTTTTCATTGTTTTATCAGCTTTGAGGTGGTGATGGGTCTTCTATTAAATTCTGGCAGATTCTTGGTGTGGGGGACCACCTCTGAAAAATAATTTTCCAGTGTATGGCATTGCATGTAACAAAGATATGCTTCAGTGGCAGAGCTAATCTCTTTTTCTGGGGATAGCTATCATTGCAATCTCAATTTTTTTCGATTGGTGCAATATTGGAAGTTAGAGTCGGTTGCCTTCTTTATGATCTAATTAATTTTGTTGTGTGGAGAGGGGATGGAATGGATAAGATTTGCTGGGAAATCCCGGGAGGATTTTGAAGTTTGATCCTACTATAAGGCCTTACATTCCACTTCTCATATGTCTTTTCCATGGAAGATTGCGTGGAAATCAAAAGTGCCAACAAAGGTTTGTTTCTTTCTGTGGACAGCAGCATTGGGAAGAATCTTAGCTATTGATAATTTGCGGGGGTGCCGGATTGTTGTTATTAATTGGTGTTGCATGTGTAAGAGGGCTGGGGAGACTAGTAATCATTTATTCTTACATTGCTCTGTAGCTAGAAAGATGTGGAATATGGTGTTTTCACTATTTGGGGTTTATTGGGTTATGCCAAGAGGTGTTGTGGAGCTTCTAGCTAGCTGGTCAGGCAAGTTCAGTAGACACAGAATTCAGTGATTTGGAACGTGATTTTTCATTGCCTTATGTGGGGTATTTGGCGGGAGAGGAGTGCTCGGACTTTTGAAAGGAGTGAAAGATCAATTCATGATCTGAAGCTTTCCTTCTTCCACATGGACAAATGCATTGGGTGCTTGCACTCTTATTTCTTTGTTTAATTTGCTTGATGAATGTTCTTTTCATGCGTCATAGTTTTGTTGTTTTAGTGTTTCCTTAGTACATTGCCTGTTTGTTTTGGTTAATTGTATTCTGCCTTTTTAAATTTTTTTTTATTTTTTTTTATAGAAGTTAATTATTTATATAAAAAAAAAAAAAAAATCATGTGACTCTCATGTACCTCTTTTAATGAAATTGGATTCTTAGGATTTAATTGTTATATATGAGAAGGGCAAGGATTATGGGTTACTAAAAATGCTTTTATAAATAACGTCTTTAAGTCATTGTAGGCAACTCTTTTTAAATAAAATTTCTGATTTGCATATTTCTTTAGCTTTTTGTGCTTAGAAAGTGATATTTTATTTTTTCAACTTCAATATGATATTTTTTTCTTTATTATAATCTTTGTTTTGTTGCTGGAATTTCTTTTTAATCCTTTTGTGGGATTCAATTTGTTTGAGTGGTCTCTCACCTTGGGTCCAAAAGATACGCATTTGGTTGTTGATTTCATTGATTCACCTTCTCTTCATTTGTAACTATTTATAATTTATTCATGTAATTCTTTAGGGAACCAAGTGTACATCCTATGTACTTGCAGTATCTCCTCTTATTCAATGGAACATAATTACTTGTTAAAAAGAGAAGTCTTACTGGGAGTGAGAAGCTGGATTGAAGATTTTCCTTATTTTTATCATGGTATATGCAGGTCATAGGGTGGTCAATGTGGTTTTCTGAATATCTTTTTCTGGAAAGAAGCTGGGCCAAGGATGAAAGCACATTAAAGGTATGGGTGTATAATTATGTTTTCTAGATGTATATATCCATGTGTCATCTCTCTATATGTATTAATGTCTCTTTTGAATTACTCATTTGCATCTTCTTTATATCTGCAGTCAGGTCTTCAACGGCTAGAGGACTATCCACAGCCCTTCTGGTTGGCTCTTTTTGTAGAGGGAACTCGCTTTACACAGGCAAAGCTTTTAGCAGCTCAGGAATATGCAGCCTCAGCAGGGTTGCCTGTTCCTAGAAATGTTTTGATTCCCCGTACTAAGGTCAGGTTTTCATTGCTCTATTTGTTTCTTCTTTTAAATTATACTTTTTCTTCCCCTTTTGATGCTTTTATTTTTATTTTTATTTTGGTACTACCTTCTGAAAGTCCTTTGCAGTCTGCCCTCCTAGAGAGGGGCCAAAAAATAAAAAATAAAAACCACAAAGGTACAGTCTTACGATACTATCACTAACTACATAATTTTAGTATCTGCTATGCACTTCTTGGTGAATTTGAGATAAGGTTTACCTGCTAGTTTGGTTCAAAAGAATGGAACCTCCAGCTGATTTCACTTTTTAATTCTATTTGGTGTTTGAATATCATGATTGATGATGCACGAGCTGTGTGGAAGCGAAGTTTGATAGTGACATCTATGTTTATGGAATTGTAGCAACTGCTGAATTGTTGAGGTGGTTGTTGTCTTTTATGAAAAATTTGTAGGACAATTCAATTGCCAAATTGGAACAAGTAGTTGAGTAATTATGTTTGTTTTTTAACCGATCTAAGTTAATATAAATTATTTTCTATAAATCACTTTTGATAAATGTGTGTTGAAGTTATTATTAGATAGTTGATGTGAAAGTCATAGCTTCATGATGTGGAAGTTCTTTCAATCTTATCACTCAAAGATTTGAAGAAATTTGGGGCATGTTTTGTACGTATTAATATATCATCTAATGGAATGCTTATTCATTTGTAATAGTTATTCAGTCATTTGGTTGCATTTTCATTACAAGGAATAGTTATTTCTTATGAATAGCTATTCTTTAAAGTGAGGAATAGCTATTCTTCTCTAAAAAAGTTGTAATAGCTATTCCTTAAGGCGTGTAACAACTTTAGAAATGATTATATTTCCAAAAATACAAACTCTCTCTATGTACATAATAATTATTAAAATAAAAATCCTCAAGAATATCTCTCTGTGGCACATGTGCTCCCGCATACACACACGCACGCAAAACCTCAAAACCTCAATTTCTCTCTGTCTTAGTGGGAGCGATAGTGACAATTCTAGTTAGAGTAAAGTTGATCATTTAGTCAGCATTAGAGACCTTCATAATTTCATACTTGATGATATTTTTTAGTTAGGGATAATAATAGGGATAGTTATTTCATATGTTTTGATATTGAAAATCAAACTTTTGAGATTGACAATGATCATTCTTTACTAAGTGATAGAAAGCTCTTTTTCTAATTCTCAGAATTTTAGTTATCTGAATAGTGTATCTAATAGTGACAATCAAATAGATCAACATTTCTCTCTCTCTCTCTCTCTCTCTCTCTATATATATATATATATATATATATATATGTTTGTTGTTACTCTATATGGATCCGAAAATTCTTTTGTCGTGATTTTTTTAATGTAAATTTTGATATGCATATTGATTTGATACATAAGCGATAATGTTAACTTAAAAATATTTAATTTCTTAGGATAATTGAATTCCGCAAGTGTAAATATAATTGTATAAGTAAGATATTTTAGAAAGATCTGTGGTTTTATTCCAATTTTTACAACCAGAATGTACGAATAGAAATACTTATTCCATTACAACACCTTCCATTCCTAATGTAAATACCATTTAGTGTATCAAACGTGCCTCTAGGAGTTGACTTCTTATGGATTTGATTTGAGATGACATAGAACTTGTGAGTCCGACGAGAAAAAAGAGACAAGGTTGGAAATCGAGAAGGGCAGAAGAGTTGGACAATATAAGAGAGAAATAAATCATTCAAGAGCTGTCAGCTGTGTAGCCATGGAAGTTCTGTTTTTTAAAAGTTTTTGTTTTCTTTAGCTACATGACTAACTTTACATGTTCAATTGTTTCACTGTAACTCAAGCAACATTGTTCCTTGAATCGTTTGGCCTCTTCATTTGTACAAGTGGGATGTGGCAGCTTTGATTATTGCATCCATCTGACTTTGGTCATGGTCTGGTTGCAACATCTGACTTTATCACTTCTTTTATTCCCTTATTTATTGGTAAAGAGCAAGCTCACTTTTTCTCACTACAATCAATGCACCACTTAAAAAGCTGCAAACTAAATGATACAGATGCAGAATTTGGATGCTAAAACCATGCTTAGTTGGAGACAACATGAATTGGGCATTGGAGGTAGCCTTGTTTTAAATTAAAGCTGTGGATATCTAATTGGGGCATCATGACCTAGCCTGTTCTGTATGACCCTACACACCAAGTCATCTGTGTGTCTGGTCACCATTATATCATTGACATGTCTCTTTTTTTTTTTTTTTTGATAAGTAAAATGAAGATATAATGTCGCTTAAGGGAGACTTTTTCAAAGCAGATCTACTGGGGCTGTTATAAATAACTGGATTCATAGCCCCCATAGCGCTGTGTGTGTGGGTAGTAAATCCGCCATTTGTTGAAGTAATGTGGGGTGAAGTTGTAGTGTCAAGGTCACTAGGTGCATCATGTGTGTATAACTCACTAATAAAAAGTGTGCGCGTTTGTAGGAACTGTATAGTTTCCTTTGTGTGTTCTTTTTTTAATATATTTTTTTAGGTTGTGTTTTTATCCAAGTTTGTATGTGATCCTAGAACCATATGGTTTCCTTTGTTTGGCTCACATTTTTTTTTGGTTAATCCAAGTTTTTGTGTGAGCCTATTAAACCTCACCCCTGGTTGGTAGATAATATTATATTTTAGTGTTCTTACACGGATGCCCTACTTACCTTTTCCCAACCCCCTACCCAAGAAAAAGAAAAAGAAAAACTTTCAACAAAAAAGTGGAACCAGATGTCACTTTTTGAGCAACGCTATTAGATACTTCTTTTACTTTGTAATTCAATTTGTACTGTTTTGAGTTATTATTGGATGGATTATTGCTACTAATTGGTTCTATTCTATCATTTTTTAAGATGGGCCAATGTGAGTCCTCAATTTTAAAGCTCTAGTTTTTTTCTTTTGAACTTTGTAATTGCATAGATATCTCTCATGTGGGATGTATTGTTCCACTACATTATATGTTTGGCGTTAAAATATCTACTGTCTGTTGCTTTCAGGGATTTGTTTCAGCAGTAAGCCAAATGCGCTCATTTGTTCCAGCTATTTATGATATAACAGTTGCTATTCCTAAAAGTTCTCCGGCACCCACAATGCTAAGACTCTTCAAGGGACAGCCATCTGTGGTAAGTTATTGAGTTGGAATTTTTAAACAACCACAAAGTGATTTACATTTCGTTTGAATTTTGTGACAAAAGTGGAATTTTTTGTTGACATGTGATTATTCTCAGTTAAAACACCTTCCCTTTCAGCCTATTGTTTAGCCATTATCTCATTTATACCCTAAAATTATAAAATTCATCTGAAGCATGCATAACAACATTATATAATTTGTTACTTATTAAAAAAAAAGCATTATATAACCAATGAGCTGTAGCTAAAAATAAAACCTCATCCTTGTGCGTTAAAAGAGGGTGTCACAGATTCATGACCACTGGGGGCGCCATGACTTAGGGGCTGTTTGGATTTCTTGTTTCCATAACTCATAACTCTGTTTCCATAATTCATAACTCAAAAATGGTGAGACCCATGGCTGAGAAATCCGTTTGGATTTTGTTTCCATCACTCAATTCTCTGATTTTTGAGTGATGAGTTATGGAAACTGAAAACACATTTTAGGTGTTTTCAGTTTCCATAACTCTGTTTTCAATGGCATTTTCGTAATTAAACACACACATAGGGTCCTACGGTCAGACCTTTTGCTCTCTCCAACACATGTTATCTTCTTTTCTTTTTTTTATTTTTATTTTTTTGTCTTTCACACTGGGTTTGGGACACACCTCTCTGCTATTCTCTTCTTCTTCTTCATTTTTTTTTTTTTTTTTTTTCTTTCATGTTGGTTTCTGGGTTTGTTTGCAAAGGATTTTTTTTTTCACATTGGGTTTCTGGGTTTGGTTGCATTTTTTTGGTAAACTATACCACCATTAGCTCAGACCCACCATCTTCTCCATCCTTCCAAAATCAAGAAACAAACCTTTCAGTTCAAACAATACCCACAAACTTTTCAATTCATACAATCTCCAAAAAAAAAAACCTAGATTTCTCAATCATAAAAAAAAAAAAAAAGCAAACTCAAATCCATCAGCCATGCTTCGTTGGTTACAGCCACACTTCAGCAGCAACACCACAAACCCATCGCACCACCAAACCCACCAATCAATGGCCACCGTGGAAAGCCATCCACCACCGTCAATGAACAAGTTGTCTCGAACCCAGTCCACTGATCTATGCATGAGAGAGAACAAATATATATATATATATATATATATTTATATAAAAGCCTATTTGGTTTGGCAATGAACAATCCTCGTCAGCAACAGAGGAGATTGAGTGAGGCAGAGAAAGACAAAGGGAAAGAAAAGCAGAGAAAAGTTCAGGGGAGGCAGAGAAAGACGAAGGGAAAAAAGAAAAAAAGAAAAGGAGAGGCAGAGAAAGATGTAAGAGTCGGGAAAAAAGGAAAAAAAAAAAAAGGAGAGAAAAGTCTTCTTTGGGTCAGTGTATGGGTCCCACAAAACAGTAGAAATAATTGAGTTATGTGAAGTGAAAACTATTGCCAAACGGGTGGGTATTAGGAAATTGGGGTATTTTAAGTGATGAGTAATGAGTGATGAGTGATGAAAATTGAGTGATGAGTGATAAAAAAAAAAAAAAAAAAAAAAATCCAAACAACTGCTTACTAATTTTAAAAATAAAAAAAAGGAAGGGGTGGGGGGGGGGGGGGGGGAAAGAAACTAGAAGGAGCCAATTGGAGGGAACAAGATAGTGAAGGAACTTGGGAGAAGGATACCAAGAGATGAGGATGGAGATCATTGGATATCAGTGAGTGGGAAGAGAGAAGAGAGACCGAAAGTGTGTGTGAGTGAGAGAGAGAGAGCATGCTTTTTCTAATTTTCTTTGAATTCAATCTGTAAAGAAATTTTTTATTGGCTCTGTAAAACATTGGAAACAGGAGAATAATATTCTATATTCAATCGTTTTCCACTACTAATTTTGCAATAAAAAGGCTTTTTATGGGCTCTATAAAACATTGGAAGCCTGATATTTATCTTCTATAGCCAAATCTTTCTGTCATGGTTAATTAATTATTCTGGGGTTGTGGATGATTTGGAAGTTTTAATACATTAGTATTGAATTACTTTGTGAGATATTAGGTTAATACTCAATGAGAACAAGTACTTCTGGTTCCCTTCTGCAGATGCATGTCCACATTAAGCGGCATTTGATGAAGGACCTGCCAGAAACAGATGAAGCTGTTGCACAATGGTGTAAAGATATATTTGTGGTCAAGGTGCGTACTAAACAAGTGTTTTGGAGATGTATTTATCTGGTATTATAGTTATGCAAATCTGAAGTTTTTACAATACGAAGACAAAAGGAAATGAAATAGTAACTTTGAAACAGTTGCATACTTTATATCATTATATGCCTAGATGTACAACTAATCCACCTGGTTGTGCTTGCAATAAAAAGTGGTTCATGAGTTTCCTTAGCGTGATTGTTATGCTTTTTGCTGTCTTCCAGGATGCATTATTGGATAAACATGTAGCCGAGGATACCTTTAGTGACCAAGAATTGCAGGATACTGGTCGGCCAATAAAGTCTCTTTTGGTGAGATACTTGCTCTATTCAAGCACCCCACCGAGCCCATGTCTTCTTTATTTTAACTAGGGTGGCTTTGGTTCTGAGGCTGCAGGATTTGTTTTTCTGATTAATCTTTTTTTTTTTTGAGAAAAGTTTTTCTCGTTAATCAACTTCTCTATGTTTGAACAGGTTTGTACCTCTTGGGCATGTCTGCTTATTTACGGGGCTCTGAAGTTTCTCCATTGGTCTTCACTTTTGTATTCATGGAAGGGTATTGCATTCTCAGCAGTCGGTATGGCCCTCATTACTTTCCTTATGAACATCTTGATACGCTTCTCACAGTCCGAGCGTTCAACCCCTGCCAAGATTGCTCCAGCAAAGCCGAAGAATGGGGGAGAGCATTTAGAGACAATATCAGACAAACAGCACTAACCCACCTTGTTTCCCAAAGTCTTCCATATATTGTCATCTTATTATACTCGTAGTAGATGTGTTTGTCTCCTAAAAATGACCTCTTTGTGTTTTCATCTTAAACGCCTAATTAGTATGTCTTTTGTTTTGTACAATCCGGAATTTGTATGCTTATCAATTTATTACTTGCTAGTCAATTACGGTAATTTTGTATAGACTATCAAAGGTGACTGTAGCAGCTGGCCAGTTTTGAGCTTCAACAATGCTTCATATTAGTGTTCTATTTTTAACGAGTAAAATGAAAAGAAAAGGTGAAAAAAAAAACTGTCATTAATGTTTTACTTTCAAAAGGAAGAATACCATATATTTAGTATGGTCATGAAAATAAGAATAGTTCAGGAGGCGATCAAAGGAATTTTATAGCTAAGAGCCTTGTAGCATTATTGACAACTCATAGTCTTCCAACGGAGATGTTTTAGTATCTCTCTACTCATTGTTATGATTGACATTTGTCATTGTCCATGAAAATTGAAATTAAAATTTTGAAGCAGTCAGTGGAAGATAGTACGTTTTTTGGACCATTTTTAAGAATGTAACCAAACACTTGAAAATGTTTTCTAATACATTTTTAGGAACATAACCAAATATTGGAATATATACACACGCATGCATATATATATATATTCTAAAAAAATGTTTTCAAACGAAAGTTTAGAGATAGAGAATAATATTTAGGCTAATATTTTTTGGTATTTTTATTTTGTTAATTCAATAGTTACACTGAGGGATTTGAAATCTGAATATATTCATTGGTAACGCTAGGAAGTGTTAGTTAAGTTTCAAAGATCTTTGCTTTTTTTTTTTGAGTTTCAAAGGGGTTTTTGTGTGATTGGTAAAAATGAAAAATGGCTTCAGATCCAAAGGTTCACATTTTTTAAGATGTGGCAAAACACAGCATGGCCAAGGATTGTTGGCTTATAATTTTTGAAAAGGCCATATCTTTTTCTTTCTTTTCCCGGGGGTGTTTTTTTTTTCCCCTTGGTATGGAAGATTTAATTTCTAGATTAATATATTATTTGTTTGTTTGGGTTTTTAGAAAATTGAGAAATTGAAAGGAAACAGAAGTCTAACTGCATTTGTAGCTTGGAAAATAAAAGTGTCACAACACCGCACATTCACACCAAAAAAAAAAAAAAAATCAATCATTGCACAAATGAGCCATTGCCCCATTTATATAGACCAAGAAATGCAACTCTTTGACAATGGGCACAACATTTAGTAATGGGTTGGACTTGGCCCATTATTAGGCACACTCTATTTGAGTTTGGCATGGTCCGATTTTTCTAACATATACTTTTTTTTTGGAGAAACTTCTAACATATACTAACACATGTAGTAAACTCAACTATGATCTCAAACTCTCTCTCTCTCAAAAAAAAAAAAAAAAAAAACTATGATCTCAAACTTGTACGTCTAATTTTATCGCTATCTTTGCTAATATGTCAATGTAATCATGAAAAGATTGTGTTTCAATATAGGTTTTTTTTTTTTTTTTTTTTTTTTTTTTTTTTTAATTGATAGTTATCAAAACTGAACTGAGCATTGAATTGTTAAGAGATTAATATGATGATTTACTAGTTCAATCGTTTGGGTATTGGTTCAACCTTTAGATTAATAATTAATATATTTAAAAAAAATATGTAAATAAATTAAATGAATAAGATGATGTTGATGTACAATATAAATATTAATATGCAAGTATATCAATATAATTTTTTTTTTAGAAACAAGTATAACAAATATTGAAAGTTAAAACTTGATAGAATATTAGGGTTGTTTTAGTATGATATTCTAGTAATGTTGTTTGTATTTTTTAAAAATACATGTGGGTGAAAAAGTGTATGAAATTACTTATAATGTTATTTAAAAATCGAAAACTATTGTTTAAGTTGTAGTATCAAACACCTCCTCATCATTCCAAAAAGAAAAAAGAAAAGTAAAGTATTATTCCAAAAGTTGATAAATTAATCATAACTTGTAAAATAATAAAAAATTGGCAGCGAGCTTGACTCAGAAAATAATAATAATAATATATGCCCGTTGCACAGTGTCGAATCCAAGGGGGCTGTGTTGTGTGCGATTACTTTCCTGAGACGGAGAGGCAGAGAGACCTATAAACAAAAACAAAAAACAAAAATAAAAATGGCCATTTCTCAAAGTCTGAGCAGAGGCAGAGCAGCAGCTCACCAAAACCCCTCACAACCCTAATTCTAATTCCACAGGTTTTATTACAGCAATCGGTAAATATATTATATTATATTATTTTTGTTTTCATCCACTCCAAAATCCTATGATTTATGTTTTTATTGATTTGGTTTTTGAAGTTTACTAGGAAATGAGCCAACCGTCAGTGATACTTGCAACTGCCAGCTATGATCACTCCATTCGGTTTTGGGAGGCCAAAAGTGGTCGCTGCTACCGTACTATCAATTACCAGGATTCGGTTTGTTCTTTTTTTTTAATTGATCTTAGTGAAGTTCAGTTCACATACAACTGAATTGAGAAATAGAAAAAAACCCACTTTCATTTTCATTCACTAATCACATGTTTTAAAGCTTTCCAGACAATGCGTGTGAGATTCATATTAGTATAATGAATTTTAGATTGTGGAAGAGATTAGGGAATGTCAATGATTTGATTATCCAATTTATGTTGGACTGATACTACTAAAGCCCGTGTTTAGTTTAGGTTGGACTGAAATTGATGGTTAAAGCCGTTAATTTGATAACTGGACCTTAAAAACATTAGCTTTAAATTCCTTGATATGCTCTTAGGTTATGATGCTTTGATTTGAAGATAAATCAAAACAATTGGTTGATATTATTGTTAATTCTTTCTTCATAAGTGTCATGGGGCATTGCAGATGCATAATCTATTCTATCAATTATTCAACTATGTATTGTTTTTTTTTTCTTCGTATTTTGCTATTTTGGATTGGCTGAAGCTGTGTATGTTATATATGTAATTTTTTATACAACATGACAAACAATAGTTAGGAAATACTTCCATTGCTCTCTATTTGGTTGCTGAAAGAACAGATGATGTGTATATGAATTTTGCATATAAGTCTTGAGAGGAGCTCTTTTTCTGTCACAGTTCACCAAAAAAAAAAAAATGAAACTTAATTGTACTCCTTCTTACCTATAGTTTCTTGGCCATCATTTTCTTTTCTTTCCACATATTGTAAATTTTGTGATGCTTGATACTTCAAAAATTTTCATGTTGGGTGACTTTAGTCTGATTTGCCATGTTTGATGTGCACAGCATGTTAATCGGCTTGAGATAACCCCAGATAAGCACTACCTGGCTGCAGCTGGTAATCCACACATTCGATTGTTTGATGTTAACTCAAACAGCCCTCAACCAGTACGTTGCTCCCATAATTGATCTTACTTTTACTTGTCAAAGAAAAAACAAAATAGTTTTTGTACATTTTTAAATAGCCTTTTACATATATTCTAAAATAGTCTGATGTGAACTCGTCTTTGACGGCATGGCAGGTGATGAGCTATGATTCACATACTAACAATGTGATGGCAGTGGGGTTTCAATGTGATGGAAACTGGATGTATTCAGGTTCTGAGGATGGCACAGTAAAAATTTGGGATTTGAGGTTAATTAAAATTTCCCAAAATATATGGTGGATATATTATTCTTTAATTACTATACTATGCTCTTATTGATAATATTATTTAGATTTATTCTTATTTAGATTAATTGCAGAGCTCCAGGTTGTCAACGGGAATATGAAAGCCGAGCAGCTGTCAACACTGTTGTGCTGCACCCAAACCAGGTTCAGCCTTGAATATTATCTTTAGATAAAAATGCTGTTAGGTTCAAAATAACTACATAGGTAAAAGTAATGAAGCATGGATTCTTATAATAAGTAGTGGGTGGAGTTGCTCTTTCAGATCTCTTAGTTTTTCTCTTAAGGTACCTTGGTTGGCAAGTTCATTTCAACTATGAATCTTTGTAACATCTTATGTAAATGGCTTAAATTTCTGATTTTACTTCTCACTGAGTACACCCCCAGTGTACTTGGTCTGTTTTATTTTAATAAAAGTTTTCATTACTTATCCCAAAAAAAAAAAAAAAAAAAAAAAAATTCTGATTTGACTTATTATAGTTTTAGGGGGTTCTCCAGATTGGAAATGCAGTTTTTAATAATAATTTACCACAGTAGAAAGTATGGAAAATAGAGAAAGTAGCTCATGGCCTCTGCTTGGTTAGTCTGTCCAAATATGATTCTGAACCAGCTGGCACATTTTTCTGGTTCTCCAGATAGCCCTGTAGTATCTCCAGAGGAGTGCATTAAGCAATGTTTTATGGCATTGCTTGTAGTGCTCAATGCTTTGGCATTTGAATTGGGAATTTAACCTAGTTATCTAGAAAAAAGATTGATCATCAAAATCCCTTGTTTCAATTGCTTGGTCTCTCTGTATCTCTTTGTCCTCTGATTGTCACTCTTCAAAAATTGAATTGTATTCCATAGTGCTTTTGTTGGGTATGTCCACTTTAAAGAAAGATATTGGAAAATATATGCAAGCAAGTATGAGGAATTTTTTACATAATGACTAATGCAATAATTAAAAATGATTCAATGATTAATTATTATTTTTACTCATAAAATAATTAACTAGCTATGCTAGTGGTAGTGGTAATAGTAACTATAATATTTATTATCATATATGCATTGTGTTGATGTATCCCTAACTATGCTTGTACTGGTGCTTTTGGGTGTATGTCTAACGTGTATGTAGTCTTGCAGACTGAACTTATATCTGGGGACCAGAATGGGAATATTCGTGTGTGGGATTTAACAGCAAATTCATGTAGCTGTGAACTGGTATGCTTTGTTGTCTTGTTTTTTAGTACATTTGACCTTTGTTCAGGAATCAGGATTTGCAGATTTAGGAATGTCATATTATCTTTTGGCAGTTTTACTATCATCGGTGTGCAGAAAGGGCAGACCGCTCTAGTCACCAGATATATAAATGAAACCCCTAACATCTAAAGTTTAACAACTCATATAGTGTTTATAAGAAACAGAACCTTTTTCTCTTGAACTGCAATTTCTCGTCCTCCAAATGTTTGAGAATTTTGTTCTAGGAAAATACACGACATAAGATCCAATAGCACAGCATTCCAAATCATAGCATTTTTGTGTTTTCCCAACCAACCTCTCCAACAAGTTTAACAAATCTACTAGAGTAAGGCATAACCCATATGACACCAAAAAGAGAGAACAAAAGACCAAAGATCTCTTGCTATGCAGCAATGGAGTTGTAAATGATTCAGTATCACCATTAGTTTTGCACATACAACACCAATCTACTATAAATCTATAATTATACTTCACTTCCTTTGATTGTCAACTGTCTGAACTTTTCCCAATAATGCCATCCAATTGAAAAGTGCGACTTGAAGCTTTGCTTTCACCTGCCAGATACTCTGCCTAGGAAAAGACAATGCCTTGTCTAGTTTTTTCAGCTAGGTGTAATACGACCTGACCATATATTGCTTTGTTTTTGATAAGTAATAAGTTTATTGATATCAAAAAACGAACACCCTAGTACACAGGGAGTGTACAACGGGTTAAACAATTCAAGAACAAAAATTACAAGAATCTAGGAAATCAAGAAAAGAAAAAAATGATTGGTTTTGCAAAGCAGCCAACCAATCCATTAAAGTTCTAAAGAAAAATAACTTCAGGTTTGGTATGAATCTCTCATTATCTTCAAAACATCTACTATTTCTCTCCCTCCAAAGATGCCACAATAAGCAATGGGGAACAATCAACCATATATACCCATTTCTATGATGACCAAATCTGCCTTGCCAACATGCTAGAAGCCCCACTACAAATTGCGGCATAACCCAACTTACTCCAAACAAACCAAACACCATAGACCACAGATCCATATCAACCGGACAATGAAGAAAAAGATGATCAACTGATTCACAATCACACTTGCACATGTAGCACCAATCCAATATCCAAACCTTCCTTTTTTGTAAATTGTCAATCGTTAAGCATTTCCCTAAAGCAGCAATCCAAACAAAGAAAAATACTCGAGAAGGAATCTTTTGTTTCCAAATACTTTTCTAAGGAAAACAGTAGTCATTGGAGCCCACTAAAAGACAATAGTAATCCTTAGCCATGAAACCCTTCTCTCTATCAGGTTTCCAACACATCTTATCCTCACCAAATGCTTTCACTCTTTCATTGAAACACCATATATGGTATCCATGAAACTCGACAGTGCCTCTAATTCCCAAGCATGCACACCCCTAAAGAAACTTACATCCCAAAAGAGGACTCCATTAGCAAACTTCATAAGCTCAGCCACACTAGCCTCCTTATCTCGGCAAAATCTAAACAATTCAGGATAGCTGACTGCAAGAGATGACTCACCACACCAATGGTCTTGCCAAAACTTCACCCTAGACCCATTCCCAATATCATATAGAATGTGGCGAGGAAAAGAAGGCCGACTAATGTATTTCCACAATCCAACACCATATGAACCATTAACAGACCTAGTACACCAGCCACCCCATCTATAGCCATATTTCACCTCTATCACTTGCCTCCAAAGGGCAGCCTTCTGCATCCCAAATCTCCATAGCCACTTCCCAAGCAAAGCTTCATTAAAAAGTCTTACCTTCCTTATCCCCAAGCTACCCGAAGAAATGGGAGTACAAATAGTAGCCCATTCAACCAAATGAAATTTTGGTTCGTCATTGATGCCACCCCATAAGAAATTCCGCTGAAGTTTCTTAATTCAGTTCACCATAGCAACAGGTATAGGAAATAAAGATTGAAAATAAGTGGGTAAATTAGATGAGTGCTTTTAATTAAAGTGACTCTACCTCCCTTAGATAAGTACAAACGTTTCCATCCCTCTAATCTCTGTTCTATCTTCTCCAGAATTGGGTTCCATATTGTCTTATCCTTGAATTTAGCTCCCAAAGGAGGACCCAAATATTTCATTGGAAGAGTACCTTGTTTACAGCCAAGGACATTCAACAGTAAGTCAAAATTATGCACCACACCAACAAGAACCAACTTTGACTTGCCCAAATTTATATTTAGACCAAAGACCACCTCAAACCAAATAAGGATTGTGCGGAGAAACAAAATCTGATCCAGATTAGCTTCACAAAAAATTAGAGTGTCGTCCGCAAAGTGAAGATGAGACACTACCAAGGATCTTCCCTCTAAATTACCCACACCAAAGCCTGACATGTGATCATCATGGATAGCTTTATCCAACATTCTTCCAAGGGCTTCCATAACTAAGACAAGCAGCAAAGGAGACAATGGGTCACCTTCTCTCAATTCCTTGGAACTCTCAAAAAACCCACAAGGAGAGCCATTAATCAGAATAGAGAAGCGAACTATAGATATACAAAAGAAAATCCACCGCCTCCATTTAGCAGAGAACCCACTTTGTTCTAGTAACTACATAAGAAATCCCCAGTTAACATGATCAAAAGCCTTCTCAACATCTAGTTTGCAAAGTAGCCCTGGTAAACCAGTTTTCAATCTACTGTCAAGGCATTCATTAGCAATAAGTACAGGGTCAAGAATCTGTCTGTTCCTCACAAAAGCATTCTGTGAAGTTGAAATCGTATCTTCCACGATCGTGTGAAGTTTGGTGGCTAAGACCTTAGCAACGATTTTATAAACTCCCCAACAAGACTAATGGGGCAAAAATCCTTGACTTCAATTGCTGCATATTTTTTTAGGGATGAGAGTGATGAATGTTGCATTCAAACTTTTCTCAAACTGACATTTAGCAAAAAAACGATGAAACACAGCCATAAGATCAGGTTTGAGAATCTCCTAGCAAGCTTGGAAGAAAGCCATTGGAAGCCCATTTGGTCTAGGCGATATATCATCATTAAAATTCTGTATGACATCAAAAATTTCTGCCTCCTCAAAGAGTCTATCTAGCCAGTCTGCATTATCACTGGATATCATTGGAAATACCCAGACTTCTGGAAATGGTTGATCAACTTGCTGCTTAGAGTATAAATTCATGAAGAATTGGGTAATACAATCAGCAATCATACCTTGATTGGAAGACAAGCTGCCATCAACCATAAGGCTCTCAATTCCGTTATCTCTTCTATTGGAATTAGCCATTTTGTGAAAAAATCTGGTGTTGGCGTCCCCATCCCTCAAGTGTAGTACCCTAGACTTCTAGCTCCAACTAATCTCTTCTAAAAGAGTGAGCTTTTCAATATTGGTACGGAGATTAACTTGTTCTAACTTTTCCTCAACTGTTAAAGGATGAGTCTCCTCTCTAACATCCAAATCATTCAATTTGTTCTAGAGTTGCTGTTTTTTAAAAGTGACATTGCCAAACTTCGATTTGTTCCACTTTTTTAGATCCAACTTCAAAGCTGCCAACTTCTTAGCTAGTATAAAACTAAGAGTTCCTTGGAACAAATAAGATGCCCACCAAGCCTTCACTTTATCAGCAAAATTCTCAACCCTCAACCACATATTTTCAAAACGAAAAGGAGTTCTACCTCTCTGATGACTCCCCCTCCCCCAAACATCAGAATTGCTTTGTTAAGAGAGCAGCTGAAAATATATGGAGACAGAAAACTGACTAAAATGCACAGCGACTGACTCCAAAATGCATAACCACAGGCACAAAACTGTAATCTGTGCTGTGGGCAAGCAATTTTGCATTATACTGGTATCCTAAACCCTAACATAACAAAATGGCCCCCCTCCAATCAAAGGGAGTTTGTTTAGACAAGTCAAAAACAAATTCTCATCAGAAACTTCCCCTAAAGATGATGTTAATTGCTGTGTGGCTTAAGCTTTTGGCATTCCATCTCTTGCTCTCTCTTTCTCTCATAAAAGAGGTATGTATATCATTATTCTATGGT
This sequence comes from Quercus robur, assembly GCF_932294415.1. Taxonomy (NCBI): domain Eukaryota; kingdom Viridiplantae; phylum Streptophyta; class Magnoliopsida; order Fagales; family Fagaceae; genus Quercus; species Quercus robur. The sequence continues at coordinate 27,540,121 of NC_065540.1, read as the reverse complement.
CTCTATCTAGGTGCCAGAGGTTGATACGGCCGTACGATCTCTAACTGTAATGTGGGATGGGAGCTTGGTAGTTGCAGCAAATAATCATGGGACATGTTATGTTTGGCGCTTGTTGCGAGGGACCCAGGTAGCACCTTCATGCACTTGACAAGCCAATGATAAGGCTTTGTTGAGTTGAGTTGTATATGTTACCCAAAATCGTATTTGACTTATGCTACATACAATGGATTTTCTTGCAGACTATGACAAACTTTGAGCCACTTCATAAGCTGCAAGCACACAAGGGATATATTCTCAAATGCCTTCTTTCGCCCGAGTTCTGTGAGCCACACAGGTTTAACTCCTTGTATTATGTCTTCGTTTTTCTTTTCTTTTAGCATCATATATATTTCTATATATTCATAGTCTTTATTCCTGCCTAGTGTTCTTGGTGCGATGAGATGTTAGCTAATTTCGGCTGCCATTACATTTTCCAGATATCTGGCAACTGCATCTTCTGACCACACTGTCAAGATATGGAATGTTGATGGCTTCACATTGGAGAAAACTCTAATAGGTATTCGTGATGCCAAATTTTTATTGTGATTATTATTTTTATTTGTTTTGATGTCACAAATAGACCCTAATAGTTACTATTGAGCCTGGTGATATTGATTTTACTTTTCCATGTGCTTCCCAGGTCATCAACGTTGGGTATGGGACTGTGTGTTCTCAGTAGATGGTGCCTTTCTTATAACAGGTACTAGTATTAAAAACTCTTAAGTTTGAGTATTAGACCATTGATAGACTCTAGAAATCTTTTAAAGAATCTGGGTATAGGATTTGTATCTGCCACTTGAGGGTTTAAGTTAATACTCTTATCTAACAGATCTTCATTCGAGTGTTTTATCTTTTTGGATTTGAGTTTTTGGCCCCAAGAGGAAAGGGAGATTCAAATTAGTGACCTCCACTTTTCTAGGCATGATCTCCGACCAATTGTGCTCCCTTGGGGTTCAAGTTATTTGGCATATAATTATTATTTCTAACTTCTACATTTGCTAGAATCATGCGAAAAACTGCTCGTCCTGAATTTTATTCATTATTACAACTTCAATTATGATGCATTTTAATTTGGCACCTCTATCCCTTATCCATGTAGCTTCCTCTGATACGACGGCAAGACTTTGGTCCATGTCAACTGGTGAAGATATCAAGACGTATCAGGGACATCATAAGGCAACTGTTTGCTGTGCTCTCAATGATGGAGCCGAACCCTCTGCATCGTGAATCTAGAAAATTGTTTGTTTTCATGTGCTGCTGTGTAGGAGCATGTAGCAGTGGCATTTTGGTACATTGCCAACATGTTTTAACGGCTAGCATTACACATCATCATGGTTTTATGCCAATGAATGGTGAGGAGGATGATTTGTCACTACTATACCCGGATTTGGTGTTTACTTCCAAGGAAAAATACTAGTACACACCCTTTTACACACTTGAAATGCACTGAAATTGTGGCTTGAAGTCACAATTTCTAACTTGGAAATTATGGCTTCAAGTCATGATTTCAATGCATTTCAAGTGTGTGTGTAAGAATAGGTGTAACAGGGTGTGTATAATAAACATTACCCTTACTTCAAATCCTAACTCTCTTTCCATCAAGTTATGAACAAATCATAATCATATTCACAAGCAGGACTTATTATAGTTGATTATATTATATTGTGATTGGTATACAATAAAAGTGAATTTATTTGCTTATATAGCACCTAACGACATGTCTTTACAAGTAATACTAGTAAAGTTGTTTGGTTGCATCATATTCTAAGTTACAACATACTCTATTTTTAAAATCTAATGAGAATTATTGGTCCAATCATTAACCGTCTCTATATTGGTTTCATTGTTTAAAAAATAATCAATCAATGAAACCAGAAAGCAGATTAGTTCTCTAGTTCTGAGCGGCAGTTCTTGAGTGTAAATATGTACCTTGTACACCTTATGTCCCCAAGGCCTTAACTTGGGTCTACTGCCTCCAATGCGACCCATTGCGATGGTCAAAAAATTGATGATTAACCGTTGAAACTAGGAACCAGACTGGTTCTCCAATTGTGAGCAATAGTTCTTGAGTGGAAACATGTACCTTATACACCTCATGCCCCCATAATTACCAAGGAATGGGCTTATGCTTTGTTTGTTTTGATGGAAAACATTATATAAAGATAATTTGTCATGTTTTTCAATATTTGGTAGTATTAGAATAAATGATTAAAAGAAAACTATCTTTAGTCAACATAAAAAGTATGGTTTATTTTTAGAGATTGTTTTTCATTATTATTATTTTTTTAAAAATAACTATTTCATAGTAAGCTAAATAAAGAAGTTAGGAGATTGTTTTTCAACTCATTTAAGGTTGCTACCAAACATAAGAAAATGATATAGTTTTATAGAAAATGCTTTTTAGAAAATGACTTATTTTTTAGAAAACATTATTACTGAAACAAACAGAGCGTTAGTACACATAAAGTACACATCCATCATGGGTCCTTCCTCCACATCCCCAAGCCCTACTTTTCAAAAATTCCCTCCCAATAACAATTTTTTATAATATATATATTGGAATATGATTCTTTGATATCTACTTTCCTATACTCTTCAAAATACTTCTATGTACAAATAAGTGAAAACCAAAAAAGGTAAGATGATTCTTTGATATCTACTTTCCTATACTCTTCAAAATACTTCTAACGATGTACAAATAAGTGAAAACCAAAAAAGGTAAGGTTCCTACATAAAAAAATTAACAAAAAAAGGTTTATCCAAAAAAAATACCAATGGTAATTTCCTAGGTACAATTCATCACCCCAACTTAATGCAGGAAAAAATAAAAATAAAAAGACAAATAAAGACCATTAAAAATGAGTCCGCACATTCTTTTCCTTAAAGTTAGCTTACTATATTTGGGGGGAAGTGGGGGATCTAGAATTATTATTTCCAAGGGACCAACCTAAATATATCAATAAAATTTTATTTTTATTTTTTTAAATCTAGGGGACCATTAGGAAAATTATATATATATTTATATAATGTAACACTAACAAAATTTAATTACTACATAAACTTTACAAATTGGTGTCCCACCAATTAAAAAAAAAAGTAATTTAAATATTAATTTATTATGTTGCTTATTCTTGCCACAAGAGTTTGTAGTCTTTTTGTAGTAAATTTTGTTGTAACTAACTGTAAGGACTAGATTTGATCCTTGGCCCAAAGTGTGAATGCATCTAAGCCCAATAGGCACAGTACAATGAATTTGTAGAGAGTGGGTTGGAGAATTAGGCTCTAATGAATGACTTCACAGTTAGGATGGATTTCCAAAGATAAAAAATGGAATGAAGCTCTCTAAGTAAATTTGTCTTCGGCCCAATCTGAGGAGGTCTGTTCTAGTCTATATTGATTGAAAAAGATTACAGATCTTGTTTAAGCTGTTACAGTGCTCTTTTTTACAAATTTCTGATCCCTTTTTTATGGAGGGTCTTTTACATTATATAGTTCCATTTTGATGATCTTGATTCTACACTTGTTGATCATCTAAATCATTACTTGAGTGCTTGTCCCATCAGACATCCTTTTTGGCGCTCTATGAGTTGGGATAGCCAATGCAACACTGTTCAAGGGTTTTCTTCATATAAATGCGGCCAGAAAGTTAGCTGCAGTGCATTCAATGCGGTGACAACAGCTTTATCTTAGATATTTTCTAGCTCACATTCTTCTAGTATGTTCGTAACGCACGCCCCTAGCAAAGGAGTTTTCTGGAAGGTTACTTTGAGTGATAGGATATGCATTCGATCTGTGCTTGGCTTATCCAAAGAGATATTCCTTTTTGGACCACCTTTCCCAACCTTTCCATTTGCATGTTACTTAGGAGACTCTGAACTTAACACTCTTACTACCGTTTATTCGCCCTTAGATTAATCGACGTTCTTGGCCAAGGCCCAAGGCCCATTATATGATTTTGGGCCCTTATTCCTACACTAACATTACTTGAGATTCTCTTCTTTTAGGCTTCCATTGAACAAAATTTGCATTTATGTCAAAGCAATTGTTCATTGACATGTGCCAATGAAGAAGATGCACATATTACCTTTATTTTTGATAGGTAGCCACATATCTTAACTATCTATAAGTGTGCACTAATTATTTATATTAAAAAATTATAAAAAATATTTTTATTTGGAATATTTATTATTCAAATAATAATAATAGTAGTAGTAGTAGTTGTAATAGAAGCAAATTTAATAACACGTGCAATCAAGAATATAAAAATAACCCCGTACACTCTTAGTGCGATAGTCACTCCACAAATATAAGTGCTTGTGGGGTGTGGGGGGCAAGGGCTAGGGTTCAAGTCTCTAGAAGGGAGCTTCACACGCATGCCCTTAGATTAGGTTAGAGTAGAATTTCTATCTTGTATTAAAAAAAAAAAATATATATATATATATATATATATAAAATAAGTGCATTTAAACTAGTCAAATAATTAAATATTTGTGAGTTCACTAATATCAACAATTTAAATTTCCTAACTCTTTTCAATGTATGTGTGTGTGTAAACTGTTACGGTCTAAATTTGTGCCATGTAATTGCAAAGAGTATTAATAAGAGAAATGCATCTATTTTCCTATATTAATTATTTATAAGTGGTGCATTTATTATTTGTGTAAAATGAAATTTTAACATTAATTTTTTAAGATTTATATGAGAAATAATTTATTTGAATTATGACATTTTTGTGCATATTTAATTACGTTTACAACAATTGAAACAAACTACAACAAAAGACAAAAACAAATGTAATAATGCGCAATCAAGAATGAAAAAAAAAAAAAAAAAAAAATTCATGCACTTAAGAGATTGCGGCCCTGGATTGTATTATTGAGGGTGATGCTGTGGTACTTCTCAAAGCAATTTGGAATGAGGATTTTAGTCACCCCGAGTATGGTCATGTGATTGATGATATTCTTGTTTTAGCTAGAGATTTTCATTCCAGTTTTTTCTGTCATGTTAAAAGATCAGGTAATACTGTTGCCCAATATTTAGCCAGACGTTCTAAGTTTGGTGTTGAGCTGCAGATCTAGTTTGATACCACACCTGCTGACATAGCTCCTCCAGTTTCTCGTTATGTATTGTAATTGTTTGGTTTTACTACTTCTATTAATAAAGTTTTGGCCCCCAAGGCGGTTATCTCCAAAAAAAAAAAAAAAAAAAGTTTAAATATGGAGAAAATCAATTCACTCAAGGAAGAAGTTCATATTCTTAACAATTTTCATTTTCTCTCTTTCTTACTATATGTAATATAATTGAGTATATTTTCTAATTATTATAAAACAATAAATATTGTACACCGAACATTAGATAATTTCTTATAAATATTTCAAAATGTATTGTGCATCATTGGACATCTGCTAGTTATACGTACGTATATAATAAATATAAAGTTTTTTTTTTTTTTTTTGAGTGGTAATTAAACTTTTCAATAGTAGGATCCATTAAAAAAACAAAAATAAAAAACCTAAAAGGATTAGGTTTTATTTAACATCCACGTGAAAATAAACTGAAGATCGAACACAAGAGGAAGTCTAACCTAAGAGAAAGAACAAGCTTGGTTTAACATGCACGTGTAAAATAAACTAAAAATTGAAACACATCTCAACAAAAAAGAAGTCTAACCTAAGTGGAAGTTAGCCTAAGTGAAAGAGCGTGTACTATATAAATTAAGGATTTCTCCTCTCAATGCTCACATCTCATATCTAGTCTCAACAATTCTCAACTAGTTATTTCGGAAATTTCTAAGCTATTTTGATTATTTTGGAGATTCTAAGAGCATTTTAATTATTTTGGACCTTTTAAAGGCATTAAGGTATTAGTTGTTTCAGAAATTTCAGAGGTATTTTAGTTATTTTAGAAAGTAAAATGTTGTTCATGTTTGATGTTTTTTTTTTTTTTTTTTTTTTTTTTTTTTTTCATAAAATATATATAGTAAGAGCATTCACATAAGTGAGTGTATAATAGAAAAATGCATGACATTTACACATTTTTGTTCAAAAACTCCTCACATTAGTCCATTTGCAGCAGTAACCGTGCAAATATATATGACTATTGTAGCTTTGTATTTGAATATTTTATTAATTTCTCATTTCATCTCTCTCCCTCACCGTCTATTCTTTGCTTCACTGTGTCTTTCACATAAACCTAGCCACCATTGCAACCCACCACCATCACAAGTCACAACTCATTACAAAATTTTATCATCTTATCACAAAACCAGATCGACTCATCAACCATAAAACACAAATCAAACCCAACGTCAGCTAAAACCCATTAATCCAAACCCAAATCAACCTAAACCCAAAATCAAATCCAATCAGCAACACAATAAAAAACCATAAAATGGAGATCCAAAATTAAACCCATCATCGCCCATTCACCACTGCAACCCAGCACCACTCGAAAGAGTTGAGAATAATTATAAATGAAAATAATAATGATAAAAGAATAAAAAATGGTTAATTAAATAAAATAGAGTGTATAATAGACAATATGATATGAATGTTTTTGGAAAGATAGAAAAAAGTAGGTTCTTATGCTAAAATTGACATAAAATTTTATACATATTGATATGAATGCTTTGAGTTCTTAGATTGGAATTTGAAGAGACAGAGACAGAGAGAGAGAGAGAGAGAGAGAGAGAGAGAGAGAGAGAGAGAGAGAGAGAGAGAGAGAGAGAGAGAGAGAGAGAGAGAGAGAGGTTAGCTAGAACTTTAATTTAGAAAATTACGAAAACATATAGAGAGTTTTTTTTTTTTTTTTGGGGGGTTATGAGATAGAATTCTAAGCTTTGAGTTCTCATATTGGAATGTGGAGAGAGAGAGAGAGAGAGAGAGAGAGAGAGAGAGAGAGAGAGAGAGAGAGAGAGAGAGAGAGAGAGAGAGAGAGAGAGAGAATTTTTTTGTTTTTGTTTTTTTGTTCTAAGATAGAATTCTACTCTAGAATAATCTGTATGTATGTGTGTAAAACTTCTTTTTGGAGACTTAAAACTCGACTCTTACCCTTCACACCACACAAATACTTATACTTGTGAAGTGACCGTTGCGTCAAAGGTGTGCGGTGGTATAGAGAGAAATTTTGAAATTATGAGTTATTCTTTGGAACTTTAATCATTTAACATGAAATCCCATATTTTCATGAGTGATAATATTATATTACCACCATTTTATGGGGTAATTACATTATGGGATTCCCTTGGTAATCTTACATTCCCATTTTGTGATGCACAAATAACAAAACAAATGTAATATCTCACATCTCTTCAAAGTGGGTATAAATGTATAATCATCTCTTCAGCCAAGCCAAACATGCACACAATGCATTGTCTTTTCAAATAAAATTATCAATATTTAAAATCACCCTCTCTAATTTGAAGTCAAATAGTATCTATTTTTTTTAGAAGAAAATAATATCTATTTAAAAAGGGTAAGGACTCCTCATTTCAAAAATAAAAAAAGAAATCCCATATTTTCATGAGTGATAATACTATATTACCACCATTTTATGGGGTAATTATATTATGGGATTCCCTTGGTAATCTTACATTCCCATTTTGTGATGCACAAATAACAAAACAAATGTAATATCTCACATCTCTTGAAAGTGGGTATAAATGTATAATCATCTCTTCAATCAAGCCAAACATGCACACAATGCATTGTCTTTTCAAATAAAAGTATCAATATTTAAAATCACATTCTCTAATTTGAAGTCAAATAGTATCTGCAAGAGCCCAAAATCGCTAGGCACACTTGGAATAGTGGAATTAGATATTTTAGGCCCAGTGCAATTAATTTGTTAGAGTATGGGCTTGCAATGTCAACTTTAATGCTCTTCTATGATCCAGATATGAGGTCAGTGGAGTTAGGGCTAAGAGAGTAACAAAAAGAAGTATGAAATATGGATATAACACTTCCTCGAGTCTGGCCGAGGAGGTAATGTTCATAAAAGAAGTGCTTAAGTGTTTGATACAAAATGATGTTTTATAACTTCTAATCTTTTTCCAATAATTCGTCCCCCTTCTTGGAGGATTCTTTTCCTTTATATAGTTCCTCCCATTGCATTTGAGCCCTCCACCTATACAGCTCAAGGTACTAATTTAGATGCTTGTCTCATCAGGACTTTGTTGGAGGTGGTAGAGTGTACTGTGAGCTATGGGATTACTGTTCAGAGGTCATTTCTTCATTAATGTAGTCAATTGAGTTGATATAGTGCATTGAATGTGGAGGTGATGACTATTTTACCAAGATATTTCCTCTCTTCTTCACTTGTATGTCTCTATTATCTTCCTCAGTATCTAGTCCTTTGGTGTAAGTGGCTAGTTGAAGAATTCTCGAGGAGTATTCACTCTTCGGGCTCCCAGGACGATGGGTCTCTACGTCTCCCCTCCTTGAATGTTTACCCACATGTCCAACCTGGATTGGTGTGCGAATGGGCATTTTTCCGTCCTCGGACTGGGCCCATGGGCTTTATGTTGCGTTCGGATCCTGCCCTCCCACAATATCTATTTTTTTTTAGAAGAAAACATCGCTTTGTTTTGATGGAAAATCTTGTGTAAATATAGTTTTTCTTGTTTTCAAGTATTTGGTAGCATAAAAAAGATGAGTTAAAGGAAAACTATCTTTGGTCAATATAAAAAGTATGGTTTATTTTTAGAGATTGTTTTCCATTACATTTTTTTGGAAAACAACTCTATCTTACAGCAAGCTAAATAAGGAAAGTTAGGAGGTTGTTTTTCAGCTCATTTAAAGTTGCTACCAAATATTGGAAAATAAGATAGTTTTATAGATAATGCTTCTTAGAAAATGACTCATTTTTTAGAAAACATCATTATTGAAACAAATAGAGCGTAATATCTAGTTAAAAAGGGCAAGGATTCCTCATTTCAAAAAAAGAAAAAGAAAGAAAAAAAGGACTCCAATCCCCTTCTTTTCTTTCCTTCTCAACCTCTCCAGCCTCTCATCATTTCTCTTCTGAGACATTTTTCCTGAAATTTGGGAATTCGAAGTCATTTTTTTTATTTTTTATTTTTTATATTAAGATAAAAATTCTACTTTAGTATAACCTAAGTGTATATGTGTGTATTTTTTTTTTAAAATGTATTTGTGTGTAAAACTCATTTCTAAAGACTTAAACCATGATCCTTACCCCTTATACTCCACAAGCACTTATACTTGTGGAGTGACCATCGCGCTACGGGTGTGAGGTAGTGAATCTGAAGTCATTTAATTGTGCTTATTTCCGTTGGTCCATGGTTTCCAAACCATCTTTAATGGAAAAAACAAAAAACCAGCTAGAATTTTGGAGGCCACTGCTATCTTATTTTATTTTATAATTCAATAAATACAATCTACGAATTTGAACTCTAAAGGTTTCCTATCCATGTGACTGACTTAATAGGCAATGACAATGAGAGCTAAGACAAAAAATTTTATTATTTAAGTTTGTCTATTTGATCCACGGGGGTTTATCTTAAAGATGGGTTGAGAATGTTGCAAAAGCTCTCTCTCTCTCTCTCTAACAAATAAACAAAGTTAGGTCCAAAGATCGAAACAATTAATATTTGTAAAAACGTGAAATGGTCTTTGAAGAAAACGTATGGCAAATTTTGGATCAGGGTAAGATTATCGTCCCACCCATCTCACGATTTGGATCTAAATCCTACCATAGTTCCAGTAACTAATGATTTTAATTCGATCCCAATCATTCACCAATTCTAAGATTACAATCCTACAATCAAAATCCCCATTCTATAACAGCCACTATAATTCTCCCATTTATGAACTTCGCTGTGCTCCATTTGAAGCTCTAGTAGTTATCACATTAAGCGGGGTCCAGCCATTTTGAGCAATAACATTAATCAAATTAAAATAAAATTACATAAAACTTTGCTTTACATAAATAAATCTCTGTTGGAAATTACGTTACCAAAAGCTCTTTTGATTCCAACTGAGGAAACCCTTACACTCGTTAGTACTATGAGGACCTAAATTTTAGGCCTTTTGATGAGACATTTTTATGTGCCTATCACTTATGCATTTTACATGAAAAGTACGTATATGGGGCTGCTATTCTAGTTGGACCGAAAGTGACAAGTTGCGAATTTGAGTTTGTAAATCAGTTTTTTCAATAAATTGGAGATAAGATACTTAAAACTATTTACTTTGATCTTCTTATATCTCGAAAAAAGGAAAAAAAAAAAAAAAGAGGAGAGTTTTATGTATTGAGTATGACCTTTTAAGATATCTTTAGCATTGAAATGCAATGTTGGCTTGTATATCTTCTAATTAAGCTTTAAGTAGAGGTTTCAAGCTTTCATTCTGTTTTGGAGGTTGCTACCTCTATAACTAAAGGCCAGAGGCAATGCAGGCAAGTATGATGCTCAATTCCAAATAAAGACGTCAAATTTGATTTTTCTGTGATATATGTCTTGTTTGAAAATTGGGCCGAGCCCAGTTTACCTGACCTAGGAAAGCTACACTGCCTTATGCAATTTCAGTTATGGAATTAAAAACAATTAAGCGACATTACCATCATCAATTGCCAAGAGAGTAGCACCTCTGTTATTTTCGGGCTTTGTATTTCTTCTGATTCTGTAGGAATCATCTCTATGACTAGTTGTTACTCAAGACATTTTACATGGTGTATTAGACAGTGGGTAGATTGTGCCTTGTTCTAGTTCTAGTGGCAAATACCACTGCGAATAAAAATGCCGTGCCATCAAGGTAAAGGTTTGTGCAAGTGCAACATCATATTTGGGCATAGAGGCAGATCGAGCAGTGTAAAATTGCTGCCATAAGAGTAAATTTGATTTCCTTAATTATTGAATCATAATTTTAAATCCAGCTTCGCTTTTCCAATACATTATACATACATTTGATTTAGAAAAGTCAAGATATTCCTTTCAATTCCCCTTAATACGTATTATGTACACAAAATGCACATGCTTTTGGGACTGAGGTTGAAAAATCATATTTTAGACCCAAGTAACTTAAGCAGTGGATTAATTCATTGATTGTGACTAAGATTTTTATTTAGTCTAAAGTTGACAATTCATTAGCTTGCAATGCATAATCACAATAAGTATATATCCAGGGAACAAGCTTTTGGAATCACAGGGCTGCCAAATCACAGACCATACAACATAAGGATATATTATAATATGCCGTGAAGGGGAATATATATATGATGTAGCTTTCTTTATTTAATATTATTGTGTTGATTATATATATATATGGGGATTTGCAAGTGCAGGGCAAAGATGTATGGAAATTTCAGAACAAGACATGGACATAGAAACTCAAATAAATGTTTAGATGTACATCTTTCAAGTTACAATGCCAACACACTCGTGCTGTCTTGGAAACGTAATAAAAGGTTACATATAGGGAGCATGGGATCACTGGTCAACACAATGGCTCCCTTTTGCAGGATGTTTGATTTTGTTGCCTTTTTTCTACGTTATTTTAACAGGTGAGTACAAAGAATCAGCTGTAATTTTCAAAATGATCTTACATACTACTTTACATGAATCACAAACCCAAATGTATAGTGCTTCCCCCACTCCATGTTATCCACACACTGGAATTGTGCTAACATGTTGGATTTCCCCATTGAGTTGCTATTTGTTTACAAACCCCAAGGCCCAAGAATTTCTAAATAACTAAATTAACAGCCTACGGTGCTTTGAGCTTGGTGAACACACACACATATATATATCAGTATTGTACGATATGTATCGTATCGTATACAAAAAATTTTATATGGTAAATATGCATCAAAAGTGCTTATGAATTGTACGATACAAATGTGTGTATCATAAAAATTGTGTCATATCATAAAATTGTACATATAGTACGATACATAGACATGTGAGTTAAAATGTTTTTTTTTTGGGTTAAAATTTGTACTTTTATTTGAGTCCAACAAATTGTTAGACTTGTTTTTACTAAAAAGTTATTAATTTGTCTACTTAATTGAGCTTAGTAAAATGACATGACAACGGGGTTTCTCTCTCCCCTATAAAATTTGGACTACACACTTGACCATTTACTTTCATATTTGTAATTTTTTTTTTTCTATACAATAAATAAGGTATTAAATGATAAAATAATTATTTTTATTTTTGTTATTATTGTTGTAAGTCTAAGAAACTTGAATGCCAAGGAGTAATATGAAGAAAAAATTATTAAAATTATAGAAGGAAAGAGATAATAAAAGTTGATAATGATGAAGAAAATGTTAATGAAAAAATATATTTGTAAGATGATGAACATGATGATAATATTGACTTAGATGGAGTTGATTAGGTAAGATGATGAATGTGATGAAAGGAAATAATTATTTTTGTTCATATGTCATGTGTATGTACTTTTGAATTTAATCAATTTGAATGTGTATGTTATATATGTTAATTTGATTTATTTAGTCAGTTTTGTTAAAGATTATTGCATAAGTGTTGATTAAATTAGTCATTAGTTGAGTATATTATGAATTTATAATGAATATACTTTTTATATTTGTATATTTATAATTTTTTTATAAATTTAATTAAGTGTTTGTGTAACTTAGGATACATGATATGATATGATACACGATATAGAAAAATAAAAAATCGATTCATGTTATGATTCATGTTTTGACAACTATGTGCATACATACATACATACATACATATGCTTTGGGTTCAAGTGGTATAACTCTAAGTAATGTTACACTACCCAATAACTTGTTATTGAATTCATATTTTGAAAATCCCACCGTTGGATTACATGTTTTATATGTTCTTAACATACGTGCCAATTTTCATCTCAATTGGATATTATTTACCATTTGATCCATAAACTAATCATTGATGTATTATTTTAAACTCCAAAAACTTAAATTTAAACATTTAATTGATGACACAGCTATTGATCTTTGATTATATTGACTTTTTACAAGCATGAAGAATATATGAAGATAATATAATTCGATAGTGTGGATTTGTCAAAATTCGTACCCTTTAAAAAAATATTGAATGATGTAACAATAAACAATGTTATATTAGGTGTAACTTGAATCCAACCCTATATATATTATAAATAATATGTTTAAAAACCTTTTATGGGAAAGAGAAAAAATCATTAATTTTTTGACAATTTTTTATATTTCTCATACAAATGGTATAAAATTTTTTCTAAAATGGTTCATTAAGAAATACCTTAAGGGTACCTATTTGTGTCATACATACGGTGTTGTCCATATTGGATGTTAATTTAATTTTTAATTTTTAATTTTCTAAGGTGTTGGATTTAATTCATTCAAAATGTGAAGCGTGGAATATCTACTTATTGTTAATTAAAATAATATAATAACTTACTCTAATATGGGTGTTGCAAATATATTCTCATTTGAATTATTTTGCTATATTTCTCAAATATTATGATATAAATGACAATGACAAAATGTTACTAATCAAGTATAATCTAAATTGTAACAAGTATTTCTATAGATTTCATTGAGTGTTTTGGTTATTAATAATGATCATAATTATATATTTCATAGTTTCATATAAAAATACAATCATAACAAATACCCATTAATAAATATTATAATTATTAAATTCTATATATAACGTTTTATATACAAATACAATTAACCTATATATATATAAATAAATAATTATAAATAAACATAACCACACACACACACATTAAAAATTTTATAGGCTACATTAAATTACACTCTCTAACTTAGCCTAAAATTGAATTCAATTATATAATTTTAATTTTGTTCAATTCAATTCTATAGGTTTTGGGGTATTTTGGTCATTTCAAGGGTTTAAGAAGTATTATAGCTATTTTAGAAGTTTTGGGGTATTTTTGGTTGTTTTAAATGTTTAAGGGTTTTATTGATAATTTTTTAAAAAGGTTTTGGGGGTAGTTTGTAAGTTTTTAGGTTTAGGAGTATTTTGTTCATTTTTTTAGGTTCTAGGGGTATTTCGGTTATTTTTTTATTTTATGTTTTAGGGGTATTTTGGTTATTTAGAAGGTTATGGGAGTATTTTGGTCATTTTTTAAGTTTTAGGGGGTATTTTAATTATTTTGGAGGTTTCAGGCGTATTTTGATCATTTTGTAGGTTCTAGGGTTATTTCAGTCATTTTGTAGGTTTTGTGGCTATTTTGGTCTTTTTTAATGTTCTAGTGGTTTTAGTTTTATTTCCATCAAATTAGAGGTTTTAAGGGTTTTTGGTAATATTTGAGGTTTTAGCGAGTAAGTTGGTCATTTTTAGGTTATAGTGGGTATTTGGGTTATTTTCAAGTTTTTAGGGGTGTTTCGGTAATTTTTTAGATTTAATGTTATTTTGGCCATTTTAGAGGTTTTAGGGGTATTTTTGTGATATATATTCATTGATTATTGGGTGGGTTGGGTTTTACCTATAATAATTGGGTTTGAATTATAACTAATTGGTTAAGTGGATAATAAATGGGTAAATGGATTTTATCATCATGTGAAGATACCAATCGGTTTTGGTGTAGGTGGTGCTTGAACCTCAAATCTTGTATTTCGTTCCAAAATTATAACTATAGAATATGAACAACTCATTTTGCCAATATTAATTGCAGTTGCTGCTAGGTTATAACTTGACCTCACTTTAATTAACCAATTATCTAAGTTGATTAATTAATTCAGTTGCATGCAAAGTTCCAATTAATATTACAATTACATCATGAATCTAGAGTTAAGTGTAGCAGAGAATAAATGAACATTGCCATATATATGGTCATGATGGGGAAATTTTTTGTAGGAAAAACTCAAACCTGTGATTGTATTGGTCACTGCTCCTGAAAAATCTACTAATCAAATTAAGGTTGCAAGTTTTTAGATTTTACACAATTCCAAATACCTCTCTATAGTGGAGCCTATTAATACTAGCTAAGCTCCAACCTAATTGGGTTATAATCTTAGCAGACTTTGCTTGGTATAGAACCCTTGGTGCACAAAAGTCGAGCAATATCTTTTTTTTTTTTTTTGATCTCACAGGTTCAAAAGGTAAAGGTTAGGGTCTCTCTAAAAGCCTTAGGGTTTCTGCCTTTACAACCTTATTTAAAGTGGGCATAATGGGCTTTTATATAGGCTCTCAAATAAGGTTACGAAAACCCATACCTACAGCCAATTAAAATAGAACATTTAAGGCAAATACAGTTGCCGCATATCTCGATTGATTGACGGCTATTAAGCTTGTCTTGATCGATCGATGAGTTCTTGAGTTGGAGTCGAGGAAACATAAACACCTTTTCTTCAACTGATCCTGAGTCTTCATCTTTTTTTTTTTTTGATAACCTGAGTCTTTATCTTGGACTTCATAAAACATACCATAAAAATAAAATCAACAGGACAAAAATGGTTTGTTCACTGTTTGCCAATAGTCAAATTTTTTACCCCAACATTTGCATTAGGGGAAATGGAAAGAGTCATTGGGGCTGACTAAACTTTTAATCTGTGATTAAAAAAAAAAAAAAAAAAATCAATGAAGTGATGTAGATATATTGTTAATGCCAAGATTTATGGTACGCCCATACCTTTCTTTTGTTACAAATTTAAGAGAACATACCAACTATGCAACAAAATGGTCCCTTGGGTATTCCTTTAATATGCATGTCCTGTCCCCACATTGATGTCACAACCCACAAGCCGTTTCGAACCCTAAAACAATGTGATAAAAAGTGGCCCTTTAGAGTGAAGTCTGAACTCTGAAGTGCTAGTCAGCTTTGTAGCAAGTTGTTGGCCAGTATATATCTCCTGATGTGCTTAGCTTTTGGGGAAAAAAAAAAAAAAAAAAAAAAACTCTCTTAGGCTTTGGCATTTGCTTCTTTCATTCTCACTTCTCACTTCTCACCTTCTGGATTAATATTGTATACGCACACAGGGCCAGCACACTTATTCAGGGCCTCATGTTTGCGTTTGACTTCACATTCTTAGGTTTGCTATTCGGCCCTGCATAAAGTGTTATATTATAGCATATCATGAATATTTTTTGGATGAAAAGGGAGTTATATGTATAACAATTTCCTTACACATCTTAGAAAATTCCCTTTCACAAATGCACATCTTTTAGGGCAGAAATTCAAAAGGGTTAAATGATTACTAGCTAGAGAATTGTTAGTCAGAGCTACGTCTGGTGCTTTAATTCAAGCCACATGAAGTATGCATCTAACTAGAGCGCAGTTTAATATTTATATATGCGAGGCAACATGCAAAATATCCTTGATATTAACATTCTTTGTTATGCTACATACTTCTCACCACGGAATGAGGGTTGCGATTTTTTATTTTTATAATCAAGGTTTGCCAAAATTTAAGCAACTAGAGTGTCTCCGTTGTTTATTATAATTCAAAATTTTATTTTATTTTTATTAATCTTCAATATTAAATTGATCATTTAGTAAAAATCAGGGTGGTCAATTATTAGGCAAATTAAAGTGTATAGAGTATAGAGTAGGCCCTAGGTTTTGCGTTACATTATATGCATCCCAAGCTCGACATTGACACATATAGTTTAATAAATTGTGTAGTAAGGAGTAAATACAACCCAATCTAGTACATGATCTGGCATCGGTGTAAATTCCCCATTAAACAAATAATTGTAATGTCCTATTATTATATAGACGAGAGAGAGATAAAAGAGTTACCTGGATATGGAATTAATGGAAAGAGCAAATAGAATTGGAACAGTGGTGGGGATTGGGACTATCTCTTGAACTCGTAGTTGGCCGGGCAGACCAGTGTGCGCACACCAATGTAAATGTTGGGATTCATTGAAACTACTTGCTAGCTTTTTGTCCCTGCATTTGCATATATAGATCATCTTCTAGTTTTAATAACTATATGAGATTGGAAGTGTAAAACACACGTCCTTTACAAACTACTCTTGGTTGGGATCAGGATTCAGGATGACATGCTTCAAATAAAAAGTTCTGACCATATCTCTAGGTTCATAAACTTAATTTTGGTTTTTATTTTTATTTTTTATTCATTTATAGAAAATAAGGCTTTTTTTTACTTCCCATAAAAAAAGAAAGAAAAAAAAAAGGCTTTTTTTATTTTTGAAAAAAGAAGTTGAAAAACAAAGATATCAGCCTTGTAGTCCATGACTTCCTGAGAAGAATGACATTAACTGTGTTCATTTGGAGACTACAACTCATAGTCTCATACCCATATATATGGCACTTTTAATTTTGGATGCTTTCACTTTAGTGTTATAATGATTTTTATACTTTGTTTTATTGTGATAAAGTATTGGTGGACAAGGGCTATGACAGGGGCGGAGCTATAGCATGGCTTGGGGGGCCATGGCCCATCCCCCCCCCCCCCCCCCCCAAATTTTAAAAAATTATTTATATTATGTACAAGTATTAAAAATTTAAATATTTAGCTACAAAAATAGAAGTTGACCCCCCCAAATGTTTGGGTTAGTCCAACAATGCTCTTAAAAACCAATAGAATTTGTCAATTGGTCTAGTAGTTATAGAGACAAGGTAGTTTTTGTTTTTTCTAATTCGTTTTTTGTACATGTTTAATATCAAACTAGACAGCTTTTGTATACTCATTGGAGTTTAAAAGATGATAAGTTCCCCTAAAAAATTATCTTGCGAATATATATATTTGAAAGTTGTTAATTTTATATACAATATATTTATAAATTATGAGCTACTCTAGTATCAAAATATTAATGTCTATATTTGTGTATGTACGTTTATGCATGTGTAGGATGGTTTACCTTGACTCAAAACTAATATATTAATACCAAAATTCGGCCCCCCAAACAAAAAAATCCTAACTCTGCCCCTGGGGTATGAGATGCACATTTGCTTTTACGGGGAAGATGTTATTACCTGCCGTTTGTTCATGGTGGCCATGGCCGGTTTGGCAATTTCAGAAATAGTGAAGGTGTATATATATGAGACATATTGTTTCATGCATTTTGATATTTAGGCTCTATCCATACAATGTCCATACTTGCGCATTAGATGTCCATATTTTAAAGAATTTTTATATTTAACACATGATGTAAAAAGTATATATTGAAAGTGTGAAACATTTAATCATAAAGACCTATACATATTGCATCTATATATGGCTGAATATTTCAACAGAGCAGTGATGTTTGTCAACTCTATACTCTTTCTCATGAGTCGTTTACTAGCAATTCAAAGTTTGTGTTAAGCTACATGTGGGCATGAGTAGACTATTGAAAAAAGAACTTAAGGGATGTATAGATAATTGGATATATTACATCATATATGTTATATTATCTGCATCCGAATCTTCTAAAGAAAAATATCTCATTCATCAATAATTTCATGAACAATATGGAAGTGGACATTAATGTGCTTGGCTTTGAAAGTGATGGACTTGGTTCTTTGCTAGATGAATGACATTTTGGCTGTAACAAAACAACACTTATGATCTTGATGAATCCCCAAGTCTTCATTCAAACCATGAATAAATGCTACTTTGGCTGTAACAAAACATACACTTATGTTCTTGATGAATACCCAAATCTTCATTCAAACCATGTAGCCAGATAACCACTTTGATGGCTTCTATTATAGTGATGACACGGAAGTTACAAGAAAATAAATACGTTGCTTTCTGAACGGAAAAAGAAACTAAATGGATGGAAAAAGAAAATAAACACCTTAGCTTCTGAATAAAAATCTCGAATCCATGAAGGGTCTCATGAATCCACTAGAGAGAAATAGACAAAGTCAATATTTTTATAAATCTGAAAACTAAATTGCCCTAGAGGCTATAGTATGTTTCAATAATCACAACGATACTTTTGATGCCTCAATCGGATTGTTGGATTTAAAAATATTGCAAGATCAAGTTTTAATGGTTAATATGCATTTAATTGGGTGAAGGATTATTGAAAAATTAATTTTGATTGGACACTAAAAGTGACTAATTAAAATTGATTAAATGGAATTTGGTAGAGGTAGCAAAATCAACCTAAACCCATCCATTAAAATAAGACCCTAATCCACCAAATTATTAACTGGGTCAAATGGGTATTGACTATCGACCCAATTAAACCTAATTAACATAAGTTTAATTGGGTTTTAACTAGGTACCAACTCTAAGTATCATTTGCAGTAGAATTGGGTATTGCAGAGGTTGTCTTGGAAGGTGATTTAGAGATGATAATTAAGGCCGTGAAAAATGACAGGTACTCGCAGACTTTTCATGGTTTGTTGATCCAGGATGCAAAGTTTTTCTCGAATAGTTTTACTCAACTATGTTACTCTCACATTAAGAGGGAAGGTAATATGGTTGCACACTATCTAGCTAAGTATGCAAAAAATGTTTCGGATTATGTTGTGTGGATGGAGGATGCTCCACCACAATTCTATAATGTACTTCAGTTAGATTTTGCCAATTTTCTTAATGAAAGTTCTATCTTTTTCCTCAAAAAAAAAAAAAAAAAAAAAAAAAAAAAAAAAAAAAAAAAAAAAAACTCCATGTATCATTTACCCAAATTACTCAACTCTAAAATAGCCCTAAGACCACTAAAAAAATCAAAATACTATTGAAACCACCAAAATGACTAAAATACACTCCAAATAACAAAAATACCCCCAAAACCTCTAAAATGGAAAAAATACTCCCTAAAATCTCTAAAATGACAAAAAAAAAAAAAAAACCCAAAACTATCTAAAATAACTAAAATACCCATAAATCTTTAAAATGAGCCAAAATACCCAGAATCATCTAAAATTACCAAGATATCCTTGATACCTCTAAAATGACTTAAATACCCCTGAAATCTCTAAAACGACAATAAAATACACCAAAGCCTCTAAAAAGACCAAAATCCGAAACCTCTAAAATGTTCAAAATACATCAAAAATCTCCAAAATGACCAAAATACCTTAAAAATCTCTAAAATAATCTAAAATACCCAGAAACCTTTAAAACGACCAAAATACCCTTGAAACTTCTAAATAGGAAAGTGCTAGGCACCCATTCCCCCCAACTTAAGGGGCTCGTTTGGTTGGAAAAGTGGAAAAGTAAGAGAATAAAAAGAATTTAATTTCCCTCATTTGTGTTTGGGTGGGAGGCTGGAAAAGTGGAATGATGAAATTTTTTTTTATTTGGTTGAGAAGGAAAATGGGAGGATAGAAAATAGAATTTGTATAAATTTACCATCATATCCCTATTTGGTAAAAAAAAAAACAAATTATATTTTTATTTACAAAATTGTGTACGAATTCACACTTTATTTTTCATTATTAAAAAAAGTAGCACACAAAAATTCAAAAACCCAAAACTAATTAAAAAAAAAAAAAACCAAAACTAGTGAGAATAGAAACAGATGAACACCCAAAACAAACAAAAGAAAAAAGAAAGAAACAAGTGAGAATCAAATAGCATTGGAAAAGTCCAAAAAGGAAAAAAAAAGAAAAACGAAACTATCGAGACAACACGATGTTGATGCCCCACTTTGGCAGAGAGGCCTAACAGTAGGAAGAAGCCCAACAATATGGGAGGAAAAGAGTTAGTAAATTGAGAAGAAAACCATTAAGCCCGAATGGCAGGAATAATGGATCATAGGCCTAGAAAGTAATAAATGGGCCTCAAAGAAAGCAAGTGGGCCTAAAGGAGCCCAGAGAAAAGTAGTAAACCCATGGACATTATATGAAATAGAAAGTAAGCAAGAATGGGCCAAAGAGACCCGAAGTAATGAATTAACTGAGTAAGGGGTTGATGGAAAGCCCATGAACCCTAAAAGTAAAGGATATGGTAATTTGGGCCGAGGAAGCCTAAAAGACTAAGCAAATGCCTATGGGAGTAAAATGGGCCGAGGATGCCCAAGAAAAGGAAACAGGCTGAGGATGCCCAAGGAAAAGAAATGGGCTGAGGATGCCTAAAAGGATGAGATGGGCCAAGAAAGCCTAGAAGCAATGGAATGGGTCAAGGAAGCCCAAAATAGTATGAATACTAGCCTAAAGGTAATATTGGGCCGCGAGAATTAAGCAAAAGGAAAGTATGCAGTAGGCCCTAAAAGGAGTGCAGCAAGCATGGGTCATACAATAGCACAACAAGAATGACAGAATGACATGGCAGAAGTGCTAGCAGACCTACAAAATGGGTAAATGATGGATTAGAGAAGGAATAAGCCATAATCAAGTAAGGCCTAGCCCAGGAAGGAAGTAAGACATAAAGAACGAAGGTTTAGGGAAACATTCACGCCACAAAAGGTCAAGAACGAGCAGCAGAATGTACAGGCAAGCCTTCAAGTCATAGCAAACGCATGAGCGGCAGACAAGCAATGGACACACATGGAAATGGAGCACGCACAAGGCTCAGGCACCACCAACTTGTACCCAGCCAATACAGGAAGTGGTGGGTCATGGGTTAGAGGTAAGAGAGGGTATGGTCTGGCGGTGGGGAGAAAGGGAGTGCCTATTCTGGGGTTCCCGCTCAAACTCTTTTGGGGGAAATGTCATGCTGGGATGACATACCACTCAAAAGAGAGAAAGATGAGTTGGAATCGCTATGTGCATGTTATGGGGGATAGTGAGAGAGAATGTCCACCCTTATTTGGATGGGAATGCCACGGTGAATAAGCAAACAAAATAAGACTCTTTGTCTGGTAATGGGATATGGCACGGTTAGCACAGATAAGTGGTGGCTGAGCAGCTAACAGACCAGTGGGTGGTCTAGAAGGACACTCACACCCAGACAAAGGAGTTAAGGGGTAAAACAGTTAAAACCCTTCATGCCAGGCAATATAAAAAGGCCCTCCGCCATGTATAGGAAGGGGGGAATAAGGAAGAACAGAATAACATGAGAGAAAAAGCAAGAGTGAACATAACAACCCCACAAGGGAATAAGGAAAAGAGAGAAAATGGAGAAGAAAACTTAGAAAGAAAAAAGAAGGAGTTAGAAAGAAACAACAGAGAGTAGGCAAGAGTGTGATAGTAGGCATGCACCAATAGGCTAATCCCTTCTCTCCCTCTAAAAGCATACCCTTTATTAAGGATTAAGGAGTTTAAGCATAAGCTATTTAGGCCCATTCTCTCAAAGTGGGTAATTTCCATGGTAGGATCTCTCTGTGAGGCTACCTACATTGAAGAAGTGGTTCCCTTCTTAAACTTAACTTCGTAAGATAATCAAGCGTGGCAGACTAATCATCTCTTTTTTATTTTATTGATTAAGCATTGGTGTTATTTCTCTCTTATTATCATTATCTTATTTATATTGCAGCATTGCTTTAACTTCTATTTCATTCAATACTTGCTGCTTTTTGGTTGACAGTAAGCATACTTCCCTTTATTGTTGTTATATTATATCTGTCTATCATAACCCTTTTGTAATAGTTTCCTCTATCGTGGGTATGTCACCAAAGTGGGCCTCAGTTTGCGCACAAACCGGTTTGGGGTATGTTGCAATCAAGCCAGTCCTGACTCTCCTACCTAGAACCTTTGGGCCTTAGCGTGGCAGGAGGCAGCCCAGTCCACAGTTGCAAAAAAGCCAACCACATTTAAATTGGTGACTCTGCTGGGGAGTTCGGAAAAAGACAAAGATAGTAGATGAAAGCCCTCGTAAGCTATGCTCCCAAGATCCAATGCAACACAAAACATCAGCACTGTGCCCTCAGAGGCAGAGTTAAGGCCAACAACACCCCACCAACACTAGCCCAACTAGGTGGAAGGTGTCAACAGAGCGGGGGCTAAATCCCAACAACAACAAAGAATCCCCTTTGAAAATGCCAACGTTTTTGTCGAAGTGTTGTAGTCATTGCAACACTCGCAGCAGTAGATGATGGAAAAAATCTGTCAAATAAAGGCAGACAAGAAAGCCAGTATGACCTAGAGCACGCAGCAAACAAGTAGGAGACCCCAGTTGGAGGCGCTCCATAGAATACAGAGCAGTGTTTTATCATTATGGCCGAAGTCACAGCTCTCCTGGAGCAAGAGAGGGCCAGAGCACCTAAGGAGAGGTTCTACACGCAAAGACCTCCTTACCCACTAAGAATACTCAGCAAGTCATACCTCGAGAGGTACGAGCCACGAGTTTTTGTGTAGTACTATGGCAGAAAGGGAAGTGCTGTCAAGCATGCGAGCAAGTTCATTGATACTCTTGGCCCTTATGTGGCAGACGAGGACCTATGTCTTCGAGAATTTTCTAAATCATTGTATGACTGTGCGCACACCTGGTGCATCGGTTTGAAACTTGGGTCAATCCTAACATGGGATGACATGATGGACGTATTTTGTACTAAGTACTTCCATAGAGAGGAAATGGTAACGCTTGCAACTTTACAAGCAACTAAGCAAAGAAGTGGCAAAGATTTGTTGGAATACATCAAAAAATTCAAAGACATAGCACTTGATTGCTATGATCATTGTGAAGAAAAGACATTGGTGGAAATGTGTATGGCAAACATGATTAGGGAGTACAAAGCTGTCCAAAAAATCTGGAAATCTCCCAGTTCACATAGTTATTGTAGAAAGCTAGAAAGACTACCCAGTCGGTGAAACCAAGTGCTGACAAAAGAAACACTTCACAAGCTATGGCAGTATCCATTGGTGAAAGAAAGAGGAAGTTTGATGAAAGGGAATACGATACCTTTCCACCACTGCCATGTACCCCTAAGGAGCTAGACATGCTTCTAGATAATTGGATAGCAGATGGAGTCTTTAAACCTAGTCAAGTTTCCAAAGAGCCCACCGAAGAAGAGCGAAGATACCCACGCTTCTACCGTTTCACAATTATGTGTAGCATCTTACCGCAGAATGTTGGGCACTCCGTAGACTAGTGCACCGAAGAATCAAAGAAGGGACTCTATAGCTGTCCTAGCCAGAAGTTCAAAGAAACCCACTCCCAAACCACAAGGGGAAGGGTATAGCAGTAGTTGTCATTTGTGCAGATTTAGGGGAAGATGAGGAAGAAAGGTCAACTCTACCTGCCATAGCGATTACCACCTTGTAGAAAAGTTCAAAGTTCAAGAACTTGTTTGATCAGTCGGGGCTCACAGTAAATGAATGAAACATAGCTACAGAGGCTTTGGTAAGCATTGCCTCTGGGGCAGGAGTAGAATGTTTAACAACAGAAGTCACGAATGACAGAGCCTTCTTGTAGGAGGCAAGTGAGATCATTATTAGTGATGAAGATATGAAAGTGGGGTATTCAAATCATAGGAAGCCCCTTTATTTGGTAGCATCTATAAATCAAATCCCCATCAAGAGAGCTTTGGTAGATACAGGTGCTTTCGTGAATCTTATCCCACTAAGCACCTTACAAGCGGCAGGAATTTCAGAAAGAAAAATTCAGGGATGTCTAACGGAAGTAACAGGATTTGGGGGAAGAGGCGAATATACTGCAGGCCACATTCAGCTGTGGTTGAAAGTGGGACCAATAGCCTTTTTGGTCTACTTCCAAGCGGTAAAAACAAAGGTCTCATACCACGTGGTATTGGGAAGACCGTGATTGCATAAGCATCTACTGGTCCCATCTACTTATCATTAGTGTGTAAAGGGAAGGTTGAATGGTAGAATGATACGAATAGCGGCAAATCCATCACCTTTCGAACAAGCGGAGGCTTATCTGGTAGAAACTATGTTCTACAATAAGTGGGCACCATCTGGGGAAAGCTCAGTATGAAAACTACAGGGCACCTTTATGCCTAGGTGGGAAGACGTCCAAGATGACCCAGAGCCCAATCTAAGGAGGATATTGATGCAGAAGAAGAAAAGAAAAGAAAAGCCCATTTTGGAATCAGACGATGCACCGCAATATGTCAGGGTTCGGGCCCCTGATGGTAGAATCATCTACAAATTATGAAGGTGCACGGGGCCCACATGCGATGTGCAAGCGGGCCTCGGGCAAGAATGGCAGCATAAAAGTTTGGTATGTTGCGTGGCTCAAGAAAGTTCTGAAGAAGAAAGTAATACGGAGAGAGAGGAGGAAGTTATAGTAGAAGAAAGACTGGAAGGGGTTAACCTAGGGTCTAATCCGCAAGAACCAAGGCCCATCTCAATTAGTTCAAAACTATTAGAATAAGAAAATCCAAAATTGATATTGTTGTTGAAAGAATTTAAGGATGTTTTCACATGGGATTATAACAAAGTGCTCGGGTTGGATACCAGGTTGGTGGTGCATACGTTGAATGTGAATCCTGAGGCCAAGCCAGTGGCTCAGCCTTCCAGAGTATTCCATACTTAAATAGAGGAGCAAATAGTAAAGGAGGTGTAGAAGTTGCTGGTTGCGGGTTTCATTAAGCCCATCCAGCATCCATGTTTGTTGTCCAACATTGTGCCAATAAAGAAGAAGAATAGGCAGATAAGGTGTTGTGTAGATTTAAGAAATCTCAATGAAGCTCGCCCAAAAGGCGAATTCCCGTTGCCAAACATGGACCTGTTGATAGACTCTGCAGTAGGAAACGCCATGTTTTCCTTCATGGACGGGTTCAGTGGATACAATCAGATTCTAATGGCGCCAAAAGATGTAGAGAAAACTGTCTTTAGAACACCCATAGGTAGTTTCTACTATACTGTGATGCCTTTTGGGTTAAAAAATGCAGGTGTGACCTACCAACGTACCATGACGGCCATATTCCATGACATGATGCACCGAGAATTGGAAGACTATGTAGATAACATAGTTGTGAAGTCAAAAAGGTGAGAAGATCATGTCTAAATATTGAGAAAAGTGTTTGAAAGATGTCGGGCTTTCAAGTTGAGAATGAATCCCCTTAAATGCGCCTTTGGAGTATCTTCTGGGAAATTTCTGGGTTTCTTGGTTCATAGCAAAGGAATAGATGTAAACCCAGCCAAGGCCACAACCATAACAACCATGAAACCACCTGCCACGGTGAAAGAATTAAAGAGTTTCTTGGGGAAAGTCTCGTACATTCAGAGATTTATCCCTAGTTTAGCATCAATCACTTCGACCTTCACTAGATTACTCAAGAATGGGCAAAGTTTTGAGTGGGGAGAAACACAGTAGACAACTTTTAAAAGGTTATAGCAGATTATGATGAACCTTCCTATAGTGCAAGCCCCAATTCGCAAAAGACCGTTACTGCTCTATTTAGCCAACAGCTCGTATGCCATAGGCGCATTGATCGCCTAAGAAGATAAAAGCGATGTTGAACAACCAGTTGACTACATCAGCCGTGCCTTGAAAGACGCGGAGACTTACTACCCAAGAGTAGAAAGAGCATGCTTGGCGATAGTATATGCCTCATAGAGGCTACGCCATTACTTCCTAGCCTACGAGGATGGTTGATGAGCAGAAAGAGCATGTTTGGCGATAGTATATGCTTCATAGAAGCTACGCCATTACTTCCAAGCCTACGAGGTATGGTTGATGACGAAGTCCCACGCAATCAAAGCTCTATTGCGGCAGCCAATCTTCTCTTGAAGGATATCCCAATGGTTACTACAGTTGTCACAGTATGATTTGAAGGCGGGAACACCCAAAGCTGTAAAAAGCTAGGCCATAGCAGACTTGTTGACACAATTCCTGGGAGAAGAGGAATTCCTGCTGGACAATGAGGTTCTAAGGGAGGTAGCCATGGTAGAAGAAGTTAGAGAATAGTGGGTAATGAAGTTTGATGGATCCTTGACTACCCACTCAAGAGGCGTGGGAATATCATGAGGAGGACGAGGCCGTGGCACTTTCATTTAAATTGGAATTCCCCTGCTCAAAAAATACTGCAGAATATGAGGCTTATCTCATTGGGCTAGCTACGGTCCTCAAAATGGGGGTCAAGCACTTAAAGGTAATTGGTGATTTGAATCTGGTGGTCAACTAGACCAAGGGAAGCTTCTCTCTGAAGGAACCCAGCTTAGCCTCGTACAGAGGGATGGCCCAGAAGATGGAGGAAAAGTTCTCAACATTTGAGATAGAGCATGCTCTAAGAAGCGAAAATCGGTATGCAGATGCCCTGGCCGCGTTAGGGTCACATATATTGTTTGAAGGAAGTAGCACTAGGATAGAAGTCAACAAACAAAAAGAGTCCATTATTGAAATACTGAAGGAGAGGTTCCAAGAAGAAAG
The DNA here is from genome assembly GCF_932294415.1 of Quercus robur. Taxonomy (NCBI): domain Eukaryota; kingdom Viridiplantae; phylum Streptophyta; class Magnoliopsida; order Fagales; family Fagaceae; genus Quercus; species Quercus robur. The sequence goes on along the minus strand of NC_065540.1, from coordinate 27,512,980 downwards.
ATGTGAAGAAGATTGGAGAATGCGCATAAAATAAGTTTTGATGAAAGAAGGAGACATGGCAGAATTGAAGGCGTTGAAAGACTATGCCATGGTAAAAGGAGAATTGTTCTACAGAATACCAGGAGGAATTCTGTCGAGATGTGTAGGGCAAGAGGAGCTCTAAAGAAAGTTGAGAGAAGTACATGACAGAACTTGTGGGTTCTGTGGGGAAATCAACCTTTACCGCAAACGCCAAAGGGCATGCTTCTACTGGCCAAGCATGGGAAAGGATGTGGACCAAGTCCAAAACCAATGCGAGGCCTGTCAGCTTGCGGCAAACAGAGAGGAAAGCTATGCTGTCTTCATTAGCGAAGACTGGAGGAACCTGTTTATGCATTACCTGGCAGAAGGCATCTTGCCACAAAAGCATAGTGAAAGATACAAGTTTAAGAGGTTGGCAATGCGTTACTTTTTGCATGAAGGAGTCCTTTTTAAAAAAGGGTATGATAGAGACTCGTTACGATGTTTGGGTCTTGAAGAAGCAAGGGAGATGATAAATGAGGTACACGCAAGAGAATGTGGGGAGTACCAAGGAAAGAAAAAGTTGTACATATGCCTACTACAGATGGGTTATTATTGGCCTACCATGAAGAGGGACACAGTAGAATTTGTGAAGAAATGCCACAGTTGCCAAGTACAAGCCAACCTAATTCACACCCACCCATAGAACTTACACAGTATGGTCACCCCATAGCCCTTCCACACTTGGATGCTTGATTTAGTGGCTACGGAGTATTTTACCAAGTGGGTGAAAGCAATACCACTTTGTAGAGCCACAGGAGGGGTAGTGGCAAATTTTATCAAGGAAAACATAATTGTTACGTTCAGAGTGCCCTATAGAATCATCAGTGACAATGGCACACCCTTCGTCAACAGTGAAGTGAGAAAGATGCTAGAGTTTTATCAGATCAAACACCATCGATTGTCACCTTATTACCCTCAAGGGAATGGGCAGGCAGAGGCAACAATCAAGACATTCATAAAGATCATCAGCAAAATGAATTAGGAGTATACTGAGGGATGGACGACACATCTACCGGACGCCCTTTGGGCTTACCGAAACTCACCAAAGTTAGCAATAGGGTTTTTGCCCTTTTCTTTAGTTTACGGAGCAGAGGTGATGAGCCCTGGATAAGTAATGACTCCTTCTTTAAGAGTCATGCAAATGTGGAAGAAAGAAAAGGAGAAGGAAGTTTTTTGCGGCAGAAAGGTGTGAAGACCTAGAGGGGTTGGATGAAAGAAGGGAAAAAGCTCAAGAACGTAGCTACAGATACAGACAAAGAATGATTGAAGCTTATGGCAAGATGATTAGAGAAAGAGTGTTCTCAGAAGGGCAACTTGTGCTAAAGGCAAGAAACTATGTTAGGCGAGGTATGGCAGGACCATCTAAGTTCTCACCAAAATGGGAGGGACCCCTTGTGATAAGAGAGGCACATGCAAGTAGGTATTATTGTTTGGCCCAGATGGATGGCAAGGATCTGATGGACCCCATCAATGGCAAGTGGCTAAAATGATACTATGCTTAAAAAAAAAAAAATCATGTGGTTACACCTTTTGTTTAATTAGTTCCATGTTTTCTTTTCTTTCCTCCAAGTGACTATGTCACAAGGCAGTATTGTAGCATACTTTTATTCAGAATGTAATGAAAAACTATGAAGTATTAGAAAATATATTGTATCATAGTCATAGCAATAGCAAAAGCAGTAGCGAGTGTAGCATCATAGTTTACAAACCCAAACTATAGCAGTCATGTCAGATTTGCCAAATAAGCACTGTAGAAAATATAAAAGTGTACTAGATAGGGAAATAAAGGAAAGAAAACAAAGGGGAAATTATATAATCTCAATGAAGTCCAGAAATGAGAGTCTGATCTCCAAAATGACTAGATCCAGCAACACTAGAAAGAAGGCGCTCACGACGTCCCTCCAAGTCTGCCACCTCCTTTCTCAAAGCCTTGATGCATGTATCAATGGCATTCACAGCAGGCTGAACCTTTTTCATGAAGAAGGCTCAGCAATCTCACGCAAATGGTCCAACATGAACTCTACAGAAAAACTCTAATAAACTCTTGGATCGCAGCCCTTCACTGCAAAATCCTTTCGATAGACACGGTATCAACAAAGTTGTGCTCGATATCATTCATCACACATCCCAACAACTTTAGGAAATGCTCCCTTGTAGAACGGCTGAAAAGAAACCCCTGCATGAAGTTTCTGCGGCTGCTATAGACTACCTCAAAATGGGAAAAGTACTCCTTAGGAACCTTGAAGCCGTGGAAGTCAAGATAAGGAGACCCAGCACCCCAGAAGTCCATAGGATTAAGATTGTTAACCTCGGGCTGGTCGAAGCGAGTAAAGAAGGCCGTAACCTCGCTCATGGGATCTGGAATTGTGTCAGAGCTGCTACCCACCTCAAACTGAGAAGGTGCAGTAAGAATCGAACCTAGAAGAAGATATGGAATGCGGTGTAAGGAATGGATGAAATGGAGGGAGCGAATTCATAGAAAAGATAAGGAAGGGGATGGGAGAAAGGAAACATACCAGGACCTGTAAAAATGGGGGCTTGGCTGTGGAAGAAACATGTGTTGTAGGTCTGGTAGAAGCAGGTGCTGCAAGAGTGGCAGAAACATGTGTTGTGGGTATGGTAGAAACAGGTGCTACAAGTGTGGGAGGAATGAGGGCTATAGGCATCGCTATGTCTGCTGTAGTCTTAGGCTCCTCAGGAATCTTTGTGATCAGAAGAATGAACTCGTAAAATAAATAAAGGTTGCATCAAAAAGTTATACAGATATATATGAAGAGAAAAAGAAAAAAAGGATGGCAATAATAAAGGATGGAGAGAAAGCCTAACAAGTGTAAGAGACACGTACCCATAGCCTCGGTCTCGTGCTCATCACTGTCCTCCTCATTAGAATCAGAGACCCTCTTTTTCATGGTAGGCTCATCATCAGAATCCTCACGAACTTCCTCAGATCCCTCTTCAGAAGACAAGTTTGCATTAGGTCCACGAGTGGCATCAGAGAAGAGCCATCCTTCACGGCCTGAGATAAAGCCACAAAAGGATCATTGGTCGAGATAACAAGAGGTGTAGCAGGGGAGGCAATCTCAGTTTGGGAAGTAGCCGGAGGAGTAACTCCCTTCTGAGGAGTAGGAGTCTCGATAGGAATGGAAGCAGGCTCACTCTGGGCACCCTCTTCTATAGGTCCAAGCTCGGCTGAAGGGATAGGGGTCTCAGTAGGAATCCCCTGTGCATCAGCAGGAGTAGTAGAAGTAGCCACCACATCGGCCCCATCGAAGAAACCCTCCATGGATGTGCCCATGGCAGTAGAAACCTCCTCAGCTATGGGGTGATAGATGGAGATGAGCTCGGGCTTAGCCTGAAGAACGTAAAATAAAAGAGAAAAGAATGCATGATAAGTGGAGATGCGTACATATATATATATATATATATATACACAAAAAGAAAAGGAGAGAGAGAAATAGGGCATATGATGACACATGGCAATGAGAACACATGCAAAAGGTGAAAGAGAAAGACATACCTCCACCTCGGGCTCATCAAGCAATATGGGGCGGGTAGCAGAAGTATCCTCCTTGTGCTTAGACTGCAAAAATAAAAAAAATAAAAAAAAATAAAATAAAATAAAAGGGACAAAAGTAAGGAAATAAGTAAGCATGTATATAGGGTTACTTGCAGAAAAGCCCTATAAATAAGAAAAAATAGAGAGGGAGTAAAATTAGAGATAACACACTCTCCTCTCAGAGGTGGCAGACGAAGGAGGGGGGGATGTCTTCCTTTTGCTGCTTCGGGTCTTGCTAGAAGGAGGAGCATCAGCAGATGGCCATGGAGTAGCAGACCTAGACTTGCCTACAGTAGGGCGCTTGCTGGAACGGGTATGAGTAGAAGGAGGAGGAGAACTATCCAAGACAATATTACCTATAGGAGGAAGGCCGCCCTTGAAAGGGACAATGTCTGAGCAAGCCTTGGAGGAGTCATCACCATTCTTGGTAGTCTTAGGCTTGGCAGACTAAGACGTGGAGCCCTTCTTTGCGGGTACAGGGAGGTTCATCACCTTCACTCTCTTCACCCAACCCGTGGGGAAGTCACCAGCATACCAGAACCACCCTCTCTCCTCTGCATCTCACTCAAATATAGTAGACCGACTTTGCTTCCTAACATATGCCACCACAGACTTGGTGGGAAGAAGCAATTGAGGATTGAAAGAAATGACTGCATTAAGGCCATCAAGAGGTGAGAGAAAACCTACGGCTACCCAACAACTCCTGCTCAAATGAGATCATCATGGCCTGCCAATACCCATGTATGGCAGCAGTACAAATACCCTCCTTCTGTGAACCTGGAATAGTGACTGCTATAAAACCCCTGCTCCAATACTTAAAGGCACTGTGTTGCAAGAATGGCCGAACAGATGTGGGAGACTTCATAATAGCAGAAAAATCATCAGAAATATCTTGGTCCAACCCAAATTGCCTCCTCACTCTATTAGCAGAATAATGTACAAACCGAATCCCCTTATCGGCCAAATAAGGCAACCATCCAGCATTGGTGGTAGCCAAGAAAGTAATACCCCTATCATTAAAACTAGTCAACAGGGTGCTGGTCCCAGCAGTATCAACAAAAGGACCCATGACAGAATCAACACATGTGTAACCTGTACCCAAATTCCTATATGCTTTCTAACAAAAACCAACTCCTTTGTCAAAGAACTCAACAGTAGGATGCCCAAGCAGCTTCAATCAAACCCAATGAAAAGCCAACAGAAAATTAGATGCAAATCCACCACAAAAATCTGTTATAACCTTCGGACACAAATAATACCTCTCTTTGGCAAAGTGAACAGGCCTACACTTCGCCAAATGCCTAGCACAACGCTCCCACAACAAATGCTGCAAAATGTTGTTATGGGCAAAAGAAGTAATTATATGGCAAGAACCCGCTTGCTCCTTATCACTTCACTAGATATCTAACTGTACATATAGATGGCCTAGAAACATGGGGGCCAACGATAGACCCACCCCAGCAGATATCTTGATAGCTAATCAGATATACAAAGGCTTTACAGTATAATGAGGATGAGAGCCAAAGATGAACTTACAGAGCTAGAATGTGACGAAGGCCGCACGACGAGCAGTAATAGAAGCCTTGGAAAAGGCCTTAACCCAATGTGACAACTTTGCATTGCCACTCATCCCTTTCCTCAACTTGGCCTCTACAGCCTTCTCCTCCGCAGAGAGCTCCAAAGCATTGGGGTCAACATCACCAAGTATGGGCAAAAGCAATTGGTTTACCATGTCTTCCAAGGTCATGGTAATCTCACCGTAGGAAAGAAAGAAGGTGTGAGAAGCAGTGCACCACTAGCGGACCAAATGGCAGAGATTGAACAATGTTAGGACATATGTGATTTGATGTTAGGAACATATGTCAATTTAGAATTGGCTAATCCTTTGGAAAAACGCATTTTACTTATAATTGGGTAGATCTAGGATGTGTTTAATACTTCAAGGAATAAGGTTTCAAGTTCAAGTGTTAAAGCCATGCAAGTCTGTCAAAGAAACAAGTGCGAAAGTATTGGATTTTAAAGCTCGATAGCTAGCTCGACAGCTAGCATCTATCAGGGTTTAAAAATCTGCTGAAACTCGAAGCTTAATAGCTAGCTTGATAGATACCCTATCTGTCGAGGTTTATGAAAATCAGATTTTCAGTTATGTTTTGCATCCAATCCGTGAGTATGTGTTTAGGCTTTCTTTTCTTACAACCCTAAACATATATAAGGATTATTTTAAGGGTCGTAAAAGGGTGCGCAAGTGTAAAGCAAAGCTGTGTTCATGCAAATTGTGACCGAAGACAGAATTTGCCATAACTCATCTTTCTTTGGAAGAAACTGCCGTGTTTGTACACCTTAGGGTTTTGTGACTAAGGAGCTTCGTGATTTTCATCGTGTGATGAACTGAATAACTTTGAAGCCAACATCTTTCTCAAGTTGGTGATTAAGTCGCGTACTGGGATTCGCGCATCTATTAGTTAGTCATGTACTAGGAGCCGTGCATTGAAAAAGAGAGATTGCCACTACAGAACAAGTCCAATTGGGTATTGGGGTAAGGGTTCAACTGTAGGTTGGTATAAGATACTGAAATTCCTTTACTTATAACTGCTTGTTTTGATAATAGTGGATTCTCGGGAATGGTGACCTTAAAATCACCCGGTGGGGTTTTTTCCGTGTAGGTTTTCCCTATTCGTAAACAAATCACCGTATCAATTTTATTTCCTCTACACTTTAGTTAATTGGTGATTTTTTTGTGCTACCACGCGTTTTGTAGGTTAATTGAATTAATTAATTAACTTGGCTAATTAATTGGTTAATTTATCACAAGGGGTCAATACATTCTTGGCTTATCAAGTGGTATCAGAGCAGGTACACTCTGATTATGTGTTAATCTTTGTTGTGTGATTCATTGTTTGTCATGGATAAAGGATAGTCTCTTATTATACTTCCGTTATTTGATGGCACTAACTATGCATACTGGAAAGTACGCATAAGAGCTTTCTTGCAGTCATTAGATGAAAAAGTGTGGCAAGTTGTGGAGATAGGTTGGACCAAGCCTACGGAAGTGTTGGCGGACTGGGATGATGCCAAGATCAAGGCGGCAAACTTCAATGCAGTCACTAATGAGGAATTCAAGAAGATATCATCTACTGAAACTGCTAAGGAAGCATGGATCATTCTTTAGACAACCTATGAGCCAACCAAGGCTGTTAAGGATTCAAAGTTTCAGAGGCTTACTATGAGCTTTGAAGAGATTAAGATGGAGGAGAATGAGTCATTCGATGAGTTCTATGCAAAGCTCAAAGACATAGTGAACTCAGCTTTTAATATTAGGGAAACCATTCCTGAACCCAAGATTGTGAGAAAGGTGCTCAGATCTCTACTTGAGAGATTTCATGCCAAGATTACCGCGATTGAGGAATTAAAGGATGTTGACAAAATTCCTTTGACAGAGTTGGTTGGCAATCTGTAGACCTATGAGTTGGGTTTGACAAGGATCGAAAAATCAAGCAAGAGCAAAAGCATGCATTGAAGGCCAAGAGCAGTGACATTGATGAGTCTTCAAACGATGAAGATTCTAAAATGAAGTCCTACATCATAAGGCAATTCAAGAAGTTCATGAAGAATGCTAATGGGAAGGGCTTCGACAAGCATCATAGACAATTTAGTTCTTCTTAGTTTAGAAGTCAAGACAAAGGGAAGAAGGATGCTAGGGATGATGGTCAGTACACTGTTCCCTCAGGACCTAAGTGTTTTGGGTGTCAAGGCTTCGGCCATATGAAACAAGAGTGCCCTGCATATCTCAAGACCATCAGAAAAAGCAAGGCACTTGTTGCTACCTTGAGCGACACCGAGCTTGAGGATGACTTCGATAATGAGGATGATGGAATCCTAAATGCCTTCACTACCATTGTAAATCCTACTGAAGGGATTGTTGAAGATGTGGATGAAGAAGAGGAATTGGTGGAGTTTAAGTTTGAAAAGATGGATGAACAAGGTGACATCCACACAGCCTATGCAAAGTTATACAAGATCTCGGAAAAGCATAAGAAGTTGTATAGGTTGGCCACCAAGAAGCTTAGTGAAGTGGAACTTGAACGAGAAGAAATTTCCATTAAGTTTGATGAAGCAAATTAGACTACTGGAGCACTAAGATTTGAGAATAATTTCTTGGCTGAGAAGACCAAGAAGCTTGAGGTAGAACTGTTCCAAGTTAGAGCCCAATTGGAAAGGACTTCAAGTGCAAAGCTCAATGAGATGCTTAGTCTTCAGAAATCTACGTCCAATTTAATCAGTTTAGGGTCTGATTTCTCTTTTCCTAGTATTGCTTCTGTGCTAGTACTAATGTTTTTGTTCCTCCTGTTGATAATATTGAAACTGAGAACAATAATGTTAAAAATGAATTAGCTAGTAAGAACATAGACAAAGGTAAATCTATCTTGGGAGCTCCCTTCAAGCTTGATAAAAAAGAGATTAAGAACCCTAGGACTAAGAAGGAAAATACTCAAAAACCCAAACAGAAAAAATAGCATTTTTGTCATCACTGTGGCGTAGCTGGACATACTTGACCTAATTGCTATAAGTGGTTAGCCACTCAACAAAGCAACAGCATGTTTGCGTCGGAAAACCAGAATCATTTTCTATCCTTCTTTGCTCCTCTTGGAGATCTTCTCAAAGCCCTCATGTTCCTTTTGAACTTGAATGGTTTAAATTCTTCCCCCTCACTACCGGATTAAGGGTTTGTTACACGGAAGGTTCTTCCAAGGTGTGGAAGGAAAAAGGGCTCCAAGTGATCCTGTCACTTTTTCTCTCTCCCCATCTTGTTTTTGTTTTTGCATTACTTATGTGTTTTGCTTCAATATTTTGAGTCAGTCTTGTTTTATGCATTACTTTGTTTAACATGTTTTTGTTTATTTACTTTTCAATTTTTGCTTTATTTTGTTTTTCATATAAAAAAAATTGAAAAATCAGAAAAATACAAAAATAGTGTGTGTTTGTGTACATTGGTACTTGTGTACCTTGGATGGCCATTGAAACAAAGTTTTCTAAACTTTGTATCTTTTGTAGCTTAGATGAGCATCTCTATGTACAACTAAGCAAGTGAGCTTTGTAGTTCGTGTTTGTGATGAGTAAGATTAAGTAATCTCTTGTACTTAACACTTGTATTACTCTTTTTGACGGGAAGGACTGGAAAATCCTAAGAGAAAGGCATAAATAACCATCTCACCATTGTTGCCCGCCAATCATGAAATGACATTTGTATGTTTCGGCATAGCAAAAGTGGAATGTCAAATACTTAACATCATTGGGTATTTCTTTTCTATCTCTTACATGCCCATGCATGATTTGCTTAAAAGAAAAATATGCAAAGAAAAATAAAAAGTAAAAAGAATTAAAATGCTTTATACATAATTGCAAGCGTGTATTTTAGGAGATGTGGAAGTTATAGGGTGTACCTCAAATGTGATAGTCCCTATCAAATAGTTATGATTGTGTAAATTAAAGTGATTTTTTTATATCTCAAATCATCATAACATGTAGACACTTATGCAATCTTGCGATGTTTTTCACACACAACATGCAATATTCTTTACTACTTTTGATATATGTGCAGGTACAATGTGATTTGGCCATCACATGAAATACATGTGTTAATGTATGCTCACTAAACTATCTTAACTTGTTTTTGAAATATAAAATTAGTTATACTTGTTTAGTGTGTGTGCATGTTTGAGATTTATGTGATTGACATTTTTCCTATTGAGAGATGATTTTGAGGTTTTAAAATGTGTTTGGATCATTGGTTGTATAGTATGCTTGATTGCATTCATATTTGTGTTTTTTTTTTCTTGAAAAACTGTTTTTAACCAATCTTGATAGTTGCTCGACACCTCTCAACTGCTAGGCTATCTATCGAGCTCTTCAGCTACTTTTTATCGCATTCTTGACAGCTTCTCGATAGCTACTTCGATCCATCGAGATACTTTCTGGTTGTTCGATAGCTCCTCGACAGCTAACTCGATCCATCGAGCTCTTTTGCTGTGGAAACCTCTGGACAGCTCCTTGATAGCTATTTCTCGTGCTTTTTAATTCTTGACAGCTCTCGATAGCTCTTGATCTATTGAGAATTATGATTTCCTATATATAGGATCCTCGCGATTTCAGATCATTTCTCCTCGATCTCTCTCGATAGTTTCTGACCTCTCAACTTCCCAAACTTATCTCTCTCACTCAAATTCACTTTCCCACTCAATCTTTGGTCTCAAGATCTGCTCCTCTCTCTGGTATGATTCTTTTTCATCCTTTAATCATGCATTTCATATCTTTTGACCTAAAATTTGGGGTTGGTGAAAATTTTTGGGATTTTTCAAATTTATTGAGGTTTTTGCAAAATTTTTGGGATGGGTTTGTGTTCAAATGATGTAAAATCATCATACATTGCATTTCATGAGCATTTTAACTATATTGTCATGCATTTTAGATGTGTGCTATATATGTTGTCTCATTGTGTGCTACTAGGTTTGGATTGGGCTGAGCCTATGATGTATTTAAGTTTGCACGTTACATGCTCATGCATTTTCATGCATATGTACATTCTTATATATTGCTATTGTTGGTCTTTTTTCTTATTGTCTCTTTGTCTTTCTCTCTGTCTTGCATTAGTCTGCTCTATGGCACCTAAACACAAATCTACTTCGTCCTAGAACCCTCTGCGTTCTGGGGCATCTTCTTCTTTCTCTGACCTTACTTCATCTCACGTTCGATTCTGTGATGATAAAGCCCGAAAGGACTTTTCGAAGAACTTTTGTAGACAAGGCATTCATTTGGAATGCCACGTTGTTCTGTCAGACTTTTTCGACATTGACCTACCCATTGTCATTCACAGTAGGGGTTGGGAGTCACTTTGTGACATTTCGGTCACTTGTCCCTTCGTGATCATACAGGAGTTTTACTCCAATATGCACGAAATTGATACTTCTGTACCTCATTTTTTCTCTCGCATTCGAGGTACTCGCATCGTAGTTACTCCGGAGATTGTTTTCGAGGTACTACACGTTCTTAGGGTAGCGCATCTTGACTACCCTGGTTGTGAGCGTCTGAGGATAGTGTCCAAAGACGAACTCTCGTTTTGCTTCTGTGAGACACCTTCTTCTTGGGGTGACCGTCAAAACACCCCTTGCTCGGGCTTTACAAAAGGTCCGAGGTTCCTTAACATGGTAATGACATTCGTTCTTCATCCTTTGTCTTACTATAACTCCATTATAGAGCCCCATGCTCAATTTTTGTTGTCTCTCTTAAAGGATCTCTCTATCGACTTTCCTTCTCACTTTATTCTATCCCTATAGAGATACGGCGACCCGTGATAAGCTCATTTTTCCTTAGGCTATTACATAAATACTTTGCCATTTTTTCGTCTCCTATCCTGCGTCTCCTCATTTTTCCATGATGGGTGCTATAGACGCTGCTACTGTTAGACGGAGCACAACACAACCTAGACTGAGGCAGCCCCAGACACAGACAGTAGCTCCTCCAGCTTCTACTGCTCCATCCACCTCCACTCCTTCGTCTTCTGCGGGTGGAATGACACTTGAGGCCATCGTGGCACAGTTTGTGTGCATGGATGCTCGCCTTGACACTCTTAGTGATAAGTTGTGTCAGGTGAACACCCGTGTCGGTTATATTGCGTGACGACAGGCTGTCATAGGTGGTTACACTATAGCTTCCTCTCCATCTCCACCAGCCTCTGAGGATGAGAGTGATGATGGTTTCGACAGTGAGGATGCTGATGAGGATGATGGTGCTAGCTCGCTTAGTGATGATGAGATGTCTACTTAATGTACTTGCCCTTTGTCACTCGTGACAAAAAGGGGAAGTAGTTTTGAGATGAGAGTAGTCATACTCATAGGGGAAGGGTTAGTATAAGAGATTTTTTGTTAGGGGGAGTGTGTATATGAGGGATGTGGTGAGGATTTTTTAATCTTTTCTTTTCCTTTTATTTTAGATACATTATCTCATGTACATTGGTTTTATGACCACTTAGTGATAGCACACCTTGTACTTATGTTGATATATATATTGAGGTTGTTATTACTTTCTTTCACCTATCTTTACATGTGTTGTTTCTTTTCTCTCTTTATGCATATGCTTCTTATAAAATGTATGCAATTTTATATTTCTGTTTCACACTAAGATGCCTTAATGAGTTTTGTTTCAAGTGTTTCAGAAATACAGGTTGTCAAAGTCTACTTGCCATAAACTCTCTTCTTGCAAAGTTTTTCAAGAGTTTGTGTTAGGATAGATTTTATTGTATTCAACAAGTGAATTTGAATTGAATGATTTATGACTTTTCTCATATGTTCATTTGTTTATTGTGGTTTTATCACGGATTGCCAAAGGGGGAGATTGTTAGGACATATGTGATTTGATGTTAGGAACATATGTCAATTTAGGATATGTTTAATACTTTAAAGACAATGTTTCAAGTTCAAGTGTTAAAGCCATGCAAGTCTATCTAGGAAACAAGCGAGAAAGTGCTGGATTTTAAAGCTTGACAGCTAGCATCTATCAAGGTTTAAAAAGCTAATGAGGCATGAAACTCGACTACTAGCTCGATAGATACCCTATCTGTCGAGGTTTATGAAAAACAGATTTTCAGTTTTATTTTGCATCCAATCCGTGAGTATGTGTTTAGGCTTTCTTTTCTCACAACCCTAAACATATATAAGGATTATTTTAAGGGTTGTAAAAAGGTACGCAAGTGTGAAGCAAAGTTGTGTTCATGCAAATTGTGACCGGAGACAGAATTTGCCCTAGTTCATCTTTTTCTTGAAGAAGCTCCTGTGTTTGTACACCTTAGGGTTTTGTGACCAAGGAGCTTCGTGATTTTTATCGTGTGATGAACTTAAGAACTTTGCAGCCAACATTTTTCTCAAGTTGGTGATTAAGTTGCGTACTGGGATCCACGCATCTATTGGTTAGTCATGTACTAGAAGCCGTGCATTGAAAAAGAGAGATTGTCACTACAGAACAAGTCTAATTGGGTATTGGGGTAAGGGTTCAACTGTAGGTTGGTATAAGGTACTGGGATTCCTTTACTTGTAACTGCTTGTTTTGATAATAATGGATTCTTGGGAGTGGTGACCTTAAAATCACCCAGTGGGATTTTTTCCATGTAAGTTTTCCCTATTCGTAAACAAATCACTGCGTCAATTTAATTTTCGCCGCACTTTAGTTAATTGGTGATTTGTTTGTGCTACCATGCGTTTTACATGTTAATTGAGTTAATTAATTAACTTGGCTAATAATTGGTTAATTTATCACAAGGGGTCAATACATGCTTGGCTTATCAAACAAGTCCCTATAGTTGGACAAGCAACGCGATGAAACAATGGCCTTCAACACACCGGCCTACTGTAACGTTGCCATGAAACCCTTCTCAGACAACTCGGTGTCTACCCATTCTTTCCAACCTAAAGCGGTACCTGACCTAAATTCGAAGAGAATGGGCTCGGGGAGTGAAGTACCTTGGCGGATAACAAGATCAGGAATCGAAGAAGCCAACGGAGCCCAAGATATCTCCATGTTGCGATGGCAAAGGGAAAGCCATACACAACCTGGCGGTGGAGGCACGTACTCGCCAGGCATTTTTGGGAAATGGGTGTGGGTATCGTACCAAGGATCGATGAGAGGAGCGCACTCACTATCTGGGTCGCGGCGTCCTTCCTCCTCATTGGAATGCTTCGATTTGGAGTAAGGAGCCTCTTCACCTACGTCTTTTGTGGCAAGATCATCGGAGGCGATCTCTTTTCCCTTATGGTGAGAAGAACCTTGACCTTTTGTTGGCGTCATGGTGGAATGGTTTATTGGAGTAAGTGGGAGAAAGTGTTTAAGGGAGAAGACATGACGAATAACGGGAATGGGAAGAAGTGTTTTGTGTTAGCAACATGAAAGCAATCTTTTTAAGTACTAATGTTATTAACGCTGACACAAAGGGATGTAATAGGTCACCCATTGGATGGAATTAATGAAGCAGAGGCTATGTTTCAGAATAACTGCTAAACTGGGAAATTTGAAGAGACAACACTGTTCATGGCAAAAAAAGAAAAAGAAAAATAGAGAGGGGCCCACTGTTTGAAAAAGCCCGAGAAGAGAAAGAAAAGAAGAAGAAAAGACAGAGAAGAAGAGTCATTTTTGTTTGCATATGAACTGCAGGAGCACTTCATATGCTCAGTGGGCTGAATGTTAGTGCCTACTTTGGCAAAGAGGCCCAATAGCAGGAAGAAGCCCCATAATATAGGAGGAAAAGAGTTAGTAAGTTGAGAAGAAAACTATTAAGCCCGAATAGCAGGAATAATGGATCATAGGCCTAGAAAATAATAAATGAACCTCAAAGAAAGCAAGCACGCCTAAAGGAGCTCAGAGAAAAGAAGTAGTAAACCCATGGACATTATATGAAATAGAAAGTAAGCAAGAATGGGCCAAAGAGGCCCGAAGTAATGAATTTAGTGAGTAAGGGGTTGATGGAAAGCTTATGAACCCCAAAAGTAAAGGATATGATAATTTGGGCAGGTGAAGCTCAAAAGACTTAACAAAGGCCCATGGGAGTAAAATGGGACGAGGATGCCCAAGGAAAGGAAATGGGCCAAGGATGCCCAAAAGGATGAGATGGGCCAAGGAAGTCCAGAAGCAATAGAATAGGTCAAGGAAGCCCAAAATAGTATGAATACTAGCCCAATGGTAATACTGGGCCACGAGAATTAAGCAAAGGGAAAGTATGTAGCACGCCCCAAAAGGAGCCCAGCAAGCACGAGTCATACAATAGCACAACAAGAATGACAAAATGGCATGGTAGAAGTGCTAGCAGACCTACGAAAGGGGCAAATGATGGATTAAAGAAGGAATAAGCCACAATCAAGCAAGGCCTAGCCTAGGTTGGAAGTAAGACATAAAGAACGAAGGCTCAAGGAAACATTCACGCCATAAAAGGTTAAGAACGAGCAGTAGAATGTACAGACAAGCCTTCAAGTCATGGCAAATGCATGAGCAACAGACAAGCCATGGACACACATGGAAGTGGAGCACGCACAAGGCTTAGGCACCACCAACCTGTACCCAGCCAATACAGGAAGTGGTGGGTTATGGGTCAGAGGTAAGAGAGGGTATGATCTGGTGGTGGGGAGAAGGGGAGAGCCTATTCTAGGGTTCCTGCTTAAACTCTTTTGAGGGAAATGTCCTGTTGGGATGACATACCACCCAAAAGAGGGAAAGATGAGTTGGAATCCCTAGGTGCATGCCATGGGGGATAGTGAGAGAGAATGCCCACCCTTATCCAGATGGAAATGCGACGGTGAGCAAGTAAACAAAATAAGACTCTTTGTCTGGTAATGGGGTGTGGCACGGCTAGCACAGGTAAGTGGTGGTGGCTGAGCAGTTGACAGACTAGTGGGTGGTTTGGAAGGACACCCGTAAAACAATAAAAACCCTTCGTGGTAAGCAGTATAAAAGGGCCATCTGCCATGTATTGGAAGGGAGGGGGGGAACAAGGAAGAACGGAACAACAGGAGAGAAACATCAAGAGAGAACATAACAACCCCACAAGGGAATAAGAAAAAGAGAGAAAAGGGAGAAGAAAACTTAGAAAGAAAAAAGGAGTTAGAAAGAAACAACAGAGAGTAGGCAAGAGTTTGATAGTAGGCATGCACCAATAGGCTAATCCCTTCTCTCCCTCTAAAAGCCTACCCTATATTAAGGATTAAGGAATTTGAGCATAAGCCATTTAGGCCCATTATCTCAAAGTGGGTAATTTCCATGGCAGGATCTCCTTGTGAGGCTACCTACATTGAAGAAGTGGTTCCCTTCTTGGACTTAACTCTGTAAGATAATCAAGTGTGGCAAACTAATAACCATCTCTTTTTCGTTTTATTGATTAAGCATTGGTGTTATTTCTCTCTTATTATTATCATCTCATTTATATTGCATTTATATTGCCGCATTGCTTTACCTTATATTTCATTCAATACTTTTTGCTCTTCGGCTGATAGTAAGCATATTTCCCTTTATTGTTGTTATATTATATCTGCCTGTCATAACCCTTTTATAACAGTTTCCTTTGCCGTTGGCATGTCACCAAAGTTTTAGCAAAGGGCCTCAGTTTGCGCACAAGTCGGTTTGGGGTGTGTTGTAGTCAAGCCGGTCCTGACTCTCTTACCCAGAACCTTTGGGCCTTAGCGTGGCAGGAGGTAGCCTTGCCTGCAGTTGCAAAAAGGCCCACCACACATGACAAAAGACCAAAATGGAAGAATTTTTTTTTTTTTTGAGACAACATTGAAACGTGGCGGTGGTTGTGGTTGTGGTATTAGGGGTAGTTTTGTTTGAAACATAAAAAGAGCAAAGTTTTTAGTTTTCCTTCCTATTTTCTCTCAAATTTGGGAAGTTTGACATCTAGTGGGCCTAGGAGAAAACTCATGGGCCCTATCAGTTTTCCTTCCTAAAATTCCTTCCAACGAAACACCCCCAAAGTTAATTTTCTCTCCACTTTTCTTTTCACTATTTTTCACTCTTCTTAAAATCTCTTCAACCAAACGGACTCTAAAAGTCTCTATGTGAGAAGTTAGTGGCCAAATCATGTTTTGAAAACAACACATTCAATCATGTAATCATCATTTATCATCTGAAATATAAAAATCATTCTCTTCATGCAATCACAATTATTTTGAATATAAAATTCTAATCCTAACACATGTTCATCTCATACATGTCATCATCATTTTAAGATTATCGTCATCAAAGCATGAATACTTGTTATGCTTGAATTAAAAACTAGGGATAAAATACCTAGGACTTTAGAGATTTACTTGCATGCACTTGCTCTAGTAAAAGACGTACGTAGTGACAGAATACAGTAGATGCTTGGAGAAAATCTTATGGTCACCTCTCTTCCAGCTGATCCTTGCACTGATAAGGGAGTTGTGCTTTGAAGGTATTTAATTGTTGATTTAATGGTTATGACCTGATGCTCTTAAGTTTTGATGATCGGAGCTCCTGGAGAAGAACTAGATCATGTTCTTAAATATCTTTATGAAAAGAATGTGTGACTAATGAGTAGAGTGGGAAAGTGGTGTTTTTCTTTACAAAGAGTGATGCTACATAAAGTAACCTAATGTCTCTCTTACAGGTTTTCTCTGAATCTCTTTGAATGCTATTATGTTGAATTCTCATAATTTTTTCCGAAGAGTCCACCCTAATTTGTTAGTCAATCTTTGATTTTATAGAAGGGGAAAAACTTAAAGTTGTTGAGTTTGGCTCAAATGTCTTTTTCTCAAAGCTGTCTAACTCACATTTATCCAAGAGTTGCTTTGAAATCAACCAAATCTACATTGAAGTGCTGATTCTAGCCTTCGGAGTGCTGATCAACACTTTCCTAGGTCAAAGTGTTGATATACTCAAAGACTTATCTTTAGCTCTGTTTAGTTTTATCTCGATGTTTTGATAATTTTAAGAATCTTTACATGTTTTGAACCACATTCTAAGCCTTTTCATGATCATATTATTATCTAAGATAATTAGGGTTTTTAGTTTTAGTAACTATCGATTTTTATAAGAGTCTGGTTAACAGGTCTCCTTAGGGCATTTGCTAATAGATCATTTTAAGAAAGTTAAAATTTTTATAAAAAATATAAAAAGTTGTCAAAAAAATTATTTTATTTATTTATTTATTTTTTTTCATAAAAAAAATTCTAAAAATAGTTTAGAAACCAATGCCTTTAAGGTATCGATAACTTTTTCCCTTTTTATAATTGTCTAAAAACCATGATTATCTATATTATCTATCTTGTGTATAAATTACGTTCTTGTCTTAAGGCCTATTATAATGAGATTTTGACATATAATTAATTACAATCAATTCATCTATTAACAATCATAATTAATTAATCATAATCACATAAATTTAGGTCTAAGTTTAAAGAATGTGTCATAACCGTTTAAACTTCATATGGCTTGATCTTTTGATTGGATGAAATTTTTTTATAGCATTTTGCATGTGATCATGAGGAACTTTGATGTGATTTGATAGTTTTAGATGTTTTGAGGTATTTTTGGCCATTTTATAGCTTTTAGGCTATTTTGGTCATTCTAAAGATCTTTAGTGTATTTTGGTCATTTTCAAGATTCTAGGGGTATCGAGGTCATTTTAGTGGTTTGGGGGTATTTTTGTCATTTTAGAGGTTTCGGGTTATTTTTTTGCCGTTTTAGAGGTTTTGGAATATTTTGGTCATTTTAGAGGTTTTGTGGGTGTTTTCAGTTAGTTTTGAGGTTTCAATGAGTATTTTGGCCATTTTAGAGATTTTAGTGGTATTTTGGAAATTGTAACAATTTTGGGGGTATTTGGTCATTTTAGAGGTTTAAAGTGTATTTTTGAGGTTTTGGGGTAATTTGGTCATTTTGGGTTTTCCAAGGGTATTTTGGGGTTCAAGGGTAATTTTGGAATTTTTAGGTGTTAAGGCCATTTTCACTCAATTTGTTTTGTGATAATTTTCATCGTTTCTAAGATTGTTTATGGATCAAGTATAAGAATGTTACATTATTGGATTATGATGAGAATGTAATTAATGAACCAAATGACATAATGAAACTTGGATTAAAGTTTACAATAATGTAACATTACAAGGTAATGTAGCATCAAGCAAACCAAATGCCCCTAAAGTGGTTATAGTGATGTCTTATTTTGTGTTCAAAAAGTGCATGAATCATTGTTTTATATAAATACTTGAATCGAATGGTTGATTCATCATCTTACCATACATATGTACGCATAGGACTATCTTAGACTAATGTTAATTGGTCCATGAAAAGATTATTTAAAAATTAATTAAAAGATAAAATCCTATTGGTTGGTAATTTTGATTATGGTAGACATACGCAAGCACTAAAACATTTCATGTGGGTAATGCCATCTATTTAATTATTTAAAATTACTTTTTTTTTTCTTGTTAGATAAAGAGTTTATTTTAATTAATTAATTAAATTTTTTTATTTTTGTTTATTTTAAAAAAGGTTGATAGTGAGAGAGGTGGGGTTCAAATAACATAAATGATGCTATTACTCTTGGCCTATCACCTTAATCCCAAATAATTAAAATTTAAAAGTGAAATAAATCATTCGTATTTATTTATACATTGAGCTCTAAATTGTTCTTGAATTGCATTGATCTTTTCAAGTAAATTCATTGGAACAAATCTTCAAGGAGGTTTCTTTGGGCGACTCATGTTTTGGTTCATGCATGCAAGAAGTTTATGGAGGAAATCACTATAGAACGATTCTATAGATTTTGGAACTGTTTTTTTTGGCCGAAAATAGATTTGGAACTGTTGTTGTAGCGAGGAAAGTGATATGCATTTTGGAGAGATTATGGAGGTTCCTCTACATAAATCGCTTAGGATCATATTTTTCAAAATAGATTATAAAAAAGCCCTATCATAATTCGTACGAGGTAATGATATTTGACTTGTGAGAGAGCATTGTGGACTTGTAGTGATCTAGTCGATATGATTTTGCCCTGTAAAAGGGAAATAATTAGTGTGTTTAGACATAACTTGCGACCAAATGAAATAAACCACAAAACGGCCAGTAACGGTATTTTTCTAGATTCCGTTCATAAAAAAGTTACATAAAATAATAGATTCTCTCTTCTTCTAATAATAATAAACAAAATTAGATTATTTTTTCTTATTTTTCTTAATCTCAGCCTCAGGTGATTCTAAATAGACATATACTTTTTCAACTTGCTTTTACTTCTTGAACTGTGTTGAGTACTGTGATCTCTCTCCACTCTCCACCGTCCACTCCCTTCAGTCATCTTGTACTCTCTCTCTCTCTATAAAAGCAAACCCACCACAGCCAAAAAACTATTCCTCTCTCTTACAGCCTTTTCAGTCACCATGGCTGACCCCTACTCAAATTTCTTCTCAGGCCTCTTCAAATTCAACCCTCTGATCCATCAATATTACCCACCCTCAAACCCTCCTCCACACCCTTCCTATGCTCACAACTTCTTCAACCAAAACCTTAACTCTTTCCCTTACCAAACTCCACCTCCCTCTCCTCCTCTCAGGGAAGCTCTCCCTCTTTTAAGCTTAAGCCCCACAAGACAAGAACAAGAACAAGAACAACAAGACCAACAACAAAAACAAGAAGAAGAAGAAGAGGAACTACTAGTTGATAAAGAACAGTATTGCACTGCCATGGATGTGGACAAGATCACCAAACACACAGATGAAGAAGAAGAAGATGAGGCTGTCACTGTTGCACTCCACATAGGGCTACCAAGCCCTAGTGCTGCTGAGATGGCTTCCATGCTCTCTGCTTCTTCCTCAGAGATCAATGATAAAGATCATGGAGATGGAGATGATTCTGGCTACTCCATCAACAGGCTCAACAAGGGTCAATATTGGATCCCTACCCCTTCTCAGATTCTCATTGGCCCCACACAATTTTCATGTCCTGTTTGCTGCAAGACCTTCAACAGATACAACAACATGCAGGTAAGTTTCTTCATGTGAAACCATGGCACTCAAAAGGTCTCTCTTTTTCTTGCTTTCTCCTCCTTTTTCTTTTTGATTTTCAAAATAATTGAAGGAAAAAGAAATATAAAATTAAATAGACCTTCCTTTTCGGTGTCTGTGACTTTCTTGCCTGATTTGAATCCTCAACTGTTCTCCTATGCTTGATTTAATGAGGAAAAAGTAGATTGAATCCAAAGGGTATTTTTTTTAACTAATATTTCTCTGAAATTTATTACCATCTTCAAGTTCATTTCTTTTGCATGGTTTTTGGGTATTGGAGTTTGAATAAATCTTTTCTGATCCCAAACTGAGCTGAGATCAGTATTCAGTACCTTCCCTTTATGTGATTGAACAATACTTGCCATGTTCCTTATGCTTTTTAGTACTTTGAAGTCTGTGCTACACACATTGGCAGGTCTGTAGAACTGAAATCTTGCAGTTCTTTAACCAGAGGTCTCAGATCATGAGATTAATCTATCAACAAATTGAGGTCTCTATTTAAACCTTCAGTATGCAACAAAACAGTTTATGGACAAGAAAAGTCCATATATACATAGGATATTACTTCTATATATAACTTCCCAATCAAGAAATTCCCGAAGCCTGGCGTACACCCTCTATATGCTTGTTTCACCTCTTTTATTTTCTATTGCAGGCGTTGTGAGGAGAAAGGAACTGTATTCCGAATAATTTTTGTTGAACAAAGAGAAGCTTATGTTTCATACCAATTCCATTTTCCTTTAGGGTTGTATAAACTAAAATTTTCAAACTAAGGTCATTATAAAGAAGTTAGAAGGTTCTTCCAAATGGCTATTTCAATAATAAATCTTTGAAATTATCAGCCATTACAGAATTTAGTACCCATATCTATTAGTTCAACAAAACCCCCAAATGAAAAGTAGGAAAGAAAATTGTCACACCTCAATCCTTAATTAAGCACATCAACAAAACGAAACTATTAGTGCCTAATCAAGAAGCCAAATGAATGGATTGAATACGGTTTAAGAACTTTTAGATTTTTTTAAATAATTTAATTGTTATAATAAGTGGGGGAGGGAAGGTTTGAACTTTGGTTTTCCTTATGGAGAATAGTCAATGCCACTAAGTTACAAGTCTCTTAGTATTTGTTGTTACTCCAATTTATTAGGTCATTGTGTTAATATTTTCTTGATTTTTTTTTTCTTGTTTATTGTTACATTTAATTATTAATCTTCTTCTTGTTACTTAATTTCGTAGATGCATATGTGGGGGCATGGATCTCAGTATAGAAAAGGGCCTGAATCTCTGAGGGGCACCCAACCAACAGGGATGCTTAGGCTTCCTTGTTATTGTTGTGCACCGGGGTGCAGGAATAACATTGATCACCCAAGAGCAAAGCCGCTTAAAGATTTCAGAACACTTCAGACGCATTACAAGAGGAAGCATGGAATTAAGCCATTCATGTGCAGAAAATGTGGCAAGGCTTTCGCGGTGAGGGGGGATTGGAGAACCCATGAGAAGAACTGTGGGAAGCTTTGGTATTGCATTTGTGGGTCTGATTTTAAGCACAAGAGATCTCTTAAAGACCATATAAAGGCTTTTGGAAGTGGCCATGCAGCATATGGCATCAATGGCTTTGAAGAAGAAGATGAACCTGCATCCGAAGTAGAGCAGGATAATGAGTCCATGCAGTAGTGAACTCAAAGAAATGGGGCATTAGTACTTGTCAAGCATTTGAGCTTATGAGCTCATTGCCATGAATATAGCCATGGCTCTTAGTAAAATTAAATTATAAACTTCAATTTACTTAAAGACCCAACTTTTGTTTCTTTCCGGTTCTTTCCTTCTTCTTTCTTTTTTTTTCTTTTTTTTTTTTTTTTTTTTTTTTTTTTTTTTTTTTTTTAGCTTTGTAGGATCCAACCGTATAGGCTAAGTTTTTGTAAATCCATTTTCCTTTCGACTCATGTTCATGACTTCTCCTTCCTCCAATTGACCTTCCTGTCCTTGACAATGCTGATTCATTATATTTATACGTGTGTGTGTGTTAATATATGGTACAAAACCAAAAAGTTGTACTTAATTAATGATACTTAGAATGCGTGAAAGTTGTGATTTTGAAAATATATAGTAGGGAAAACCTAAATTTTATTTATTTATTTTTTTTTTCCAATAAGGAAGACATAATGACCAGGAAGACATAATGTCCCGGGTCATTTTTCAATCTAATTTGAAATGTCTTCCAGGAGAATCTTTATAGGAGAATCTTTATTATTGAGGGTAGGGTTTTGTCTTTGCAAAACTCAGACTGGAATAGGGCTTTGTCAAGATCACTGCGGATTGTATAATAATAGGAATAGCTATATCTTTTATTTTTTTATTTTTTATTTTGAGTAATAAATTAAAAAGCTTCTTTTTTGTGTGTGGAGAATCTAGTAATAAAAAACTAGATGTCTTAATTGT
This sequence comes from Quercus robur, assembly GCF_932294415.1. Taxonomy (NCBI): domain Eukaryota; kingdom Viridiplantae; phylum Streptophyta; class Magnoliopsida; order Fagales; family Fagaceae; genus Quercus; species Quercus robur. Next base: position 27,490,375 of record NC_065540.1, on the reverse strand, counting down.
AGAATAATAGGAATAGCTATATGGTTTAATCCTTGTGCTCAAATCTCATATATAATTATATGGGGGTGTATCTGCATAAGTATGTACAAGACATACATGCGATATAAGTACAAGCATGTCTATATAAAGTAGTAATTTATTGATCCAACTTGCCGACAAAAGAAGGGTTTACACACGTAGTACGAAAAGTTAACAAATAAGGAAGCCTTGTTTCAAATAATAAACCTACCTCTCTTTTTTATTTTTATTTTTTATTTATGAGAATAAACCTACCTCTCAACTTTAAGGAAGCTGATAATTGATACATTCAAGAATAATTTGTTGTGGGGTATAATTTCAAAACTTTTTTGGCTCAAATAATGCATTTTCTTTTTAAGATCCCCTCCTCATATTTGTCTTCATCAATTCACAAATCTCAAAAATGGGTAATGAAGGATGTGAATAAAGCAAAACTCTCAACGGAAACCTAGCCAGAAAAATGGATAACAAGACAAGGTATGAGTATATTTTTGCAGAAGTATAGTTGAGAAAGTCTTTTCATCCTGAAAATAAATAGCACCTTTTTGTTGGGGTGCATACGATGCCCTCTTGCTTTGGTTAGTGGAGGAGATGTTTTTGTCGATGGATGGAACATATACCATATGAGATTCACTATTGCTTGGAAAATTCAAACCAAATGATTAGCTTTTGAGGTGAGACACGGGTAAATATAATATAGCAGTAAGGATAGAAAGACATTATCAGGAGCAATAATAATAATAGTACTGGTTATATGAGATGTTTCATGTTTGTGAGGTTTAGGGGGATTGAAATGAAAGGGGATGGATCTTGTTGGCAGCTTTGTTTTTTATGTGTACATGTGTGTGAGAGAAAGAGAAAGCAAAAAGGTCAGCTAGACTGAAAACTGTGCAACACTGTGGTGACCAAGCTGTATTGTTTCGGCTAATTTTGCAACAAATACTGATGCCTCCTACAGTGTATAGATACATCTCTTCTGATGGATAAACTGTAGACTGAAATGACATATCAATAAATCTTTGACCATTTCTCTCTCTCTCTCTCAAGCTGGTCTGAAATGCAGCCTGCAATTCTTGTTGCTAAATACATGTAGCATTGTGTTCAAGAACAATAATAATGACAACGTGAGCATTATTGGAGATACTATGAGAAAAACAAAAAAATTCATATATACATTGTTTTTTTTATAATTATTATCTTTTCGGTTTTAGCAAGTTGCGTCGCTTTTGTCTTGACAACAATGATCTTTTGTGTAAAACCGTGACCATCACAAAGTTAACTTACTGACCACTGTCAGTGGGTGACCATGTGGGTTTTCTAATTCCTTTGATTACTGTTATGAAGTATTACCAGATCAGAACAGTAAACTAGAACTAAAAGCATTTATTCACCATCAATATCTTCCCTTTGTTGGGGAGACCAATACCCTACCAGAATTGACCCTTGGGCCACTCCTCTTTCCACTATACATCTCTCTCTATCTCTCACTCACTCTCTCTCTCTCATCCTTTAATTTTTGTACTGCATGAGATGCACTGTACATGTGAGTCTGCACAAAATCGTACCAATACCACAAATATGTCTGATACTATGTGATAACACAAGGGTCAATGCATGAGAGCGTGTATGTATACATAATACATACACACCACTTCACTTTTCATGTATAACATTATCGATGTATGTATACAGAATACGTTCACACCACTTTCATGTACATTTTATCTCAACTATCTAATATGATACCGTAATTGACTCTCTATCATTATTATATAAATCTATTATTTTTTTTCTACCACTTATAATTATAATCTGTTATACAAAACAATTGTAGTAAAGTGTATTGTGGGGTCATGGGCCCAGATCATACAATTGGGTTTTGGGCCAAGGGTTCTAGCCGAGGATAAGGGGCCGTCCGAGGATGGGTAAGTATAGTCAAGGAAACCCATGCTAGTGGATAAGAAAGACAATATTGAATATAATGGCCTAGGAGTTTGTGCCGAGGATGAATTTGTCCTCGGCTAGTCAAGGCCGAGGTCCGTAAATGATGCCTGCCATCTAGAGGTGCGATCCATGAAATTCTAGAAATATGGATAAGTCTTGTAGGAACAAAAGACAGAGAAGAATCCCAAAATATCTTGGGAAAAGCTGCTGTCACCGCATTGAATGCACCCCAGCTAGCTCCTTGGCCGCATTAATGAGGAAGTGACCACTACACAGTATTATTGCAGCCTTACAACCACCCCAGAAGACTTCTAGAGGGGGCTGATGGGACAAGTATCGGGAGAAAACATCATCTATCCATGTGTAGGGTAGAGATGAAGGAAAATATGTAGTATAAATAAGAGTAGAGACCCTAGAGATGAGGAGGGAGGAGGAGAAGAGAAAGCACTGTAGCAATCTCAAGAACTCCTGGAACCATTCTCATTCAATATTTACTAGGACAAAATTCCTCGGATTGAGCCAAAAACAAACTTTCTTTGGTAAACTCAGTTCATCTCTGTTTGATTGTCATGAACACCATATTAACTGTTATCCATGCACTAAAACCTAGCTCTTTGACCCACTCTCTACAAATTTATTGTACTGGGCTCACTGATCCAAGATCCCATACACCTTGGGCTTAGGTTGCTCGACGTGTCCCTACATGTATGTAAAGATTTGTGGTACTAGTATTATTGTTTCATGTTATTTGTTTGTTTTAACAATATGTTACATATTTAGATTGGAGACGGATTAATGTTAGGTTTGGTATTGGGGTGAATTTAGAGATGATGGAAAATTAAAAATAAGATAAAGGAAAATGTTATTTTTCATTGTTTTAGGTGGAGTGAAAAGGGAGAAGAAAATAGGGGGTTGACAGAGTTTTCCACCTAAGTCCACTATTTATTTTTCCTTCTTATTTTCAGAAAAAAGAAGAAGAAAGAAAATGACATTAAAAAGAGTACAGAATTATCCTTAACCATTTCTATCGTCTCAAAAAAAAAAGAAAAAAAAATCTAATGTTTCTTGGCTTTTATTGATTGTGATTGCTGTGTTGATTTCTTTATTATTAGTATTATTATTATTTATTGAGGTTACTCGTGAATGCAGGCATAAAATTTGTCCTTAAATTTTGTGTCTTGTGCTTGCTTTTATTGTTTGGCTCTCCTGGTTCTTTGAAGAGGGAGATGGCTAGTTCCCTAAAGCTAGCCTTTTCTTTTAAAATCTAATTAGGTTATCATAATTCATTAAAAAAAAATAGCTTATTTGATTATCTTTAGTTATTTTTCCTTTTCTAACAGAACCTTGGTTTAAATCCCAAAACGCTTTCCTTCTCTTTTACCATTATTATTATGTTACTTCTATAATTCCGTCATACGGTTTTTAGGGAATAGTGTCAAGGAGACCAAGATCTGTAGACGAGAATATGTATATAATTTACGCTTCTCCTTTGTATTAATATTCCAATACAAAGAGACAGCTTTGTCTCCCTCGGTTGGAATCATTAGCTTTTCCTTGCGTTTTATATATGTTTTCAAACACCCCTTGCCTAGCAAAACAAAATCCACCTATCTTCTATTATTAAAATATAGTTCTGCAACAACAGCAATAGAAAATAGAAAATATAAGATATATATATATATAAAAAAAAAAAAAAAAAGCTAAAATGCAAAACTAACTCTATAAGTTTCTTTAGATTTTATTTCAGTCTTCTAACTTTCAAGTTTATTCAATTAAGTCTTTTTCATCAACTTTTGTTATATGTTGTGGTTAATTTTTCAATTTTTCTTCAATTTTTTTAAATTAAAAAAAATCAATTAATGATTGAAAAATATTTTCCAGATTTTTTTATTCAAAAAATTTTAACAAAGGTTATCAGAAATGCCTTAATTGAATAAATCTAAAATTTAGATAACTGAAACGAACGAAAGCAAAATTAGAGTGACTGAAATGAAATCTGAAGACAGTTAGAGGGTTAGTTTTACATTTTAGTAAATATATATATATATATATATATATATATATATATATATAAAGGTTAATGATTGTGGAAAGAATTGTCTTTCTTTATTCTTTTATTAAAGAAGAAGACTTAAACTACACCGCTATTTGAAGTTTGAACACAATGTTGTTCAATAAAATTTTAAAGTGGTTGTAGGGTTTCATACTTTCATAGGATAAAATAAGAAGAGTTTCCTAATCTTCAAAAAATTTCTAGAAGAGATTTTTCCGTCAAATCTAGTCTAAAAACTATTTTAACTAACTTATTTGTAGATACTCGAACATTACACTCAATATTATTTATTTACTCTATTTAAATATTATTTTTCTCTCTTTTTACACTCCCCCGTCCTTAACCCATTTTGGCCAAGACACCATAGAGACCATTGCCTAACCCAGCCACAAAACCACCACTCCAACCCAACCACAAAACCCCCACTTGATTAAACCTCAACAATCGTATGACCTAGACAAAAAGTCACTGCTTGATCTAGCCTCAAAACCACAGCCTAACCCAGCTGATTTGTGCATAAGAGAGAGAGAGAGAGAGAGAGAGAGAGAGAGAGAGAGAGAGAGAGAGAGAGAGAGAGAGAGAGAGAGAGAGAGAGAGAGAGGAAAACCCAAAATTGCCACTAAAATGAAAAACCCATCCACCACCAAGTTGCCTCCAAAAACCTAGACCTAACCCCACCACCGTCCTCCACCATCATCAATTTGTGCATGAGAGAGAGTGATGAAATAAAAAAATAATAATTTAATTTAGCTTTGGTGAGGAACAATATCTGCTATTTGTATCAAATTACCATTCATGGTTAACTTTTTTTTGTTAGTTTATTGAGCCAGATTCTTGAGGTTTTTGTGGGTGTTTAGCATTAGACTAGTTTAACTAGCCTCATGAGAATACTTATACTATATAATAAAAACTGTGATTTGACATTAAGGCTCCGTTTGGGAGTTCATAAAGAAAGGGAAGGGAATTGAATAGAATGATCATAAGAGAATGGAAATGAATGGAATGAAATGTAATGTATTTAAGTAAGAGAAAGGAATGAAAAAGAATGGAATGGAATTAAGTAATCTGGATTGGATGTTTTAAAATAAAGGAATGAAAATGAATAGAATGTAAGGAATCTTATTTGGGAGCAACATAGAGGGAATGAAATTGAATCATTTTATGACAATATTACTATTAGACCCCTATTTTAAAATAAAGAGTTAAATATATAAGGGTATTTTGGAAGTTTTAGTAAAAAAATCATTAAATCTAATTCATTCCCTTCTATTCCTCCCAATTTCGGGGGGAATGAAAATTTGAGATTTTAAGGGAATAGAGAGGAATGAGTGTTCCCTCTTATCCATTCTGTTCCCTCCTACTTAAACTCCCAAATAAGAAAATGGATTTTCCATTCCCTCCATTAAAACTCCCAAACAAAGGAAGGAAATAATATTCTAAAATTATTCTTTTCATTCCTTTCCATTCCCTCCTCCCAAATGAAGTCTAAGGTTGCATCAAGTGGATGCTTATTATTATTATGGATACCAGTTACCTCAACTACTAAAGTCTCTTATTATCAAATAAGAGGTTTGGAGTTTGATCCCAGTCTACACCAAAAAACTAATTGGTGTCTTAGTCTGATGATAAAGAGCTATTATTATGAGCAGATGCTATAAGTTGAAACTATCTCTCAAAAATAGTGGTTGTTTATTTTTTATTTTATGGTATACGGACAGCCCTTTTTCTCTTTTATTTTCCACATTTAGGATTGATATATATATATATATATATATATATATATATATATATAATTTCCTCACTATATTGTAACAGCATTAAAATTGTTAAATTTATTTTTACTCTAGGTGAACTTTATTGCTAAAGTTCCAAAAAGTTGAAGCTAGTATTTCTATTAAAATTCGAAATTTTAGTTTTGATGAAATTTAGTATTACATGATGTTTGGCTTCTATCATATAACCTAAGTTATTTTTTTTTTTTATTATTTTTCAATTTGAATGATATTTATGAAAATTTTTCTCTACTTTATATCAAAATTTTAATTCAATTTTGCATTGCAAACAATACTAATTATTAAAAAAAAAAATGTCATTGGACTAAAAGAAAAAGTTTTATTTTCAGTTATCGAATAAAAATTAACCATCATGGGGTATGGCTCGATGGTAAGTGTCCTCGAATTACTTCACTTGGTGAGTAGTTCAAGTGATAGCACCAGCAAGATCCTGGTGGTATACCGTATACGTAGTATTAACTATTGCCGTCATGTGGCGTGAGGTCGATGAGTCCACACCAAAGACGCTAAAGGTGATTCATGTCACACTAAGAAAATAGGGCATCACTTATAGTAACTAAACAAATACTTTCTCTCTCTCTCTCTCTCTCTCTCTCTCTCTCTCTCTCTCTCTCTCTCTCTCTCTCTCTCTCTATCTATATATATATATATATATATATATATAGGATTGGGTTCAAGTTACACCTAGTGTAACTTTAAGTAATGTACACCACCTAATATTTTTTAATTAGATGTGAATTTTAATAAATTCATTGCTGGATTATGTTATCTTCTTATATTCTCCATTCTTAAAAAATTTAAAGATGATAAAAAATCAATAGCCATGTCATTAATCAATTATTTAAATTCAAGTTTTTGTAGTTTAAAATAATACATAAAAGATGAGTTTATGGATTGAATGATAAATTATATCCGATTTGCATGAAAATTGGCATGTATTTTAAGAACATATAGAACATGTAATTCAACGGTTGGATTTTCAAAATATGAATTCTATAACAAGTTATTGAGTGGTGTAATATTACTTAGAGTTATACCAGGTATAACTCTAAGCAATGGTGGATTTCTTAGAATTCGCTTCCAATTAAAAAATATTGAGTGATGTAATATTACTTAAACTCACACTAGATGTAACTTGAATCCAACTCTCTCTCTCTCTCTCTCTCTCTCTCTCTCTCTCTCTCTCTCTCTATATATATATATATATATATATATATATGTATATATAGTCTAATAATAAATGGACCAACTGTAAGAAGTCTAATTTGAGGTACTTTTGATTCTCAAAGTATATGAGACAACTTTGTTTGAGAGGGCCCAATCAGCAAAAAGAAAAAGGGAAAAAGGCAAAAATAATCTTGACCCATGATCACGTACCTTTGAAAAGAAGAAGAAAAAAAAGATAAAATAAATAAAACAAAAGGAAACAAAAATCCTTCTTTTGGACTATACCTAGAGACCTCTTTTTCCCATGATCATTATCCATGACATATGCCTATACTTTGATCCATTTTCTTCTGCTAAAGTTATCTTGCTTTGATGCTGGGAGATTCTCCAAGTTGTAGGTGCATGTTGGGTATCTTTGTTGGCGGAATATATAGAAAAACTTGAAAGAGAAGTAATCAAGCATACTTCAACAACATACACACGCCACGAGAGAGAGAGAGAGAGAGAGACTGAGCTTTTTTTTTTCTTCTCTCTGCTCAAAGTCAGGGAGAAAAGTTATGTTTGACGTTCATGCCTATCAAATCATATGGGTATAATCTAGTTTTTAAAAGGGCTATTTGGAACATGTAATCAAGGTCTATCTGCAGAAGATCCTATTAAAGATAAACAACTATAAAGCCTAAGAAACCCGCAGCCCAGGCCACTCATTAGTAGCAAACCCACACGAACAACCTTTAAAAAGTACCTCAAAGTATTATGGCGATTCCATGCAATTTTCAACTAGGCAGAAGAGAATAACCTTTATAAATTTTATGTTTGTTTTGACATGTGGATTTAGTCATTAAAGGGGTGTTTGGGAGAGGAGTTTGAATAATGTTGTTTGAGTATTTTTGATATATGTGTGGATGAAAAAGTGCGTGAAAATGTATGTAATATTGTTTAAAATACTCAAAAGTGTGTTCAAACTAAGCTACCAAACACTCCTAAGTTTTCTGAGTCATTTATAGATTATGATAATATACATGTATGGTTTTCTATCTTGTTATTCAATCATTTTATTTTGGAGGAGTGATGAGGTGGTTATAATTAAATAACCTAAACATGTAAGAAGGATCATGACCAAGTTATACCCAGCATAACTTTAAGTAATATACATCTCTTTATTTTTTTTATTGAATTAATTAATATTTTAAAAATCTCATTTTTAGATTACATTTTCTTTATGCTCTTAAAGTTTATGTTGAATTTTGTGTTAATTAGATATTATTTATTATTCAATTCATAATCTCATCTTTTATGCATAATTAAAAAATACAAATCCTTGAAATTTAAACATCTATAAATAAGATAATTCTTAATCCTAGATCATCTTGTTGAAATTTAACAAGAATAGATGATATAAAGGAAAAAATTACAAATGGGCTTGGGGCACTTCCAAGACCCATGAGCCAATCACACACAGAAATTAGCTAGTTTATATTGTTGTAACACCAGTAAATTTTGGTCAAAACACAACCTGCCTAAATGCTTATCCAACTCCATTATTGCCAATTGACACAATCCCTTAAATTTAGTAGTTTCAGAGGTGTCAATCCTTTCATGAAAACAACCAAATAATTTTTGGCTAGCCAATCTATCCAAATTCCCATAAAAAACCGTATTGTTTCAGCCTCTCAGGAAATCACTACTCAAGGTTGCAATCCCTTAATTAAAAAACATAGTAACTAAAGTTGATCCTTACTCATTAAGAGATGATTTTTGATGTTTCATCAAATTGCTATAAAGGCACGGCAAATGGGAGGCATTAACTCGAAGATTTTACCTACCATATTTACTTTCCATAGTACGTGTGTATTATATACAACAAACGACAAAATAAGTTTTCGCTATGTTTATTTTAAAAAAGAAAAAGTTTTCACTATGTTTGGTATGTAGCACTGGCAGATCTCTCTCTCTCTCTCTCTCTCTCTCTCTCTCTCTCTCTCTCTCGCACACACGCCACCTCTCTCCAAATTGACCCCTCTTTGTGATTTATTAAGGAAAATCATTGTTTGTTTTCAAATTGATTTTGAGTTAACCCTTTCATTTGTGAGCTTATTTTATACATGTAACTTGGAAGTAGCTGAGAAAATGACTTCTGGCTACATAAAATGAAAAAAAAAATAATAATAATTGTAGCTGATCTTAACTAATCTATTGAGGATCTATAGCCATCCCAAAAAAATTAAAAATAATACTTGGCAGCTATTGTTGGAGGTGGTGATGGTGGTGGTGTTGTTGTATTTGTATCTGTGTAGCTTGCAAAACACTCTGCTAGCTTTTAATTTATATAGAGACTAGAGAGTGATTATAATTTTTAAAGTGTGTAGTACAATTCGGTTCAACCAACAACCAATTTTGCTGATGATTTCCTCTAAGAACCACTAATTATTCCAATTAGTTCTCATAATTTCATTACATATCTACAGTAATAGAAAATTAATAATGTCGATCTGTAATACCAAACGACTATTCCGATTTCAACTTTAGCTTTGTTAGGATTTTGATAACTAGTAATCACAATTCACAATCATTCATAAAAATAATAATTCATTGCACAAAATTTGTTCAAAGATGTTGTGAAAATATCTTTTCATGGAATATAAAAGTATACCTTACCCTTGGCCGATATGAAGTGGTATTGCTAGCATCTTCTATATATCCGAGTTAAAATTCTGTGATGTCTAACTTTAGTCAAATCTAGTTTTGACTGGCTAATCACATAGCTTGGATCAATGCTTTGGTGGGTCGTATCAGATATGTGATGTAGGTCCCATTGTAGATGATAATTCCCATGATCATAATATCTTGCCAAAAACCAGATCAATGAAAAATTAAAGGGGAACTTTTTCTTTCAGAAAGAGCACTTTCACCAGCTTCCTAGAAGGATCCTATCCCCGCAATTAATACATTACACACATAACAAAAGTGGAAAAGGAAAGGTGAAAAGCAAAAATATGTCCTATATTTTTTTTGTAACAACAAAAGAAAATCATCAAAAGGAGAGAGCGAGAGAGATTCTGACTATGGAAAGGTACAGTAGAAAATCTTGTATAGTTCAAAAAAATTGTTTTGAGAAGAATATATAAAGTAAGTTGATTTGGAAATGAAAGTAGAACCTACACATTAACGCCACTAAATTCAGAAAGTTTTCTACATGAATTAGAAGCAAGTTTCTAAGATTGAACCTTTTAATTCCCATATAACACAATTATGAATGGAATTATGAATAATAAAAAAGGCAGGCTTGAAAACGAATATCGAAAATAGTTTGGAAATGAACACAAAAGAGATTAAAAAACAAAAAAACTATCAAAACATAAACCCCCTATCAAATTTGACATTCCACGGATAGGAAATGGCAGGATTTTGATTTGAGTTGAGTTTTAAGAATTTATACCTGAATTGGGCTTAAAGAACCTCTACTTGGACTAGAGTTTTAAGGATCTTTACATGAACTTGGATTTTAAGGACATCTACTTCAGTTACGGAGAAAGAAATTTATCTTTGGGGGCTATATAATTTTTATTTATTTATTTTTTGTGCATGAAATCTAAAATAATAATGTACAATACTTCATAACTCAATATATGCTATATAAACAGCAATTAAATACATGTTAAATTTTTTTTTTTTGAAGTTCTAAATACATGTTAATATAGTAGCATATACCATATATTTTACTCAAACTAATCAAGTACATTTATAAATTATAATGCCATTAGGTATATAATATATTGATTATAATAATAACAAATAATATATTATAAGGAAAATAAAAAAGAAAGCAAATGAAAAGTAAAGTAAAGAAATCAAAAGAAAGCAAATGAAAAGTAAAGTAACATAGGAGCATTGGACGAGAGTGAGGGGCCTATGAAAGCTTCCAGTTTGTCTTTCATTTTTTCTTGTCTAATCTAGTCACACAGAACTTTTACTTTTATATTGTAAACATAAAACTACATCAGCAATGGGAAAAAGGAAAGAACTAAAAAAAAGAAAAAGAAAAAAAAAAAATGGCAAATGCCAATGGAGAGAGAGAGAGAGAGAGAGTACTGTGAGCAAAATTTTCTGCAATTGTGTGGGGACTTGGAAGTGAGGCAAATCAACAAAGCTACTAACCTTTCAATTTTTCTACTGCTGTGGTACAAGTAAGCCCTAGATGTGTTGGGATGAAAATTAGAATTTTTTTTCCTTTTATTTGTTGAGGTAATTGTTAAAATACATATGTGTTCATTTCAAAGACGTTGAATATTTAATTATTATAATTTTTTGACATATATATTTATTGATAGTATTCTATTTTACAAAATTTTTACAAAATGTTGATGTGGTCAATCTCTTATTAGTTTTCATCTAGGCCCACCATTAATATCACTTTTTCATTTACCAATAACCACTCACCACATAAGCAGTGTGTAATATTTTTGTAAAATAGTTTGTATCTCTAATATTATTTTTTTATTTAAATGAAAGTTATGTTTATTTTTAGACTTTCATAAATATATATATATATATATATATATGTGTGTGTGTGTGTGTGTGTGTGTGTGTATTATCGGGTATGGGGGCCAAAATAATAAGGTTCTTTTAAAAATTTTCAAATTATTTAGGATAATTCAAAAAAATTTTCCTTAATTTTTTTGAAAAATTTTGGGGGGGCCTAGGCCCCCTCGGTCATAATGATGGTCCGCCATTGATCTACTTAGACTTGATCTCAACTTGAATTTGAGTTTTAAGGGCAACCCCAAAATTTTTGTTTAAGGATTGGTTGTTGTTGTATCTTTATATAGATATATGACGTGAATGGTGGGTTCCAATTAAGAGAGTAAATTTCATACTAGATTTTGTTTTGGTTTGGCTAAGAGAACAAAATATTTCGGTACAGGTTGATACTAGTGTACCACTATTTATACACACCCCAACCCCCCCCCCCCCCCACACACATATATATATATGTGTGTGTGTGTGTGTGTGTTTGTATTTATTTATTCATGTAAGAATGAATGAATTTTTATGTTTATTAGCAAAAAATTTTAAATCCACATATTTTATAAGCCTAATTACATTAACCAATATATTAGCTTAAATAACATTTTTTTTTTTTAGTTTTATAAAATAAAAAAAACGAAATTTTAAAATTTTTAATTTTTTTCTATTTTACTGGCCGAAATGCCAATATCGGTCGAAACACTAGAAATATGCCATGTACAGCCAACATAATTTGGTATATTTTGAAGGAGTACCAATACAATAGTACCGATTTAATGGCCGGTACGATATATTCCTCTGGTATGACCTTACCAATACAATGTTGACTTCTCTGGTTCCAGTTAGCTCAACTAGTAAAATCTCTTATCGTCGAACAAGAAATCTGAGAGCCGATTCTCGCCTATACCAAAAAACTAATTGGTGTCTTAATATTATAATAAAGAGTAATTAACAAGAGCATATACCATTGGTTACCATTGGTTGAAACTATCTCTTAAAAGAAATGACGTGAATGGTTGGTAGATTCATGATTGGAATCCCAACATAATTTAATTTATAATGAAAATATTAAGTATTCGTTTGGATACAACGTTTCACGCGTTTCCAACGTTTCACGTTTTTAGTTAGTGGGTCCTGTGCACTGTTCATGGGACTCATAAGTACTTTTTCACCAAAATTTTCATTAAAATTGGGTCTCATGGCACTATTCACACATTTAAAAATTATTTTGCAGTATTTTCAGTTTTCAGCAATAAATGATATCTAAACAGAACCTAAGTAACACCCCAAAATTTTTATTAATAAATGAAGATAACTACAAAAAAAACTTCAAAAAGAAAGAAAACTTTGTTTCCTAGTTACAATTCACCTAGACTAATTAATTTCAAAGCTAACTTACGGAGTAGGAAGTTGCTCAGCAATTACTCCGTTTGGTCTACGAATTAGTTTTTGTGGTACAATAGTTAATATATACAAACCTACCAATCCATCACACAATTAAAGAAAATCGAAGGAAAATTGACAACATTCACATTCATTATCCAATATCCATCACACAAAAATATTAATAAATAAATAAATAATTTAACCCAGAACAACACATATTATTAATTAAAAAATGCTTAAAATTAACTATTTCTTCGCAAACGAACATGCATGGGCATTGTTATTGTGCTTGGAAATGTTAAAGTGGTATCGTATATGTGAATTCTATATGAAGTATGAAAATGTTTGGGCCAAAATGGGGATATATCTCTTTTACTGAAACTTTTCAACAAAATGCTCACTGTTTGAAACTATTTAGGGATATGAAAAATCGAGTTTCAATGAAAAATTCAATTGGGCAAAAATCGAGTTATAGGCAATCAAACTTTAAAGAAAAAAAAAAAAAAAAAAATTCAAACAACTCAATTTTTCAAACAACTCAATTTTTGGCAAATCGAGTTTTTCATTGAAACTCGATTTTCTAAAAATCAAGTTTCAAAATAGAAACATATTCTTAAATAGTTTCAAACATGGAGCATTTTGCTGGAAAGTTTCGACGGAAGGGGTATTTTGTCATTTTGGCCAAATGTTTGATACAACCTTTGTTATGGGTTTTACTTTTAATGAAAACTTTATTATTTGATGAATGCCGTGTGAGAAAAATGTCTGGACTTGCCCTAAATGACGTGTGGCAAAATGTTTGAAATTGAAAACCAAGTATTATATTGAGATTCTTTATTTTTTTTTTTAAAAGAAAAAAAAGTATTATATTGAGATTTCTCATTGTTTCATGTGATACAAAGTCAAATGACTACAAGCTAGAATTTCAAAAATAACATTATTATATCTGAAATTTTGTGTAATTTTCTATGAAACAAAATTATTTACATTATAGACACATGAAATCAATCCAAATAAGAATCCTAATATAACATTGGAGAAAATTCCACAAGCAAATGATATTCTCTACATGACCTAGTCTATCATTGTACGTAACTGTCTTAACCTATTATGATCTATGGTGGACCTACATGATGAATGAACATTTTATTATGCACTCCATAAAAGTACAAATGATTATGAAAAGAATGATTTAACAAAACTACACAACCAAAATCAAACTATGACCATCACATGTTATTAATTGATTGACAAGATTTTAATCTAAATACAAATAAAACTAAGACATCGCAGAATATTTTTAAACCAATTGAAATTAAGAAATTTTTGAACGTCTTTCAAGAACCAATCAAAATAAATAGAATTTAATTGACTGCTTATCTTGGAACCATTTTTAAACCAATGAAAAATGTTTCTTCTCACATTTTAATTAAAATTCTTGATTTTACTTTGTAAAAAGACCATTAGGACCTAAAATTCCATGATGACCTGCTATGTTATAATTCTATTTTATTTTCTTTTAAAAAACCCTAGGTAAAGTATCAAATTTTTAAATTTATGTGATAGTTAAAATGTTACTATTAACCACTCCAAAGTATTATTCCCTAAAGTCGGTATGGAGTTCATTTTTCATCCTTAATTTTTTTTTTTTTTAGTTTATGGGTAAAAGTGGGACCAAAAAAGAGCTTTTTTTCAATAGTTTAGGGATGAAATAAAGATATATCCCACCTAAGCTGCACTGAACGCTGCTGAAAGGCCTGAATTGACCATCAGTTGTATTGAACAATGACGAAAGGCCTAAACAAAGCATAGTTCGAACCGATCGCCACTGGATATTAATGAAGGCATGATATAATGCCTTGGGAAAACCCGCCTGCCAAACACAATTTGGTGGCTGGCGCAAGTTCCAAGGGTGTCATTTTAGGAATATTGAGTGGGACCTACCTACCTTGGGAAGGGACCCTTCATGATGGCTAACCCACTCAAGGCTAGGTATATAAGGGGAAGGAGACTTAGGAACAAGGGGTTGGGAAAAATTGGGAGAGAGAAAGAAAGAGAGATAAACAAGAGAGATAGGGAGAAAAAGTATTAAGACTAGGAAGGAGAAGGACTCTGCTCAGCACGAAAAAGCAGGGGTCATTAAGAGGATACACTGGGCTGACCCATCACAATTGCCTAACAAGAGCCAGCACCATTCTCAGGCCTCCCGTCGTAGGATACACTTGACCCATCACACAAATAAATTTAGAATCTTGGCCTACAGTCTACGATGTACTAGGCTGAGCTTTCACAATTGGTGCCGTTTGTGGGAATCTTCTACTCAGCTGAAGGCCTAGAGCTGGTGTAGTAGTGTCCTAAATGGAGGATCCGTATGCAAATCAGGAGTCAGCCGGGTCAGGAGGAAATCGCTCAAGGGGCCCATCTCGGGCCTAAAGGAGGATAGAGAGGGAGTGGAAACGAGAGCAGGATCTTAGGCAAGATGGGCAAGAGACTCATCTAGACTTGGACGAGGCCTCCTCCTGAGGAGAAAAGACCGTTTCATACGTGCCTAAGCCGTCGTACCAAAGTGACCGCAACTGTGAAATAGAGAGCTTATGGAAGCAGATTAAAGAATTAGAGCTTGAGATGAGAAGTCGGCACCGAATGAGGGATTATGAAGGGTTATCCCATGGTCATGGATCTATGAGCACCTACACGGGAGGGTCCTCCCACCAAAGCCACTCCTGTTTGTCGAGGGATAGGTTGAATGAATCCAGAGAAGATCGCTCAAGGACACTAAGAAGAGAAAGGCGTGGGTGTCCCAACGCCGCTATAGACGTCGTGAGTCGAGCACTACAAAGGGTGGGTCGATCACTATTCTCTAAAGAGATTGAGCATACCAAGATGCCTAAGCATTTACCCGTCTGCCGTTTACTTGTAATGATGGTAAGACTGACCCTATGGAGCTAAGTCATTACACTCAGCCCATGGCTCTCTACTTTTGGAATGATGGACTAATGTGTAAGGTATTCCCCCCCCCCCCCCCCAGCCTCGGGCCCACGGTGATGAGATAGTTTAACAATTTGATGAAAAGGTCTATCCACAGCTTTAGTGAATTGATTCAAGAGTTCGGGGCTCGTTTTATTACATGCGATCGGGCTCCCCAACCTATTGACGCCCTGCTATCAATGAGAATGAGAAGTAGGAAGACTCTTCGATCATATGCCGACCGATATTGGGAATTGTATAATGAGATTGGGGGAAGGAATGAATAGGTAGTAGTAAGCATGTTCAGAATAGGGCTACCTTAAGAATTCGAGTTGAGGGATTCATAAACCATGAGACCCCCCGAGAGTATGCACCAGCTGATAGAAGAACACAAAAGGTTGGAGGATGATAGGTTGCAGAGTAAGGGGAAGGCTTCTGTTATTTTGCCATATCGCAATGATCCCTGACTTGGGGGCTTCCCACAGAGGTCGTGAAGAGAAGTCCGGGTGCAGAACCCCAAGGTTAGGACTAAGGAAATCAAGGTAGCATTTAAGAAGCCGGTATATAAGATCATGGAATGAATAAAGCATGAGCCATAATTTTGATGGCCAGACAAGATGTGCGGAGACCCATCGAGAAGGAACCAAAGTTTGTACTGCATGTATCACCGAGATAAGGGGCATACTACTGAGCAATGCAGGACGTTCAAAGGTTACTTAGAGTAGCTCGTTAAGTTGGGACATTTGAGGGAGTTTGTGGTCAGTCAAGGGGGAGGCACCATGTGGCAGACGTTAGGGAGTCGTGGGGGTACATTGCCTCTGCCTTTCAGGATCATTGAAGTCATCCATGTGGCATTAATAGGTATGACCGCAAGCAGACAAAGAGGAATTCTAAGTATTGTTGCCTCGTAGGAGCCCGAGGTTCTAGATCACCTAGGCAAAAAGCCTAGGCAAGCAAGAGGACAGATAACCTTCGACGACGGCGACCTTGAAGGAGCCACCCAACCATACGATGATGCTCTGGTAGTAACCCTTAAAATTGGGGGTTTCCTGGTGAAGATGGTGATGATCGACCAAGGGAGCGTGGCCAAGATAATGTACAACCTATACAAAGGTCTGGGCCTAAAGCTAGGGGATCTCAGGAAGTATGAAACTCCCCTAGTGGGGTTTGACGGGAAGATGGTGGTGCCAAAAGGGAAAATAGAGCTCCCAGTGGTGGCAAAAGGGAAATAGGTAATGGTTTTTTATTTATTTATTTTTATTTTTATTTTTTATTTATTTTTTTAGGAAAGGAAAGAGGTGAAGGTTAATTTCATAGTGGTGAACGCGTTCTTCCCATATACATCAATTTTAGTGTGGCCCTGGCTCTATGCCATGGGAGTCGTACCGTCCTTATTGCAAGTCAAGGTAAAGTTCCATATCGAAGAGGGAGTTGTGGAGGTTAGAGGTGACCAGAAAGTGGCTCGCCAATGCTTGGCAGTTGCGATCAACCATGAGATTAAGCAAAAGGGGTAGGAAGAGTTGAAACCTTTATAGTAGTTACAGTGCCTTGAGGAGTTTGAAGGGTCTGATAGTGTCGAGGAATTGATCGAGGTTTGCATCTTGCCATATGAGGATAGATGTTTCCGAATAGGTAAGAGCCTCATTACCAAGGACTGAGTGAAGGTGCTTTCATCCCTGGTCCAAAATTTAGATGATTTCGCCTGGAGCCCATATGAAGTACCTGGTGTCAATCCCAAGTTTATAATGCACAAATTGAATGTGGACCCTCAATTCCCACCCAAAAAGCAAAAGCTGAGGTAGTCCACCAAGCACCATTCCGAAGCCGTGAAAGAAGAAGTGGAGAATTTGAAAAAGGCTGGGGCTATCAAAGAGGTATTTTATCTAGAGTGGTTGGCTAACATTGTAGTGGTGAGGAAGAAGAGTGGGATATGGAGAGTTTGCGTTGATTTTACCGACTTTAATCGAGCAAGTCCTAAGGATCCTTACCCTGTTCCGAAAATAGACTAACTGGTTGATGCAACGTATGGTCACCCGAGGATGAGTTTTTTGGATGTCTTTCAAGGGTATCATCAAATTGCCTTGGCCCCCGAGAATCAGGAAAAAACGTCATTTGTCTCTCTAGAGGGTAATTATCATTACACGGTCGTGCTTTTCGAATTAAAGAATGTAGGGGCGACATACCAATAGATGGTGACTCGTATGTTCAAGGACAGGATTGGTAAAACAGTGGAGGTATATATTGATGACATGGTTGTTAAGAGCAAAGTCCCTGAGCATCATGTAAAAGATCTTACTGGGGTTTTTGAAATTTTGAGGCATCATAAGTTGTGCCTTAATGCCAATAAGTGCGCATTTAAAGTGGGTTCTGGGATATTTCTTGGATATATGATAACCTACAGAGGCATCAAAGTCAATCCCAATCAAATCAGGTCAATCCAGCAACTATGTTCTCTGAGTAATCCTAAAGAAGTGTTGAAACTTACGAGGATGATTGCAACTCTGAATCACTTTGTGTCAAAGTCAGTAGACAAGTGTAGGCTTTTCTTTCAACTACTAAAAAAGTGGAAGGGGTTTAGCTGGACACCTGAGTGCGATGAGGCATTTCAAAAATTAAAGGAATATTTGGCCAAACCACCTATCTTATCGAATCCTGAACCCGGGGAGGATCTTTATATGTACCTATTAGTGTTCGAACATGCAGTGAGTGCGGTACTAATCAGAGTTCAAGAGGGGGTACAAAGGCCGATGTATTACATCACCAAGACCCTGGTGGATTTGGAAACTTGATATCTACCACTTGAGAATATGGCACTCACCCTGGTGCATGCTAGGTGAAAATTACCACTCTATTTCCAAGCCCACATTATATACGTTCTAATTGAACATCCCTTACATGTGCTATTACGGAGATTGGACTTCACGGGAAGAATAGCCAAGTGGGGTACCAAGCTAGGATCGTTTAATGTTAGGTATAGATTGAGGAATGACATCAAGGGGCAAGTACTAGTAGATTTTGTTGCCAAATTCACCCCGACAACCGAAGCACAGTTGGTGTGCCAAGTTTCAGTTCAGCCATGGCAAGTATATGTGGGTGGAGCCTCAAATGCATGGGGAGCTGGGATAGGGATAGTGTTGGAATCGGCAGAGGGCATTAAGTTGGAACAATCACTTAGGCTGGGATTAAGGGCATCTAACAATAAAGCTGAATATGAAGCACTTCTGGCCAGCTTTCGTGCAGTGAAGATCTTGGGTGCTATAGAGGTAGAGATGTATTCAGGTTCAAGGTTGGTGGTAAGTCAAGTTGAAGGGAGTTTCAAGGCAGAAGACCTATGAATGGCGAAGTACTAAGGCTGGTTAACTCCCTTAGGAAGTGCTTTGACAGGGTAAAGGTAACCCAGATCTTTAGGGGGCACAATAGCTATACAGGCTCTTTGGCTACCCTGGCTTCGTCTGTGGAGGATGGCGTACCTCGGGTTATTTCAGTGGAAGTACTAGGTCGGCCAAGCATAGAATGCTCGTGCAGTATAGCCATGGCTTCAGTCATTGCCCCGAGTTGGATGGATCCTATCATTTTGTACATTGCAAATGGTTCGCTCCTATACGAACCAAAAGAGGCCAAAAGAATACGAAGGAAAGCGGCTCGGTTTTGGCTATTAGAGGAAAAGAGGTTGTACCGACGGTCTTATGAGGGAGGACCGTACCTTCGATGTTTGTACCCTGATGTCGTAGAAGGGCTACTTGCTGAGCTTTATGAGGGGATTTGTGGGAGCCACATTGGGGATCATTCGTTAGCCCACCGAGCTAAGACGCAAGGCTTTTAGTGGCTAAACATGTAGAGAGACGCACCAAATTATACTAAAAAGTGTGACAAGTGTCAGAAGCACGCTTCAAACATACATCAGCCCAGAAGAAATCTTAACCCAATCTCCAGTTCATGGCCCTTTGCCTAGTGGGGCTTGGATATTGTGGGACACTTCCCCTGAGCCACTAGGAATAAGAGTTTTTTTTATAGTCGCTACTGATTATTTCACAAAGTGGGTGGAGGCTGAGGCCCTAGAAAATATCTGGGATGTCGACGTAAAGAAGTTCATGTGGAAGAACATTGTCACAAGGTTTGGGGTCCTGTGCACATTGATCTCGGACAATAGGTTATAGTTTGACAGCAAGGCATTCAAGAAATATTGCAGCGACCTTGGGATCAAGAATAGGTACTTATCTCCAGCTTACCCCCAAAGTAATGGACAGCCAGAGGCTATCGACACCCAAGCCTCGATTAGTTAGAAAACCACTGGGCCTTCGTTCGACCACCTGCTGTGGCGACGCTCCCGCACGCACGGGGCTCGTTGGAGGCCTTTCTCAATAATGGTGTGGTTTGACTTTGGGAGTCTCATGTGGAGCTTTAAGTGCTCCCTTTCTTGGTGGAGGAAGGTCGGTCTACCTTTAGAGGTATGGCGGGAATTTTAGCCAAATTTTAGGTGATTACCAAAGGTAAGTGAAGTCGCCACCAATCATTGAGTTTTTCTAAGGTGTGATTGGTCACTTGTTTCTAGTCGATTTTATTACCGATCCTAGGCTAAGAAAAATGTCATTTTTCCTAATCTAATGTGGATGGCAAAAAATCTTGATTCTTAAGTCCTTAAGTTTGATTACGTGTGGAGAAGGTGTTAGGCACCCTACAACGCCTGTCCAAGGACAGTCCTTTATTTTGATAAAGCCTTAATTCTTAGATATTGCAGTGAAAAACATGATTTTAACATTGGCTATCGAGGATTTGCATGCATGGAGCTTTGAGGTTTGGCTTTTGAATGGGTGGTCCCAATCTATGCTTTCCTAAGGTATTCAGGCAAATACCAGATTTCCATAGCGAAAATCCGATGACATGTCACCTTACTTTCATGGTAGAAATTAGGCATTGCTTTGCCTTAGATGACATGGAATGTGACAATGACATCGGGAGGGGTGAGAAGGTATATATATACATACATCATGCATAATGCTAACACACAAAGCAGGAAAGTAAATTCCTACATCCCTAGAGCGTGGCCCAAAATATAGGTGCAGGAAAGTAAATAGGGGTCGCCATACTTTAGAGATGAGGACGAATGATACATGGCATGATATACCTATCTAAAAGAGAAAGGGGGGAGGAAAGAAGGGGGTTTAAAAGAGTACATAATCAATTGGGAGAGGCTAGACCCCTAAATCTATTGAATATAGTCGCTTGGCTCATGTCTACATGCTTGCATCTACACCCTTTTTGCTTGTGCTCGGGAGACCATGCCCTAGCTCCATGCGTTCTCGCTCCATGTGTGTACATGCAAAGGCAAAGACAAGAAACCAACAGACATGCAATGGAAAGAAAGAGATGCGTAGATAATGTGCAATGGGTATAAAGCAAACAAGCAAACAAGTGAAGCAAGCATAGCATGTGGCAGGAGACATGACAAGCAACAAGATAAGCAAGTGAACTAGAAGGCAAACAGACAAGGAAGCAAGTAAGCAAACAAGCAAGAAGGCAAACAAGAAAGAAAGCACACAAAAGGTGGTGTTCGCGGGGGACAAACATAGGTTTGGATCGAATGTCCATAACTTCATTGTGTTGAAGCATGAACGACACACTAGCAAGCAAGACTCATGCATGGACATGTGAGGAAGCGAGTAAAGATGCATAGAAAGCCAACAAGTGGCACAAACAAACATGGTAAGCATAAAATCGCATAGAGCGAAAAAGGAAAGGGTATGCACGGAACAACTGGCATCACAGAGATGCGTCCCAAGCGGTTACATCCAAACAAGGCCTCATAGGTGTTGAATGTAACCAAACAAGATCAAGCCTATGGAGGGCGCCAAGCATGGCAAAACCTAGAACTAGAGAGGCTAACATAGAGCATAAAGCATAGAAGCAAGCAAGCATAGACATGCAAATAGGGGTGATCCAAACCCTTTTATGTAGGCCTTGGTGTATGGATGATGACAAAGACCATAGGGTTTAGATCGGGTCTAAACCAATAGGCCAAAATGCAAGAAAATGCGATAAAAGGAACAAAAGAGCTACAATAGCACATGGCATGACAAACAAGGTCTAGGCCCAAGCACATAAACATGGCATAGAGCATCTAAGCACATAGATCTAACATAGGAGATGGCACTAGGCATGTAGCAAGGAAGATCCAAACACCAAAGCACACGGAGGCGTAGATCTAAACATATAAGCATGTAGATGTACATCTAAGCATGTGGATATGGTCATAAAGACATGGAAGAACAAAAATCTGAGCATGGATATAGGCAGGAAGTATTGGACATGCATACAAACATGTAGATCTAAGCAAGGCATAACCATAGACATGATATCAAGTATGCAGGCATGTAGACCCAAACATCAACACATAAGAAACAAGGATCTAAACATGGCATAAAGCATAAAGCATGAAGAAAAGGCAACTAGCACATGAACAATCATGGAAGCATATGGAAATAAACCAAAAACATGGCAAAAGCAAAATAAAAACAAAGAGCATGCATAGATAAAGCAATAGATCATGTTATTAAGGAAAGAGAAAGCAAGATAAAAGCTAGATGAATCTTTAAAGAAAAAGGGGTATGGCTAGTAGCTAAAAAGCTACAACCATACCCCTTAATCCTTAAATCCGAGGTATGGAACCAAGGAGAGGAATATGGAGGGTATGAACACTACCTCCTATTTTTGGTGAAGAGAAGAATCAAGAGGTTTTGATGTGTTTTTTGTGTTTGGAAGAGAGGAGAAAAGCTCAAAATTTGTCTAGGTAGAGAGTAGGCAGCTAGGAAAGTCTCCTTTTTTTTTTGGTCTAGAGGTACCTGGGGCCTTTCATAGCTCTGGCATGCTTTACGAGGTAGCGCACCTTGGAGGGCTGCCACCTGTGAAGCTCCTCAAATGGGGTTGGGCTTGACACCCTTGGAAATATCTTGACTTCCAATTTCTAAAAAGGTATGGAACTTAAAAATCCAATGGTCGAATCAAAAGTTATGGCTCCGGGCAGTTAGCGGTACATTAATTGGTGCATTAACCGGTTTTCATGCTATCTCGATCGTTTTAACTCCGATTTCAACCCATGAGTAGTCGTTGAAATAAGAATTTGATAATCTTCACAATGGTGTTGAGTTCAACCCGTTTTGACGGTTGGACCAAAATTAGGGTTTTTGGGGCCCACTAAGAGTCCACTCCATATCAAACTTGGTCATCGAGTTTGATGTAAAACTATAAAAAGTGATATTTTGAGGGGATTTTGACCTTATTTGACTTTTGGCCAACTTAGGGTTGACCAAGGGCGTTTTGGTCATTTTGGCTGAAAATAGGCACTTTGAGTGCTCCGATGTCCAAACGGTTTGCGCCACGTCATTCTAGATATTCTCGCGGCCCCATGGAGAGAAGATGATATTTTTGAATTTTTTGGGGTCTAGCACGCAAATTGAGGGTGGACAAAATACGGCATCAACGAAGGCGACGAACAAGACTATTGTTAATGGGTTAAAGAAGAGAATAGAAGGAGCTAAAGGAAAGTGGGCCGAGGAGTTACCTAATGTCCTGTGGGCCTACCGAACTACCCTTAGGAGATCTACAGGTGAGACACCTTTTTTAATGACTTTTGGAATTGAAGTGGTTATAACCGTGGAGATTAATTTGTCAAGCTATAGAATCACAAGGTTTTTTCCAAGCACAAACGACATAGCCTTGGCCGGGCAATTGGAGTTTATCGAAGAGAACAAGGAACGAGTATCCATCAAGCTAGCCAATTACCAGTAGAAGTTAGCTCGGGGATACAACTGCAATGTGAAGTCAAGGGAGTTCGTTCTTGGAGATCTCGTCTTGCGAAGGGTTTTGGGAAGCATGAAGGAACCATGCTTGAGAAAGTTGGCTCCGAATTGAAAGGGCCCTTACCGAGTAACTGCCGTGGCTGGAGCTGGGGCCTACTACCTGGAAGATATGAAAGAGAGGCCACTACCACAACCATGGAATGTAGGCAACCTATGGAAATACTTCCAATAGTTGGTCTTATTTATGTTTACCAAGCTCAAAATGATGTAATATAATGAAAAGTAGATGAACATTTGGCCTTGTCCAATTTATTTCTTCACATATCAAATTATGGCGTATGTCTTTAACTTTAGAAGAAGAAAGAACAAGAAGACTAAAGGACAGAAGCCTAGCCTTGGCTAACCCTGGTCATCTACTGGGTGGAGATCTATAACAGGACAGAAGCCTAGCCTTGGCTGACCCCAGTCACCGACTCGATGGAAACCTACCACAGGACAAAAGCCTAAACTCGGCTGACTTCGGTCACCAACTAGGTGGAAACCTAAACATCCGAAATGTTACAGGCTGGTCCAAGTACAAACACTTTGCGAATTCAAAATGGCAAGAGAGAACAAGAAGGAATTAATTGGAAATGATGCATAAATAAAATATGGAATAAAGCCAAACAAAGACAGATGTGACAATAAAGTACTTGAAACATTCAACAAATTTAAGTCCAAATAAAAGAAAGTTATTGTCCTTACAAAAAAGCAGGCAAACCGCCAAGCAAATCATAAAATAACATAAGAAAATATATATACAAAAAAGGAGGGTATATCTAAGTAGCAACATCTTGTCCGGTAGTGGGAGGGACGGGGAGAACTTCTTTGGAAATTGGGGGAACTGGGTCGGGCAAAGGCCCTACAGCTTCAAAACCCTCGGGACTGTTGGGAGGGATTGGATTTTCCAAGTCTATCACCTTGGTGTGGGCCCCTATCTGCTCGGCTAACTCCCGCATGCTCAGGCTATTCTCCTCTTCCATTACAGAGGTTTCTTTAACTTGAGCCCCAATAGGATCCTCGGGCATAGGAACTTGGCTTGGGTCCTTGAAGGGAGAAGAGGAGGGCAGGTCGAAGGCATTGACGGTGGCCATCCACCCTTCTGGGAAACCCAACCACCGAGAGTCGAAGACTACCTTTCGGCCAGAGTGTTCGGCATCATCAAATCCTTCATCATAAAACTTCTACTCGGCCTCTTCCAAGTCATCCTTGAAAATTTTCAGTTCCCTATCCCTAGCCAAGATTACTCTTAAGGATTAAGATAGCTGAGTGTTAGAGTCCTCAAGCTTTCCCTTAAAGACATCGACCTTCCATTGATAGGAGTCCCAGTCTTTCTTGGCAGCTACATCCTTTTTTTCCATAGCTCTCTCTCGAGTTTTCTTCTCCATGGTAGACTCTGCCACTCGCTTTATAGCCTTTTCCCTTTTGGCCTTCTCCATGACACCTTTCAATCGACCCTTTAGGACTAGGTCATCTGTGTGGCCTGAAGCAAGGAGTACCAAACACTAAGTATGAAGCGAAACACTTAGTTAAAAATTATGCTGGTATAATGATTGTAAAGAAAGGGTGTGCTTACCGTGATAGTGTGCCACTTGAAGTTCAGAGCAATATCTTCATCCTTGCAGTCCTCCCAAAAATGCATGTCATTGGGCAGAAGCAAGGCCTTATCGAGGTTTTTGGCAAGGACACCGGTCTCTCCTTGTCTTCACATCCGCAGGTGCGCGTCCATATGGATGAGACCTTCACCGAATGTAAAGGTATGCTGCCACCCCAAAGGAGGGGGAGTAGAGGAGGAAGCCTATCTGGCGACCACTGCAGCAGGATGTTCCTCTGTTCTCAGTATGGATTTGGTCGTAGGAAGAACAGGTGGATCTGTTATGGTCAGGGCAACGAAAGGAGTTTGCTGTTGGATTAGGGGCTCGGTTTGACTCCTAGAGCCGCTAGAGGTCCTCAACCTCTTACAGTGGTTGACACCGCACTTTGTACCCCTTACGACTTGGGCCCTTGTTCCCTAATGATGTTGAAATTCTAAGGCTTAAGGTTGGTTTAGGGCCTAATCAAATTACAAATTGACTTGAGAGGTGTTAAAATGGAAAATATAACTTTTATGAGCAAATAAATCTATTTTTGGAAAATAAAAGGCCAAGAAAACCCTCGGCTTGCGTATGTAGGCATGGACTTGCATATGCAAGTCTGATGCATGCATACGCAAGCACAAACCTATGCATGTAACTAGGGTTTCAGAAACCTATGAAAGGCAAGTTTTCTGCATTAAAGACTGAGGTTTTGGAATGAACCCCACATTGTCTGAGAGTTGTTCTAAACCCCAAATTTTCAACTATATAAAGTCTTACATGGTATATTTCAAAAACACACAGAAAATCTTAAGGGAAAACCTAAGATTCACTAAAAATAGTGAATCAAAGAGGGAGTTAACAAGACACCCTTAATTCAATTTTATTTTTATTGAGACCTTTTTTAGTCTTTATCTTCAAGTTTTAAAGTTTACTATTAATTTTTGTTTGGTTGTGAATAAATTGACTGAGGAAAACGGTCAAAATCAAGCTTTAAAAGCTTCTTGTTTGAAGATTTGAGTTCTAAACTCTTTTCTTGCATTTCTGCTTTAATCTTGTTTCCTTGTTTTGTTTATGTTTATGTTTAGATATGTTTGTTTAGCTTAGATTTAGTTAGTCTTTATGTTTTAAAGCATGTTAGGTTGTTAGTTTCTTCATTTTAAGTTTCTGCTCTATTTTTCTATTTTTCTATTCTAGGTTAGGGTTCCTGAGAAAGTCTGCATAAACATGCTTTTTACAAGCACACGCAGGCTTGAAGCATGCATACTCGTGCTGAAAAACCCTAATTTAGGTTTTCTACTTCTATTTCTTCGTTTCTTTTACACCATATGCGTTTGTTTGGTTCCTTTTGATGCTTTTTAAGTCTCTGTTCGTTTATTTGAATTGTGTGTTATCCTTTGACATGATAGAATAGGGTTTTCTTTTCTTTTTTCGCTTTGATGCCATGAACATGCATTCATATGTCCATTTATGATGCATAGGTTCTGAGATGTAGTAAAGTAAGGGAGGTAAGTCATGCATTCACATGAACATGCATTAGGTATATGTTTGATGATGAGTATGAACATGTTTTCTTGGATGATTTGTTTTTAATGCAATCACATGTTTATTTGGATTCTGCCATGTTTGTGTTTCTACCATGCATACTTGTTGCCATGATTTGTTGTTACCTTGGATTAGATGCCACGATAGATGTATGCTAGGTTTGGTTGATAAGCATGATTGATGAATGTTAGGTTTTGGAATGTTTGATGCCATGTTGATTGTTAGATGCATGTTAGTGTGTGTGTGTGAGTATAGAATACAATGTTGAACATTCCTTTAATGAGATTAAGACATGAGACACAATGAGTGGAAGCCGACCCATGGGTCGGGAGATTTTATGTGCGTAACACCTTCCCAAAATCGTACCTAAACTTCAAATGCACACTCTAGTAGTAAGATCAGTCCTTCCACGTAAGAGTGCTATATTCATGGTACCTAGACCATAAAATTAAGTGGCTACTCTGTGTTTCTCTGCCCCGGTCCATTGGGCCGAAGAGTACTCTCCAAACCACGCGTTGCCCCACAACGGCCATTGGTAGCAGGAGGTGCTCGGGAACGCGGAGGAGATGGTCGGTCCCCAGAAGTCTGGGCATCCGAAAAATAGTGTCCAATTTCAACATTGCATCGACAAACCATCTCGACATCCTTCCTTTCCTTTTTGGGAATGT
This sequence comes from Quercus robur, assembly GCF_932294415.1. Lineage (NCBI taxonomy): Eukaryota > Viridiplantae > Streptophyta > Magnoliopsida > Fagales > Fagaceae > Quercus > Quercus robur. The sequence goes on along the minus strand of NC_065540.1, from coordinate 27,462,898 downwards.
TCATTGGAAAATGTTGCAATCGTCCGTGAAAAACAAAATCACCCGAACTGTCCCTTACTAGTTCTCTTGATCCTTCCTTTGCTCGATGGGGTCCCTTTCGCCAAGCCTCGCTCATTGAGATATTGGGAAGGAAACCCGGTATACAGATGTCGATATAGGTCAATAATGGGTTTGAAACAAGAAAGGTTGGTCTTGGAGTTTGGTAGCTGGTGTACGAGGGGGTGTAGCCTAAAAGCAGGTGTGACGCTTGGAGTTGACCATTGAAATGTATAAATATCTTTGAGCAAAGGACAAAATTAAGGTCCTGAGCTTCCATGAGACCTAGGTTCGGTTTGATATGTCTGGAATCTGTAAAACAACAATCGAGAAACTATAGTTAGCTAATAATTAAAAAAAAAAAAAAAAAAAAAAAAAAGAAGAAGGAGGGAAAAGGGCAGAGGATAAGTAAACTAAACAAGTTCTTGGGGAATACCTACCTACAGCTCAAGGTGATGTCGGGCAGGTAAGCTCACCGACAAGCTAGTTCCCACTCACTTTTATAAATTCCCCTTGGGAATTTCTATTGGAGTTCGGGAGACAGGATATCAACTAAATTAGAGGTCCTGGACCTTAAGGTAATAACCATTCTCGAGACTACCACAAAAATTGTATAAAAAATTGATGTCATGGTAGGTAAGGTTTAAATTGTACAGCCTGTGTAAGGTTGAATTTTTTCAACCATCTAATTGGCTTTATTCCGTGCCAAATTTGCTTGTAATTCAGCATTTAGTAACCCTGTATTTAGGTGGGATTGTTGTAAGGGTAGTGAGTGAGATAGTGTGAAGATTGCTCAAGAGTGTGCAAGAAAACAGAGTGTCACGGCTGGGACTCGCGTGTGGACTCGCGGCTTCAACCCGCCAGAAGATGCACACGTGCCAAGCATGCTGGAAGATGAACAGTCATGCTAGCTGGAGCACTACAGGACAAAACAGGACAACTGGCCATACGGTTAACTCGCGACTGGATCTCGCGACTTGGTCAAGCCGCGAGTTCAAGCCGCGAGCCACCCCTGTTTTGGAAAAACCTGACGTTTCGCATTCCTCTTCACTCCAGTATAAATACCCTTTTAACCCACGATTGAAAGAGAGCTTCCAGAGAGAATTTTGAGAGAGAAACCCTAAAGAAAAACCAGATTGTTTCACCCACAATCTCTACCTTAGAGTCTCATCAAAATCCCTCACTCTCTTCCTCTCCATTGTCAAATCCTTGAGAGGCATTATACCAAACCTGGTTCTCACCATTATCATCTCTGTGAGACAGACGTTTGGAGTTCTGGGAAGCAGTTAGGAAGGAGCCAATATTCATTGGTTGATGCTACGGTGTAGTAGCGGAATCCGGAAAGCTAGAAAAGAAAAAGGTTCGGCGCAACCTCGTTGGAGCAAGAAGCTTGGAGGGCTTAGGTGCATTGGGTAGATTAGGCTTGGAGGGTCTATTGCTGTCCTTGTATCCCAACTGTATTTTCTAGTGGATTGATTACCGCTTGGAGGGCGGCGGAGAGGTTTTTTCGCCGAGGTCTTCGGTTTCCTCTTCGATAACACATCCGGGTGTTATCTCTGTGTTTGCATCTTCCTTCCTCTCTATCTCTGCCTTTACTTTATCTGCTGTGGTTTATTTTGTTATGGCTTAGATAGTTGTTCAACCAATTCCATATTATAGCATATGTTAAGTTTCCGCACACTAGTTGTTTAACATATTGCTTGTGTTGATTAAGTTGGTTTTTGGGGGTCTAAACGTTCAAAAGTGTTTTTGTACACGTTTTTGAACTTTCAATTGGTATCAGAGCGGGTACACTTGTTGTGGTTTAAATACCTAAGTGTGATCCTTGACCCCTTGTGTTTATTTGCCATGGATTGTGCTTTGTATGACTCTTTGCATGATTTGGTTGGTGATGAATGTAACATGCCACGTGTTTGTGAAAATGCCTCTATGAGTGTTAATCCTCATAAGTGTGATGACATGTTATTTGAATCTATGGGTGTTGCTGACAAACTCTTCAAGAAAAATGCTAAGAAGTTTCAAAAGAATTTGAGCAAGTTATTTTGTGAAAATGATGATTTGATTGCTAAGCTCAATGAATCCAACAAATTGGTTGAGAAATATAAAAAACTTGCTGAAATTTCTCTTGAAAAGCTGAAAGAGTTTGAATGTTTGAATATGGACTTGGATGCTAAACTTGTTTTGTCTAACAAACTTGTTGATGATCTTAAATGTGAAAATGAATCTCTTAAGATGCATGCCAAGTGTTTGATTGCTGAACCTATTGTTAAAAAGGATGATAATGTTTGTTGCAATCATGTTGTGGTACCCGATTTTGTGCCTAGTGTGTGTTCTACCTTAAAGGACAAATCAGTGTACATTCCTCCACATAAAAGAAATCAAAAGGTGGAGAGAAAGGCTGTTAAGTCAAAGCCTTCGTTTAGGTCTCAACCTAAGGCTTTGGATGGATCTAAGTTTGTTCCAACTTGCCACCATTGTGGTGTGATTGGTCATATAAGACCTCAATGTCATAAGTTGAAGAGGGAACAAAACCGTGTTGCTAGATCCATTCCCAAAAAGCCTAGTGGACCTAAACACATTATTTGTCACCATTGTGGTGCCTTTGGTCATCTAAGACCTCATTGCTCTAAGTTTCAAGCTCTTAAGAGAATCAAAAGAAAAGAGAAACTTGAGCTTTTTGGAAGTTGTGCTAAAAAGAGTAAACTGGATTTGAGTGAAAATAGCATGTTGTTAAAGAAAATGTTTAATGCTCTTAACTCCTTGACTATGTGCATCTCCGGTTCTCATTCTTCCAACCCTCGTCTCGCTTCTCTTGAGACACTCATTCCAAACAATCGTTCCGTTTGGATGAGGAAGGGTTCCTATGGTTGAGCTTTTGCTCTTTTGGTTCTTGATCTAATTCTTTCGATCTTTGTAGGACCCTTCATGCATTAAATGTCATATCTTCATGCATTTTGTGCATCTTGCATTTATTTGTATGCATTGTTTCGTTTTTGATCTTACTTTTATGTTTCTATTTTGTGTGAGTAAAAATCCAAAACCACATAAAAAGTGAAAAATTCAAAAAGTTTGATCGTATATGTTTGAGCACATATCACATGTGAGTTTGGCCTTGTACCTTTGTACAAATGGCTTTGTGCATTTTCGAGCTTAGCTTGTTATTTTTGCACTTATATCTTTGTGGGAAAAATCTTGACATCTTTGTGTGATTGTTGTAAATCGATCTTCAAGCTTGTCATGAATGATTAGTCAATAGTCATGTTGGTTTTGATACATGCGTAGACTTGTGCTTATATCTCTTCCCACTCTTTTATCTTTATTGCTTAAAGAGCTCAATAAATGTAAATCTCAAAATGAAAAGAGATAATGAGCTGCAAAAGCCGTCGCACATACTAGTATTCGACTAGGAAAAAGGGAAAGCGACTTATATGAAAATGTATGATGCCCAAAAAGCCAAAGGCTTGTTCATCAAATTGAAATATCAAAAATTTCAGGCATCAATCTCAAAAATGAGATGTATTGCTCAAAATGAGTTGTATTGATTCAAAATGATCAAATGATATGAATTGTAAGAAGCCAAATGAAAAGCTTCAATCTTATGTAATCATTTTCTTGTGGGAGGTCATATATGTTCACTTCTATAATTGAGATATACCACTTGACTTAGTACTAGTTGTGTATGACTTGATTGAATTGATCATTGAAGCTTCATTCTAGACTAAGGACTATTCCACATTTGATACACACACATAACACACTTGCCTTATGTTCAATGAATGTCTTATTCATTTGTTAGATTGTACTTGTCTAAATGTGATGTGTGTGCTCAATCATATATGGTTCAATCCAAAAAGATTTTTGATCATTTTATATGTTTTTGGAAGTGATTTTTATCACTCTTTAAGTTTATGTTTAGTGCTTACTTTGTTTTTCAATGTTTAAACATGTTCTGGTTTGAAAAACAAGTGTCAGATTTTTTGGCCACTCATTTTGGCTACTTGCGTGAGCTGCCAGCAAGCTGCCAGTTTTGGCTGGTCGGTTTGGCGGCTTGCAAGCCGCGAGTCTAAGCCGCGAGCTCAGACAGAGAGGTTTCGCGGCTCACTCGCGACTTGGCTCGCGACTCGCCAGTCGCGAGTCGCCCAGAATCAGCTTTTTAAAGAGCTTTTTCGTGGGAAACTTGTTTTAAACCTCTCTCATCCTCTCTAAAACCCCTCTTTCAATATTTTTACATCAAAACCCAACCAATTTGAATGGTTTTTCAATCCATTAACATCTCTAAGGTAATTATAAACTCTTTTCATTGATTTTGATCCTTAGATTATGTTTTGGAGAGTTTTGTGCTCTTGGTTGGGATTTTCATCATAGGGGTTGGGAAAACTTATTTTTTGTCAATTTTCTTCATGGGTTTGGTTTCTTTTGTTGATATGCATTGGATATTGGCCCCTTGTGGCAGTAAGAACATGTATTAAGGGTGGTTTTCATGATGTTCATGCATTGTTTCTCATTTTTGTTTATAGTGTGCATGCTAGGTGTTTGATAAAATGTCTCTTAGACATTTTCTCGCTTGTTTGGACTCCGATGAGTACCAAAATTTGGGGTTTCTCATGTTTCCTCATTAGAAACATGTTTGGTTCATTGGTTGTGTATTTTAACACACTTTGCCCCACATGTGCATTTTTCATGCATTGATCATGCATTGCACTTAACCACCTCTTGCACACACCTTTGCTACCCTTGTCATGCATTGGTCTTAACCTTGCTGTTTCATCCTAGCATGTCATGCTTACCTTATGCTTTGTAGCATGTTACTTTGTCTTAGGTTTGAGCTTCATTTTCTCATTCATCTTACACCCCTCATGCATCATTAGCATTGTTCATACCTTCATCTCTTGCCCTCGTTTCTTCTTGACCCTTTGTCTATTCCTGACAAAAAGGGGGAGAGTATACTCTAGCGAATGTTTCGGAGTATTTTGTCATTTCTATATGACTCTTGTGCACATCCTTAGGGGGAGAAATTCTATTTCTCACATGCACATTTGTAGGGGGAGAGATATTCCATAGGGGAGATGCATATACCAAGGGGGAGAAGACATTGTGTTAACTAGAAAACCTTGTTCTGTTTGTTTTCTTGTTGGCTTTATGGTGCTTTGTGTTATGCTTTGGTGTTCTCATTGCATCATGTTTGTGCTTTGGACATGCATATATCCCTATGTTATTATACTTCATTGAATGCATGTTCAGATGATCATTTGCTTTGCTATGTGATCATTGTAGTCATTTCTATACTTGTCATTTATTACTTGCTTTACCTTGAGGGTCTAATGTGGTTTGTGCAAGTGTTTCAGGGTACAAGTATAAATATGTTCCAAGTGCATCACAGCTTCTCATCACTTTGAAGGGGAGAAACTTTAATCACTTTGAAGGGGAGAAACTTTATGCACTTTTAGTTTATATTGTTTAAGTTTTTATTCAATATAATGTGTTTGTACCCATATGCTTATGTAAGCTTTTAGGGTTATTGTTTTATGCATAGTTTGTAGGCTTTATGGTATGTACCATGCTTAAGTGCAGCCTTTATGCTATGTTGAAATCAGTACTTTAATCTAAATGTTCTGCATTGTGGTTGTTGTACTGTCACTCTTGTGCCCTTGTAGGATTGTTCCTAGATGCATATGCCATGTGAGCTATGCATTGGTTGAGTGTTGAGCATACAAGTGTCTTGCTTTGTGCTTGTTAACTTGTATGTCCTTGTGTTCATTCCAAGTGTGAATGAGCACTGTGATCACTACCTTGTGGTGTTCACTTGGTTGATCAAGCCATGGTTTGTTTATTAACTCCATTTTTGCTTGATCTCATTTTGCCTGTTTCATATGCATTTATAATTTTCTGCTTACAATGATCATGGTGTATTGTTGTGTTTCAGGAATTCATGTTCATATGATTCAAGTGCTTCACAGCTTCTAGAGTTAGGTGTGAGTGAGTTTTGTTCAACTGTTCTCAACTCACATGTTAAGTCTAGAGTCTGTTTTAGGGTTTTGTCACGGAATAGCCAAAGGGGGAGATTGTAAGGTTGAATTTATTCAACCATCTAATTGGCTTTATTCCGTGCCAAATTTGCTTGTAATTCAGCATTTAGTAACCCTGTATTTAGGTGGGATTGTTGTAAGGGTAGTGAGTGAGATAGTGTGAAGATTGCTCAAGAGTGTGCAAGAAAACAGAGTGTCGCGGCTGGGACTCGCGTGTGGACTCGCGGCTTCAACCCGCCAGAAGATGCACACGTGCCAAGCATGCTGGAAGATGAACAGTCATGCTAGCTGGAGCACTACAGGACAAAACAGGACAACTGGCCATACGGTTAACTCGCGACTGGATCTTGCCACTTGGTCAAGCCGCGAGTTTAAGCCGCGAGCCACCCCTGTTTTGGAAAAACCTGACGTTTCGCATTCCTCTTCACTCCAGTATAAATACCCTTTTAACCCACGATTGAAAGAGAGCTTCCAGAGAGAATTTTGAGAGAGAAACCCTAAAGAAAAACCAGATTGTTTCACCCACAATCTCTACCTTAGAGTCTCATCAAAATCCCTCACTCTCTTCCTCTCCATTGTCAAATCCTTGAGAGGCATTATACCAAACCTGGTTCTCACCATTATCATCTCTGTGAGACAGACGTTTGGAGTTCTGGGAAGCAGTTAGGAAGGAGCCAATATTCATTGGTTGATGCTACGGTGTAGTAGCGGAATCCGGAAAGCTAGAAAAGAAAAAGGTTCGGCGCAACCTCGTTGGAGCAAGAAGCTTGGAGGGCTTAAGTGCATTGGGTAGATTAGGCTTGGAGGGTCTATTGCTGTCCTTGTATCCCAACTGTATTTTCTAGTGGATTGATTACCGCTTGGAGGGCGGCGGAGAGGTTTTTTCGCCGAGGTCTTCGGTTTCCTCTTCGATAACACATCCGGGTGTTATATCTATGTTTGCATCTTCCTTCCTCTCTATCTCTGCCTTTACTTTATCTGCTGTGGTTTATTTTGTTATGGCTTAGATAGTTGTTCAACCAATTCCATATTATAGCATATGTTAAGTTTCCGCACACTAATTGTTTAACATATTACTTGTGTTGATTAAGTTGGTTTTTGGGGCTCTAAACGTTCAAAAGTGTTTTTGTACACGTTTTTGAACTTTCAGCCTGTTCAGTCAACGAACGTAGCTTACTACCCTATGAAAATTGGCAAGACCCTGGTCAGGGCGAATCCCGTAAAAGCTAAGGGTCCTAAAGAGAAAAGGGTCTAAGGGGAACTTGACCCCACCTTCAAGGATTGCCATTAGGGGAACAAAAATCACCCTCAGCAGCCTTTCATCTTCAATATTTCCCTCAGTACAATACTCTATATCTACATCCCGAGGAATTTTAAATTGAACCTTAAAGGTTGTTATGGCAGCCTTGGTATTTACTAAGTGAGAGAAACCCATCTTAGACAAACAAAAGTGAAAATGAGGGAAGACACAGGGAAAAGAACTTACAAGGAAGTTGCCTTCTCGGCAAAGGGGTTTGTTCTTGGGAAGAGGGACTCTCGGGTCTGGAGGAAGTTTAAAGGCTTGAGAGAATGTAAAGAAAAATTTTGTTTGAGGGGTCAGCCTTTATATATAGGGTTGGGGGTATTAAATGCATAGGTAGGGAGATCGATAACCTCCCATATCCGCCTCTACATGTGTGCCTCAGTAACTGAAGTGTCCTAGGATTCTAATCGTCAATCATGACAGCTGGCCTTCCTCGTGTGTGTAGTCCCAGTTGTCAAATCTGAGGCATTTATTTCCTAACGTTTGACATCCCCGAGGGAACAACGGTCACTTCAATGCAGGCTGTCAAAATCGAGGCATTTATGGTTTGACTTTTGGTATAACTGAAAAAGAAATTGTCGTTTAGGCTACCACCTGATCTCCATTGAGGAGAATTGACCCCAATCTCATATTCCGTGCTTGAAGATGAGATGGTAAGGGGCTATTGTACGACCCAAGAGCCAAAGCCCGGCCCAAGATCATGGCCCATTTAAGCCATACCCACCCGAGCAGCACCGAACACTACTGAAAGGCCCGAACCGACCATCAGCTATACCGAACAATGATGAAAGGCTCGAACAAAGCTTAGTCCGAACCAATCACCATTGGATGTTACCGAAGGCATGACATAATGCCTTGGGGAAACCCGCCTGCCAAACACAAATTTGGTGGCTGGCGCAAGTTCCAAAGGTGTCATTTCAGGAATTTTGAGTGGGACCCACCTGCTTGGGGAAGGGGCCCCTCATAATGGCTAACCCATTTAAGGATGGGTAAATAAGGGGAAGGAGACTTAGGAACAGGGGGTTGGAAAAAATTGGGAGAGAGATAAACATGAGAGATAGGGAGAAAAAGTATTAAGATTGGGAAAGAAAAGGACCCTACTCGGCACGAAAAAGCAGGGGTCATTAAGAGGATACAATGGGTCGAACCACCACAATTTCCTAACAAGAGCAACACCATTCTCGGGCCTCCTGTCATAGGATACACTTGACCCATCACACAAATAAATTGAGAATCTCGACCCATAGTCTATGAAGTACTAGGTTAAGCTTCCACTATATATATAATTTTTTAAAAAAGTTTAGAGACAAAGTGAAATATTTGAATTGTTTTGGGATCAAAAAAAGAACTTTTTAAAATTTAGAAACAAAAAATGAACTTCATGCAAACTTTAGGGACAAAAATAATATTTTAGACTTAAAAAGATAATTGCAAAATTTCATAATCACTCTAAAATGAAATATTCCCCTATAAAAAAATCGAATTTTCCATATAATTTTTATTATTATTTAATTCAGGTATGCACGTAACAATATTGTTTATGCTACTATTTAAGAGATTTTCTCTGTTTAGGATGGACTTTTCTGTGATTCAAAAATACTAATATATTCTACGTTTAAGTACAAACAAAATTAGAAGATAATCTGGTAAAATTAAATTTTTAACTCCTACTAAAACATATATTGTCTACAAAATAGGATCACTCTCTTGTTGGTTTTCAAATTTCTTTACCAGATTATAAATTTGATTAAAAAAATTATATAAAAAATAAAAACAAACACACGTTCATGTCTTTGTAAAATATATTTTTTTTCTCATAATATATATATATATATTTTTTCTCATAAAAAACTCCTAGAATTATGAACAATTACTGTTGTTTTTTTTATATATATTTATTTCTTACTATATATCCTATTCACTTACTACAATAAAATGATAAATATATGAAATTTTGTTTCATTTTAAAATCTCACTAACTCACATTTCTTAGCTACTTACTTTTCAAATGTTAAAAAAAAAAAAAAAAAAAAAAAACCTACTTATTTGTTGTAATTTTTAATGTTAACCACCACAAACTTTTGACAAAGAGAAGAAAGATACTTTATGAGAAGAAAGTGATAGATCATGTCAAAAAAAAAAAAAAAAAAAGAATAAGAAATGGAATCTAAGAATTTTTGTGAGTGGCTGCCTCAAATTTAATGATTATTTTATTGTGTGAGTTTTAAGACTTTGATTTTTTTTTTTTTTTTTTTTTTTGGGATATCGTTATTATTACTATTTTTTGGTTGGGTTTGCTTTTCTTTCTATTTTACAATATTGATGTAATAAAAATTCATTTTCAAAGCCTTTTCGGGCTTCTTTTCCAAAGGAAGTTTCAATATTATTTTAGCACATTTTGCAATTTACTTATTTGTGTTTTACTTATATAGACACACCTCTTATTTTCTCTACCGTTACCTCTCTCTTATAACCTAAACACACATATGATCGCAAATGACAAAATCACCCACACCATCAATTCAACAATATTGCCCATCAACCGCAATCACTCACACGACCATCCACAATTATAATATTCTTCGATCAAAACAGTATTTTTTAATTCGCATAATTATTCAAATTGAATGAAAATAAAAAAGGTGCAAAACATAGAAATATGAAAAAAAAGAAAAAAAGGGGGGGGGGGGGGGGGGGGGGGGGCGCGTATTTGCAGAAAAAACGAGACCGTAAAAGAGAACTTGAATTTTAGGAGAACGTGAGTCTTGCTCCAAGATCCAAGCAATTGGGTCTTTCGGTTTGGATTTTCTTTTTATTGTCAGTCAATGTGAGGTTTGTTAGAGAAAAATGAAACCAGCCAGAAAGAAAATTAAAAAGATAAACATTTTCTTTGCCTTTTTTATGTGTTAAAAATTAGAAGGAAAAAAAAAATCGTTTTAGAATAGGTTAATGACAATTATAATAGCAATAAAAGAATGGGTCACATTGACAATAATTGCAAAATTAGAGGATGAAACTGACAAACTTGAAGGATTTAAAATGATTTATTTTATTTTATTTTTAAAATGAAATTTAATCTTTACTAAACTGGGGCCAAAAAAAAAAAAAAAGAAGAAGAAGAAGAAGAAAAATATTACTAAATATCAATGTTTTCTGTTCCAATAGGTAAACAAAAATGAATTAGATTTTATTTTTATATATAGAGGTCTGTTATCAGTACAACTTTTACCACCATGGCCATACTTGTCATAAAAGAATAGCATTCGATTTACTTCAAATATTCCCTTTTAAAAAAAAAAAAATTAAATGTGGAAAATAAAAATACAATCAATTTTTGATTCAGTTAGGCGGATCTAGCAAGCTGTTCCATTTCCCAACAAAGCACAGCCTCATAAATTTCATGATTACTTTTTCTGGTGTCAATGTTCAGGGTACCTTTATTAATACGGGATAATGAAATGAAATGCCCCATTGGAATTCCTTTATTTTTGAAAAAAAAAAAAAAAACCCGTTGAAACACCAGCCTCTCCCACTTGTGGGATATATATCATTGCTGTATAAAAAGCAAAGTATTGGTTAACAAGGGTAACATCATCTTTTTGCTGATGGGTGCTCTTTTTTACAAAGAAATTTGGGGCACCTTCATTTAATTGTGCTCCTTCAATTTCTTTTTCTTTTTTTCTTTTTTTTGGTTGAGTGGGTGGAAACGCTTTTATCCCTCTTTTGCTTCTTTTTCGCTCCTTGAGTGAAGGTCTCTTTATCTTCCTCTTTCCCATACCCTTTCTATCAATAAAACTTTGGGAAATCCAATCAAAACCTCTCCTTTTTTTTTTTTTTTTTTATTATTATTATTATTATTATTTTTTTATATGAAGGAAAGATGATTACAAAGACAGCTTTTGCTCCAACATTTGTCTTTCACAAATTTATGTTTCTTACATTACATGACATGTTAGGATTTGGAATGACAACTCATTTTACCAACATTTTCAATGGAGATCATGTGCAATATCGTTATTCACACTACCCCTCATTCAATCACAATCTACACAATCGAGTCTCATAGGTCTTTCTTTACAACTTATATGGGATTTGTTAAATTAATGGTAAATGCAAGAATTTTTGTCTCACTTGAGTGTTTTATTTTATATTAATTACAATTTAGCAAGTGTTTGATTTTTTTTTTTTTTTTTTGTTACTTTAAAAGGAAGAAATAATAAATATATAGTAGACTGTAATTAATTGTGTATAAAGTGGAATATATAGGATAAAAAAATATTTTTATTCTTTGGTACCCACATGTAGTGTAGGGAAGTTGCATTAATCCAACGTAAAAGATAATTACTAGTACATGAGGATTCATGGTGGGAAAACGCATGATTGAGAATGTTGTAATTTGCAATGTTGTGAAGAAAAAAAAAAGTGGAGTAGGATTTTGTACGGGCATGATATGGAGGCCTAGCCCATCAATTTAAATATACCAAGAACTCCGAGCCCAATAACAAGTAGTAGGCCACATCGGTCCAAAAATCTACTACATTTCGGGGATGTGACTATTCGGCAACGGTAGTTCTTTAGGGGAAATCGGCTGCTGAGAACCAAATGGCAGCGGGTGCAAGTTTCAAGACAGTCACATTTGTCTTGAGAAGTGGGTCCCATTTGGTCAGGAATATGTCCCAGAAGGGCCCCACCTGCCTAAAAAGCTTCCCTTTTATCATGACAATCCCACTAAGGGAAGTCTATAAATAGAGGCCAAAAGAGTGAGAATAGGGGTTGGAAAAATTGAGGGCGAGAGACATACACGAGAGAAAATTGTGAAGAATAACAGAAGAGGAGGAACAAACCATTAAGCTTGGGATTCCTCGGGGGATGCACAAAAAGGGGTAGGATGACACGGGTGGGACTATAAACTCTATCATTTAGGCTGCTAGATTGGCCTTAGGAGGTCTTCCCATTATAGGAATCTTATTACCCACTTTACACAAATAAATTGGGGGCCTGACCTCAAGACTAACCAGTCACCTTGGGTAAAAATGCTCGCACAATTGGTGTCGTTTGTGGGAATCGCCTACTTAGCTGAAGATCCAGAGTTAGTGTGCTGCTGCCCAAGATGGAGGAGTCAAAATTAAGGGAATCCCTGACGATGCGACTCCCCAAGAACATGCATCAACTTGTGAGGAGGATTGAAGAACATAAAAGACTGAAGGATGATAGGCAACAGAGTAAGGGAAAGGCACCGTTGACCTCACAGTTTAACAGGGACTCACGTTTCGGAGGTTTCTAGTAGAGGCCGAGGAGGGAATCCAAGGCGGTAGAGCCTGAAGTTTGAATTGGAGGAGTGAATGTGGCTTTTAAGGAACAAATCCATAAATGCTCGAGTGGATAAAGAATGAGACATACTTTCGGTGGCCTGGTAAAATGGGTGGGGACCCATCCAGGAGGAACCAAAGCTTGTATTGCACCTATCACTGAGAGAAGGGGCACACAACCGAATAGTGCAGGGTGTTTAAAATTCATTTGGAGCAGCTTGTCAAAGTAGGGCATTTGAAGGAATTTATGGTCGGTTAGGGAGGTAACACAATACGGCAAATGTTAGGGACCCGAGGACATTCACTCCCTCTGCCCTTGGAAATTATTGAAGTTATCCATGTAGCCTCGGTCAATACTAGGGCGAGTCAACGTAAGGGGGTCCTTAGTATCACCCCGCAACAGGGGACGAAGGCCAGTGATCGGCTAGAGAAGAGACTGAGGTTGAATTTAGAGCCAATTCCTTTTGGGGAGGATGATTTGGAGGGGATGTCTCAGCCGCATGATGACGCATTAGTCGTGACCTCGAGGATTGAAGGTTTATTGGTGAAAAGGGTGTTGATAGGTTAAGGGAGTGAGGTTGAAATAATGTGCCTTGACCTAACTAGAGCTTGGGTTTGAAGCAGGAAAACCTCACTAAATATGACATGCCTTGAAAGAGCTTGCCATTGGAGCTTGCCATTATAGCAATTACTAGAGCCTACAATGAACACCGGGGCTGATAGTGCAGAAGAGTTGATATAGATTCAGATCCTTCCATATGAAGATAGGCATTTTCAGATTGGAAAGAGCTTGCCATTGGGAGATCGAGTTGACGTGCTTCTAGCATTGGTGTAGAATGTGGATGTATTTGCGTGGAGGCCTTACGAGGTGCTCGATGTTGATCCTAACTTCATCATTCATCATTCTTGAATGGCTATCCAATACGATCATAGTTAAGAAGAAAAATGGGAAATGGAGAGTGTGTGTGGATTTTACAGATCTGAACCGGGCATGCCCCAAAGATCCTTTCTCGGTACCAAAGATCGACTAGCTAGTTAATGCCACATACGGGTACCAAAGATCGAATAGCTAGTTGATGCCACATGCGGGCACCCAAGGATGAGCTTCCTAGATGCATTTTAGGGGTATCATCAGATTGCCCTAGATCTTGAGGACCAAGAGAAAACATTAATTATAACCCCTGAGGGAAACTACCATTACATAGTGATGCCTTTTGGGTTGAAGAATGTAGGGGCCACTTATCAACGAATGGTGACAAGAATGTTCTGGGATAAAATTAGGAGTATGGTGGAGGTTTATATCAAAAATATGGTAGTAAAGAGAAGGAATGAGGGAGAGCATGTGGCAAACTTGGCCGAGATGTTTGAGATCCTTAGGTGACACAAGCTTCACCTTAACACCAACAAATGTACATTCGGTATAGGTGTTGGAAAATTCTTGGGGTACATGATCTCTAACCGGGGAATTGAGGTGAATACGGATCAAATACAGGCCATACAACAGTTGGTTCTGCTGAGCAACCCAAAAGATGTGCAGAGACTTACAGGGATGATCGCCGCATTGAATCGCTTTGTGTCAAGGTCGATGGATAGATGCAGACTGTTATTTCAATTGCTAAAGAAATGGAAGGGGTTTTAATGGACCGAGGAGTGCAAGGAGGCATTCCAGAATTTGAAGCGTTATCTGATGAGCCTACCTATCTTGACTTGTCCTGAGCGCATGGAGGACCTATACATGTACCTAGCAGTCTCCAATCATGCAGTGAGTGCCATGTTGTTAAGAATTTGGGACGGGGCATAGTGGCCAGTATATTACATCAGTAAGACCCTGGTGGATGTTGAAATATGGTACCTGCCATTGGAAAAGCTTGCTCAGGCTCTAGTCTACGCTACAAGAAAGTTTCCTTACTATTTCCAGGCCCACACTGTCTATGTATTGACTAAACACCCCTTGCAACCACTGTTAAGGAGATCAGATTTCATGGGACTAATAGCTAAATGGGGAACGAGGCTTGGGTCGTTCGATGTGAGGTACAAGTTACGGAATGCTATTAAAGGGTAGGTGTTGGCAGATTTTGTAGTGGAGTTTACCCTAACCATGAATAGTGTGGCTTGGGTTAGTTCAGTTTCATTGAGGCTGTGGCAAGTGTACATCGATGGGGGCATCTAATGCCCAAGGGGTTAGAGGGGGCATTGTGCTGGTGTTACCTGAGGGTATAAGGTTAGAACATTCGTTGAGGCTGAGCTTTAGGGCTTCTAACAATGAAGTCGAGTATGAGGCGCTCATAGCAGGGCTTAGGCAGTTAAGGAGCTGGATTCACAAGTGGTTGGGATTTTTTTTTTTTTTTTTTAGATTCTCATTTGGTGGTGAGTCGGGTAGAAGGAAGTTTTGAGGCCAGGGATCCTCGGATGGCCGAGTATTTGAAGATAGTGGGAATGTTATTGGCCAGTTTCCAAAGGGCGAATGGTATCACAAATTTCATGGAGAAAGAACAACCACGCTGACTTGTTATCCACCTTGGCTTCGTCCATGGACAATTCCGTACCTTGAATGATCTCGGTGGAGGTATTGGAAAAGCTAAGTATAGAGTGACAACTGATTGTCTTAGTGGTCTCGGTGATTGGTCTGAGCTGGATGGACCCAATTATAGCGTTTTTGTCCAACGATTTACTACCAAGCAAGGTTAAGGAGGCAGAAAAAAATTCAAAGAATTTCAGCTCGGTTTTGTTTGAGTAAAGACAGGAGATTGTACTAACGGTCGTTTGGTGGACCATACCTATTATGTCTTCATCCCAAAAAGGTGGATAGCCTCTTAGTCAAGTTGCATGAAGGGATCTGTGGGAGCTATACTGGGGGAAGATCACTACACACTGAGCAATGACTCAAGGATTTTGGTGGCCAAAAATGCAAAGGAATGTTGCTGAGTACGTAAAAAGATGTGATCAGTGTTAGTAGCATTTCCTGAATATTCACCAACCAGGGGGGAACTTGAATCTAATCTCTTGCCCATGACCTTTTGCTCAATAAGGGTTAGATATTGTGGGCCATTTTCCTCGAGCCATCAGCAACAAGAGATTTGTCATTGTCGCTACGGATTACTTTACTAAATGAGTCGAGGCTGAAGCCTTAGCAAATATATGAGATGTGAATTGAAGAAGTTTGTTTGGAAGAGCATTGTAACTAGGTTCGAGGTCCTTGAAACATTCATTTCAGAAAATAGATTACAGTTCGACAGTAAGGCTTTCTAGAAGTACTGCAATGACCTAAGGATCAAGAATCGATACCCCACCCTTGTGTATCCTTAGAGCAACGGGCAAGCAGAGGCAACGAATAAAGCAATAGTTGCTGTAGACACCGTATTTTGTATCTCTTATGACTCAAGCCTTTGTTTCCCAATGATGCTCGAACTCTAAAACCCAAAGCCAGTTTAGAACCCAATTAGATATTTATTTGACTTGAGGAGTGTTAAAATGGAAAATATAACCTTTTAAATAAGCAAAAATCTATTTTTGGAAAATTAAACGACCAAAGTGGCCTTCAGCCTACATACATGAGTCGTGGCCTACGTATGCGAGTTAAAGTATGTGTACGCAAGCACATTCTTGCGTACACAGCTAAGGTTTCAGAAGTATATGAAAGGCAAGTTTTTTGCAATAATGGCTGAGGTTTGGAATGAATCTCACATTATCTGGGAGCCATTCCAAACCCCATTTTTTCAACCATAAAAAACCTTACATGGTACATTTTCAAAACACACACAAATCTTATGAGAAAAACCTAAGATTCACTAGAAAATAGTGAATCAAAAGGGAGTTTTTCATAAAACGCCCTCAAGTCTCTTTTCATTTGATTGAGACCTTTTTTGGTCTCAATCCTTTGAGTTTAAGATTATTAATCACTATTTCATGGAATTGTGATAAATTTGACTGAGGGGAATGGTCAAAAATCAAGCCTAGGAGCTTTTGCTTTAAGGTATGCTTTATAAACTTTTCTTTTTTTCTTTTCTGCTTTAATCTTTGTTTTAATCTTTTTCTTTTGCTTAGTATGCTTAGGTTAGTTTTAGGTTTTCTTTCTATATTTAAGAATGAAAGGTTGCTAGATTTTACGTTTTTGGTTTTTGCTTTGTTTTTGTGTTTATTAGGGTTTCTGGGTAAGAATCTATGTACGCATGATCTAGCTTGCGCACGCAGGCTGAACTCATGCGTACATAAACCTGTTCTAGCGTGTGTGATGTCGTTACCCAGAAAATCCTAATTATTTGTTTTTTTTTTTGTTCTGCCTTCACATGTTTTTTTAGTATAAGCCTCTTTTCCATATGTTTCAAGCCCCATGATCGTTTGTTTGCCTTTTAACATGTTTGTTGTCATCACATGTCAAGCCCCATTCATTCACATGTTCATGCATTGATGCCATAGGTGCTGTGTTGTTGAGAGGTAAGTAAAGGGTAAGCCATGCATTAGCAATGTTCATGCATTTGTGTTAGGATTTTTAGATGTATAATTAGGGTTTCTAGTATGTTAACGTTTTGTTTTTGATATGTTTTGTTTGATGATATGCTTGCTACCATGTTTAAGTTGCTGTTTTGTTTTAGATGAATGCTAGGGTTTTCTTTTATATGTTTGGCTCTCTTTTGTTTGGATAGATGGATATGTATGTGTTTAGGGTTAAAGATGTCATATTGTTTGTTAGATGCATGTTAGTGTGTGTGTGTGTGTGTGTGTGTGAGTCTAGAACACAAGTATTTAAATGGTTTTTAATAGGGTTAAGATATAGGACACAATGATGGGAGGCCATCCTTAGGGTTAGGCAATCTTGGGTGCCTAAAACCTTTCCAAGAGCATATCTAAACTCCAAACCCAAACTTTGGTAGTAAGATCAAAGTTCCTACCTTGAAAGAATGCTATATTCATGGTTCCTAGACCATATAACTAGGTGGCGACTCCAGTTTTAATTTTCCCTTTTCCCTTGCACCCGCAGTTGTCGGATTCAAGAAAAGGTTGGAAGGGGCTAAAGGAAGATGGGTTGAGGAGCTTTCGAACGTGCTGTGGGCTTATCATACAACACCCAGGAGGTCCACGAGAGAAATGCCTTTTTCAATGACCTATGGAATTGAGATAGTGATCCTTGTAGAAATAAGGCTAGAAAGTTGGCCTTGAATTGGGAAGGCCCATACCGAATCACCGCAATGGCGGGGGCTAAAGTATATTACTTGGAGCATATGGAGGAGAGACCACTCCTCCGACCTTGGAACATGAGCAATTTGAAGTACTATCATTAGTTGTAACTATCATGATGGATGTCTTGTGTTGTAAATAGGTTAAAAAAGAAGAAATACGGAATAGATCCGGTTTCTTTTCATTACGTTATGGTAGTTATTTGTTCAGTTATTTTACATGTTGATTATCTGAGAGGATTAAGGACAGAAACCTAGCCTCAGCCTGACCTCAGTCACCGATTAGGCGAAAGCCTAAATGAATTTATTCTAAGGACAGAAGCCTAGGCTCGGCTTGACCCCAATCACTGATTAGGCAGAAACCTAAATGAAAATTTTCAAAGAATAGAAGCCTAGCCTCGGCTTGACCCTGGTCACCGACTAGGTGGAAACCTTAGTGATTTTTTTTCTAAGGAAAAAAACCTAGCCTCGACCTGACCTGGTCACCGATTAGGTGGAAACCTTAAAGAGTTTTTTTAAGGACAAAGGATTAGTCTCGGTCTGACCCCGGTCACTGACTAGTTAAAAGACCCTAATTAATTAATCTAAATTCTAAGTTCTCTTTCAAGGTATATCTCATACATCCCCCGTACATCCACAATAATTATTAACGATTTTTCATAATGTTATCCGAAGATCGTAATAATGAAATTCTTGGATCAAAGGGCTCAATTACAGAGATATATGTCAACCATCAACACTTGAGATCATTTTTGAAATTATACGAAATGAGTTTAACCGAGCATACACACTTGCAATGTTTTCAATCTCAAAATTCAATAACTAAAGTATTGTTCAATACAATAGGCAAATATAGGATGAAAAATAAAGCCTAGCATATTTGAAAAAAAAAAGTGACAAAGAGCTATTAGTGGTTCGATGCATTCATGGGGCTGGGCCTTGTACAATAGTAGGGGATACGAAGGAAACTTCTCCAGAAGTTGGGAGGGTCGGTGCCAGGTTAACTTCAGGGGCATTCGAACCCTAAGGGGCAACGTTGGTGGCCGGGTTGTCCACGTCAATCACCTCTACATGAGAGTTGTTCTACTTGACCAACTCTGTCATACTGGGGCTCTCCCCCTTCTTTATCATCTTTTTCCTTGGGCTACTCTTCAGACAGGGCTTGAACGAGTGGGTTGTTAGGCAGGGGTATTTGAGCGGGATCCCTGAACGGAGAAGACTTAGGGAGGTTAATAGTGTTCACGACTGCCATCTAGCCTTCAAAGAACTTGAGCCTCCGCGCCTTGAAGACAACTTTTTTGCACAAGTTCTTGACGTTTGTGAAGCCCATGTTATAGAACGCTTGCTTGTACCTCTTCATCGTCTCCTTCAAGTTGGTGAGCTTCTTGTCGTGGGCCGAGACTATACTCTCGACCTGGGCCAGCTTGGTCTCGGTTTCCCTAACTTATCCTGTAGCTCCGCAACCTTCTGCTTGGCTAAATCTTGGGCCTTCTCAGCAGTCGTCACCCTCTACTCCGTGGTGGCCAACTCAAGGACTTTTTCGTTCAAGGTGGACTTAAACACTTGCTTCAGGGCTTTTTCCTTGTCTACTTCCTCCATAGCAACCTTGAGCTGACCTTCGAGGATGTGGGTCATTTGGGCGGCTCAGAATAGTGACAAAAAGGAACAAGGGGTTAAATATGACCTGAGGACTAACACTTAAGAAAAAAGAAAATGGGGCACTTATAGCTATGATATGCCACTTCAATTTAGGGCAATGTCATCATCCCAGCAACCTGAGTAGTGTTGCATGTCTTTAAGCAAGAGCAGAGCTTGGCCAAGGCTTTTTGCAACTTGACCTCCTAACCCTGCTCCTTCAAGTTTGTATGGAAGAGTCGTTGGGAAGAGGTTTGCCCCCTAACATGAAGGTGTTGCACCACCTTAAGAAAGGGGATCCAAAGGTGGGAACCACATTGGACCCAATGACCATCGGTTACTCGATGGGCCTTGTTTCTGAAGAAGTTTCCATGGCTGGCGGAGTCATTGTGGCGACAGAGACTGGGGTAAGGGTGTGCTCGATGGTAGGAGCATCGGATCTTGTGGAAGGTTCGTCGGAAACCCTCTGCCTCTATCTGTGAGGGCAGGGTACAAGGGGAGGTGTTTGTTAAGGAGTTTTCTATGGGATTGATTAACCCCCGACAGGTTAGGCACCTGGGAACCAGCGCTCGAGGCTCATGTTGCGCCTTTGTACCATGTCATTGGTTGGTTCAGGGACGATGGGATCCTTAATAGGAATGTGCTCGGCTCTGCCATGGAAGACTAAGTCCGCCAAACCATCTTGGGCTAGCACTAAGGAGCCTTCTCTTATAAACCGAGGTCCTCTCTCCTTAGCTTCACCCACTGTAAGGCCCCTTGGTAAGAATCTAGGTAGGCGAACGTCAACGTACGACAGTAAAGGGCTACCAATCGTTAAAGTAGATTTGGTATCTTGGTAGCTAGTATAGGAGGGAAAGCAACTGAGGATCAGGTGTGATGCCCTGAGTTGCCCATCAAAATGCATGAAGATTTCCAACCGCAGAACAAAGTTCTGGTCTCTTACATGAACGATGTTGAGGTCCAGTTTGAAGCGCTTGGAAATTTTATAATAAACCAAAAACAAGGTCAGTACAAATGAAAGCTAGCAAAAAATATTATATGCTGAATAACAGGTATAGCAGAGGAAAAAAAAATTATGTATATATATATATATATGATGAAATTTATACAAGAAAGGGATAAGGGAAGGCAGGACAAAGGCAATTAACCCTACACTAGGTGTGCTAGGGAAGTAAGAGTATCAACCGATTTCCCACGGTGACGTGGGGCACGTAAGTTCACCAGCAAGCCAGTTCTCGCTCACTTTTACGAACACCCTTGCAGAGTTCCTATTGGAATTGGGGAGACACGATATTAGCCTCATTGTGGGATTGCGAATCTTTAGGTAATAACTGGTCTTGAGGCCACTGTAGATACTATACATGAAGTTAATGTCATGATGGTTGAGCCCTAGACCGTACAGGTTATTTAAGTGAATCACACTATTAACTACCCTATAGAAATTAGGGAGACACTAATCGGGACACTACTCGGGGCTAAGATTGTAGAAACTAAAGGTCCGAAGCAACATGGGGTCCATGGGGAATCTAACCCTGCCCTTGAGGATTGACATAAGGGGGAAGAAAACCACCCTAGGTAGCCTATCATTCTCAATAACCCCTTCATGGCAGAATTTGACGTTAACATCTCGAGGGATGTTAACCTAGCCCTAAAGGCCGTCAAAGCGGCCTGAGTCCTAAGAAGGTGTGCAAAACCCATTTTTAGGGGCAACTAAAAGAAAAACTAGGAGAAATAAGGGAGGACGCGGCAAGTAAGGATTGAGAGAGAGAAATGAAATAAACAATCTGGCCAAGGGAGGTTAGGACGTATTTTATAGGGAGAGAGAGGCTTTAAACGCTTTTGGAGGGAAAAAAGTTAATGACTTCCCCTAATTATCCGTTACACGCTCGTGCCTCGGTATATGAAACAACAGTGAATCCTGACCATTCGATGTGATAGTTGCTGTTCTGCGTGTAAGGAACATAGATAGACCTGTCTATCACATTTAATGACTGGCGATTGGTTTTTTTCTTTTTTCTTTTCAAGAAGGGCTAGTACACTGAGGAAATCATCCACCGACATGAGATCTTAATCCCGACCATCTCCCTATCGACAGGTAGAGGTTAACCACAATCCCATCCCCATGTCATGGGAATGAAATCCCCGGCCGGGGGGGGGGGGGGGGGGAGGGGGGTGCTATTGTATGGGCATGATAAGGAGGCCCAGCCCATTAGTTTAAATATATCGAGAACATCGAGCCCAATAACAAGTAGTAGGCCACATCAGTCCAAAAATCTACTACATGTCGGGGATGTGACTGTTCGGCAACGGTAGTGCCTTGGGAGAAATTGCTTGCCGCAAACCAAATGGCAACGGGTGCAAGTTTCAAGATAGTCACACCTGTCTTGAGAGGTAGGTCCCATTTGGTTAGAAATGTGTCCCAGAAGGGCCCCACCCACCTAAAAAGCTTCCTCATTATCATGACGACCCCATTAAGGGAAGTTTATAAATAGAGGCCAAATGAGTGAGAATAGGGGTTGGAAAAATTAAGGGCGATAGACATACACGAGAGAAAATTGTGAGGAACAACAGAAGAGGAGGAACTCCTCATTAAGCTTGGGACTCCTCAGGGGATGCACAAAAAGGGGGTAGGTTGACATGGGTGGGACTATAAACTCTATCATTTGGGCTGCTAGATTGGCCTCATGAGGTCTTCCCATTGTAGGAATCTCATTACCCACTTTACACAAATAAATTGGGGGCCTAACCTCAGGACTAACCAGTCACCTTGGGTAAAAAGGCTCGCACAGATTTCATTTGTTTAGGCAATTTTTTTTTTTTTTTTTTTTTTGGAGAATGAATCGTACGAAAAATATTTTTTGAATAATGACTCAATTTCATGTGTTTTGTTATGACCTTGAAATGATTTCAAAAACAATTTATATCATTTGATTTACATGAAAAATCATTAATGTTTTATATAATTAGTGCAGTGGTGGTGGATGTGGTGGCAATGATAAACGCCACAAGTGTGGTTTTGGTGTTGGTGCAAAAAATAGAGATAGCATCATGGTGGTAGTGGGTGCTAGTGGGGGTGGCTATATGGCAATTGATATGATGGTGGTGATGACAACAGTGGATGGTGGTGGTGACGATAGTCATATTCAAAGTGACTAGCAGCCAAGAATAAGAGAAAGAAAGGAAATTTGGGTCATAATACTCTTGTTTTATTCTTCATTCTTCATTTATTAAATACAGTGTCTCAACAAAATCAGCAACAAAAAATATATATATATATATATTGATAATTATTAAACAAAGTATTACATCCGAATTCAATCTCCTAATAGTTTTTCTATGATTCTACTACGCCTCTTAAAGGTTAAGAAGTTTTATTTTTTATTTTATTGATAAGCCTATCGGTAACATAATAAGCAATCAAAATATTATTACTTGTGTGCCCAACCCAACCTTGACAAGGCTTATAACCTCATCCAACGGAATGGACTCCTTCAATTCCTCTTCTGCAGCTGCTTGAGATTCCTCAAACTTCATACCCACAGCTTCTTGCATCTTATTCGTATTTGTCTGAATCTTAACATTAGTGTTCACAAGTCACAACAACAACAACAAAAGGGGGAAAAAAGACCGTTCTCTCTCTTTAATTTGGTCTGTTTCCTATTTATAACATGAAACATTTTTATTGTCTAATTGTCTACTAGAAGATATGATCCCATTAAATCAAACGGAACGTGGATGAAAATCTAGTTGCTTAATGTTTCTTATTTGAATAAGTTGATAATATAACTACCCAAAGTAGTATCAAAGATACTCCCAATGAGTTGAGTTAGATGGTACCTTTCTCATACTCTTTAAGTGTATGAAAAAGATGCAAGGACCTCTTTTTGAGCCCAGAGAAAGGAGTGTGGAATTTATGTAGTAATATTTTTAGCCAGTAAAAAAAAAAAAAAAAGGGTAAAAAAAAGGATATTGTAGATCAATGAAAATGGGCGCTGCAAATGCAAGATGATAATAGAAAGGGGATATTCTTTTGTTAGTAACCGGCCAAGCCCAAGCTAGAGGAGCGTTTGTCATTGGGCCTGACCCAACGCAACTTAGTGTAGATCCTGGGTAAGTCATGACAGTTTTTGTTGGCAACTTAACATCCAATCCTCATTTAGGAGACACCAGAACTCTTGCGCGCTCTCTCACTCCCCCTACGAGTAGATGAAGATTGGTTCGTTGATTTGAAGATATTAATGTACATTTGTGCGGTTAATTCAATTAGTAAAACTTTTGATAATTAAATAAGATATTTGAAATTTAATTTTCGTCTATGCTAAAAATTAATTAGTGTTTTGGTCATTTTAGTTCTCTAAATTTATTATTATTATTATTATTATTATTATTATTGTCTTAACAAAAAATTTCAAAAATCTAATATTTTCCACGCCCCCATATAAAATTAAAAAATTATAGAAAGAGAGAAAGACAAACAAAATAAGGTAAGGAAAACAATAGGTTGAATCAAACACATACCCATGGTTTTGAAACCCGGTGGCCAATAAGATGTGCATGGTCCAATGGTTTGCATGTGGGACATGTTATTTCACTTGCTGAGAGCAAGTTCAAGTCTTGCTCTGGTCCGAGTTTAAAAACAAATCACATACATGGAAGAGTTTGCAACAAATATGAGAGAGAGGGAGAGAAAGAGTCAAGATTTTTTGTGTTTGACGTGTAATAAATAAAGCAAGGGGTAATATTGAGTATTTACACAAATAGGTGAAGGGTAATTTAGGAGAGGGAAAAACTTTATAACGTGTGTGCAGGTAGAAAACGCAGAGCATTAAAGTTTTACCAAACACAATAATTTTTTAGTTTGAAAATGTAACTGTGATTTTGGCCTTTGAACGATGAACCAAAAAATTCTGATTATCTAAAACCCGAGTGTGCTTCCATAAGTGTGTGTTAGGGAAATTCCTAGTTTCTCTACTATTCTTTTTTATAATTTATTTTTATATTCTTAACTTTTATAATTTTTGAATAAAAGGTTATATCCTTTTTAGAATTTGATCTATCATGGTTTTGACTTATTAGAATGTGATTCAAGGAATATTTAAATATTCGAGAGGTCTTATGGTCTATTGGCATCATGCTCTTGGTATGAAAGGACTACTGCTATATTTTATTAAATAAGAGAATTAGAGTTTGAATCATTCCTCATCTATTATTATAGCTATTAAATTAACTACTAAAAAGAGAAAAAGAAAGACGAGGGTTGGTGATGTACAACATTACTAGTAATACCAACCATGATCCATAATTAATGAACTTTTAAGTTTTTGGGTTAACTTATACTACTCTTTCAAATTAATTAAAACCAGAAAAATAGTGTAGGATGCTATAGAGCTTTCATAGCTAGATTTTTTTCAAGATACCTAGTAGCACAATGTTACATAACTAGATTTGAAAAAAATATATATATATATATATAAAATAAAAGATGAAATGACTATATTGATTATTGAATGTAAAGAATAATATTAAAATTATATGACTGAATTAAATATAAGACAAAAAAGCGCAATTTGCAATTTAATAAAGAAAAATTGAGTCAACTATATTCATACATACTGGCTGGCATACGCAATAAAGCTTAGAACCACACGCAGAGGATTCATGTGGGCCCCAATCGGAATCTCAACAACACAACGTCTTCCTTACTTCTACGTTTAGCTATAAACAAAAGGCCAAAGTTGAAAGCTTTACTACTGGACATTAATTCGTGAGAGTCTTGCCTTGGAAATGGTAATGGAGGCTCTACGACCAAACTTGAATCTCAAACCAACCCATTGCACATGCACACCAACAATCTCAACCGAGTTCCTAAGACCCACTTCACTCTCACTCCGTTCTCATCGATTTTCATCCTTAATAATACGAAGCAAGAGGTGGAGGAGTAAGTTGAGCTGCATGTCAAGCCACAAATCAGACCCATCAATTTCTGAGGAACAACAACTGATCAAATCAATTGGAAAGGGCCTGTTTGGGTTTGCCGCTGCAGCAGCTGCTTTACTATCAGTCTGTTATGATTCCCCTGCTTTCTCTGAGTCTCTCACTGTCGCTTTTCCTGTTTCACGGGCTCAAGAGGTGTTCTTTTGTTTTTGTTTTTGTTTATATGGTCATTCAAATTAGTGAATTGCTTAGTTAAGTAAATAAGGTGGGTGTTTTTTTTTTTTTTTTTTTGTGCTATGCTAGGTGAATACAGTTCAAAGAACTCTTGTGGAGGCTTGGGGTTTGATTCGAGAAACATTCATAGACCCAACATTTAATCATCAAGGTATCTTAGTTGTTAAGGTTTCATTAAATACCTCTGTGTTTTTGTTCCTAATTCGTGATAATTCTTTGTTTTGTAGATTGGGATTCAAAGTTGCAACAAACAATGGTGGAAATGTTTCCCCTGAGGTCATCCGATGCGGCGTATAACAAAATCAGTGCAATGCTCTCTACACTTGGAGATCCATTTACTAGGATTATCAGTCCTAAGGTCTAGTTCTCTTATATATTCTTAATATCACTATGTTTTCCTTTTCTTAGTTCTAGCTCTTATATACATATAAATGGTATTATGATTTATCTAAGAATGCTATTTTACTTGCAGGAATATCAAAGTTTCAGAATTGGAAGCGACGGAAATTTGCAAGGGGTCGGCCTTTTCATAAATGCTGAACCAAGAACGGGCCATTTGGTTAGTCACACAAAATAAATCTTTTCTTTTTTAGATCTTTTCATAGCAGTTACAGTTATTTACTGGCTGATTTTTGGAAATTAGACAAATTTCTGCTTTAAAATTTTCTGTGTCCATTTTATACGAAAATCATAACTAGTGAGAACAAGGAGTTATCTACTTTCCCTGTCAGGCAAAATCCTTGGTGATTTCATAGAACGTGATCAAAATTTATTGCAATTTATTTTCATTATATGAATATATTAATTTAAGCAACCTCTATTAGATTATGGATTAATCCAAAAAAAAAATTCATTTAAGAAGGGGGGAAAAGGGAAGAGAGTGTAAATCTAGATGTTTCATTGCTACCATTGCTCATCATATGTTCAAGCACCAGATTGATTTCCTTGTTGTTGACATTGCAGGTTGTTTTGTCTTGTGTAGACGGTAGCCCAGCTGCTCGTGCTGGCATACATGAAGGAGATGAGTTGATTGAGATTAATGGTATTCTGCTAACTGAGATTTCCCTTTCATATGGAGTCTTTATATATAGTGATTGAATGAAATAATGACCTTGCCCATCATGGTATGCTGTTGCAGTTACTTCCAAGTCCTATGCACTAAGCTTTCTCAAGGGAACACCTCTTTTTGAGGTTTATAAAATTAGCATTACAATTAGTCTTTAGTTGCCGTATTTCTTTGCTTATATATGCTTAGATTTCTGTTTTATTACTGAAAATAGAATGTTCCTTGTCCCTTTTTGGGGAGCATTATGCATGTGTTACTGAAATTTTTGGAGGATGAAAAATTCTAGATGTCAAATGGCAAACGCACATAAAACTAGAGTTCTTGTAGTTTGATGTTTGACTAGTTTCAAATAGTTTTACCATATCTTTTTGAAGAAGAACCAACTCAAAACCTGGCTCCAGGTATTTATATTGGCAAAAATGTGATCGCACATTTGTCTTAGGTTCCATGAATGGTAAGTATGTTTTGGGCTTTGTGGAGCCTAGTTGTGTTTAATCCGGATTATGACCCGATCTGAAATAATATTGTTACGGTTCTTAATTAGAGATTTTCTGAGACTTAGTTCATGGAACGGAGACTTGGGCCGATAGGCTTTTGGCCCGTTTTGTAGCCCATTGTGAAACTTGTGGTCAGGATATAAATACTGTTGTTTTGGAGATTAGGGTTTTGATGTTGTTATGAGAGAGAAAATTAGACTGCCATATCTTGTATTTTTCCTTGAGGATAGTGAAATCCCTACAACTCTGTGGACGTAGGCAAATTACCGAACCACGTAAATACTGTCTTGTGTGTGATTATTTTTCTTGGTGTATATTTTTTCTCTATTTTTGCATCTCACAAATCTGAGAATTTCATGCATATTCCCTTTAGTATGTAGGTGCCTTCCTGTCCTCACAAACCTCATGCACAAGGTAGGCACTTTCAAACAAGAGTTAATGTATTAGTATCCCTTAACAAGCATTCTTGGTGCTGAAATAATGATAGTCATACACATAAATTATGATTATTAGATTATATAATGCCTGTGGAATCTAGTAAAACTTGAATGCTCACAAGTAGAATGGATATCCATGTTATAACCCGAAGAATGGAATACAAATGACAAGAAGTAATTGTTCTATAATATGCATATTATTATTATTACTTATCAAAAACATAATTTGCATACCACATCGCTAATTACCAGCAATTCTGCATCTTTGATATCTCTATAATTAATATGGAGATCTCAAAAAGAGGTCCATCTGAAGCTATAACTGAATTCTTTTGAAATATAAGAGACACACCATACAGTTCTTATGTCTCTTGTATATATAGGATTCATACAAGAGACACACCAAAAACTATCATAAAAAATTAAAAAGATAAATAAACTCAAAACAAAATGGATAAAGAGCAGCAAGTAGTGGCACACATCCAATAATTATGGGAATGCAGGAACACAAAAGTACATTTCATTTTTAATTTACCTTGAAGTACATCATAGGTTTGTAGGGTATAGTTAGCTGAAACTAGAGTGAGTAAAATTTCAAGGCACATCACTGCCAGTATTGGTAGCAGGCATTTTCATGGTACGACAACTCAAGTATTTATTTTTTTGAATTGCTATTGCATAAATACTTAAATGGCTAAGTCTAACCACTTGCTTTGGCACGTCTGCAGTTATTTATACAATTTTACTTTATCTAAACATTTAACTCAAAGTTTACAATGCATGTTGTTGTAATCTACTATTTTCCTTTCAATATGTGTTTCTCTTGATTGTCTATGGAGAGCAATTTGTTTTCTGGAGAGGCTGGAGGTTTCTTATAAAGGGCATAATTTTTCCAGCCTAATATTCATCAACTTATGTCATCTGAGTTTTGAACTCTCTTTGGGATTTCAGGGGAGAGGCTTGATGGTGTTGATAGTGAAGCAGCTGCACAGAAGCTTAGAGGGCGTGCTGGAACAATTGTTACTGTAAAAGTCCACAGTGTAATTATCATTCTCTCTCTCTAACATAAATTTTCTTTTTTTCTCCATTCTGATACATGTTGAGGATGACCATTTAAGAGTGTCATAGAATTCTTTAGCACTTATCATGCTAAGCTTCTTTCCGTACTACTAAATTTACAAAGAAGAAGATTCAATTATATAGTGTTTTTCTATAATAATAAGATCAGGCCTTTATTTTTTCTTATACGGAGAATTAGTATGTTAATCTATCAGTACGAAAGGAGAATACTGAATGTATATTGCTTCCAAATTTTGGTTCATACTTCATGGTATGTTATGGATTCTCAATTCTGTGTCCCCAAGGATGTTGAATTTGGAAGAATTTGACTATTAAATACTTACCAAAAAAGAATTTGACTCTCATGTACATGCAACAGAAGACTTGGTTAAACATAGCATTCTCCAACTGCTGAACCAAAAATTGGCCTCTATTCTTCATTCCAACTTTAGAGTTTCATGTCTGTTAGTGAATGCCTTTTAGCTGAATAATTTATGAGGGATGATTAACCTTAAGTTGTGGAAGAATGAGGACTGTTGAATTTTAATTAAATAAAAAATGCAGGAAGATTAGAACATTCAAGTCAATTCATTTTGTTAGTACTTGTGGACAAGCTTGTAATACTAAGACATCAGACACTGCATATTTATGGTAAGTCTCCGTATGTATTTATTTTTTGGGCTTGTTGACTGATGCAAATACTTTCTAAGCAGCAATAATTGTTCTTGATTCTGGGGAATTTTTCTTTTTGAATTGTAATCTGATCTTCTTAACAATCTCACATCCCTTAACTAATACAGTTTTCTGTTTTCCAGAGCAAAGATTTGGGAAGTGATTCTAGTATCAGAGAGGTAATGACATGGAATTGGTTTCTTTCTGACTGTATAGAAAGAAAGCCTAAAATTATAGTTTCATGCACTAGCATGCATCCACCCTGGCTTGTTATATTCTTTAACTGATCTGGAAACTTGCATCATCTGCTTGAAGGTCAAAATACCTCGGGAGTACATTAAGCTTTCTCCCATATCCAGTGCCATCATCCCTCATAGAACAGCAGATGGCCATCTGACAAAAACTGGTTATGTGAAGCTGTCAGCTTTCTCTCAGGTAGTTATAACTTAAGAGTTCCACGTCTTTTTATGATTTTGCATTCTATAAGGAAATCTAATGGATCATTTGTTAAGTGTTCAAATTATTTCTATGATTTTTATATGAATCATTAGAAGCCTTTCTGTTTGATGACAGACTGCCGCTGCTGATATGGAGAATGCAATTCAAGAAATGGAGAGTCAGGACGTTCGTGCATATATACTTGATCTGCGGAACAATCCTGTAAATTTTCTTACCTTATATTTTCAAATGGAAAAACATACAAAGTTCATTTTCTTACCTTGAGTTTTAGTTCCATAATTTTTTTCTTGCTTCTTTAAACTCATTCAACAGGGAGGCCTGGTAAAAGCAGGGCTTGATGTTGCTCAAATATGGCTAGATGGGGATGAGACTCTTGTGAATACAATTGATCGGGATGGGAATATGTCACACATCAGCATGGTCAATGGGCATGCTATAACTAATGATCCTCTTGTTGTGCTTGTAAGTATCTAACTTTTATACGTGTAAACTTCATATCAACAGGAAGCCATGTAAATAATTCTTGATTCTCCTATGTAGAAGAATTTGCATGAACTTCACTTAATAATTTTTTGAATCTGTGCATCATATCCTAGAATCATATTAACAAATGTATGTGCAGATCAATATATGATTCACATATAGAACTTGTTTAATTAGTCAATGAATTTGAAAGGTTCCCAAGTTTGTGTTCATGCAAGTAAAATTGCAAAGAAATGAACTTGAAAATGATTAGTATCCAATAAAGCTAGGTCCATTTTAGGATTCCAGTTCGATAACTTTAAACCAATTTATTCATTTAAAAAGTTTGTTGTAATTAAAACTTTTCTGTTCTTGGGTTTGTCTTATAAAGATCAGCACTGGGTTGAAGCTGGTTGAATTTTTAACCCAAAATGACCTTGGCCGGCCAACATGGATCAACATAAACCGAATTATTTTCATGCTATAGATGTGAGCTCTCTACATGCTTTTGCCAATAACCTTTAGGTCCAATGGCATATCATGTTGTTTGCAATGGATTTACAACGGAGATATTTTGGATTCAAATCCCCCTTTGCCCACTTACAATGCATCAAAAAACTCTCGCTTTGGATTAAAACCCCCCTTGTATCATTTTAAACTGATTGTTTTATCGTTCATTCTGAAAAATATATCGATGTTCTAGTTGATCCTTACATGTCTGAAATTGATATCATATGCATGTTGGCCTGAGTATTTAGTGATAAAACATGCGAGGGAGAGAACATAAAGCAATTTTTTTGGGGGTACAGTATCAAGCCCTCAATAATTATGATTGCGTATTAATTACCACTTGAAACAGGTCAATGAGGGAAGTGCAAGCGCAAGTGAGATTTTGGCAGGAGCACTACATGACAATGGTAGGGCTATTCTTGTTGGGCACAAAACCTTTGGCAAAGGAAAAATTCAGGTATTTTTTTATTCTTAACTTATAAAGAAATACAGATTCTTTACCTTATTATAGCACTTCCCAAGGATTTAACATATTCAAGCAATTATCTTTGATTGATAATGCTCAATTGAAAAATATTAACACAATGCGTGCTTCTAATGAATTCAATGGCAATCAAACACTAGAACTTCTGGTTATACAATCCCTGGCATGTTCAGTGCTAACTTTGCTCTTTCTTATCTGCATCACTACAATTTCTAACCTTGCACCTTTGTTAAGCTTAAATCACAGGCCACCATAACTGTTTTGAGCTTATGTTGCATGGTTTTTAACTGATGAGTCTTAATACAGAGTGTGACAGAGCTCCATGATGGGTCAGCTCTGATTGTAACAGTTGCGAAGTACCTATCTCCTGCTCTACATGACATAGATCAGGTTGGCATAACACCCGATGTGCAGTGCACAACAGACATGCTAAATTCTCCTAAGGATTCGTTGTTAAAGGATAAAAGCTCTATTTCATCACTGGAAACTGATTCCTGTATCATGGTTGCTGAGCATGAGCTGGACATTCAACAGTCCAAAGGGACTGCCACTTGAATAAGTAGCTTTTTACCATAGAAAATCAACGTATAGATTCTTTAGAAGAATACACACATTACATAGCCACAACTTTCTGTTGTGCATGTGCCTGTCTATTGTAATTTAATTAATGGTGACATTAGAACTCAGTGTATATGTATAGGTTATTCAAAATTTAGAAAAGAAGTTTGCTCGAATTTTTAGTGATTTTTTCACAAATTTTATACAAGCTTTCGACTATTCTTTCTGGTATCAAATGGTATTTATATCAAAGTTTATTTGAGATGATTTTCATTTTAGCAGCCCTCAGAGACCCGATAATCATATTTCAACGAAGAAATAGTTAAAATAAAAATAAAAATAAATAATATATGCTTCATGGAATCTTCATTTCACTGTACCAGATAAAAATAAAAACTAAAATGCAATTTAATCCCTTGGATATTTACTGCGATTGTGAAATTAGTCTCTAATGTTTAATTTTTATCAATCTAGTCCTAAAATGTGTCAATCTAGTCCATCTATTAATCTGCTCCTATATAAATGAATTGAAAATATACATCTGAGAAATGCGACATTTAATAGGTTTTAAAATAATGCGCAAAAAAAAAAATATATATATATATATATATATATATCTGATGAATAAATTTTTTTTTTTAAATGTTAGGTTTTATTTGTTAAAATGGCTATTTTTAACCAGCTGCACTCGTTCAGAATGACTTAAAAGAATATCATCAAGAAATAACAAAAACTAATAAAGTAGTGACTTTTTATAAAAAGTCATTAAGATGTATTATAAAATTCAATAAGTAAAAAGGAATTTTATTATTATTATTATTTTTTTTTTTTATTATTATTAACATCATGACCATTATTTCATCGTTTAATGAAAAAAATATAAATAAAGGAAAATAAACAAGAAAGAGTGAATAAAATGACAATCCAGGTCCCTCACAAATCGCAAAACCAAAGCGAGACAATAACAACCCATTAATCAATAGAGCGAGCGAAATGGTAGCTCAGTGCTTAAAGAGAGCAAGAAGAGAGAAGACAATAGAGAATCCCATTACAGCGGCAGAAAGCGGTGTAGAATAGCCGGCACCTGTGTCCATTGAGGGAGAGGGAGAGGGAGACGACGCCGTATCGGATGAAGCCATAGAGAAGAAAATGAGAGCCACCAATTGCAAGAAAAGCATCAATGCCTTGGAGTTGCTACCCTGAAAAGCCATATAGATGGACAAGAAAGAAAGTTATTGTCGAATTGAAATTTGAAATGAGGTAGAAGACACAGTGAGAGTCACTTGATCGATCAGGTCAGAGGTATATATAGATCGAGTATGATATGTGATTATTTGTGGTTTGATATACATATGTATATATAGAGAGAGGAATATATGTTTTGTACGTGGAGCCATGCTGAATGTTGAGACAGCTATTGCTATAGCTGTTGCTGAGTGAGCGGGTTGCCACGGTTAAACGAATAGTTCCAAGTTTCAGTAGGTGGAGGATGGGTTGATGGGATGGTCGGCACCTAGTTGGAGATGGACACGTTAAACAGTCTTAGTTGGAGTTTTGCTGTTATAGTCGGTTGGGTTGGGATATTTGCCATTTTGGAAGGAATGTGAGACCATACCAGTCTGACACAAGTCACAGACCTCCATGTGCTAACCCATGCGCCTTTCTTTCTTTCTTTCTTTCTTTTTTGTTGAGTTGTAGGTTACTTGCCTTGGAGTCTTGTGTATGTAATGTATAATGTATCCACCAAGAAAATCAGAAACTACAAGAATACTGGGTCTGATAATTATTGTTAAGCCCATGCTATATTTCCCCATCAGGGTTATGCTCTAACTAGGTCGGCAGGCTCATCTTTTCCTCTTCTACTTGGCAAAACAATATGGGTCCCATGGACTTTGTTCCACCTTAATTAGGAAGGAGTTGGATATTCACATTATAATTGCATAGTTTATCTTGGTAGTCGAAATATTGATGTCTAACTATTGTGTTTCTTTAACAGTAGCTGGGTCCCACTAATAAGTGGGTTTGCCACAAGGGAAAAGAGACATATACCCGATATAGGATATATCTTCTCTCAATATTGAGGGAATAAAACTTTCTTTTAGGGGTAAATTCCAGTAAACACCTTAAGGTTTTAGCTAATGTCAATTAGGTCCAACACATTTCAAAAGTGATTAATTTGGTCCTTAAACCGTAGTTGGGTTGGTCCCTAAACACTGTTAAGACCGTTACTTTTTTTTTTTTTTCCCCACACAGACCTGCTTCTTCTCTCTTCTCTCTCCATTTTACTCTCTTCTAAACAAATTTGATTTGGCCCCACCTCAGTAATATCCCTGGATCTTTCTTTCTCTTTCTCACTTTGTTCCTATCCAAGAGACCCACAATAGCAGTGTGGTTCCTTTGATTCTCACAGCCAAAACCCCACTTTCCCTCTCTAAACTCAGATCTGTTGCTACCACCACAGGCCATAAAACCCAGCCAAACCATAGCATAAAAACCCAAATCTAAAAAACCTATAGCAAACCACTAACCCATCAGAACCCACAACCACCTCCACTGCAAATCTACCTCATACCATAACCTACTTGTAGACACTTGATTTTGCACCCATAATTTAATCTTGAAAAATGGCTAGAATGACCATTCATATATCCGAAAAAATCATAGTTGCATTAATTCATTCAGTACATATCATAAAATGATTTTAAGATTTTAACGGTCATGACGATATGTCCGATTCTTGAATCAGACCGTCAGATTGAAAGATATCACATAATCAAGTTTTCACAATTTGTATGCATTTTGTTTAGATAAAGTTGATCACATGTGATTAAGTTAAATTAATTCTAATCGGTTAAACAATTAAAATTAATTAAATAATTCTATGATTGGTTGTTGGTTTTTGTTAAAAATAAGCCTACTTGCATGGGAATAAAGTGGATAATCAGATAATAAAGAAATTGTTGATAATTAAGTCTTGTTAGAATATTTATCTATTAGATAATTATTACTTTAAAGATATGATCATCAAGAAAAAGGGATTAATTTTTTAGAATATGAATTAAAAATCGTCTAGGTGCAATTCCTGACTCAAAAATCCCAAAAAAAGAGTCCAAATCGAACCAAAATTGGAAGAGGGGCTTAGCATCCAAGAGGGCCAATCGACACTCTTGGAGTGCTAATCAGCACATGGGAAGTGTCGATGCTGATTGGCACAAAGTCGAGGCTCAGCCTGGGAACCTTCTAATTAAGATAAAACCTATCTTTTTCAAAAATTTGGGGATAACGACGCATTCTAATTTGTACCTAAACTGATTCAGCTTATTTTTCAAACATCCAACCTCTATAAATAAAGGAAAAATATTAGAACTTAGGGCCCTTCTTTTTTTGACTTCTTTGCTCCCTGGACATTAAAGACGTTCTGGAAGCCTTGGCTTTAAGAACTTCTTTTTTGTAAGTAAAATATTTTAGATCTCAAAGAGATGAAAATTTCTTTGATTTCTAAAGTATTCTTCCATTGAAGGGTATATTCATGCAAGTAGGTATTTAATTTCGTTGTTGCATTTATTTTTTTCTTTTCTCTTATTTGATATATTTGTGTTGTTCATTGCATGTTTTTTCTTTATGAATATGTGTCCGATGTCATTACCAATATGGTCTTGTTTACAACTCCATGGTCTATGATAAGTGTAATTTTTACATGATTTTTATTATCCTCTTATTTATTAAAATTGCTAATTTTCCTTTATTTCTTTTGATTTGACTTGATTTTTATTTATATTTATCTATTCATTTGTGCTTTGAAGGAATGAGAAGATTTCAGATTAATCTACAAGGGCTTTACATGCAAAGTGGGGCTAGGCCAATTGAATCAAGTCAACTTACATCCAGCTAGGCATGAATTCAAGAGAAGACCAACCCAATTAAATTCAAGTCC
The DNA here is from genome assembly GCF_932294415.1 of Quercus robur. Lineage (NCBI taxonomy): Eukaryota > Viridiplantae > Streptophyta > Magnoliopsida > Fagales > Fagaceae > Quercus > Quercus robur. The sequence continues at coordinate 27,427,109 of NC_065540.1, read as the reverse complement.
AATTGGAGCAAGGAATCAAAGGAAATTTGCACCAAATCCAAGTCCAATTCGGATTAGGATTCCAGCCTGCACATTAGTTAGTATTTTCAGCATAACTTTGGGATCAGATGTCCAATCGAGATGATTCAAGTTGGGCTGGAATGTTAACTTAAAGGGCTACAACTTTGTAGTTTACCAAAAGTCCGAATTATGAAGTTAAATGGGCCAAAATAGTCGGTTAAATGAAGCCTAAAAATCTGGGATTTTCTCACGGGAATAGGATTCCTTGACCTATTTAAAGGCTTTTGGGGAAAAAAGAGAAAGGAGAAAACCTGAGAGAAAAAGGGTGTGCCACATTTGAAGAATTTTCTTTGGAGTCTTTCTGAGGACAAAGGGGCACCGCTTCTTGTTGATCAACCAATTCCCATGAAAGACATAAGTTTTATTTGTTTTCTTTTCAATTTGATCATGAACTAAATTGTAGCAATGAACACACAATTTATATTCTGAGTTATTTTATTTTTAATATTTCCATGATTGAGTGTTTAATCCTTATTCTTAATGCTTAATATTTCTTTTTACGAATTATTGATTGATCAATTGAATGACAATGAGACCGAGAGGTGATTTGTTATTTTAGTTCTAGAATTAAACACCATTAGTTGAGCGAAAGTAAAGATGCTTGACCGCGATTAGTGTGATTTTTCAGAAAATTCAAAGTACGTAATGAGTCTCTAATTAATTAAATTCACATAGAGATATGGAATTTTTATTTGAAGATATTTTTGATATTATTCGAGAGAAGATATTGAATACTTAAGGAATTTTTAATAATCAACGAGAGAATATTAGAATTTAATAATTAGGAAGAATAAATTGTGTGGGATTTGTTAGGTGAAATCAACTGCTCTAGATCCATTCTTATTATATTTTTACACTGTTAGATTTTTATGCTTTGTTAATTCTTTTTATTCGTAGATTTGTTTTTATTAAATAGTTTAATTTAATTCAGATAGTTGAACATTCCATTATTTTCGATTTTCCAAATAGTAATTAATTTAGTGAATTTCGATATTCAATAACATAGTTAATCCCTGTGGGTTCGACATTCGTTTTCTAAAAACACTTTACTACTTGTTACGATTCTGTGCGCTTGCAGATTATTTTTTTGCAAACAGTCTACAAAAATGATACCTACACGTGGTATTTGAACAGTACACATGTGCCTTACATGCTTACACTGAACATACATAACTTGGGCAATTATATCATCCCAACATACAAAAGACTACATCCTACAGTCAAGGTACGTAACTGTTATCCCTTGGAGCATAACAATTCACACTTCACAAAATATATATATCATCATTGTATGTCCAAGATTAGAAATACATACATAGCTTGCTTACAGATAATACAATACTATCACATATAGTACAATTACCAAATCCCTTAACTACCATCAAAGTCAACACCAAAGAGACAAGTCAGAGTCGAGTAAAAAAATAACTATCCATCCAAAGCTTCCTCAACTTAGCATTCTTGGCCAGAAATCCCCTAGTTGCCTTCTTATTTTCACACAGATGATCAAAGGCAGTTATCTTCACTATACCCATTCGACGCCATAGCCATCACCTTAGAGTAAAGACCGGTGTAATCAACAGGCCCCCGGTTGATTTCTTTCAAGGCCACAGCTATTTCCTTAAGCTGATTAGTCAGAACACTATCATCACTGGGAGGTGCACGACCTCTTTTACGGGACTTTGAAACTATGGACCTAGTGGTGGATGATTCTACCATATTCTTCCCCTTCTCCCCCTTATCCACCACACCCTCCTCACCATTATCGGCCACAATCTCAGTGTCATCACCATTCTCTTACTGTGTGTCAAGATCAACATATGACTTAGCAAAGCTACCTGTGGCCATATCCTTACTCACTACAATGGCCAACTTATCACATATCTCTATCCCTATGTTCAAAAACTTGGCATGCTTATGATGCGCTTGTAAGGGAGAAATGAACGTATAATAACAATTCAATATTCACTTCAATCATAAATTCAATATAGATTCCATATTCACCCATAATCTCAATATTTATTAGCATAACTCAGTACACATCGTAGGAGCATCAAAACAAGACTATATTAACAAAACATTGTTGGAAGCCATACCATAACTTCTTCCTGATAGGTCTTGGCATCGCATGTGATCATCTTGAGGTTGTTATCCCATCCAAATCCACTCTTCTTCCGAAAAGTCTGGATGGTACTCCACATAGTCCTCAACGTACGCAGCTAGTTCTCCACAAACGAGGGGTAGCACTCTACCCCAAACTGAGCAGAGATGGCCTTGGCTACAGTGGAAAATGAGCCTACCTTGAAAGTGTTTGAGTTCTTGTTGACCTTCATAGCCTCTTCGGCAAGTAGAGTAAGCATGGTAGTGTGCATTGGGGGTAACTACCTGAATTGCTTAGAGCCAACCTTCTCCTTCTCTTTCTCTTTTGACATTACTACATATAAAAATTGTATAGTGAGAGTAGCATTTAATAATTACTGTGCATATGAATAACAAATCAAACACACATACAACCATGCTTATTTGAGGAAAAATCGCATTAACAAATGAACCAACAAATGTGCACAAAAAACAAAATAACTATTGGAAATAACAATGTAATACTGAAAATAATTATCCTTACACCACCACAAGTCTATAGTAAATACATTGCCCTTACACAACAGAAAAATACATTACATATTACAACAATAGAAATCTAAATAAAGTAATACTTTCCACTCCTGGCATAATCAGACCACATGGCTTGGCATATCTCATCTCTCTTAACATTCCACACTCTATTTTCTTCAGTGGAGTCTCGACGTGAATGTGTTTCTAGTTGTGAGTTGCTAGACTCTACTTGGTTCATTGCAGCTTCCATAATATAGTCAGTAGGATCAACCCTCATAATGTGATTATGAATCAAACAACATGCTAACACTACTTCCACTTGGGTGTCAAAAGACCAAAATGGTTCTGCATCCAACACTCGAAAACATTTCTTCAACACTCCAAACCCTCGCTCAATGGTAGTTCTCAATGGTGAGTGATGGAGGTTGAACAATTCACATTCATTCTTAGGAGGACGATCACTAAACTCCTTCAAGTGATATCGAACACTCCGATAAGGTGACAAAATTCCATTTTAATTACCATACCCAGCATCACGAAGATAATATTTACCTACATATATTGAAAAATAAAACGAAATCACTACTATGCTTTAGTACAATGAACAAAATTTATTAAAACTAATAAACCCAAAAGATGAAGTAATCCTTTAATACCTTCGAGAAATGAAAAGCTCATTGTCCTAGTGAATGCATCATTTAACACACACAAATCATGTGTACTACCTTCCCATCCAGCCAATACATAAGTGAACTTCAAGTCAAAACTAATGGTAGCTAACACATTTTAAGTGGTTCCATCTTTACGACCACAAAACCTTCCTTGTATTTTAGGTGGCACAAATGCACGAACATATGTATCATCTATTGTTCCAACACAATCCTAATTTTCGACAGACATAATTGTTTAAAAGTACACAAATCTTCACAATTTACAAAAATACACAAAGTTGTAATATTTACCTTAAAATATGGGTAGAACCTTCTGGTATCCCTTATCTTTAGGGGTGTATCTTTGCTAGGCAGTCTTATTAGAGCTCTATATAATTTCAGGATCCCCCTAAGGATGATCTTGAAATATCTATGAATAGTCTCAGTTGATCTATGGAACCAACTTCCAATTACATGAAACCTCACATTATGACCAATTATGTGTAAGAAAATTAGCATTTGCTCCCTAAAGGACACGTGAACACTCAGCCGTATGTGTTCCCCCTTAGTAAGGGTGTTACATAACTAGTGGAAAGCTATAGGCTTCATCCTAATTTGACTTACACAATGTCTTTCACTTCCATGCAGAATACTATTTATGTAATGCTCTTTTTCGGCTGCATGATTAACATAAGGCGCCCTACGCAGTTGTCTACGCAGCAATTTTCTTAACAATGCAACCCCCACAAGGAGGACAGATGCAACTGAGGCAAGAATTGTTGCTTTGGTTTTTCTCTTCATCTAAAAATCCAAACACTGTGGTCTAAGAGGTATATAAACAAGCATGCTATTTTAGACATTACACAGTATATAAAAATAGCACAAACACAAAACAGCACAGCACACCCTGTCAACCAACACAACAATGTGATCTCTAACACAATCAGTATATACAACCATGCTTACTTTTTGTTAAACCATCCAAATTCACATAAATATTATAACAAGCCCAATTGAAGAACAATGGAAAAAACACAACCAATGTTGCAGTGTGTCCATAGTATTCACATGATGCCATATACATTCACCAAAACATCTAAATCACATTGATAATGAGTACCATAATTTATGCACATATATTTCTCTACATATAATTTTAACACCAACAAACTACAATTATAAACATCTAAATAAATCCATAAGTAAAAAATTAAATCAATAATTAAATAAATAAATCAAATAAGTAAATATATATATATATATATATAGAGAGAGAGAGAGAGAGAGAGAGAGAGAGAGAGAGAGAGAGATAAAAACAGAGAAGACAAGGGTAGAGAAGGTGTGAAAAATTTGGGGTTTCAATGGGTTTGAGGGTGGATTTGGCTAGATAGGGTTGAGGGGATGTGGATTGGGCATTGTATAGGGTAGGTTTGAGAGTACAATTTCGCTAGCAATGTTAGAGTGACAGATCAGAGATGTTGGAGATGGGTAGGGCTTCGCTAGCATAAGGGAGAGTTTTGGCTCTATGGATCGGGTACATGTAGAGCTCGAGGTGGGCGGAGGTGAGGTTGAGTGAGATAAGAGAAGAAAAGGGAGAAAACTCACCGACGTGGAGGAGAAAATGACGGCGCTGCTCGTCGGAGTCTGGGGTGGAGCTCTGTCTCTCTCTCGTTGGTACATGGGGTGGAGTTGAGGTGAGCTTGGAGAGGTATTCAGACCGTGTGAGAAGTGTGTGAGGAGTGAAAAATTACGGAAACCACTTGAAGGTAAAATAAGTCCTGAAATGAATTTATGGCTTGGCTAGTGTATTTTATAGTCAAACTGAATTCTATTTTCAGTTTGACTATATTTTCAAGTGGTGCCAAACACAGACCCAGGAGTAAAGTGTTTTCGGATTTTAGTTTACCACTAAAACAAACGCAGCCTAAGTACAGATCTAAAAATTTTTCTGAAACTTTTTCTAAACAAAAACAGATATGTATTTTCATTAAATACAAATCTGAAAATTTTTCTAAATAAAAAACTGATCTGTATTTTCATTAAATGCATATATGAATTTTTAAGTATAAAAAAACTTATCTGTATTTTCATTAAATGTAGATCTGAATTTTCAAGTATACAAAACTTATCTGTATTTTCATTAAATACAGATTTGAACTTTTTATATTTTTTTTTAATGATAAAAAATGGTTTTCTTCTGAAATAAAAATTGCAGATTTTGGATTTTTTAAAGATTGAATTAATGTTGATTTTAGGGATTTTAATATGTCATATCATGCATCTTTTGAAAGGGTATATATGTTGGAAAATTACATGTTTGTATCGCATACAATATATACGCAGCGGAAAATTAATGGATCTACTTCATTCACAATTGATAACATGTACTATGTAAGTTTTAGAATTTAAGAACAAGAAAGCGTACCTTGGTGCGGTGAAATTCAAAACACTTGGGAACATTTTTAATCTTCACTCTAATTCCACTTAATGCCCAAGAAGTGTGGTCTCTCAATCAGTTTTCAAGGGGAGAATAAGAGAGTGTCTCACACTCACATACACATCATTTCATTCCTTATATGATCTTAATGAAAAAACCTTATGAAATTTTGTATGTTTCTCTACTTATATATAACTGATTATCTAATTGGGCTAGCCTTTTGAGCCATTCCAATTGGGTTTTAGTATGTGGCTTGGAGTGGGACCAAAAGGGAACAAAGAAGACTTTAGCTCCAATGGGCCTTGGGCTTTTCTGTCAACTCTTAACAAGTCCAAAGTTACCATTAATTATATTCAATACCACTATATGAATATAATTGCACTCTAGGCCTTATTAATAAATTATTTCCCAAGACTTTATTATACATGCAACCCCTTCATTAAAATATTCGTAGTAATACAAAGTCATGATTGTTGACTGCCACTTTGAAGATTACTACATCTTAATTCTTGAGTACCCAGTTTAATCTTTTAAGTTATTCATCATATATTTATGAAATTCAATTTCATAAATATATACTCTACTAACTCTTTACTAAAGTGGTTGGACCCAACACTCTAAATAACTAAACCCATTAAACTTATCTCAAGGGAATATCTTATATCTCCATTAAGAGATTATAAATTTCATCTTGAGAATATATGTTCCATCAACATTAAATGCGGCTGTCCAATATACTGAGGTTTTGATCTTGACTTTAGATCTCACTTCTAATATATCAAAGCAACCTACACCTCATTATTAGGTTCATTATTCTCTCAAGATTTAGAGTTGACATAAATAGAAGTTATGAGATTTATTATTCATTTGATAGTCGTTAGAAGAATAATAAATCTTATAGCAGTCTAATTCAATATGTCTTAACTCTTAAAACATATCAACATATCAATTAGAAGTCTCCACTTCCACGATCAAGACAAATCATCTTAGTTGATATGTTATAGTCTTCACAGATGAAATGCCCAATTTCATCATTGACTAGTGGCTACGAACTAAAATTTTGAATTTACAAAAAACTTGTAATTTATATCTTTTATGACTAAATCACATAAATTACATACTATGCATCTCATGGACTAAGATAATATCCCATTAATTCATTTATAAATAGTCTTATATAATTATACAATTTAATTATTTATGACATGCCAATAAATTCGATTTTAGGGCATAAACCCTAACAATATAATGGTCATTTAGAGTCTAGAAGACTAGACTTCATCTTGGTGGAATGAGCGTCTAACACCTTCCCATTCCATAACCAAATCTCGAACTAAGGTTTTTGGATAGTAGACTAGTGTTTTATCTTTTGCTTTGGTAGATTGTAACTAGGATCAAACCTTTGTAATTGTTACATAGATTGTATTTAGGACCAAAGCCTTGTAAAGTTATTCTACCAAGTTGTACTTGTATAATCAATTAATAAATTTGAGGTATTTTTGGACATGTGAGTTGTATTTTATTTTTTCTTATTTTCTTATATAAAAAAATAAATGGGGACTCCACACAATTACCGAAAAGAGAGGTGCCCTAAGCACCCTAATCTCTTTTTGAGAGCACCCCTCAAGCAGTGCGGTCTCTTACAATGGTGACCCCATTGGGGATGTCGAGGGCTAAGCTTCGTGTTAGACTTTAAATGACCAATTATATACCCTTGTGTTTTTTATGATGTTTTTGTTTGTTTGGTTGCTTATGTCATGGTATGTTTGTATGGTATTTTTTTTTTAATTTGCCATATTGATTGTTAAAAGCTTTCCCTAACTGTCATAGTGTGTGCCATCAAAACAACAAATATACATGCACCCATCTCAACATATGGTGGTAGTAACTATGGATCACTGGTCTTCATTAGATTCAAGTATCCAGTGGTGAACTTACGAACTCATAGCCTAAAGTCACTGGATCATTTCTTGTTGACTACAAAGGATAGACCATGTCATTTGGACCAACATAATGTTCATCACATTACAAGTAGGGAGGTGTAAAGTCCTAGCTATGGGAAACAATGAAACAATAAACCCACCCTACAATGTAATGACTTAGAACCTATCCTTAAGCGGGTCCATGTTAAAATTGCATTGCATTTTGTGTGTGTTTGTTTGGTTGATAGATTGATATAGATGAGGGCCTAGCTTTGTTTGACCCAATCAAGCCTTTTCTTAGGGGAGAATTTGGTCGAGATCCGAAGGAAGGCTCCAAAGAGAATCCAAGAACAATAGCCAAGCTAGCAATTCCAATTCCAAGCCTATCATAGTACTGAGGCCTATCAGCATAGAAGGCACTCCATAATTACAACATCTCAATCCTGCGTTTGACTTACAAGACAGCCTAAGCCACAAGAAGTTCGAAGACTCTGTCACCATGGCAGAGGGATAGAAGCACCCAAACACTAAAGAGCCAATGAACACTCAAGAGCTACTAAACACCATGGTAGCAAGCCAAATTCAGTTGAGGGAGGACATGAACCTTATCGTACAACAGTTTCAGAACTTGAAGGGAAGCCAAGAGGAGAACAAGACCGAACAAAATCCCCCTATCCTAGAGGGTGAGAAGAAGATTAATGAAAGGATAAATAAGATGGAGGAGGTAATCAAAAGGGCCCATAAGATGGAAGACCTCATGGATTACCAGTCGCTCTCACTTTTCCCAAATGTGAGATTGCCCCTTAAGTTCAAGATGCTGGTCTTGGACAAATTCGATGATATAGGCTGCCCTAAATCCCATCGAAAGATGTACATGAGGGTTATGCAACCCCTCGGAGCTACTAGAGCTGCTTTTAGGTGGTTCCTCAATGGTGAAGACAATAGAGCAAAAAACTAGGAAGATATTTGTTGGGAGTTTCACAACCAATACAAGTACAACATAGAAGTGGACGTGATGAGGAGAGATTTGGAGACCACTAAACAAGAGCCGAAAGACTCCTTCTTTGCCTTCATTACCAAGTGGAGGTCTAAAGTTGTATAGATGATGAATAGGCCAAATGAAGAGGAGCAATTAACCATGATTGTAAAAAACTTGTTACCTATATACCATAAATATTTGTTTGCTCAATACTTTCCAAATTTTAAGGCTTTAATTGCTGCTGATACCCAAATTGAGGATACAATAAATAATGTCACCATAAAAAATGAGGATGCACCTAAGTTTAAGAAGAATTTTGGGTCTAGTTCTAAAACTGTAGAGGTCTCTAATATATATAAACATGATCCCTATCAACTTGTTGCCCTAGTGCAAATATCACAAGGACCACCTCCAAGGCCTAGGAGGGAATTTCACGTGTTGAATATGCCAATAAGTCAAGTGTTTAAAAAACTAAAAGAAAAAGGGTTATGAAAACCCTTAGATCCAAAACCAGTTCCAAACCCATTACTCGCAAGGTTTGATGTGAGTAAAAGGTGTGCCTACCGTCAAGGCCCAAGCCACGACACTAACAAGTGTTTTAGGACCAAAATTGGAATTTAACGATGATTTCCCAACTATTTAGTTAGTAGGCCCGATTCTCAAACTATATTATTTACTAACATCTCGAGTCTCAAAGACTCGATTTTGGGCCTATAAATCGAGTCTTTGAAGCTCGGTTTTCATGTTTTGATCAAATCTGACCTGGCAGGAGGTCTACCTAGAAATTGAGTCTCTAAGACTCGATTTCCTTCGTGGCGTCCACGTGGCGATCTGGCTGTGACGTGGTTGAACCACATGGAAGACCAGGAAACCGAGTCTCTAAGATTTGGTTTCAAATAGGGTTTTTTTTTTTTTTTTTTTTTTTTTTTTTTTTTTTTTTTTTTATAAATTAATGCCTCACTCTAAGTCTCCACTCTCTCACTCACCCTCTCTCTCACATAAACCAGTCTCACTCGTCAGAACATGAAAATCGAGCCTAAAAGGCTCGGTTTATAAGCCCAAAATCAAGCCTCTTAGGCTCGAGATGTTAGTCTGTAATATAGTTTGAAAACGTGGCCTACTAATTATAATGTTTGAAAATCAGGGTTAATTTCCCAGAAAGGCCAGTGTTTTAGCCTTTGTCATGCAATTCAAGATTTTTAATAGATGCTAAGGTGATTGCACCACCTACAAGGCCTAGTATCACCAATAATCCCTTTCCCAACCATAATTTTGGGAGGGGACCAATGATTAATTACTTGATGTCTAAAGAAGAAGGAGAAAAGGACTCGTCTAAGTTAATTTATGACCTATCCAAGTGCTTTATGATGACATGGGAAGAGTTTATGGGCATGACGTCCATTGCAGGGTATGATATATAGAGTGAAGATGCTGCATAAACCCTAAATTAACCCAACATCTACATATGGGGGGAGATACTTCAAACCCTAACCAAATTACCCAATATCCACATATAGGGGGGAGACATTTCAAACCCCAAATAGACGACCCAACATCCACAAATGGGGGGGACACTTAAAACCCCCACATTTGGAGACAGACAACTCGATAGAGGCCTTGAACAAGTCTACCCAACAAACACCCACCGAAGAGGATGAGGTCCTCAAACAGCTGCAGAAGATGCAAGCCAATATATCTTTGTGGGGTTTACTCATGGCCTCATACAAGCACCGCCAGAATCTGGTAAACTTTCTCAATCAAATCCAAGTCCCTACAACCACTACTTCTCAAGATCTGAATGCTATGATTGGGTATATAAGTAGGAAACTCACTATTTCATACTCTGACAAAGATTTGACTAAGAAAGGGAAGCACCACAATGACCCATTGCACATTACCCATGATGCCAAAGGTAAGAGGATCCCAATGGTCCTAATTGATGATAGGATTGCCTTAAATGTGTGTCCTTTAAAGATTGCAAGTTTCCTGGGCCTAAACATTGAGGATTTTGTGCCAACTAATCAGCATGTGAGAGCATACAACAATAGTAGAAGAGAGGTCTTAGGAATCGTGACACTGAAGCTCACCATAGGGCTGATGATCAAGAAAGTAGAATTCCAAGTGTTGAATATAGCTTTGTGCTTTAATATGCTCCTTAGGCAACCATAGATCCATGATACAGAAGACGTACCTTCATCCCTATACCAAAAGGTTCGGTTTCTGCATGAAGGAGCCATAGTTGCCATAAATGGCAACACTTTGACCGTACCAAAGCCCCTTTTTGGTATTGATTCTGAGAAGGAGCCATTAACCTTGGACGGCTTTGAAATTGAGAAGCTTGATTTTGGAAGAAGAGAAGAAGAGGTTGAAAGGATTCCCATGGACTTTGCTCCCTACAAAAATAACAATGTGGTTGCAATGATGAGGAAAATGAATTATCTTCCAAGGATGAACTTAGGGAAGACTGTAAAGGAGGCAACTGCTTAAGTTTCGATAATTCCTATCGCTGCACCACCTTTTGGGCTAGGTTATAAACCTACTGATGATGATTTATTAGAAATGGAGGTGAGGAGGATGGCCCGTGTGAAGGCCAAAGCAAAGGGACTTCCTTGCCCCTACATTCCTACATTGAATGGAAAGTTTATCAAAGCTAGAGATAGTCAATGCTATTGGGGATTCCTTGAACCAAGGTATGATCTTGAGTCGAAAACAATGGTGCCTATATTTGAGTTTTTTTTTTACTATGACAACAAGCTCCCAGAACCAAAGAAGGAAGACACAAATTAGGTCCCGACTGATTGGGCTGATTACATGGATCCTGATGCAATGACCACGCTTTTGGGAGATGCCATTTGCAATATAGAAGAAGAAGAGTACTAGGAGACTTGCCAACATGCATTAAAAAGTCCATATGAAGGAAGAACAGATGATGAAGATGAGGAAGGGGGAGAAACCCCAAGTGATGATGATGAAGGTAGCGACAGCAAGAGTGATAGTAATAGTAACAACAGTAGTAGTGACAACAGAGATAGTGGGGACAATTACAGCAGTGATAGTGACAACAGTAGTAGTGAAGACTATGATAGCCAATATAGTGGCAATGATAGGGGAGAACCCCCTAGTGATAGAGAGGATGAAGATGTGGGGTTTTTCTATGAAGAACGCTTTGATGATGATGTGAACTACTATGATGGAGATGTAAAGGATGATACAGAAGCTAAGTATGTAGATATAGAAAATGATGTAGAAGCTGAGAATGTAGATATAGAGGATGATGTAGAAGTTGAAGATGAAAAAGTAAAGGAGGGTGTAGACGTTGAAGGTATAGATTATGATAAATACCCTTATGGGCGACCTTCGGATTGGAGTTACATTACTGATGTCAGTTCAAGATCAAGCCTTTGATATGACAAGCATGGTAGAGAAATTCCTGAGTTAGGGTCATTCCATACTTCAGAACATGGCTCACTGACCCCATACACTAAAGAAGAAGATGACATAGATGCTAGATTGGCGATACTAGATAGAAAGCTCATGATCCACAATTTCAGAAACTTAACACTAGAGAATCTTGAAGATGAAGATGAGAGAATGGAAATGAATGAATTAGAGTACTTCCCCCAATACATCTGCCCAAGCAATAAAGGGAAGAAAGATCTATTTGAGGAGTAGATGGACAACATAGAACACCTGGACACTTATGTGTTTGACAAACCTATAGATATGAAGATTGATGGTGAAAGCATAGATTATATGGATGAAGACCCCATGGTACTAATGTTGAGGGAAGAAGGGACTCACTAGGAGCCAGCCGCCATTGTTGAAACCACAACTGAGTTGGAAAACTGGGCATGGGAGGGTGCCCCCCACCTCATGGAAGACTCTCTAGAAAAGATCAAGACCGATGATCCAATCACTCCTACCAAAAACATTATCTTTGTTCCTATTAAGTCTGTTTCTGCTAGTATTATTGTTCTTGTTGAGTTCGTTTGTGATCATGTTCTTATAAAGTCTATTCCTATTGAGTCTATTGAGTCTGTTAAGAACTCTATTCCTTATAATATGATTTCTAAATTTACTTATTTGTTGGCTTTGAAAGTTTTTATTTCAGAAATTGATAAAGAAACTTTTAATAATGAGGAATTAAAACAAGGGCGAGTAGAACCTATAAAAGAAGAAACCCAACCTGTTAACCTGGGAACTAATGATGAACCTAAGATGGTACAAATAGGCAACACCTTAACCTCCTCTAAGAGAGATGCATTAGTCGTACTACTGAAAGAATTCAAAGAAGTATTTGCATGGTCATACGAAGACATGCCTGGGATTAATACAGATATAGTGCAACACTGCATTCCAACAGATCCAACCACGAAGCCAGTCAACCAGAAGTTGAGAAGAATGAAGCCAGAATGGACTCTCAAGATCAAAGAAGAAGTTGAGAAACAATACAATGCAAGATTTTTTAGGGTGGTTAGTCAGAGGGGAATTGAAGTAGATCCTGACAAGATCCTGACTTTGGCATTATGGTAAGTTAGAGGGGAATTGAAGTAGATCCTGACAAGATCAAGGCAATTGTGGGAATGAAGCCTCCAAGGACTAAGAAGGAGGATTTTTAGTGAGAATACAATACATCAGTAGATTCATAACCCAACTCACCATGACATGTGAGCCACTTTTCCAATTGCTCAAGAAAGAAGTTCCCATAGTATGAAATGAACAATGCCAAGAAGCATTTGAGAAGATTAAAAGTTATTTGATGAAGCCAACAATATTGGTTCCACCAGTACCTAAAAAGCCGTTATTGTTATATCTCACAACTACGGATAAAGCAATAGGGGCTTTGCTTGCTCAATACCTAGAGGAGTTTAGGAAAGAGAATGTGATTTATTATATTAGCAAGAAGATGTTGGCTTTTGAAGAGAAGTATTCACCACTTGAAAAAACATGTGTAGCACTTGTATGGGCAACCCGAAAACTCAGACATTACATGCTTGTTTTCAAGGTCTTGTTGATTGCAAGAATGGATCCTTTGAAATATCTGATGGAGAAGCCAGTGCAAGATGGGAAGATAGCTAAATGGGTTCTACTTCTATCAGAATTTGATATTAAATATGTGACTAAAAAATATGTAAAGGGAAGAGTGATTGCTGATCGCTTAGCCCACTATTCACTTGAAGAAACCGAAGAAATCCAAGGAGACTTTCTGGATAAGGATATCATGGGGATAGAGTTAGAATCGTGGAAGATGTATTTTGATGGAGCTACTAATCAGAATGGAAGTGGCATTGGAGTTCTCTTAATTTCTCCAAAAGGGACACACATCCTATTTTCTAGTAGGCTTAACTTTCTTGCCACTAATAATGCCACTGAATATGAAGCTTGCATAAAGGGGTTACAAGCGGCCCTAGGTCTTGGAGTGAAAGAGTTGGAAGTATATAGTGATTCATCCTTGATAATTTCTCAAATTCAGAGTAGATGGAAGATCAAAGAAGAAAAAATGATGCCTTATCATGAATGTCTGCAAAAGTTGGCCTCAAAATTCAGTAAGATTCAGTACCAATATGTGCCAAGAATGTAGAATCATATTGCAAATGCTTTAGCAACAATGGCATCCATGATGGATGGACTTAAGGAAGATAAAGCTCGACCAATAATGGTGGAACAAAAAGAAAAGCCAGCCTATTGTATGTTAATAGGAGAAGACGAGGTAATGAATGGGGAAGGTGAATGGTATTCAAACATCTTATGGTGAAAGGCTTTACATAAGATCATATGATGGAATTCATCTCCTTTGCATGATTGCCAAGGAAGCATAGCAAATAATTAAGGAGGTTTATGAGTCAAGTTATGGGCCACATATGAATGCATACATGCTATCACAAAAGATAATGAGACAAGGTTATTACTAGACTACTATGGAAGTAGACTGCGTAACTCATGTTCAAAAATGCCACTAGTTCCAAGTCCATGGAGATCTGAAGCACATGCCACCTATGCCATTACATACCATAAATTCACCCTGGCCATTCTCTACATGGGGAATAGATATTATTGGGAAGATTCACCCAATAACATCCAATGGCCATGAATTTTTACTTGTCGCTATTGATTACTTTACTAAATGGGTGGAAGCTACCTCATACAAGGTTTTGAACTCGAAGAAAGTTGCTCAGTTTATTCAAACCAATATCATTTGTAGATATGGGGTACCGCATGAAATTATTTCAGACAATGGACTGCATTTCAAAGGAGAAACAGAAAAGCTACTTTGATAGTTCAACATTCATCACCATAAATCCTTACCTTACCGTCCTTAGACCAATGGAGTAGTTGAGGTTGCAAATAAAAACATAGGGCGAATTTTGAAGAAGAGCATGAAGAACTACAAGGATTGACATTTACAGTTACCCTCTGCACTTTGGGGACATAGGACATCAATTCAGTCCTCCACAGGAGCCACTCCTCACTAATTGGTGTATGGAATGGAAGTTGTCCTTCCCATTGAAATGGGTGTTCATTCATGGAGAACAGTATTAGAGAGTGAAATCTCTGAAGTAGATTGGTTGCAAAGCAGATATGACCAATTATGCATGATGGATGAGAAGAGACTCAAGGCCTTGTATCACATTCAAGATTACCAAAGGAGACTTAGGAAAGCTTTTGACAAGAAAGTAAGAACTAGAGATTTGAAGTTGGGAGATTTAGTACTAAAAGAGATCTGAGCCCCAATTAAAGAAACAAACAGGAAGTTCAAGCAAAATTGGGCAGGTCCATTTATTTTCAAGTAGATATACTCTGGGAGAGCAGTAAGTTTGATGGACTTAGATGCAAACCCTTTTACTGAGTCAACCAATATGGATCAATTGAAGAAATACCATGTTTGAGGTAGTAGTTTCAAAACACCACATCTAAAGTGGTTGTAAATTATGTTATTTTCTTTTCTAGGTTTGTAAAAAAAAAATAAAAAATAAAATCTTGCTAGGCTGAAAACCCAAAAAGATGGTCTAAGCAAAAATTAGGGCCTCAAAAAAATATTTAAAAAAAAAAAGAAAAAGAGAAAAGAGGTAGGTTGAAAACCCAAAAGGGCAATCCACGCAAAAGGAGAGTAAAAAAAAAAGTTAAGGCAAAATTTAAGGCAAATAAAATGAACTACATGATGACCTGATCCTTCTACCAAAGAGGTACGTAGGCAACCATATATTGGTCCAGGCAAAACTTCCCCAAACCCACTATTTACCCATTAAGCACAAACCAAGAAAAAAAAAAAAAAAAAGAGAAAAAAAAATTGTTGCCCAACATTTAACCATTCCATTAAACCATGCCATTACACAAACCTTAAACCAAAAAAAAAAAAAAAAAAAAAAAACCCAAACCTTAAATAGAACCCCAAACCTGTAAGTCTATTTGTAGGTTCCATTTGTGGTAGAAGCCATGTTAGCCTCCTTATCCGCAATTTTGTTCACCAGCCAGTTAGAATATTCCATGGTCATCTTGTGAAAGTGAACCTTAACATAAGATTGATCCACTTGGTCAGCCATGTCCAAGCCCAACAACATGTTCCTTATAGAGGAAGGATTTGTGTCCACAGGAGTGAAAAATTTTCGTCATTTTCCACCAAGTATTCCCTACTCATATTGGAATTGTCTCAAGAGTCTATCAGGCTTATAGAAAGTTTCCCTCCTTAATCCAATTTAGAAGATGTGATCTGATCCTGAGGACAACAACAAAGGAGGTAGACACTTCCACCAATTACAATTTCACCGAATTGAGACACTGGATTTCTTGTTCAAAAATTTCACCCAATTGCTTTCAGTTTGACCTCGATTTTGAGGATAGTCCTACTGAGAAAATTGCTAGGACCATAATTAGCAATAGTAGGTGTAGCAACCATGTCCAGTCTTTCTATCAACCATATCTGCAAAGTCAAAGGGCTCCCAAGAAATTGTTGTGACTCTCTACCAAGAAATACAGAATCCAATCCTAAAAGAGTTTCCGTCAAGATCAGAGAAGCAGTATTATCACCATCCTTAACTTGCCTCACAATACTTATGGCTCAAGCATCCACAAAGCCAAGCCTTCCAGAGCAAAGCCAAAATTCTTTT
Organism: Quercus robur; assembly: GCF_932294415.1. Taxonomy (NCBI): domain Eukaryota; kingdom Viridiplantae; phylum Streptophyta; class Magnoliopsida; order Fagales; family Fagaceae; genus Quercus; species Quercus robur. Next base: position 27,410,343 of record NC_065540.1, on the reverse strand, counting down.
GCATGCTGTCAGACACTCCATGAGTATGCTTGTTAATAAGTTTTGAAACAATTGCATGAAGATTCACCATGTGGCCTTTAATCATGCTACTGGTAATTGAAGTAGAAAGCCCTAGAGCATTGGACAAGATTTCCCTATGTTTGGGATCAAAAGAAACTGCTACAAATTTTTTACGAGGATCATAACTCAGAATAGCTAAAAAATCTTCAATTGTGGGACAAAGTTCACAATTTTAAACCAGAATACATAGTCTTTAGTATCCCAGAACTTCACGGCGGCACGGAAAAAATCCCACTTGATCTTGACATTCCTCAAAGCCTTGATTCCCTCTAGCTTGTAGGTTGTGAAATTGGTCTTGGTGCCAAAATCGAAACTATGAACCCATCTGTTGATATTATGTGTGATTGAATGAGGAAAATTTTGATTGCTAGCCATGAATAACTCTTGCATGTGATTTCTATTGCTTAATAACTTTGATGTAGAGATTGGTTTGCAGGTTTAATGCTAAAATAAGCTCCCTTTGTCCCTAACCAGGTTTCAATAGGTTTAAAGAGTTTGTAGCTAACTGGGAAAGTGTTTCATAGTCCCAAATAGAAAAAATGTTTTTTTTAAAAAAACATAGAAAACGTGTTGGAAAAGCATGAGGAATTGGGGAAAAATTGGGTGCGCCTGTTGGCACCCCAAAGTGCTAATCGGCACCTGGCCTAGCCATAACCTAATTACCTTGTTTTGCATTTTCAGGCACTTTGTGGGTCTATTTTGGCTCTGTTTTTCACTCCAAAAAATGATTGTGCAATAAAGTTTCTCAAAAATTTGCATGATTTGTCAAACTGGGGCATTTAAACATGCCATATCCATATGTTTTTTTTAAAAAAAAAAAAAAAAATCACCTGCATCATTTATTTAAAAAAAAGGGTAAAATATCATTTTCATCCCTAAACTATCACAAAAGTTTGTTTTTCGTCCCTAAACTTTCAAAAGTTTTATTTACATCCCTAAACTTTACAAAATGTTTTGATTTTTGTCCTTCCGTCTATTTTCGTTACTTTATGTCTTATGTGGCTTGACAGAGTGATGATGTGGTACCTGACTTGGACTAGATTATTTTATTGTTAAAAATATGGACACATGGCAAAGAATTATAGGTACACATGAAAACCATTTTTTAAAAGCCCAAACTTACCCCCACTCTTTGGTGACCCACACTCCCTCCATTTGGGAAATCCTTACTCCCTCCATTTGTAAAACCCCACCCACAATGCCAGCCCAATCGGCGACCAAAATCAACATGTCCAAACCAATTGAATTTGATTACCTTCTTTGCATTTGCACATACTTTGCTCTCTGCCAATTCATTCAAGCTAAACTTAACCAATAACAACATAAAACCAAACAAAAAAAGACCGCCATAATCCATGATAGAAACAAGAAAATAAGATCAAACCATTCATCAAATATAGTTGGTAGATTCCTAGCACAATATAGAACAACATAATGCTTTGGAAAAACAAAATTATATCCAAACCCATATAAGCTATCTATTGTAGCAACCACAAGTGGTCCCAACTTCTTCTTGCTCTTCAAACATATAAAGGAATAGTTGTCATTGTTGGAATTAGAACGGTGCTCAATCACGGCTTAGGTAAAAAATTTCTATCATTTGATCTCAAAAAAAAAATATATTAAAAATACAAAGAAATGCCATAGTATATTATGAACAAAAAATTAATAACCCAAGATTGTGGCAGAGCTAACAAGAACCTAAGATCAAACCCGAGCTTTAAGGCAGAGCAACCTTTAATTTCATATCTCAACTCAGGCGGAGCTTTGCAGTTTACTTCGAATAGGAGCTATTTTGCCGATTGGGGTTGCCAGTTTGAGGGTAGTGGCATTGGAGGGTTTTCATAGTTTAGGAATTGTGGGTTAACGCATACCAACCTAAGATATGGAGATTTTGGTCTAAGGGGTAATTTTGGGCTTTTAAAAAATTTTCCCACATGTACCTATAATTCTTTGCCACATGTCTATATTTTTTATAAGTAAAATAATTTAGTCCAAGTTAGCTCCCACGTCATCACTCCATCAAGGCATATAAGATGTAATTTAACAGAAATAGATGGAAGGATGAAAATTAGAAAGTTTTGCAAAGTTTAGGGAGCAAAATAAAACTTTTGAAAGTTCAAGGATGAAAAATGAACTTTTGTGATAGTTTAAGGACAAAAATAATATTTTACCCAAAAAAAAAAAAAGAAAAAGAAAAGAAAATTAACCAAATCAAAATTTTCCAAAGTCATGCATCTATTTTCCAAACTAGGGGCATTTGGCTATGCCTTATCCCCTTTCTCTGGAACAAGTAAAATCAATCATTCCTTTTCACCAAAAAAAAAAAAAAAATGAAGAGAAAAACCCTTTTCAAAAATAAAAGGTCATCATGCATAAGTTTTCAGACTAGGGGCATTCGACTGTTCATATTCTGGTAAGTACAAATCACATCAGAATTGGTCAGATAAGTTCAAATTGTTTGCTACAGAGCTTCATCAGGTGAATTCTAAACTTGTCTCATCTAAGTTTCAGCAAGACTAAAAACTATCCAAAGATAAAGATCTAAGAAGTTAATACAATTTGTCTAAGGAATACTTTTTTTTTTTTTTTTTTTTTTTTTTGTCTTTGCAAGAAAATTAAGATAAAGGTTAAGCATCATTCGGACTTCGAGTTTGCCTACAGGAAGATCTCCTAGACCCACCTTCAGAGGAGCCACCCTCAGTGTCTCCTTCTTGACTTGCATAAAACCGAGATTCTTGTTGCCGGTTCTAAAGTTCAAGATTTTGATTCTCTCCTCCAAGGATCTTGTTTTGGCATTAGCCATTACCAATCGGCTATTCTGAAAAATCACCAAAGACAAGAGTTAAATCCATTACCATGGATTTCAAGCAAAAAGCATTAAGGAAGCATCATCCTTTACCCAATTCATTTCATTGAGCACATATTGGGAAGATTGAGTGCATGCCACCAACAACAAACATCCAATCATCCGCATGCTTTCTTCCACAAGATCGACACCAACCTAAAGCACAAATTCACAAGTTCAGAAATGACTCAATGAGCAAAAATGTGGATAGAAGACTAAAGGATTCAGGAACATACCGGGTCATTCTAGGGGACATTTAGGGTATACTCTGGCCGGTCTAAATTCATAGAGCTGAATGACCCATCAGGGTTCATTATTTCGTATTGCTAGGCGGGAAAATGAGGATATGTCTCCATGAAAGAACTAGAAGAGTCATCAACATGGCAAGGAGGAGGACTCTCCTCCTCTTCAGAGGATGAAGCCTAAAAGTGCAATATGAAGATATTTTCACAACAGTTAGAACAAAGAAGATAAAAGATAAGGATGCAAGACATGGTGTGAATTGACTTTGGAAAGAAAGAAAGCTTTTGATGTTACAGGAATGCCAGCTAAACAACCCTGCAATTGAGTTTGGTCAAATTCAAGATAATCTCCTAATGTCCCCGAAACCACATGGCCGACTCGATCATGAGCAATTTCTTCATTAGCCAAAAGGTCTACCAACCGGATGGAGGGACAAGGATGAGCAATAATTTTCTTAGGAGGGTACACATGTTGAACTTGAGCCAGTACCGAATCGCTAAGATACTAATATCTCCTGTGGCCACACTCAAACAACACATGGCGGCCATTCATTTCCTAAGCCCATGCACACTTTGCATGCTCCTCACATCCAAGCCAAGGATTTAAAGACATTTGAAAATCACAAAGAACCTGGAATGAAAAGAAGTCAAACCGCAAAAACGAGAACACAAAAATCTTAACCAAACACAAAACCCCTAGAAAAAAAAAAAAACTCACATCATCGGTAGTTATCACCATACGCCAAGCCTGCAAAGAACACTTGGGAGGCGTTGACGGACGATACTTAGGTAGCCAACGAAAAGACCTTGGATACTTATCATCAACATCTTCTAAAAATTGTGGACCAACTCCAAAATATTCATACATCTAGACCTAAAAAGAATCAATAAACCTCATCAACATCGCAACAATACAAATAACCTTTACAAAGCATGCTTAACCGAGAATTTAAAACCTTACCTGCCAAACAAATGGCGCACCTCTTAAGCTTGAAAGGTTGCGTCGAGAAAGCTAAGTCATGAAGTGCAAGAGGGTTGCATAAGCCATGCCACCCCAATCATAATTTTTGATTTGGCCAATATCCCCTAGACTCCATAAATAACGTAAACTCACAGTGCTCCCTAAGTCTGGACATAAGAGAGTTCCAATGAAGAGAAGCATGAACATACGAGTGTCGGTTGCTATAGTTTCACAATGGTCAATATTGGAGTACAGCCACATCAAGGTTACATTCTTACTCCTAACTTTTGGAGGCATCGCACTCAAAAGACCTCTAATTTCCACTGATGTGATGGAATCATTAACTTTAATTCTTTCACCACCCAATTTTAAGAGAGTAATGGCTAAGAAGTCAGTGTCGGCATCACCTCACCAATACTCGAAAAATGAAAAGTGCAAGTGGTGTCCCAGAATCACTCCAACAAGGCAAGAAGCAATTGGAGGTCCTTCTATCCATTGGTATCATGATCTAACAGAGCTCAAAAAAAGTTCTGGAAGCCGGCTTCATTAAGGACATTCTTAATGTCTGGAGACAATGCTTCCCACCTGTACTTCAACATCAGAAGACTACCTTGACTCTTGAGGTTCTACAAAATAAAGTTTAGCCAATCATTGAGATGTTCACAAAATGCCATGTCCCAAAATACTCATTCCAAAATTCCAACCAATAAAATAATTTCCCAAAAAAAAAAAAAAAAAAAACCAAACCCTAATGGCTATTCCATAAATTCAAATTCAATGACATCCCAACAATATCCCCATCAACCCCAAAAATTCTTCATCTCTATAAGTTCATTCAACAATGACTCAAGCACATGCTGAACACAAAAAAAAATTCATGCCAAAAAATAATTCCATACCAACAAAAAAGATTCCATGACCAATAAGAAAAATTCCATATCAACACAAAAAATTTCCATGCCTGACACACAAAAAATTTTCCATACCCATGAAAATTTCCATACTCCTAAAATGAAGCCTACACATCCCAACAAAATTTCCACACTCATCAAAAAATGAGTTTACTCAATCATGCCTACACATCAAATTCTCATGATTTCAATACCCACAAAAACCAAGCCAAGATTCATCCAACAATACTACAAGCTACATACAATCCAAGACTTCATGAATCATCAACATTGTCCAAAATTCACAATACCAAACAATTCAACAATTCAAAAAATGCCCCCCCCCCCCCCGCCCCCCCAAAAAAAAAACCCCACATGACCACACAATGATTTCTAACCAAATCCTACAATGTTCAAAACTCCCACAAAACAAACAACAACAAAATGACAATGTCCCACCATAAAGTTCTCAACAAAACATGAAATCAACAAATTTACCAACAAAGGAAAAAAAAAAAGAGCTTACCTTGAAATTCTTTTTGGATGAGTGTGGAGCATGGGTTTTAGGGTGTTGAAGGAGCCCCTCTTCCTCATTCCATTCTAGGGATGGAGATATTTCTTCCCATTGAAAGTAAGAAAAGTTGGTCCATGAGAAGATGCCATGGGAGTGCAAAGATGGAGCATTGAAAATGGGTTTTAAAAAGAATGGGTTTTGCAAAGATGATGAAGAACTCAAGGATCTGAAAAGATATTTTGAGAGATGAAAGAAATCAAGTTTGGAAGCCTAGAGAAGTGATTTTCTAAGCAAGAAATGGTATAGAAGTGAAAAAATGCAAAAAAAAAAAAAAAAGAGAAAGAAGAAGAAGCTTGTGAATAGTGACAATGGAGAAAGAAGAGAGAGTGAAGAAGAATTTAAAAAAAAAAAAAAAAAAAAAAAAAAAAAGCAAACCTAATGAAAGGGGGCCAAAAAATTCGCCAATGGAGAAAGAAGAGAGAGTGAAGAAGAAGTAAAAAAAGAAAGAAAGCAAACCTAATGAAAGGGGTCCAAAAAATTCGCACCCCCCCCCCCCCTTCTCTCCCCCCTCTATTAAAACACAATATGAGTTACTCTGTCAACTCATGTTTGATTGAGTTGACTCAGACTCACAAAAAAAAATTGTTTTATTTTTAAATGATGTTGAAATGAAATGATGGATAGATAAATTAAAAAAAAAAAACTTTTCAAGGAATTTCCAATAAATAAATAAATAAAATAGATGGCATTAATTTCAAGAAAATTTCAAATTTTGAAGTAAAAAAATATTCTCAAGGATGTCCAAGAACAAAGGGTTTCATTTTTCAAAAGAGAATTTCAAATTTCAAAACAAAGATGATGAAAAGAAAGTTTTTCAAAGGACCCCCAAAAAATTAATGGTTTTTCTTTTTGGAGAAGAGATTCAAGTCTTAAAGCAAAATGAAAAGGGAGGGAAGGAAAAATAAGAAAAATTGCACATCTCAATATGATGGAACAATAAAGCACTAATCATTTAAAAATCTAATCCCAGACTTTGGTCTTTTGCAAGCAAAGCCCCAAATTCAGATTGAGATAAAGAAGCCTTTTAGTCGCCCCAAATTCAAACTGAGATAGAGATGCCTCTTAGTCGCCCCAGATTTAGACTGAGATGGAAAAGCCTCTCAGTTGCCCCAGATTCAAACTGAGATAGAGAAGCCTCTCAGTCGCCCCAGATTCAGATTGAGATAGAAAAGCTTGTCAGTCACCCCAAATTTAGATTGAGATAGACAAGTCTTCAATTGCCCTAAATTCAGATTGAAATAGAGAAGCCTCTCAATCGCCCCAAATTTAGATTGAGATAGAGAAGCCTTTCAGTCACCCCAAATTCAGACTGAGATAGAAAAGCCTTTTAGTGGCCCTAGATTCAGACTGAGATAAAGAAGCCTCTCTGTCGCCCCAGATTTAGATTGAGATAGATAAGCCTCTTAGTTACCTCAAATTTCTAGATCGAGTGAACATAGTTCTTGATTGCCTCATCAACATTCAAGATTTAATTTTGGTTCATCAAATTATCAAGAAGATAAAGTATTCATAGTTCTCATTTTTTTCATGACAATAAAACACTAGTTCTATGTCCCAAGGTTTTAGGTTCTAGGGATAGGCAATCTTTAAGTCAACCTTGATTAAATCATGGTTGCTAAAATCAGTGTCTTTGTTTTACATTGACATTCGCTTTACAAGCTTTGTTAATGAAGGGCATTCTATAGACACTTGATTTTGCACCCATAATTTAATCTTGGAAAATGACTAGAATGACCATTCATATACCCGAAAAAATCATAGTTGCATTAAATGCATTAATTCATTCATTGCATATCATAAAATGATCTTGAGATTCTAACAGTCATGACGATATGTTCGATTCCCGAATCGGACTGTTGGATTGGAAGATATTACATAATCAAGTTTTCACGATTTGTATGCATTTTGTTTGGATAGAGTTGATCACGTGTGATTAAGTTAAATTAATTATGATTGGTTAAACAATTAAAATTAATTAAATAATTATGTGATTGGTTGTAGGTTTTTGTCAAAAATAAGCCTACTTGCATGGGAATAAAGTGGATAATCAAATAACAAAGAAATTGTTGATAATTAAGTATTTTTAGAATATTTATTTATTAGATAATTATTACTTTAGAGACCTGATCATCAAGAAAAAGGGATATAGTTTTTAGAATATGAATTAAAGGCGCGTCTAGGTGTAATTCTCGAATAAAAAATTCCCAAAAAAAGAGTCCAAATCGAGCCAAAATTGGAAGAGGGGCTCAGCATCTAAGGGGGCTAATCGACACTCTTGGAGTGTCGATCGGCATTTCGAGGCCCAGCCCAGGAACCTTTTATTTAAGATAAATCCTATCTTTTTCGAATTTTTGGGGATAACGATGCATTCTAATTCGTACCTAATCTAATTCTTCTTATTTTTCAAGCATCCAACCTCTATAAATAGAGGAAAAAGATCAGAACTCAGGGCCCTTCTTTTTCTGACTTCTTTGCTCCCCTTACGTTAAAGACATTCTGGAAACCTTGGCTTTAAGAATTTCTTTTTTGTAAGTAAAATATTTTAGATCTCAAAGAGGTGAAAATTTCTTTAATCTCTAAAGTATTCTTCCACTGAATGGTATATTCATGCAAGTAGGTATTTAATTTTGTTCTTGCATTTATTTTTTTTCTTTTCTCTTATTTGATATATTTGTGTTGTTCATTGCATGTTTTTTCTTTATGAATATGTGTCTGATGTCATTGGTAATATGGTCTTGTTTACAATTCATTTATGCATGTTTATATGTTTAGTTGGAATTTTTTTTAGTTGATTAACATGTTTGTGATTTAATTCTTCTTTATCAAAATCTACAATTAATTACTACAATTAAAAAAAAAATAAAAAAAAAAACAGATCTGTATTTTCATTAAATACAGTTCTGAATTTTTCAAGAATACAAAAATGATCTGTATTTTCATTAAATACAGATTTGAAAATTTTTTTTTTAATGATAAAAAATGGTTTTCTTCTTAAATAAAAATTGCAGATTTTGGATATTTTAAAGGGTGAATTAATGTTGGTTTTAGAGATTTTTATATGTCATATCATGCATTTTTTGAAAGGGTATATAATGGTCACTTAGAGTCTAGAAGACCAAACTTTGTCTGGGCGAAACGGGTGCTTAACACCTTCCCATTCTATAACCTAGCTCCTGAACTTAGGTTTTTGGATAGTAGACTAGTGTTTTATCTTTTGTTTTGGTAGATTGTAACTAGGATCAAAACTTTGTAATTTTTACATAGATTGTATTTAGGACCAAAGCAATGTGGTCTCTCACACCACCACCACCATGAAAACCACCACCGGCCACAAAACCCAAAGAAAGAAAGAAAGAAAGAAAAAAAATCCCAAAAAACTACACATCAAAGCCCACCACCACCAAAAAACCAACTGTAGAGAGGGAAAATTCCCGACCTATCACAAGCTGACACGTCACATTACCAAGTCCACAAAATACAGCCAATTACAAAGCACCATGTATTGCTACTAGGTTTTGCTATCACTATTCAGAAGCCAACGGAAAGTTGCCAAGTGTCATGCAAAAACCAATCACGCATTAGCATACATGTAAGCGATGACACAAGCAGCCTCGCACGTGTAAGCGATGACACAAGCAATCCAGCACGTGTAAACGATGACACAAGCAGTCCAACACGTGTAAGCGATGACACAAGCGGACCAATCAAGTTGTGACATCACCAATCAGACTCCGCCACGTGTTGCTCACCCACCTCCAAACTCCTATAAATAGAAGCCTTCCTAAGACATTTAGGAGGACGAAGATTCGGAAGTGAAGAAGCTCTGCAAAGATCAAGCCTCAAAGCCTCCAAGAACTTCAAGAACTTCAACCCCAAGATTGGAGAACATTCGAAGCAGAATCATCCAGATCATCTACCTAGATCCTAAAGTTTGCGAGAATCAATCCAAAAGTGTCCGGAAACATTAACAAATCACAAGTTAGTGAAGCTTTACGGACCCAAGCCTCCAAAACCCCGAAGAACTTCCACCACAAAACTTCGAAGACGAAGAACATACGAAGAACACGAAGAACGTGAAGAACAAAGGATTTCTAACAAGCTCATAGCCAGAGATTCATTGTAATTCTATTTCAGCAATCTTCGATCCACCCCTTAACCAAATTGAAGGATATTTTGTGTTCAAGTCAAAACCACATGACCACAAATCCAATCAATAAGTCTTGCAAGGAGATCGAATCAAAGGATCACTCTTTTGTAATTTCAGAGAATTGTACCACACAATCATCAATACAAATTCGTATTTGTGAAACTATTTTACTTGTTTGATTTATTTCAAACTAGAAATTTAGTCGCTTACAGATTCTGGCACGCCTTGTGGGACCTCTCTGCCTCTCATCTCCTTCTTCTTCAAAGAAAGAAATCTTCATCATCTTGCTACCAACTCCAATGGCCTCTAGCAAGAACATTCAAGCTTCAACAATAGCTGCTTCAACTAAACTTGGTACGACTACCACCAACCACTACATTGGTGTAATCAATTGTAGCCAACCCAAAGCAAACAAACAACTTCAATTTCAATCAACCAAGGAAGCCAAGGTCCAGACAATCATCTCCTTAGACCCTTTCACAAGAAACAAGGTCATTAACAAGGACATCTCTACCTTGGAACACCTCAAGTATGGGGGCAAATCCCCTTCTTCCTACATAAGAAGTTGGTTGCATGATTTCTCTCCCATCAAAAGGAACCCAAAAGATGAGAGTCCACGTGCTCACATCAAAACACTTTCTTCTCCATCATCTTGGGAAGTAGTCTCAGTCATGATGACTAACACCTCTACCATGGAAGAAAAGATGGCCGAAATGGAACAAAGGGTTGTCCTTCTCACAAAAGCACTTAAAGATAAGGACCTCCAAATTGTAACTTTGATGAACAAACTCGAAGTACAAGATCTTGGTGAATCAAGCCATGGTCATAAATTCACATCTACGAAGGATGACGAAGGGAGAGAAATTGAAAACACTCCCCGACGAGAACAATCTACTTCGGTTGCTTCGTTGTCAGTCCAACAATTACAAGACATGATAACAAATACCATCCGAGCACAATATGGAGGTTCTTCTACAAGTTCTCTCACATATTCAAAACCCTACACAAAGCGCATTGACAACATGAGAATGCCAAATGGGTATCAACCCCCCAAGTTCTTGCAATTTGATGGCAAAGGAAATCCTAAGGAACACATTGCTCACTTTGTAGAAACTTGTGAGAACACAGGGACTCAAGGAGGCCTCCTTGTAAAGCAATTTGTCTGTTCACTCAAGGGAAATGCCTTTGATTGGTATACAGACTTAGTACGTGAGTCAATCGACAGTTGGGAGCAACTCACAAGAGAATTTCTAGACCGATTCTATAGCACGCGTCGCACGATGAGCATGATGGAGCTTACTAATACCAAGCAATGGGAAAATGAGCCAATGGTCGATTATATCAGTCGATGGCATTCTTTGAGTTTGGATTGCAAGGATAGACTTTCTAAAATATCTGCTGTAGAGATGTGCATCCAAGGCATGCATTGGGGACTTCTTTACATCCTTCAAGGGATAAAGCCCCGAACATTTGAAGAGTTAGCAACTCGTGCCCATGACATGGAGTTGAACATTGCTAGCCACGGAAGTACAAAACCTCCCATACCTAAGGAAAACAGAAGGGAAGTAAAGAGGAGTGATAGGAATGCAAAAGTCAGCCTCAAAGACCCAATGGTTGTTAACATTGCTGGAGTCAAGGTTCTAAGAAAATGAGCAAATGCAAATGAAAAACAGCTTGAAGGATGGCAAAAGAACGAAGTGCGTCGCCTGACTTTTAAGGAACGTGAGCAAAAAGTATACCCGTTCCTCGATGAAGATGTGCCAAACATCTTAGAACAACTATTGCAATTGAAGCTGATTGAATTGCCAGAATGCAAGTGGCCAGAAGACATGGGGAAAGTTGATGACCCTAACTACTGCAAATATCATCGCATCATTGGCCACCTAATCCAAAAATGCTCTGTCTTCAAAGAACAAATCATGAAACTTGCCAAAGAAAACAAGATTGATCTAGACTTCAATGAAGTTGTCGGGTCAAACCATGTGACCGTTGCTTGTGATGTACTTCCAACTCTCAAGCAGGGGGCAAACACCAACCAAGCTTACAAGTTGATCAACAATGATGATGTAAGGATCGACCCCATCAATGGGAAGTTCCTTAAACACTTCTATGCTTGAACATCAAGGATTGCTCCTTGGTAAGAGTTTAAACTGCCCACTGTAGTGCTACAAGAGTACATGATGTCTTCCTATTACCCTTGAAAGCGTACCAACAAGGAGAAATTAATCCTACTCCATGTCACCAATTGCGAGTGTGGCATAGCGGTTGGACGCCCGTATCTCCCTTGAGGCCAAGGTCTCGGGTTCGATTAGTGGTGATACCCACTATTACACACTGCGCCCCCCTTTTTGCCAAAAAAAAAAAACACATAAGAAAAAAAAATATTTTAAACTACGTGATGACTTGATCCTTCTCTGGGGTACATAGGCAACTTAGTACCTTTTGCTGAGTTCAGTCACGCACTAAAAAAAAAATTATTAAAAAAAAAAAAGATCATCAAAAAAAAAAAATCTGTTGAACTACGTGATGACTTGATCCCTCTCTAAGGTACGTAGGCAGCTTAGTACTTGTCACTACGTTCAGTCACATGAAAAGAAGAAGGATGGCCAGTCTAACTTGAGGAGTTTTCCAACAGTCATCAATGCGCTTTTAAGGTCCCTTTGGTTGGCAAGACATTGCTTAAAGACATACAACTGTTCAATAGGATGATCAAAGATCGTTGTAGTAGAAAATGAAGACTGTAAGGAGTTGACATTGCTTAACTTTCTTTCAAATGATGATGAACATAAGTTGATGCTTGGTTGTGGAGTAAAATAAAATCTCCAACCTCTTTTGCAAGAAATGAAGTCTTCATGGCATTGCTCATCTTCTATGGACATCCTCCCACATCTTTGAAGTATACTTTGCGTCACTTATCTCCTGGGGGCATCTCCTTGTACCTTCCAAGTCTAGGCTACATCGTCTCTCTTCTAGGTTGTGCCACTGTATAGCTCTGAAATTAGAACCACATCATCTCCCTTCTAAGTGGTGTCATTTCACATCATGTCTCTGAAATCTGGATGACGTCAACTTCCTCTGGAATGATGATAAATTATATATCTGAAGTCGGTGTGGCATCATCTCTCCTCTATAGGCATATTCGTGCAATGTCAAAATTCTTGGTAGCATATTTCAACATCTTCAAAGTCTTGGTAGCATGTTCTAGCGTCTTCAAATGTTATGCACCCTTGATGTCTGAGCTATGTTGCCTCTAAAAAATTGATGCGACTTCAATGCAAGTGCAAGTGCTAATGTGAAGTGTTGTTGTGGCTTCATGGCAAAGATTAACGTTGGCACAGCTTCGGTGAAAATGGAGTGTTGACGTGGCTTCATGGCTTCAACGTGAATGAAGTGCTGACGTGGATTCATGGTGAAGATGAATGTTGGCATGGTTTCAGTACAAGGATAAATGCTAGCACAGCTTCATGGCAAAGATGAATGTTGGCACGGCTTCGGCGAAAATGGAGTGTTGAAGTGGCTTCATGGCTTCAACACAAATGAAGTGTTGTCATGGCTTCGTGGCAAAGATGAACGTTGGCACGACTTCGGCAAAAATGAAGTGTTGACGTGGCTTCATGGTTTCGGCACAAATGAAGTGTTGACATGGTTTCATGGCAAAGATGAATGATGACATAGCTTCGGTGCAAATGAAGTGTTGACGTAACTTCATGGCAAAGATGAATGATGACTTAGCTTCGATGCAAATGAAGTGTTGACGTAACTTCATGGTAAGGATGAATGTTGTCACAGCTTTAGTGCAAATGATGGTATGACTTCAATACGAGTGCAGGTACAAAATGAAGTGTTGGCATTGCTTCATGGCAAAAAATGAGTGTTGACACAGTTTCGGCATGAATGAGGTGTAGATGTGGCCTTAATGCAAATAAAATGTCGAGTCGAGGCAACTTTATGGCAAGGATGAATGTTGTCACAGCTTCAATGCAAATGATGGTGCAAACTTCAATGCGAGTGCAAGTGCTAATATGGAGCATTGTCATGGCTTCATGACAAAGATGAAGTGTTGACGTGGCTTCATGGCGAAGATGAAGTGTTGACATGGTTGCTTCGACGCGAATGAAGTGCTGACGTGGATTCATGGCGAAGATGAATGTTGGCATGGTTTCAGTACAAGGATAAATGCTAGCACGGCTTCATGGTAAAGGCTCTTGATGTGGCTACGTTGCAAAGACTGTTGAGATGGCTGCGTCAAAAAGACAAGTGTTGGTGCAGCTTAATTGCAAGGCAAATGCCAGTACAACTTCAAGGTCAAGTACTAGTAATAGCATCATTGTATCAGGAATACTGGGCAATAATTTGATAATATGGAGACAAACATTACTGCAAGGACGTTGTGTAAAGTCCCTAAATAAAGATGGAAGTCACGCTAAGAATGTTGATGTAAAGCTTGATGCTAAAGCCTAAAAAACAAGGGAAGCATACTGCATAACAAAAACAAGCAACAACAAATTGTCAGAGGAAAATCTCATGGCACGACCAAAAAAAAAAAAAATATATATATATATATATATATATAGAGAGAGAGAGAGAGAGAGAGAGAGAGAGAGAGAGAGAGAGAGAGAGAGAGAGAGAGAGAGAGAGAGAGAGAGAAAGAGAGCTTCAATTTTAATCACTAGCCTGTCAAAAAAAAAAGGGTTAGTACAAACAAAGCATAAAAAATTATATATATATATATATATATATATTTCTCTGCATAATTTCTCTACACTTAAAGTATCATACTACCCATTAAAGGCTGTTTGTACAATGCATGCCCCAAATGGCCTTATATAGAGATTTGTGGAGCACAAAGTCAGATTTTGCAAACACTTAAAGTCAAGGAAGTCTGCACCAAACTTTGAAAAGAAAAGGGTGCTCGTAAATGTATCATGCTGTCAGAAAGAAAAAAAAAAATTACACTAGACCTTAGAAACAACCTATTAGCCTGCAGAGAGGAAAAACTATGGCACTAGACTGTGAATGAAATTCTAGGCTAGCAAAGGGAAGTTTCTTGTTCTACTGTGTCACCAACCCCTTGAGAACAGCAGAGACACTCAGTAGTTACCCTGGAACCATTCCCTGCCTGGATTGTCAAACGTTGTCAGAATGGCCACCGCTAAAGTAGACCAAGGTGGCAACAAGTCCAACAATGCCTGCAGTCTCCCATTCCGGATTTATAAAAAAATTCTGACAAGATTTCACAAAAATCAACCCACAGAAATCTTCTAAGGACTTTGATGTACAAAACCCAGAAAGATCTTCAGCAATGGAGCCGCCACGCACCACCACGAGTGGCCACAAACTCCTAAATGTCCCGCCGGTTTCTCATTCAAATCTGCACAAATCTGAAAAAATTTTCACAAAACTGGTGCCACCACTAGATCTATCGGCCCACGATCTACAAAACCTTAAAATTTCAAACCCAAAAACGGCTACACGTGCCTCCACGCGCCGCCACAGACTCGCGACGACCCTAGGCCTAGTCCTTCAAATCTGTGCAAATCTGCCCATGATTTTAGAAAACTGACTATACCATGGTCTTCTACGGCCTTAGATCAACAAAACCCAAAAATTTCAGGCCCAAAAACCCAAGCACACGCCTCCACGTGCCGCCAAAAGATTCGGCGGTGGTTGCCTTCAGTTTACGTGCCACCTCACCAGCCAGGCGCTCACACGTGCCCTCAGCGCTATGACGTCATGGATGACATCATCCTTTACTACCGATCTGACCCGTTTGTCCAGACGACCCAGTTTGACCCGGACTGACCTGCAAATCTGACACAGTCCGAATTGCCTGCAAAAAAAAAAAAAAAAAAAAAAAAAAAAAAAAAAAAAAAAAAAGAGAGAGAGAGAAAATGCTTTGACCAATTGGACCTTTGACCTTGACCAAAAAGTCAAAATTTTCAAAACGGACTTGTCCCACTCAATTTTTCGAGTACATTCTGATTTTGGGACCTATTTCTTCATTTGAAACTTAGAAATTGTGCAAACGTCCGATTTCCAAAAAAAGTTGACTTTTGTGCAAATGTTGACCAAATGTCAAAATTTTTAAGATGGACCTATCTTGCTCAATTTTTCACGTACATTCCAATTTTGGAGTCCGTTCCGTCAATTGCACAAATGACTCGATTCCAAGTGTTCAAAACTTAGGCTCTCAAGATCAAAATTTGAGATTTATCCACTTGGTCTGGATTCTCTCAAGGTTATTCTCAAGCCTTCATCAAGGCTTCCCTTTCGAAGAACAAATGAACTATCACAAATGTGTCTTGAACTTGAAATTACATTGGGTCATTAGTTCAACCTACCATTCCCATTCGGTGCCTACGAGTCTTCAACCTACCATTCCCGTTCGGTGCCTACCGTTCCCATATACCGTTCTCACCAAAAATTCTTAACTACCATTCTCAACTACCTATCTACCATTTTTCATCTCTCTACTATAAATAGGAGGGCCGGGTTCATCAAAAACTCATCAAAAAAAAAAAAAAAAAAAACATTGAATCATGAAATGAAGATTTGCTTCTTTCAGATTTTCAAGTCCTCCTTTTCACAGCCATTTCTCGCTATGACCTCATCATTCTCAACACTTAGCAACCGATATTGCTTTATAATCGGTTTGAGATCAACCCTCTCATGGTTTGGTCAAAACCCTATTTACAACATCATTGCAGTTTTGAGATCCAAACAAATTTTGTTTCTCACCTTAATGACCGCATTTGTCCATAAAATTACTCATAACAAGGCCTGTATCGTCCTCCCATGCTTCCGTGGACTTGGTTGGCTAGGAAACCCAAGTCCAGTGGACACACCTGTTCCTAACCTCAGGGCTCCCATAGTCTCTTTCCAATTGCTTGGTCTTCCAGCAGAAGCAGTGGTTCGAAACAAATAGCAACTTGGCTGGTTTCTAAGACCAGAATCACAAGTTAGCTCCATCTTTCATTTTTCTGTGCTTTTCCAACAAGTGGCAATAGGTGAAGATGATAAAAAGTGTTGGGATATCCTACAAATTGTCTTCCATCCAACACTTAAAACAACCTCCAAGGCACCAGCTCATCAGAATTCAGCCTTTGGTGCCAGTAAATGGTCACCAAAGCCTTATTCCACGTCCCCACCACTGTAGGACCCAAAGGTCATCGTTGCTGGTACCTCAAAATTCACTTTCTAGAATTACCCCAACTTAAAATCAGCTTGAAGAATTTCAGAAGGTACTCTTCTGAAATTACTTCAACTTAACGTCCGTCGGCATGGTCCCATCACACAGGCACATTTTATAACTTGCCACCGGACCTCATTCAGCATGCAGTCAGTCCCATATCCAAAGGTGTACTTCCCATAAACATCTACACCAGAAGTTCCCCAACATACAGGGCCAGCACCATGGTGGCGTATGTTTCACCCATTTGCTTTGCTTCATCTCCGTCTTCTTCATTGCCACCACCAGCATACCCAGAATCCATAAGCTTCTGAAATTACCTCAACTTAACTTGAGTGATACAATTACACACGCGCATTCAACCACTTTCCCACATGTCCTCGCCGTAATCCAAAGCATGATCTTCTGAAATAACTTCACCAGAAGTTCTTAAGAACACGAGGTTATCCCCATGATTTTGCATGTTGTACCCAACCACCATTCTCTCATCTTCCCCATCTTCAACACCCTGTGATCTTCGCCAACGATCCAGAACACTCTTTTGAAATTACTTCAACTTAACCTCTGTTGAGAAGGCTCCATCATGCGAGTACATTCAAATACTCACAGACCCATTTTCAGTCTCATCAAAGCCTTTCATATGGGTGGGTCTACTCTTCGGAAATTATCTCATCCCGTTGAAAGCTCCACCACCTTCAACTACTTCACTTAAAAAGTCAAATGTAAAGATATATCTTCAAAACTCATTCCCACACCACACTCCGAAACTATGTGCGTGAACGAGTCTCGAGGGGGCATTTGTAGAGACTAAAAATTCCCGACCTATCACAAGCTGACACGTCACATTACCAAGTCCACAAAATACAGCCAATTACAGAGCACCATATATTGCTGCTTGGTTTTGCTATCACTATTCAGAAGCCAACGGAAAGTTGCCAAGTGTCATGCAAAAACCAATCACACATCAGCATACATGTAAGCGATGACACAAGCAGCCTCGCATGTGTAAGCGCTGACACAAGCAGTCTCGCACGTGTAAGCGATGACACAAGCAGTCCAGCATGTGTAAGCGGTGACACAAGCAGTCTAGCACGTGTAAGCGATGACACAAGCAGACCAATCAGGCTATGACATGTGTCACCAATCAGACTCCGCCACGTGTTGCTCACCAACTTTCAAACTCCTATAAATAGAAGCCTTCCTAAGACATTTAGGAGGACGAAGATTCAGAAGTGAAGAAGCTCTGCAAAGATCAAGCCTCAAAGCCTCCAAGAACTTCAAGAACTTCAACCCCAAGATCGGAGAACATTCGAAGCAGAATCATCCAAATCATCTGCCTAGATCCTAAAGTTTGCAGGAATCAAGCCAAAAGTGTCCGAAAACATCAACAAATCACAAGTCAGTGAAACTTTACGGATCCAAGCCTCCAAAGCCCCGAAGAACTTCCACCACAAACCTTCGAAGACGAAGAACATACGAAGAACATGAAGAATGCGAAGAACAAAGGATTTCTAACAAGCTCATAGCCAGAGATTCATTGTAATTCCGTTTCAGCAATCTTCGATCCATCCCTCAACCAAATTGAAGGATATTTTGTGTTCAAGTCAAAACCACATTACCACAAATCCAATCAATAAGTCTTGCAAGGAGATCGAATCAGAGGATCACTCTTTTGTACTTTCAGAGAATTGTACCACACAATCATCAATACAAATTCGCATTTGTAAAACTATTTTGCTTGTTTGATTTATTTCAAACTAGAAATTTAGTCGCTTACACCAACAACAAACCAAAACCAACCACCAGAAACGCACTACCACCAACAAACCAACCACCTAAACCACAACTCATAGCCACTAAACCCACGCACCATTGAGAAAAAGAGAGGCGTGGATGAGAGAGAGAAACAGAGGATTGAGTGGGAGGAGAGTGGGTTGGTTTAGAGAGAGAGAAAGAAAGGAATTAGAAAAAAAAAAAGTAATGGAGGGATAAGAGGGTTAATGGTGTTAGGGTTTATTTTGTATTTAAGGACCAAATTGGTCACTTTATAAAAATATATTGAACCTAACTATCATCAATCCAAACTTCAAGGGTGTTTACTGGATTTTAACTTAAAATAATAATAATTATTATTATTATTACAATGAGACATTCTTCATTTGTCTTGGAATTGAGATGTGCTATTTTATATTAAGGATTTATGTTATGTTTGGAAGTTTTTAAAATTTTAGAACAAAATAGAATAAATAATTTATAAAAGAATGTAATCGAATGGAAATAATGTATTTCTCTATTGTGTCAATTGTTAGGGAGTTTATAAAATGAGAAAAGGAAAGGGAAGAATTATATACTTTTACTAGCTATTATATTATTCAACTTTTACTTTCTTCCCTACAAAATGAGGAAAAAATTGGAATTTCATCTCCTAAAAAAAAAAATTTGGAATTTCACTTCTCATTAAAAGAATAAGTTTTCCTCTTATTGTTGGAATGAATGCTAAGGAATTGGAATGAAATAAGCATTCTCCCACAACCATTCCATTCGTTCTTATTAAACTTCCAAACAACAAAAAGGATAAAATATTCTTTTAAAAAAATCTTTTCAATTCATTCCATTTCATTTCGCGGCCATCCCAAATGGATTGTTAGTATCTCATAAATATAAATATGAATATAGTGGTATATTATTTAAAAACAGTCATCATTAAAGTTACTCAAAAAACCTATTAACTCAATCCACCCACCTAATTTGACTCAAACTGTTGACAAACAAACAATTTTAATAAGATCAATAATCAACCGAGGCTTTCCAATGTTCAAACCTGACCTTTTTCATGTTGTTTGTTAAGTGTGGATGCTTGCCACCTACCTCCCCCCCACCCCAATCATCCAATGACACTTCTCTTGCTTCAAGCTTCCAACCTCAATCCTAACACTAGGAACCCAAAATTTGGTATTAGAAACTCTAAATCTACAATCGGAGACACCAACCCTCTCTCTCTCTCTCTCTCTCTCTCTCTCTCTCTCTCAGCATCTTGTCTCCATTTACTAGTCTCCCTTTTTGTTCAACTGTCATTCCCTATTGTTGATGCCCATTTTTGCAAATCTGTACCCAAAAAGCCCATGAGGAAGAAAGCCCAATAAGAAGCAAGACTCAAAAGCCCATACGGAGGAAAGCCTAATGAAAATCAAGGCCCAAAGGCCTACCAAGAAGACCAAAGAGCAAGAAAGGTCCAAAGAAAGAAATGCAAGGGAAAACGATCTACAACGAAATACGGATCCGTTGCAGAATACAGTTCTTCAACAAAATGGTTTCGGCAAATCAAGACAAATTAGGCCCAAGACCCTTTTGATCCAGTCAACATTATTTGGCCCATAAAGGCCTAAATCCTTTTGTATAAAAGAATATGCGTGAAAACTAATATTAAGAAACACGATGAAAAGAAACAAGGAATAATAGGAAGTGTTAGCATCAAGAAATGCGTGAAGGAAAGAAAATCCAAACCAAAAGAAATGACAAACACAACAGGAAACACATGAAGAAATAAGATAAAGACACGCAGCAGAACGGAACAAGGCTATTCTGCTACGGAAAAAACTTAGTGGAAACGAAAGAAGACAAAAACATAAGATAGTGGAGCAAGCATACATGGACCAAAGTACCACCAACTTGTACCCAACCAATACAAGGGAGGAGGGCCCACGGCCAAAGGGATTTAGAAGGTGTGGTTTGGTGGTGGGGGAAAAGGGGTCTATATTTGGTTTCTAGCTATGACTTCTTTTAGGAATATACCCTGCTGGGATGATATCTTACTGAAAAGAGGTAGTAGATGGCTAGGACCATTTGATGCATGCCATAGAGGTAGGTGGTGAGGTAGCCCAATCCTTATCCATTTGAACCTAGAAGTAGAGGTATACAGCATGAAAAAACAAAATAGAATTTTGTCGCAAAATGAGTAGCGGTGTAGTAAACGTATTTTGAGTAGAGGTAGTCTTGAAGGAATGCCCACAATAAACCAAAAATAGTTGGTGAAACCCTAGGGGTAAAAGGGAGAAATTCCATTGAAATAGCTTACTATAAAAAGGGGAGGTAGTCATAGATGAGAGGGAGGAACCCATGGTAAGAGAGCAGTAAGCACTTAAAGGAGGCGCCTAGGGAGAGGGGGATCCAAAAGGGAAAAGACTAAAGAGAGAAAAACAACCCATGGCAAGATAGTAGTTAGAAACTAAGAGTAAAAAGAACAGAGAGAAAGAAAGAAAGAAGGTGGTAAAAAGAAGAGAGAAAACACGGCAGAAATAGGGGCATGCATCAATAGACCATCTTTTCCCTTTCTCTTAGCAAACCCACTCTTTAAAGTCCCCCAAAAGCAATAGTTAGTAGCCATTTAGGCCTATTCTCCAAAATGCACAACTTTAATTGCAAAAGCCTATGACAAGGTTGTTCAAGTTGGGGTTTGGGTTCCTTCTTGGTTTACTTATTCTATGGGAAGATTCAATACTTGATTTCGATTGCAAATATATTTTATTTCACTCGTTAGATCTTATATCTGCTGTAGCACATTTTTTATCACGTTCGTTGCATCCGTTGTCTTGCTGTGGTATCCTTATTTGTTGTATTAGTTATTTTGCTATATCACCTTTTTATTATATTTACCGTGTTAACTATTATACTAACTAAACCTTTTCTACTGAAACTTTCTTATTTCTTTGTTATTATGCGTTTTACTTTTGACACGCACTAATCATTATCTTGTCATAAGTATATATATATATATATATATATATATATATTCATTGTATCTCATGTTTTGCAAAATATATTTTATATATGTATAAGTACATATACAAATATATGTATGTATATATTTGAGAATACACTAACCCATGTAAACTAGCATTTGCTTGATGGGTATTTTCTTTGGGTTTTTAATTTGTTTATGTGCAGGAAATATAAAAGTATTTTTGTAGTAAAAAATGAAGAGTACTCATTCACGTTGTAGAAAAGTGTAGAAAACATTACTGCACAGCAAAAAATTAAGAAAAGGCAGCTTTGTAGCAAAAAATGCAGAAATGTCACGTTGCAAAAAAATGCAGAAGATGTTACTCCATAGCAGAAAGTTAAGAAGAGTCAATCTTGTGGCAGAAACTAGACAAAATTTCCTTCTACAGCAAAAATGGAGAATAAGCCCATTTTGAAGCGTCTTCCCTTGGACTTTGGACTCAACATTTGCGCACAAACTAATAGTGGCAGAATGGTACCTTGGAGCCTATTTCGCGGAGTGCTAGTCCCAACTTCCTTCTTAGAAGAAGCTTAGACTAAGCATCATCCAATAACATCAAGACGCGTGTCTAAGGTACAAGAAACGTAAAAAGAACCCTCGACACCTATCAACAAAATTGTTCTAACTGGCCCTAAATTTGAATAATCAATTCCTTTCAATTGAGTGGATCAATTGTGAGATTTTTTTTTTCCCCAGCTGCATTATTAAGTCAAGTAGTAGTTTTATTCCCAACTTAAGTTTGGCAAAACCATATATAAAGTTGTAACTCTAGTTAACTTAATTGGTGGTCAAAGATTTTAAATGAGGTGGCACCAATTTTTTCTTAAATTTTATGAATAGAAAGATATTATTATATAAATTGTTAGGAGATATGTGATTCAGTGTTAGGAACATATGTCACTATTTTATGTAATTGGCTAATCCTTTGACAAAACGCACTTTACTTGTAATTGAGTAGATCTAGGATGAGTTTAATGCTTCAAGAAACAAGGTTTCAAGTTCAAGTGCTAAAGCCATGCAAGTCTATCCAAGAACCAAGTGTGAAAAGTGTTGTTCATTAAAGCTCAATAGCTAGCTCGACAACTAGCATCTATTGAGACTTAGAGCTATCTAAATCCCGTGGCTCGACAGCAGCTTGGTAGATAGGGTATCTATCGAGATTTATTGAACTCAGATTTCCGAGTCTGTTTTTCATCCAATTCGAGATTATATGTTTGGAGTTTTTTTTGTCACAACCCTAGACATATATAAGGATTATTTTAAGGGCCGTCAAAGGTAACACAAGTTGCACAAGTGTTGAGCAAAGTTTTGTTCAAGTAAATTGTGATCGGAGATAGAATTTTCCCTACTGGGATCTGCATAATTGGTTAGTCATGTACTAGGAGCCGTGCATTGAAAAGAAGAGATTGTCACTACAGAACAAGTCAAATTGGGTATTAGGGTAAGGGTTCAACTGTAGGTTGGTATAAGGTACTGGGATTCCTTTACTTGTAATCGCTTGTTTTGATAATAGTGGATTCTCGGGAGTGGTGACCTTAAAATCACCCGGTGGGGTTTTTGTCGTGTACGTTTTCCCCATTCGTAAACAAATCACCGTGTCAATTTAATTTTCGCTACATACTTAGTCTAATTTGTGATTTGTTTTTGCTACCAGGTACATTGCATGTTAATTTGATTAATTCATAAACTTGACTAATTAATCAATTAATTTACAAAAACGGGTCAATACGTTTTTGGCCTATCAAGTGGTATCAAAGCAAGCACACTCTGATTAGGGATAATCTTTGCTATGTGATCCATTGGCCCCTATTGTCATGGCTACAACTGGCTTGAAGAGATCTTTATTTTCAAATACATCTTGTTTTCTAATCTCTACTTGTTTGAGTGTATTAGAAAATGCAAGTCTAAAAGTTATTTGAATTTTATCATGATGACTATTGGAAAAAATCTCAGATTGACAAAGAAGAAACTAGACTGTCTTAGAATGAAAATGTGCAAAAGAGTTCGTTTGAGAAGAGTGAAGGTTAAAGGTTTAGTTCATAAAAGGTAGATGAGAGAAAACACCATTCCCGTTGATCTGTCATCTAAGCATGAAGTGTGCTTCATGATGAAGTCCGCATTTAAGGATATGGACACGTGTTTATGGTACCTTGACAGCGGTTGCTCAAGACACATGACTGGAGACCAATCTCTCTTCAAGGTTTTCGAGTCTAAGAAAGGTGGTAATGTCACTTTTGGTGATGGGAGAAAATCATAGATTAAAGGAAAGGAAATCATCTCTCTACCAAGACTACCAGACATTGCAAATGTTCTATATGTAGAAGGTCTAAAAGTGAACTTGCTGAGCATAAGTCAGATATGTGATCAAGACTTTATGGTACTATTCTCAAAGGGAAAATGCCTTGTCATGGATGAGTCTTGAAAGAAACTCATAAGTGGTGTCCGCACTCTAGACAATTGTTATGGCTTGGTTCCAGATGCTGATATTGTGTGCAATAGTATTTGTTTACCAAATGAAGATCTATGGCATCAAAGGATGGGGCATGCTAGTTACAAACATCTTTCAATTGTATCTAAGCATGAATCAGTCTTGGGGATACCAAAGCTCAGTAGAGTGAGCAATATGGTGTATGGACCATGTTAGCTTGGGAAACAGACGAAAGCTAAACATTCGGGCACTCAGACATCTGCTACATCTAGACCATTAGAACTACTACATTTGGATCTTATGGGTCCAACTAGAACCAAGTCTCCTGGTGGAAAGAGATACATCATGGTTGTGGTAGACGACTTCACTAGGTACACTTGGGTTATCCTTTTATGATCCAAGTCTGATACTCCTGAGCACATTGAAGCCTTCTGCACAAGATTGTAGAATGAAAAGAGCCTGAAGATTGATCAAATTCGAAGTGACCATGGTAAAGAATTCGAGAACTCATATATGGAGTCCTTTTGCATAAGATCGGGTATATCTTAAGAATTCTTTACTCCTATTACTCCTCAGCAAAATGGTGTAGTAGAAAGAAAGAACAGGGTTATTCAGGAGATGGCTAGAGCCATTTTGTACAATAAGGATGTGGCTAGAAACTTGTGAGGAGAAGCCAAAAACACTGCATGTCATATGGTTAATAGGGTGTACTTTAGACTCGGTACCAAGAAGACTCCATATGAGTTATGGAAAGGAAGAAAGCCGAATGTCATGTATTTCAGAATTTTTGGAAGTACTTGTTTCATTCTCAAGGATAGAGAGAATGTGGGAAAATTTGACTCCGGAAGCGATGAAAGAATATTTCTAGGATACTCCTCTACAAGCAAGGCTTATCAGGTATACAACAAAAGAACCATAAAGGTAATGGAAACAGTGAATGTTGTTATTGATGAGTCTTTAGATTCTGGTTCTAAAAAAGTTAGTGAGGAATTCCCCAAAGAAATTCTTCCTCCTAAGCCAAAGGAAGTTCAAGAAATTGTTGAACAAGAGCCCGCATCTCCAAGTATTCATGGTACTCTGAGTGTTGTGGAAGATTTTGCAGATATATCCACTTCACCAGATTCTGAATCCCATGAAGAGAAAGGACCTTCCTCTAGGGTCAAATTGAATCATCCTCCTAAAGTTATTGTGGGAAACATGAATGAACTTACACTAAGAAAGTGTACAGTTGATAAATGTGTTGCTAACTTTGTGTCTTATTCTTGTTATTTGTCACAGGTTGAACTCACTAAAGTTGAGGAAGCTCTTCAGGATGAAAGCTGGGTGGAAGCTATACACGATGAACTGCTTCAGTTTCAGAGGAATGATGTCTGGACTTTGGTACCTAGATCGGAGGGTGAGCACATCATTGGCACAAAGTGGATATTCCGCAATAAAATTGATAAGGAGGGTAATGTGATCTGCAACAAGGCTCACCTTGTAGCTCAAGGATACTCACAAATGGAAGGAGTAGATTATAATGAGACATTTTCCCTAGTAGCCAGTATGGAGTCCATCAGAATTCTCCTAGCCCTTGCATGTCACTTGAGGTTCAAGCTCTATCAAATGGACGTGAAGACTGCATTCTTGAATGGGCTACTTAAAGAAGATGTCTATGTGGCTCAACCAAAAGGATTCATTGATCCACACTTCTCGGATCATGTGCTGTACCTCAAAAAGGCACTTTATGGGTTAAAGTAAGCCCCCAAAGCTTGGTATGATCGGCTCACACAATATTTGGTGTCATATGGGTTCACAAGAGGAAAAGCAGATTAAACTCTCTTCATAAAAAGGGAAGACGGCAAGTTAATAGTTGCTCAAGTCTACATTGATGACATCATCTTCGGATCAATTAAGGATGAACTTGCCCATAGCTTCTCAAAACTCATGCAGACCGAGTTCGAGATGAGCATGATTGGAGAGATGACTCATTTCTTTGATTGCAAATTCGTCAACAAGATTCAAGTATATTCCTATCTTAATCTAAATATGCTAAGAATCTTGTGAAAAAGTTTGGTTTAGAATCTGCTAGTTCTGTTAGAACCCCTATGAGCCCAAATGTTAAATGTTGTTGACTTGTTAGGAAAAAGTGTTGATTCATCTCTTTATAGAAGCGTGATAGGTAGTCTTCTTTACCTCACTACTAGTAGACCTGACATTAGTTACAGTGTGGGAGTGTGTGCTAGATATTAGGCTAATCCCAAAGAGTTTCATATGATTGCTTTGAAAAGAATCATAAAGTATGTCTAAACCGCTGCCAACTTTGGTGTGTGGTATAGTAAGGACACAAATGTTGTCTTGGTTGGGTACTCTGACGCTGATTGGGTTGGGAATGTTGATGATAGAAAGAATATATCAGAGAGTTATTTCTATATGGGTAATAATCTTGTCTCTTGGATGAGCAAAAAGCAGAACTCCATCTCATTATCCACTGTAGAAGCTAAGTATATCGCTGTTGGTAGCTGTTGCACCTAACTCCTATGGATGCAAAAACTCCTTATGATTATGGTATTTTTCAAGAGCATCTTACCATCTACTGTGACAATACTAGTGCCATCAACATCTCTAAGAATCCGCTTCAACATTCTCAAACTAAACACATAGAGATTTGACATCACTTCATTAGGGAGCTTGTCAAAGATGGTACTCTTACTCTTGAGTTTATTCACATTGATGATCAGAAGGCTGATTTATTTACCAAACCTCTTGATAGCAAATAGTTTGAATTCCTTCATCAAAACATTGGTGTCATCTCCATGGATTGATCTCTTCATCTCCTC
Source organism: Quercus robur (assembly GCF_932294415.1). Lineage (NCBI taxonomy): Eukaryota > Viridiplantae > Streptophyta > Magnoliopsida > Fagales > Fagaceae > Quercus > Quercus robur. The sequence goes on along the minus strand of NC_065540.1, from coordinate 27,383,405 downwards.
CTTCCTCCTTATACATTTGCATCTTGTTTTATGCATTGCTTTGTTTAATTTGTTTTTGTTTGTTTTCTTTTCAGTTTTGGTTTATTTTATTTTTCATATAAAAATAAAATAAAAAATATAAAAATATAAAAACAGTGTGTGCTTATATACATTGGTACTTGTGTTCTTTGGATGGCCATTGAAACAAAGTTTTCTAAACTTTGTATCTTTTGTAACTTAGATGAGCATCTCTATGCACAACTAATCAAGTGAGCTTTGTGGCTCATGTTTGTGATGAGTAAGATTAAGTAATATGTTGTTCTTAACACTCGTATCACTCTTTTTGATGGGAAGGACTAGAAAATCCTAAGAGAAAGGCATAAATAACCATCTCACCACTATTGCCCGCCAATCATGAAATGACATTTGTATGCTTCGACATAGCAAAAGTGGAATTTCAAAATGCTTAACATAATTGGGTATTTCTTTTATCTCTCTTATATGCCCATGCATGATTTGCTAAAAAAGAAAAATATGCAAAGAAAATAAAAAGCAAAAAGAATAAAAATGCTTTATATATGATTGCAAGCGTGTATTCTAGGAGATGTGGGAGTTATAGGATGTACCTCGAAGGTGATAGTCCTCATCAAACAGTTATGATTGTGTGTGAGTTAAAGTGATTTTCTCATATCTCAAATCGTCATAACATGTAGACGCTTATGCAATCTTGTGATGTTTTTCACACACATCACGCAATATTCTTTGCTACTTTTGATACATGTGTAGGTACAATGTGATTTGGCCATCACAAGGTTTACATGTGTTAATGTATGCTCATTAAACTGTCTTAACTTGTTTTTGAAATATAAAATTGGTTAGACGTGTGTGTGTGTGTGTGTGTGTGTGTGTGTGTGTGTGTGTGTTTGTGTTTTGAGATCTATGTGCTTAACATTTTTATTGTTGAGAGATGATTTTGAGAGTTCAAAATGTTGTTTGGATTCTTGGTTGAGTTGCATGTTTGATTGCATTCATGTCTGTGTTTTTCTCTTCTTTGAAAAACTGTTTTTAAGCAATCTCGACAGCTCCTCGACACCTCTCGATACCTAGCTTATGTATCCAGCTCTTCATTTTCTTTTTATCACAATCTCGACACCTTTCAATAGCTTGGTGGATCGATCGAGAAACCTTCTGTCCCCTCGATAGCTCCTCGACAGATCTTCAATCCATCGAGCTTCTTTTCGCCTTGGACACCTACTTGATAGCTTCATTTGTCGAACCCTTTAAAGCTCGACACCTTTCAATCTGTCGAGAATTACTGAGCTTGTATATAAAGGGTCCTCGCGATCTCAGACTCATTTCACTTGATCTCTCTCGATCTCTCTAGATGTTTCACCTCCCAAAACCTCTCTCACTCACTCCAAATCTCTTCCTTAAGGGTTTTTTTGGCCTTAATCAGGTTTTCTTCACTTGGTAAGTGTCCTAATCCTTCTTTTTCATGCATTTTCATATCTTTTGACCTAAAAATTGGGGTTTGATGAAAAATTTGGGGTTTTTCAAAATCAAAGAGGTTATTGCAAAATTTTTGGGATGGGTTTTGAGTTTTTGATCTTAAAAACTTCATGCATTGCATCTCATTTGCATTATAACTATATTTTCATGCATTTAGATGTGTGTTATTTATGTGCAACTAATTGTGTGTTGGTAGGAATGGATTGGGCTGAGCCCTTGATGCAATTTCTTTTGCATGTCACATGTTCATGCATTCCCATGCATACGTACTCTCTATTCAATATAATTTGATATATTCTTGTTGCTTAGGACTTTTCTGATTGTCTATTTCTCCCTCTCTCTCTTCTAATTGCATTAGTTTGCTTCTATGGCACCCAAATGCAAATCTACTCCGTCCCGGAACCCTCTTCGTTCTGGGGCATCCACTTCCTCTTATCCTACACCTTTTTTTGTCTAGTTCCATGATGAGAAGGCCAAAATGGACTTCTTTGAGAACTTGTCTAGACAACGCGTTCATTCGGAACGCCAAGTCATTCTTTCGGACTTCTCTAACACTGACCTACCCATTGTCATCTACAGTAGGGGTTGGGAGTCTCTGTGTGACGTCCCGGTCACTTGTCCATCTGTGCTGATTCAAGAGTTTTACTCCAACATGCATGGATTTGATTATTCAGTACCTATTTTTGTTACTTGCATTCGAGGTATGTGCATTGTGGTCACACCAAATATTGTATCCGATGGGCTTCGAGTCCCAAGGGTAGAGCATCCTGACTTCCCCAGTTGTGATTGTCTTAAGACTGTGTCTAAAGACGAGCTTATTTCTTCTTTTTGTGAGCGTCCCTCTGATGGGGGTGATCGTTAGTTCACCTCTTGTACGGCCTTTGCTAAAGGCCCTCATTTTCTTAACATGGTCATGAATTTTGTTCTATATCCTTTATCTCACTATAATTCTATTACAAAGCCTCGTGCTCAATTTTTGCTTTCTCTTTTAGAGCATCTTAGTATAGATTTTTCCTCTCATTTCATTCTTTCTATCATAAATGTGTATAAGGATTTGGCGAGCCGTGATAAGCTCATCTTCCCTTCAGCTATCACGAGGATTTTACGCCATTTTTCTGTTCCCTTTCTCTTATTTGACCACTTACATGTTATGGGTGCTATAGATGCCGCTACCATTAAATGGAGCGAGGCATAGTTTTGGTCGAGGTGGTCCGGATCAGTAGCTCCTCCCACTCCTTCAGCTCCATTCACCTTTGCTCCCTCTACTTCTGTGGGAGGTGTGACTCTAGATGCGATCATGGCGCAGCTTCAACGCATGGATGCTCACCTTGATACACTCTCTACTGAGTTGTATCAAGTGAACACCTGTGTCGGCCGTATTGCTAGATGGCAAGCTCACCTTGGTGGCTTTGTGGAGTCTCCCTCTCCTCCTCCCGAGGCATCCGAGGCATTCGAGGACGATGATGATGATGAGGATGGGCATGCTAGCTCTTCCAGCACTAACGAGATATCTACTTGATACTCTTACCCTTTGTCACTCGTGACAAAAAGGGGAAGTAGTTTTGGTTATGAGAGTAGTCATAGTTAGAGGGAGGGTTAGTATAGGTGAAAGTTCAAATAGTGTATAAAACACCCTTGAATGTTTAGACCCCCAATTACAAAATAACCAATTCAAGCTTTATGACAAACAACTAGTGTGCGGAAAATGAACATAAGCTATAAACAGAATTGGAAATCAATCTAAGCCAATTATAAATCACATCCACAGCAGAAAATAAAAGGCAAAGATAAAGGGAAGGAAGACGCAAACACAAGGACAACACACGATGTGTTATCGAAGAGGAAATCGAAGCTCTCGGCGTAAAACCTCTCCGCCGCCCTCCAAGTGGTAAGTAATCCATTAGATAATGTAGTTGGGATACATGAATAGCAATAGACCCTCCAAGCCTAATCTACCTAGTGTACCTAAGCCCTTCAAGCTTCTTACTCCAATGAGGTTGCGCCGAACCTATTTCTTTTCTAGCTTCTCGGATTCCGCTACTTGACCATAGCATCAACCAATGTAGATTGGTTCCTTCCTAACTGCTTCCCAGAACACCAAACAGTCCTCTCATAGTAATGGATATGGTGAGAAAATGTTTTGGTAAAAAGACCTCTCAAGGGTTTAACAATGGAGAGGAAGAGAGTTGAGGAATTTGAAGAGTCTCTTATGTGAAGATTGTGGATGAATCAATCTTGTATAACACTAGGGTTTCTCTCTCAAAATTCTCTCTGGAAGCTCTCTTTCTTTTGTGGGTATAAGGGGTGTTTATATTGGGGTGAGAATGGAATGTGAAGAGTCAGGTTTTTCAAAACAGGGGTGGCTCACGGCTTGTCCTCATGGCTTGACTGAGTCGCGAGATTCAGCCGCGCGATAACAGAATGGCCAGTTGTCCTATTTTGTCCTGTAGTGCTCCAGCTAGCATGACGCTTCAACTTCTGGCATACTTGGCACGTGTGCTGCTTCTGGCGGCTTGAAGCCGCGAGTCACCCTCGAGATCAAGTTGTGAGTCTCTGTTTTCTTGCACACTCTTGAGCATTTCAACACTCTATCTCACTCACTACCCTTACAACAATCCCACCTAAATACAGGGTTACTAAATGCTGAAATACAAGCAAATTTGGCACAGAATAAAGCCAACATGATGGTTGATTAAATTCAACCTTATAATCTCCCCCTTTGGCTATTCCGTAACAAAACCCTAAAACAGACTCTAGACTTAACATGTGAGTTGGGAACAGTTGAGCAAAACTCACTCACACCTAACTCTAGAAACTATGAAACTCTTGAATCATATGAACATGAAACTCCTGAAACACAACAATACATCATGATCATTGTATGCAGAAAAGCATGAAATGCATATGAAACAGGCAATATGTGATCAAGCAAAGATGGAGTTAAGAAACAAACCATGGCTTGATCAACCAAGTAATCACTACAAGGTGGTGACCACAATGCTCATTCACACTTGGAATGAACACTTGAACAAACAAGCTAACAAGCTCAATGCAAGTCACTTGCATGCCCAACACTCAACCAATGCACAATACACTAAGTAAATACATCTAGGAACAATTCTATAAGGGCACAAGAGTGACAGTACTTAACAAGAAAATGCATGACATTTAGTTAAAAGTACTGATTTAACAAAGTATAAAAGGCTGCATAAAGCATGGTACAGACCATAAAGCCTACAGATAAAGAACATAAACCCTAAAAGCTTACAGAAGAAACATGGGTACAAATTCAATTATAAATTGAAGAACATCAACAATATATATATATATATATATATAAAGTAAACCAAGTTTCAAAAACATCCATGTGTTATGAGTTGGAATCTAACATACACCAAAACCACAGTGTATCAAACCCATAATATAAACCTATAAGATAAAAGATAAGATCAAAACAAAAGTATGTGTACTCCCCTTATTACTATGCACACTTCCCTTTGAGCTTTCTCCCGCTTACTATATGCTCTCCCCCTTTTTGGCACGAATAGCTAAAGGTTGTCATCTAACTTTTGTTGAATAGCGTCTAGCTGATTCTCCATGGTCTCGAGTCACATTTGAACATGGTTGTTGGTGGAGTAGAGAAGTGCCACCATTTCTTCAATGCATTTCTGAATGTTTTCAAGCAAACTACCCACTCTATTAGTTTGAGGATCAGACTGTACTTACGGAATGCTAGTTTGTTGAACTTTAGGGATGACACGCGAAGTGGGTGTGTGCACATGTGTCTCTAACTCAGGAGCAGACGGAGTAATCGGAGAGATGTGTGCACTCTTTGGAGTTTTAGATGAATGACTTTTGCTGGCTTGTAGAGTGAACGTGGAAATTGGACGCAAACGGGTCATCATTTTTCCATCTGAGGGAGGAACAATACCTTCACGAAGAATGATCTTCATGATAAGACTGCAAAATGGAATACATCCTCGAGCTGCAGATCGAGCCGCAGTCTTCCTTATGGTTTGAAAGATGTGGGCACAGATATCAATAAGGGATCTTGTAATAAGATCACAAAGGAATTGAGCTTTTCCAAGATTGATGAAGGTAGTGTTGGACAGTGGGTAGAGATTAGAGAACATGATCAACTTTAGTGTGGTCAACTCTAGTGCAAACTTTGCGATGCTTATGGATGTGCCTATACTGGATACTTCATGATTAGGTCCTAGAACTTGTAGAATGTCTTGAGTCTCTGGAGTTCGATCATCATATGGAGTTAGATCCACATCCATAAGTCTAGTGATGCGGAGAATTTCGGCTATGGAGTTTGGGGTGATGATAAATTCCTTTCCTCTTACCCAACAAATTAGCTCAACTCCAAGATCACTTGAATTAGAGTAGCATTCCTTAACCAGTTCATCCATTGGATCGACAAAATTCCCAAATAAGTTTGCCCAATCTCTTGGCTCAAAGATTCGAGGGATAAAAGTGGACCCTAAGGTGTCAAACTCAACCACCCGTTCCACTATAGGAGATGCCCTGTCAAAAATGTTTGAGTAGATGTGTGAGGTAAGCGGGGTTCTAAACCTCTCCAAATTGGAGTCTTGAGATAACTGAGATGAGAGTCGAGTTCTTTTAGCAACTGTGGTTGATGGATCATCAATTACAATTTCTTTGCCCTTAGAGGATCGACGAGACATCTGCAAGAGAATAGGCACACAGCAAAGAACCAAAAACAGCACCACAAAGGACAAACATCAACTTGATTAGATTCAGATAAGAATGCAAACCATAGATATCACACACAATTACAAACATAAGTAATGTCAGTATAGAATGAGGCAGGTGCATCAAAATGGTGAAAATGCAGTAGAGCACAGAGTAAGACAAACTTATAGATAATTGTCAATAAGACAATCTACCATGAGTATGATATGCACAGATCAAATACAACAAAGAAATAAGGAAGAATAGCACAAGTTAGACCAAAGAACATCAATATGGAAAAAAATGAAAACCATATTCATCCAAAATAGAGCAAATGGCAGTGGGACATAACATACTGAAAATAGAATGTTTTAAAGTAATACCCTTAAGACAGAAGCATACACATGTTATGTCAATCATAAAAACACAGTAATACAATATAAGCAATCCAAAACCACAGACATATTCAAACTCTCATACTCACAAACGGAGTAAAACACAGAAAAACACCAAACCCATTTACCAAATGAGTATGAAAACCAACAAAAGCCAAAGCACAGAACAAAGATTAGCACAATGTGACCAACAATATGAAAACAGATGAAATCAGCATCGAACAAAACCAACCATACCCAGCAATCTAAGAGAAAAAGGTTCGAACACAATATGACACAAAATATAGTATCAACTCAAAAGGCAAGAAAATAATACTCAAAACATAACATATGAAGTGAGGAAGAGAAGACCTATACCTTTTCTTGATGATTTTGAGAAGAAATGAAGCAACAATGGAGTTCGAAGTGGGTTACACGAAGTGTTTGGGAAGTTGCAGACAAGAGAGAAAATGAACAGTCACAAAAAGTTCGAGGGAAAACTGAAAAAGATTTTAAAAACTGCCCTCACTGTGCAAAACACGCATTTTTTGCGGTTGAAGAAAGTTGCCAGATAGTCGCCAGACACACCTGCCAAAACACTTCAAGCCAAAATTTTTGAAAAATTTTCTAAGTGTTTTTCGCGACTGGTAGTCTCACTCATGAGGGAGTCGCGAGCTGAGCCGCGAAAATCTCTGTGTACCCCTCACGACTGGATCTTCTACTCGTGAACAAGTCGCCAAAATTGACGCGCGAGCTCACGACTGTGGCATGCGACATGAATGACCCGCGACTGAGTCGCCAAAACAGGGCAACACTGTTTTTTTGAAATTTTCAGTTTTTGAAGAACAAAATACTTTCCAAAAACACCTAAAACACTCAAAAATATTTTTGTGTTTGAATCAACAAAGATTGAGCATGTGAAAACACATTTTATCAAGTACAATCACACAAATGAATATGGCATTCATTGAACATAAACTTGTGTGTTGTGTGTGGGTATCAACAATGAGATAGTCCTTAGTCTAATGTGAAGCTTCAATGATCAATTCAATCAAGGCATACACAATTAGCACTAAATCATGTGACCCATCTCAATTACAGAAGTATGCATATATGACCTCCCACAAGACTTGATTACATACTTTGGAGCTTTACATTTGACTCCACTTTCAATCAAAATATTTGATCTTTTTGATCCTTTTAAGACAATCACCTCTCATTGTGAGAGTGATATTTGATATTTCACCTTGATGAGATAGCCTTTGGCTTTTTGAATAATCATTCACTTTAATTTTTGGTCGCTTTCCCTTTTTCCTAGTCAAATACTAGTATGTGCGATAGGCTTTTGCAACTCAATATCTCTTTTCATTTGGAGATTTACATTTGGTGAGCTATTTTTAGCAAAAACAAAAATAAAGAGTGGGAAGATATATAGGCACAAGTCTATGCATGTCTCAAGATCAACATAACCATTCACTAATCATTCATGACAAGTTTGAAGATCTATTTACAACAGTCACATAGATTTCAAGATTTCTTCCACAGTGATAAGAGTGCAAAGAAACAAGCTACGCTCGTAAATGCACAAAGCCATTAGCACAAAGGTACAAGGGAAAACAAGTTTTGAGACAAAACTCAACAATGTCGATCAAACTTTTTGATTTTCTACTTTTTATGTGGTTTTTGGATTTTTGACACATAAGAAGGAAAAGATTGATAAAAAACAACAAAAAAGAATAAACGATAGAATGCAAAAATAAACAAACACATTTCAACCAATACAATTAAAAAGCAAACAACCAAACTAAGTCACACAGCATAGGAAGTATTGATGCATGAACATGTTGTAATGCTTATGTATGAGTACCCTTTTTCACCCACACGTCACTTACGTTTGGGGTGATTTCCTTATAGGATTGGGTACGAGAGTTAGGGCTTTCAAGCCTTCATGTGAAGCTCTCCAAGCAGTTGGTGAAAGCACCAATCATCTTCATCACGTCCATCATTCCGGTATCACCACTTTGATCTCTTGATGGTTCACCAGCCCAATTTCTCCTATCATTTCTAAGTCCTCATGACCTTGGAGTAGTTTCATTATTCATTGCTCTCAGCTTTTGACAATTTGGCCGAGTATGCCCTTGAAGTCCGCAATGATGACACACATAGTTCGATCTAGGACCACTTTGTGATTGTGGACGAGACTTGGCTCGAGATTCAGAACTGCCCACAGATTGATTACGAGGGTTGTTCAACATCCATTAGTTCTCCACATTCCTCTTTTCCTCAATCTTGGGCTTCTCAGCAGTAGGGCCAACTTCAGTTGACTCTTTGGCCTTTATGAACTTCACTTCTTTAGTGATATTGCCAGATGAGCTGCTCCCTCCGGTATATCCCAACCCAGATTTGTCTGAAAAGCTCTTTTGTGATGAAATAACATCATCTAGCTTCTTTGTGATTGTGGACGAGACTTGGCTCGAGATTCAGAACTGCCCACAGATTGATTACGAGGGTTGTTCAACATCCATTGGTTCTCCACATTCCTCTTTTCCTCAATCTTGGGCTTCTCAGCAGTAGGGCCAACTTCAGTTGACTCTTTGGCCTTTATGAACTTCACTTCTTTAGTGATATTGCCAGATGAGCTGCTCCCTCCGGTATATCCCAACCCAGATTTGTCTGAAAAGCTCTTTTGTGATGAAATAACATCATCTAGCTTCTTGGTGGTGAACCTCTCTATTTTAGCATTTGCTTGCACAACCTCTTGCTCAAGAAATCTCACTTTTGTGTAGGTTTCTAACAGCTCACCATTCAGTGTTTCTATCTCACATTTAGCCTCCTTATAGCGAATTAGGAGACTTTTATAGTCCTTCTTTGCCTACTTCATTTTTCTCACAGTTGCCTTGGCCACCCTTGTGTACTCACTCGACTTCTTCAGGAGTGAGTTATAATTCTCTTAAAGATTGGTTGTGCTTTCATCTTCTTCAGCATCTGATTCTTCAACAACTCCCAATGATTCTTCATCACTATGTTCTCCAAGTTCTCGTACAAGAAAATTCAACTTGTTTGAAGACTCAACATGGGCAATAGTCATAAAGCTGAATAATTCCCTTCTCCGTCACAGCTTTCCTCAGAATCTAAGTCAGATAAATCCGAGTCACTCAATGTCGTGGCATACACTTTGCCTTTCGATTTCAAATAATTCGGACATTCTTTCTTAAAGTGTCCATGCCCGTTGCATTCAAAACAAGTGACACCTTGTGTAGATTGGGATTCTTTTCCATCTTTCTTTTTGAATTCCCTTTTCTCCCTTCCTGAACTTTGGAATTTCCCTTTATCACCAAATTTTCCATTATTCTTGAATTTCAAGAATTTTCGGAAATTTTTTACAAGGTATGCAACATCTTTGTCAACCACATCTTCATCCGATGAGTCATGGACCTCCACCTTCTCATTAATGGTCTTAAGAGAAAGAGATTTGCTCTTCCGTTGATTGGGCAGCGACAATTCATAAGTCTGAAGAGAACCAATCAGCTCTTGGACTTTGATGTTATCAAGGTCCTTGCTCTCTTCAATTGCTGTCACTTTGGCATGAAAACTTTCTGGCAATGATCGAAGGATCTTCTTTACAATTTTAGAATCCTCCCTTTTCTCTCCCAAATTGAACTTGCTTACAATCACCTCATTTAGCTTGCTATAGAAAGAGTCAAAGGACTCATCCACACTCATTTTTAGCTCCTCAAACCAAGTGGTCAGCATCTGCAGCTTGGTATCTTTCACTTTCTTCGTTCCTTCGTAGGTGGTCTCCAATATCTCCCATACTTCTTTGGCAACGGTAATGTGAGAAATCCTATGAAACTCATTTGGAGACACACTACAGAAAATTGCATTAAGTGCTTTACTGTTAGCATTAGATGCAACAAGTGCTGCCTTTTCCCATGCGGATTTGGCTTCCTTAGGCCTAGTCCAACCTATATCAACAGCATCCCAAACTGATTCATCAATGGAACATAAAAATGCTCTCATGCGAACCTTCCAAAAAGCATAATTACTACCATCAAAATATGGGGGTGCATTTAGGGATTGAGACCGATCCATCTCAATAGGGAGTCAAGGATAAAACCACTATAAGTGTACCCGCTCTGATACCAATTGAAAGTTCAAATAGTGTATAAAACACCCTTGAATGTTTAGACCCCCAATTACAAAATAACCAATTCAAGCTTTATGACAAACAACTAGTGTGCGAAAAATGAACATAAGCTATAAATAGAATTGGAAATCAATCTAAGCCAATTATAAATCACATCCACAGTAGAAAATAAAAGGCAAAGATAAAGGGAAGGAAGATGCAAACATAAGGACAACACACGATGTGTTATCGCAGAGGAAATAAGCCCTCGACGTAAAACCTCTCCACCGCCCTCCAAGCGGTAAGCAATCCACTAGAAAATATAGTTAGGATACATGAACCAGTAATAGACCCTCCAAGCCTAATCTACCCAGTGTACCTAAGCCCTCCAAGCTTCTTGCTCCAATGAGGTTGGGTCGAACCTATTTCTTTTCTAGCTTCCCGGATTCCGCTACTTGACCATAGCATCATTGGATGGTTCCTTCCTAACTGCTTCCCATAACACCAAACAACCCTCTCACAGTAATGGATATGGTGAGAAAAGGTTTTGGTAAAAAGACCTCTCTAGGGTTTAACAATGGAGAGGAAGAGAGTTAAGAAATTTGAAGAGTCTCTTATGTGAAGATTGTGGATGAATCAATCTTGTATAACACTAGGGTTTCTCTCTCAAAATTCTCTCTAGAAGCTCTCTTTCTTTTGTGGGTATAAGGGGTATTTATACTGGGGTGAGAATGGAATGTGAAGAGTTAGGTTTTTCAAAACAGGGGTGGCTCGCAGCTTGTCCTCGCGGCTTGACTGAGTCGCGAGATCCAACCGCGCGATAACAAAACGACCAGTTGTCCTATTTTGTCCTGTAGTGCTCCAGCTAGCATGACGCTTCAACTTCTGGCATGCTTGGCACGTGTGCTGCTTCTGGCGGCTTGAAGCCACGAGTCACCCGTGAGATCAAGTCGCGAGTCTCTGTTTTCTTGCACACTCTTGAGCATTTCAACACTCTATCTCACTCACTACCCTTACAACAATCCCACCTAAATCCAGGGTTACTAAATGCTGAAATACAAGCAAATTTGGCACGGAATAAAGCCAACATGATGGTTGATTAAATTCAACCTTACAATAGGAGATTTTTGTTAGAGGGAGTGTTGATATTGAGGGATGTAGTGAGGATTTTATGTATTTTTTGTATCTTTTTCTTTTCTGTCTACTTTAGATACATTTATCTCTTGTACATAGGTCTTGTGACATTTTTGACATACATTGTACTTATATTATTTATATATTGATGTATGTTTTTCACCTACCCTTTCATGTGTTGTTTCTTTTCTCTCTTTATGCACATGCTTCTTATAACTTGTATGCAATCTATTATTTCTGTTTCACACTAAGATGCCTTGATGAGTTTTGTTTAAAGAGTTTTAGAAATACAGGTTGTCAAAGTCTACTTGCCATAAACTCTCTTCTTGCAAAAATTTTCAAGAGTTTGTGTTAGGATAGATTTTATTGTATTCAATAAGTGAATATAAGTTGAGTGATTTATGACTTCTCTTGTATCTCATTTGTTTGTTGTGGTTTTGTCACGGATTGCCAAAGAGGGAGATTGTTAGGACATATGTGATTCACTGTTAGGAACATATGTCACTATTTTATGTAATTGGCTAATCCTTTGAAAAAACGCAATTTACTTGTAATTGGGTAAATCTAGGATGAGTTTAATGCTTCAAGAAATAAGGTTTCAAGTTCAAGTGTTAAAGCCATGCAAGTCTGTCCAAGAATCAAGTGTGAAAAGTGTTGTTCATTAAAGCACGATAGCTAGCATCTATCGAGACTTAAAACTATCTGAATCCCGTGGCTCAACAGTAGCTCGACAGATAGGGTATTTGTCGAGATTTATGAAACTCAGATTTTTTAGTCTGTTTTTCATCCAATCCGTGATTATATGTTTGGACTTTCTTTTCTCACAACCCTAAACATATATAAGGATTATTTTAAGGGCCGTCAAAAGTAACACAAGTTGTACAAGTGTTGAGCAAAGTTTTGTTCAAGTAAATTGTGACTGGAGACAGAATTTTCCCTAGCTCATCTTTCTCGTGAAGAAGTTGCTGTGTTTGTACACCATAGGGTTTTGTGACCAAGGAGCTTCTTGATCTTCATCATGTGATGAACTGAAGAACTTTGCAGCCAAGAACCTTCTCTAGTTGGTGATTGAAGTTGCATACTGGGATCCACGTAATTGGTTAGTCATATACTGGGAGCCATGCATTGAAAAAGGAGAGATTGTCACTGCAGAACAAGTCCAATTGGGTATTAGGGTAAGGGTTCAACTATAGATTGGTATAAGGTAAACAAATCACCATGTCAATTTAATTTCTGCTGCTACTTAGTTTAATTGGTGATTTGTTTGTGCTACCACGTACATTGCATGTTAATTTGATTAATTAATAAACTTCGCTAATTAATAAATTAATTTATCACAATGGGTCAATACGTTTTTAGCCTATCATAAACAACCCCAATAAGGAAGAGGAAAATACAACAAAAAAATAAATACAAAAAGGTTAGATGGATACAAAAGAGGCAAGGAAGACCTTATAATTAAGCGAGCCTAGCCTCATCTTAAACCAAGTTAACAAAGTGTTAAAGGCTTTAATTGTTGCTGATGATGGCATGAGATATGAGGGTGCTTTGGCAGCATTGGGCTAGTCACTTGGATTCATGTTTTCTCAACACATTCATGGCTCCTTATGCCAAACTAGTAATGCTCCTAAGGGCTCTTTGAGGGGACCCTGCCTAGTCTCCCTACTCGAGTTGGATTGATGAACAAGATGAGGGGGCAACATGTGGAGGCATCTTGCTTCACATGATGCCCCAAGGCCATGGCAGAGGAGGGCCATGGTGGGTAGAGATGGATTTTGATGATGGGCAGCAGTAGATGGTGCTGACCTTATGTGATGGTGTATGGCATTAGTAGCTTAGTTGCTAGTTTCTCATGTGTGGGTTTGGTGGCTTGAGTGTAAGGCAGAGCTGGGTTGCTGTGATGATCAAATGATGTGTCCTAAACATTGGGCTAGTGGGTGCCGGCTGAATGCATGGACAAGTGTTAGTTGGCTGATGGCAATTACTTTTTGTGCTGCAAGTGGGCATGCTGTGTAGGCTGTGTTGCTAATGGGAGAGGCCCTGAGCATGGGCCAAGCCCCCAAAAATATGTTGTATGGGTTGTTGGAGGATAGGCAGAGGCCCATGGTTTACTGAGACATGGGTTATGCATATGCAGCATATGCAGTGGCGGTTATCAAGCAGTTATCAAACAGTTTCTGGCTTTCCTAATGATCAGACCTACTGTGTAGGGGCTGGAAACGTGGAGAGCAGGCCAAGATAACATCAGTTGAAGGTGTCTTACGTCAGAACACAAGTGGTAGATTGTCCAAGACCCAAGCAGTTACTAGGCAGTAATTGCCATAGCAGTCAATTTTGTGTATTGAACCCTAAGGCTGTTGGGTATGTCAACAGTAGGTATTTTTGGATATGGGAAAATTCTGTGTAATTTTCTAGGCTTATAAAGGGTTTCCTTTGTACTTAAGATTAAGTAATAAAGATTGGGGGTGGGTTCCATGTAAATATTGTGTGTGTTGTATGTGCGTACATCCCTATATAATTTGTTCTGTTACTGTAGTGTGTGTGCGTGTGTGTATAGTGTTGGCTAAGACTAAGCCAGAGACTTAGGGCCATCACAAACAGAAAATTTGAGTGAAAAATTGACTCTGTGACACAAAGGAAGGTGGATCATGCCCAAACCCCAAAGTCAAAAGAACCAGTGTCTTGTTAAGTCACAATGCAAAACAAGATGGAGGAGTGTCTCAGGGCTTTATTGCAAAAGATCCCTTCATTTTCAAAGGTCATAAACTTACTTGAGTTAACTTTGGTTGGAAGGATATTTGTTGCAATGCATCAAATTTGTCCATTAAGAGGATAAGATAAGAATTTCAATCAGAAAAACTTATTAAAACAACTACTTTTGTGCATCAACAAGCTGAAATGAGAAGACTCGGTTTCCCAATTATCCTAGTTAAAGTGCCTATCGACTCTCTAATTTTTGGGCCTTCAGCCTTATCGGATTTGCTAAGGTTTGTTTTATTTGTTTTAGGGATAATTATGAGTTTTAATTTTTTTTTAAAGAATATATGACTTTTAAATTATGTTTAGCAACTCAATCATCACAGTCATTAGACTAACTTAAGGGATAATTTAGGATTTTTTAGGCACTCTAACTACTAGGCCTTATATTTCAGCTTTATTTAGAGTCCGTTTAGGAATAACTTATTTAGCTAAAACTGAAAATTTTTTGCTGAAAATACTATAAATAAAGCTAAAAGGTAGTTGAAATAGTATAGTAAGACTCGTAAATAGTACTAAAAAGTGTAATGAGACCCATGAATAGTAGCAAAAATAAGCTGAATAATAAAAAAAATATGGTTTTTTAAGTCAATGCCAAACGCAACCTTAATATACTTAAATTTCTAGATTTTTCCAAGGATAATTACAAGTTGTGAACCAATTTTTAGCAACTATGATCATATGATTAGGATTTTTAAAAATACTACGTAATTACATTTTTAGAAGTAGATAAATACTTAAATATTGATCATAATCACATGATTTTAATCCTAATTTCAAGAATGTTTCTCATTTATTGAAAGTAATGAATGTTTCTCATTTTTTGAATCCAAAGTATCGTTTTGATCGTTAGGAGTTCTCTTGATATTTGGAATTAAGCTCCTATCTAACAATTCAAATAACATTTTGCCACTTTAACAAAATTACCATTTTACCCTTAAAATGAATTAACCTTTGGTTGTAAAATGAGATTTCTAGACAATGAATGATTTAAATGACACTCTTACCCGTTTTCTATCAATTCCTATAGGAAAGAGAAATGGGTGAAAAAGGAATGGTAGAAATGAAGGAAAATGAAATTGAATTCAACAAAGTTTTCATTGAAATATCCATAATGCCCAATCCCATTCTATTCCTTATACTTATTCCTTTTTCATTTCATTACTTCTAATTTCTTGTGATTCATTTCATTCTTTTGTAAACTCTAAACGAGGCCTAATTGATACGTTTTGGCAAAGTAAATTCCCTATCATAAACAGTTCCAATTCTGATGAAGTTGATATATAACAAAAATGTTTCCCAATTTATATTAAGGCTAACGCTAAATTAATCTTTTTTATTTTTTTTTTGAGAATTTATAGCAATATCCGTCTGAGCTGGTAATATTATTTTAGATAGCTGGCATTTTGGATTTTTTTTTTTTTTTTCTTTCGAAAACAAAATAAACCTAACACAAAGGGGACAAGAAGTATGAATTATGCAGAGTAATAACAATAAATCCTTAACAAACCAAATAATATAACGTGTGTAATGATAAAAGAAGAAAGAATCAAGTGAATACAATCTCCCATATATATAATAGAAAAAAAAAAAAAAAAAAAAAAAAAAAAAAAAAAAAGTGAATACAATCAAATCTCACTTCTCTATAACACCATAGAAATCAACTTCTGTGCATCCAAAAAGCTTCTTTGGTTCAAAAAATTCAGATCTTCAGCAGAGCAAGAAGAGAGAACAAAATAGATGACCTCAAAAGGGCACCGGAGATGGGCAGAGAGAATGCCGCTCCAGCGTCCATCGGAGCTGGAGCAGGAGCCAGCTGGCTATCTTGAGCCGAGACCGTCGTAGCCGCCAAGCTCACCACAATCACCAACACCAACACCAACATCAAGGCCTTGGAAATGCTAACTTGCGCCATGGCTAGCTGAAGATCACAAACGAATTGGAGGAGTAAATATATAGACAAAGACAAAAGAGAAACAGAGTATATAGAAGAGTTGCGTTGCGTTGCTTTGCTTTGCTTTGCTTTAGTTTAGTGGGAATGGCAGAAGGTATATATATATAAGGCTAAGTGTACGGCGTGTGGACCCTACGGGGGAAGCTGTGACAGCTTGTCAAACGGGTGGCAACGGCTACTAACAGCGCAACTTTCAAATCATGCGTGGCATGTGTGAAAGTGTGGATTGTGAATTAGGTTGCCGAATATATGTCGGTACGCACATGGGAGACTCATGAATGATGTTCCATTAATTTTTTTTTTGGATAAAATCTAAAACTTTAAGTTTCAACTTCTGATATTTCAATCCTTTAAGTTTTGATTTTGTTATTTCAATTATATAAGTTTCAGATTTTATTAATTTAGTCTTCTGTTAACTATTTCCCTTTACTTTGATTAAAACGACGCCATTTTGGTTTTTTTTTCTTAATTAAAAAAGAAATGAAAAACTGTTACTAAAAAAAATTATAATAAATATGAAAGAGTGAAGGAGGCAATGGAGTCATATAAGTCCTTTGCTTGATATCGAGCATCCAAAAACAATTCGGATACAATGCCACTAATGATAAATCAAGCAATATTCACTAGAACATTCCAAACAAAAAATATGATAAAAATTTCATTTTATGAGTGAAAATTATGAACTTAATGAAACTATTAGGCACAGTAATGAAAACAAAAATGATGCCACTGCATTTGGTCATCGCAACTAAACTACAGATCATTTATCATTTCTGCTTTGTCGTTCCAAAAAGATAGATAGATAGATAGTCAAAAAAGCCAATAATATATGATCTGAATGTAAAATGTTAAACTAAGAAACCGAAAGAAAAAAGTACTAGCGATAAAGAAGTATCTAGGACCGATTTTAATCGACGCTCGATGTGGATGACCCACTTGCGACGATAGACGTAGACAACCTTGCCCTTGCGACCCTTGAAGGTGCCATGGACGACCTGGACCTCATTGTCTTTTCACATAGGCATGGATCGGACGTTGTATATGGATTTGAGCTCGGTGGTGACAGGTGCGCTCATGAGGACTCGCCTCACGCTTGATGGGGTAGGTGAAGTGAGCCTCACTTTCTTTCTCTTTCCCCCTCTTTCTTTTTCCCTCAGTCAATCCCTCAACCCCTTGATTTTTTTCTCAGAAATCGATGGAGGGTGGGGTTTTTTTTGTTTTGTTTTTACTTGCAAGGGTTTTTTTTTTTTTTTTTTTTTTTAATAACAATTTTTCATTTTTTTTAATTACGAAAAACAGCCCAAATTGACATCATTTTGGTCAAAGTAAATGGCAATAGTTAACGGAAGTTTAACGGATGACTGAATTGAGAAAATCTAAAACTTAGTGGGTTAATTTTGGATTTTAACATTTTTTTTATATGTCGATCAGCCCGTTAAATTGTTTTTGCAGAAATTAGTTACAGAAGTATTCTTTTTACCCCCCCCCCAATAAAAAAAGAAAAAAGAAGAAGATGATTTTTCTTCAATATTTATTTATTTACTACTCTTTTCTTTTCTTTTTTCTTTTTTGAATTCTGATTTCCCAACTATTCTATTTTCCCATTTTTAAAGCACTCTTACCAATAATAGCAAGATAGAAAAAAAAAATGATTAGTTTTACACATTTTTGCTTAAAAACTACACACATCACTGCATCAATTTATTTATAACACTGTATATTTACATGGTTATTATAACTTTCTATATTTTTTTTAAATATTTCTCTCTCTCTCTCTCTCTCTCTCTCTCTCTCTCTCTCTCTCTCTCTCTCTCTCTCTCTCTCCAACGTCTAGAAAAAGAAGGAAGAAGAAGAAGAAGAACCACCCAAAATCAACGTCCACCTACCATTGCAACCTAGCACCATCCAACCACCACCACCACCACCACAACCCATTACAGCATCATCATAAACCAAACATAAAATTGACCCAAAATCAATGGAAATCAAACCAAAATGAACTCAAAACCATTGGAAAACTCATCTCAAACCCAACTCAAAATCAACCTAAAACAAAATCAACTTAAAACAAAATACAACAAAAAGCCCAAATCAACCAAAAAGCACCTCATACAAACTCGTCGAACCCACTGCTGCTAAATATGGCTCGCTTCAATGAGTGTACAAAAAGAACGAGAGAGAGCTCATAGGTGCAATCAAGTGAGAAAGATACGAAGAGCGTTTAAGAGTTAGAGAGAGACAAAGTGACAATGAGCGAAGGTGAAGGAGAGTGCTTGTCCAAGGAGGCTCGAAGAGTGTGTTTTGACGTGGGTAGACTGTAATAATAATAAAAATAATTATTTAAAGAAAATAGAGTTGTGGTGACTCCTTCCCAACAACCCTAGGTTTATTAGGCCTAAGCCCCCAATTTACTTGTGTTCTTAATTGGGTACAACCCACAATGGAAGGCCCCTGGAATGTTTTTATGCTATGATGGATCACACCTTAGTTCTATTTTTTATTGGGTTGCCTCAAATTAGGCCTAGACGAGAAGGCTTTTCAACAGGTGAGTTCCCTATCTGAGGTCCAAGCAAGACCTCAATAATCACAAGATTTTGTTCTCACCTTATCTCTCGTGTATCTCTCTCCAAATTTTTGTTCCAACCCTTCATTTGGTTTTCCTTCCCCCTTTTATACCCTCCCTTTGGTGGAGCCTTTATGATGATAGAATATTCCACACGTGTGTGGGTACTACCACCTTTGGGGTTTAAGTGGATCATTGTGTTTGTAATACTATTCCGGCCTATCAAATCGTTCATCAAAAGTGGGGTTTGAAAGTTTGACATGGGGAAGACCTAGTAACTTGCGCTAGAAGCCAATTTTGTGCTCGGCAAGACATCCGTCCTTGTGTTAATCCTTGTCCTCAGTGGGGCCTTCCGAGGAACAACCTCTTCGTCCATGTTCTCCCAACCAAATCCTGATGGGCCAAGTCCAAGTTTGGGGTGGGCTTTTCTTTTTACCTCCACTACAAGAGTGCATAATAGATAATTTGATGTGAGTGTTTTTGCAAAGTGATTGTATAAAATAGAAAAAGTAGATTTTTATACTAAAATAGATTAAAATTTTAGACGGACTAATGTGAATGGTCTTAAAACATTTACAGGTTGACATTGTTTTGAGCACTACCTTTCTCTAATATCATCTTAGTGTCAGTTTGAATTACTTATTTTGGTGGTTTATTTTTATAATATTTATAAAATATATATATAGTTTTTAGTAACTTTTATATTAGGCAAAAATGCAAAACTGACCCTCTAACTTTCACATTTTTTCATTTCAATTTTATCAATTCAGTCCTCTAACTTTCAATTTTTGTCAATTCAAGGCTCCATTACAAATATGTTACTACTGCTGTTACACCCACCAAAATGACATCGTTTTGCATTTTTTTTTTTAATTCAGAATAATTAAAAAAAAAAAAAAAAAAAAAACTAAATACCTTGCTGAATCAAAACAATGTCCCTTGAATCAAAACAAAACAAAAGGATTCCAATCCCTGACTTTGAGAGAGAGAGAGAGAGAGAGAGAGAGAGAGAGAGAGAGAGAGAGAGAGAGAGAGAGAGAGAGAGAGAGAGAGAGTAAGTTCACTGGCAACTGAGTTCGTCGCCCCTGCTCGCCGTGTAAACCACCTCGCTGCTTTGCCTTGACTAAATCGGTGATGGGTGTGCTCTGCCTTGCCTTACCGTAACTCCTCTTCGCCTGTACTTAGGTTGGCTCATGGTGCCTGACGTGTGCAAGAAGAGTGCCACGTCGGCCGGATCGTTCATGAGTTCCTTAACAGACTTGGAGTTGGAATCGGTGGAAACAGAGTTTTCGATACTGATACTCGACGCGCCGTCTGAGAGCGCGACGATCATGTAAGGGAGTTTCAGCTTGGAAGTGGCGGATTGAGCCGGTTGAAGTCCTTCTTTCGGTGTAATCAAAAGCTTCGACTCGGAGTCGGAAAGGTAAAACTCGAACTCCTCCGCCATGTAAGCCTGGTTCAATGACGTCGCTATGGCTTGGCATCAAATCACTGCCAAGAACATCACCACAAACTGCACAAAACCAAAAATAAAAAAGTTAAAATTTTAAATTTTATTTATTGTGTTTGGTTAGCTAGAAAATGAAGGAAAATAAGAAAGAAAGAAAATTGAGTGTTTACCTCGATAGTGTTGGGAAAAAAGAGCGAAAACATCGATGGGATGGATTCCAGAGGCAAGTAAAAGAGAGGCGGCGTGATCGACGAGGTGTTGTAATTTTTCTTATTTTCTTTTAATTCTGAATATAAATAAATAAATAAACCGACATCATTTTGGTGGGTGTAACGACAGCAGTAACAGATTTGTAACGGAACCTTAAATTGAAAAAAATTGAAAGTTAGAGGACTGAATTGACAAAACTGAAAGTTAGAAAATTGAAATGAAAAAACATGAAAGTTAGAGGGTTTGTTTTGCATTTTTGCCTTTATATTATGTGTTACAAAAAGCTAAAAACTAAATTATTTATTAAAACGATGGGGTGAAAATCAAAGAGCAAAATGTTTTTTAACTATTCTCAAATGCACACTTAATATCTCTTAAGAATGGGTCCCAAGCTAGATAGCACTACCAAACTCGGCATTTATTTGAAGTATAAATTCATGGTAAGAGCACTCGCATTTAGAAAAGAAAAAAAGAAAAAATTCTACATTGAGTATCAAAAAGTTTATTTATTTTATATTACTACTTTAATAATAAATCATCCCATCCTTTATTCTTTTACCATCATATTTAAATACTCTTTTTTATTCTATTTTAAAATTTTCACTTTAACAACACAATGCATCTCATATTCTATTCTTTTTATGTGTTTAAAATAATTGGGAGTGGTATAAAATAATATTTTTTAGTATATACATGTTGCACATTTATTTTACATGTTACTATAGCAACATGCAATTTTGTTTTCGTTTTTTTTTTTTTCTTTTTTCTTTTTTTTTTTTCATTTTTTGCATTTTTCATTGCCAGACAAGGGACTCTTTTTGTTGATTTGATACTACAGTAACATCCAAAATGGAAATTTTATATAAAATTGCATTTTGCATTCCTGGATGGGAATGCTCTAAAAGCATTCACACCTAGGATTGTAAATGCCATATGTAAGGTTTATTTAGCATTTTTCCCTCAAAAACCTCCCACATCTGGAATGATATATACCAAGTATTGCAAAAAAAATTTGCAATACTGAAAAAAATTGAAAGCTCGAAAATGTGTTAAAAACACAAGAGCTGTTTAGATCCCCAATTAAAAGATTACGGTTCGATTGATTTTACTCTAACTTATACAAAGTGCAGAATAGAGTAAATGCGAGCAGATAAACAAATAAACTACTCTAAGCCATATTCAATATAACACAACAGAAATATGAAAGCTAAAAAAGTAGGGAAGAAGAATGCAAACACAAGATAACATGTCGATGTGTTATTGAAGAGAAAACCGAAGTACTCAGCGTAAAATCTCTCCGCCGCCCTCCAAGCGGTAATCAATCCACTAGACAATCAGTTGGGATATATAGGTTAGCAAGAGACCCTCCAAGCCTAATCTACCCAATGCACCTAAGCCCTCCAAGCTCCTACTCCAACAAGGCTTCTCGGAACCGTGTCTTGTCTAGTTCTCCAGATCCCACAATACACCCAATTGCATCCGCCAAAGCCTAGCTTCTTCCAATGCTTCCCAACAGCATCAAAATCTCACTGAACACTTTGAAAGGGTATGGTAAGTGTTTGGGCTATCAACCTCTCAATGGTATGGAAATGGAGAGGTAGGAGTTGAGGAAAATCTACAAGCAATTGTGTAGAGAATTGTGAGTATAACAATCTCTAACTCTCAAGGTTTGTGGCTAAGGTTTTCTCTCAGAAGCACTCCTCAACATATATGGGTAATGGGGGTATATATAGTGTGAGTACAAATAGTGTGTATCAAAAATGACAGTTCAGCAAAACAGAATATTTCACAGGTGTCTCATGAGAAGGCCTTACCCGCGAAACACTCGCGAAAACCAGTTGTCTCCATCCTGTCTTGACTTTTCGTATTCCAGTCATGTGTAAGGCACATGCATCACTTCGTGGGATACTTACTCGTGAGCTACCCACGAAAACACTTCAGTCTTCAATTTGCCTTAAGTCTTCACACACTCTCTCTCTCACACACAACCCTTACAAATAAAACCCACATGAAATACAGGGTACAAATGATTGAACATAATTACAATCAAATTTGGCATGGAATTAAATCCAACAAAAACATAGTTGTAAATTACAACTTTACAATCTCCCACTTTGGCTATTCCGTGACAAAACCCCTAAAACAGACTCTAGACTTAAACGTGAGTTTGGGAACAGTGGCAAACCTTACTCACACCTAATCTAGAAGTAGTGAAGCACTTGCACGTATATACCTATAACCTGAAACACTTACACACAAACAAAACTTTCATTAAGCTTATGACAAGCTAAATACATGGTTCGTACATGAGCAAGTAAAGTGCAATCAAGTTTGTAAACACTATAAAACATGTAAGCATATCTTGATCAAACAAGGTCAATCATTAAAGAATGACTACAATGAACATTTAACTAGTAAATGCTCATCCGGACATGCAATGCAATGAAGACCAATCACAATGATCAATTGCATGTCCAACACACAACCAATGCAAAATACACGAAGTATATGCATCTAGGATACAAGATCCTACAAGGGTACAAGTGTGAGGTACTTAAGACATATTAGCAATATCTTAAAAGTACAAAAATTGCTACAAATCAATGAAGTAAACACACGTATTGAATATTAAACTGAAATATAAAAACAAAGTACTTAAGCTTTAAAGAAAAGCAATAAAACAACTATCCAGGAGTTATAAAAACTAAGATAGTTTAAACTAAACAAAAATAATGCTAAACCGCTTAAAATGAACCAAAATCTATGGTCTAAGCTATGCTCCCCCTCAACTGTGCAAGCTCCCCCTCAAAATTTTCCCCCGCTTTTGACCAAAATGGCCAAAGAGGCTAGAATTGATTTGACTCTGAATCAGATCCTTGTGCCATCGACATGTCGTCAATCTGTGAGGATAATGCGGTAATCTGACCCTGGATGTATACAAACTGGTTCGCGGTGTGCTACACATGAGAGTCAAGCATGCTAAACATCTGGTCTACTTTATCAATGAGGCGATCAAGTCTATCAGGTCGTCATGCCTGTGCTTAAGAGGATGGCTGAGCAGAACTCTCTGGTGCAGAGGTGAATCTCTCAATCTCCTCCTCTGTATCTCCACCCTCTTCCTCAACTTGATCCCTTGGTATTTGAGACACATCGGTTTTGGATCCTCTGATGTGAGCTATGCTACGAGTCACCATGTGTGCTCTAATAGGGTAATCTCTATGTTCCACGGTGAGACCACTTGGAAGTTTGAGCCTTGTCTTTGCAATGAGGCCCATAATTAGAGTAGGGAATGGCATGATTGTCCTTGAGTTCCTTTTAGTGATGCTCTTGGTCAAGAGGTGGAAGATGTGTCCATAAATGTCAATCTCCTTATGAGTGAATAGATCGTACAAGAAAATTGTCCTTGGAGCAGACAATGTCATCAGGTTGGTGACCGGATACAGATTGTGGATCATCACATAAACTAGAGTCCTCATCTCTGGATTGAACGGAATTGTGTTCATGGAGGACTTCTTAAGTGTACCACCAAGAATAGTCACCATCTCCTCTATAGATTCCAAGCAATCATCATATTGTACCATGATTGGCTGTGAAGGAGGACGAACTTTCAAGAACTCTTGTATGCTTTCCCTTGTGATAACAAACTCTTTGTGTCTCACCCAGCAGTTTATATGATCTCTTTCCACACTCGCATTCGAGAATAATTCTTTAATGATTTCCAAGTACACAACTCCATTCATATTCAATAGCTTTGTCCACATCCTTTACTTGAACACTTCAGGTATGCAAGTGTCCTTAAGGGTATCCAATTTAACAACCCTTTCCATAATTATCGTGGCTCGCTTGTAGCAATCATTATAGGCCATGTTTGCTTCAATAGACTTGAAGTTGTCAGAATCCGTGCGAGCACGCTTGGAGGATTTCTTAGAAGCTGAATGCTTGGTGGGAGACATCTACACATGTATAGAGAGAATAGAGAAAGGAAATAGGTGCACAAACACAAAAACAAAGCACAAACATGATTAGTTTCATGTTAGTCCAAAACAAAAGTAAAAATACTCAAAACAGAGCACAACAAAGTTAAAACTTCAAGCTTTAAGTGCTAAAACATGTAAGCATTACCAAAATGCAAGAAATTAGAAACTATGCATGTGTGTGCATCTAGTGTGCATGAGGTGATGCATGGTGTGTGCCTAATGTGTGCCTAGGTGATGCATGGCATGGCATTGTGAGGCACAAATTGGGCAAAGTGTGTAAAACACACACCCAATGATCAAAACATGGTAACCAAGTTCAACCAAGGGTATTCCCAAAAATTGGAACTCATTTGAGTCCAAAACAATACAAAAATGTCACTTGAACATTTTGACAAACACTTGGCATGCAACACTGCACTACATGAATGGGCAATGCATGAACACATAGAAAAATGCCTCAATACAGGTTTAAAATGCCACAAAGGGCCAACACAGTTACCCACAGATCAAATGGGACAAAGCCCAATCAAAATTTTGAAAAAAATTTGCTTAAAATCAAAGTTCCTAACCCTTTTTTCGAAAAATTCCCAATTTAGAACCCTAAGTTAATTTCTGCATAATCTTAGAAAAAAAAAATGAAAAGAATGTTAAGAAAACATACCTTTAAGTTGATTTTACATAAATCAAGCTTGAAAATGATGGGGTTTTTAGAGAAAAATAAATTTGGGTTGAGTGAGATTCGAGAGAGATAGTGCGAGGGATATAGAGAGTGTTTAAAAAACTATCACATCAGCCTTATAAAACTTAAACACGTGTTTTTGCAGGTTAGATAGTCACAAAATTAGTTGCGAAAAACACCACTGAAGCACAGAAGCTTTCGCGAGAAGCTTTTAGTCGCGAAACAATCACGAGACAATCGCGATAATCTATATATGAAACTTGTGTTTTCTAGTTTTTGCCTAAAAATCATTTCACGGGAAGTGCTTGGTTGCGAAATAGTTGCGAGATAGTTGTGATACTCTCTATATGAAAATGAGATTTTTAGAATTCCCCTAAACTCTTTTTGTGGGAAGCTCTTAGTCGCGAGCTTCTTGCAAAAAATGCCTCTGAACAAGTTTTTGAAGAACAACACAAAAATGCATTTTGAACAAAAACTTAAAGCACGAAAGTATAAAATCACTTTCAAAAACATATAAAATACTCAAAAAAAATTTTGGGTTTAATCGGCAAGCAATTGAGCATACACATCACATTTGAACATGTACAATCACACAAATGAGATAAGCATTAATTGAACTAAGACTTGTGTGTTGTGTGTGAGTATCAAATGTGGAATAGTGCTTCAACCAGAGTGAAACTTCAATGATCAATTCAATCAGGTCATACACAACAGGTACTAAGTCAAGTGGACTATCTCAATTATAGAAATGAGCATATATGACCTCCCACAAGAAAATGATTACAAATCTTAGAAACTTTTCATTTGGCTTCTGCACACATCATAACATATGATCATTTTTAAACAATACATCTCATTTTGAGATCAGTACTTGAAATTTTTGATATTTCAATATTGAGAGTTAGCCTTTGGCTTTTTGAGCACCATATATTTCAATTTAAAATGTCGCTTTCCCTTTTTCCTAGTCAAATACTAGTATGTGCGACGGCTTTTGCAACTCATAATCTCTTTTTCATTTTGAGATTTACATTTGTTGAGCTTTTTAAGCAAAAACATAAAAATAAAGTGGGAAGAAATACATGCACAAGTTTATGCAAGTATCAAGACCATCAAGACTATTGACCAATCATTCATGACAAGCTTGAAGACCTATTTACAACAATTACACATAATTTTCAAGATTTCTCCCACACAAATATATGTGCATATATAACAAGCTAGGCTTGTAAATGCACTATACCATTAGTACGAAGGTACTAGGCCAAACTCACATGTGATATACACAACACAAGCAATCAAAATTTTTTGGAGATTTTTCAATTTTTATGGGTTTTTGAATTTTTGAACACACTCAAAAACAAAACAAGTAAAGTAAGATCAACAAAACAAAAAGTACAAAACAAAACTTGTAAAAGAAACATGCTATAAACTAGAAGCAATAGACACAAATTGAATTATGCATGTCATGATGCATGAACCTATGGAAAAGGAATTAAAAGGCTTGGGAACCAACAACTCATTAGTAAGGGTGTGGTACCTTGGGGAACCCAAGAAGAAAAACCACCAAGGAAGGTGGCTAGGAATCTTTCAGCATGGCAAAAAGGAATCAGCTCAAAAGGGAAAGCAGCCAAAAGGTGGGTCTGAAAAGATGGAATCTAAAAGCCTTGGAGAAGGAAAGACCAAAGGTCAGCCTTCTAGGACCCCCCAGAACGGGAAAGTCAGCTAGAGGCTTTTGAAGAAGGAACCTCAAAAGAAGAAAATAATGAGGAATAAGGAAGAGACCAACCACCAATGTTGCTGGCACAACATTGGTTCTGATACCTAAGGGAGCAAATGGAAGGAATCAATGGTACCCTAGGAACCTTAGGGTGGCACTATAAAAGGGTAAGCGACCAACAATGAAGG
This sequence comes from Quercus robur, assembly GCF_932294415.1. Classification (NCBI taxonomy): domain Eukaryota; kingdom Viridiplantae; phylum Streptophyta; class Magnoliopsida; order Fagales; family Fagaceae; genus Quercus; species Quercus robur. The sequence goes on along the minus strand of NC_065540.1, from coordinate 27,356,090 downwards.
ACATTCAGCAATAGTGAATTGGAGTAAAAATACTTGAGAAAACTTTGTCAAAATTCAAAGAGGAGAGAAAGAGAGGAAAAACAGTGTCCAGATCCCCAAACAGCCACTAGAGAACACACTTGGATTCAAGGGAATTCAAACTTCACAAGTCCTAGAGACCTGAAGTGCCATCCAAGTCTGTGATTGTTGAACTTATTTGAACTTTGTAACACGTCCTAGTGAGCATGATGTATCATAAAAAATTAAGAAAATAATGAAATATTTCACGTTATTTTAAGGACCCCTGACGTCTTTCACATTGTTTTCCTTTCTTTTTTCATCTTTATTTCGTTATTTACTGTTCCTTTCTATTCAATACGTATATGCTTGTTGTATGTTTATATGTATGTGTTGTAGGATCAGCACTTTGTGCACCACTTGGTTCGAAATCAACCCAATTTAGCTGCGATGAACTAAGCCTAATCTCTTGAAGTATAAGGCAAAAAGCATCAGGCCCAGGATCCTTACTCTTTAACTTGGGCCTATGTGCTGTTTTTTACCAAAAAAAAAAAAAAACAAAACAAAACACACACACAACCATAAAAAAGAAAAAGAAGAAAAAGATAAAATTAGCTGATGCAAAATGCATTTATTTTGCATATCTAAACGTAAATGACCTAATTGTTATTTATTAGAAATTTTACGAAAGTAAATTTTGTATGTAGCTTACTAATGGTTCATATTGCAAAAAATTATTATTATTATTATTATTATTATTATTATTATTATTATTTGTAAAGGGAACAAACGATTGAATTTTTGCAATTAAGGCAGAACCAACATTAAAAGTATTAGCAACAAGGCAAATAGACTAGTACAGTAAGAGTAAAATTTATGAATAGTATTAAAAAGTGCAATGAAACATATAAATATTAAATAGTAGCAAAAATAAGCTAAATAGTAAAGGAAATTGTCCAATAAAAGTTAGGGGTGGCAAAATTTGACATGACCCACAAATTCGACATGACACGACACAAAATTAGTAGGTTATGAGTTGGGCCTTAATTGGTTCGTGTCATATTTGGGTTGACACAACTGATCCATTTAATAAACGGGTTGGGTTAGTGTCCATCATATGAAACCCGTTTGACTTGTCTAACCCGTTTAATTAAATGACATTATATAAACTTGTTAGTTGTTGTGGTTTATTTTCTTTTACATATTATGATTGATTATTTGTGATATTGAGATATGTTTTAATTTTGAATGATTATTATTTATGATGTAATTACTCATTAATTCTGAACTTTATATTAAAAATATTTATTTTTTTAATTTTTCATAATTCATATAAATTTGGTTAATACTAAAATTAGTTTTTTTTTTTTTTTTTCATTTTGATAAAATCTAATAAACAGGTCAACACGACTGACTCGTTTAATAAATGGGTTGTGTTAGGGTTGAGAAATCTTGAACCATTTAATAAATATGTCAGGTTAAGGTTGACCTATATAGTCGAATATTCATGAGTCGACACGACATGAATCGGACACACAAACACGAATTGCCACCTCTAATATAAGATTATCCCAAACCAAACGGAACCAAACACAAAACAAAAGCAAGACAAGGTGAAATACAAAGTAAAACTTAGGCTGTGTTTGGTTGCCGTAAAACGTTTTCCGGAAAATACATATTTTCCGGAAATGTTAATTTCTGGAAAAGGAAAATATTTCTGTGTGTTTGGTTGCATTTCAAAAAATTTTCCGGAAAATATTTTCTAGTGTTTGGAAAAGAAGAAAGGAAAACACAAATCAGAAAACACAACCCAGAACACATCCAGAAAACCCGTCGGCGCGAAGGCGATCTCGCCGGTGCGATCGCGTTCGCGAGATCGCGATCTCGCCGGCGCGAACGATCGCGAAGGCGAGATCGACGAACGATCGCGATCGTCGACGATCGCGATCGACGAGCGTGCTCGTCGATCGCGATCGTCGATCGCGCCGCTCGATCGACGATCGCGATCGTGCACCGCGCCGCTCGTCGGCGCGATCGTCCCTCTCTCTCTCTGATCTGGGCTCTTTCTTCTCTCTCTCTCTCTCTCTCTCTCTCTTTTTCCGGAAGTGAAATGAAGTGAAAATGAAGGCAGAAATCATTTTCCGTGGTCAAATGGAAAATTCGTGGTCAACCGGAAATGATTTTCCGGAAAATAACGTTTTCCGTGACAGCCAAACACCGAATTTTCCGGAAAATCATTTCCGGAATTAGTTTGAAGTCAATTCAAACGCACCCTTAGATCTCTGTAAAGGTGCCAAGGCATCAACACATTTATTTATTCACTTCCCCATATACATGCTTCACTTTATCTTTTTGAATAATTAATTACAAGATTATATAGACCTATACTAGGGGCTAGAGCAATTGGTTCAAATTTTATCATATCTAAAATAATAGTAAAAAAATTGATTAAAGATATAGTGATGTCCAACATAATTATTGATTATTGTTTCTATATATAGCTGGCTTTTTGGATATAACTTTTTATCCTAAAAAAAAAAAAAAGAATTACACAACCAAGGGTCAATGGACATGAATTATGTAGAACATCAAATTCTTTACAAAACAAATAAATATAATGTATGTAATAAAAATAAGAAAAAATCAAGTGAATACAAACAAATCTCACTTTCCCACAACATCATAAAAATGGATCACTCCAACTAGCTAGGATCAAAAACTTCAGAGGTTCAGCAGAGCAAGAAGAGAGAACAAAATAGTGATAGATGAGGCCAAAAGGGCACCAGAGATGGGCAGAGAGAATGCCGCCCCAGCGTCCATGTTCGGAGATGGTGCGGGAGCCAGGTGGCTGTCCTGAGCAGAGACCATCGCAGCCACTGAGCTTACCACAATCACCAACACCAACATGAAGGCCTTGGAAATGCTAACTTTGGCCATGGCTGAAGATCAAATAGGATCGAGTTGGAGCAAGAGTATAGAAGACTTGCTGCTCTGCTAATGCTAATTGCTTTGGTTTATCGAAGTTGGAATTCTGAGAAGGAATGAGAGAGGGACAACTATATATAAGGCCAACTGAGGTGAGGGGCGTGTGGACCCTATGGGGAGCTGTGACAGCGTGTGAAAAGAGTGGCAACGGCTACGAACAGCGCAAGCTTCAATTCAATGTTGCGTGTGAAACTGTGAATAATTTTTAACTGTTAGGTAAGGTTAGAGGGCCCAAAGGAAATTCTTTTTCATAAAGATAGATCCAAGCCAAGTTGTCAAGCCCCACACCCAGTACTTAATGTTGATGAATTATGAATGTTGTGCGTGTGCCATTACTTTTTTTTTTTTTTTTTTTTTGAAGAGGATGCGTGTGCCATTACTTATTTATTAGTTACAAAGATGATCATTCATCCATATTTATTTTATTTGTTTATTCCAATTTTCCAACTTAGATTTTTTTTTTTCTAAAAAATTTTTTATAGATGGACAAGGAAGACGGGATTTCAAACTAGACAACTCCGATAAAAATATAAAAGTTATAGATTTGCCACGAGCAATACTAAATCCTATCATAACTGTAGGTGTTAGCAATTTTAAGGCAATGAAGAAGTTTGTGACTCACATTGCAATTTTTTAGTACAGGAGAACTTTAATCAATAAAGGAATCAAACCATCCAAGCATTTAGTTCAACCAGTAAACAAAAAAATCCTATAGAGGAAGCAAAGAACAAACCACCCCTTACCACGAGAAATTATAATCTCCTCTGGTAGACCATGTTACTTGTCCATCATTCTACTAAAAAACTTTCACTTATTTAAAATTGTTGAATCAGTAATTAATTTCTATTTAAAAAAATTTTCTAACCAGCAATTTTAAACAGGTGAGTTTTTTAGTGGAATGGCGGACCACATCACTTGTCCATGATGTATACCTTATAATTTCTCCCTTACAACCCACAATTCTGCCGATATACTCGTGGCCAACCCTATATGACATGAGAACCCACGAATCCATGGGCATAGTGGTCTCAATGACCCTACCATAGCCTATGTTTAGGTGTGAACAATTCCAATTAGAACATATCTTTATATGACCACTCTAAACATGCAATTCTATGAATCAAGATAATATATGCATAAGAAACATTTTCAAATAACTTTCAATGTTTTTCGATTTTATTCATGTTTTCATTATTTTTAAGAGATATTTCAATCCTTTTTGCATTTTTGGATTCATTCCAAGATTGTGTCCATTCACCATTAAAACCCTTCTTTAACTACCATACATTATCTAAAAGATAAATATACATTATATAATAATTTTAACATAATTTATACCATACTTAAAATTACGAACCAATAGGATTTTATCTTTTAATTAAGTTTAAATTAATCTTTTTTATAAATCAATTAAAATTAACCTAGGACAATCCTATGCATACATGTCTTTGGTAAGACCTTTCTCAACCAACATATTTAACTTCTTATAAAACCACTAGCCTCTGAGCACACGCTTATGCGTGTGCTCAGAGCCTCTTCTATTTTTTGGGTAAAAGTTAATAATTTGCATAAATTATAATTTGGGATTAATATATTTTCCAATCACAAAAATACCTAGGAGTGTGATGAAAAAATTATTTTACCTGCAAACGCATAATACTCATCACACTCCTAGGTTTTTTTTGTGATTGGAAAATATATTAATCTGATATTATAATTTACACAAATTATTAATCTTTACCCATAAAATAGAAGAGCCTCTAAGCATGCACGTGAGCGCATGCTCAGAGGCTAGTATTCCTTAATTATTATCTATTTTTGCCAACTTTGTTTATACAGTAATCAACTTGTTATTGATTGGAAGATGATGCTATAATTTAGTATTAACCTTTAAGGGGAGGAAAAAAAAGATTCTCTGAATAAATCTTATAAATAGTGCATATATTGAAAATGCATAATGAAATTGTAACAATAAAACTACTTACAAAATACATGTGATGACCTTAACAAAAGTTATTATGAAGAAGTTGATGGACCAATATAGGAAATTGAAATATTTACATCGGATAAACTGTAAAATAATTCACTACATCTGAAACATGAAATAGGTGAGCATACTCATAACATAAACCAAGGTAAGCATGATTCATACAACATCAATACATGAGAACAAATAAATAATTAAGATTTAGTTGTGTCATTTCATCGTAGTACGTGGATCTAATTCTTACTAAACTAGCAATATTGGGATAGTACGTTCATCTAATTCTTACTAAACCAGCAATATTGGGATATGACAACAAAGATAGGTCTATAACAATCAATTACTCAGTGCACATTTGCCGAGTAATTGAGTACATAAGCTCCAAAGAGCAACATTAAGCTTGTTCAAGTCCATATCTATTCTTTTTTATGAGAGTTGTCTACTTATCTTTAACCATAACATTTAGCTTTTTACTACACATTCTAAAGGGTTCACAAATCGATAGATATATAAAACTGGCATAATTAAAAGGAGTATTAGGAAAGCTATGGTTTTGATATATATATATATATATATATTAAAAAAATATATATCAGGAAGAAGGGGTCTTTAAATCACCAAGATTGAAAATGGAAACAATAGTGTGGAGAGACAAAGAAATCCAGACGGGTATTGTTTAATTTTTGTGTAATTGGTTTGTGTCACACAATTGAATTACCAGACGGGTATTGGTTTGTTCAATTCGTTTGTGTCACACAATTGAATTACCCTTTGGAATTTAGAAGCAATTATCTATCTTTAAATTGGCGGTGAACTTGAAATAGGATGTTATATGTGTAGTTGATTATGCTGTTTCATCTACGTTTTTTATTTTTTCTTTTTGGTGTGTTGTTGTTTTATTTGTGATAGATATCAAGTTATATTTAATCCTAAGATGAAGCGTTTTAATCCTAAAATCTAGCCATGTACTTCACATCCATTAAAAAAAAAAAAAAAAAAAGTTAAAAAAAGCTTATATTTAAAATTTATCCACTACCATTTTTTTTTTCCTTTTATGGTAAAAGACTCAATTTTTTGTTGTTTTAGTTTTAGTTTTTTTTCTTTTCTTTTTTTTTTCCTTTTTTTAAGGAAAGGCTCCAGATGTGCATCCACTTTTTTTTTCTTTTTCTTTTTCTTTTTGGTGGTGTTGTTGTTGTTCTTTTATATTTATTTATGACAGTTATCAAGTTGAATTTAATCCTAAAATGTAGTGTTTTGATCCTAAAATTTAGTAATATAGTACACATCCATAATAAAAAGTTAAAAAGGGTTTATATTTAAAAGGCTCACAGTTTTTTTGCTTCTTTATTTATTTATTTTTGTGTTAAAAAAAAGGTTCATAGTTATCAATTTTTGTTTAATCCAAAATTTTAGTTTTTAGTCCTAAAATTTAGCTACTTACTACACATCCATGACAAAAGTTAAAAAGAGATTAAATTTAAAATTTATCAACTTCCTTTAAATTTGAGAAAAAGTATGTAATTTTTTTAATGTAGTAAATTAATAATTATAAAAGAAATGTAAATTGAATTTCACATAGAATTATACAAATGATGAATATAGTTTCTATTATATAAAAAAAAAAAAAAAAAAAAAATTACAGCAATTTCTTAGATAACAACCACTTCATGTGAGGTTTGAATCTCACCTAAACTTATCTAATATTCCATTCCAATGCCTCCTCAATACAATCCAATAAATTTGTGCATACGTCAATCTCAAAGAGATAAAAGAGTTAGGGTTAAATATAAGGTTATCATTATTTTGAATAAACCAAGTATATTAAATTTTTTTTTTTTTAAAGAGTAAATTATAATTAACAATGGCTTTGAATGACTCTTTTTTCCACAAACACTTTGAATGACTTTGAATTACACTTTGACTTTGAATGGCTTCGGGTAAATAAAACGTTTTTGTGATTTTTTGTTAAATGAAGGAAAACAAAGAAAAAGCCTTATATCCAGTTCCTATAAAATAAAAATAAAAATAAAAAAATTAGGTAAACTACATATATGGTCCTTATCATTTACACCATATTTCAATTTGATCCTTAACCTTTCAATTGTGTTAATTTGGTCCCTAATCTTTTAGTGTCGTGTCAATTTAATCCATATTGTTATATTTTGAATGAAAATTGATGACCTGACGAACGATCAAAATAAAATTTTAGTGTATTGTTATATTAACAAAAGCTAATTTTTATTTTGGCCATTAGAAGTGTCATCAATTTTCTTCTAAAAAATGATTGCTAGGACTAAATTGACACAGTATTGAAAGGTTAGGGACCAAATTGACACAATTGAAAGGTTAAGGATCAAATTGAAATATGATGTATTTAACAAGTGATAAATATTAGCATTGATACACCATGTTGAATATGCAAGTATGAATGCGGAAACGAAAGCATAAAGTATAGAACATAGTAACACACGAGAGTTACGTGGTTCAACCTAATGGCCTACATCCACGGAGGAAACCCTAAAGGGTTACATCAATAATATATTACAGTATGGTACAAATCATGTGTTACAATGAATCATAACATGTGTATATATAGTAGACTAAACCCTAGACAAATAGACTTCTAGTACAAGTAGGAGACTTGGCTTGCACACAAAATAGAATTAGGCTTGAGTTTATGCTAATGGGCTAATATATCTCTAACAATAAGGATTAAATACGTAGTTTACCCAAAAAAATTCCTTGAAAAAAAAATATAAAAGAAAAAAAAAAAACAATTTGTGTTATGAGGAATTACAAACTCAAAACATGTTCCAGTTCTACATCTTACACGCAAAACAAAGTTAAATTAAAAAATAAAATCGCTTTTAAAGAAAACAAAGTTAAATTAAAAACACACCCCCAGCAAACTATGTCCCCAAAACCAAGAACCACTCGTTCCATTTTAAGAAGTAAAACTGTGAGAGAGACACTATGAGGTGTGTGGACCCAATGGGGAGCTGTAACATTGTGAAAAGGGTGGAAATGGCTACGAACAGCGCTAGCTTCAATTTAAGTGTGGGTTTGTGAATTTTGAATTGTTAGGTTAGCGCGGGGGTTACTTTTGGTTTGGTATGTGGACGTGGCAATTGCTAATATGAGTTGCCAGTTGCCACTTTCGAATATATGTCGGTACTCGGTAGGTCCTAGGGACATTGAGGTCCAAAGGAAATTCTTTTTCAAAAGATAGATCTAAGCCAAGTTGTCAAGCCCCACACACGTGCTTAATGTTGATGAAATATAACATGATGTGCCATTTACTTATTTATTAGTTAGGGTAAATTTTAGAAACTTATCCTGAGGTTTGGAAAAATACCTATCAAGTCCATAATATTTAAAAACTATCTCAGTCCTTATCCTCAAACGGCTTGTAACACTCATTACATCTCTCCTTTCTCTCATCCCTCTCTCCCTAAGTCTTTGTCTTCCCTTTCTTTGATTCCAAGAAGAAAAAAAATTGAAGAACAATGACTTTTTTAGTAAAACAATCAAAAGAGCTTGACCATCAACCCAGCAAATTCCATAAATCCAGTGACCACCGACCATAAGTGTCGATGCTTTGCGGCTAAAAATGTTGACCACCCATCGCGGTGACACTTGCGCACATTTTGAACATGTATGGAGGTGTGTCGTAACTCAGGTGTGTGACTGGAATGTGAGTCGATTTTAAGAAAATTACCAAGAGTAAGTGAAGTCGCCACCAATTATTGGGTTTTTTCTAAGGTGTTATTGGTCACCTAACTCTATTTGATTTTATTACTGATCATAGGTTATGAAAAATGTCGTTTTTCCTAATCTAATGTAGATGGGGCAAAAAATCTTGATTCTTGAGTTCAGAAGTCTGATTATGTGTGGGGAATGTGTTAGGCACTCTACAACACCTATATGTAGAGAGTCCTTTATTTTGGTAAAATCATAATTTTTAGACATTGGCAATTGAAAACAAGCTATTGGCATTTGCTTTCGGGGCTTTAAATATGTTGGGCTTTGAGGTTTGGTTTGGGAATGGGTGTGGTCCCGATCGATGCTTTCCAAGTATGTTTGAAGTCACTATCAAATTTCCATGGCGAAAATTCAGCAGCATTTCGCCTTATTTTCGTGGCGGAAATTCAGCAACGCTTCACCTTAGATGTGTCATAGCATGCCAAGCATTATTCTCACCAAGCTTTCGATGTGAGAATAAGACAATGGGGATGCCCCATTTTCACGGCAAAAATCTAGCAGAGTTTCACATTTGGTGCACTATGGTGCACCGGCAGAGTTTCATGTTTGTGTATATGGTGCGTATCGACATGCTCGCACTGTGACGAGCCGAAACCTTCCAAAGTGTTAGAACACGTTAATACGTGTTGCATACATGGGGAAACCAATGTCACTTGGTGACATGCATCAAGACAATCACACAGTGATAAGCGTGCACACAATATAGCAATAATGTGCACCTACGACAATCGCCTTGAATGCATACCCATACTACAAGGTCAAGAGCTCTCATGACTAAAGAGGGTCGTTCACGTAGCCATAAGAATCCATCATACAAAGCGCACAATCACTCACACACAAACAAGCAGATATATATATATATATATATACATGCATCATGCACAATGCTATCACACAGAGTGAGAAACTAACCAAACAATGTCAATGTTCCAAGGGTATGGCCCAGCAAGGTACAGGAAATGTAAAACAAACATTGCCATACCCAGGGAACGTGGCCCAAGCAAAAAGTAGGAAAATAAAAGGGGTACATGGAGGGGGACCCTAATACATGCTCTAGAGAAAAGGCTTAGAGAGAGAGAAAGAGAAGACTGCTTTGGAGGGGCTAGGCCCCCTAATTTACTAAACATTGCCCTTTGTGGGCTTGCCCCATTTTGCTTGCATCCTTTCCCTTTTTGCTCACACTTAGGAGGTCGCACCCTTACTCTATATGCAAAGACAAAAGAAACAAGCCAGCAATCAAGCAAAGAAACGAATGGAAGGAAAAGTATGCTAAAGAAAAGCTAGGAAAAGATGCCAAATAGGGGCAAACAAACATGTGAAGCACACAAAGAGGCAAACAAACATGTTATCAAATAAAAGATAGTGACCTAGGAGGACAAATGTAGGTTTGCATTGAGTGTCCATAGTTCCATTGGATTGGAATATGGACAACACACAGACTCATACATGAACATGTAGACAAACGTGCAAAATGCAAAGAAGTAAAGAAAGCCAAATTGGTGGCGCAAAGCAAGCAAGGCAAGCATATCAACAATGCACGGAGTGGAGAAGGTGTAAACCAAGCACACCAACATCCAAACAAACCTTAGGAGGGATGGATGTAACCACACGTGCACAAGCCCACGAGGGGCACAAAGCATGGCAAAGCCTAGATCTAGAGAGGCTAACATGGAGATAAAGCATAGAAGCAAGCAAGCAAACATCGACATGCAAAACGAAATGATCCAAACCCTTTAATATAGGCCTAGGTGTGCGGATGTAGGCCTAGACCACAGGATCTAGATCTACACCCAATTGGAAGAGCCAAAAAGCGAGAAAGAATGATATCAATGGACAAAAAGGGCTAAAGTAGCACATGGCATAGCAACCAACATAGATCCAAGCACACAAGCATGGCACGGAGCACATAAACACTAACATAGATCTAAGTAAAAACATGGCAAGGAGCCTAAATTCATGTGGATCTAAGCACAAACATAGCAAGGAGCCTAAAATCATGTGGATCTAAGCACAAACATAAAAAGTAGACATATCCTAGCCTAAGAAGGCTAGGCCAACAACATAAAAGCGATAAATCATGGTAAAAAGCAAGTAGGCATGCTACGAAAGCTATAAAACATGCTAGGAAGCTAAAACATGCTAGGAAAAGAAAATAAAGCATTTTATTAAATAAAAAGAAGTTGGAAAAGTAATAAAGAGAAAGGGGTGTGGATTGTAGCTAAACAGCTACATACACACCCCTAAACCTCAAATCCAATGTATGGAACCAAGGAGAGAAAGATTCAGTGCAAGAACACTACCTTGAATATTGTAGAGAAAAGGTAAGAATCTAAGATGTTCTAAGGTGTTTTGATGTATTTGGATGTGTTTGGGAGAGAAATTAGAGAGAGAAGAGAGAGAGAATTTGCCCACAATTCATTTTTATTTTTTGGGTCAAATGAGGGGTCAAGGGTCATTTATAGTGAAGAAATGACCCTTCGGCTTCCAGTGCACCGACGTCAAGCTAACATCAGCTATTTCGCCTTTTTCTACTTTTCAATTTTAACTTCGATTGCATATTTGAAGGCCTTCCTGGACTTGGATTGAGCTGATCTTGGTGTCCTTGGAAAGATCTGGATGTCTAGTTTTTATAACACTAAATAAATTGAGAATCCAACAATCAGATCAAAAGTTATGGCCATGGGAAGCGAATTGACGCGCATTTTTCGGTTTCTGGATAGCTCAACCATTTTAGCTTCGATTTCGACCCATGAATAGTTGATGGAAAGGGAATTTGATAATCTTCACAATGGAGCTAGAACCAACCTGTTCTGAGGGTCAGATCAAAATTAGGGTTTCAGGTGTCCTTAAGAGTCAACCTTGGATTAAACTTGGTCAACGTTGGCGAAAATCATTGAGTAACTCGGGCTTGATGTAAAAACATGAAAAATATTTTTTTGGGATGATTTTGACACAACTTTGACTTTTGGTCAACCCAATGTTGACTAGGGGCATTTTGGTCAATTTGACTTGAAATGGCATTTCGAGTGCTCCGATGCCTAAACAGGTTACGCTATGTCAATATAGACGTTTCCATGGCCCCATGGAGAAAAGATAATATTTTTGGAATTTTTGGGGTCTGGCACCCAAATCGAAGGCAAACAAAATACGATGTCTACAATAAGTAAAACAATGGCATCAACAAAACCCATAAACCCACAAACACCATCAACAAATTCCCATCCACAAACCTAGAACAAGCAACCACAGACCACCGGCATCAACAAATTCTAAAACCCAGCCAAACCCACAACAAATCGGTAGCCATAGTAGCTGTGGTGCAGACACTTACAACATCTACTCGGTTCTAAAATCTAAGCCAAGGTTACGATAATCAACGCTCTACACAGAGGCATTCTTCAAGGACTTTGTCAACAACGTTTTGGTCCTCGCTCGGCTCCTCTACTTCGCCTTAACACTTAAAAAACAACCCCAACTAGGGGTGGTGGGCCATGGGTGGTACACGCAGTGGGTGCAATCTAGAATTTCTTTGGGTATTTTATAATGTGGGCTTCTATGGTGGGATTGACCCAATAGCCACTGGTAGCGTTGATGTGTTTGTTTATATTCTTGTCTAATGTGAGTGAGAGAGAGAGAGAGAGAGAGAGAGAGAGAGAGAGAGAGAGAGAGAGAGAGAGAGAGAGAGAGAGAGAGAGAGAGAGAGAGAGAGAGAGAGAGAGAGATGAGTAACAGAGGGCTAACGGGGTTAGGGTTAAAGTTGTCTTTAAGGACTAAATTGATCAATTTTGAAATATCTTGGACTTGTTTGGTATTAACCAAAACCTTAGGGTATATTTGTGAAATTTACCCTGTTAGTTTCAAAGATGATCATTTATCCATATTCATTTCTTTTTTTTCACTCCAATTTTCCAACTCTTTTCTAGTTAGATTTAATTAAAAAAAAAAAAAAAAAGAGGATGGATAGAGAAGGACGAAATTAAAAATAGACACCTTCGTTAAAAAAACAAAAATTATAGATTTGCCAAAAGCAACATTGAATCCTATCCTAGCCATAGGTGTTAGCAATTTTAAAGTAATGAAGTTGTTTATGACTTACGTTTGCAAATTTTTGGTGTAGGATAAAAAAATGAAACGGTTTTAACTTGGTATCTCTTTTAATTTTTCTTATTAATTAGTACCAATTTCCCTCTTTGTTAGCACTATTTTGTTAGCATTATTTTAAATTAAAATTACGAACCAATAAGATTTTATCTTTTGATTAAATTTAAATTAATCTTTTTACGAACAAGTTAAAATTGACCTAGGACAATCCTATGCATACATGTCTTTGGTAAGCCCCTTCTCAATCAACATATTTAAGTTCTTACAAAATCATGATCTAAGCATGGTTTTGCACATATAAAAGACCAATTCATCCTTAAAGGCAAAATAACCACTTATACTTATGTCTCATAAAAAATAAAAATAAAAACCACTTATACTTATGATTTAAATTTTGAAAACTTCTCTCTCCTAGACTCCCTCTAGTCTTGGAAAGTAGAAGCCTCCAACTTGCGATTCTACGCAAGCTACATATTGCCGATCTTGTTCTTAGATGTGGTAGATGCTTTTCTACTCTCTTTTCTTTATCCTTTTTCTCATTCATTAAATTTTATTCTTTCTGTTTTTTCTTAGCTTTTGACTTAACCTTATTTCTCAAGTAGGGGTGTCAAATGGGTGGGTTTAGGATGGGTATAATTGGGTTGGGTAAATAAAACCCATTTACCCATTAAAACTCATTTAACTAATTGCTTCTAACCCAAATTCAACCCAACCCAATTATTATGGGTAAACCCTAACTCACCCAATTACCCAATTATCAAAATTACCAAAATGTCATTAAAGTGAAAACCCCAATACTTTCTTGGATTCCTTTTTTCACTCACTCTAGTCTCCACTCTACTTTCCCGGGAAAAAGAAAAAACAAAGAACAATTTTTTCTTGGATCTAAAATTTATTTTTCTTCTTCAGCAAAATCAATAGCTGAATTTAGCTAAGAACCCAAATAGGATTCATGGGTTTGTCCCTAAACAAATAAAAACTATGATTTTCCTTTGTTTTCTCAACAACCAAACACAGCCTAAGACCTCTAATTATTAAACCAAAAATAAAAAAATAAAAAACTAATCAAAGCCAGAAATTCCGATCTCAAAGCCAACCCACAACCACAAAAATAAAACCCATAACAACCCAAGCCAAGAAAATCAACCCACAGCCACAAAAGAAAAACTCAGGCGAGATCGATGAGGAGTGGAGGAAGAAAGAAAAAAAAAATGAAAGGGAGAAGAGAGATCGGCGTTGGGCAGGCAAGATCGGCGAGGTGGGTAGGCGAGATTGGTGCTGGGCAGGCGAGATCGGCATTGGGTAGGCGAGATTGGCGAGGTGGGTAGGCGAGATTGGCTCTGGGCAGGCAAGATCGGCGAGGTGGGCACTCAACTCCATAGCCTCCGACCCCATTCTCTCCACCTTCCTTTCCCCATCCTTCTCCACCACTTCATTCTCCTCAGCCGCCATCTCCTCCATAGCGTCGTGGTGGTTTCGAATGGAGAAGGCGAATATGCTTCCTAAGAAGCAAGACTTGGTGGTCTCAGTGCTGTGTTTGTTGTGCCTCATTGTTCTTTGTGAGAGCTAGAGAGAGCAAGTGAGAGAGAGAAGTGTTTAGAGGCCGAGAAAATGAAGGAAAATGAAATGCCTAAGGGCTTTTTTTTTTAATGTTATGGGAAAGGCTGGGTTGAATTTAGGCATTTTTTTTTTTTTTTGGTTAAATGGAGCTCAATGAGTTTTTAGTTAAAACCCAATAATCACTGGGTTTAATTGGGTTGATGTCCATTTAACCCAACTAATAGGGTGGGTTTGGGTGGGCAAATAGGTTTGGGCTTATTTTGTCACCCTTATTCTCATGTGATGGTTTCTTCGTTAGAAGAAATGTGGAAACGTTTCCATTAATCAAATGAAGAGAAGTGGGCAATAGTCATTAAACTAGAGGAGGTGTGGCTTTTTTCTCAATAGCATGCTTAATTTAGTCTTCTGATCAAGTTACAAACTTCTAAGGAGTACAACAAAGAAACCTTTAAATTTACTCTCTATTAGGACTAATATCGGGTCGGGTCGGGTCGGGTCGGTTTTATTGCCACCCGCAACCCGACCCGATAATAATCGGGTTTATCAAGGAGAAACCCGACCCAACCCGAAAAATACGGGTCTCAGTTCGGGTCAGGTGGTCGGGTACTAGTCGGGTCTATTGCCTCAAAGCCTTCTCTCTCCGTTGTTCATCCTTCTTCTTCTCCATGTTTCTGCAAAATCAAGCTCAAGAACTCTCCGCTCCAAACTGCCGTCGTGCTGTTCATTCTACCGGAGAATCAGTTTCCCGACGGTCACGTCCATAATGTGGCGGCTACGTTTCACTTAAGCAAGTCCGATCTCGAAAAGATCACCGGAAAATCGATTTTCGCCGGAAACTCTGCTTGAGAATCTCGATCTACACTAGTCGAAGTCTAGGCCTTCTACTATTATTCACAACGGTTGGATTTCGGTGGGGAAAGAAGCCAAAGGCTCCTCTGCGCAAATTATGCTACAATTAAAAAAAAAAAAAAAAAAAAAAGGAAGCCCCCTTCAATCCACTTTGGTATACCCTCTTCAGTAAAAAAAAAAAAAAAAAAAAAAAAAAAAAACCCGCTCTAATACATTAGTTTTTTTTTTTTTTTTTTTTTTTTTTAAGATCGATCGGGTCAAGTCCAACCCGAAACTGACCCGAACCCAAGCTAGACCTGAATATTGGACCTGAACCCGACCCAAGCATCCATTCAACCCGCCCAAAACCCTTCGGGTCGAGTCGGGTGGGCCGAGTTGGCTGGGTCTCTGCTCATTCCTACTCTCTATTAGCTATAGATTGCCTATTTTGGCAATGAAGACAATCTTACAAAAAAAAAAAAAAAAAAAAAAATTGTATAAAAGTCCTTGATCATCCTACAAGAAATTGATTCTTTTGAAGGGATTTCACGATTATACCCTTGTGATGTCAAATTTCAATAGAAATTGGGAAGCCTATCACTGTCGATGTTCCAAAGAGTCTATTTTAAATGTGTAAACTGCTAATTCCTTTTATTATATTCTTTATGCTCATTCTATTTTATTTCCTATGCTCATTCCTTTTCATTATTTATTTTATTAATCTATTCAATTCTTTTATAACTCCCAAATGACGCCTAATTGCTAGCATTTTGGCAAAGTAAATCCCCTCTTTCTTATATTAATTCTCATGAATTTTAGATACAATAGAAGGTTGTAGGCCCTTTTATGAGTAGAAGGTTATAGACCTTTTTTCCCTTGATAATAGGCCTTTTTATGAGTAGAAGGTTATAGACTTATTTTTCCCTTGATAAGCAGTAGGTTATAGACTTTTTTTTTTTTTGAAAGCAGTAGGTTATAGACTTAGAATACTAGTATCCGAGTATGTAAATCTATTTTACATCTTCATAACGCACTATATCTATTTTACATCTTATTTTACAATTCAACCTATATCTTAATTTTTAATTTTTCATACAACTTATTAAAATAATATAAACTACACAAATATATAAAATAAATAAATAAATAAATTATTTCTCTCTCTTCTCTTCCATCTCTCTATTTTGCATAACAAGTGTTCTCCACTCTTCCATACTCTTCCCACTACTACCTGCCAACATCACCCACAAGGCCATAACCCATACCAAAAAAAAAAACAATTGAACCACCACTACAATCCCAGCAAAACACCAAGACCCACCACCGTAGACCCAGCAAAACACCAAGATCCACTACCATCCACACAGCAAACCACCAAGAACTACCCAAAAAACCCATATCAAACCCATAAACCACTAGTCACCACCACCACAAATCCGGAGAAATCAACAAAACTTGCAGCCACGACTGCCAAACACTCCAAGATCCATAACCACCGCCGCTTCACATCCACCATAGCCACAAGAACACACATCAAAACTCCAGAATCCATTTTTGAAACAAATCCCAAAACCTGGAACAAAAATCTTTTCTTTCTTAAACCCTCAACCCAAAAATCCCCAATCCTCAAACCCAAGCAAATCTAAAACAATAAAAAAAGAAAAAAGGGAGCTTTCGGATCAAACAAAAAAATAAAAATAAAAAATAGAGAGGGAGAGAAGAAAGATCGGCGGCCACTAGGGTGGCTTCGCCGTTGTACACCATTGTCAGTAATGGTGGTCATGGGTTCAACCCCCATGGGCTGAGCTCAAGCAAAGAGAGAGAGAGAGAGAGATGGTGAGAATAGAGTGTGAAGAGAGAGGGAGATTCAATATCGTGAATCCGTGACAGTTGTGATGTTATGTGGCGGTGAATCAGTGAATGAAGGGAGGCTTTGCTTTGAGAGCTTCAGCCATAGAGCTCTGTGCGTTTGAGGAGTCAGAGAAACAGAGGTTGAGAGAAAGAAGGATAGCAAACGCATTTTGGAGAGAGAAGGACTTGATCTTTTTAATAGAATAAAGTATTTTCTTTTACCAACTAAGCTACAGTAGGTTGTATATATCACAATTCACAACAAACTGTTCACAGTTGCTTAAAAAAAATAGAAAGAGCAACTGGGATGAGGCTGATTATTTGATTGTTGGATGATAAAATAGAAACTGAAGGGTTTTTTATAATTTAATGCTCATGCTCTTATACTACGAAAAGTTTTTAAATTTATTTTGAACAATACTTTCTTTTAGAGATTTATAGCCGGCGGCCCGGCTTTTAGGATTTTTTTTCTTTAAAAAACAAAATAAAACTGGCACAGCCAAGGGCCAAGAAACATGAATTTTGTAGATGTAATAATAATAAATCCTTAACAAATCAAATAATACGATGTAAGTGAAAAGAAGAAAGAATTAAATGAATACATCAACACAATCCACTTTCAATTTCCCGCAACACCATAAAAAATGGCTCCAACTCCTGTGCATCCAAAGAGCTTCTTTGGTTCAAAAAATTCAGAGTTTTAGCAAAGCAAGAAGAGAGAACAAAATAGATGACCCCAAAAAGGCAGTAGAGATGGGAAGAGAAAATGCGGCTCCAGCGTCCATCGTTGGAGCCAGCGCCGGAGCCAGCTTGCTGTCCTGAGCGGAGACCATCGTAGCAGCCGAGCTTACCACAATCACCAAAACCAACATCAAGGCCTTGGAAATGCTAAATTGTGCCATGGCTGATGGCCGGAGATAATAAAGGAATCGGAGAAAGCGTATAAAGTAGTATATAGAAGAGTTGCTGCTTTCGTTATTTGAAGTTGGAATTGTGAGAAGGAATGAGAAGGTGAGTGAGACCTGTGAGGGAGGGACACTATATATAAGGCTTAATTGTGACTCTGTGAGTTGTGTGGACCCAATGGGGGAGCTGTGACAGAGCATGAAAAGGGTTGCAACGGCTATGAACAGCGCAAGCTTCAATTCAATTGTCTAGTGTGGGTTGCGTTTGCGTGCGAAACTGTGAATTTTGAATTAGATTAGCGTAGTTGTTACTTTTGGTTTGGTCGGTGGGCGTGGCAGTTGGTCATACTAAAAAATACGTGTTGCCAGTGGGCTAATATATGTTGGTAGGTCCATCATCCATTAGAGAGCAAGGCCTAAAGGAAAAGCTTTTTTCAAAAAACGAATCCAAAGACAACTAGCCTATTAAGCCGCACTCCGGTGCTTAATGTTGATAAGCATGACTGATGTCCCAATATTTTTTAGTTTACAAAGGATTATCACTCATTAATATATTGTTGTATTCCAATTTTCCAACTATTTTCAAGTTTTATATGAAAATATTAACAGGTACCTTATGAGCATTAATATTTAGAAAATATTTTTAAAACCTTTTATAAAATCAGTAAAAAAATAATTAATTTTTTTACAATTTTTTATATTTTCTATGAAATTTGTATTAAAACTTCCTAAAATGATGTATCGTGGCGGAAAAGCATGGAAGATTTACTTCCATGAAGTCATATCACATCTTCTCCTAAAATTGAATTAGGGTTTATTTGATGTAGTAAATTTCAAAATAGCATCAAAATTTTAACAACTTGATCTTGAGAACTCCTTAATCGTCACCTCAACAACCACGAGAATCTTCAGAGGGTGGACTCTCTTACTTAATTAAGATTAAAATTCTATATCTTTGCTCCTATAAGGACTTGGAATATTTTTATTTTTCCTCTCCTTTGTTGCAACCCTGTATGCCAAATTAGAGAGGGATAAACTCTTCTCACGCTCTTAAATGTGTCCTTTTATGCATGTAGTATAGTGCATAATGGATTAGCTATTAGGCCAACCTATGTGGGCTTTAGTAGGGATGGTGAAAAGTACCCGACCCGCGGGCACTCGGCCCGACCTAACCCTAATGGGGCGGGTTTTACCCGATCCATGAAATAGTAGGGTTGGGTTTGGGTTTTTAAAATAAAACCCGAAGCGGGTTCGGGTCGGATATGGGTTTTAGTAATACCCAAACTTGAACCCGACCTAGTTAGAACAAAATTACCAAAAACCCTTACTATATATATATATATAGAGAGAGAGAGAGAGAGGGCTGGGTTCAAGTTACACTTGGTATAATTTTAAGTAATGTTACACTAGTCAATATTTTTTAATTAGATGCGAATTTTGACAAATCCACCGTTAGATTACATTATCTTTG
Organism: Quercus robur; assembly: GCF_932294415.1. Taxonomy (NCBI): domain Eukaryota; kingdom Viridiplantae; phylum Streptophyta; class Magnoliopsida; order Fagales; family Fagaceae; genus Quercus; species Quercus robur. The sequence goes on along the minus strand of NC_065540.1, from coordinate 27,336,646 downwards.
TATATTCTCTATACTTGCAAATTTTCATGATGATCAAAGATTAATAGCCATGTCATCAATCAATTATTTTAATTCAAATTTTTGTAGTTTAAAATAATGCATAAAATATGAGCTTATGGATCGAATAGTAAATAACATCCAATTGACATGAAAATTGGCAAGAATGTTAAAAACATAAAAGAAACATGTAATTGAATGGTGGGATTTTCAAAATATGAATTTTATAACAAGTTATTAGGTGGTGTAACATTACTTAGAGTTACATTAGGTGTAACTTGAACCCAATATATATATATATATATATATATATATATATACAAACACTTAGAAAAACCCTAATCTCTAACTCTCCCCTCATTCACAACTATCCCTCTACTTTGTCACTCTCACTCACTCAACCCCTCACCCACTTGACCACACTCACTTACTCTCAAGCCTCACCCTCACTCACTCTCACCGCCGGCCACACCCTTTTCTCTGCTTTGTCACTGGTTCGTCATCGCTCTATCACTATTATTATTTTATTTATTTTTTATTTTTTAACTTTGGTTTCATTACATGAAATCTTTGGTTATTGTGAGATATCAGTGGCTGGCGGCATGCATGTGTGGTGGTAGTACAATGGTGGTTTATGTTTCTAGGTTTTGTGGGTTTCCAATCTATTGGTGGATTTTGTTTTTTGTTACTTTTTTTGGGCGATGATTGGTGAAATTTGAGTGTTCAGATCTAGGTTTTCTTGGATGTATGTTACTGGGTTTTGTGGGTTTCTGATCTATTGGTTGTTGAGAAAATAATGGGTTTTGTGGGTTTCGATTTGTGGGTTTTCGATTTGTCGGTGGTTTTTTGGTTTTTTTTTTTTTTTTTTTTTTTGGCAATGATTGGTGAAATTTGAGTGTTCAAATCTAGGTTTTGTGGGTTTCTGATTTGTCGGTTGCTAAAAAAATAATGGGTTTTGTGGGTTTCCGATCTAGGTGTATGTTGCTTGGTTTTGTGGGTTCCAATCTGTTGGTTTTCGATCTGTACAGGTCTAGGGTTTTTTTTTTTTAGATAAAAGATCTAGGTTTCCTTGAGTGTTCATTTTCCCCTATTGTTTGGTTGTTGAGAAAATCAGATTAGGCAAACATAATTTTTTCTTTTTTTGATTGGGTCATGGATTGGGCCCTGAAGTGGGTTGGATGGGGCCTATAGGGTCCGATGGGGCGGGTTTGGCGGTTAAAAAAATTCCCGTTTATTAAATAGGGCGGGTGAAAAAAAAACCCATTTATTAAAGCCCAAACCCATCCTAGGCTTTTGTAATGTGATTTGAGATGGGACCAAAAGGAAAATAAAGACATCAACTCCAATGAACCTTGAGACTCTTGTCAACTCAGCCCAAAGTTAAACTATGAAACAAGAAAATCATATAAAGGAAGCAAAGAATATAGCACCCGTTACAGCCCACAATACCACCACTATACATGAGAAACATGTACAAATAAATTACAAAATTTAATTTTAATCCTATTTAATTTTGAAGAGATAATTCAAGCCTTTCAGCATTTTGGACTCTTGTCATGATTGTATTCTTTTTCACCGTTAAAACTCTTCTTAGCAAATTAAAATAGATAGAAATTATATAATCTTAAAATAATTAAAAGATGTATTATTCACGTAGAATTATCAATATTTACATGTCTATCATAATTAAAATTACAAATCAAAAGGATTTATCTTTCCATTAAATTTAAATAAATCTTTTCATGTACACGGCAATCTTATGCTTGCACATCTTTTGTAAGACCCTTATTAACCAATCATATTTAAGCTTTTATAAAAGCATGACCTAAGTACAATTTTAAATGCTAAGGGCATTGTTGCTAAATTGACACCTCCCCATGTACAAGAGATGCTTAGGAGTTTAAGAGGAAAATGATTCGAACTGCAGAGTTGGCAACATATTGTAACTATCTAAAAAAAATGTACAATTTTAAACATAGAAAAGAAAAAAAATAAAATAACAATGCATCCTCAATGGCCCAATGACCACTTATGATTTGAATTTTGAGATCAATGTCATTTATGGAATTTTCACTTGTATTAAATTATTATTACCCTTTAGTGCTAAATAGTAAATAGGATGAAAAAATGAAAAATAATTATTGCTAAAGGGGGTGTTATACTGTTATACCATTTTTGTTATGATTTATGTTGATGATGTGATCATAATTTGAGATGATTTGCATGATATTAGGAGTTCAAATAGTATCTCAACCAGCCGTTTGAGCTAAAGGATCTTGGACCAGTTAGCTACTTCCTTGGACATGAGATCACAATATCGAAGGGAGAATTAAATCTCCACCCCTTCTCCTCTCTCATCTCCTCTCTCATCTCCTCTCCCCCAATCCAAACATATTTTCCACAGCGGATTTCGTGAATCATCTGGCAGGACACAAAACCAGATATTCTAGCTAAGACAATTATGAAAGAAATTGGTATGTAAAGAAAGAAACTGATAATAATATATTTTATAAAAAATGTAATGACCGAAGTGTGTGTGATTTTCATTTTGGTTATAATGGGCTCAAGCCCAACTAAACAGGCCGAAGAGATTGATCTAATTAATCTATGTTTTAATTTATTCTTTGAACTTTGAAGAAGGGAGAGAGAGGATTTAACTTTGGTGGGGATGCAAATATTTGAGAAGACCCAAGCCATAACGTGAGCGCACAAGTTGCAACTTGCTGAATAGACTGCACCAAAATTCCGGTAAATGTAAATGAATAACAAACTAGGATAACCTTTAATTTAACGGTCATATTAATAGATATTCTTAAGAAATTTAGTAATGAGCCATTTTAGAAACTTTTTGACTACGTGAAAAATATAAAAAAAGTTGTTAAAAAAATCAGTTATTTTTTACTTTTTTATCATAATTTTTTTTTTAATATTTTATAAATCAAAATGCCCCTTAAAGCATCCTTTAACTTTTCCGTTTAATTTACAAGTACTGACCAACTCGAAAATTATGAGTAGTATAATCAATAGTTGAATTGAATCTGCATCGATCTCCATCTCCCTGGAACCCCTGTACACAGCCATAGAAAACCCATAATAGATTGCCCAAAATTTTGCTATATCATTGTCTTCTCTTAATATATATGTTATTTATTTATTTATTTATTTATTTATTTTTTGAATTTGAAATTATAATTGTTTTTAACTGGTAGATATGCCAGTGTTCTAAGTTTTAACTAGAAAACATTCTTGCCACTAAAGGAAATCAAACTAGAGGACCAATCTTCCAACCTGAGGGTTATTTTTTCACATTAGCATCACATCCTGCTATGCAATATTATATTATATTATAGTATATTAGTTGCAAAACAAAGTTTGATAGACAATAACAACTGCGCATTGCAATTCTAATAGAAATAGAGATTCTAACATAACATCTCAACTATATATTAATTATTATTATTTCAGAGACTCAAATCACATAGTAAATATCTCAAACCATAATTTAGAAGTACAAAATAGTAACCAGTAGTTCAAACATTATCATCTCCAACTCAAACAAAACCATTCTTCCTTATCCAAAACAAGTGAGACACCTCAATCCCAAAACTCCAAATTCATTGCAGTAAAAAGGCAATTAGAGAAGTCAACATAGAAGAGCAGATCAATGCCCCGGAAAACGACAAAGAATATCCAGCTCCAGCCTCCAAAGCCGGTAAAGGTTCAATATTTGGTAAAGGTGCAATATTGTCGAAATCCTGTGCCCTACTTTTAGTCACAAAACAGAATGACACAAACATTATGAGCATAAGAAAATGAGCCGCAGATGAACTTAGCTTTGCCATTCCTATACAAATTGTGGGTAAGATTTTGTTTGGGAAACTGGTGTGTTTTTTTTTTGAGATTCTGCAAAGTGTAGGAGAACATGAATATATAGTGTCCGTGTGGCATGTGAAACGTTCTTCAGTTTTTTTTTTTCCTGTTCAGGTACAAAGCATGGGGAAGCGAAACGTTTGCAATTACTGCCTCAGTTGTCAAAGCTACATAAGGGAAAGAGTGGCTTTTGCGACCTTATAAAGTCGAGAACCATCTAGGTTCTATTCTACTACGTATTATATAGCACAAGTGCTTGTTCTAACTTCTACTACGGACCTGGAAGGCCATAAGTTTCGATTGTAGCAATAATCATATGTGTGACCTGGAATTACTGGTTCTGGTGCGATGTGCCTCACCCTAACTCGCTTTTAGCCAGCCGAAGCGCCAAGGCAGAGGTAATATTGAAATTCGTTTTAATATCAACGTGTTGGCACTTTGACGACGCACAGAGTTTGACGGTCCATTTCACATCAAATCAATATTAAATTACAAAATAATTGGAAATTGAAAGTGGAGAAATTAGAAAATGATATACGTGGCCAACATGTTTGGTCCATCGGGTTAGTTTCAAATCGACTCTTTTTTTTTTTTTTTTTTTTTTTTTTTTTTAAGAATCATGTTAATGGGTGTCTTTAGGATAATGGTTAATAATTTATTTGAAAATTTTTAACATCATTTTTATGAGAAATGAAAAAAAATTGTCAAAACATTAATTGTTTTTTTTTTTTTCTGTAAAAACTTTTTTTAAATGAATTATTAACCATTATTCTAAGGGCATCCGTTAGCATTTCCTTTATTTTGTGTAAAATGCATTAATTTAGATTCATCCATGTTAAAAAGAGCTTAGTAAAAAAATTGATATTTATTTATTAATAATAAAATATACAATCACAACATTGCTAACTAAAATTATAATCATCCCAATTGATTTGAGTTAGACAATTTAGATGACTATGAGCCCTAATGAAATATTAGTTTGATATTAGTTTCCAAAACATTTTATCATCGTATCAGTGAACACAAGCCTAGACCCTTTTTGAAAGCTCGGATTTGTGTTAAAATACAAGAACTTGTTCAAACCCCCAATTAAAAAATGTGGCTAGATTGCTTTTACTCTTAATCAAAGTGCAAAACAAGAATAAATGCAGGCAATAAACTAATACTACTCTAGTGCATAAACAAGAACAACAAACAATAAAAGTAAAACACAAGAGTAAGGGAAGAGAGATGCAAACACAAGATAACACCAAGACGTATTATCAAAGAGGAAACTAAAGAATTCGGCAAAAAACCTCTCCGCGACCCTCCAAGTCGAAATCGATCCGCTAGAGAATAAAGTTTGAGTACAAGAATAACAAAAGACCCTCCAAGCCTAGTCTACCTTATGTACTTGAGTCCTCCAAGCTCCTACTACCAACGGACTTCTTGAAGTCATGTCTTCTTTAACTTTCTGGATCTCGCAATACGCTTAATTGCACTCACCAAGCCTCACCGGCTTCTTTTGGCAAATCCCCAAAGCATCTGAAACTCCAAAACACTCTCTACACTCTGAAAATGTGTAAGTTGTGTTTGGGTACAAATCTTTTTTCAAGGTATGACAATGGAAGAAGGAATGAGAAGATGTTACAATGATTTCTCACTAAGGATGAGTAGCTTTCTCTCTAAAAGATGGGTGTATTGTGTTGTGTTGTGTTGTAGAAAACTTATCTAGAGTTTTTCTCTCTAAATGGCCTCTCATACTTTTGTAGGCAATGAGGGTATATATAGTATGGGTGAAAAGTAAGAAAGTTACTCTTAAAAAACCTCTAGGCAGAATGTTTTGCAAGTATTTCATAGGAAGGTCTTACCTGCGAAACACTCGCGAAATTGACAGCTTGACAGACTTTTCAACTTCTAGTCATGTGCCTCTCACGTGCCTTTTTCGTAGGAACCCTTCTCATGAGATACTCGCGAGCCAATTGTGAAACTGCACCGATTCTTCATGTCATGCTTAATTCTTCGTTAACTTAATACTAAACTCAATACAATAAAATCTCACAAAATACAAGGAACAAAATTAAAGCAAATACAACATTTTTTTGTCATGGAATAAAGCCAACATAAAATATAATTGTAAATCACAACTTTACATCTTTAATATATATTAATGCTGTCCTTTTGTGGGTATTAAAAGAAGTGCTGATTTACATGGAAGAGAGTCCTAATTAGGCTGATTTACAAAGGAAATTTTTTTTTTCCCACATATTACTGATATGGAAATTTGTTAAAATGATTTTGTAGGGTATATTTGGAGGATTTAGATATTCTAGATTTTCTAGGGGATTTTACCAATAGATTTTCTTAAATCCTAATCACTCTTTTATGATTTAAGGGTCTAAATTTTTCCATGTCAACATTTCACTAACAGTACTCTTAAAATAATAAAATAATGTTGCAAACAATATAATTAAGATTATTGTTAGTGTAATATTGACATGGCAAAATCTAGACCATTAAATCATTAAAGAATGATTTTTGGGTCTTTGTATCAATTTGTTTTAATAAAACAACTCTAAAATCTGATAAGGTCCAAATGAATCTTAACAACTAAACCAATAGTATATTTTTTCTTCCTTCTCAAATTCTAGGGGGGGCTGGGTAATCATATTCACTTATTTGCCAGAATTCTAAAATGTTAACTTTCTTCTTCACAAACAACATTAATGGCATTTCAGGGTCTAACTTTTTTTTTAAATAAAAAAAAGGGTTATAAGTTAACTTGTTTTTACTTTGGGTTGAAAATTTCGGGTTCGAAGTGGATATATTTCCTTTAAGTTTAGTCCAATTTTTCCATGTCTAATGATAAGAACCACACCAAGGACTTCGATTAAGAGCAAATGATGGATATTTGGGCCTCAGGAGAAAGATTGGTGGAAGAGTCGTAAACATAAATTTTAATAAGTTAGTAACAATATATTCCCTAACTTTCTATAGCCTTAGGTCGGTGGAGGGGAAATGAAGACAAGTCATTTTCCTAAAGGTCAGGATCAGCAATTTGTCTAATAACATTTAATGCTAGACCTATAATAGGTAAAATGTTTTCAAATGTAAAATATTTTCAAGTGTTTAGTGTGACATGTAAAACCTTTCAAGTACAAACCACCAAAATTTGTGGCTTCAACTAGACTACTAGCTCTAGTTGTCAGATCTAATGGTCCGATGGTGGAAGCCAGTTGTGACATGAGTAGTCTTTGGCCACCAAATGGGGAGGAAAAGGGGGGGAGGGGGGAGCTACTATGTGTTTTTGTAAAATATTTTACCAAAAGTCTTGAAGGCAAAACATTCTACAACATTTTACAAAGGATTTTATGGTCAACGGAAAACACTTTCAGGTTTGACTAAATTTTACAATAAAACAAACATGGTAAAATGATAAAAACATTTTTCGTAAGACATTTTACATTGAAAAGAATGGAGCATAAATGTCATTGAAGATTGAAAGATGCTCCAAAGGCTTTCTAGGGGAAGACTCCTAAAGCTTCCCGTAGAAGACTTAACTTTGGAATGAAAAGCATGACCTAATTAACTTCAAAGATCAACTAAGGCTAACTCCCCCAAGCTTGTCTTGCTATTGGCTTGAAGTTCGAACATAGAATGTTCTTGACCCCTTGAATTGCCCTCTAGCTTTTGATCCCTTGAACTATTGTGAGGGGATTAGGAGCTAACAATGCCTGGTTCATTCGTTTAATGGTTGAAAGCCAAAGGTTTGCCTTGATTTCTATGATGATAGCTATGGGGTGCTAGAAGTGATATCTGATCACCTTAAGTTGTGCATAACTCAAGGGATCCTATATCTACAGTGGTCACCTCGATTATTTCATGTAATCATGGCAAGAACACCCGTTCATTATCCAAATACCAAGTGAACTTTTTACCCATAAATAACTCATCCTTCTCAAATTTCACTTCCCTCATCCATAGTTCCCAGAACTATTTGTTGCTTTCCTCCCATCTTCTCCTCATATTTTTTATCACTCTCCAGGTGTCTGTAAGTTTTCTCTTCCCTCTAAATTTCCTTTCTTTGCTTCATTTTGATCCTTATATTTCTCATTCCTTTTAAGTCGGGATGTTATTTTTGCTCAGTGTTCATGGGTTAGTTAGCTAGATTACTAAACTTGGATAGGAACACTGGAGGTTCTATGAATTTTTTTTAGGGTAGTCACTAAAAACTTTAAATTATACAAAATGTAATTAAGTGATAAGTTCAATATTTGCTACAAATGTGAGTTAAGTTACTAAGGAGAGTAAAATTGTTGTGACTTCAAAGCTAAAAAGAATATAACTGGCATCACCATCAAGGAGAACTGACAACCACAATACTTTTCTTGGTACCATTTTTTATGGAAAAAGATGAAATTAGAGATTATCTTTATTGAATAGGTTGAAAGAACTACAAATTTGAATGTTTAGTGATTTTTATCTTTTTGTTTTATAGTAGGCTTTTTGTTAAATAATTAGTTCACTTGTTGTTATTTGGTCTTATCTTGTTTTTGTTTGGTTTATGTTTGTTGTTATTTGGGCTAATTTTTATTGTTGTTATTTAATTTTTTTTTTAATTTTATAAAAGAGATTAAGGATTATGTTTGGGAGCTGAATTAATTTTGGAGTAATGTTATGTCCACAATATTTTTTAAATAAATCTTATGTAAAAAATTTTTATTGGTGAATAAAAAAATAATATCAATATTGAACCCAAATTAGAATTAGTAACAGTTTACCACATTAGATTTATTGTGAAAATATTGTGAATGTAGCATTATTCTTATTTTTGTTGAACCCAACTTTTTGTAATTATCAAGTTAGGGTGTTCAACATTTTTATTAGGGTGGTCATAATAGGTTAGTTTAACATATAATTTTTTTTTTTTTTTTTTTTTTTGGGCCAAGTGTATATATGCCATTTTTTGCAAGTCAAGGTGGTCTTGTGACCACCCTGGCTTGCATGTAGAGCCGCCAGTGGATAGGAATATCTTTATCTTTAGAAAATTGACATGGGAAGTTGTGTTCCCTATGATTTCCATGGTGGAAGGGGAATTAGGTTCCCTTCTTCTCTTATTAGTAGTAAGTTTGGTACCATAATTATTTTCACAATTTTGCCACAATTTGTCTATGTGACTATTTGTAATTGGTGAAATTGTAGACCTGTCATTTTTTTCCTACCATTTATAACTTGTCAAGCGAACGAGTTGTGATTAAAGTTTTGAAAATTGTTACAATATTAGACTTACTCAATAGTAGAGTTTCTTCGAAAACACCACCCGTGCTCATCATAGTGTTCTTTCAATGCCATTTGGATAGTCATAGGTAATACAAAACTGAAAAGGCGCCTATAGGTTTCTACATCACTGTCCATGATATCATATAGACCTAACTCATGCTAACGATCGGGAAGTGGAGTGTACTACTTGAAGGCCTAAAAGATGGAAATGACCTTTGTGAATGGAACTTTCGAATAAGTAGTTTTAGAATTATAAGTTATATCATAACTTTTTGAAAGTTCAAAAACGTGTACAAAAACACTTTTGAACGTTTAGACCCCCAAAAACCAATTTAATCAACACAAGCAATATGTTAAACAACAAGTGTGCGGAAACTTAACATATGCTATAACAAGGAATTGATTAAACAACTATCTAAGCCACAACAAAATAAACCACAGCAGATAATGTAAAGGCAGAGATAGAGAGGAAGGAAGATGCAAACACAGCGATAACACCAGATATGTTATCGAAGAGGAAACCGAAGACCTCGGCGAAAAACCTCTCCGCCGCCCTCCAAGCGGTAATCAATCCACTAGAAAATACAGTTGGGATACAAGGACAGCAATAGACCCTCCAAGCCTAATCTACCCAATGCACCTAAGCCCTCCAAGCTTCTTGCTCCAACGAGGTTGCGCCGAACCTTTTTCTTCTCTAGCTTTCCGGATTCCGCTACTACACCGTAGCATCAACCAATGAATATTGGCTCCTTCCTAACTGCTTCCCAGAACTCCAAACGTCTGTCTCACAGAGATGATAATGGTGAGAACCAGGTTTGGTATAATGGCCTCTCAAGGATTTGACAATGGAGAGGAAGAGAGTGAGGGATTTTGATGAGACTCTAAGGTAGAGATTGTGGGTGAAACAATCTGGTTTTTCTTTAGGGTTTCTCTCTCAAAATTCTCTCTGGAAGCTCTCTTTCAATCGTGGGTTAAAAGGGTATTTATACTGGAGAGGAGTGGAATGCGAAACGTCAGGTTTTTCCAAAACAGGGGTGGCTCGCGGCTTGACCTCGCGGCTTGACTAAGTCGCGAGTTCCAGTCGCGAGTTAACCGTATGGCCAGTTGTCCTGTTTTGTCCTGTAGTGCTCCAGCTAGCATGACTGTTCATCTTCCAGCATGCTTGGCACGTGTGCATCTTCTGGCGGGTTGAAGCCGCGAGACCAGTCGCGAGTCCCAGCCGCGACACTCTGTTTTCTTGCACACTCTTGAGCAATCTTCACACTATCTCACTCACTACCCTTACAACAAACCCACCTAAATACAGGGTTACTAAATGCTGAATTACAAGCAAATTTGGCACGGAATAAAGCCAATTAGATGGTTGAATAAATTCAACCTTACAATCTCCCCCTTTGGCTATTCCGTGACAAAACCCTAAAACAGACTCTAGACTTAACATGTGAGTTGGGAACAGTTGATCAAAACTCACTCACACCTAATTCTAGAAGCTGTGAAGCACTTGAATCATATGAACATAAACTCCTGAAACACAACAATACACCATGATCATTGTAAGCAGAAAATTATAAATGCATATGAAACAGGCAATATGAGATCAAGCATAAGATGGAGTTAATAAACAAACCATGGCTTGATCAACCAGGTGAACACCACAAGGTAGTGATCACAGTGTTCATTCACACTTGGAATGAACACAAGGACATACAAGTTAACAAGCACAAGGCAAGACACTTGTATGTACAACACTCAACCAATGCATAGCACACAAGGCATATGCATCTAGGAACAATCCTACAAGGGCACAAGAGTGACAGTACATAAACCACAATGCAGAACATTTGGATTTAAAATACTGATTTCACATAGCATAAAGGCTGCACTTAAGCATGGTACATACCACAAGGCCTACAAACTATGCATAAAACATAAACCCTCAAAGCTTACAAAAGCATATGGGTACAAACCACAAACTTAAACAATATAAACTAAAAGTGCTTAAAATTTCTCCCCTTCAAAGTGATGAGAAGCTGTGATGCACTTGGAACATATATACTTGTAACCTGAAACACTTGCACAAAATACATTAGACCCTCAAGGTAAAGCAAGTAATAAAGAACAAGTATAATATAGCAAGTATAGAAATGGCTATAATGATCACATAGCAAAGCAAATGATTATCTGAACATGCATTCAATGAAGCATAATAGCATAGGGATATATGCATGACCAAAGCACAAACATGATGCAATGAGAACACCAAAGCATAACACAAAGCACCATAAAGCCAACAAGAAAACAAACAGAACAAGGTTTTCTAGTTAACACAATGTCTTCTCCCCCTTGGTATATGCATCTCCCCTATGGAATATCTCTCCCCCTATAAATGTGCATGAGAAATAGAATTTCTCCCCCTAAGGATGTGCACAAGAGTCATATAGAAATGACAAAATACTCCGAAACATACTCTAGAGTATACTCTCCCCCTTTTTGTCAGGAATAGACAAAGGGTCAAGGAGAAACAAGGGCAAGAGATGAAGGTACGAACAATGCTAATGATGCATGAGGGGAAAAATGAAAATTTTTTGAAAACAACTTTGAAAATAACCCTCAATATGCAAAACACGCGATTTTCGCGACTGAATTAAGTCGCCAGGGCAAGCCGCCAAAACGCTCAAAGACAAAATTTTGAAAAAATTTTCTAAGTGTTTTTCGCGACTGGAAGGTCTACCCGCGAGTGAGTCGCGAGCTGAGCCGCGAAAATCTCTGAGTGAATCTCGCGACTGGACCTTCCACTCGCGAACAAGTCGCCAAAATTGACCAGCGAAGATGCGACTGAGGCTCGCGACTTGACACACCCGCGACTGAGCCGCCAAAACAGGGCAAAACTGTATTTTTGAAATTTTTCAGATTTTTTTCAGCAAAACACTTTCCAAAAACACCTAAAACACTCAAAAATCTTTTTGTGCTTGAATTAACAAAGATTGAGTATGTGAAAACACATTTTATCAAGTACAATCACACAAATGAATATGGCATTTATCAAACATAAACTTGTGTGTTGTGTGTGGATATCAACAATGAAATAGTCCTTTGTCTAATGTGAAGCTTCAATGATCAATTCAACCAAGGCATACACAATTAGCACTAGATCATGTGACCAATCTCAATTATAGAAATATGAATATATGACTTCCCACACAACTTGATAACATAACTTGGAGCCTTTCATTTGACTCCACTTTCAGCCATAACATTTGATCTTTTGAGGCAATCATCTCTCATTGTGAGAGGGATATATAACATTTTTCTTTGAAGAATAGGCCTTTGGCCCTTTTTGAAAGAAATTTCACTTTTAATATAAAGTCGCTTACCCTTTTTCCTAGTCAAATACTAGAATGTGCGACAGGCTTTTGCAGCTCAATATCTCTTTTCATTTGGAGATTTACATTTGGTGAGCTCTTCTTAGCAAAAACAAAAATAAAGAGTGGGAAGATATATAGACACAAGTCTATGCAAGTTTCAAGATCAACATAACCATTCACTAATCATTCATGACAAGTTTGAAGATCTATTTACAACAATCACATAGATTTCAAGATTTCTTCCACAGTGATATGAGTGCAAAGAAACAAGCAATGCTCGAAAATGCACAAAGCCATTAGCACAAAGGTACAAGGCAAAACAAGTTTTGAGACAAAACTCAACAACGTCGATCAAGCTTTTTGATTTTCTACTTTTTATGTGGTTTTGGATTTTTACACACACAAACCAAAGACATAAAAGTAAGATCAAAACAAAAACAAAACAATGCATATAAAGATATGCATGATGCACAAATGCATGACAATGAAGCATCTAATGCATGAAGGGTCCTACAAAGATCGAAAGAATTAGATCAAGGACCAAAGAAGCAAAGGCTCAACCATAGGAACCCTTCCTCATCCAAACAGAACAATTGTTTGGAATGAGTGTCTCATGAGAAGTGAGACGAGGGTTGGAAGAATGAGAACCGGAGATGCACATAGACAAGGAGTTAAGAGCATTAAACACTTTCTTTAACAACATGCTATTATCACTCAAATCCGGTTTATCCTTTTTAGCACAACTTCCAAGAAGCTCAAGTTTTTCTTTTCTTTTGATTCTTTTAAAAGCATGAAACTTAGAGCATTGAGGTCTTAGATGACCAAAGGCACCACAATGGTGACACACAATGTGTTTAGGTCCACTAGGCCTTTTGGGAAGGGATCTAGCAATATGGTTTTGTTCCCTCTTCAACTTATGACATTGAGGTCTTATATGACCAATCACACCACAATGGTGGCAAGTTGGAACAAACTTAGATCCATCCAGAGCCTTAGGTTGAGACCTAAACAGAGGCTTTGACTTAACAGCCTTTCTCTCCACCTTTTGATTTCTTTTATGTGGAGGAATGTACACCGATTTGTCCTTTAAGGTAGAACACACACTAGGCACAAAATCGGGTATCACAACATGATTGCAACAAATATTTTCATCATTTTTAACAATAGGTTCAGCAATCAAACACTTGGCATGCATCTTAAGAGATTCATTTTCACATTTAAGATCATCAACAAGTTTGTTAGACAAAACAAGTTTAGCATCCAAGTCCATATTCAAACATTCAAACTCTTTCAGCTTTTCAAGAGAAATTTCAGCAAGTTTTTTATATTTCTCAACCAATTTGTTGGATTCATTGAGCTTAGCAATCAAATCATCCTTTTCACAAAATAACTTGCTCAAATTCTTTTGAAACTTCTTAGCATTTTTCTTCAAGAGTTTGTCAACAACACCCATGGATTCAATTAACATGTCATCACAATTATGAGGATTAGCACTCATAGAGACATTTTCACAAACACGTGGCATGTTACATTCATCACCAACCAAATCATGCAAAGAGGCATACAAAGCACAATCCATGGCAAATAAACAAAAGGGGTCAAGGATCACACTTAGGTATTTAAACCACAATAAGTGTACCCGCTCTGATACCAATTGAAAGTTCAAAAACGTGTACAAAAACACTTTTGAACGTTTAGACCCCCAAAAACCAATTTAATCAACACAAGCAATATGTTAAACAACAAGTGTGCGGAAACTTAACATATGCTATAACAAGGAATTGATTAAACAACTATCTAAGCCACAACAAAATAAACCACAGCAGATAATGTAAAGGCAGAGATAGAGAGGAAGGAAGATGCAAACACAGCGATAACACCAGATATGTTATCGAAGAGGAAACCGAAGACCTCGGCGAAAAACCTCTCCGCCGCCCTCCAAGCGGTAATCAATCCACTAGAAAATACAGTTGGGATACAAGGACAGCAATAGACCCTCCAAGCCTAATCTACCCAATGCACCTAAGCCCTCCAAGCTTCTTGCTCCAACGAGGTTGCGCCGAACCTTTTTCTTCTCTAGCTTTCCGGATTCCGCTACTACACCGTAGCATCAACCAATGAATATTGGCTCCTTCCTAACTGCTTCCCAGAACTCCAAACGTCTGTCTCACAGAGATGATAATGGTGAGAACCAGGTTTGGTATAATGGCCTCTCAAGGATTTGACAATGGAGAGGAAGAGAGTGAGGGATTTTGATGAGACTCTAAGGTAGAGATTGTGGGTGAAACAATCTGGTTTTTCTTTAGGGTTTCTCTCTCAAAATTCTCTCTGGAAGCTCTCTTTCAATCGTGGGTTAAAAGGGTATTTATACTGGAGAGGAGTGGAATGCGAAACGTCAGGTTTTTCCAAAACAGGGGTGGCTCGCGGCTTGACCTCGCGGCTTGACTAAGTCGCGAGTTCCAGTCGCGAGTTAACCGTATGGCCAGTTGTCCTGTTTTGTCCTGTAGTGCTCCAGCTAGCATGACTGTTCATCTTCCAGCATGCTTGGCACGTGTGCATCTTCTGGCGGGTTGAAGCCGCGAGACCAGTCGCGAGTCCCAGCCGCGACACTCTGTTTTCTTGCACACTCTTGAGCAATCTTCACACTATCTCACTCACTACCCTTACAACAAACCCACCTAAATACAGGGTTACTAAATGCTGAATTACAAGCAAATTTGGCACGGAATAAAGCCAATTAGATGGTTGAATAAATTCAACCTTACACTTTTTTTTGTTATAACTTTAAGTAGCAGATTGAGAGTGGTTAACCATCACTTTGATATAGATACATAATTTTTTTTTTTTTCCCCACCAACTACACTCTACCATGTCATAATTATGGTAAAAAATTGTAAAAAATTTTGTGGTAATAAACTTTTTCTTTGGACTTTAATAAGGCTTATGACAAGGACTACTTTGTTATGTCTAGGAATCAGGTCCTAGAAGGATGAGCGTCTCCGTTTGAGAGGGAAAGCTAGGCATGGGACCCACTTCAAACTTAAAGGAATAAAATAATTTTTGGGTAAGATTTGTAGATTAAAATAACTAACTTCTTTAACCAAAAAAATAAAAATAAAAAAATAACTAACTTCGAACTTAAAGGATTAAAATAATTTTTAACCAAAGTTAACTAGTGTAAATTGCATTTTTGCCAAACAAGAAATAATATCAATGCACACAAATAAGTATCAAAATTTACATGGTTCACTCTAACTTGGGTTACATCTACAATGTTAATGAATTAAAATGATAATCAACATATGAAAAATGCTAAAGTTATAAACTTTTTTTATAAATTGTTGATGTGATTAATGATTATTAGTAAATAAAATGTATTGTTAGTGATGGGCTCAAATAACAACCAGTAATAATTTACCACAATAATAGTTTATGAAAATGTTATAAAATAGTTTATGACTTTTTATTAGCATACATATCCATGCTTTTGTAAATTACATTAGTTTAAATAATTGTATGGACACCAAATATACTCCTCAAAGTCTTGCTAGCGGAGCCCTCCACCAGCATAACCTAAAAAGTAAATCAGGCTATAGACATATCCCATCATGCTTTGCATAGTGTTTTAAATGTTTTTTCTTTAAAAATAAAAAATAAAAAAGCAACGTGAAAGCACCCAATCAAAGCCTTCAAAAAATGTGTTCTGATTTTTTTTTTTTGCAATTGAAAATAGCTTATAAAAACCCTAATCAATCAGGTCTACATGTCACAACTCACATAGACACGTCAACCACCATTTTCTTTTTAAAAAAAAATGAAGAAAAAGTAAAAAACACAACGAAGAAGAAGAAGAAAGAAACTTAAAGTGAGACAATATAATAAGTGTGAGTTTGGCATGTGACAAGTAGCATATAAATGGTCATCCATTACCTGCAAACCGTCCACCTCAGTGACGAGTAAGGGTATGGACGAGCGTAAGTGCATTAATTACCTCATTGAGCATTGATTACCTAGTTGCAACATAACGACATACTCAGTATTAACTCAGCCTAGGGCTATATAAAGCCAAGAAAAACAGGTAAAAGGACATGAACACACAACTACTACAAAAATTATAGTTTTTCTAGAGAGAATAAGCTAATTTAAGCATCGGAGAATCCTTGGCAGGCCCCAAACCAGTGCCCTTATCTATTTAGTGCTTTCTGTGATACATGTTTTACAGGTCGTCCATCATACTAATGAGGGGCATACTAACGAGGCAAATTCCTGCTTCATCAGTTTGGCGCCGTTTGTGGGGAAAAATTTGACAATAAGCCGTTGAATTCTCTATCATCTAAGTTCCTTAAGACCGATGGACTTAGCTTCGACCACACTGCCAGATCCAGTGGTAATGGCCCAACAAATTCAAGCACTCACAGCTAACGTGCAAGATTTGATGAAATAGAACGAAGAGTTGAAGCAGAAGGTGCACCCTGGGACTCTGACTATGTCGCAGTCTCTACGTAACTGCAATGACAACGATGACGAGGCTCATAGTCCAAAGAATAGCAGAAGGGATACTTTTAGAACATACCACGCAGTCAACTCATGGTAGTGACCAAATGATGAAAAATATGAGAAAGGAGTTGGATGAGGTCAAGAACACCATGAAGGGGAAGATAGCAATAAACCTGGATGGCGTGATCAAGAGGACTTACTCACCCTTCACAGCTAATGTTCTGGAGTGCCCATTACCTCCCAAATTCCATCTCCCTCAACTAGAGGTCTACGATGGTACTAAAGACCCTTTGGACCATATAGGAGCATTCAAAACAATTCTAAGCCTGCAACAGACCCCAGATGAAGTTATTTGTAGGACATTCCCAGCAACCCTTAAGGGAGCAGCACGGGTATGGTTCAATAAATTACCCGCAGCGTCCATTGCAAACTTTGACCAGCTAAGTGACTCCTTCATCCATCACTTCATTAGAGCCCAACACCATAAGAGGCCTACCTCCTATCTGCTAATTGTGAAACAGCAGAAATGAGAGACCTTGAGGGAATATGGGAAGCAATTCAACAAAGCAGTCCTAGACATTGATGAGGCTGTCGAGCAGGTGATAATGACGACCTTCCAGGTTGGGTTGATCAACCCTGACCTCATTTTCTCCCTCGGGAAAACTCCTCCGACCTTGATGACAAATTTGCTGTTTAAAGCACAAAAATGGGGAAGACGCACTGACGGTAAAGGGACTGACGGGCAAACAAAAGAAAGACGAAGGCGCAGAGTCCCACAGCAAAAAGAAGGAGCGCAAAGATAATCTTATGGAAGCTAAGACTGGCAAAAGTAGTTTAGAGGCATCATCAAAGAAGAAGTTGAATTTCACCCCTTTGATAAGCCTGTGGAAAAGATCCTCATGCAGATAAAGGATGACCCTACCTTGAAATGGCTTAAACCATTGAGCTCGTCCTTAAAGCAAAGAGATTCGAAGAATTACTGCCAATTCCATAAGAACCATGGTCATTATACAGATGAATGCTAGGATTTGAAAGAATAGATAAAGGAGTTAATCCAAAGGGGGAAGCTCCAAAAGTTTGTTAAGAAAGACTATTAAGTTTGACAGCGAACAGAGGAGAAACCCACTGATGACCAAAGAAAGGAAGATCGAGACAATCTCAAACCCATCGTGGGAGAGATAAGGACAATCACTGAGGGACCAATCATTGGAAGATCATACAAGTTCCTAAGAAAAGCGGTTCAAAGGCAAGTAAACAGCATCCATGTCAATCACCCAATGGCAAAACATCGTCGCACTGGGAATGACAACATTGTCTTCTTTGAGCAAGATGTGAAGGGGATCAAGTAGCCCTATGATGACCCCCTAGTCATTATGCTAACCATTGAAGGGTTCAACACCCGAAGAGTGTTGGTGGATAATGGATGCTCGGTAGATGTAATGTACATGACAGCTTTCCAACAGATGAAGTTGGACCCAATACACCTCAAGCCCTTCGGATCTCCGTTAGTCAGCTTCAGTGGAGACCGTGTTTATCCAAAGGGCATAATTTCGTTACAGACTACAGTAGAGACCTACCCTGCTCAAGTGACGAGGATGGTAGACTTCTTGATCGTCAACTGCCTTTCATCTTTCAATGTAATTCTTGGGCGACCAACCCATAATTGCCTTAAGCTAGTGACTTCCACATATTGCCTGAAGGTGAAATTCCCGACCCCTCATGGAACTAGAGAAATCACAGGGGACCAACTTTTGGCTCAGGAATGTTACCAGGCAGTCCTAACATCTAGGGAAAATCACACTTAGATTATAGAAGAAGAAACACCCAAACTCATGGAGGAAGCGGAAAATGTTGTGCTAGTGGAAGGAGACCCATCCAAAACCACCAAAGTAGGAAAAGAGCTTCAGCAGACCTTGAAGGATGAATTGGTGAAGTTTTTGAAAAAGAACTTGGATGTCTTTGCATGGAGCCATGAGGACATGCCAGGGATCGATAGACGAGTGATAAAGCACAGTCTTTATGACGACCTAACAAAGAGGCCAATCCAACAGAAGAGATGAGTATTTACTCCGGAGCAGAACAAAGCAATCATGGAAGAAAAGGAAAAACTTTTAACAACTGGATTCATTAGAGAAGTCTACTATCCAAAATGGCTTGCAAACGTGGTTATGGTAAAGAAGTCCAATGGAAAGTGGAGAATGTGTGTGGATTTCATTGATTTGAACAATGTATGTCCCAAAGACAGTTTTACCCTTCCTAGAATTGACCAGCTTGTTGATTCAATGGCTGGCCATGAACTACTAACCTTCATGAATGCTTTTTTAGGTTATAACCAAATCCTAATGAAGAAAGAAGATCAGGAGAAAACTGCATTCATCACTAGCCAGGGCCTATATTGTTACAAAGTCATGCCATTCGGACTGAAGAACGTAGGAGCCACCTATCAAAAATTGGTGAATCAGATGTTTAACAAGCAGATACGAAGGAATATGGAAGTCTATATAGACGATATGCTTGTAAAAAGCAGGGAAGCTAAAACCCATCTTGTAGACCTTTAAGAGGCGTTCTATAATTTGAGAAGGTATAAGATGAAGCTTAACCCTGCAAAGTGCCTTTTTGGAGTCTCATCAGGAAAATTCCTAGGCTTCATGGTATCTCAGCGAGGAATTGAGGCAAACCTAGAGAAGGTCAAAGTCATACTTGACATGGTTTCTTTCAAGACAATCAAGGAGGTGCAAAGACTGACGGGACGAGTAGCAGCATTAAACAGGTTTGTCTCGAAAGCCACTGACAAGTGTCTTCCCTTCTTTAAAGTTCTTAAACAGGCTTTTCAGTGGATAGACGAGTGTGAGGTAGCCTCTCAAAGCTTATAGGAGTATTTGGCCAAGCCTCCATTACTAAGCTCGTTAGTTGAAGGAGAAGATCTATTTTTATACTTGGCTATATCACTAATAGCCGTCAGTTTTGCTTTGATCCACGAGGAATCCAAGATACAAAGGCCAGTGTATTATTATACTAGTCAAGCCTTTCAAGGTGCTGAAGCAAAGTATCCACGCATGGAGAAGATGGCCTTCTCATTAATCGTGACTTCGAGAAAGCTTCGTCTATACTTCCAAGCTCATACCATTGTAGTTATGACAGACTAGCCAATTTGAAAAGCAATGAGCAAACCTGATGTTGCAGGTCGTATGGTCCAATGAGCAATTGAGCTAAGCTAATTTGACATTGAGTACAGGCCAAGAACAACAATCAAAGTACAAGCTTTAGCGGATTTCATTGCGGAATTCACTCATCCAAACCCTAATTAGGAAGCAGAGTATTGGATAGTTTGCATAAATGGCTCATTTGTAGGCATCGGTGTCATAATAACGTCACTAGAGAATGATGTCCTTAAATATGGGGTTCAGCTCCAGTTTCCAGCAACAAACAATGAGGCAGAGTATGAAGCAGTCCTTGCTAGCTTAAGGGTTGCTAGAGCCTTGGGAGTCAAGAATTTGAGACTGAGGTCTAATTCTAAGCTGATTGTTGGGCAAATAACTAATGAATATGAAGCAAAGGAGGAAAGAATCAAGAAATACCTACGGCGGACGAGCCAACTCATTAATGAGTTTGATAACATTAAACTTGCATTAATCCCAAGGGAAGAAAACTTAGCTGCCGACGAGAATGCTAGACTTGCCTTAACCGAAGATGCTTTAGAAATGGAAGGCTTGCTCATGGAGGTTCAGACAATCTCCAGTATTGACAGACTGCAGGCCCTTTTGATTCAGCAACCAAGTAACTGGATGGAACCAATCATATCCTACATTAGAGACGGCTAACTCCTATCTGATCCATTAGAGGCAAAGAAGGTCAGAATCCGAGCAATAAGATTCACTATTTTGAATGGAGAACTTTACAAAAGAGGATTCTTGATGCCATACCTAAAGTGTTTGAACCCTAACGAAACGACATATGTGCTACGAGAAATACACGAAGATGTCTATGGTAACCATTCTAGACCTCTATCTCTGGTGGGAAAAACGATTAGGGCAGGCAACTTTTGGCCAGCAAAAGGATGCAGCTAAACTTGTGAAGAAATGTGATAAATGTCAGCGGTTCGACAACATGTAGCATAGACTTGGGGAATTACTGACGAGCATATCCTCACCCTTGCCATTTTCTAGGTGGGGAATAAACATCGTTAGCCCACTCCTTTTGAGAAAAAAGGCAAGTGAAGTTTTTGCTCGTAACCATTGACTACTTCACCAAATGAGTCGAAGCAGAACCACTAGCAATTGTAAGGTTGAATTTTATCAACTATCTTGTTGGCTTTATTCCATGCCAAATTCGCTTGTATTTTAGCAATTAGTAACCCTGTATTTAGGTAGGAATCATGTAAGGGTAGTGTGTGAGAGAGTGTGAAGAAATGCTCAAGATTATGCAAAGAAGCAGGGCCTCGCGACTGGATCTCGCGGGTGACTCACGGCTTGCAAGCCGCCAAAAAGGTGCACACGTGTCAAGCATGCCAGAAGCTGAAGAGTCGCGTCAACTGTTGCACTACAGGATAAAAGTCCTAGGCTGGCCAGGCCGTTAGTTCGCGGCTTGAACTCGCTACTCAACCCAGTCACAAGGCCAAGTCGCCAGAACACCCTGTTTGGGAAAAACTGACTTTTCACATTCCTTCTCACCCTACTATATATATACCCTTATACCCACGATATTATGAGAGCTTCTAAAGAGAATTTTGAGAGAGAAACCCTAGAGAAAAACAAGATTGAATCATCCACAATCTTCACATAGAAACTCTTCAAATTCGTCTACTCTCTTCCTCTCCATTGTCATATCCTTGAGAGGTACATTACCAAAACCTTTTCTCACCATACCCATATTTGTGAAGAGGCCATTTGGTGTTTGGGAAGCAGTTAAGAAGGGATCAATTTCATATTGGGAGATATTATGGTCAAGTAGCGGAATTCGGCAAGCTAAAGAAGAAATAGGTTCAGTGTAACCTCGTTGGAGTAGAAGCTTAGAGGGCTTAGGTACATTGGGTAGATTAGGATTGGAGGGTCTTCTACTGTTTATGTATCCCAACTACATTCCTTAGTGGATTGTTTACTGCTTGGAGGGCGGTGGAGAGGTTTTATGCCAAGGGCTTCGGTTTCCTCTTCGATAACACATCGAGTGTTGTCTTTGTGTTTGCATCTTTCTTCCCTTAATCTTTTCCATTTAATTTCTACTGTGGATGTGATTTTATTTGGTTTAGATTTTTTATCAATTTTATATTAAGCTTATGTTCATTTTCCGTACATTAATTGTTTGATATTAAGCTTGAATTGGTAATTTATAAATTGGGGGTCTAAACGTTCAAGGTGTGAGCAATAATCACCGAAGACAAGATACAAACTTTCTATAAAGTTGTGATTTACAACTATGTTTTATGTTGGCTTTATTCTATGACAAAAAGTGTTGTAATTTCTTTAATTTTGTTCCTTGTATTTTGTGGGATTTTGTTATATTGAGTTTAGTATTAAGTTGGTGAAGAATCAAGCTTAAATGAAGAATTAGTGGATTTCGCAAGAAGCTCACGAGAAGCTAACCCGCAAAAGAGCCACGTGAGGAGCACATGACTGGAAGTTGAAGAGTTGTACTAGACTGTCATTTTTGCGAGTGTCTTGCGGGTAAGGCCTTCCCGCAAGACAGTCGTAAAACATTCTACCTAGAGGATTTTAAGTGACTTCCCTACCCTTCACCCATACTATATATACCCTCATTACCCACAAATGTAAAGGATGCTATTTTCAGAGAGAAAAACCCTAGATAGGTTTTCTACAACACATACACCCATCTTTTAGAGAGAGAGCTACTTATCCTTAGTGAGAAATCCTTATAGCCTCTTCTCCTTTCCTTTCACATTGTCATACCTTGAGAGGAGATTTGTACCCAAACACAACCCACACTTTTTCAGAGTGTATGGAGTGTTTTTGGAGCTTGGGAAGCTTTGAGAAATTGCCAAAAGAAGCCGGTGAGGCTTGGCGGATACAATCGAGTGAATTGCGAGATCCGGAGAGCTAGACAAGACACGATTCCGAGAAGCCTTGTTGGAGTAAGAGCTTGGAGGGCTTAGGTACAATGGGTAGATTAGGCTTGAAAGGTCTTTTGCTAACCTATGTATCCCAACTAATTGTCTAGTGGATCGATTACCGCTTGGAAGGCGGAGAGGTTTTACGTCGAGGACTTCAGTTTCCTCTTCGATAACACATCGCTGTGTTGTCTTTGTGTTTGCATCTTTCTTCCCTACTCTTTTACCTTTCATTTTACTGTTGTGTTATTATGAATATGGGTTAGAGTAGTTTGTTTGTTTATACGCTCGCATTTTCTCTTTTCCGCACCTAGTAAAAGTTAGAGTAAAATATATCGAGCCGTAATTTTAATTTGGGGGTCTAAATAGCTCTTGTGTTTTCACATATTTTCGAGCATTCAATTGGTATCAGAGCGGGTACACTTGTTTTGATTTCATTACCTAAGTGTAATCCTTGACCCCTTGTGTGTTTTGCCATGGATAATGCTTTATATGTTTTTATGGATATTGTTGATTGTAACATGCCATGTGTTTGTGAAAATGCTTCTATGAGTGTTTATCCTCATGATTGTGATGACATATTACATGAATCTATGGGTGTTGTTGTTGATATTCAAAATGTCAAACTCTTAAAGAAAAATGCTAAGAAGTTTCATGAGAATTTTAACAAGTTCATTTGTGAAAATGATGATTTGATAGCTAAACTCAATGAATCCAATAAATTGGTTGAAAAGTATAAGAAACTTGCTGAACAGTCTCTTGAAAAACAAAAGGAGTTTGAGTGTTTGAATATGGACTTGGATGCTAAACTTGTTTTGTCTAACAAACTTGTTGATGATCTTAAATATGAAAATAAATCTCTTAAGATGCATGCCAAGTGTTTGATTGTTGAATCTATTGCTAAAAAGGAAGAAAATATATGAAAGTTCAAAAACGTGTACAAAAACACTTTTGAACGTTTAGACCCCCAAAAACCAATTTAATCAACACACGCAATATGTTAAACAATAGTGTGCGGAAACTTAACATATGCTATAACATGGTATTGATTAAACAACTATCTAAGCCACAACAAAATAAACCACAGCAGATAATGTAAAGGCAGAGATAGAGAGGAAGGAAGATGCAAACACAGCGATAACACCAGATATGTTATCGAAGAGGAAACCGAAGACCTCGGCGAAAAACCTCTCCGCCGCCCTCCAAGCGGTAATCAATCCACTAGAAAATACAGTTGGGATACAAGGACAGCAATAGACCCTCCAAGCCTAATCTACCCAATGCACCTAAGCCCTCCAAGCTTCTTGCTCCAACGAGGTTGCGCCGAACCTTTTTCTTTTCTAGCTTTCCGGATTCCGCTACTTCACCGTAGCATCAACCAATAAAGATTGGCTCCTTCCTAACTGCTTCCCAGAACTCCAAACGACTGTCTCACAGAGATGATAATGGTGAGAACCAGGTTTGGTATAAAGGCCTCTCAAGGATTTGACAATGGAGAGGAAGAGAGTGAGGGATTTTGATGAGACTCTAAGGTAGAGATTGTGGGTAAAACAATCTGGTTTTTCTTTAGGGTTTCTCTCTCAAAATTCTCTCTGGAAGCTCTCTTTCAATCGTGGGTTAAAAGGGTATTTATACTGAAGAGGAGTGGAATGCGAAACGTCAGGTTTTTCCAAACAGGGGTGGCTCGCGGCTTGACCTCGCGGCTTGACTAAGTCGCGAGTTCCAGTCGCGAGTTAACCGTATGGCCAGTTGTCCTGTTTTGTCCTGTAGTGCTCCAGCTAGCATGACTGTTCATCTTCCAGCATGCTTGGCACGTGTGCATCTTCTGGCGGGTTGAAGCCGCGAGTCCAGTCGCGAGTCCCAGCCGCGACTCTCTGTTTTCTTGCACACTCTTGAGCAATCTTCACACTATCTCACTCACTACCCTTACAACAATCCCACCTAAATACAGGGTTACTAAATGCTGAATTACAAGCAAATTTGGCACGGAATAAAGCCAATTAGATGGTTGAATAAATTCAACCTTACAATCTCCCCCTTTGGCTATTCCGTGACAAAACCCTAAAACAGACTCTAGACTTAACATGTGAGTTGGGAACAGTTGATCAAAACTCACTCACACCTAATTCTAGAAGCTGTGAAGCACTTGAATCATATGAACATAAACTCCTGAAACACAACAATACACCATGATCATTGTAAGCAGAAAATTATAAATGCATATGAAACAGGCAAAAAGAGATCAAGCATAAGATGGAGTTAATGAACAAACCATGGCTTGATCAACCAAGTGAACACCACAAGGTAGTGATCACAGTGTTCATTCACACTTGGAATGAACACAAAGACATACAAGTTAACAAGCACAAGGCAAGACACTTGTATGCTCAACACTCAACCAATGCATAGCACACAAGGCATATGCATCTAGGACCAATCCTACAAGGGCACAAGAGTGACAGTACATAAACCACAATGCTGAACATTTAGATTTAAAATACTGATTTCACATAGCATAAAGGCTGCACTTAAGCATGGTACATACCACAAGGCCTACAAACTATGCATAAAACATAAACCCTCAAAGCTTACAAAAGCATATGGGTACAAACTAACAAATACCTGAATAACATCATCAAACATATATAAAAGTTTATCCAAGAGTATATGAGGAAAGTTAGAAACAGTTATACACCAAAACACAGTGTATCAAAACCATAAAAATTTGATAAAAACACTAATTACTCCCCCTCAACAAATTACTCCCCCTCAAGAGCTGCTTTTCTGCTTCAATTATCAATGAACTTTCTCCCCCTTTTTGACATGGAATGGCCAAAGGGTCACTGGTCATGCTGAGTTGTGAAGCTGTCAAGTGTAGCAGCCAAGACATCAATCTGGTCTTGCATGGCTCTCATTCTGTCAGAATGCTCAGTCTGGACTGCCCTGATCCCATCAAGCCTTTCCAGAATGATCTGGAAAGCATCTGGAGGTGCAGCTGCAGAAGTTGAAGCTCTGGACCTCTTGCCACTCCTCCTTGGTGTTGAGGTGGATGCATGCCCTGCTGCCTCTGCATCAGTCTCCATTGGGACTTCCTCTCCTTCATCACCTTCATCTTCTTCTCCTGGAAGCCTAACACTGATCCTTTTGCAGGTAAGTTTGTTGATTGCAGAGGGTGTGGACATGTGACTGATGTCTTGAGGAATTTGAACACCCTTCCTTCGAAATATCCTCATTAGGAGGCTGGGAAAGATCAGTTTTGGTCTAGATGTTGTTCTTGTCTCATCCACAATGATGTCAAAGATGTGGGAACTTATATCTATGAAGTTCTTCTCTTTGAGATCCATCAGAAAAATTGCTCTAGCACAATTGATTGTGGTCAACTTCCTAATAGGATAAAGGTTAAACATCATTATTATGGTTAGAACCCTCATGTCCACTGGAAAGGCAGTGGTATTCAAACACTTCCCTTCTCTCTGCCCACCTATTCTCTGTTGAACTGTTTCAATAGAGACACTCCTATCCTTGAAATTGACAAACTCCTCATCATCCAAACCCTCAAGCCCTAGTACATCATCTATGACATGTGCATCCAAGATGAATTCTTTCCCTCTAACCCAGCAATTTAACTCATTCTCCTTTATCACAGCATTTGAATAAAATTCTCTAATCAGAGGTTCACACACCAAAGGGAAATCACTTAAAAGTTTGTCCCATCCTCTTCCTTCAAAACAACTGGGAATAAAAGTTTGCCTTAAATCATCCAAATCCACAAATCTCTCTTGAATGATTCCTGCATTCAAGAAGTTATCCTTGTATCTCTCAAAATGATGAACTGACCTAAACAATCTAGGATCCATCTTAAGTCTTTTGTCAGCCTTCTTCGCAGTAGATTTCTTCTTCTGAGGTGAAGGAGCCATCTGTGAACAATCAGAAAAGGCCACAACAACATATAACAATATATGTGCACAATCAGTCAGTACCATGTATTTAACAGAGAGAGATATCAATCAGACAAGTGAACTTCAAACACTTAACCAGCAAGCAATTTAGTTCAACCATATAGGTAAACTAATCCTAGGATAGGAAACACATGAACAACATGGTGAAGCTATCCTGAAAGCAAATAAATGACATTGAGGCAGATTATGGAAAATGATATGACATACACACAAAACATTGAGCCTAACAGAATCTTCCCACAGATTAACACACATGCACATCTTGCAAAGGAAAAAAACACACAATTTCAACAGAACCAAAAGTAACATCTCAACAGCTCATAGTTCAGAATGAAATGAAAGGAATACTTAGCTAAGCACAAGAGCAATAGGACAAAGACTATCATTAACACAAACTATAACAACAGAATCCACAAGCTAAGCAAGAACAAAAAGCAGAGACCGAAACACAAACCCATTTCAAAAACACAATCAAATGCGAAAAATCAAGGGTAAAAGCACAAAATCAAGTAGAAAAGAGTGAAAATCAGAAAACCCATACCTGGAACTCGACGATTTTGGGCTGTAAGGATGCAACACAAGAAATTGGAAAAGGGAGCACGGAGTGTTTGGGAGGGAGAGTGTATAGAGAGAAGATGAACAGTCACAAAAATTCGAGGGAAAAACTGAAAAAGTTTAAAAACTGCTCCTGTTTCTGCAAAACACGCGATTTTCGCGACTGGTTCAAGTCGCCACACAGTCGCCAGCTCAAGCCGCCAAAGCACTCAAGAGGAAAATTTTGAAAAATTTTTCTAAGTGTTTTTCGCGACTGGAAGGTCTACCCGCGAGTGAGTCGCGAGCTGAGCCGCGAAAATCTCTGAGTGAATCTCGCGACTGGACCTTCCACTCGCGAACAAGTCGCCAAAGCTGACCAGCGAAGATGCGACTGAGGCACGCGACTTGACACACCCGCGACTGAGCCGCCAAAACAGGGCAAAACTGTATTTTTGAAATTTTCAGATTTTTCAGCAAAACACTTTCCAAAAACACCTAAAACACTCAAAAATCTTTTTGTGCTTGCATTAACAAAGATTGAGCATGTGAAAACACATTTTATCAAGTACAATCACACAAATGAATAGGGCATTTATCAAACATAAACTTGTGTGTTGTGTGTGGATATCAACAATGAAATAGTCCTTTGTCTAATGTGAAGCTTCAATGATCAATTCAACCAAGGCATACACAATTAGCACTAGATCATGTGACCAATCTCAATTATAGAAATATGAATATATGACTTCCCACACAACTTGATAACATAACTTGGAGCCTTTCATTTGACTCCACTTTCAGCCATAACATTTGATCTTTTGAGGCAATCATCTCTCATTGTGAGAGGGATATATAACATTTTTCTTTGAAGAATAGGCCTTTGGCCTTTTTGAAAGAAATTTCACTTTTAATATAAAGTCGCTTACCCTTTTTCCTAGTCAAATACTAGAATGTGCGACAGGCTTTTGCAGCTCAATATCTCTTTTCATTTGGAGATTTACATTTAGTGAGCTCTTTTTAGCAAAAAATAAAAAAATTGGGAAGAGATATAGACACAAGTCTATGCAAGTTTCAAGATCAACATAACCATTCACTAATCATTCATGACAAGTTTGAAGATCTATTTACAACAATCACATAGATTTCAAGATTTTTCCCATAGTGATATGAGTGCATGAAAACAAGTAATGTTCGAAAATGCACAAAGCCATTAGCACAAAGGTACACGGCAAAACGAGTTTTAAGACAAAAACTCAACAAAGTCAATCAAGCCCTTTTGATTTTCAAATGTTTATGTAATTTTTGGATTTTTGACTTAAGAAACAAAAAGATTGATAAAACACATTTAACATAATTAAGAGATATTCACAAGAAGACAGACAAGCAAACGAAATCAAAACCAACAAGCATACCAAACAAACATAGTCACAAAGCATAGGAAGTATTAATGCATGGACATGTTGTAATGCTTATGCATGAGTACCCCTTTTCACCCACACGACACTTGCGTTTTGGGTGATTTCCTTAGAGGATTGGGTACGGGAGTTAGGGCTTTCAAACCTTCGTGAGAAGCTTTCCAAGCAGTTGGTGAATGCACCAATCATCTTCATCACGTCCATCATTCCGGGATCTCCATGTTGCTCTCTAGGTTGATCACTTGCCCAAGTTCTCCTATCAACTCTTGGTCCTCCTGACCTTTGAGGAGTAGCACTGTTCATTGCCCTCAGCTTTTGGCAATTTGGTCGAGTGTGCCCTTGAAGTCCGCAATAATGGCACACATACATTCCTCTAGGACCTCTTTGTGGTCGTGGACGTGACTTGGCACGAGACTCGGACCTGCCCATAGACTGATTTCGATGATTCAGCATCCGTTGTTCTACCACATTCTTCTTTTTCTCCACCTCGAGGTTCACACTCGTAGAGTCAGCTACAACTGGATCTTTGGACTTCACAAACTTCACTTCTTTGGTGACATTTCCAGTTGAGCTACTTCCTCCGGTATATCCCAGTCCGGATTTGTCTGAGAAGCTCTTTTGAGATGATATAACATCATCAAGCTTCTTGGTGGTGACCCTCTCTATTTTTGCATTTGCTTGAACAACCTCATTCTCAAGGAATCTCACTTTAGTGTAGGCTTCGGACAGCTCACCATTAAGAGTTTCAATCTCGCATTTGGCCTCCCTATATCGGATTAGGAGACTTTTGTAGTCCTCCTCAGCCTTCTTCATCTTTCTTACAGCAGCCTTGGCCACCCTTGTGTATTCACCAGATTTCTCCAAAAGTGAGTTGTAATTTTCTTGAAGAGTAGCTGTGCTTTCTTCTTCTTCAGCTTCCGATTCTTCAACAATTCCTAGTGAGTCATCCTCACTATGTTCTCCAAGTTCTTGAACAAGCAAATTCAATTCATCCGAAGACTCAACATGAGCAATAGTCATGAAAGCTGAATAGTTCCCTTCTCCATCACAGCTCTCTTCAGATTCTGAGTCGGATGAGTCTGAATCACTCAAGGTCGTGGCATACACCTTGCCTTTTGATTTCAAATAATTAGGGCATTCCCTCTTGAAGTGTCCATGCCCGTTGCATTCAAAACAAGTAACACCTTGTGTGGATTGGGATTCTTTTCCATCTTTCCTCTTGAAATCCCTCTTCTCCCTTCCAGAATTTTGGAAATTTCTCTTATCATCAAATTTTCCATTGTTTTTGAATTTCAAAAACTTCTTAAAATTTTTAACAAGATAGGCTACATCCTTGTCAACCATATCTTCTCCTGACGAGCCTTGATCTTCCACCTTCTCATTAACGGTCTTTAGAGCAATGGATTTACCCTTCCGTTGATTTGGCAGCGACATTTCATAGGTCTGTAGAGAACCAACCAGCTCCTGCACCTTGATGTCGTCAAGATCCTTGCTCTCTTCAATAGCAGTTACTTTGGCACGGAAGCTTTCCGGCAATGATCGAAGGATCTTCCTTACAATCTTAGAGTCCTCCATCTTTTCCCCCAAGTTAAACTTGCTGACAACCACTTCATTTAACTTCCCATAGAACGAGTCGAAAGACTCATCCTCACTCATCTTGAGCTCCTCAAACCGAGTGGTCAGCATTTGTAACTTGGTATCTTTCACCTTCTTCGTGCCTTCATAGGTTGTTTCCAGAATCTCCCATGCATCTTTGGCAATAATAATGTGAGAAATCCTGTGAAATTCATCTGGAGACACACCACAGAAAATAGCATTTAGTGCTTTACTGTTAGCATTAGATGCAGTAAGTGCTGCCTTATCCCATGTGGATTTGGCTGCTTCAGGTTTGGTCCAACCTATCTCAACAGCATCCCACACGGATTCATCAATAGAGCATAAAAAGGCTCTCATACGAACCTTCCAAAATGCATAGTTACTTCCATCAAAATATGGAGGTGCATTAAGGGATTGAGACCTATCCATCTCAAAAAGAAAGGGAGTCAAGGATCACACAATGGTAATAAAACCAAACAGATGTGTACCCGCTCTGATACCAATTGAAAGTTCAAAAACGTGTACAAAAACACTTTTGAACGTTTAGACCCCCAAAAACCAATTTAATCAACACACGCAATATGTTAAACAATAGTGTGCGGAAACTTAACATATGCTATAACATGGTATTGATTAAACAACTATCTAAGCCACAACAAAATAAACCACAGCAGATAATGTAAAGGCAGAGATAGAGAGGAAGGAAGATGCAAACACAGCGATAACACCAGATATGTTATCGAAGAGGAAACCGAAGACCTCGGCGAAAAACCTCTCCGCCGCCCTCCAAGCGGTAATCAATCCACTAGAAAATACAGTTGGGATACAAGGACAGCAATAGACCCTCCAAGCCTAATCTACCCAATGCACCTAAGCCCTCCAAGCTTCTTGCTCCAACGAGGTTGCGCCGAACCTTTTTCTTTTCTAGCTTTCCGGATTCCGCTACTTCACCGTAGCATCAACCAATAAAGATTGGCTCCTTCCTAACTGCTTCCCAGAACTCCAAACGACTGTCTCACAGAGATGATAATGGTGAGAACCAGGTTTGGTATAAAGGCCTCTCAAGGATTTGACAATGGAGAGGAAGAGAGTGAGGGATTTTGATGAGACTCTAAGGTAGAGATTGTGGGTAAAACAATCTGGTTTTTCTTTAGGGTTTCTCTCTCAAAATTCTCTCTGGAAGCTCTCTTTCAATCGTGGGTTAAAAGGGTATTTATACTGAAGAGGAGTGGAATGCGAAACGTCAGGTTTTTCCAAACAGGGGTGGCTCGCGGCTTGACCTCGCGGCTTGACTAAGTCGCGAGTTCCAGTCGCGAGTTAACCGTATGGCCAGTTGTCCTGTTTTGTCCTGTAGTGCTCCAGCTAGCATGACTGTTCATCTTCCAGCATGCTTGGCACGTGTGCATCTTCTGGCGGGTTGAAGCCGCGAGTCCAGTCGCGAGTCCCAGCCGCGACTCTCTGTTTTCTTGCACACTCTTGAGCAATCTTCACACTATCTCACTCACTACCCTTACAACAATCCCACCTAAATACAGGGTTACTAAATGCTGAATTACAAGCAAATTTGGCACGGAATAAAGCCAATTAGATGGTTGAATAAATTCAACCTTACAATATATGTTGCAATCATGTTGTGGTACCCGATTTTGTGTCTATTGTGTGTTCTACCTCAAAGGAAAAATCGGTGTACATTTTTCCACATAAATGAAATCAAAAAGTGGAGAGAAAGTCTCTTAAGCCTAAGCCTCTGTTTAGGCCTTAAGCTAAGGCTTTGGATAGATCTAAGCTTGTTCCAATTTGCCACCATTGCGGTGTGATTGGTCACATAAGACCATAACATCCAAAGTTGAAGAGAGAACAAAATCATGTTGCTAAATCCCTTCCCAAAAATCCTAGTGGACCTAAACACATTGTTTGTCACCATTGTGGTGCCTTTGGTCATTTAAGACTTCATTGCTCTAAGTTTCAATCTCTTAAAAGAAAAAAAAGAAAAGAGAAACTTAAGTTTTTTGAAAGTTGTGTTGTGCAAGCTAAACCAGATTTGATGGAAAATGGTAAGTTGTTGAAGAAAGTTTTCAATGTTCTTACCTCCTTATCGATGTGCATCTCCGGTTCTCACTTTTTCAACCCTCGTCTCACTTCTCATGAGACACTTATTCCAAACAATCATTCTGTTTGGACGAGGAAGAGTTCCTATGGTTGAGCTTTTACTTTTTTGGTCTTTGATCTAATTCTTTCGATCTTTGTAGAACCCTTTATGCATTAGATGCTTCATTATTATGCATTTGTACATCTTGCATTTATTTGTATGCATTGTTTTTGTTTTTTATCTTACTTTATAGCTTTTGTTTTGTGTGAGTAAAAGTCCAAAACCACATAAAAAGTGAAAAACTCAAAAAGTTTGATCGTATATGTTTAAGCACATGTCACATGTGAGTTTCCTAGTACCTTAGTACTAATGGTGTAGTGCATTTACGAGCTTAGCTTGTTATGTATGCACATCTATCTGTGTGGGAAAAATCTTAAAATCTATGTGTGACTGTTGTAAGTTGATCTTCAAGCTTGTCATGAATGATTAGTCAATAGTTTTGTTGGTTTCGATACATACATAGACTTGTGCCTATATCTCTTCCCACTTTATTTTTTATATTTTTGCTTAAAGAGCTCAACAAATATAAATCTCAAAATGAAAAGAGATAATGAGTTGCAAAAACCGTCGCACATACTAGTACTTAACTAGGAAAAAGGGAAAGCGGTTTTTTATTGAAAATGTATGGTGCTCAAAAAGCCAAATGCTAACTCTCAATGTTGAAATATAAAAAATTTCAAGCACCAATTTTAAAAAGGAGATGTATTATCAAAAAAGGATCAAATGTTATGATTTATGCAGAAGTCAAATGAAAAGCTTCTAAGTTTTTGTAATCATTCTCTTGTAGGAGGTCATATATGCTCATTTCTATAATTGAGATAGTTCACTTGACTTAATGCTAGTTGCGTATGACTTGATTGAATTGATCATTAAAGTTTCACTTTAGACTAAGGACTATTCCACACTTGATCCACACACACAAGACACAAGTTTAATGTTCAATGAATGTTTATTTCATTTGTGTGCTTATACAAGTTCAAATGTGATATGTGTGTGCTCAACCTTATGTGGATCAAACCAAAAAGATTTTTGTTCTTTTTGTTTGCTTTTGGAAGTGATTTGTATCACCCATGTTTTTCAAAGTTGTTCAAGTTTTTTTTTTTGTGAAAAACATGTTTACTAGCTGTTTTCGTGACTTATTTCATGTGTAAGTTTAGTCATGAGTTAAAGGGTCCAATTCTCAAGTTTTTCAGCTTGGACAGAGAGTTTTGTGACTGTTTCGTGATTGTTTCACAAGTAAAGCTTACCAACGAAAATACCGACAAAATTTCGCGGGAAGTTTACCAGCGAAATTGTTAGCGAAAATTTCCAGATCAGCTTTTAAAGGGCATTTCATGGGACATTTGTTTTAAACTTCTCCCATCTTCTCCCAAACCACTGTTTTAGTGTTTCTACATCAAAACCCAACTAAATTCAAGTGTTTTTCATTCCACTAACATCTCTAAGGTAATCTTTAACTCTTTTCATTGATTTTGTTCCTTAGATTATGTTTTTGGAGGGTTTTATGTTCATAGATGGGATTTTCTTCAAATGGGAGTTGGAAAACTTAATTTTTGTCAATCTTTTTGATTGGGCTTTGTTTTAAATGATGATTTGCTTTGGATGTTAGCCCCTTGTGGCAAAAATAACACATTTTTAGGCAATATTTTCATATGTTCGTGCATTGTTTAATATACATGTGTAGTATGTGCACTCTAAGTGTTTAATAAAATGCCTAAATGACATTTTCTCGTTGTTTTGGACTCCGATGAGTACCAAATTTTGGGGATCCCCATAATTATTCATGTTTATCATGTTTTGATCATTGGTTATGTGTTTTATACACTTTTCCCCTTGAGTGCTTGCCCATGCATTGGTCATGCATATCACATGCACACTAGATGCACCTTTGCTGCACACACTTGATCACTTGACATGTTTTTACATTTAATTATGCTAGTTAAGTCTTTTTAGACCTTTTAGCACATATAACATGTTCTTGTGTCTATGTCTTGCCTAGGTCTATATCATGATTCATCATCCTTAGCATGTCATGTTCTTTATGCTTTATAACATTTTTTTAGATGTTTTTGTCTTCTGTTTGAGCTTTATTTTGTCATTTATCTTGTACCCCTCATGTATCACCTTTTACTCTTATTCATATCTTCTTTTCTTTCCACTCTTCCTCTTGTTTCATTTGTCTATTCGTGACAAAAATGGGGAAAGTATACTGGAGAGTATACCGATGTATTTCGTCGTTTCTCAATGACTCATGTGCACAATCTTAGGGGGAGAAATTCTACCTTGTGCATATTCGTAAAGGGAGAAAGCCATGGGGGAGATGCATATACCAAGGGGGAGAAGACATTTTTTTTAAAAAAAAACCTTGTTTTGTTTGTTTTACTTTATGCTTGTTTTCTCGTTGCTTTATAATGCTTTGAGTTACTTTTAGTATTTATGCTTTGTTGCTCTCATCACATCATGTTTATGTGTTGGACATACATACATCCTTATGCTATGGTGCTTTGTTGGTTACATGTTCGAATGATCATTTGCTTTACTATATGATCATTGTAGTCATTTCCATATGACTTTTTTGGTGTATGATCAAGTTGCTCACATGTTTCACATGATGTTTAGTTGATTGCAATTTACTTGTTACATTATACTTGTCCTTTTATCACTTGATTTACCTTAAGGGTCTAATGTGTTTTGTGCAAGTGTTTCAAGTTACAGGTATATATGTTCCAAGTGCTTCATAGCTTCTAGATTTAGGTGTGAGTGAGTTTTGCCATTGTTTCCAAACTCACATTTAAGTCTAAAGTCTGTTATAGGGTGTTTTGTCATGAAATAGCCAAAGGGGGAGATTGTAAAGTTGTGATTTACAACTATGTTTTATGTTGACTTTATTCCATGACAAAAAGTGTTGTAATTGCTTTAATTTTGCTCCTTGTATTTTGTGGGATTTTATTTTATTGGGTTTAGTATTAAATTGGTGAAGAATCAAGCTTAAATGAAGAATCAGTGGATTTCGCAAGAAGCACATGACTGGAAGCTAAAGAGTCATGCCAGGCTGTCGTTTTCGCGAGTGTCTTGCGAGTAAGGTCTTCTCGCCAGACAGTCGCGAAACATTCTACCTAGAGGATTTTTAAGTGTGACTTCCCTATCCTTCACCCATACTATATATACCCTCATTACCCACAAATGTAAAGGAGGCTATTTTTAGAGAGAAAAACCCTAGATAGGTTTTCTACAACACATAAACCCATCTTTTAGAGAGAGAGAGCTACTCATCCTTAATGAGAAATCCTTGTAGCCTCTTCTACTTCCTTCTCACATTGTCATACCTTGAGAGGAGATTTGTACCCAAACACAACCCACACCTTTTCAGAGTGTAAAGAGTGTTTTTGGAGCTCGGGAAGCTTTAGGGAATTGCCAAAAGAAGCCGGTGAGGCTTGGCGGATGCAATCAAGTGGATTGCGGGATCCAGAGAGCTAGACGAGACACAGTTCCGAGAAGCCTTGTTGGAGTAGGAGCTTGGAGGGCTTAGGTATAGCGAGTAGATTAGGATTAGAAGGTCTCTTGCTAACCCATGTATCCCAACTAATTGTTTAGTGGATCAATTACCGCTTGGAGGGCAGCGAAGAGGTTTTACCCCAAGGACTTCAGTTTCCTCTTCGATAACACATCGCTGTGTTGTCTTTATGTTTGCATCTTTCTTCCCTACTCTTTTACCTTTCATTTTACTACTGTATTATTATGAATATGAGTTAGAGTAGCTTGTTTGTTTATACGCTCGCATTTACTCTTTTTCACACTTAATAAAAGTTAGAGTAAAATCTATCGAGCCGTGATTTTAATTTGGGGGTCTAAATAGCTCTTGTGTTTTCACACATTTTCAAGCATTCACTTTCGTTTGGAAGAACATCGTCTGTAGGTTTGGGATCTCTAGGACAATCATATATGATAATGGTCGTCAGTTTGATAGTCGAAAATTCAAGGAGTTTTGCGCAAAGCTAAGGATACAAAATTACTATTTGTCACCTGGGCATCCACAAGCTAATGGGAAAATAGAAGTAACAAATCGTACTTTGCTTAAACTCATCAAAGCACGACTTGAGGGGGCAAAGGGTGCATGGCCTGAAGAGTTGCCTGGGGTATTATAGGCTTACAAGACAACAGCGAGAACACCAACAGAAGAAACTCCATTCAAGTTGGCCTTCGACACCGAAGCAGTTATTCCAGTCGAGATAGGGGTCTCCAATCTTAGGCAGGCTCATTACGACGAAGGTACAAAAAATAACAAACTGAGGCTTAGCTTGGATTGTTTGGCTGAAGTTAGAGAAGAGGTAGCCTTGAGAATGGCTCGGTACCAACAAAAAATGCAGAAGTACTACAACCAGAGGGTAAAACTCGGAAGATTCAACCCTGACAACATAGTGCTATGAAAAGTCTCCCAAGCTACTAAGGATCCAGCACAAGTGAAGTTAGGGCATACTTGGGAAGGTCCATACAAGGTCGTCCGTTACTCCAAACGAGGAAGCTATTATTTGAAGGATTCGGAAGGCAATCCACTTCCTCGTCCTTGGAATGTGGAACATCTCAAGAAGTACTATCAGTAAAAGCTATTGCCTTGTCTAATAAGCACTGTTTGTAAAAGCACCTCGCTTGATGATACATCAGATAAGCAAGATTTAATTGTTTTTTCAAAGTATTTCTTTTCCTTCAAGCATTTTGATAAAGCTATTTTCAGTTTGCTATTTCCTTGTAATTCCCTTGTATATGAGGAATGCATGAAATAATAAGGCTTGTTCAGCCATTCTTGTTTTTCAATAAAGTTTGACAAAGTGTCAAAGCTAAGTTCAATGATGAAAAGGAAGTATCTGAAATCTAGCAACAAGTTCAAATCACAAACGTGATAAGAACACGAATGGTAAAAGCTTGAATGACGAGTGAAAATCATAAGTGTGGTAAAAACTCAAAAGAAGAGTCAAAATCACAAAATATGGTAAACACTCAAAATAACAAGTTAAAATCGTAAATGTGGTAAAAACACACAAGATGAGTTGAAATCACAAGTAAAAATCATAAATGTGGTAAAAAAAAAAAAAAAAAAAACTCACAAGATGAGTTAAATCACGACATATGGTAAAAACTCAAAATGATAAGTTAAAAATCATAAACGTGGTAAAACTCTCAAGGTGAGTTAAAATCACAAAATAGAGTAAAAATCATAAGCGTGGTAATGACTTTAGCGATGAGTTGAAATCATAGAACATGGTGGAAACTCAAATGATGAGTTAAATCCTTAAGCAAGGTAATAAAAGAGCAAGCATAAATCACAAGTAGAACTTCAAAGTTCAAAACAAGATAAATGCATTGTTTATAAGCCTCAAAACAAGAGGCATCCTCTATAAACTAGAACAAAAAAAAAGTTACTTAAATTTTTACTTCAAGGAGCATTGACGATCTCCTTAACATGGCCCGCCTCTGTCTGAGCCTCATAAGTAGCTCCTCCTGCAGCATCACCTTCACCTTCAACAACATTGGTAACTTTAGCAATGGTCTCACCTTCCTTCTCATTGGCCTCGTCAGCAAGGATCTCAGTATCAATAGCTTCAAAGTCCAGATTTGCAAAATTAGCTACATGGCTATGGTGCTTCATCATCCACCGATAAAGAAGCTCGAAGCCCTTGAAGTACTGTTTAAATTGTATATCAGAGAAGTGATCGGACTCCAGGAACTTAGTAATCACCTTCTCATGTTCTTCTTTCGTTCTCAGGAGGGGAGCTTGAACTTCCTCGTCTTTCTAGATGACGAGATTTTTCTCAACTTTCAGTGATTCCTTTAGTTCTTTCACCTTCTCCTTGGCCTTGGTAGACTGGTCCATAGCTTCAATCAAATCCTTCCTCAACCTTGAGCTTTCGGCCTCAACATAGTCAACCTTGGAGTTGGCCACCACTACCTTCTCCTCGCTACTTAAGTAGTCTGTTGTTAAACGAAGGGACTCACCAAGAACTTGAAAAAATAAAAAGGTTAGTAACTTTTAACAGGTGTAACTACTTAACGAGTAATGAAGAAGCATTGAGAAAAATGCCTACACTAGTTTGTGAATATGACGGCTAACTAGTTTGTGAGAAGGGATGAACGAGAAACCTTTAAGCTTGTCGTTAGTGATGACATTATGAGCTTGTCAAAGGGCAATAACAGGGTCGTCCCAAACACTCTTGCCAACCTTGGCCTTCCTTTTAGAGTGTGTGGTCAGTGGGCCGAAGGACATCATCTCGAGAGAAGGTGTGGGAAAAGAAGGAGTACCAAAAAGTGACTGGAGGGCAGGAGTCTCGTCCTTCCCTTCATCCAGCTTGTGTTTCTTTGATCTAGGGGTAATGTGAGATAGGGGTTCATTCTTCAAGCTCTTAATGCGGGTATACTTGTCTTTGCTATACCTAGTAGCCATTTCTGCAAGAAGAAGGTTAGTAGGGTGAAAATCTATAAGGTAAGACAAGAAAAGACGAAGGATTAAAAACCTACTCTTCTCTTCCTAGGCAATTTTCTTCAAAACGTACCCAGAAGGCTCAGGTCCAAGACAACACTCATATAGACAACGAGGATCAACCAGCTTATCGAAATCGTCAACCGTGACAGCAAACTCAAGGCCAACCTTAATTCGTCCTTGGTAGCGCTCCTCCAGCAAAGGACGGTTAGCAACTGCCAAAACAAAGAAAAAAAAAAGAAAAAAAAAAGGATAAAAAGAAGAAGAGAGAGATCAGAAAAGCAATAAACTTAAAACAATCTGTTTGATAAAGAGGAAAAGAGAGATGCACCAAGAGAAGGGATTTCTCATTTCCGTAGTAACCATGGGACCTCACCCCACAGGTCGTCAGACATGGTTTCCCATCCAGAAATGAAGAAATATCGTGACTTCCAGTCACAAAAGGAAGTAGGGAAGCTACGGACGATTCTAGACTCCCTATTCCAAGGCAGAAGCTCAAAATACCCATAATGGGTGGAAGGCTTTAAACGGTACAGATAAAGAAACTCATTTAGAGTAATCATGTCCTTATCATGGACAGACACCCAGATCGACATACAACCAATGATCGTCCTCCATGCATTAAGGATGAGCTAACCAGGTGCAACATCTAGAGTAGAAAAGAATTGCGTAATAAAGGGATGAACTAGAATATAAAGGTCATATGAAAAAGTAGCTTCATAAAAACTCTCCTCGCCATGGGCAAAGGTGCATGCTTTCTCATTAGGATGAGGTAATCTAATAGCTAACCCCTCAAGGAATTGAAACCTCTTACGGATAGATTTCAAATGTCTTAACTCTAAAAGGCAAGACTCAGAGAGAGCATGAAAGGGGATTGAAGGCGAAGGAACTTTTGAAGAAGAGGAGGGTTTTGAAGAAGATGGAGATTTTGACACTACAATTTCAAAATCTTTATCAAAGGACTCACCACTTGACGACAAACCAGTTTCTAACTCATTGTACCGAACGTTGCTGTCTTTGTACTCTATGGCGGTTGTCTCTAGATGGTGGGCAATTAGAGAATGACGAAGCAAAGGGTAAAGGCTAACCAAAACAAGCCTAAAAGCCCTACAGTCTCGAGGAACAAATAAACCTACGTGGGGACGGGGTCCATCAGAAGACTCAAGAAACACTTCTAACCTAGCAAAGAAGAACGAAATAGATGGAGTTTCCTTCTTAATGAAATCAAAATCAACCATTAAGGAAGGAAAAGGAGTCTTACCGTACAGAAGGTGCAGGAACTCTCTTTTAGTTTCAGACTCCAAGCTTAGTGTATAATGAAGAAGAAGAAGAATATGAGAAGGCTTTTTGATAAAAAAAGGAAATGAATTCAATACGTGGGAAACTCAAGGAAAACACACATGTGCGGCCAACACAAACTTGGAACGTGGCAATTAGTTGATGAAAATGTTGCCCCACAATAAATATGACTGGACGGGAATCTGGGGCACGAACAAAACGATCCGCCCAAGACGGACTTTCCATATTCCTTAGCTCGTCCAAACAATAGATGACAAAGGAATAAAGGGCAACTAACAAGTAGCATATAAATGGTCGTCCATTACCTGCAAACCATCCACCTTAGTGACGAGTAATAGTATGGACGAGCATAAGTGCATTAATTCTAGGCAGCAATTAATGAATAACACAAAACCGTTACCATTGTTCAATAATGCAAAATTAAGGGCTAGTTACGTACATAAAACGTTGGAGTTAATTTGCAATCATTCAATATTGATTACCCAGCTGCAACATAACGACATACTGAGTATTAACTCAGCCTAAGGCTATATAAAGCCAAGAAAAATAGGTAAAAGGACATGAACACACAACTACTACAAAAATTATAGTTTTTCTAGAGAGAATAAGCTAACTTAAGCATAAGAGGGTCATTGGCATGCCCCAAACCAGTGCCCTTATCTATTGAGTGCTTTTTGTGATACAAGTTTTACAGGTCGTCCATCATACTAATGAAGGGCATACTGACGAGGCAAATTCCTGCTTCATCAGCATAGACACACAACTACTACAAAATTTATAGTTTTTCCAAAGAGAATAAGCTAACTTAAGCATCGAAGGGTCCTTGGCAGGCCCCAAACCGGTGCCCTTATCTATTTAGTGCTTTATGTGATACAGGTTTTACAAGTCGCCCATCATATTGACGAGGGGCATACTGACAAGGTAAATTCCTGCTTCATTAGCATGGATTTTTTTGCCAATTTATTTTACTATTTAGCTTATTTTTGCTACTATTCATGTATTCCTTTGCTCTTTTTGGTACTATTTATGGGTCTCATTGTACTATGTCAGCTAATTTTTACGTTTATCTACATTATTTTCAACAACAAAATTTCAATTTCAGCAAAATAAGTAGATCAAATGAACACTAAATGTAGGATTTTTTTTTTTTTTTTTGAGAAATAATTACAATATGCTGCTAACCCCACAGCTCAAACCCTTTCCCCCCTAGACCCTCAAACACTTTGTACATGGGGAGGTGCCAATTCAGCTACAAAGCCTTTGACAATGTAGGAATATTTGGAAACACATATTAAATAAATTCAACCAATTTATGTCCGGTGTATACGTACAATCACAATTATCAATTATGTCTTAGTGGGACAAAACAAAACACAGATTGTAACAAGTGATAGTTAATATGACATTGGTTTAATCATGCCAAGCGTCATCATTCAGCATTCATTACAAACCATTATTTTCTGTCAATTCATACTGTTCTCATGGAAGTTGGGGAAAAGAATTTTGTGCATAGTTACCAAAGATGCTATTGGAACACCATCGGGAAAAATAGTCAAATAGTATATTCTCTCAAATTATGTTGCAATTTATTACTATTTTGGAAATATGTAAGAATCTATCACTTTTTGTACACTCGAGTTTGGTGAAATCATGCTTCTTAAAAAAAAAAAAAGTTTGACGAAATCATGCTTTTCATGATACTTAAGTTTATGGAATTCGAGTACCATAGAAAAATTTTCCGACAAATTTGAAGTATATTTTTTCAAAAAACTCGAGTTTTTGAAATTCGAGTTTCATGGCAAATTCAAGTTTCAAAAAAGTGGTAGATCCCTATATATTTCCAAAACAGTGGTAAATTGCTAATTTTTTTGCTAAATTAGTGGTTATAAAGTTGATTTTTTTTTTTAAATTTTCAGAACAGCAGCTTTTATAAAAATAAAAATAAAAGGAACAGCAGCTTGGATTTTGTCTGTTCATCTCTTTGTGGTAAGTAAATCAAACTATTACATGGTCATAGAGGGGAAAGGATTTATACTTTGTAAACCACATTTTGAAGTTAGTATACAGTTTGAAACTAATGTAATCTAGACCACCTTATGATATTTCTTAATTTGCAAGATCGAATGGTTGATTCAATGGGCATAATTTAGTAGTAGATTTTTTTTTTTTTTTGGTGTGTGTGGCTCATGTAGTTGTGATGTAATTGTCGATTGATTCAAACAAAAAGGAGCCATAAATCATGTTGAAGTTTCACCTTGCAAAGCTGCTACTTGGTACCCCAGAATAATAATCATAAGACTACAGGCAGTATACCTAGGTTTTTTGGCAACAAAATGTAAGAAGGGCCTAAGGCAACAAAACCTAACTACTCTTTCAATAACAATTAATCCTCCAAACAAACAAATGGAAAAATAAAAAATTCGATACATTTTCTGTAGAGTATAGAGCATTTGCATCCAATGAATAGTTGTAGTCAGAGGCAGACATTACTTGTAAGAAAATTTAGGTTCATTTCCAATCAAAGCAAATGGTAAGTTAACAATCTGTGCTATATTTTATTGCCAAGCCTCTAATCTGTAATTGAAACAACGATATAGATGATATACATTTTATTTTAACACATTCAACAAGACACATTCTTATAGTGATGAATAAGTTAACACCAACTGGCTCTCAAAAATTAGGTTCCTCCATTAAATTTTTGTGCAGACATGAGGCTCTTTGTCAACCAAATTGCTGTTTCTCTAGATGAGACTGCTTCTTCTCCAAATGGTCTTAGTACACCAGCAAGCTCATCAAGTTTGTCCTGCTTAAGTAGCTGCGCACATAGCTCAAGCAGAGACTCCAGAGCATCCGCTCTTTGCTGGCAGGGATTATCCCACTCACTTTTGGTTTCATCACCACCAATTGCAGTAAGTGTACTCAGTAAAGAGATGTCATTAGGTGCCTGATTATTTACATGAGCATCATCTTTCTCTGTCTGCAAAGAGCAGCTAAGGTTATCTGTTTTTGCTCTTACTTTATCTTTAAATGGAAGTGTATCATTACTTTCAGACAATGTGTAATCCATGTGTGAAGCTTCAGTGTATGCATCAGGACTTTCCCTTTGTTGTATAGTTCTAGACTCTACATCAGGTTTCTTTTCAACAATTTGCTCAGCTGACAATGAACTTTCATCATCAAGGGAACCATCTTTATT
Source organism: Quercus robur (assembly GCF_932294415.1). Classification (NCBI taxonomy): domain Eukaryota; kingdom Viridiplantae; phylum Streptophyta; class Magnoliopsida; order Fagales; family Fagaceae; genus Quercus; species Quercus robur. Next base: position 27,292,974 of record NC_065540.1, on the reverse strand, counting down.
GGTGCATCCTGCACAGGACATTGTCAACTTCCCAGAATCCACTGGTGTAGCAACCTTGCCCTCTGCTTCAGTTTCGTCAGGCACTTGGTTCCCTGGTTTAACAAACTCGCTCTCAGCTTTAGTGTCTTCTTGAACTTGGTTGCAAAATTTCTCGGGTTTAGCACACTTAACCTCTACTTCAGCTTCTTTTTGAGCTGGGTTGCAAAATGTTTCATCCTTTGTGGTCACAGTTGTGATATTAACATCTTTCAATTGTTTAATTTTTTCAGTATTGTTTTCCTGTTCCTCATGCAGAGAATTCAGTGTGCTCCCCAAGTTAGTCTCAATGTTAGTCCTCCCCTCTTCAGGTGAATTTCCAAAGTCTGCTTGGTTGTCTCCATTGCAAACAATTTCTTCAGAATCAGTTGACACTTCTCTTGAACCATTGATAGCATTAGCTATTTCAACTGTATAGATGTTATGATCAATCTTCTTTGTCTCTAGGTTGTCTTCTGCTCTAGCTGACACCATTGGCTTGTCACTGTCAGGCAGTAAGCTTGGCTGCACATCAGAATTTCTTTCAGATAGGTTTTCTTCAAGCGGGTCTAGTACTCCAGCCTCTTTTTCTTTGTCTTTGCCAATGCTAGGTCTACTAGATAATGACTTTCTTGATCCCTTCTCCTTGAAATTGTTTAAGGGCTTGATTGGTAGAAAAATAGAAGAAGGATTACGGCAACGGAGGAGATATTGTTGTAAATGTGGATGCCTCAAAAGTTCTGCTGCCTGAAATTATGAAGTTGTAAATTTTACAATGGATCATGGAGTTCAAACACAAATCAGATATGGGAGTGGATTGATCTGAACTCACAGTTGGTCTGTGTTCTGGGTTCTTCCGCAGCATGCTCTTGATAAGTTGTTTCCTGTGAGATTTAAGCCCTTGTTTCAGTTAATACATGTAAATCAATAATGAACTAGAGAATTTATAAAGGGGAAAATGGCAAATGGAACTGTTAAATGCATTATTCATGAATTTATTGCCCTGGTTGGCGACTTTGGATAATTCACTTACATTGTGGAGGAATATGCAATTGGGAGTGGAGAAATGGAGGATCTGTTTATTTTGTTGATGAGTCCAGCCATGTCCTGTTAAATTAAATGATAAAATGGATTTATTTTACTTTTTTAACTGAAGTACAAAAGACACCATTCTAACAAATAATTTCTCCAGTATAAATGGCTGAAGCTTTAACTTACAGGAGCTCTGAATGCTGGTTGATGAGCAGCGATTTCAAACATACAGCAGCCTGAAGAATAAACAAGATGTTATTCCTAGTCAAAATCATGGACACAGCTTTGTTGAATTAGAACCTTGCTTCCACTATTCTTACCAAGCGACCATATATCAGATTTGTAACCATAAGGAATGTCTGCCAGGAGCTCAGGACACATGTAGTTAGGAGTTCCAACAACCTATATAAAATCAAATGGGAGTTGATGACAGACAAATGTGAATAACGAACTTAGCTAAGTAGTTTTAACCTAAACCCTAAAATCTCAGACACTTCAGCCATGATGGTACCATTGTAGACATCACAAACATCAGAAAATTTTGGACAGGGCCATATGTTACAGTAATAGGGTTTTAAGACAGTTTTGTAGGTTGACAAGTTGACACAAACTAAACAATCAGCACACAAAAGATATATACACAAGTCCATACCGAGGACGTAAGCTCTTCCGTGTTCAGTAGTTTTGCAAGTCCAAAGTCACCTGTACAGTCCATGTAAGATATACATTGCTTTAGAAGACATGATGACATGGAAGTCAAACCTGATGTAGCAAACAAAATTCTGCTCCCTTAATAATCATTAGGCCTTCATACCAAGCCGGACGTCATTCTCCTTTGTTAGGAATATGTTGGAACACTGGAATTTAATGAAGTTATATTAAAATAAATATAGATCATAGTATCTTTTTCTTTGCAAGGATGGTTATATTACAGTACCTTAAGATCTCTGTGAAGTACACGATTGGAGTGCAGGTAGTCCACAGCTAGTAACAACTGAGTCAGCCATTTGCAAAGCTTCTGAAAACAAAATAGAATAATGATACAAAGTAAGTGAATATTACCTTATCTAAGTACATATAAAGGACTAAAGACCATGGAATCTTACTGATTACCTCCTCTGGAAAAAATATGCCTCTAGCTTTTTTAATGTTTTCAGCCCTGCTCCAGAGAAACGAAAAAAATATAAGGTTCCTGAATTCAGTTGACATTCTGATTGCTTTTTTATATTTTTTTCCTTCTAAATATTTAAATAAATAATTTTTTACACTAAACAGGTTTTTCTCTTTCTTTCTTTCTTTCTTTTTTAGCTGCTGTCTGAACAGGTGCCATCAATCCTTCATTAGCATTACTTGGAATCAACTTTCTCACATGGCTCTGAATTTGTGTATAATCTTCTCAATTGATGTGAAAACACATTTTGTTACATAATCCAAAACCCATACGAAATATTTTACACAAAAGTTCCATACTTACATGTCTCCTCCTTCACAATAGCCAGTTACAATGCATATGCAGTCTCCCTACAAACAGAACAACTCATGAAGATCCATGTCAAAGAATTTCTTTTTAAAAAAAAAAATCACAATAGCTACAGTGCTCTAAATTGGCCTATCATCTCATCTAAAGTTATTTGCAGATTTAGGAGCAAAAAATATTGCACATTCACCTTCTCTACCCAAGCATCTTTGTACTGCACAATATATGGATTATTTAGTTGAGCAATTAAGTTCATCTGCAATAGAAATAAAGGAACTATTAGTGATGTGAGTTAGGAGCATTGACTGCATTGTTAAAGTTATTTCCATAAAATTTTCAATTAAAGAAAAAGTTCATGCATGTGAGGTTGACTATAAAGGCTACCTTCTAGGATAGTTCATGGAAAAGCTAGACACGAAATCAAGATCTTCAGATTGTAATCGGCTAAATATTGTTATACTATGTCCTTGTTAGCATCATATATTGTAGAAATATCATTGGTATAAATCATTCAGTGGGTTTCAAAGACGAAGGATCTAAAAAGAAATAGTTTTCTAAAAAATGTTTTGTATAATGAAAAGTAATGCTTAGTCAAATTTGTTCATAAATGATTCTGTGCCCTTCTCCATTTATTAGTATGGACCAATTTGCTTGTAATGAGAAGTAGAGATGCATATGTTGGTGTGGTGTGTGTGAGCACTATTTTAAATGTGGTATATTGCCTCAGTATGTAACTGAATGTTTCTTGAACAAAAAGTAGAGCATCCAAGACATGACATTGTCATCAAAGTAATGTGGTAGAATTGAGGATATAGAGCAATGCTATAGACAAAACAAACAACAAAAATCACAATTTTTTTCACTTCTTATGATTGAAGCATTACATTTTTTATATGAGTCCACTACTGACACCATTTTTTCTTAAACCAATCCCAACATATCAACTAAGCAGTTTCAAAAAGGTTGTCAAATTGTTGTAGACAATGAAAAGTTAGAAAATGAAGTTTACTATTCTATAATTGACTGCCCAAATATAGGGAGAACATATATGCTGAAACCACATTGCTGAGAGGACAGATAAACTGAAAAGGACAGCACCTACATAGGGTAGACCAGTACCAAATAATTATATTAATGAAGCAGACAATAAATTTCTACATTTAACATGTAACGGAAGTTTTTTTGTTTAGTGACCTCCTGATGTGCTGTACGTTTGAACTTCTCTGTTTGCTTAGCCAAGCGAATCTTCTTCAGTACATACCTAAAAAGATAAAAGAAAGTAAAAAACAATTAACAAAATGGAAACTAAGAACACAGCTTCAAGCAAATTAGAGGTTTTGGAATGGATTCAAAGACAGATATATCTTGAATTGTTTAGTTTCTTTCCTTGGGAAGTCAAATTCCCTTAATGTGAATTATAATTTTGTTGTCAACATATATAGTTACTCAAACAAGATTCTTGAAAAAAAAAATCAACTTGTGGGTTGATATGTACACAGCAAGACAACATTTAATGATGCTGCTGACAAGAACCAAAGAATTGAGGAAATTAGCATAAAGAAACAAACTTGGTCAGAAAACTCTCTCTTACTTCTTTTTCTCAATCTTATGGAGAACCAGAAAAGCAGCTCCAAATGCTCCTCTTCCTATCTGCTCCATCACTTCATAGTCTTCCATCTTTGACTTTGTGTCACCGTTGTCTGTCTCCATGGGGGTTCTTCAGAAGCTGAAAGTTAGTTACTGCAGTAAGTCCCACCTCAGAGGCAGATCCATACAGTTATATCAACTAAATTTGTGCCCATATATATATATATATATATATATATATAGTAGTTGAAGTTTGTACCTTGGTCACTGAGAAAAATTCTTCTGAGGATGACTGTTGAGACTACAATTGAAGTTCCAGAAATTCTGAGGGGTTTTATCTTATAGGTAAGAGACATAAAAATGAGTAAAGCTACGTTCCACAATGATGATATAACGCTACCTTGTGAGAGGAGAGAGAGACGGAAGGACAAAACTCAAGTAAAGTAAGGTACAGGATTAATATGATAATCATTAAGTTGATCACTTACCCAAAAAGTAGAGAGAGAGAGAGAGGTGGAAAGATAAACTAAAGTAAAGCAACGTTTCAACATATATATTATTAGATAAATATTTTGCTTAATTAGATAGTTAATACCTACCAAAAAGAAAATGTGGAGAGAGAAAGAGAGAGAGAGCATGAAAGCCAAAAGTTAAAGTGACAGATAAGGAAAACCAAATAAAAAAGCAAACCTTTGCTTGCATTTGCAAATTCATGGGAGAGCACTCACAACACAAGGGAATGTTTCCCAACCATGCAGGTGTTATGTCATAGTCCTTGCCCTTGGTACTTAAAAATCTCATATACTAGTTTAAACTTTACGAAGAAAAAACTGTCTTATGTAACCTTTTATGCTTCACTAATTTTATTATAACAAAATGTTTTATTTTTATTTAACTAGTCACTAATCCGTGCCGTACACAGAATAGTTAAATAAAAATTAAAAGTATTTTTTTTTTTTAAAGGTCTATGACCTGGCTTAAAAAAATGTATAACTTGAAAATAAATTAAAATAAGCAATTTTTTGTTCTATATAATGGTTTAGAATTTTTTTTTTTTTTTTTTTTTCATATAACACTTCTCAAAGTGGACTATTCTATGGTGATGACTTCACACAATACTCAATTGCAATTAAATTTACTATTAACCACCAATCTAATCTATGTTATTTTGATAGTAGATCTGCAAATTGTATTCTCATATCCTCTATCATTTAAAAGATAACTAAAGTAATGATTGTATGTAATGTATAAATTTTATTCTTTTACAATATAAAATTATTAAAATAAAATCTAATATTTTGGAAATTTTTGAAATAGAATTTTAAATTTCTTAAAGCTTAGTTAATAGAATTTCTATTTTACCTAAAAGTGAACTATCACAAGAATTTAACCATTTTTTGCAAAGAGAAGATAACCATAGGCCTCATTTTTATTTTATAGCATAGGATGTTACAGTTAGATCTATACTATGTGTAATACGTTAATCCATTATAATAGTTTCAAATAATATCCTTTTTTTTTCTTTTATACAAGATAGAATTCTACTCTAACCTAATCTAAGTATATATGTGTGTGAAACTCTCTTCTAAAGACTTGAACCCTGACCCTTGCCCCCCACACCCCACAAGTATTTATACTTGTGGAGTGACCATCGCACCAAGGGTGTGCGGCGGTGTTTCAAATAATATCCTAATACCTATCTATATGAGTTTTCTTTTTAATGATGCCATAAAATATGGAGTTTAATAGAAGTCATTTAAGATCCAACGTATCCAATAATTTTTTTTTTTTTAAATGTAATTTCAAGTCTTTTAATTGTAAATTTTTTTAATCATAAAATAGACTCTATTTAAACTCTAAAAGAAAGTATTTAGAATGATCACATCATTGATACCATATCATGATGGTTGCAAATATCAATATTATTATTCATGATTAATAGATGAACAATGAAACTGTGAATTAACAATTTAACAATTCAAATACTAAGTTTAAACTACAACAACACATATACACAAGTCTTCAAATATTGGAACATACTTCTTCTGTCATTTTCATTAATCAATTAATCAATCAAAAACAAAGTTTCAAAGATAATTCCAATTCAATTAAACCCAATACATACATATACATGAATGTAAAGAATTCCAAAAATAAAAACAACAATCTCCAAAAGCCTCTACCTAATTTATTTCTTTTAGATTGTGTGTTCTATAGTTCTTTTTCCTTTTATGTTTCATCAAACTTTTTCTAATTGATCAAAATATCTCTCATATATGTTAACATTAAACCTGGTAAGAAATCTATACATACCTTTTGTTTTGAAAGCGCTTCAAGAACCAAAATCAATGCAAGAGACTGTACAGTAGAGTGGTGTTTAAATAATAATCCCAAAAAAAAAAAAAAAAAAAAAAAAACTATTTAAAATATAATATAGGGTTATGGATTCCTAATCAAATTTGGTTAGGGTTATGGATTCCTAATCAAATTTGATCATATAATTTTTTTTTTAAAAGGATGAATATGTTGGTAGAAACCATTTGATGTAAAATTTAAATCCTATTGAAATTGAAAATGATATATATTTGTTGAGTCTCATTTGATAAAATTATAGAGTTTAAATCCTATTAAAATTATAATTTCTAATCAACTTTAATGTAAAAAAAATTAAAATTAAAAAAAAAAAAAAAAAAAAAAAAAAAAAAAAAATTAAGAAGAAGAGAAAGAAAACGTGATTGATAAATATAAGGGAATATGATAAATTTTTTTTTTTTTTTTTAAATTCATCAACGTAGAAATTATCAAATTATGGAGATATATTCTATTTTTTGGAATACATTTATATTAATGGAGTTACTATATAGTTTGTTAGGATTACCTAAAAATTCTCTGATTAAGTGATAATTTAGGTCTCCTTTAAGTATAGTGGTTGTATGGCACCCAACAACTAAATTTAATTTTTTTTAAAGAAATTTAATAACTTTTTTGCAATTTGGTGTTATAAATTCAAAAGAATTAAATTGAATTAAATCAAATTAAAAAATATAAATAAAAAATGCTAACGTGGAAAATTGTGAAGAGGTTAGCCAAAAGTCAAAGACTTTGGTTATATATATATAGTTGAGTTCAAGTTATACCTTGTGTAACTGTAAGCGATATTACACTACTCAATATTTTTTAATTAGATTCGAATTTTGACAAATTTACCGTTAAATTACATTATTTTTATATATTTTCCATGCTTGCAAAATTTCAATGTGATCAAAGATTAATAGTCATATCATCAATCAATTCTTTAAATTCAAGTTTTTGTAGTTTAAAATAATGTATAAAAGATGAGTTTTATGAATTAAATGGTAAATAACATTCAATTAACATGAAAATTGGCATAAATGTTAAAAACATATAGAACATGTAATTCAACCGTGGGATTTTCAAAATATGAATTATATAACAAGTTATTAAGTGGTGTAATATTACTTAAAGTTATATCGGTGTGATTTGAACTCAACCTATATATATATATATATATATATAGATTATTTTAAAAAAAGTTGTACTCAGTTTACAAAACTCTCACTTTTGAAGGATTTGGGTGAAATTATGATAAACAGTCTTACCTTCAATTTATTGGAAATACTAATTCTTGGACTCGAACTCAACTTGTCACTTTTGGTTAATAAGAATAACAAATTGTGATGAATGGAGCATAAAGCTGATAAAGAGTTTTTGTTTGAACTTTGATGGGATATTGTAGAAAATTTTACAACGCTCATGTGCTGGACGATCATTGGCATTAGGTAGGTTTTTATGATTGGCTTTCAGAACATAATCAATGACTTAAACTATGACCTAAAGTATTAAATTATGTTCATCTTTATTCCTTGGGTTTAATCATAGTTTTGATTAAGAAGGAATTATGAGCCAAAACCAAACCAAATAATCAGGTGGGCTATATCAAATATCGAATCAATTCCAAGTAGGTGGCAAGATCGTCATTGGAGTGGCTAGGATTGTAGAAAAATATTTTCCATTATGTAGAAATTGTACAATCAATAGCTGTTGTGTTGCTTAAATGGAAAGGGAATAGATTCCAACATAATTAGAAAACGTCATCTTAGCTTTCATTGCAGACCACAGGTTATAACGTCACTATAGTATTATCTGTATATATGATGGGTTTTGTTGTAGACGAGAAAGATAGTTTTATGCTATTCCTTTCATAGAGGACCACAAGAGGAGATATCTTTCCGTGTTTTATAATTAGTTAGATGACAAGGGAATTTTATATTCTTTTGCCAAGAGAGAGGTTAATCATGGCCTACTTGCCAAAATTGTATATAAAAATAGCTCCGACCATGAAAGTTATACCAAGGACCATAATTGATAATCCTCTTCAGATTAATTTTCAGATAACTCTTTTTAAGGTCAAGTTACAAATGCCACCCGTGACTGATATTCTCTTACAAAATGGAACTATTATATGTTTTATTACGAAAAAGAAAAAAAAAAATATATATATATATATATATATATATATACATTTTACGACTCTATACTATACATCATGTTACACTTTGCACCCTAAACTTCTCGAATGCTTGTTTTGCACCTTAAACTATGACATTTATTATACTTTGCATCTCGACGTAATTTAAGATGCTAAAGTAATTTTCCCTTTATTATGTGCCACTTTGATGGTGGTTTTTATCCTTATGAAGCATTTTCAATAACTTCAATGAAGTTTGATGACGTAACAAATGCCAACACCCATTGAGAAAGAATTAATGAAAAAGATAGTTCTACCTTCAAACTTAAAGGCATTGTAAACATACACAAGCCCAAATGGGATTGAAAGAGAGTTGAGGGTAGAACGATTTTTTGATCTTCAATTCTTTCTGCATTTGATGTCGGCACTTGCCAAATCATTGAATTCCGTTAAAGTTAACTGTCGTAGAATAAATCACAAGATAGTTCCATGTTTTAAGGGAATAAAAACAGGGGTGGTATGTGTAATTTACCCTGTCTAGTCATAGCAATTGCAGAACATTTAGCTGAAAGATAGCTCACATACATACGGTTCTGAATCTCATTTAAACAGTAACAGCAATTGCAGGACATTTAGCAGAATCAGAATTTGTACACAATCAATTCATAGGGCATGGTTCTATTCAGAGGTCAAGTTACTTCCGCCTTGATTTTTTGGAGGTCCTGCGGCTTTCGATTTTTTTCTGCGCAGCCTCAAACTCTTCTTCAGTGGGCTCTGAAACAGAACTATTCCCACCATACTTTGAAACCAAAGATGAGAACATAGAATCAAACTGATCTTTCCTCTCACTTCTGCGTTGAGATATGATTGCCAATAGATCTGTTTCTGACTCTTTATTTGACCTGTAAAATGTTGTCAAGACCAAATTCAGTAAAAAAGTACAGAACACAGGCAAAATTCCGTGCAGTAAATTACTTACTTCCTCCTTTTCAAAGGACTGGTAGGTGGTTTTGTCTCGGATACTTTCTTCGCCCATTTCTGGTAGGCTTTGGTTGCTTTCAGTTCTCCTACAAAAGCAAGAAGCCAACATCATTGAATTTGATAAAGCATGCCTGGAAATACATATAAGGAGTCTGTTGATGTGGGCCGTGTGGCTTGAATTGCCAAGCCCAAGTCAACGTAAGTTGATAGAATCCCAATTGTAATAGGAATCTCATTAGCCGGCTTAACATATGTATCTATATATATGTGATTAGGTGCGGCAAAGTTGATTGAGAAAAATACATAGAGAGAATTAGAGTAATTCCTAAAACCCTAGCAGCAGCCGCATAAGAAGAAGAATAGTATTTTCTTGTCATGTGGGTGAGAAAGAGTTAGGGTGTATTGGGATTTGGGTTTCTTGAGAGCATTCTTGTGCACTATTGTATCTCTCTATCTTTATAGTGAAATTTTTCTGTCGTCTCCGTAGAGGTAGGCAGTTTACTGAACCACGTAAATTCTTGTGTTCTTTGTGTGTGCTTTTTATTTAATTTCCGCTTATTTACTGTCATTGATTTGAGTCCTAAGGTGCTATCTGCACAATAGAGTCAGATTTTTTACCACGGTATATGATGGTACATTGAAATTGAGACACCAACCAGTAACTTTTAAGCAATATTCTTTTTAGTGGAAACAATCCAAAGACAAGATAGGCAAACAATTCACAACTAAAAAAATAAACTACCATCTTACAAAGGTGTAAAATATTCAATAATCCGCTACTAAACTGTGGACCTATATGTTGAAAACAATCAACTATAGCGTCAGTCATCCATTTTCAACTTGCAAAGCAGAACTGAATCAGACCCTAAATCTTTCCCCACTATAAATTCAAGAACAGCTAATGTCATAGCAAATTTAACTCATCAAAAGCAACTAGAAATTATTACCTGCTGCTATTGTCTCATCAAGAATATCCTTGAAACGATGTGAATCAAGTTGAGGTTCCGAACAAAGCATTGAACAGAAGAGTCTGTCCAGAAATAAATTAAATGTCAAAATGGCAATTTTTCATGAAGAGGCTAAATCGTTACTATTGTACCTGTTCATGCTACCCTTGTGCTTCTTATACAGATCAATTAAATCTTTCTTTTCTGATTCTGATCCTCTATAGTTTGCTTCAAACTCTTCAATGTCAGCCTCGGTAACCTGCAGTTGTGCATTTAAAGCCTTACAAAACTGAAAACTAATAGAAGTTATATGAATCAGTAAAGATGTTGACCAGATAAAATTGATGTAACCTTTTTGTACATAGTTCTGAAAAATGCATGCAGATTCTGAACCACTTCCCCAGCAAGGTCCTGATTAATGAAAAAGGCAAATGAGTACATGGTATCTTTTGGCTACAGTCCTCACAGTGGACAAAATAATCTAGTAATGACTAATGAGTGAATTAAATTTGTGCCTTTAACTTGTAAAAAATGGTGGAGTATCCTTATCCTATAGGATATCCAAGAACACTTGATTTGATTAAATTAAACAAAGTTAGAAGCATTAAACATTTTAAGCAGTCACTCACAGCATCATCAACACAACCAGTCTGATCATAGACTGCTCGCTTCTCCTCATCCCCAAGAATAGATATCACCTTTTGCAATTGCTGAAACTTCACTTTAGCCTCCTTTAAGAAGCAAAGTATCAGGTCACATGCAAAGAAATCTGTACTTGATAAAGTCGGTATCAAGAAAATAAACTGTTACCTCATCACCGGGATTTTTATCAGGATGGAGTCGCAATGCCAACTTATAGTAAGCTTTCTTTATTTCCTGTTGAGATGCTGTCCTCTCCACACCAAGAACCTACAAACAGTGGTTCATTATTTAATAAACCCTGCTCCACTTTACACTGATATAAATCTAACACAACAGCAAAGCAAGAAAGAGGACATGAGGAACAAGACATCAAACAAAGACGCAGAGAATACAACACAATGGGCCACCAATGAGCCTAACTGTGCTAGGACTTGCAAAAATGAGAAAGTTTGGTGTGACCCTAAGTTACTCTGGTCAAAACAGTAACAAAAGGAAAGAGTTCATCCCCTGGATCACAAGGATATGACGCCAAATTTTCTAGTATGCCAATGTAATTTAAGCAGTATTTAAGCATCAATACACAAAATACAAATTAAACATGTCCTTGATGATTCAATAAATTACAAAAGGATATTGGAACTTAAAAAATGGAACCAAGCCAAACCAGGGAAAAAGCACAAAAGAGCTAACAATGCAAGTCAAATTCATTAATAGGTACCCGTCAAAAAATAATTAATAGGTAAACGAAGCCATATTGTCCAAGTAAACCAATACAATCACTAAAAAGCATTTAGTCTAGAACTTAAAACAAACATTAAATCATGCCTTACCATGACATCCAAAAAGAACATTAAAATGTGAATTTCAGTTATTTTCATGAGATAGCAACCAAAGTTCCTCATAATAACATTTATAGCCAGATATATATATATATATATATATATATATATAAAGAGTTTATAAGTATTGGGAGTAGCATCTACTAGTATAAAATTAAATAAAACATTAAAACCAACATAAAACAACCTCATAACAAATGACACAACAAGTTACCAATTCATTCACTCCCTACAACTTGAGTAACATTGAGCACAGACTCAAAACATGAAACAAGAAAATAAAAAGGTTCTTATTGGACAATATGCCTGAAACTACAAGACCTTTTGTGACAAGTTCCCAAGAGCATTTCCCAAGCAAGGCCTTAATTTCAAAGTTCCAAAAAAAATCAACCCTAACATGAAGATTCAGTATCAATAGATCCTATTGCTCATCTCCTAAGCCAGCCCCTGACATGTTTTATGTAGATTCACTATCTTAAAAGCCACGTGAACTGATACTGAAACCAAGAAATAGTGGACAAAAAGACATAAGCAAGGGCATAATTCACAGTTATCCTCCCACCAAGAGGTGTGTAACTCTTAAGAACAGGCAAGACTCCTAAACTACCACATATAGAATTCTAGCAAGTTTAGGACTACCCCAAGAAGCAACTCATCCCGCCCATTATGATTTCATGACAAGATGTGAGAACACTCTTGAGGAAGACTTAAATGTCAAGAGCAAAACTTATCATTCTATAAAAGAAATTTCTTATTTCTTTTGAGAGAAGCAATAAAGAGAAATTTCTTCCACCACTAGATCTCTTATAAGAAAACTAGCTTAATTAAAAAAGCAGTCAATTTTCTACTCATTCCTTAAAACACAACATAGAGAACCACTAACAAAAATCTAAGAGTCTCCCATTAACCAGATCCTTCTTCTCAAGAACAAGCTTGCAGAAACATAATCAATGCTGTCATGGGCATTAGACAATTCCTTATACTGGAGGAGGACAGCCATCTAGTTAATAAGAGTGAGACCTCACTCAAGATGGCAGGCATACAAACTAAATGAACCATCTTCTTCAAGATGGCTACATCTTCTTTCTTATAAGGCATTATAAATTTCCCTAAACCTAAAGGCAAGGAGCTTTATCTATATGCCCAATGTATTCCCACTGGCTAATAGTAATACATCACAATCCTATGTCTGCTCTCATGTCTTATGTCTGTTTGGCAGATCATGTACACCAAATTTGATTATCTTAATGAAATTTACTAACATTTTGCTCAGCCAAAACAAATAACAACTATCACAATCTTTAATAACCAATCTAATTTATCCTAAAAATAATAAGTATAACAAATTTTTGGGTACCTCGTAGAGGCTCTTTTCGTGAGTTGAGGGTCCTTCTTCTTCTTCTTCGGAAACCCTAGCTTTGCTTCTTCTTCTCGCCATTGAAATCGCCTGATAGAGAAAAATGAAAAGGGTATAGGAACGTAAATAGTCGGTGGGGCCTATGTGTAAATCTGTATTTATTATGCCAATTTCGTGTCCTTTTAAGTTTTAGCCTCCAATTTGTTCCCGCCACTTCCCACTTTGCTTTGACCCTTTTCCCGCCGTGACCATCTCAGAGGACCCGTTTGGTAAAAGGCTAAAGACTCTGGGCAGCATAAAATAAAAATGTTTCGAGTGTTTGTGTTTGAGACGCCATCGTTTAAACATTGTATTTAGTGAACATCTCATCTCATGGGGTGTTTTCAATTTTTAACGAACATTGATGGGTAGCATTGTCGTATACATTTTGAAAAGAGTTAGGATTAGGTACAACTTTTTGTTAGGTTATCCTTTTAAGATTCTATTATGTGGATTTTTTCTCATAGGATGGAAGTGTATTTTTTAATTAAGTAATCATATGGCTCAATTTTAAGTGGGGAATTTAAGGAACAACACCTAAGATATTTTACCTAAGTTTTGTCATTTTGAAAATTATGGGACTCAAATGATATTGACAATACAAGATAGCATTTTCACACATATTTTGAAAATTGTGGCTTAAATTGCCACTTAAGCCCACAAGGCCCATTGCTTGTAAGTCGGTCAAGTATGACCAAATACAACTAGGAATGTAATTCCTAGTATTGCCGACCTATGACATATATATATATATATATATATATATTAGGTTTGTGTTGTACAGCATATGGTGCCAAATATGCAGACTCAAGAAGGTGTGGTCATCTGTATGCCAAAGCCCTTCTCTTACAAGGATAGTCATCGTGTCCCATGGAAGTACAATGTAACTTTGATTTCCACTTGAACTAGAAAGGAAGAGATTTGCTCTAATGTCTCTTCAGGCCTAGCATGACTCACTAGGAGTGGTCGATGTTATACTCTTGAAGAACTTGAAAAGAGGAAGAAAGAGATTGGTAAGAGCACAACCAAACTAGTCAGGAATAAGGTCACCACTAAAGAAGCCGAGGAATTCCTGAAAACCATCCGAAAGGCCAATTATATTGTGATTCAGTAGTTGAAAAAATCCTCAGCTCAGATTTCTATCTTAGCCCTGTTGCTATCTTTCGAGGTCCTTCGTGAAGCTCTATTGAAATTATTGAAGGAAATGCATGTTCCTACCGATATTACAGACTCCTCCTTCGAGGGCATGGTATCATTAGTGTTGGCCACCAACCAAGTCTCACTTTCAGATGATAAGTTGCCTCCAGAAGGTAAAGATCATACCTTGGTCATGCATATCGTAGTCAAGTGTGAAAACATGATTGTCGCAAGGTGTAAACACCATATTTTGTATCCCTTACGACTTAGGCCCCCTTTCCTCAATGATGCTCGAACTCTAAGACTCAAGGCCAGTTTAGAGCCCAATTAGATGTTAAATTGACTTGAGGAGTGTTAAAATGGAAAATATAATATTTTAAGTGAGCAAAAATCTATTTTTGGAAAATTAAATAACCAGAGTGGCCTTTGGGCTGCATACGTGAGACTCAAAGCATGCGTACGCAGACACATTCTTTTGTACGCAGCTAGGGTTTTAGAAGCATATGTTAGGAACCTAGAGGTTCCTAATTGCGGATGAATATGAATTATAAGGGAATTGATGGGAATTGTAAGAAAATTGACTTAATTTGAGGTAGTCAACCTCCATAGAGAAAGATAGAGATTAAGAGAGAGAGAGAGAGAGAGAGAGAGAGAGATGCACTAATACACTAAGAAATTGGTTTATTCTTCCATTGATCTCTAATGTTGAATTACAATTATATATTTATATGAGACTAGCTCTAATCTCATTGGCCCACATGACTCAAGATAATTGGCTAATTAATTCAACATGTGCTCTATGAATTAAACCACATATTAAATGAGCTACATGTGCTCAAATCCTAACTAACTTATCCTAATCTCAACTAACTAACTAACTAAAGGGATTACAACAATTATTTCATATTCCTAACATTCCCCCCCCCCCCCCTTTTGAAAACACCTTGCCCACAAGGTGTTGTTATTGAGTGACACCTTCATAAGGGGAAAACAGCCACTAATCCAATACACTAAAGCATCTTGATCGTTGAACTCATCAAATATTTCCAAGCAATTAATCACAACCCATTAATAAACTGAAACATTCACATTGATTTTATCACCTTTGAGACATGTTGGCCACACCATTAAATCCTCAAGATGGATTAAACCCAGCAATGACAGCGATCTTGGAATAACATGCTGCTGAAAAATGAACTCGGGGTAGTTACTAACACATGGCCATGACCAAATGATGTAATTTATGTCCTTTCTTTGAGAAGAACCTTCCCCTACTACCTTGGTCTCATTGTAAAGTTGTTGTCTAGGAGCACCATTTCTTGACATGTAGTACAAAAAGATAATCACATAATGCTTTGCAAGAAGTAATTTGATTCCAAGGACACATTGGTATAGTTCATAAGGTTCATTGGGAAAAGACGTCACATATTGTTTCTTGCAAGAAGTGATTCTTTCTTGGAAATGAAGATCTGACAATGTTGTTGCTAATAGCCTGACATTCCATTCTTCATCATCTAAACGATAAATACGTAATGCTCTTGACTTAAAACATACTTTCTTATAAAAATTGTGATTAGTTGGGCTGTGGAACCCATCATTTATCCCATAGTTGTCACCATCATTTGTTGGTGTGAAGGCTTTGGGGTACATGTTGGCTTCCATAAGCCAAGAGACCTTCTAAGAACATCAACTTGGGCTTGCCACCAAGAAATCGCCATATAAGTGCGGAATTCTCAAACATAGAAGGGAATGTGACTCCATCTTGATGACAGCCAGGGAAAAGAGAGACTTTGTCACCATAGCCAAGTCCAAGATCAACCTTAAATCCATTTACTCCACACGAAGCTAAGCTAGTATGAAGCTCATTATAGAATTTAGAGACCTTAGGATACACTATATCCAGGCTATGCATGAAGAGGCTGTCCAAGACCAAGTATGGTTGGTTGCAAAGTATTCTTGGGGATTGCACTAGACATGGGAAAGCATTATGTTCTTCTAGAGAAACAACTGCGGTTTCTTGGAACTTAATTTCCTCTTCAAGTTCCATCAAAATCAAGATTGTAACTCTTCTTCAGACATGTTCTCAAGATCCTCTTGCAATCTTGAAAGCTCTTCTTTTGTTGCCTTTTTAGATTCAACTAAGACCTTGACCTTCTCTGAAACTTCATTCAGCATTTGTTGTAAGTCCTTCAAGATTTCTTGTCGGTCATATTCACCCGTCTTGAGATCGACGACTTTGATACCAAATGTTGGGAACCTAGAGGTTCCTAATGGGGATAGGTATGAATTGTAAGAAAATTGATGAGAATTGTAAGGAAATTGACTTAATTCAAGGTAGTCACCCTCCATAGAGAAAGATATATATATATATATATATATAGAGAGAGAGAGAGAGAGAGAGAGATGCACTAATACACTAAGAAATTGGTTTATTCTTCCATTGATCTCTAATGTTGAATTACAGATGTATATTTATATGAGACTAGCTCTAATCTCATTGGCCCACATGGCTTAAGATAATTGACTAATTAATTCAACATGTGCTCTATGAATTATACCACATGTTAAATGAGCCACATGTGCTCAAATCCTAACTAACTCATCATAATCTCAACTAACTAGCTAATCAAAGGGATTACAACTATTATTTCATATTCCTAACAGCATATGAAAGGCAAGTTTTTTGCAATAATGGCTGAGGTTTGGAATGAATCCCACATCGTCTAGGAGCCGTTCTAAACCCCATTTTTTCAACTATAAAAAGCCTTACATGGTACATTTTCAAAACACACAAAAATCCTATGGGAAAAAACACGAGTGAAGTAAGAAAACACCCATCTTAGGAACAAAGAGATCTTGCTCGAATCTTAGGGAAAGGCATAGCTATTGATTGTAACATCAGCTGGGCCATGAGAAGGGATATTAAGGGCTAAAATAACATCTCTATTATATCAGTAAAGGGTGAAACTACTTCTTGGACCTCCCATTGAGGAAGAAGCCCAACCCAAAACACAAATAAATTGAGGGCCTAAGCCCAAAAGCCCATGTTATTGAGTTCGAACTGTCACAGCACCTCTCCATACACAAAATGCTTGGAGGTCTAGGGAAATAGAGTTTGAGCAGTAGGATTAGTAGCATATTGCAACTATATCCCAAAAAAATCTTCACTAGATTAAAAGGGTGTTTGGTTAACTTTTTTCATCACTCAATTCTCACTTTTCATAAATCAATTCTCAAATTTCATTGGCCTTACCCCAAGGCAGCTTGTTTGGTTTAGTTTTTATTTCAATTCTCATCACTCAAAAATCTGAGTTAGAGTGATGGAAACTAAAAACAAATTTTATGAGTTTTCAAGTTCTAAGAAATGAGTTATAGTAGCAATCTTATAAAAATGGCCAAATTTGTAGGACCCATTTCATGACCAGTCACAATCAAGTCATACCACAGTTACTCCACACCCACAACGACTCTTTTCTCCTTCCTTTTTTTTTTTTTTTTTTTTTTTTTTTTTTTTTTTTTTGTTTTTGTTGTATCTCCTTCCTTTCTTTGAGTTCTATTAGTACCACTCTCACAATAGCAGTAGAAAACCCCAACAACTCTTTGATTTTATTTTATTGAACATTTTCTTGGCATCCAAACAAATATTAGTTACGAAATATGAACTTTTTTTTCTCCTAATTGATAACCTAAAAAATCACCTTTCACCAACCAAGGAAAAATCCCTTTTACAAACCCAAAAATACCTTCTTAACTCGTAGAAAACCAATTGTAAATAAGCCAACAACAATTTTTACAAAGTCTTTCAAATTTATCAAAAACCCAAAACAAATACAACAAACCCATCTTAGATTCAACCCCAAGATAGAGAGTGAGTGAGATAAGAAGTGAGGAAGGAGAGAAAAACATGGGCCTTATGATCTACCTAGACCTGGTGGGGTGTTGTGGTTGTGATCGCAGCTAATGAAGTTAGTTACAGTAGACCAAGGTCAGTGGTTGTGAGGTTTGGTGGGCCGGTGGTAGCAGGGGTAGGGTGGGTTGGTGGATCCGATCTACTCTCTCTCTCTCTCTCTCTCTCTCTCTCTCTCTCTCTCTCTCTCTCTCTCTCTAGATTCTCTTCTCTGCTTCTCATCTTCAACCCAAAGGTCCCAAACACCAGTTGCTTCCATGGCTAGATCTGTCACAGCCACCATCAAAAGTGGTCTGACCACTATCTCTATTTCTATTTTCTTTTTTTCCTTGTTTTTTCTTTACCTTTGGCCAAAAATCCCTCTCCCTATTGTTGGTTATTTGTGGGTTTAGGGATTTGGAAAAATGAATTTTGATTTGGGTATTTATGGATTTATGTATGTATGTTACGAGATTTGTATCTATGGGTTTTGATTTGGGTATTTGTGGGTTTATGTTTGTATATTTGTCTCCTTCATTTTTATGTTTGTATCCTTCATTTGTGTTCGTCTCCTTCATTTGTGTTCCCTTATAGATTGATTTTCTGCTTTTTGGTGCTATTAGATCGTTTTTGTTGATGTGTCCATGAGAAATCTCTATGTTTATGAGTTGGGTGCCTAGGTTTGGGTTAGCTTCTTTCTTCTGATGCATGGGGGAGAGAGAGATGAAAGAGGAAGATGACACTTTCTAAGAAAAATGAAAGAGGACTAAGGACTGAGGAGAGAGGAGAGAGGCTTTCGCGGGTTGTAGTTGTTACAATTATGAATAAATAGTGATGTGGGCTCCACAACTTTTAAGTTAAAGTTGAGTTTTAAACTAAAAACAAAACCCAAATGTTTGAGCCAAACACTCTTGAGTGAGTTAAGAAAAAAAATTAGATAATAAAATATGAGATATGAGAATCAGTTTTGGATAATGAAAATTGAAATATGAAAAGTGAGATATGAGTAATGTGAGAACCTGTCGATGCCTGGCCTCGACCAACTAAGCTGAGAGACCGCTGCCACCGTGCCTTCGTTCAACCACTTGCTGTGGCAACAGCTCCCGTTCGATGTGTGATGTGGTGCATGTGCGTGCTTCGCGCAAAACTTCGGGTGCTCTCTCTCTCTCTCTGTGGAGGAAGGTAGGTCTACCTTTGGCATTATGGCAAGAATTTGGGCCAAATTTTAGATGATTACCAAAGGTAAGTGGAGTCGCCTCTAATCATTGGGTTTTTTAAGGTGTAATTGGTTACCTATTTCGAGTTGATTTTATTACCAATCCTAGGCTAAGAAAAAGGGCATTTTTCCTAATCTAATGTGAATGGCCAAAAATTTTGATTCTTAGGTCTGGAAGTTTGGTTACGTGTGGAAAAGGTGTTAGGCACCCCATAATGCATGTCCAATGACACTCCTTTGTTTTGATAAAACCTTAATTTTTGGAAATTGGCAGTAAAAACATGACTTTGGTATTGGCTTTCGAGGCTTTGCATGCATGGGGGCTTTAAGGTTTGACTTTTGAATGGATGCGGTCCCAATCTATGCTTTCCTAAGGCATTCGAGCAAAGTGCCAAATTTCTACAACAAAAATCTGGCGACAAGTCACCTTACTTTTGTGGCAGAAATTAGGCATCGCTTGCCTTAAGTGACACGGACTATGACAATCACACCAGAGGGGACGAGTAGGTATATATATATACATACCTCATGCATAATGTAAGAACACATAATAGAAAAGTAAACGCTTACATCCTTAGAGCATGGCCCAAAACATAGGTGCAGGAAAATAAACAGGGGTAGCCATACTCTAGAGATGAGGACGAATGGTATATGGCATGATATACCTAATATAAACCATCTAAGAGAGAAAGGGAGGAGGAAGGAAGGGGTTTGAAAGAGTACATAACCAAAAGGGAAAGGCTAAACTCCTATATTTACTGAACCTAGCTGTTTGGCCAATATCTACATGCTCGCTTCCTCACCCTTTTTGCTTACACCTGGGAGACCGTGCCTAGCTCCATGCATCCTCGCTCCATGTGTATACATGCAAAGGCAAAGACAAGAAACCAGTAGACAAGCGATGGAAAAAGAGATGCAAAGAGTATATGAAAGAGGCATAAAGCAAATAAGCATGATAAACATGGCAAGCATAGTAGGAAAGCAAGCAAATGAGCAAAAAGGCAAACAAGCAAGAAAGCAAACAAAAGGTGGTGTCTGCGAAGGACAAATGTAGGTTTGGATCGGATGTCCATAGCTTCATTGTGTTGAAGCATGGACAACACACTAGTAAGCAAGACTCATACATGGACATGTAAGCAAGTGTGTAAAGATGCAAAGAAAGCCAACGGGTGGCATAAACAAGCATGGTAAGCCCATCATCGCACAGAGCAGAAAAGGGGAAAGGTATGCACGAAGCAACTGGCATCGTGGCGATGCGTCCCAAGTGGTTACATCCAAACAGGGCCTCATGGCGATGCCCATGAGGCCCTGTTTAGATGTAACCACACAACCACATGCCCGCTAAAGGTGTCAAGTGTGGCAAAGCCTAGAAAAACAAAGCCTAACACAAGCATAAAACATAGAAGCAAGCAAACATAGAAGCAAGCAAGCATAGACATGCAAATAGGGCTAATCCAAACCCTTTGATATGGGCCAAGGGGCATGGACGATGACAAAGACCACAGGGTCTAGATCGGGCCCAAACCAATAGGCCAAAATACAAGAAAGAAAGATAAAGCGACAAGAGGGCTACAATAGCACATGACATGACAAACATATCCTAGGTCTAGGCATACGAACGTGGCATGGAGTGCACAAGCACATGGAATATAGAGAAAAGCATGTAGAGAATGTAAATCCAAGCATATAGGCATGTGAGAACATAGATCTAGACATATAGGCATAGAAACATGCACGTAAACATATAGAAGTTTAGTGCAAAGACATGGTAGAACATGGATCCAAGCATATAGACATGTACAGATACGGATCTAAGCACAAAACATGGCAAAAGGCACATAAACACATGGATCCAAGCAAAGCATAGCCAACAACGTCATACAAGCATGTGAGAAAATAACCCTAATCATCAACCTAGAACCAAAAAAAAGGCATAAAACATGGGAAAACATGGCATAAAACCCTAAGCATGTAGATCTAAACATATAAGCATGTAAAAATGTAGATCTAAGCATGAAACATGGCATAAGACATAAAAAGCATAGAGATTTAAGCTAGAGACACAAACAAAGCAAGAAACATGCTAGAAAAGCAATAAATCATGTTATTAAGGCATAAAAGCAAAATAAAAACTAGAAAAAGATTTAGAAGGTTAGGGGTGTGGGTGATGGGTAGAAAAGCTACATCCACACCCCTAAACCTCAGATCCAAAGTGTAGAACCAAGGAAAGGAAGATTGGGTATAAGAACAATACCTTGTGTTTTTGGTGAAGAGAGAAGAATCAAGAAACTTTGTTGTGTTTTTTAGAGTTTGGAAGAGAGAAAAAAATGTGTAGAGAGGTTGGGCAGAAGGTGAATTTAGAGAGAGAAAAAAAAAGTGTGTCCTCTCGGGTTTGGGGGTGCTTAGGGCTATTTATAGCCCCAAGCGCGAATTTTGAGGCGACGGCCAACCTCAAAGGGCCTCAAAAAGTGTGGATCTGGGTACCCCTGGAAAGATCTTGACTTCCGTTTCCGAAAAGGTATGCATCTTAAAAATCCAACGGTCGAATCAAAAGTTATGGTTCATGATATCTCGGCCGTTCTAACTCCAATTTCAATCCATGAATAGTCGTTGGAATGAGGAATTAATCATCTACGCAATGGCATCTATTTCAACCCGTTTTGACAGCCGGGTCAAAATTAGGGTTTTTTGGCCCACTTGAGATCTACTTCGGGTCAAACTTGGTCAAAGTTGTCAAAAATCTCAAAAAAGCTCAAGTTTGATATAAAACTGTGAAAAATGTTGTTTCATGAGAGTTCGAACCACGTTTGACCTTTGGTCAAACCTAAGGTTGACTAGGGGCATTTTGGTTATTTTAGCGAAAAGGCATTTCGGGCGCTCCAGTGCCCAAACAGGTTATGCCACGTCGTTCTAGATGTTCTCATGGCCCCGTAGAGAGAAAATGATATTTTTGGATTTTTCGGTCCGGCACACAAATTGAGGACGGACAAAATACGATATCAACGGAACCAAACATGCCCTAAATCACTCGTTCTCATTTCTCATGAGTCTCACGTGTATTAGATACATGGCATACAAAATGCATGGATCAAATTTTCTCTAATTTTCCTTTTTAGGAAGTGGGTGCATTCAATTAGTCCGATAAATTCTGGTTAAGTTTCTTTTCTGAGAAAAAAAAAAAATTCCAGCAAAAGATAAAGAGTTTGAAATAAATTTGAATGCTTTGTCTTTGACTCCCGCTATTTAAAATAAAAAATAAATAAAATAAATAAAAACCCACCTTGTTAGGGGTATAAGGATTATCGAGGGGGCATCAACATGAGCTAAAATATAAACAACGAACAAGATGTCCCCACTCTCCACAGTAATGCTGGTATAGGGTGTATTATTAAACCACATAGCTTTCTTCAATGCAATAAGTGAAATTTGATAATAAAAACTATCATTCACCCCACCAGCTCATGTCTGGTTTCTTCATCAAAGACAAAAAGGGCATCCTCGAAATCCTATGTTGGGACTTGGAGACCATGTTTTCTGGGGAATACTACAAACAATAGCACAATCACCCAAGTAACAGGACACATCTATTCATTTAGTAAAGCTTAGAGCAACCTACGTCTGTAAAGTTTTGGGAGGATTTTAATTTTACATTTACATCGGCAGTATTTTTATTCATATTTTTTGTTAAGTGCCACATAAGATTGTCACATGTGTTTAATACATCTAATAAAATAATGTCACATCATTTTATTATGCCACATGTCATCATTTTATTAGATAAAATAAACATACGTGATAAGTTTATGTAGCACTTAATAGAAAATATGAACAAAGGAGTTGCTGATGCAAGTGAATAGGGCTGTCCACGGGTTGGTCCGGATCGAGTTTGTGCACAACCCAGAACCGACCTGCCAAAATTGGGTGGGGAAAAAATGCACCCGCCGCCGACCCGCCTGAGTAATCGGGTCGAGCGGTTCAGATTATGAACGGATGGCGGGCGGGTCAGTCGAAGTCGTAGATCTGAGAAGACGACGAGAAAACGGTGAAAAAAACACAGATCCGGCGAAGAACATATTTCGGCGATAGTTTTCCAGATTCCGGCAATATTTCCCTTAGATCCGGCGAAAATCTAACTGGATTTGATGAGATTTCGCAAGATCCGGTCAAAATCTCACTGGATCTAAGGGAAATTTCGCCGGAATCTGGGTTTCTACGCCGGATTCTGGAAAATTCTTGTCGGATTCTGGAAAATTCTCACCGGAAACTGGAAATTCTTGCCGGGATCTAAAAATTTTGGCTAGAATCTGGAAATCTTTCGGTCGGTTTGGGTTTTTCGGGTTTTAGGGGAGGAAAACCGAAACCGATCCGCCGGAATCGGTTTTTGGTGGTGAAGATCCGCCGCCGACCCGCCGGAGCAATCAGGTCGGCCGGATTCGGGTCAGTTCCGGTCGGTTTTTCGGGTGGGTCGGGTTTCCAGATCAATCTAGACAGCCCTACAAGTGAAATATAGCTTCAATGGGTAAAATCTAAATTTTTAAAATTCTAAGGTGTAAAATCCAAAGACTCCTAAACTTTAGAAGTGTAATTTGCACTTTAACGTTACGTAAATATAATTTTCATATTTGGACTATTTAGCAAATTGTTTTTTTAACACAAGAATGCATAAATTTTGAGCTAATACGAATTTGAAAGAATTTGATAAATTTCAGGTAAAGTTTTCCAAGTGTAATTCATTGTATTTTTTAGTTAAATTCAAGTATATAGTTGAATTAAATTTAAATGTTTTTAAAAATATGACGTTATTTATGTTCCATTAATTAATGTAATTATATATTTAATTCTTTTTGAGAAAAAACTATATATTTAAATCTAATTAAGAAGTTTAATGCACCCCAAGTGATGAATGTATCTAAATTTGAAGCTAAAGAATTTAATAGGAACTATGCACTCAAAGTTTTTTTTTTTTTTTTTTTTTTTGAGAATTTATAAAAGAATTTATAACTATGCGATCAAAGTGTGTAATATAAAAGAATTTATTGGTACCATAGAATAATTATTCCGAGGCACTCGAAGTTTGATGCGTTTGACTGCCATAATCGATGCATGAAAAGGCATGACGAACAATCGGTGAATGACTCAATACTTACGGACCACAAAAATAAACAGGAATCATTGTTATTGTTTTTTTTTTTTTTTAAGATATTAGTGTTAGTTCTAAAAACTGATTGGTATATTGATCTGATGATAAAAAACTATCATCAGGAGCAGATGTCATAGATTAAAACTCTTCTAAAAAAAAAAAAAAAAAAGATACTAGTGTGAGTTGTACATGCAATGCACGTGCTGCCTCTTTAGTGAGAAAATCAATATAGATATTTTTTTGTTGAAGTATGAAATCATGTACTTAAATTTAAAATAGCTATTGGAATATCTATTTACTATAACAATTTCTTAGAACCTATTTACTAAATGTAATATCTACTCACCAAAAATGGTACAAAGAATGATAATAAATGTCATCATCTTTCCACAATATTTAAATTTTTGCAATGAATGATGATATATGCTACAATTTTTTTTGAAAATCTTCATCAAATTAAATACTTGTAAACATCTACAATGAAGATTTTATTATTCATACTTCATTCTTTATTATCTTATTTTATGAGTCTGACTACGATGTTTAGCTTACTTATTTTTAATGAACGCCCTTTTAAGGAGGAAAAGAAATTAAAAAAAGAACAAAATAACAAAAGACATCTATCATCAAAGTTTCTATTAGATAAAATTATAAGTCTAGAAGATCTAAACCTAATAAATTAGTGTTCTCTAGGTAACAAATAGAACAGCATATATCATCATTCTAACTTTCTAAGCATGACTACCAGTCTACCACATAATATTCAAAATACACGAAGAAATTTTTTTGGACATTAAAATTTAGTAGGAGTATTTTAGACATTGCACAATGGAATATTTTAGGAATTATAAGATTTTGTTGGGTTTAACTAAAAGAGTAACAATAGAAGCATATGCTCATTTACAAAATATAAAAGAGAAAATTATTCAACTTTAGTTTAGGGGGGAAATGAAACTACCCCAAATATAAAGGAGGAAAATGCTACTTTGTCAATTTGTGTGTGTGTAAAACAATGTTTTTTTTTTTTTTTTTTTTTTAAAAAACTTAAAACAATGTGTTAAAAAAAATCAACCTAAAAAAACTATGCATAAAACAATGAATTTTGGTTCAACAAATTGACTAAACCAAAAAAGAAGTCTAGGAACACAATAAAATGTCACAATATTTTTACAATACCTTTATTTCTAGCTATGATGGGTTCTGGTCTGATATTTTATTATTTTATTTTAAAGTAATGCTACATCAACAACATTTTCATAATAAATCTTAGATGGTAAATTGATACTGATTTTAAATTGGGCTAACCATTTTTAACCGTGTATTTTTTTTTTTAAATAACAAATAAAAAGCCAACTGAAGAAAATTGTACCTAAAAAAATGAATTTCGGCTCACCAAATTTGACTAAACAAAACAAGAAGCCTAGGAACACAATAAAATGTCACAACATTTTTGCAATATTTTTTATGTCCAGTTATGGTAGGTCTTAGTTTGATATTATTATTTTATTTTTTATGTCTACAACATTTTCATAGCAAATCTTCAATGAAATATTATTACTGGCTTTAAAATTATGCATTAAAAAAATAATAAATAAATAAAAACACAAGAAAATTGTTTGTGAAACCGTGAATTTTAGCTCACCCAATTTGACTATACTAAAAAAGAAGTCTAAAAATACAACAAAATATCACAACATTTTCACAATACCTTTATTTTTAGGATCCGAATAGATTTTTTTTTTTTTTGAGAGAAATGCTGTACCCATAACATTTTTAGAACAAATTTTAAATGACAACTTGTTATTGGTTTTAAACTGGACCCACTATTGATATCACTTTTTAATCCATCAAAAATAACTTGCCACATAAAATTTGTTGTGAAATTATTGTGAAAATGCTGCGAACATAGCATTACTCCTTAAACTTTAAAATCAAGCAATTTTTCCCTTAATATTTTGGAAAATAGCAAATATGTCATATTGTTCTTCTTTCAGTTAAACCCTAATGAAAACTTATGATTCTTAAAATATTTATTGTGTAATGTCTAAAATTCTTTCACTACATTTTAACATCTGAAAAATTTTCTTCACATATTTTGAGTTTTAGATGGTAGTAATTCTCAGTTTTTAATTTTATTATTTTATTTTGACTTTTAAAAAATTGACACTTCAATAATTGTGAAAATATTGTAAGAATGTGTTGTGTCAGTGTAAATGTGTATGCACATATAAATATTTAAAAGAAAAGACAAAAAAAAACACAAGCAAAACCAGCATACTGTTAAAAAAAATACAAAAAAAAGGCCAATAAACAGTGCATATTGTCAAATAATTGTGAAAATATTGTAAAAATTTGTTAAGTCTGTGTAACTGTATATGCACATATAAATAATAAATATTTAAAAGAAAAGACAAAAATGCACAAACAAAACTGGCGAAAAAAAAAAAAAAACTGATGAACCATGCGGGTTGAACAAACCAAATGCACTGTACAAAATACTGTTTGTGCATTCGCTCTTTTTATATATATAGAAATAGCTGAAGAATAAGAATTTAACCGTTTGTAGTACAAAAATCTTAGTGACGCTCGTAATTATATGTGTTGGTAACACTATGATTTGTTTGGGTTGAGTGAGGCTACATTTGCCATGAGCCCAAGACATTTTCGGATGCCTTTCTAGCTACAATTATGGCATTTTGACCAGGTTAGTAGCTACTTATTTGTAGGTAATATTCATTACTTAAGGAGAAAAGATATCATGATTGTTTTTTTTTTAGGGGATATCATTATTGCTTGAATAAGTAGAACGATACGTTTTTCACATTTTTTTGTACAATTCGGTGAAGTGGCAGGATGTGAGTAGTGAAAATCAAAGTAATGTTAATGGTCAGATCAATTCATATAAAAGTGATAGTCATAACTTACGACTTGTTATTTCAAAAAAGTATGTAAAAAAATTGTGTTACTAACAAAGTTGATATTGTTTTTATTATTTATTCTTTGGTATTATAATATCTCAATACATTTAAAGCCAGATCATAATATGCTTTTCTATAGTGTTAGATGTTTAAGTCATATATTTACACTTTAATGCAGGAGAAGCGTAAAAAATACAATAATAATTAACAAAATAAAATGGCAATTATAAGTAGGTGAATTTTAAAGGAACAACAGAATTGCAACATTAACAGAATTGCAAATGGACAAATACGTTGATTAGAAAGAGAAATCTCAATTCGATCCAAGTGGTAGTCAAGGAGGATCTGATGGTTAAGTCAATAAACTAATAAAAGTAAATAAATAATAATTAAAAATGGCTAGATTCAAGATGTGAGAGAGCATAAAATTGGCAAAGATTCTGCATGTGCCTCCTTTAGTAGAATATTGAGCATGGGGATTGGGGGTGCTGCATTTAATGGAAAATGAACTTAAAATTGGGCAGCATGTGTCAACGTAATCTTGGATGGGATAAGTCCAGTGACCTTGGGGTGTAATAAATATCGATGTTAGTGGGCACAACTTTAGAGCATGACTAGGAGGAAGGGATTTGTAGGTCGATGTAGGGCCGGCTGAATGGGTGGGCAAAACCGCAAAAGATGAGATCGTTTAAGGTCCCAAGTAAAAAATAGGCCCCCAAATTTTAATCAATAGAGTTATTTATAATTAATAAATAAAATAATATTTTTTTTCCAGATGAAAAACAAATAAAAAAGAGAGAAAAATGCAACGTTCAAAATATTTTTCACAACACTTTTACAACTAATGCTAAGAAGTAGGTTGTTACAACTTGTTATTGATGACAAAAAAATAATTATAGTGATATTGTCAAGTAGAAAACAAAAATCAACTTAAAACCTAGGATTTTTTGTAAAAAAATATTGTGAATGTTACACTTCTAAAAAAAATAAGAATAATAATAAGAGTTGAGTTAGCAAACTTTTACTAGTTTTCATTTAAATCTACTACTAACACCACTCTTTTACTTACTACTACAATCTGCCACATCAATAAGTATGAAAAAATTTGTCAAATTTTTTCTATTTATAAAATTTCTAAAAAAAGAAAAAATTTTAAATAGTTCATGTTAATTAATAGTAATTTTGCATCTAAAACAAGATAATCACTTTCGCCTTAAGCCCCCAAATGCATCAAACCGTCCCTGGGTCGATGGCCATGTCAAACTGATATGGGACTAGACTCATGGGAGGCTATTTGGGTTAACTGGCCTGCAGAAAGAGATCGATAAGATGACTATCTACACAGCTTGATCTTCTTAGGTAGCTCAACCTTTGGCTTAGTTTTTCATTTTCCTTTACTGAAAACCCCTCAATTTAAGGGATAAATGAGTTCAATCCAACCGCACATTTGGCGAGACACTTAACACGACCTTAACCATTCACGTAGGTCTTGACTCAAATCTAACTCGAGTCCACCCAAGGTTGTAGTCTCTCACACAAATCTATTTGTTCGAGTTATTGGCGATGGTGAACAAAACGTTTGAGGTAGAGCTCGTTGATCAAAAAATAATTTTTAGATTTAGCAAAGCACTGTCAAAGACATCTTGGTGCAATAAGGATTGATTAAGAAAATATATGGAAAGTCAAAGAAGTCGGCCACTGTATCTAATGATGAACGGGAAGATCTTGATATGAAAGTAGTAAGTACGATTCAATTAAGTATTGCCCCTCTAGACAACCTACCTTATAACCAGGATTTAATCTCATTCGGGGAAAAAGGGTAATTTGACAAAACTCAGTGGTAAGACCATAATTTTGACCGTTTGATTTTTAATTATTTCACATAAAATAGATTTTGAAGTCATAATGATCACAACAAGAAGTTACGGGTTTTAATCGAACCATAAGAATTAAAAAAAAAAATCATGAAATTAAGTTTTAAATGGCTAAGATGTATCAACATGATTGAGTCTAATCACATGTGACTATGAACGATTAATTTTCATTGCCTCCATGTGAATTTAACTTAAAATCAATGATGCACAAGCTTTATTAATCTAGTTGTCAAGCATTAATAATCAATTAATTTTTAGTGAAATTTCTCTTTCAAAAGTAGTTGATTAATAATGATTGGGGTCTAATTATGCTAAAATGGAGCTGATTGAGGTCTTAAATCACTATGAGTTTTAAATGAGGTTTTTGTATTAGAAATTAGACATACAGAACTTCAATTTGAGTAAAATAACGGACTGCTTTCAAAATGAAACAAGTAAAATATGATTTTTTTGAAGTTTGGCTTACTATCTATTATAGGAAGCTTCCAGAAAACAGGGATTTACTTGGCCCCCACTAATTTTTGTTTTACTTGCTCTCCACGTATGTCAAGTTTCAATTAATGCACCAAACCTTTTAGAACTTCACCCCCCGCTACAAATGGAGGAGACATTTTCATTCCAAAGCACCTTGGCCACTATAGTTGTAGAGGAAGTATAGTGCGTTTGTCATATCCAAGTCTTCCTAAGATTTGAGGTATTGAGAGTATTCCCATCAGCTTAGCTAAAACAACATTTAGTAAAAAGATATAAATACGTGCACACATGAGTGTCAATATTTTTTACCAAAAACATAACAATGAATAGTGTCCTCAATACATCTATTGAGCACGGTTCACTTTATACACCAAACAAAAATCTTATTCACACCTTGGGAGGGATGGATTAAAAAAATATAGTTGAGGAGAGAGGAAATAACATTAAAATAGAATAGTGATAAGAGAATCGAGGCTAATGTAGTTGTTTATAAATAGTAGATTAGCAAAACTAACCAAAGTGATTTTTTAAGACTAAATTTGGCTAAAAACCCATTGAGGCTGATCTGAATTCTCTGAGTAGGCACTTCTCTACCTCTTATTAGACTTCTCTATTTTTTTTTTCTTTAAAATATTTTTATGCATTTTAGTTTAGTATTGTAAACATGTTATTTCATTATAATGGAAGTTAGAATATAAACACGCTAGTTATTCTTGTGTTCTTCACATGTTTTGATTGTTCTTAACATGTTATTTTTTGTTCACAACATGTGTTAGAGTCAAAATCTATTGTATGTTTTCTTCATCTAGCCAGGCACGAGATGGATGAATCCTGCAAAAGAGAACAACTAAAAGGTTATGGCTTGAACACCGATAGGGTGTTGGCCAAGAGCCTCCAATGCCTTTGTCAATATTTGTGAAACTGAGAAAGGAGTAAAGTATATTGTGAGCTGTGTAAAGTGAACCTTTCCATGTGGAATGGTCTTTCCTCTTATAGGGGAGCCTTTGTAGCCATTAGCTTGTTAATTCCCATAAATGGTGTGCATTTATGGGTTTAGCATAACATTTGTCCCATTAAGTGAGGCAACAAATGGGGAAAACCTTTCGTAAGGCAAAAACCCCCACCAGGTGAATTTAAGGTCGCCACTCTCAAGAATCCACTAATCAATAATCCACTAATCAATAATCAAGCAATTACAAGTATAAGGAATCTTACTACTACCCTAACCTATCCCAAAATACCAACCTACAGTTGAACCTTCACTCCAATACCTAATTGGACTTAATCTTGTAGTAGCTTTCTTTCCTTTATTGCACAAATCTCCAATCTGTGACTAACTCTTTTGCATAGATCCTAATACATGACTAACTCCAGCAACTTGAATGATTGTTGTTAACTGCAAAGTTCTTCACTTCATCAACAATAAAGATTAGGAAACACTTGGTTATAAAACTCTATGGCATACAAACACAGTAGCTTCACATAGAGTATATGAGTTCTGAGTCTCTGTATCCATATGTGAAGGCTTTTAAAATAAGTTTTATATATGACTAGGGTTATAAGAAAAGAAACCCTAATCAAATTAGACAACATGGACCGAATTTCAAATCTAGAAATTCTAAAATCATAATTCTCGATAGATCGAGCTTGTGTCGAGCTTGTGTCAAGCTTCTTTAGTTAACCTCGATAGAAGTATCTCTCGAGCTTTTATTAGGACTTAGTGAACCAATTTTTCTTCACTTGTTTCTTGAATCAATCTTCATGTCTTTAATGAAATTATTTGATATGTTTGAACAACATATTTCTTGATATATTAAACTCAACTTAGATCTACCAAATTACAAATAAAGTACGTTTTGTCAAAGAATTAGCCGATTACATAAAAAATATGACCCCAATAGAATACAAATCTACCTCCTCCTTTCATAGGCACAAGGGGGAGAGGTATACAACATTTGTGAAATGATTATTAGCAAAGCAGTCTTATATGCAGATAAAACCTTTGTTGCAATCTCATTGTCTAAGGGCACTACAATGCACAACCGAGCCATTGTACACTTTGTTGTTTTTATCTAGCATGGTATTATGATGCTCATATGTACTATTTCTAGGTGAATCTGATTCTACCAGTAGAGTGGTGCTCCAAGACATGTACTACATTGGGACAAAACTAAGACTTGGAGTTAAGGGTGGTAGTGCTTCTGTTGCTAATTGTGTGTAGCAACTTCAACATCTGACTTTGTTGCTTAACCGTTAAGGGTTTTTTTTTTTTTTTTTTTTTTTTTACTAGTTACTTTTTTCTATTTTTGAAGTCTACAATAGGATAATGACAAAAAAAATTTTGTTTAAATTTTTTTTAAAAGATCAGATAGTTTGTTTTGGGTAGAATTGGTTGATTAAGCTTTGTAAAATTGTGATTTCCAACTAGTTTGTGGTGGCTTTAATTCCATGCCAAACTTGATTATAATTTCTTCAATCATTTTTCCTGTATGTATGTGGATTTATTTGCAAGGGATGAGTGTGAGAGATCAGTGAAGAATCAAGTTTCAAAAGATGAATCAGTGCAATTCGCAACTAGCTCGCAAGTATCTCGCGAGAAGCAACCCTTGAAAAGGCCATGTGTGAAGCACATGACTAGAAGTTGAAGAGTCATGCCAGGCTATCAAGTTCGCGAGAAAGGCCATCTTGTGAAGTACCCACGAAACATTTTGTTTGGCAAAAAGTTAAGTTACTTTACCAACTTCTTTACCCATACTATAAATACCATCATTACCCTCGAATTGGAAGGAGAGCTTTCAGAGAGAAAACCCTAGCAAATACACTTGAAAGTTTGAGATTGTCATACTCACAATCATCTACACATTTCCTTGTTGTTTTCCTCAACTCCTACCTCTCCATTTCTAGATCCTTGAGAGGTTATTAGCTCAAACACTTACTACACCTATTCTGAGTGTTAAGTGAGATTTTGGTGTTGTTGGGAAGTATTGGAAAGAGCCATTTAGTGGCGGATGCAATCGGGCTAAATTGCAGGATCTGAAAAGTTAGAGAAGACAAGTCTCTAAGAAGTCCATTGGTAGTAGGAGTTTGGAGGGCTCAAGTACATGGGGTAGACTAGGCTTGAAGGGTCTTTTGTTATTCATGTACTCCAACTTTATTCTCTAGTGGATCGATTTTGATTTGGAGGGTCGCGGAGAGGTTTTTTGCCAAGTTCTTCAGTTTCCTCTTTGATAACAAGTTTTGGTGTTATCTTGTGTTTACATCTCTCTTCCCTATTCTTTAAACTTTCATTTTATTGTTGATTGTGGATGAATATGGCTTAGAGTAGTGTTATCGGTTCATTGCGCATATTTACTCTTGTTCCGCACTTTGTTTAAGTTAGAGTAAAAAAAATCTAGTCGTATTTTTTAATTGTGGTTCCAAACAAGCTCTTGTGTTTTAGCACAAATCCGAGCTTTCAAGTTTCATTGTTTTTAGCTTTATTATTGGTAATTTTTGTTGTTGGGCTAATTTTTTTGGGCCTGTATATTTTGTTTTAAATTTTAGATGTACAAATTTGTTTATACCTTTAAAAGGTGGAAAATGCTATAGTTACAAACTTTTTTACAAATTGCTAATGTGGTGAGTAGCTATTAATAAGTAAAAAAGAAATGTAAGTGGTGGACCTAGATGCAAACTAATAAAAATTTACTACCTTAATCGTTTGTCAAAATGTTGTAGAATAGTTTTTGGCTATAGCATTACCAAAATTGCTAAAATAAATAAATAAATATATATATATATATAATTTGGAGGGGGGGGGGGATTTCCAAGTGCACCTTTGAGAGATACATTAAGTGTTCATTTTTGGAATAGTGCTAAAAGTATTTTGTTAAGTAATATAGATAAATGATAAAAGTTAAATAAAATAAGTACGTAACTCATGTGAGATTTGCAAATGATAGGAAAAATAAGTAATAATCTAGCTTATAAGTAAATCCCAAGTAGGCATTGAGACTCTGAAGATTTTTTTACCTCATTGTCTATCCCTGATGCATGAATTTCTAGGTCATTCAATCATCATGGCCCACAAAACTAAAAATTCTACATTTTCGAATCTCAACCAGTCAACTAGAATCGGGCCTAGAGTCTAGGTTCACTTGACCTTGATCAATCAAGTTGCAATCAAGGTAGCAATTGAGGCAGTAGAACTTCATTCAGTAGATTTTAGAGTTGTTTTCTTGTGTTTTCAAAGTAAATCTTCAAACACACTCTAGGATATAAAAACTTACAACTCAAATACGTATAAACAGGGTTTTGGAAACATGGTTGCCAACACAAAATACAATTGACCCCAAAAATAACAACTCAATGCAATTATAGTTTTTGAAATCTAATTTTGTTATATATTATTTATATGATGTATGTGTATAATTTGACATCCATTTGAAGTCATTGCTAATAAAATAGAAGGTTGTTTGGTAGACATTTTAAAAAAAAAAATTTGGAATTAAAAAAAAAATGATGGGTCCCACTAAATGTTTTATTTTACAATCTATTTTCAACCAAAAAAAAAAAGAAAAAGAAAAATCGTTCCTCATAATTACCATGCAAAACAATCTACAAAAAAACACCATTTTGATGACCTCTCTCTCTATCTCTCTCCACAATCAAGGTAGTAGCTGAGGCAGTACAACTTCACTTAGTAAATTTTGGAGTTGTTTTCTTGTGTTTTCAAATTAGATCTTCAAACACACTTTAGGCAATAAAAACTTACAACTCAAATACATAAGCAAGGTTTTGGAAACACCGTTGCCAACACAAAATACAATTGACCCTAATAGATAACAACTCAATGCAATTACAGTTTTTTAAATCTAATTTTGTTATATATTAAATTATGTTGTATGTGTATTTTTTTTTTTTTTTATAGAATAAATTATGTGTGTAATTTGACATCCATTTGAAGTCATTGCTAAGAAAATAGAAGGTTGTTTGGTAGACATTTTTAAAGACATATTTTTGGAATTTTTAAAAAAATGATGGGTACCACTAAATATTTTATTTGATAATCTATTTTCAGCCACCAAAAAAAAAAAAAAAAAAAAAAGAGAGAGAGAGAGAGAGAGAGAGAAAACCGTTCCTCACAATTGCTATCTTTCAACCAGGTTTATTGTGGTTGATTTTGTTCATTGTCAGTATGCAATTTGTTAATTGTGTTGTGAAGTTGGTGATTTGAGTGTGTTAGAGAGTTTGGTGGATTGTGAGGGTTTTTTTTTTTAAGAGAAAAATGAAAGAATGATTAATTTTTAAAAAAAATGAAATTAAAAACAAATGACATAGAGAATTTTTGGTTCAATTTTTTTGGTTTTTGGCATTTTAATCCCTTGTTTTTATAAGTGCATCTTGTAATTATAGCTCGAATGATGCAACGTAAAACACATAAAATCACAATGGTAGGCGTAGCGTATGACTATTAATTGCAATCGTGAAATCTTACCAAATGCACATTTACAAAATTCAGTTGTGTTTTTTCGGCTAAAAAGCGGAATCAAATTGGCAGTAAATAAAAAACTCTATGATTATTACAGTATTAATTTTTTTTTTCTTTTTTAGTCTTCAGAAAAATAGGAAACCTCGACAATGTGGCTGCACCTATATTTTTGTCTGATCGCTACAATTATGGTTGTCCTTTCACTTTACAGTTTCACATGGAAAGGTCAAATGGGAGGAGGCCTCAAAAACAAAAAGTCAACTTGAATCCAAAAGCCATATTTCACTGCAAAGCTGTTACTATGTACAGTCCCTATGGCGGCAGTGGATGACAGCCTATGAGTATGAGCCTCACCGACCATCACAGTATTTTGATATGCATAGCAGCCAATCAACGCTTTTCCAGTAGCAGTAGACACAGTCAGTCTAGCTACAATGTTTATGATTAAAGACTTGTAGCTACAGTTGCGTGTCTTGCTAATCCTCAATTCCCCATGATCAAAGGTTGGAAAAAGAAAAAAGAAGATTTACCTTTGGAATAAAAAGACTAATTAACTAATCTTATCATATCATTATGGTTAAGTGAACATTAATCACTAAATGTCCTCACTGTTTCTCCATCACAACAGTAAGTTTTAGCAGTGAGACTCGCTAACTGTGTTTGATTTTAAACCAACTGGAATTGGAGGAAACCCGTTTTGATCTATTAATGGGTCGTGGTTTGGAGATTTGTTGATCAACAACTCTGCACTTGTAAATATTTTGTTAGTACAAACATAATAATAATAATAATAATAATAATAATAATAATAATAATAATAATGAAAATAATACAAAGAAAAATTAAATAAAATATTTCTAAATATTATTTCTTTAATAAAAATTACACAAAAATATTTGAATTAAAGCTAGCGCTTGCTAAGAAGATTCAAGTCTTTTTCTTTTTCTTTTTATTTTTTTGCATTTCCAAGCTTAGTGTTAGATAAAAATATGTTTATCTAATCTTAACAAAATGAATCAATTATTAAAAGTGGAAGAAATGGAGTTCATTATCCTTTTTGTTCTCGCAGACCAATAACTTCCTAAAAAGTCCAATACCTCGTATCATTTCTTATCGACCTATTTATTTTAATATTTAATTTTTAATATAAATATCACTCTATAATCAATATCAATTTATTCTTATATTTATTTAACTATTTATATTATTGAATTTAATTATTTTATGTATAATTAATTAGACATAGAATTGGAATAATATTTGAAAGATTTTATGAAATGATGATTCAAATGAATGATTTATGAATATAAATATGAATAATTAAAAATAATTAAAAAAAAGATTCTATGGAATCATGGGAGAAGAATCTTTCCCTCAGATTACACAACAATATTTGAATTAAAGCCAACGCTTGCTAAGAAGATTCAAGTCTTTTTTTTTTCTTTTTCTTTTTTTGCATTTCCGAGCTTAGTGTTAGATAAAAATATGTTTATCTAATCTTAACAAAATGAATCAATTATTAAAAGTGGAAGAAATGGAGTTCATTATCCTTTAGCCTACATGGGTTGGCTTTTGCCTAACAATCTTCTCATCGTAAAAAGATTTTGGCTTTAACTTATTGCTGCACAGGACGGTGATGTGGTTCTAATGGTTGCTATGTGTTGGAAAATTTAGACCCCAATTGATAGAATTATCAAGTTTTAAACCCAAGTTGTTAATTAGATCTATTGTGAATAGTACTTGTTCAAACAAACAAACATCAATATCATGCATAATGAAATAGTATACAAGACAAAATATGATAACCCAGGAAAACCAATGAAACAAACTAGATCACAGTAAAAAACCTGGGGGAAACCTTCATAAAAAGAAATCCACTATAATAAAAAGAAGTTTCAGATCTAGTACAAAACTTTTGTCCCTAAACTCTACAATCTCAGTAGATGAACTTACAGCAAAAACCTTCTACCGCTTCAAAACCTCTAAACTCTTCAATATGAACACTCCACCCACAATCACAATTGGAACCTCCAACTAACTTCAAGAATCTCTTGAAGGTTTTCCTTACAGTAGCAAGTTTGTGGTGGTTGCTATGACTTCAACTTCTTCATCAATGGAATCTTTAGATCTACTTTGAAACTCTTTGGTTTGGTGAAATAGAGAAAACTTGGTTACAAAACCCTAGCCGCATAAATGTAATGTTTCTTTCTCTGAAAAACCTACTGATAGATGACTTATGATGTCCTTTAAATATCGATTCAAACGGATCTCAATTCGGGTTTCAAACGAATAAGTTATGAGTTTTTTCACATTGTTGATTTTTGCTGATCTGCAAAGCTCGATAGATCGAGCTTCTATTAAGAACAAAATCTCGATAGATCAAATTGCTATTGAGCTTCTATTGAGGAGACAGTAAGTTTTTAGCATCTATCGAGCTGCTATTGAGATACATGCTGAAAATGTGTTTTTCTTGAGCAAACCTTGTTTCTTCAACTTGGTAATTAATTACGACTTTAAGACACATCAAAACTCAATAAAAGACACATAATTTGGCATGGTTGACTATACCAAAACATATGACTCTAACACTATGGGCTATTAGTAATCTAGTAGTTTTTTTTTTTTTTTAATCTTATTAAAGGAGTTATTTTAGGTTATTTTAATGGGTGAGGTGTTAAAAGTAAGATATGAGATATATAGTAAGTTGTAAAATAATGTGTCAAAGTAAAAAAAGTAGTACTTCGGTGTGCTAAAATGAGTTTTATTTAGCATAGCAGATGCTAACGATCATACTGTAACTAAAAAAGGAATAAAAAAAAGTATATAGTATCATAATTTATAATTTTTGTTACAGCTCTCCCACAAGGTTGATTGTGTAGCGGTGAAAAAATAATGGTGGGTTTATATAAAAGTAACAAACAATAATTTTTTTTTTTTTTTTTGAGTAACAAACAATAAGTAACAGCAATAAAAAAGAAAAAATTTGTAAAAAATATTATGAATTTGATTGGGGTTCCGGTCACAACTCAAGAATGAAACGCCATTGACAATTGGCATTGATTAATGATAATTCACCTTATATCACATTCACATACTAAAAAAATCGTACATCAATGAACCAGTTACCGGAGTGGGTGGACCCCAAAACCTTATACGGAGGGGTGTATCAGACTATCAGCGGTGAAAGCGGATGATCTTTTTCATGATGGATCCTATGGCAGGTTAACAAAAAAAATTAACTATTTTGATATCTTTTTCAATTATTTATAAAAAATTTCTCAAAAAAAATGGAACATATATTAACCGGACTAATATTTTTATTCTAAGATAAACGTTTCTTATTTTATTGTATAAATTTTATGGGAGAGTAGACCCATGTCACAATAGTACATCTATTGTCGTTGAAAAGAGTTCCCACGCTGGCACGTGCGAAGTGGACTCTTGTCTTAACCTTACCGTCTCTCTTGTCAATTGTCATCACTCGGACTTACTCAGGAGTCACGAGAACTATCTGTCGTCTTCTTCTCTCTTTTTTATTGAATTGTTTTCTTTCTTATTTGACTTTCAGAAGTTTGATGCCCTTTCCAACTTCCTCTCTAAATTAAAATTTGATAAACTATTTCACTTTTTTGTTATTTTCCACTTGATATGATAGCAGGGGAGAAATATTTTCAATCTGGTTGTGGTGGGTGAATCATTATGATTATGGTGACTTTTTAATACACAAACCCGAACCAATTTGCCCTCTCTGAATATTTTATCTTAGCTAATGTTTATTACAGGCGGCTGAAATTCTTTGTTCATTAAAATATGTGTTAACATATTTGTTCATAAACATTCCTTATAAAACTTTTTTTTAGATATAAGTATAACTATGCTTTAATTAATTTTCAGTGACATCCAACCGTACTCTAACCAGTTATAATATTGATAATATTTTATAGCCAATTAACTCTATCTGGACTGTAATGCTATTTTTTTTTTTATTTAAAAAAAAAAAACTGTCTTAATAAACAATTTATAATTTTCTTTTCATCACTTATGAGTTTATCAAGTTACACTGTTTAAATAGTATGTAAATTTTAAAATTAACTACAAAAATAAGATATTATGATTAATTCCATAACAAAAGTTTATAAAATTCTCCATTTTCAGTTTCTTTTATAACTATTTTGAATCAGTAATTCCATGGCTAAAAACACAGAGTAAACAATCTGCTGCATAGATCTTCTATCTATGTGAAATATCCCCTTGTCAAATTGTTGGTGAAAGGTCAAATCCTGCTTCAACTATATCTTAGGATTCTTTTCCAACTTATGATAACATTAAGGAAAAAGATGTTTGTTTACAAAAGTTCTATTATTCAGGGAGAAAACATAAAGGATAAAGTTGAAACGAAAACACAGACAAATATGTAGAAACATCATAAACTCACTCACTCTGAGCATGAATGCACCGTTCACGCTTTTTTACTTTTATGGCCCAGGGCCCAGTGTACACCGTTTCACATTAAAATTTTTTCAGCATACAAATGAGTGGAAAGAAAAAGTTCTCTTACTTATAAAAATATTAATGAAAAAAAAGCTATCTCATTAAAACTTTCATTAATGGTTTTCTTACATTTAATTACTCTTTAATATTGTAAGAAAAAAAAAATTCATGTGAATATTAATTACCTCAAAATTGCTACCCTTTAGATAATGTTTTTAAGTTCAACAATCCGATTTTTTAAACAATGATTTTCTTACATTGAAATACCATCTATGGTTCACAATGAATGGTTTTTTAATGTGTATATTGTTACCACATCTACTATATAGTTACCATTAGTGTCAATCAATTATAAATTGGGTAAGATACAAAAACAACCTGTACAGCTTAGGCTAATACCAAGTACTACAAAGACTTATAAGCACACTTTATATTGTTTGAAAGTTTCATGCTTGTCGAAGTCTTTTGTTTCCTTTCAAACAACTTGTCTTCATTGCATTATGAAAATTATATGTGTGAGAGTGTATGAATAGCAAATGAAATATAATTAACAGTTAGAGATGGAGTATGAAGCAAGAGGAGCAAGAGGATTTTCAAACGATATTAAATGACATTTTTTTCCTATGGAGTAAATTTGATATTTTTGTATTTGACATTAACTCAAACCTCATATATAATTTTTGTATTTTACTATCCTGACCATTCATATTAGCTCATGCAATTTTTTTTTTTTTTTTTTTTTTTTTTTTTGCATAATTTTGCACAATGAACTTTTTTTTTTTTTTTACTTAACTATTTTTCCAAACACCTACATCATATTATCTTTATTATTATTATTTTTTTAATTTTAGGAGAGTCTATTCTAAATTTTCTTTCATTAAAATATCAATTTTTTTTTAAATTTTTTTTAATTGTCACTCTATCCCTTTATATACTATAGTTATCATTTATCATTTATTTTCTTCTTTCATCATCGAAAAATTTGAAGAAAAGATAAAAAATTAAAATCCACAATAACAACGATGATGTATATACACAAGTACTGTATCAAAAACGTATTTTACACAATAGATACACAAGCTAATATTAATGATTTTTAGAGCTGGACAAAATTTTGGACTTACAAATTTTTTCCTCTTTAAAGTCAATTCCTAGTCCTGATTGATTTGTCATCTGCCTTCTTACTTTTTTATTGTTGCTATGATTGTCAACCTCATATCATGTAATTTTTAAAATCTTCTTAATTTTTTGGACTAGAGACTCTCTCTACTCTCCTGTTTTTTTTCGTTTGTTTGTTTTAATATTGCTTTTTTGGTGTGGGGTTTGGCAATTTTGGAATTTTATACAATCAAGTCCTACCTCAATATAAATATTCTCAAAAGTTTAGATGACTTTTTGGAACTTTGCACAGATACCCTTGAACCTATCAACATCCAGTAATATGTTACTCTCTGTCTCACAACACTTTCTCCTCCAGCAGACTCTACTTCACAGATATATAGAAAAGATTGAAAAGAACACAAGCAAGCTCTCTCAGTCACCTCCAATGGCTAAAACCTGCACATACCTATTTCTTCTTTCTCTAACCTTCACATCCTTCATTGTTAGCTCAGCTTCATCAGAAGAAGAGATCCTTTTAACCTTCAAGTCCTCCTTTGAAGACTCCAATAACTATCTCTCCAGCTGGTCTAATAACTCTGCCACACATTACTGTAATTGGACAGGAATCACCTGCTCCCCCACTCCTTCACTCTCTGTTACTTCTGTCAACCTTCAAAGCTTAAACCTTACTGGTGAAATCTCACCTTCTATATGTCAGCTTCACAATCTTACTGACCTCAATCTTTCTGACAATCTTTTTAACCAACCCATTCCTCTCCATCTCTCTCAATGCACTACTTTGGAAACTCTGAATCTCAGTAACAATCTCATTTGGGGTACAATCCCAGATCAGATTTCTCTTTCGGGTTCTTTGAAAAAGCTTGATTTCAGCAGAAACCGTATTGAGGGAAGGATCCCAGAAAGCATAGGCTCACTGCAGAACCTTCAAGTTATCAACTTGGGAAGCAACTTGCTTTCAGGTAGTGTACCTTCTGTCTTTGGGAACTTCACTGAGCTTGTTATTCTAGATTTGTCTCAAAATCTTAACTTGATGAGTGAGGTTCCAAGTGAAATTGGGAAGCTTGAGAAGCTGGAGAAGCTTTTTTTGCAAAGCTCTGGTTTCCATGGTGCCATTCCCGACTCTTTTGTGGGTTTGCAGAGTTTGACCATTTTGGACCTTTCTCAGAACAATCTGACTGGGGAGGTCCCTCGGATACTAGGGTCTTCTCTCAAGAACCTGGTATCTTTTGATGTTTCACAGAACAAGCTTTTGGGGCCATTCCCATCTGGCATTTGTAATGGAAAAGGCCTTATAAACCTGAGTCTCCATACAAATTTCTTTGCTGGTTCAATATCCAACTCCATTAGTCAATGTTTGAATCTTGAGAGATTTCAAGTTCAGAACAATGGGTTTTCTGGTGATTTCCCAAATGACTTATGGTCATTACCAAAAATTAAGCTCATTAGAGCTGAAAACAATATATTTTCTGGTGTAATTCCTGATTCTGTATCAATGGCTGCTCAATTGGAGCAAGTTCAGCTGGATAACAACAGCTTAACCAGTAGAATTCCTCAGGGTCTTGGGTTGGTTAAGAGCTTATACAGATTCTCTGCTTCTCTTAATAGTTTATATGGTGAACTTCCTCCAAATTTTTGTGATTCACCTGTAATGAGTATAATAAATCTTTCCCACAATTCGCTTTCTGGCCGAATTCCAGAGTTGAAGAAGTGCAGGAAGTTAGTTTCGTTGTCTTTATCAGATAACAGTTTTACAGGAGAAATTCCACCCTCCCTTTCTGATTTACCAGTGCTAACTTACCTTGATCTTTCTGAAAACAATCTCACTGGTCCCATTCCCCTAGGGCTTCAGAACTTGAAGCTTGCCCTCTTCAATGTGTCTTTCAATAAACTATCTGGTAGAGTCCCATACTCATTGATTTCAGGTCTCCCAGCTTCCTTTCTAGAAGGAAACCCTGGACTTTGTGGTCAGGGATTGCCCAATGCTTGTTCTGATGACCAGCCAAGACACCACACCCTTGGTCTTACAACATTGACTTGTGCCCTGATATCTGTAGCTTTTGGTCTTGGAACTTTGATTGTAGCTGCTGGGTTTTTTGTGTATCATAGATCTTCCAAGCAGAATTCTCAAATGGGAAGTTGGCGATCTGTATTCTTCTATCCTCTTCGAGTCACTGAGAATGATTTGGTTATGGGAATGGATGAAAAAAGTGCCGTAGGCATTGGTGGAGCATTTGGTAGAGTTTACGTTTTAGGCTTACCGAGTGGTGAACTTGTTGCTGTGAAGAAGCTTGTTAATTATGGGAGCCAGTCATCTAAAAGTTTGAAGGCTGAGATTAAGACATTAGCAAAGATCAGGCATAAGAATGTTATTAAAATTCTTGGGTTCTGCCATTCTGATGACTCAATCTTCCTAATTTATGAGTTCTTACAGAAGGGGAGCTTAGGGGATTTGCTTCACAGGCCGGGTTTTCAGTTGCTGTGGGGTGTCAGATTGAGAATTGCAATTGGGGTTGCTCAAGGATTAGCATACCTTCACAAGGATTATGTCCCACACATACTGCACAGAAATGTAAAGTCAAATAACATTCTGCTGGATGCAGATTTTGAACCAAAACTTACAGATTTTGCACTTGACCGAATTGTGGGAGAGGCTGCATTTCAGTCAACCATAGCTTCAGAATCTGCATTATCATGTTACATTGCTCCAGGTATGAGTCTGATGGTAACGCAAGTTTTACATAGGTTATTTGTTCGTAAATTAACTCTGTCATAGAAAGTTATTGGAATTCTCATGCCGGGATAGTATTTTTATCTTTCCCTTTGAACTGATTAACCATCTTCTGAACTGTGCATTGAAAGTCAAGGAAAAATGACATCCTTAAGGGTCAATGGATGCTAAATTTTTTTTTTAAAAAAAACTACTTATAAGTGACCTTTAAATACACCCTTTCTCCTCATATATATAAATGGAAATTAACAGTGTTATTGATTGAATCCAGAGTCATGAAACACACTGCATTCACCAAACTATGTCAGATATGATATTACATTCTTTGACAAGTTTATCATCTGCTTTCTAAATATGTTAAAAGTAGAATTGCATAAAATATGCTGATGTTACAAAACTTTAGGTCTTGATGATCTTTATCGGTTTTGTATTGCAGAATGTGGGTATACTAAGAAGGCGACTGAACAAATGGAAGTTTACAGCTTTGGTGTTGTATTGTTGGAGCTAGTGACTGGCCGACCAGCTGAGCAAGCTGAATCAGCAGAATCCCTTGATATTGTGAAATGGGTGCGAAGGAAAGTTAACATTACTAATGGGGCATACCAAGTTCTTGACCCCAATATATCAGATTCTTCCCAACAAGATATGCTAGGGGCTCTGGATATCGCTCTCCGATGCACCTCTGTGATGCCAGAGAAACGGCCATCCATGTTTGAAGTTGTGAGAGCACTTCAGTCCCTCGACTCGAGGTCTCCCCTTCCAAGTACAGAGTTCTCTACTTCTGAAGGGCACTCAGTTTCAGTCTAAACATTGAATCAAGGACTTGCCTTTTTTTCTTCAGGGGGAGGGGGTTCTTTTGCTGTCTTAATGTAAAGCCAACTTGATTTACATCTCTTATTTTG
Organism: Quercus robur; assembly: GCF_932294415.1. NCBI lineage: Eukaryota > Viridiplantae > Streptophyta > Magnoliopsida > Fagales > Fagaceae > Quercus > Quercus robur. Next base: position 27,248,211 of record NC_065540.1, on the reverse strand, counting down.
ACTTCTGATGGGAAAAAATACGCTTGGGCATGGTTTTTTCTGTTGTGCACCAGAATTTGTTTTGGGATTTTGTTTCATATTAATACCAGAGTTTTACAATATTCTGAATTTCTATACTATAAGGCTATAGCCATGAGTGCCACTTTGTATGGTTGTTAAGAGACTCTTGGCATCTTGACGTCCATAATATGCAGTGGACGGGAACACTAGGCTGACATGTTGCCAATTTAGGACACATGCCGTGCTCCTGTCTCCTTCAGTATGTAGGAGCACTAGAGCCTCCCAAGTATCTTGAAACCTCAAAAATGACTTAAGCAGAAACCTCTAAAACGAACAAAAATACCTTGAAATATCTAAAATGATCAAAATATCTCTTAACCTTTAAAACGATGAAAATACTCTCAAAGTATCTAAAAAGACCGAAATACTATTGAAATTTGTAAAATGACCAAAATGCCCCTAAATTTTTAAATTGATCAAAATACACTTGAAACCTTTAAAATAACCAAAAATAACTCGAAACCTCTGAAATGACCAAAAATATCTTGAAACCTCTAAAATAACTATAATAGCTCAAAACCTCTAAAATGACCAAAATTCTCCTTTAAATATCTAAAATGATCAAAATACCCTTGAAACATTTAAAATGACCATAATACCCCTAAACCTCTAAGATGACCAAAAAACACTCAAAACCTCTAAAATTACAAAAATAGAGGTTTGGGGTATTTTGGATGTTTCAGGGGTATTTTGTTCAAATTAAAGATTTTAGGGGCATTTCAGTGATTTTTAGGTTTTAGGGATATTTCGATCATTTTGTAGGTTTTGAGGGAATTTCAACAATTTTTTAGGTTTCGGGAGAATTTTGGAAATTTTTTAGGTTTTAAGGGTATTTTGGTCATTTTTAGGTTATGCGGGCATTTTGATCATTTTTTAGGTTTCAATTTTATTTTAGTAATTTTTAGTTTTTGGAGGGTATTTTGGCCATTTTAGATTTGGGGGGCATTTTGGCCATTTTATAAGTTCAGGGGGCATCTCGGTTATTTTTTAGGTTTCAGAGGAATTTCGATCATTTTTTTAGGTTTTAAGGGTTTGGTCATTTTGTAGGTTTCGAGGGAATTTTGGTGTTTTTATTTTAAAAGGTTTTGGGCTTATTTTGGTAATTTTTAGGTCCTAAGAATATTTTGGTCGATTTTTAGGTTTTAAGCATTTCGATCATTTTTAAGGTTTCAGGGGTATTTGATAACTTTTTTAGATTTTGGGGGTATTTTAGTAATTTACTAGATTTCGGGGGTGTTTTGGTCATTTTTAGGTTTCGGGGGGTATTTTAGTTATTTTTATAGATTTCAGGGTATTTCAGTCATTTTTTAGGTTTTAGTGGTATTTTGGTAATTGTTTAGGTTTCAAAAGTATTTTGGTCATTTTTTAGGTTTCGATGGTACTTTGGTCATTTTTATGTTTTAGAGGTATTTATATCATGTTATAGGTTTTAGGGGCATTTTTTCGTTTTATAGGTTTTAGAGGTATTATAGTACTTTAATAGGTTTCAGGGATATTTTTGTCATTTTTAAGTTCCAGTGGTATATTTGTCATTTTAAAGTTTTAGGAATATTTTGGTCAATTTTGGAGTATTTCGGCAATTTTAGAGGGTTTTAGGAGTATTTTTGCTCATTTTTAAGTTTTAAAGGCATTTTGGTAGTTTTTGATTATTAGTTAATTTAGAGGGTTGGGGTTTCCTCATAATAATTAAGTTGGGTTGAGTTTGAGTTTAGAAGTAAATTGGTTAAATGAGTGTTGAGGGAGAAATTGATGCCTTTGAATAAAATGTTGGGAAACCAAGCCGAAACTCGACTATGGGCTCTTGAGATGGTACCCAAAGGCTTTTGGTATGATGACAAGCCTATCCAAGCAAAAAAACAAAGGTTGCACTTGACAAAACAGCAACAAAAGCCCAATGAAAATACTTTACAATACTTAATTAAAACGTTAGTGGTCCTGTTTTGATAGTTCAAGGGAAATAAATTCTCTAGCGGTAAAGGTGAAATTACACTTAAGTCTAGAAAGATAAATTCTCCAACAGCAAGGGTGAAATTACACAGTCCAGTAGTCAATGATTAAATAAATTTAGGAAAGAGTTAACTCTTGGGGGTCCTTGTATGTCTCAGTTAGGGGAATTTATTGTACTTTCGGCCATCATTACATCAATGTGAGGGAAGAGTTTGATTGTTACAAATACATTATATCCTTCAATAGTAAAACAAAAAATAAAAATTAAAGGTTCCATGGGAAGAAGAAAATGATTAATTGGCATGGTGTGAAGGGAGAGAGGGATCCCATCTCAGTGCAGCAAGTATTAAAATAAGATTTTGATGAGTGTGTGTTCATAAGGCATGAATGAGGTAATGTGGGTTGTTTTGAGTAAGTTGGATAAGATTAATACTGATGTTAAAGATTTAGTAAGTAGTGGGTTGTTTGTGACTAATTTGGGAGGCACTTATAAGCTATGATTGTGTAAAGGGGGTAAAAGAATATCTGAGGTTAGGTGATTGTTGTCTAAGGGGAATGAGTGGTGAGCTTAAGGAGAGCTAAACCACCAGCAAAAATGGCAAACAAATCAAGAGTTTCAGAGGGAGTCTCTATGTTTGTGGGCTGAGGTGCTTATCTTTTTATAATGGAGTTTTATGGAACTATTAATTAACAAGAATCCAAAAAATGTAGGATTGATTAGAGGCAGGGAATCAAGGTTAATCTTCCTAGGATTTGGCCAGAAGTAGGAGATTTACTTTAGGGTCTGCCTTGCTTCTTTGGGTAATATATGACACATGATGGGATTTTGGAGTGTTTTGCATTAAATGCCAGGATTTCTGAGGCTGAGTTAACCAATGGGATTAAGGCATGTATCAAGAACAAATCTTAATGTTGCAATTGAGATTTGGACCCCAAGAAGTAAGATTTAACACCCCAAACCAGGTGTCAAACTCTAAGTCCACTTAAGGGGGTTCTGTTGGAAATCCCTTTATACCCTCCAAACCACATGTTCCCAATTTTTCCCCTTTAGGATTCATGGGCTTGGCACATGAATCAAGTCTTGAATGTTTTTGACATTTATAGCATTAATTTGTTGAGGTTTAGATAACTTGGTTTCAGCTCCATTTCCGCTGGAGGTACAGTCTTAAAGAAGAAGATGGAGTTTCATCACCCTTTAGACTTCAACTAACATCACAACCCTCGGGCACTGTTCACGTCAAGTAGAGGGTGATAGAAAGCTGATAGGACAACCCCTAGTTCATCCTCAAAGACTTGGTTCTCTTGTAGGGGCCTCCAACTGTACTTTGGTTAGGGATGAACAAGGGCTGGTTGTCCACTTTCAATCCTCTGCCTCTTTCTGGGGTCTTTTGGATTGGGCTTGCTTACATGGGCTGGTTCCTTTGGGCTGGGTTGTGTGCATCCTGCAAAATGGACACCGACAACACATGTTGCCATGGGTTTTCATTCCTCATGGACTTTTATTAGTAAATATTTTTGGGTTTTTCACAGATACTTACAATGGGCCTTTGGGCAATTAGTTGTAATGTTTGAAACAATATGACAAGTTTCTAAATACCTTTGTAAGTAACATTTACTATGATGATTTCCATATCGTAAATAATGTTCATGGTTTCTAATAATCGCATCATAATTTAAATGATAAGCTTGTGGGATTGAATATTTACTATGAGTGTTGAAAGTATATTTTATGGATGTTGTGATGCAAATGATGACCGTGTATTTCATGGGTTTATAATATGAGAACATAATCCTTAAGATAACTCCCTATGAGCTTTTATAAGACGATTGCCATGGTTTTTGCCATAATGATATTTAAGCAATAATTATACCATGATATTTTTCCTTGCCAAGCGTTAATAATTTTGGGCTTTTTGATAAAATAGTGTCAACGTAAATTGGGTTTTCGATATTGCCAGGGAGAACTGGGCTTTTGATATTGCTAATAAAAATTGGGCTTTTGATATTGTCAGTGGGAATTGGGCTTTTGATATTGCCAATGAAGATTGGACTTTTGATATTGCCAGTGGGAATTGGGTTTTTGATATTGCCAGTGGGAACTGGGTTTTTGATATTGCCAATGAAATTTGGGCTTTGATATTGCCAGTGAGAACTGGGCTTTTCGACGAATAATTTGCCACGGGTTTGAATCATGGGCTTTTATCATGAGGTTGAATCCCATTGGAAAAATTGTATTTCCATGAATTTGGATCATGGGTTTTTTTCGAATATTTGCTAAGTATAGAATTCTTGGGCTTTAGAAGGGATCAGATTTTATCTCGCTAAATAATTCGGGCTTTTATGAGAAAATATTAGATCTCATAGTGTCTTGCATTTATAGCCCAATTTTGTGACAGAAAGGAGAAAGGTTGTGGGCTAGCATAGTGATAGTCAAAAAATATTTAGTCATGCCCAATCATTTGTTCGTGACATTTGAAAAGAAATAAATAAATGTCATTTAAATAATATTAGGTGTAAAGAAAATGTACCCCAATAATGAGTAATAATGGATAAATGAGTTTTAAGTACCCAACCCAATTATGCACAACCTAAACTCGCCCATTTGACACCCCAAATGTCTAAAGATAAGCCCAGTCCCTCCTTTTCTACCTGTAATATTAGTGTGTAATTCTGTGTATATGCATGGGTACATTTAAAGTAATCACAATTACATATATATCCGTTCGAATTAAACTTGGTATAAGAATTACAACTTACACAATTTTTAATTTATGAATTTCCACAAGAACAGAACTTAGGTACAGTACTTTAGGTGCTGTTCTTTAGGTTCCCCTCTTAAGATTCTATCATGTGGTTATTTAACTTAAAAATACACTTTCTTCCTATGAAAAAAATCCACATAACAAAATCTTAAGATGAGAACCTAAGAAACAACACCTAAATACTGTACCTAAGTCTTGCCATTTCTAAAATATGTAATGGTTTATCATATTATACATATAATTTAGAATCTTATTGGATCTAGATTCTTCGGTTTTTGTACTCAATAATTCACTTGCCACAAAAATTAAAAAATTAGATGGGACACATGACACAAAATTGAACTCCAATTAAAATTCAATTTAAAATCTAATTGAATTTAGACTATTTGATTTTTGCACTTAATAATTCACTTGACACACAAATTTAAAAATTAGATGAGATGTAGTACAAAATTAAATTTTAATTTAGAATTTAATTGAAGTTTTTCTTAGTTTAGCTATATATATATATATATATATATATATTTGTTTTGACATATGTTTTTTGGGCTAGCTGAACGGGAAGTTTTAGAAACGAGATTTTCAACACACTTCTTTATTTGAGAATTGAGTTTCCTATGAAAATTTGAGATTAATATGCAATACGCATCAACCAGTAGCCAATAGTGGTACTATGTTCATTACATAAGATATCACGTTCTACAGTGCACCTTTAATATATATGATATCACGTTCTAGTCCAGCAATTCTTGGGATTGCTGACCAACACAATTACTGACTAAGACGGCTCATTTCAAACGAATCTTTGCTTACAGATATGGGATATCAATGCCTTTCGGCTTTTGCGCAGTTACACGATCATCTCATGGGTCTGACAATTGGACCAGTTTTAATGGATTTAGTTCAGTACTCCGTTTGGAAGAGAAGGAGGAGTAGATGTGAGGGGAGTAGAATCGAATAAAAGTAAGTTAATTTTACTCTATTCTAGCCTAGTCTCTCCTTTTTCTTTCTTAATCCAAATGGATCATTAGACTTAGAATTTGCTTTTTTTCAAATAGTTTTTGGGCCTATATCGTTGTAACATTGGTGATTTGATTTTAAATGAAAAATTTTAGAGCAAACTTGTAAAATTTGAAAATATTTTTATTTTTGACTTTTTACATTTTAAAATTTTTATTTTGTCAATTTATATTTGATTCCCTTTTTATATTGATTTTGTTGTACATTTTTATTAGTAATTTGACCATTAAGTGTCTTTCATATTTAACTATTTTATGAAATACTATCAAGAAACACACTCATCAAATTATATTTCAAATTGATTCTCAAAAAAAAAAAAAAAAAAAAAAAAATTATATTTCAAACATAAAGATGATGCGGCAACATTAGAATTTAAAATATAACTGAAGCATGAGATGCGTTGTAGTTACATAAATTCAAAATAACACCTGGGACTTAATGAAAGTTTAATGGGAATTCATGGAAGAGATACCATATGACAGAAGAATTGTTGTTGAGACCTCAAGAATTAATAAAAGGCTCATTTCTCAAACAAGGACACACATTCAAGATGTCTCTCCTTGTTAACTTACTTATCATTAGTTTAGAATTCAGTGTAAGATGTTAATGCAATATGCAAGTTGTTTATTTGTAATTAGGGGTGTCTACGGGTTGGGCTGGGTTGGGTTTGTGCCTGACTTGGACTCGACTCGAATTTCTCGGGTGGGTGAAAATCAAAACCGAAATCGACCCATATTAATGGTTGGGTCATCCGGTTCGGGTCCATCGGTTTTCGGGTTTGTGCCGGTTGGTTTCGAGTTTCGCCACCGGTGTCGAAATTTCGCAGGATCCGGCGAGATCTGGCTGATATTTGGCCAGATTTGTCGAATTTGGACTAGATCTCGACGAAATATCGTCAAATCTCGCTGGATCTGGTGGATTTCAAGTAGATCTTCGTCGGAAAAGCAAAAATATCGCCGGTATTTGTCATTTTTTGTTGGAAAACCTTTGAATGTCGTCGGATGTTGTTGATTTGATGGTCGGGTTGGGTGGCTCGGGTTTTGGGGAGGAAACCCGCCAACCGACCCGAAGGGTTTGAGTTATGTGGGTGGCGACCCACAGCTGACCGTCGGATTGGTCGGTTTGGGTGGTGGCCGGTCGATTTTGGGCAGGTCCGGCAGGTTGGTCGGGTGATGAGGACCCGTGGACACCCCTATTTGCAATCATTGCTCTTTTATTTATACCACATTGCTAGCAATTTACTTAGATTCATAGATTCTTAGATTTATAGCTTGTTAGATCTTTAAATGCTTTGTGTTCCTAGTTAAAACAAGTTAATCCATTAAGGTTTTAGTTGAATTGTTTTTTTACCCTTTTAATGTTTCCATCAATTTAGTTGTTACTTATAGCATTTCTTTCAAGTTTCAATAATTGACTTTGTGTACTATGTAGCTCATTGGTCATTTTTACCAATAGTATTGCTAAGATGTAAGAGCATTCACATCTGCAATTTTTGAACTATTCTATTTTACCATTTCAAAAACTACTTTATTAATTATATTATACCATTTTACAACACACCCAACATCCCAACTTTTATTTTCCTATTCAACTTAGTACTACCCAATAAAAAAAATATAATCCAATCTCTCTCTCTCTCTCTCTCTTCTTCCCCATGTTTATCTTTTCTTTACTGTCTTTCTTTCAACCACCCATCACCACCAACTCTGCCACAATAAACCTCACCACCACCACCACCAAAAAAAAAAAAAAAAAAACCAACACCACCACATTTGCCACAAGAAACCCACCACCGTGAAGAAACCCACCACCACCACCGTGAAAATAGCCATCACTGCGACCTTTGCCACAAGAAACCCATCACCAACACTGTGAAAAAAACCCACCCCTACCACTAGGAACAAAACCCATAAAATCCACCACCACCTCCACCCACAAAACCACTGCTAGAAAACTCACAAAACACCACAACCATAGTCACAGCTGCAAGAAACCGGCCGCTATGCCACCACTAAACCTAGAAACCAAACAACAACCAAACCCAGACACAGGCCACACCAACCTTAAAAAAACCTCTCCACGTCAGTTTCCACGCTGATGTCCACACCAATCTCCACCACATTGACCTCCATGCCATCATGCCGATCTCAATCGCGCCACCACGTCAGTCTCCACGCCGACCTCAACTACGCCACCCAACATGCCACCACCCCGATCTCAAACACACGAGTAAGGATTGAGGCTACACTGTGTAGTGGGCCTTTTTTACAATGTTGGATTGAGCTGCCTCCTGCGGTATTAGGCCCAAGTGTTTTGAGTAAGGGAGTTGGGACCGGTCCAACTACAACTCATTTTGGTTTAGCTTGTGCACAAACTATGCCCCATTTGCTAGGCTTTGATCATAGGCCCATGGCAGGCAGAGCTGCTGCGGGTAAATTATGGTAGACAAATTTAATAAAGATGACACAAGAAATAGTAGACAAAATGAATAAAAGGGAGCGACAAGAGGCACCTCGTAGGCCAAAAGTAGAGAAATAAATGGGGAATAATAAAAATGAGGTTATTGAATTAAAGAGGGAAAAATTAGTCTGCCATGCCAAGTAATGCTGCGGAGCTGAAACCAAGAAGGTAAACCACTTCCTCAATGCGACTAATCTCCCAGGGGAAAGAAATTAATTGTTTTGAGGGTATAGGCCTGAATGATTTATGTTTAATGAGGATCCTCTATCTTTTTTGATAGAGAGCAGGGCTTTAGAGGGAGAGAGGAGATCAATCTATAGGTGCATGCCTGCCATTCTATACTCCCTATTCTCTATCCTTCCTAATTTTTCCTTTCTTTCTTTTTTTCTTCCTTTTCTTTCTCAGTGTTTACTTATTTTGTTGTGATTCTCTCCTACAGGTTGCTATTACAGTGTTTGTGATTGTGATCCTGACCGTGATCCCCCTACTGTGCATGGCAAGGCCCCTTTTTATAGTGCCCGCCGTGACCGAATTTTACTATTTTAGGCTTTAACAATCTTTGTCTGGTCTGGGTGTCCTTGCCGACCACTTACTGGTTTGCCAGACGCTTAGCTACCACCACTTACCTGTGCTGGCCGTGACACCAGACAAAGAAGGCTATTTTTTTTTTTTTTTTGTTTACTTGCCGTGCTACAGTGTGAGTGCTCTCTCTCTCTTCTTATCCCTCATGGCATGCACCTAGTGGTTCCAGCTCATCCTTGCTTCCTTTGGCTAGCATGTCATCCCAACAGGACATTTCCCCCAAAAGAGCCTAAGTAGGAACCCCAGAATAGGTTTTCCCCTCTCCCCACTGCTAGAGCATGCCCTCTTACCTTTGACCCATGACCTCACCACCTCCTGTATTGGTTGGGTACAGGCTGGTGATGTCTGGGCCTTACATGTGCTTTACTTCCATGTATATTCGAAATCTGCCTGCTGCTCATGCGTCTGCCGTGGTTTGGAGGCTTGTTTGCACATCTTGCCGCCCATCCTTGGCTTCTTATGGCGTGAGACATTTTCTGGCTTCTCATTCTTTAAAGCTTGCTGCTTTCGGGGCTAGGCTTTTGCTTGGTCATGGGTTTTTCCTCCTTCAGCCCACTTTCTTGCGCTTTTCTGTAGTCTTTGCATGTCTTGCCATATTGCTCTGCCATTCCTGCTGTAGCGTTATTTGACCCAAGCCTGTTGGGCCTTTTTGGGCTTGTTACTTATTCTTCCCTCAATGACTCAGTATAGTCATTTGGGCTTTTTGGTTACGTTGGGCATCCTTGGCCCATTTGCTTTTCTTGGGCCCTTTTGGCCCTTTTCCTAGCTCTGCATTCCCATGGGCTTTTACTAACTCCTTTAGACTTCTCTGGCCCAATTACCTTATCTTTCATCCTTGAGGCTCATGGGTTTTCCATCAACCCCTTACTTTCCTTACTTTCATTACTTTGGGCCTGCTGTGGCCCATTCTCACTTTTCTACATTACATACTGCCCATGAGTTTGCTTCTTCTTCTTTCTTTCCGGGCTCCTTTAGGCTCGTTTACTTCCTCAAGGCTCGTTTACTTCCTCAAGGCTCATTTGTTTATTTCATGGGTCTGCAATTCATTATTCCTGCCGCTTGGGCTTAATGATTTTTCTATCCACTTACTAACTCTTTTCTGCCCATGTTGCTGGACTTCTTCTTTCTATTGGGCTTCCGAAAATGATCATCAACACATTGCTACAAAGAGAGAGAGAGAGAGAGAGAGAGAGAGAGAGAGAGAGAGACAACATGATGGAGAGAATAAATTAGTAAAAAACTTATACAAGCCTGCTACAGTAGTATTAGCATCTTACATATAAGCTGCTACTGTAGTAGTATTGTAAAAAAATTTACAATTAGAAGCCCGGATAAAGTGTGTTTTTTGTGCTTTGATGGTAAAATATACTAAGATATGCCATATAGCAGTGTGGGTACTAATGCTCTAAGTCCTCTTTTTTGAGGTAAAATGAACTCAAAATATTTTGACATGAAGTCAAACTATTATATAAAATCCTTGATAAAGTCTATTGACGCCTGGGAAGTGAAATGCCATTGGCATGCCTATACGCATCAATACTTGCGTCGAAACCAAAGAGAGATCAAATAATTTCCACTAGCTTGATCCGATGATCAAAACCGGTTGGCCGTGTATGTAAAGAAACCACCTTCAAATGAGACTGATAATTGGGGTTTAACTCTTATTTTCTTTTCCCTTTGCTTTGTGACTTATATCTTGAAAGACTTGAATGATCCGAAAAAGTCCTTATGTTGATCTATAGTTCCTTGTTAGGTACACCATATTGTTATCTTCTTCCATAGATAACATAATAGATGAAATTATATGATTGTGGAATGTCTAACTAATTTGAGAAATTTTTAGAGAGAGAGAGAGAGAGAGAGTTGAGAAACTCATAAATTGGAATTGCCATCCTTAGGTTTTTTGAGCCTTTAACTGTATTTAAATGTTTACATACTAATAAGGTTTTTAGTGGTCCTAGCATTACTTCTTTTATAAATTTTTTAGATTATCATTTTGAGATGAATTTATTGAGTGCATAAGATGTCCTACACTTTTCTCACACATAAAGATAGACTTCACATATAGGTTCTACACATTGGACTTACATTTATGTGTGTGAAAAATATGGTGCATCAAGAGCACTGAATAATGTCTCCCTTATGAGGAGACTAGAATTTTACAATAGCACCCTAATTTGTGCACAATTAATGTTACAGAATCATGAAATTCTATATAATATAGATTTGGAGTAGTAGCTTTAAAGTGTTTGATTGATGTACAGTTGCAATGACATTTGGTAGAAGAAGATGGTTTTGTGTTTCTTAAACGTGTTTTGTTCAAGAAAAGTGCTTTGTCTGTAACACTTTTATAACAAATTATAGGTGATAAGTTGTTTTTGGTTTTAATTTAAACCCACTACTTGAATTACTTTTTTACCTACCAATAACAACCAGTAACCACTTGCCATTTAAGATTTGTTATGAAAGTGTTGTGAAAATGTTGTGGAATTATTCTATAATGTCTAGTCATCAAAAATTGAAGAAGTAAGAATTATCCAGGGGATCAAGATCCTCTAAATTTCCTAGGGAACTCTATCCCATAGAGTTCTTAAAATCTTGGTTCTTATGGGATAAATTCTTAGGTTTTTAAAATTAAAGTGAAATGAAAAACTCAAAGTTTGATGTGTTAATTTGTTTGCATTAAATAGGTGATGTGGCATCATTAATTTAGTTTTTTTTATTAATGGATTAATGATGTGTTATAATTTGAACCATTTACTATGACATGAATGATCATGATTTTAAGAACTCTATGAGATAGAGTTCTCTATGAAATTTAGAGGATTTGATTAGAAAGACATGAAAAACATTAATAGGGATGTTTGAACGTTATTTTAGTACTAGCTTATAACCCTATGCATATACATGGATACACTTAAAAATATACAATAAGATGCATAGTATAATTCCTATATATATAATTTAAATTTTATTAGTTATAAAATGTAAATTGTCTCTCTTTATTTATTTTTTTATTACTTCTTAATTTTTGTTATTGTGAAGCACTTTTTTTAACAATTTATTTATTCTATACTCTTTAGTTTTTGTACTCAATAACTCGCTTGCATGAATATTTATGATGCTGTCCCATATTTGATTCTGAAATTATGAAATAAAACTCTAAAGACTAAATAATTTAGGACATATGGTGCAAAATTGGACTCTAATTTGAAATTCTAATTGGACTTTCTCTGATCTTTGCCCATATATATATATATATATATATATATATATACACACACACATATATTTGTGTTTTCCTTCAATAAACTATTTTGGTATGTGGAGTACTAGTCCGGAAATTTTGGCATAAAAGAAAATCAAATATTCAAATGAATCTAGGTTGATAACCAAATTAATAGGCTGCCCATCTTAAAATGTGCCACATCTTTGTTGAAATTAGTATGTAGTGAAAGGGAATTACATAATTTTTTTTTTTTTGAGGGGATAATTACAGAAATATTTAAACTATTACTTGAAGCAAAACAAATTAAATTAATAGGCAAACATAAAATGCGATTGAAAGAGGAATTTTGAGGGAGGAATCACTGTAAATGGCCTAATTAATTCTAATGGATATTCTACTGGTAAATTATAATATTTCGAAACGTTATACAAGACAAAATTGAGCATTTAAATTTTTTTTATTTTTCCTTGAATGGAATGGAATGATTATAAGGGAATGGAAAGGAATGGACTAAATTTAAGTAAGGGAAATGAATGGAAAAGAATGGAATGGAATGGAATTAAGTAACCTTGTTTGGATGTTTTAAAATAAAGGAATGGAAAGGAATGAAAATGAATGGAATGTAACTAATCTTGTTTGGGAGCAACATGGAGGGAATGGAATGGAATCATTTTATGATAATATTACTATTAGACCCCTATTTTAAAATAAAGAGTTAAATATGTAGGGGTATTTTGGGAGTTTTAGTAAAAAAATAATTAATCTAATTCCATTCCCTCCCATTCCTCCCAATTTCGGGGGGAATGAAAATTTGAGGTTTTAAGGGAATAGAGAGGGATGAGTGTTCCCTCCTATCCATTCCATTCCCTCCCACTTAAACTCCCAAACAAGGGAATGAACTTTTCATTCCCTCCATTAAAACTCCCAAACAAGGGAATGGAAGAATATTCTAAAATGATTCTTTTCATTCCTTTCCATTTCATTCCATTCCTTCCTCCCAAACGAGCCCTTAAAGAACTATGGAAGTGGAAGCTAATCCATTCCTAAACTAGTTGATATCGTTGCATGATCTCGTCAGATCTATAAGTTCTATTATGGCTAATATTAGTTTTAAAGACAAAACTGAGGTAATTTATATAAGATGTTTTGTGTTCATGGACCGTGTGTCATAACTAATTCAAAATATGGAACACCTTGAAGTCAAAAAAAAAAAAAAAAAAAAAAAATAGCCATTCAAACTAATCAATATGGTAGGTTTCTTTTAGGGAAGAATGCAATTTGAATAAGGGAAAAACTTCTATGATCAATGAAAAGATAAAGCCATCCAACTATGGGATTGTTTCTAATTCGATTTGTCACGATGATAATGACACGTGTTAATTTTTGGTCACATGCTAGAAAAATGAGTAAGCTTCTAGACTAAGTAAAAATTAAAACTATAATGAAAAATTATACGATGCTCATGGTATGATGGTATACCACGTCACTTATTCACTATTCCATTAAAAAACTTCCACCTGTATATTTAAAATTGTTAAGTTAGTTTAAAAATGAATTCATTTTCTGTTTAATTTTTTTTTTAATCTTAAACTGACTAAAAAATTTTAAAAAGATGAAGTTTTTTAGTGAAATGGTGGACCGCGTCGTTTGATTATCCATGAGGACTGTATAATTTCTTGTACTAATGGCCCTTAGAAAATGATTAGGAGATCTTATGAAAAATAAAAATAAAAGAAGATGTGAATTATGCTTGGAAAATGATTTAGTTGCGGCCAAGATAGAATTGGGTTAATTGAATCAAGTATAGCACCTGTTAAACTAATTGGTGTCTTGGTCTGATAATAAATAGCCGTTATTAAGAGCGGATGCCATAAGTTGAAACTCTCTTAAAAAAAAAAAAAAAACTGGATGATCTAAAAGCATAATTTTAAGATCCTCTAATCAAAGTTATTAATCTGGGTATTGAAGAGGATCAACGTGTAACTTATGTGAGCGGCCAATTGGGGCCATAAGAATTTGACAATGTAGTAGGAGTTTTAAAAAGATTCAAAGACTGCTTCACAATCCACAAAAATTCCACAATCCACAACAAATCCTTCTCCATACGCCCAAACAACAACTCCCAACAAAATCCGCAATCCACCCACCATAAACTATAGCAGATCCCACAATCAATCCATCAAACTTTTGTTCCAATTCGGATTCGCAATGGAAAAATAATATAGTTATAGAAGGCCTCTATAAAATTCAAAAGAATTGAAAAATAAATATTTTGTTAATAACATATACCACATGATGTACGAGACAATCAATTGTAATTTTCTCACTGGGATTTACGAAATATCAACATACGCCATTATTAATACAAACTTATAAAAATCAACACTACTAAGACTAATATTGTAATTTGTAGTTGTACGATTTTTCTGGCCCAAACCCTTTTTGATCAGGCCCTGGCCCAAAGCGCAACACACAATAAATGTTTGTAGAGGATGGGTGAAAGAACTTAGCCTCAGTGAACCTAGTCGGCCTTGGGTATGGAGAAGGTTGGAGCAGTGATAAAAACACCAGAATGAATATTCTCAAGAAGATTTTATTTCCTAAGTGATGAATACAGTTTTTTCCGTCCCCTTCTTTTAGGGATTCTATTACATTATATAGCTCTATTATTCTTATCTGAACCTTACACTTGTTGATCATCTAAGCCCCCACTTGAGCACCTGTCTTATCAGACACCTTTATCATCCCCTTGTGAGTTGCAGTGGCCAAGGCAGTACTGTTCAGGGGTCTTTTCCTCATTAATGCGGCCAAGAGGGTGGTTGTGACACATTTAATGTGGCGGTAGCTGCTTTCCATGAGATATTTTGGGTTTTATTCTTTTTTTATGCTTGGAGGATGAGTTGCAGTGGTAGGGGCGAGATCTTGGCCTGGACTTCGTAGCGTCCGAGGAGATGTTACTCCTCGGACAGGTTTCTTTTACCATAGTTGGGCTTGAATAACGTTTTTGGCTATGACTTCTCCTCGGACGTGATGCTTTTCGGACGGGCCTGTGTTTAGGTAGCCCATTGTTTTGGGCCGGGCCCCACAATAGCCCCTCAAAACTCCGGTTTTTATCTCATTCCGAGGAGAAAAGCGGGGTTTTGATGTCAATGGGAGGATGGAAGCAAAGAAGCCTTGGGGCGCGCGTGCGGGCAGTTACTTTTGGACGCGCTACAATTTACGAGGCGCGGCCATTTACTTCCGGAGGTTTCTTGTCCCCTTCATCCAACGGTGAGACGTGGATCGAACGGCCATCATTATTTCTCGACTTTTTAGGCGAGGTCGATCTTTTCTCTCTCCTCCCGGCTATATAAGGCGTCAGACAGGCTCCCCTCTTCTTTTCTTTTATTCGCTCATCAGAACAGAGTCCTCCAGAGAACTCCAGCGCCCAGAAATCCTTAAGCACATCCTTCCTTCAGATCTTCGTCGTCGTTTCTGCGAGGCGCCCTCCGTAGAAGAGCTTTCCGATTCCCTTATTGGGCATTTGAGAAGATACCTGTAAGTTCCGTTCGCTTTGTCGCTTCGACTTCCTCCTCGGACTTTATTTTTCCCTTGGTCTTTATTTTCATTCTTCCAGTACAGCTCAGATGGGTAGATTCGAAAAATTAGTAAATACTCTGGCCGCTATGGAGGCCTTTAGGGCAAAATACCACATTCCCCCGGGCGTGGGGCTGCGGTACTATCCTCTTGAGGGAGTATTGACAGATAGAGGCGAGGGAGAAGTTGTTATCCCCAAGATCGCTTTCATAGAGGGAGGGATGACACTTCCCATGCGTAGGATCACAAGGGAGTACCTGTCCAACCATAGGTTGACGCCGCATCAGTGTGCCCCTAATATGTTCAAGATACTAGGCTGTGTAGATGTCTTAGACGAGCGGGTGAATCTAGGCCTTACTTGGCACGACGTGGCTTATCTGTATGAGTGTCATCGCCTCGAGAATGGCCGCGAGAAGGGAGGGTATTATCTCAAATCCCGATCCGAGGTGGTTAGATTGATCTCCTGTCTTCCAGTCTCCAATAAGACCGTGAAGAATGATTTTCTTATTGCTTCGGGGGAGTGGTTCGACGGTATTCATTGTCTGACCAGGGCAGGAAACCCAGGTGCGGCGTCTTTAGGGCCAGTCCTCTTGGGGATAGGGTTTAGCATTGGGGGGTTACTTTTCTGGCTTTCCTTACACTTGGAGAATTTCATGTACTAACCCCACTTTTCTTGAATGTTTGCAGATAAAGTTCACGTCGCTCCCCGGATAAACTTCGTGAATGTGCCGGCGCTGAACTATCTCCTGAGGTCGGAGATTTACGTTGCCGAGGACGGACAGCTACGTGCTGCTCATCTGGTTCTGGGCTATCAACCTCTAAGCCGCACTTTTCAAGCTGTTGGTCACGCCATAAGGGCTGGCAGTCCGAGGTTGGCTAGGATTGACGTATCCATAAACGGGTTCCTAGCTCCACATGATCTTCCACCAGTCGTACTGCCCGGCGTTCGGCATCCCCGTATAGCAGAGCAACTACCTCCGCCGGAAGAGCCTGGTGTTGCTGTTCCAGTTGAAGGGCACACCGAATCATCTTGTCTTTCCCTTGAGGAAGAAATAGACGAGTTTTATTTCGAGGAAGAAGTTCAGCAAGACCCCGTGGTTGAGCTTTCTGATCCTGAAGGAGAGCAGGACCGCAACTTCGTGGTCGGTGGTCCAATTATTATAACTTGCTCGGAGGACTCTTCGGACGAAGAAGGAGGTGATATGGTAAAGTCTCTGAGAGAGTTGATGTCCAGCCGAGGCAAGGGTCAGTCCTCGAAGGCGCCTGCCAAAGCACAAACTCAGGACCCACCTCCAATCGCCCCTCAAGTTCCTACTGATCCGGGCCTCAAGGCTATCCCTGACCTGAAAAAGAAGAGGCAGGCTGACATCCCTGAGGAGGGTGAGTTGGTTACTCGGCCTACTAAGTAGCAAAAGGCTGCCAAGGGACCGAGGAGTAAGAGGGCAAACTCCTCTGAGAGTAGGGACGAGGAGAACCGTGCTGAGGTGCGCGCTACCCCGCGTACGTGGAGCCCTAAGTTGGAGTTGGATGGGGTTGCTATCCCCTACAACTCGTCGATCAGAGAGTACAACCGGGGTCGAGCAGGGTACGTGGCTGATGCCTTAGAACAACCCCTACTGCTTCCTTGGGATATGGAGGCCTATAGGCGGTTCTCTCAGCCCGAGCTTTTCCTATCCCTCAAAAGGGATCTTGCGATGGTAAGTAATTCTTTTACTGTTTCATTAACTTATTTAACCCTGCTAAATTCTGAGCCGATTTTGTTTCGTTTGCAGATTACTCAGCCAGTATTTGTGGCTGAGGAATTTTGTCGTGATAATCGGAGTCAGGCTGAGGCTGAGGCTCAGTCTCGGACGGAGATGGAGAAAACCTTGGGGACCCTCAAGCACGATCACCTTGAACTTACTGAGAAGTTCAAGGAGTCTGAGAGACGGCGTAAAAGTGCTGAGGCTGGTCTGCAGAGTGCCGAGACTCAGGCGGAGGATCAGCGTAAAGAGCTGTATTCGACCCAGCTCAACCTCGCCACTAAGAAGCAGGCAGTGGTGGATCTCAAGATTGCTCTGCAAAGAGTCGAGGGTGAGCTGCGGCGTGTTAGAGAGGAGGCTCAGCTGATCCGAGAGGCTGCGGAGGCTGAAAGAATGCTGCTCGCTAGCTCGGGGTCTAAGAGACGGAGGCCAGGCTATCAGAGGAGATTCCCGAAGTGTGTAGGGACTACTGCAGTATCTCGTGGGCTCAGGCTCTTGATGCTGCAGGAGTTCCCGCCGATTCGGCGCTGAGGTTGCCTGAGAACGTTTTCTACCCTCAGGAGATCCGAGAGAATCCTGACGGCGCCCAAGCAGCTTCTGAGCAGGATTTGGCGGTGCCTGATGCCGTCCCTGTGCCTGACAACACGAAGAATCCGGCTACGGACCTTACCATCGAGGTTTCTCCTCCTCAGCCAGAGCGGAAAGAAGACCCTCCTGCCAAGGCTTAGTTTTTTGGCTTTTTAACTTTTGTATTTTCTTCATCTTCGTTTTTACTATATTTTTTTTTTTGAACGAGAGTTGTCCTGCTTTTGCACTCTTTTGTAAGGACCTCTCTTTTTGTATTGGTCTCGGAATATTAATATAGAATGTTTCCTTCATTTTTATGGATTTATGTTAGCACCATTCCTTTATTTAGCACTGATAACGATATAAACGATCGTGGTGAAGAGGATGTTGTAGCGAATTTAAGTGAGGGTTGCAACGGTGCTAGACTGTGCGTGCGCCTAAGAATGATTTCCCTTAGGTAATAGTTTCCCAAAATTGTCGAGTAATAATTTCCCCTAAGTCTGTGGTCCGAGGAGCCATGCAGGACTTAGGTTCTGTTTAAAACTGAGTAGTTGCCATAAGTAATAATTTCCCCTAAGTCTGTGGTCCGAGGAGCCATGCAGGACTTAGGTTCTGTTTAAAACTTGTATGAATTGTCATGAGTAATAATTTCCCCTAAGTCTGTGGTCCGAGGAGCCATGCAGGACTTAGGTTCTGTTTAAAACTATGAATAGTTGCCATAAGTAATAATTTCCCCTAAGTCTGTGTTCCTAGGAGCCATGCAGGACTTAGGTTCTGTTTAAAACTATGAATAGTCATGAGTAATAATTTCCCCTAAGTCTGTGGTCCGAGGAGCCATGCAGGACTTAGGTTCTGTTTAAAACTATGAATAGTTGCCATAAGTAATAATTTCCCCTAAGTCTGTGGTCCGAGGAGCTATGCAGGACTTAGGTTCTGTTTAAAACTTGTATGAATTTTCATGAGTAATAATTTCCCCTAAGTCTGTGGTCCGAGGAGCCACGCAGGACTTAGGTTCTGTTTAAAATTATGAATAATCATGAGTAATAATTTCCCCTAAGTCTGTGGTCCGAGGAGCCATGCAGGATTTAGGTTCTGTTTAAAACTATGAATAGTTGCCATAAGTAATAATTTCCCTTAAGTCTGTGGTCCGAGGAGCCATGCAGGACTTAGGTTCTGTTTAAAACTTGTATGAATTGTCATGAGTAATAATTTCCCCTAAGTCTGTGGTCCGAGGAGCCATGCAGGACTTAGGTTCTGTTTAAAACTATGAATAAATGCAGACAGATCAACAGGCAGAGGATAGGCAAGGAACAAAACATGGGCGAAGCCATTTTCATTAATAACAATATCTTCTGAGGTTATTTACATTCCATGGTCGTGGTACGGTTTTTTCATCCAAATCTTCTAGGTAGAAAGCGCCTATCCCGGCCACGGAGGTGACGCGGTATGGTCCTTCCCAATTGGGCCCCAACTTGCCCCAGGAGGGGTTTTTTGCGCTACCGAGAATCTTTTTCATCACGAGATCACCCGGACCTAGAGGCCGCAGCTTAACGTTGGCATCATACCCTTGTCTCAGCTTCTGGTGATAATAGGCCATATGAATCGTGGCTTTTTCCCTTCTTTCCTCGGCTAGGTCTAGGCTTCTTCCCAATAACTCGTCATTACCGTTTGGGGTAAATGAGCTAGACCTTAGTGTGGGGAAGTTGTTCTCGATTGGAAGCACAGCCTCAGCCCCATAAGTCATCGAAAAGGGGGTTTCACCGGTAGAACGTCGCGGCGTTGTCCGATATGTCCACAAGACGTGCGGGAGTTCTTCTACCCATCTCCCCTTTACCTCATCCAGTCTTTTCTTCAGCCCGTTCACGATGACCTTGTTCACGGCCTCGACTTGCCCATTTCCCTGGGGGTATGCGGGGGTGGAATATCGATTAATGATCCCAAACTCGCGGCAATACTCCCTAAAGCTCTTACTGTCGAACTGAAGACCGTTGTCGGAAACGAGTGTACGCGGAGTCCCGAAGCGGGTGATAATGTTCTTCCAGATGAATTTCTGGGCATCCACGTCCCTAATGTTGGCCAAGGGTTCAGCTTCCACCCATTTAGTGAAGTAATCAGTTCCGACTATTATGTATCGCTTGTTCCCCGCAGCTTTGGGGAATGGTCCGACAATATCAAGTCCCCATTGTGCGAACGGCCATGGGCTAGAGAGTGGGTTGAGAACCCCTTCGGGTTGGTGGATATTCGGGGCAAATCTTTGGTACTGGTCGCACTTCTTAGCGTACTCTTGGGCCTCTCTTTGCATGTTCGGCCACCAGTATCCTTGGGTGAGTGCCCTGTGTGCCAGCGACCTTCCTCCGGTGTGACTTCCACAAATTCCCTCATGTAACTCTTCAAGTAGAGACTCGGACTCTTCTGGATGTACGCAAAGTAGGTACAGTCCAGAATAGGAGCGCCGATATAGCTTGTGGTCCTCTGACAGCCAGAACCGAGGAGCGTTTCTACGTATCTTTTCGGCCTCTAGTTTTTCTTCCGGTAAGGTATCATCCTGGAGGAAGTTCTTTATGGGGTCCATCCAGCTGGGACTCTGTCTAATCTGGTGGACGTGGGCCGAGTTTCCGCGGATGGGACTCGCCTTGACTAGATCTTCAACTAGGATCATTCGTGGCAGATTATGCGCCGAGGACGTGGCAAGAGTGGCCAGCGAGTCCGCATGAGTGTTTGCACTTCGAGGGACGTGCGTCAGATTGAATGACTCAAAACTCATCTGTAGGCGTTTGACCTGTCCTAGATACTCTTGCATCCTAGCATCTCTGGCTTCCAGCTCACCCATCACTTGTCCGACAACCAATCTGGAGTCCGAGAATACTTCTACTACTCTTCCGCCCAATCTTTGAACCATTATCATCCCTTGAAGTAAGGCCTCGTATTCGGCTTCATTGTTCGTAGCCGGAAATCCGAGCCTCAGCGACTTTTCAATGGCGGCACCGTCTGGTGATATTAAAACTATCCCAACTCCAGATCCTCTCTGGTTGGCCGCGCCGTCCACGTAGACCTTCCAATGCAGGACTCCCCCTGCCGAAATGACACCAACCGATTTTCCATCCATGTCTTTCTTCTCGGTTATTGTTTCTACAGAGGGTTCAGCAAATTCCGCTACCAGGTTTGCGAGGACCTGGCCTTTGATGGAGGATCTGGGCATATATTTAATGTCAAAGGCTCCCAAAAGCGCACTCCACATGGCGATCCTTCCTGTGTAATCAGCGCTTCGAAGCACGGCTCGAAGGGGAAGCTGAGTTAGAACGATAACCGTATGCGCCTGAAAGTAATGAGGGAGCTTCCGGGTGGCATGTACTACCGCCAGAATTGCCTTTTCTAGAGGTAGGTATCGCATCTCGGCGTCATGTAATGATTTGCTCACGTAGTACACTGGTCGCTGCACCCCGTTATCATCCCGTATCAGTACCAGGCTTACGGCATGGGGAGCTACAGCAATGTATGCAAACAACACTTCGTCCGCTTCAGGGCTGGACATAATGGGGGGTCGTGATAGATATTCCTTAAGCTGCTGGAAAGCCCGAACACAGTCCTCCGACCATTCAAACCCTTTCCACTTGTTTATCAGGAGGTAAAAAGGTCGGCATCTATCTGCTGACCGCGATATGAACCGGTTTAATGCTGCAATCATACCAGTGAGCTTCTGCACTTCCTTCGGGTTCCGAGGAGCCTGTAGGCTGTTTATTGCTTTGATTTGATCGGGGCTCACTTCTATTCCCCTGTGGGTTACCATGTACCCTAGTAATCTCCCCGACCCAACCCCGAATGAACATTTGGAAGCGTTCAACCGCAACCGGTGCTCTCTTAAGATAGCGAAGATTTCTTCAAGGTCTTTCACGTGCTCGGACACCTTTTTACTCTTCACAACCATATCGTCTATGTAAACCTCAATGATCTTGCCCAGCTGTGGTTCGAACATCCGGGTCATCATCCTTTGGTAGGTTGAGCCTGCGTTCTTTAGCCCAAACGGCATCACCTTATAGTGGTAGTTTCCGATGGGCGTCATGAAAGCCGTCTTCTCCTGGTCCTCTGGCGCAAGGGGGATCTGATGATAGCCCTGGAAGGCATCCAGGAAGCTCATCCGAGGGTGACCCACGGTTGCATCCACCAACCTATCTATTCGTGGTAGGGGGAATGGGTCCTTTGGGCACGCCTTGTTCAGGTCCGTGAAGTCCACGCAGACCCTCCACTTACCTGTCTTCTTCTTTACCACCACCGTGTTTGCCAACCATTCGGGGTAAAAGACCTCTTTAATAGCCCCTGCTTTTTTCAGTTTTGCAACCTCGTCTCTCACGGCACTAGCGTGTTCCTTTGAAGGGCGTCGGGGGGGCTGCTTCTTTGGAGTGGAAGACGGGTTGACGTTAAGGTGGTGACAAATAAGACCAGGATCAACCCCTGGGGCGTCATAGGCGTCCCACTCAAACACGTCGACATTTCCTCTGAGAAATCCGATCAGTTCCTCTTTTTCTTGAGCAGGCAACTCAGAGCCGACCTGAAAAAACTTGTCCGGGTCGTTGTTGACAGCGATCTTTTCTAAACTTTCACACTTGATCTCCTCGGCTGGCTCATCCCCTTGCCCTGCCGAGGAGGCTGGTTGCTATGAGTTCTGCGGGGCCGAGGACTCGGCAACGGGCCGATGTAGGATGGCGGCAACCATACACTTTCTGGATACGGCCTGATCTTCTCGGATCTCTTCTACCTGTCCTCTGGATGGGTATTTTACTTTTTGGTGGAGTGTGGAGGTCACGGCTTCTAGGGCGTGGATCCATGGCCTGGCAACTATCGCGGTATAGGGGGAGTAAGCGTCGACCACGATAAAATTTACCTCCACCACCTCTGACCCAGTCTGCACGAGTAGCCGGATCTGCCCTTTCGGTGTAACCATCCTCCCTTCGAAGCTGAGAAGAGGGGAATCGTAAGCTGCCAAGTCCTCCGGCTTGAGGTTCAGCCCCTTGTATAGATCAGGGTACATTATTTCTACCGCACTACCTGAGTCTACTAACACCCTTCTCACATCGAAGCCTCCAATTCTTAACGTAACCACCAAGGCATCGTCGTGAGGTTGAATAGTTCCCTTCTTATCCTCGTCCGAGAATCCCAGTATCAAAGAGCTTCGCTTTTTCGACCTTTTGGGTTCCCTGTGCCTGTCCTCGGAGTAGGGCCGATCCACAGCCAATATTCTGGGGATGGGTGGCCCAGTTCTTCCTGGTGCAGCGAGGATGACATGTATCGTTCCAGTAGGGGGTCTTAAGGACACATCCTTTCGAGACTCTGGTATTGCTTGACCGGGGTGTCCGCTTGAGGGGTGTAGAAGGTGACGTAACTTCCCTTCTCGGACTAGCTGATCTAGGTGATTCCACAGATTCCTGCAATCCTCAGTGGTATGCCCATGGTCCTGATGGTAGTGACAGTATAGGTCCTGGTTACGCTTGGACGGGTCTTCGGCCATCTTCCCCGGCCATCTAAAGTAGGGCTCGTTTCTTACTTTCTCCAGCACCTGCTGTACTGGCTCCTTGAAGACGGCATTCACTGTTTGTGCGTGGCTCTGTCCAGCCTGTCGCGAGAAATCTCTCCTCGGCTGGCTAGGGTTATACCGTTCTGATCTAAAGTCATTTGCTTTGGGGGGAATGACCTTCTCCTTTCCCTTTCCTTGCAGCTGATCTTCCTCCACCCTTTTGTACTTGTCGATCCTATCCATCAGCTGATGAACGTCGGCAACTGGTTTACCAGTGAGGGATTTCCTCAAGCCATGCTCGGTGGGGAGGCCGCTTTTGAACGTGCTGATAGCCACATCATCATGGTTGTCATCTAAGTCATTATACACCTCCTCATATCTATCCGAGTACGCTTTCAGGGTTTCCCCCTCGTTTATAGACAAGGATAGTAATGAACTAAGGGGTCGAGGGACTCTGGTGTTTGTGATAAAACGGGATCAGAAAGCCTGAGTGAGCTGCTTGTAGGAGCCTATGGAATTTGTATTCAAGCTGTTAAACCACCTCATCGCCATCGATCCCAAGCTGGATGGGAAGATCTTGCACATTAGGGCTTCATTTTGGGAGTAGATTGCCATTTTCTGGTTAAACTGGCTCACGTGCTCTACCGGGTCTGCTCGACCATTATAGATGACGAACGCCGGTTGGTTGAAGCGTTGAGGCAGCTTAGCCCCTTCAATTCTATATGTGAAGGGTGATCTCGAAACCTGGTCCAGCGCCTTCTTCATAACATCGTTCCCTGAACCCTTGCTGGACGGGTTCTCATATTTCCGTACAGGGCGTGGTTCCCTCTCGTAGGAAAAGGTTTCGCTTGGGGGGGTCCTTGACCTCCGTCGGTAACTCGCATCCTCCGCATTAGAAGATTCGTCTGAGTCAGAGTGGGATTGTTTTCGCCGCACACGTCGTAACTCCCTTTTCAGGTCGTCTATTTCCCGCTGCATGGCCTGATGACTATTTCGCCTCTGGGACACATGACTACCTGTGTGAGTGTGACTCTGGCTCGTCCGGATAGTATGCACACTTTCCTCACGATTTCCCCTGCCGCCTGGGTTGGTGGGGTTATTTTGCCTCTGGGACTCGACGGGTTGTGTTTGTTGGGAGTTTGCCTGGTGAGGATTCTCCTGGAGTGGGCCTAGTTCTGCCATACTCGACCGTTGTGCCAGCTGATGCTCTAGTTCTCCCCATAGACGGCGCCAATTGTAGTTGCACGATTTTTCTGGCCCAAACCCTTTTTGATCAGGCCCTGGCCCAAAGCGCAACCCACAATAAATGTTTGTAGAGGATGGGTGAAAGAACTTAGCCTCAGTGAACCTAGTCGGCCTTGGGTATGGAGAAGGTTGGAGCAGTGATAAAAACACCAGAATGAATATTCTCCAGAAGATTTTATTTCCTAAGTGATGAATACAGTTTTTTCCGTCCCCTTCTTTTAGGGATTCTATTACATTATATAGCTCTATTATTCTTATCTGAACCTTACACTTGTTGATCATCTAAGCCCCCACTTGAGCACCTGTCCTATCAGACACCTTTATCATCCCCTTGTGAGTTGCAGTGGCCAAGGCAGTACTGTTCAGGGGTCTTTTCCTCATTAATGCGGCTAAAAGGGTGGTTGTGACACATTTAATGTGGCGGTAGCTGCTTTCCATGAGATATTTTGGGTTTTATTCTTTTTTTATGCTTGGAGGATGAGCTGCAGTGGTAGGGGCGAGATCTTGGCCTAGACTTCGTAGCATCTGAGGAGATGTTACTCCTTGGACAGGTTTCTTTTACCATAGTTGGGCTTGAATAACGTTTTTGGCTATGACTTCTCCTCGGACGTGATGCTTTTCGGACGGGCCTGTGTTTAGGTAGCCCATTGTTTTGGGCCGGGCCCCACATAATTATTAATTTGGAGTTTCACATTAACTATATTATGGGAGTATTGAATAATTTTTCATCTACATAATGCTGCTAGTAGATAAATAGTAACTTCAATCAGATTTACATTTCAATGCTTTATTTTTTATTTTTATTTATTTTTTTGAGCAGAAACGATAGTCTTTATTAATTAAGAAGCAAAACATACAATGGGGAAGAGAATGAGGGACATATGACCCCCAATTTCTCTTTTGCATCACTAGCAAACACTTGTGAAGCACGACTACATCGTTAACAAAAATAGAAAAAGGAAACAAAAGAAAAAACAACGAGACAAAAATTCAAAATCTAACTACTAAAAGAAAAGTGAATCTTCACTTGGATGTCCAAAAAACCTAAAAACTGCCAAACGACACCTTTCTGATATACATGGACATCAAAATGATGATTTTTTTTTTCTTTTTTGGTTTTTTTTTTTTTTTTTTTTTTTTTTTTTTTTTTTTTTTTCTAAGGATTGCCTTCATGACTAGCCTGATTGCCCTGCAACCTCCATCAAACCCATTGTTGACCCAACACCTTGCTCATTTTCCACAATTTTTTGTTTCTTTTCTCCCTTAACCTCCACACCCTCCCTAATCAATTTTTCTGTTTGCTTCCTTTTGTGCCCATGTTCCATATCTACAACGGAAGACTTAATGGGGTTTCCATTTGTAGACTCCTTAGCAAACTCCACTTTTTTTGGGCTATGCAAAGATTGCCTCCCACGTTTATCTTGATTACCACTTTTTTTGAGCCGGACCTTACTATTATTCCTATTTCCATGCACGTTACCATATCCAACTTTAAAACCTATTTCTAATCCCTCAAAACCCGATTTTTGCTAAGCTTGTTTTCCCATTAAGCCACGATTTAAGGTGATAGTATCTTCATCCATGACCACCACTTTAATCAAGTACGAGGAAATTACGTTAGACTCTGCTGGTACCCTGGCAGATGGACTCGCTTTTGAAAATGAAAAATCTGAACCGGTTTGGATGGCACAATCAATCTCCGAAATCAGCTCCTCAAAAACAGGAACATGATTCTTCTCAATCACGATTGAGTCCTTCTCAACTGTTCCAGCACCCTCTGACGGAGCACCGTTGACAATGCCATCCTCAGGTAGACTGTCCGATTGCACTGAAGACCACTGATTACTTTCACTTCCAATTTTTGGAACGCCCTGTTCAGTAACCCTCCATTGTGACGAAACCCGATCACCCTGTTCAGCTTGAGCATCATCGTTCCGTCGTCCTGGACTACGTCTTGCTTTGTTTGCATTCCCATGGTCTCTACAGTACCCCGCCTTCAATCACTCCCCATAAGGAAGACACCCCTGTTTTCGGTCTCCTGGAACAGAGCACTCCTTTACCTCATGACCAATCCGACCACATTGATAGCAAAGTCCACCTAAACGTTCATACTTGAAGCCAATGCAAACCTTATCTCCTTCAGGACTGACGACAACTCCTCCTCGGCATAACGGTTTATCCAACGGCAACTACACCCTTACTCTGATAAAGCGAGCTTGGTCCGACGAGAATGCCTTCAAATCAACTTCCAATACTTCTCCCAAACCACTGCCAATATCCTTGCCCACCTCTTCCACTAACAGATCAAAAGGTAAATCCCACACCTAAACCCACATCGGCATTGAAGAGAATCTAACCGAAGTTGCTGTCATACCTCGCTCCCATCTTCGTAGTACCAAAGGGTGGTCCTCAAAACTCCATGGACCATTTGCTAGCACCCATTTCAACTGACTCTCCATTGTAAACTTGAATTGAAAAAGATCATTCCCCACATCAACAATGCGTAAATCTGAGCCCATCCTCCACACAGATCGTAGCATACTCTTGGTTGCACGCTGATTTAAAACTCGTGTTGTGAGAAACCTCCCCAACAAACTGAGGGAACACTCTTCTAGCATCCTTTCCCTCTGTGAAACCCCAACCTTAATGACTTCTCCCTCATCCTCTGTCAAAGTTATACTTTGCAACTTGTCCATAAAATTCGAATCCATCATGTGAATAGGAAAAACTCTAAATAGACCTTACTGAAACTCTTAATTGGAGGCAGACACTGAGAATTAACTAATCCTCACCTAGGATGTGAGAAGAAAAGTCTCTCCCTAGAGAGAAAAATACTCACCTATCGTGAGAAGAAAAAAGAAAGAAGAAGTATTTTGTTTTTCGCCAACAACAAAGTATACATTTCAATGCTTGACTTGTCAACAACATGTTTGCCGGGTGAATTTTTTTTTGGGAATAAATTTTTTTTTTAATGATGATTGACCCAAAAAAAAAAAAAAAGTACGACAAATTGTACTCCTTCAAATTGGGTGTATTAAATTTATACCCAATTGGTCATAGTATCATATTATATCCAAATGAATATACACAATAAATAAATAATAATAAATAAAAAAATTACAAAGCTAACATAAAAGGAGGTTTAGTCCATGATTAATACAAAGAATGCTTAAAATTTATTAAACCTGAGTTAATTACGTAGAAACTTTTTTTTTTTTTTTTGTAGGTATCATAATGTTTACAAATTTTGTAAAGAATCTTGTAGTTAAACTTGTTGGCACCTTTTGATATTTTCAATTAAGTCATCTAAAGTTTAGATCTCTTTACTTCCAAAACTCCAACTATTGAATTAAATAAATAAGAAAACGTTTACAAATATTTCTTAATATATTCTCGTGCATTTGACATGTTAATTAATGCTATATTGTGCATATTGGACTTTTTTCAATGACAATACTAAGTAAATTGTTGCTCCTTAGAAAATATTTGTGATTTTAAATAATATCTTTCAAACGAATTGCTTAGATTCTTTTTCGTAGTTAAAGAGCCTTTGGGGGGCTTCAAGTGGGGATAAATATGCATGCATGCCTCTTTTTGAACCAAATGGCTAAAAAAACCGTTTTGGTCAACTCAAATGGCTTACATTTTCAAACTTCTGCATAAAAATGTATGCAGGCCTCTTTTTGTACCATACATTTGTCGCATAGTTAAGGAGGTGATTTTTATTTTGGAAACTTTTTGAAGAGAAAATACTCATATTTTGTGTCTGAAATAATCCTTATTCGCCACTAAAATTACAATATTGCTAGAACTTTTAAATTAAACAATGATTTTAATTAATTGGGAAGACTGATATGCTAAATTTTAAACTGCAAGTAGTAGATGTCTGTGGCCTATGGTCCATTGGCATTTACCCTTATACTTGAGGTTTAATTTTGAAAAATACTAGGAACATAACTTAGTGTCATAATTTTTTTCACAATTTACTGATGTGACAAGTTATAAGTGGTGGAATAAAAGTAACGGGTTCATATAGGTTTATAACTCTACTATTTATAACTCACCACATGGATAAGTTGTGAAAAAATTATAGCAAAATTTGTAGTCCTGGTATATGGTATACCCACAGATAAGTTATGAAAAAATTGTTGTAAAAGTTGCGAACTTAGCGTATTACTCTTTAATTTCAGAGTTACAAATGTAGAATCCCCTTATGTACATTAAAAAAAAAAATCATTTTGACTAAGATTCTTACAAAGGTTGACGAAGTCAGACTTTGGAATCCTATATTTTAACATGGCCAAATTCTCGTGGATGCAGAATTTAATACTAGACGCTAAATATGGTTAGCAAAATCCTCCCTATTTATCATTAGGATTGTTATTGTAACCACCATTTTTTTTTTTTTTTGATGGGTCACCAAATTTGTTTAGCATTTCCTTAAAACTTGTCCTTTATTCTTTAATTCCTGGAGGAAGCAGCATGCATAACATGTGGACATAGGGATAAATAGTTAAATACTATTACTCATCAGTCATCACCGATGCGGTTTGGAAATTCTGATATATTAGTGTTATTGAATAGCCCAGAGTGAGAGTGAGAGTGAGAGAATAGCCATTTGCAACAGTTCCTTGTTTGGTTGGTAATGAAATCCTGTGCTTTACTTTTGATTAATTTCACTACAAACCTTGATTTTTATATTATAAATTTTCTTAACACAATGAAATGTTTATAACTTTACCATTTTTTTTTTGTTTACTTTTTTGTTTCAGAAAAATTCAGGTTTTTTGAGATTAGAAGGTGTCAAAGAAAGCTAGCGCTGCAGGTTTTTATCTCCCCACAGCAAACGTACCCTTGAATTGATTTCTCTCTCGTTCCCAAAGGAAAAAGGCAGGTGTAGTTCCAAAAACACTAAATGTTAATATGGTGATGAGATTTTTCTTGGGTTTCATATCATGAATTAACCATATTTTTATAATTCTCTAGCAAAAAATCTAATTTGACTAAAATTAAAACTCTTTGTGAAAATTCATAATTAAAAATAATTAAATAAAATCTGATGTGGCTTTGTTGTTGTTCACTAAGATTTATACTGCCTTTACAAATTGGTAGTAATCAAAGAGATCAAATTTCCAATAGCTTGATCTGATGATCAAAACCGATTGGCCATGTATATGTAAAGAAACCACCTTCAAAGGAGGACTGATAATTGTGGTTTAATTCTTATTTTCTTTTCCCTTTGCCTTGTGACTATATCTTGAATGATCACAAAAATTCCTAATGTTGATCTATAGTTCCTTGTTATGCACATATTGTTACCTACTACCATAGATAACATAAAAGATGAAATTATATGATTGGGTTATGTCTAGCTGATATGAGAAATATTTGCATAAAAAGAGAAAGAGAAATAATCTAAGTTGAGAAACTAACAGATTGCCATTCTTAGGCTTTTCGCGCCCTTTATAGTGTTTAAATGTTTGAATACTAATAAAATGTTTCGCGCCTTTTACGGTATTTAAATGTTTGAAGACTAATAAAGTTTTTTTGCGCCTTAGAGCACTAGTATTGGTGGTGCTAAAAATTCCTAATGTTGATCTATAGTTCCTTGTTATGCACATATTGTTACCTACACCATAGATAACATAAAAGATGAAATTATATGATTGGGGAATGTCTAGTTGATATGAGAAATATTTGCATAAAAAGAGAGAGAGAGAAATAATCTAAGTTGAGAAACTAATAGATTGCCATTCTTAGGCTTTTCGCGCCCTTTACAGTGTTTAAATGATTGAATACTAATAAGGTGTTTCGCCTTTTACGGTATTTAAATGTTTGAAGACTAATAAAGTTTTTTTTGCACCTTAGAGCACTAGTATTGGTAGTGCTAAAAAGCTATATTGCTATTTTTAGCACCACCAAATACCAAAATGTGGCTACATTAGTAGTGCTAAAGCCATATTTTTTTACTCCACATCTCCTGTGCACAGAATATATATATATATATATATATATATAATTGTTGTGTTCACACTACTTTTTAATATAAAAAAATCTCTTTTGGTTGTGTTTGCACGGTTTTTTACTGAATTTTTTATATATTATTTTAATCAAATAGTTAAAAATATAGATCTATTTGATGTTGAGTGTATTGTAAAGTGAAAATGTAAAATAGATAAAGTAATTTTTTGTGGAGCTATATTGCTAAATTTATAGCCCCATCAATGTGGATCCTCTTATACATTATTTAAAAGTTTGCAAACTAATAAGGTTTTCCGAGCCTTTTATGTTAATGTTTGCAGACTAATAAGGTTTTTTCGCACCTTTTATGTTACTTAATGTTTGCAGATTAATAACGTTTTTAGCGCCTTTTACGTAGTTTAAATGTTTTAGTCTATCATCTTGAGGTGAATTTATTCAATGCACCGGATGTTCAAAATGTTTGCACAATTACTATTACATAATCATGCAATTCTATATAATATAGATTCTGAGTAGTCGTACTTAGGTGTTTGATTGATGTACAGTTGCAATGACATAATTTGGCATAAGAAGAGCCGAAGAGTGTGTTAGTTAAACTGGTTTTGTTCAATTATATTTGAAACAACTACTCATTAAAATACAAAAGAATTATCCTATTATGTCGAGTCGTCAAAAATTGAAGAATTAACTGCACCAAATTAGAAACGTATAAAATAACATTAGGGATGTTTGAACGTATCTTGATATTTGTGTTCCTTCAATAAGCTATTTTGGTATGTATACTTAGTTGGGATATTTTGGTATAAAAGGAAGTAAAATATTCAAATGAATCTGGGTTGTTTACCAATTTAATAGGTTGCCATCTTTAAGTGTGCCACATCTTTGTTGAAACTTGAAATTAGCATGTAGTAAAGGGAATTACAGAGATTTACAACATGTACACAACAGAAATTTACAAAAAAAACCCATTTGCACGCAATTTCTGTAACATAATCTCTCAATCCTATGAACTGTAAAACTAAAAAATGTCGTAGAAATTGTGATGAATAAACTCTAACAAAAAAAGGCATACTTTATTTCCCCCCAATACACTTCCACTTTTCCTATTTCTGTCCAATTATATATGAAACTCATAGATAGTCAATAAAATTGGACATAGAAATATATACATCGTTAGTAGTGCCACGCTTTTTACTAGATCCATTTAAAAACTGTTATTTCATAGCAAGAAACCTCAGTTCACAAGAAGTGACTCAAGTTAAGACTTGTGTGTGATGAAAGTACACACTACTCCAGATTATGAAATAACACTAGTTGTAGAAAAGAAGTTAGAAAGGGTAGAAGGAAGCATCTCTCAAGGTTTGGTTAATGTTTGGGTTTAGAAATTAATTACTTGATCGTATAAACAACCACTACTTGCATGCATAACTACTTTTCCTTATGTTAGAATATAAGTCCAATGAGCTATTGCTCTGCACCTGCTTGTACTGTACTTCTATTACTTATACAACATACATATCTTGCCTACATAGAAAGATAGTCTCCTGTACAATGTTCAACAATAATACAATAAGTCCTGAGTCTTTGACATGATATCAAAGCCAAAGCTTTGAGCTTCCGGTTTTTTCACAAGTAGGCTTTTCTATTGTCACTATTCTTTAGCTGCCCTAGCCTTCTCTTGTTCGCCTCCATAGCCATCATAAGAAGTGACCCACTATCGTCAACCAAAGCTACTTTCATTCTCAAATCCACTCCAATCGTAGTATCGTACATTAACTCGAGCAACCATACACGGAAGTTGCGAGATCAAGGAAGTTGGAATCACCCTGATATGACGTTGCATGCATCGGAGAAAGTTTTGGACTGCCTCACTACGTGTCCAAAACTTATGACCACTCGCCCATACACCCTTACAAAAAGCCTGACATACGTCCACACATGTACAACAACGTGCACACCATTTGTTAGTTCAATATCACGCCATGTCAATCCTAAGTGCATTAGGGTGCCACACAATCATGTCACATCAGCACCTACCACGTTAGCCTGCCCTAACTCGACTTGAATTTATGCTAAACTGCAATCTTAGCTTGTGTATGAATTGCGCGCAATTCCAAACTGAGATCTGGACTGGCTTGAATCGTGATCCCGAACCAGCCAGCCAGGGTTTGACCCTGACTAAGAGTTGAATTTCTCTATCTAGGTACTTTTTTACTATTTACTCGCATATTGATTTCTTTATGGCTACATTTCTCTATCCTATATTTGTCCATTTTTGCATTTGAGATTTCTTTATGGCTTAAAATGAGATCTCTCACCACATTCATGTCATCCTTACAACTACTCTCAATGGGCTCAAGCTATGTGTAACTTCCACAAATGTTGCAAAATGTGGTTTTATGTGACTAGCCAACGCAAGGCCCCTCGCTCAAAAGAGGGAGAAGTTACTATTTCCTTTGTTCTTCATCATGAAGATTGAGATGGTGCCAATCATCAAATCATCACTTGGCTCCTCCATAACACCCCGTCTCCTTTAATCAGTATAGACTTTTTGACTTCGGAGACTATATAATCGCTAGGGATGTTTGGAATATGCTTACTTCTCGGTACTCTAGATCAGTTGGCGCTTGAGAGCATAATCATATGCTCACTCTATATCGGCTCCACAAGATCCAGGCAAGCGCGTTTCAACCTTCCATAGCTACATGAGGTTTCTTTGTATTGGGTTATAGATTGTCTTTGATTAATTGATTCAATTACTCAAGTTGATCAATTAGGTTAAATTATATGCAAATCGTGAAGGCACAAACAAATCACCAAATATGCTAATATGCAGTAAAAAATAAATTGACACGGTGATTTGTTGACGAATGACAAAAACCTCTCGCAAGGCAAAACCCTTTGGTGATTTTCAGATCACTATTCCAGAGAATCCACTAATCAAGAATCAAGTGATTACAAGTATAAAGAATCTTAACACTACCTAGACTATCTCAAAATATCAAACTACAGTTGAACCTTTACTCTAATTCCCAATTGGACTTGATCTTGTAGAGACTTCTTCCTGTATGCATGAATCCTAGTATGTTTCTAATTTCCCAGCAACTGATTGATTGTTGTTGGATGCAAAGTTCTTCACTTTCAAAGCACGTTAAAGATCTGGAAGCACTGCTTGGTTATGAAATCCTAAGGTACACAAAAACGCAGTGGCTTCTCACATAGTGTATGAGTTTTCTAAATTGAGTCTTTGTGTCTTTGATAACTTTAAAATAAAGTTTTTATATGCTCTAGAGGTTTAGTGAATGAAACCCTAGCAATCCAAGTCATCATGGACCGAAATTCTGATATGAGAATTTTGGATCTGTGTAGCTCAATATACACAAGAACGCAGTAGCTTCTCACAGAGTGTATGAGTTCTCTAAGTTGAGAGTTACTCATTAAGTCTCAATAGATGCTAGTGTCAAGACTAGTGTTGAGCTTTGCCAAATTAGCTTTTCTTCACTTGTTTCTTGGTTCAATCTTCATGTTTTTAATGATACCACTTGTTTTATCTTATTAACACACTTCTTGATATCCTAAATACATTTTAGATCTACCTAATTACAAGTAAAGTGAATTTTTTCAAAGAATATGTCAATACATAAAAAATATGACCCTAACACTTTAGGATCAATTAGAAGCAGCTGAACCTATTATCAAGACACCTTCTAAGACCTAATTTATCGATGTTCATTGTGAGAAAGTACGTCTAAATTAGTTCTTGATGGGGTATTCATGAAGAGTTTGAATTCGTACTCAGCCAGCTGTTCTGTATATCTCACTCCACTACCCACTATTAAGTTTTCAGTGAATTATTCAAAGAAAGGTCCATTGACGGTCTAATCACTCTCCCTGACTCCACTTCCTATGGTTCTTTCTACTCCAATCTTTGTCACTACGGCACCTATAAACCTTGCTCCATCACAAGGACATGACAAAAAAAAAAGGTTCAATTAGAAGCTTTCCATTCGCAACTTCTATAAGGCTAAGGGGCACACCATGGACCATTGCCACATTCATGTTTATATCCTTTATAATTTTGCAACCTTGGCTAACTTTGAGCCAGTTCCACCATTGGTTGCATTATCACCTAGCCATGTTGAGTTTGCCTCATCGACTGCCCCTACCTTTGTTATAGTGGATCTATAAGCTCTTCCCAACTAGGTCATTTCTAAGCCTTCTAGTTATGCTTTTTTATGATACCGGCTAAATAATCTTTGTCGGACCATGACCTGTGCCATTCTACCTCAAAACCAATTGGTGATAAGAAAGATACACTCAAATCTTTTATGGCGTTTGACATCATACCACGCGGGCCTGTTTATAGAGTGGTTGTAGGGAGTCAAATTGTGGTCCCCCTTGAGGTGGTTGCTGCCATGTCTGAGCGCATCCCTCTTCCTAATTCAGTGGTAGAGGTTGAAGCAATGGTGTGCAGATGAGTGGTGAAGTTTACATTTGAAGTTGGTATTCAAAAAGCTATTTTTGAGGGTGATTTGTTGACAGTGATCCAAGCTTTAAACAATGGTGGTGCAAGTGAGGCCTCATATGGCAATCTGATTGACAACATTATATTTCTTGCCTCTCATCTTTCTAAAGTTGAATTTAGTCATATTAAACGGTCTTGTAATAGGGTAGCAGATGCTTCAGCTAAAAAAGCCAAAATCGGAGATGTTTTTCAGGCATGGATTGAAGACCTGCCAACTGACATTGCTCCCTTGGCTAACTTTGATGTTCATTAAGTTATTTGTATTTTGGTTTGTGTTTTTCCAATAAATGCCCAGACTTTGAGTTTGGTTTCTCATAAAAAAAAAAAAAAAATTTGTGGTCCCTCCAACAATCCCTCCCTCACAATGACACTCTTGTAACTCGAACCCATGACTATAGCTCTAATACCATTTGTCAGACTATGAGTTGTGCCATTCCACCTCAAAACCAATTGGTGATGAGGAAGACACACTTAAATCTTTTATGGCGTTTGACATCATATCACGCAAGCCTGTTTTTAGAGTGGTTATAGGGAGTCAAATTGTGGTCTTCCCAAAAATCTTGATGTTGTAATCATTTAAGTGTGCGTTTGGCATGAATTATTTTTGCCACCTTATTTTACTATTTAGCTTATTTTTGCTCCTATTCATGGGTCTCACTGCACTTTTTGTTATTATTCAAGGGTCTCACTGTACTATTTTAGCTAATTTTTACCTTTATCTACGATACTTTCACCAAAAAGTTTTCAATTTCAGTAATATAAGCGGATCCTAAATCTCAATTCTGCTATCATGGCCACACTCACCCCTATTATATTACCTACTATTCACACAACCGATGGTTCCACCATGACTATTAGTCAATTAGGTTCCATCTTTGCACCTTATTTGTCTATCTCAATTGTCTTCCAAGTTCCCCAATTAATTTCTACAAGAACACAAATCCTTCATCTTGAAGTGTCGATCAAAAATCCACTTAAGATTTTGGATACCAAACACATCATTACTTGTAATGATCATGTCATCAACCTATAACAAGATATAAAATCTAAAACTTTCTTTAAATAGAAGATCAAAGATTTTATTGAATCAGAAAAGAGTAATACAAGCAACTGATCTTAATACCCTATATATACACGACTAATATTGACTAACACCGTAATTACAGGAAATCAGTTACTAACTACGCTAATTGTACAATAGGCTTTCATTATTTACATGATAGTCTAATTATTATAAGCCACGTGTATCATAGTCGCCAAAACTATGTATGAAAACCTCATGATAAGGTATTGCCTCAATAGTCTCTAGTACATTCTTGCAAGCCCACTGGTGCTCTATATTAGACATCTTTGTTGAATGGTTGCTGCACAATTGCTCAGAACTATTGCTGTGACTGACCTTGTCTACTAGTGATGATGTTGTTATGCTTGTACTAGCATCAGTAATGCTACAAACCATCTCTTTGCTCTGCTAGCCTGCACCACTATTAGACTGTTGTCCTGCACTAGTCTTAGTAGATAAATCCTTAAGTCTTGAGCAAACTTCATTAGTTTTAACACCCCCCTCAAGAGCAAAGCTCTTGCAGTTTGTGTTTCTAATACAGTTTCTGGAAATTCAATACAAGCAGCAAAGATGTTAATCAAACCCAACTTCTTGATCAATCTGAGATAGTTGTCTACACCCAAAGCCTTAGTGAAAATATCAACTAGCTGATTTTTAGAAGCCACATGAAAAGTTTTAATTGTTCCATCTAGAACCTTGTTTCTAACAATGTGGCAATCGGCTTCTATATGCTTTGATCTCTCATGGAATACTGGATTTGCAGCTATATGTAGTGCTACCTGGTTGTCACAATACAATAAAACTGGTTTGTCATGTTTCACATGTAAGTCCTTCAATAGAAACAATAACCAAGTGACTTCACATGTTGTAGTTACCATGGATCTATATTTAGCTTCAGCTAAAGATCTTGAAACCAAATATTGTTTCTTTGAACTCCATGATACTAATGAATCCCCAAGGAAGACACAATACCCTGTAAGAGACTTTCTAGTGTTTGGACAACCTGCCCAGTTAGCATTACAATATGCCTTTAACTGTAAGTCTAAATTACAAGGAAAATACACTTCTTGACCTGGTGTTCCTTTGATATATTGCAGTATTCTATTGGCTACTTGCATGTGAGGTGCTTTGGGCTGAGCTAAAAACTGACTTAACCTATTCACAACATAGGTTATGTTAGGCCTACTCAAAGTCAAATACATCAGCTTCCCTATAAGCCTTTTATTCTGACGTGGGTTTGCTAGTAACTCTCCACTACTCTTTGACAACTTAAGTTGTTGTTCCATAGGTGACTTAACAGGCTTACAACCCATTACACCTGTTTCTTTTAGAATTTCAAGTGCAAATTTTCTTCGATTCAAGCTGATTCCCTTATTACTCCTTGCAATCTCAAGTCCCAAGAAATACTTGAGTGATCCAAGGTCTTTGATCCAAAATTTGGCATCCAAAACTGACTTCAAGGCTGCCACACAACTTGGATCATTCCCTATAATCACCATATCATCCGCATATACTAACAATGCAGTAAACAAAGGACCCTTAGCATAAACAAATAAGAAATGATCAGCTTGAGATTGAACAAAACCAAGTTGCTGAATGGTTGAAGAAAGTTTAGTATACCATTGCCTAGATGCCTGCCTTAACCCATGAAGTGACTTAACAAGCTTGCAAACAATAGGTGTAGAAGTTGAAGTTGAACTTCTCCCCTTACTGTGAAAAC
Organism: Quercus robur; assembly: GCF_932294415.1. Lineage (NCBI taxonomy): Eukaryota > Viridiplantae > Streptophyta > Magnoliopsida > Fagales > Fagaceae > Quercus > Quercus robur. Next base: position 27,210,222 of record NC_065540.1, on the reverse strand, counting down.
TAGGAGGTAAAGTCATATAAACTTCCTCATCCAAGTCTCCATGCAAGAAGGCATTATTAATGTCTAATTGATGAAGTGGCCATGATCTAGCTGCAGCCAATGCAATGAGAACTCTGACAAAAACTGTCTTGTCCACAGGTGAGAAGGTTTCAATGAAGTCAAGGCCCTCCCTTTAGGTATAACCCTTAGCAACTAATCTTGCTTTGTACCTTTCAACAGTCCCAGTCCCATCTGATTTCAACTTGATTCTATACACCCATTTGCATCCAATGGGTGTTTTTCCTGGAGGTAAACTAGTAAGTTCCCAAGTGTGGTTTTGTTCAAGAGCTTGGATTTATTATCCATTGCTTCTCTCCAAAGTGGATCTTTGACTGCTTGGAAAAAGCTTTGAGACTCTTAAGGATTGGAACTAACTGCCAATACATAGGACTGATAGCTTGGCACTAAATGAGCATAAGTAAGGCAATGAGCTATGTCATAAGGACCATCAGAAGCAGGGAGATCAGCAGAAGCACAAGAATAATCCTGCAAGTAACTTGAAGGTTTTGAAGGCCTACCTGACTTTTTAGTAGGTGTAGGTGGTGCTTCTGTTGCTGATGTAGAAGCTTGTTCTGGTATGGCAGATGTAGGAACTAAGGGAAAATGAGAAGAAAGCATGAAATTAGTATTAGGTAAAACATCAAGTGAGGAATCAAATGTCTCAAATGGTAGAGAGGAATCAATTGATTTAGGTACTGAATTAGAAACTGAAGTAGGAACTGAATTAGGCATAGAAGGAACAAAATTATTTGAGAAAGGACTTGTAGTATCTGGTATAATGGTAGGAGTAACAACAGTATCAATACCTAAGCTGGAGGAAGCATTACCTTGAAGTTCAAAATCTGAAAGAAAAGGATCAACAACGGCAGCAGTTTCACCAGCAAAAGGAAATATTTCCTCATGAAAAATTACATCCCTTGAGATAAAAACTGATTTGGTAGAGAGATCATACACTTTGTAATCTTTTACCCCAAAAGGATACCCCAAAAATACACATTTTTTAGCTTTAGGGTCAAACTTTGATCTGTTATGAGAGAGAGTAGATGCATAACATAGACATCTAAACACTCTCAAATGATCATAAGTTGACACATGACCAAAAAGGACTTCGTAAGGAGTTTTATGGGACAATGGTGAACTAGGTATTCTATTAATCAAGTATACAGCAGTCAAGACACTATGTCCCCACAAATATAAAGGTAATTTGGATTGAAACATAAGAGATCTTGTAACATTTAAGATGTGTTGGTGCTTCCTCTCAACAATGGCATTTTGTTGAAGGGTCTCAACACAACTTAATTGATGCAAAATACCTTTTTCTGCAAAGATTTTTTCATTATAAACCTAGTCCCATTATCTGTCCTCACAACCTTGACCCTTTTAGCAAATTGAGTTTCTACCATATTACAAAATTGCTCTTAAATTGATTGTGTTTCTGACTTGTGTTTTAACAAATAAACCCAAGTAGACCTAGAACAATCATCTACAATAGTTAAGAAGTATTTGCAATTATCAATATAGAAACTAAAAAGGGACCCCACAAATCACAATGCAACAAATTAAAGCAATTTTCAGAAACATGAGAACTTGTATTGAATGGTAATCTTTTCTGTTTTGCAATAGGAAAAATGTCACAATGAAAATTATCAACAAAATCATGAAGAGGCACTTTATTAAACTTCATCAAAGCCAATTTGGCATTTGACAAATGCCCCAATCTGAAATGCCAAACATGTGGCTGAACTTTATTGACTGAAAACACTACAGAAACTGAAGAGGAAATGAACTTGCTCTCTTCCAGCAGGTAAAGACTATTGTACTCTCTACCCAAACCAATTGTGCTCAAATGAGCAAGGTCCTTGATGAAACAAAAAGTTCCAAGAAAAATGAGGCAACAAAGAATTGATTTTGTCAATTGACTCACTAATATAAGATTGAAGCTAAATGAAGTAACACAGAGAACATCATATAGAATAAATGTTTCTGTAATTTTGATAGTCCCTATGTGAGTAACTAAAGCAATTTCACCATTTGGCAATTTCACATGAGTATTTAGAGGAGAGGTTATAGTAGTGAAACAAGAAATAGAATGCACCATGTGGTCAGTAGCCCCTGTGTCTATGACCCGTTCAGTGGTTGTAAACATTTCTTTATTGACTAATTTGGCAAAGAAAACAAAATTCTTCAAGTTGGGAATGAAAGGAAAACTAGAAGCCATACTTGCCATAGTCTCAAGATAGGAATTGGAAGCTGAGGGCTATGAAGTGGTGGCTGCCACACTAGCACTAGCAGGAACACCAACAAAAGAAGCAACACTAGCAACAACGGTCATCAGGCTGGGCACTCCATCACCACTGCTTATAGTAGTAGCTTGATGCTTGTCACTAGAACCAAAACTAGTGTTGAGGTAAGCCAACAATTGCTCACATTGAGCTTTTGAAATTGGACATTGAACTGATCCAGATGAAGGATTCTCAACCAAAGTTCCTTGATCATAAGATACTTGATTAGCATTTGATTTTCTTTTCTGCTTGTATTCGGGTGGATATCCATGAAGCTTATGGCACTTATCAATGGTGTGCCCAAGCATATTATAGGTGTGTACATAAAGGCCTTTCCTTTTTATTGTTTCCCTTGCTCCAATTAGCATTGCCAGCATTATTGCCCTTTGAATTCACATACATGGCAACTGAATCTGGTTTAGCTGCAAAGGATCCTCCATGTCCAATGTTCTTATGAGACTCCTCTTGAAGAACTAAGGGCCAAAATTGGAAATTAACACTATTTTCCAAACAATATAATTAGTAGGCACTGTTTTCAAACTATATATATTACTAACATCTCGAGTTTAAAAGACTTGATTTAGAGCCTATAAATTGAGTTTAAAAGACTCGATTTACAACCTATAAATCGAGTCTCAAAAACTTGATTTTCATGGTCTGATTACGTCTGATGTGGCGTTTTTTCCATGTGGTGTCCACCTGGAAATCGAGTCTCTAAGACTCGATTTATAAGCTGACCGTTGAAAAAGAACACCATTCTATGTTTAGGAAAAAAGAAAAAGAAAAAGAAGATAAGATTAAAAACATCTCTTGGCCTCTCTCTTCTCTCATCCCTCTGCTTCTCTCACATTAACAACCAACGATGACCGCAACCACCGCAAAAACACCAACAACCACCGCATCCACACAAAACAAAACAACCACCAATCTCAATGCTACCATAAGCAACCCACAAACTCACTGATCGCAACCCACGAAAACCCATTCACTGCCAAGACACCAACAACCACCTTGATCGCCACACACAGCCCAAACACCCATATATACTGTCGACCAAAAACACCCAACTCCCAAACCCACAGTTGTGAACCCACGATTGACTAACTAGCAGCCAAAATCAACTGCCGCTGCCCCTACAACAACCCCACCACCACCAAACCGATGAACCGAGTCGACTCAATGGCTAGGTTTCTGCAGTTTGTAGTCGAAACCACCACCTATCCACGTCGTCGCTGCCACCTAGCAACTCAGCATCTTTGGTCTATGCTCCTGAAATAAGAGAGAGCAGACATAGTGAAAGAAGGGAAAGAGGACTGTGAGGAGAGATGTCTGAATGATTGGGAGAAAAGAGACATAATTGTGCATTGATTTGTGATGTACAGCTTGCTCGCACTAATAATGTTTGAATAATATATACATTTTTTTTTATTGAAAAGGTAGAATTTGAATTAAAATAATGAAATAAAAGTACAAAGGTGTAAGTAAGGGTCCTGATGTGCTCTAGGGCTATACATACTAGCCTGAAACCCAGGAAAAAGAAAAAAAAAAGAAAAAAAAAAAAAAAAAAGATGTGCCACTAATGTTTGATATTCATGCAGAAATGATGTAGCCTCACAAAGGATAGCTTCTGGTCTAGGCTGGAAGTCCTTAAATGTAAAGTGTTTTGTTTTGTTTGCTAGCACATACAAATCGATGCTTAAAGAGTCGACTTATAAATCGAGTCTTAAAGACTCGATTTCCAAGTGCATGCTATGTAGAAAAAATGCCACATCAGATATGATCAGACCATGGAAACCGAGTCTTTGAGACTCAATTTATAAGCCTAAATCGAGTTTTTGAAACTCGAGATGTTAGTAATATATATAGTTTGAAAACAGTACCTACTAATTATATTATTTGATAAACAGTGTTAATTTCCAATTTTGGCCAAGAACTAAGGCATATACTTTGCTCATTGAGGGAAAAGGCTCATACATCAGAATTTGAGATTTTATAGTCTCAAAATTTTCATTCAATCCCATCAAAAACATCATCATACAGGCTTTATCATAAGTAGCACTTAGGGTTTTCATTGCTCCACAACTACATTTTGGTAATGGCTCAAGATTCAACAATTGATCCCATAATCTCTTAAATTTTGTGAAATATTCAGTTACTGTCAACTGATTTTGAGAGATGTGAGAAATCTCCCTTTGAAGATTATAGATTTTAGGACCATTGCCTTGTGAAAACAAGTTTTTCAATTCAATCCACATATCTCTAGCAGTTTCACAATAGATTATACTACTAGATACATCAACATGCATTGAATTGATGAGCCAAGAAAGTACCATTGTGTTACAGCTTTGCCAGTCTTCATAGAGAGGAGATTCTGGATCAGGCATAGGAATCTTGCCATTGATGAACCCTATCTTCTTCTTGGCAGTGAGAGCCAAAATCATAGCCCTTGACCAAGAATGATAATTTCTCATTCCAAGCAATGGCTATGTTACCAAAACACTACCTGGATTCTCACTCGAACTGAGAAAGTATGGATTTGGAGGAATTGATTGTTTGTGGTTGAAATTGGCTGAGAAGTATGGTTGTTAACTAGATCAGATTGGTTGCTTGAATTAGGGGACGCCATTGTTGAACCTTTGTGCTCTGATACCATATAAAACCTAGAACTTTCTCTAAATAGAAGATCAGAGATTTTATTGAATCAGAAAAAGAGTAATACAAGCAACTGATCTTAATACATAAAAGCTACCCTATATATACACGACTGATATTGACTAACACCATAATTACAGGAAATCAATTACTAAGTATGCTAATTGTACAATAGGCTCTCATTATTTACATGACAGTCTAATTATTATAAGCCACGTGTATCATAGTCTCCAAAACTATGTATGAAAACCTCATGATAAGGTACTACCTCAATACTCTCTAGTACATCCTTGCAAGCCCACTGGTGCTCTGTATCAGACATCTCTTTTGAATGGTTGCTGCACAATTGTTCAAAACTATTGCTGTGACTGACCTTGTCTACTAGTGATGATGCTGCTATGCTTGTACTAGCATCAGTAATGCTACAAACCATCTCTTTGCTTTGTTGGCCTGCACCACTATTAGACTGCTGTCCTGCACTAGTCTTAGCAGATAAATCCTTAAGTCTTGAGCGAACTTCATCAGTTTTAACATAAGAGAATGTTGATAAATAATCTAAGCATCAAAAGAACTGAGCTGAGTAGATGGAACTAGTCAACAAACCATGTTGGGAGATGTTAGAGCTAATCTTGGCAAACCATTCTCATAGAGCTTGCTTGAATCCGTCGAGTACTTGACGTAGTTAACACACTTTATGAGAGAACCTTGGAGGATGAAAGCATCCTGGAGGGAATTGCATGTAGGCTTCCATTATGCTTTCTCCATCAAGGAAGGCTTTTTTTCACATCCATATAAAATAATGGCCATTTGCCAGAGGCAAATACCCCAAATAAGTGTGCAAACAGAGGAAAGACCAGTAACTGAGGCTAATGTAATGTCTCTTCATAGTTAATTCCATACTCCTAAGTGAATCTCTTGGCCACTAGATAGCCTTATAATGATCAACAGTGTCATTCAAACGAGTCTTGATCATATACACCCATTTGCAACCTAGAACATATTTGCCAACTAGAGGTTAACATATCCCAAGTCCCTATTTTAGGTAGTGAATCCAATTTTTCCTTTATAGCTTTCTGTCATAGTAGGTTAGAAAAAGCCTCACAGGAGGTGTGAGGTTCTTGAAGAGAGGCAAGGGCAAAAAAGCAATGAAAGTAACAAAGGTGAGAAGGAAGAGTTCTTACTTGATGAGAGTGATGAGGCTTAAGAATAGGAGTGTTGGTAGGATCCTTAGTTGGGGAAGAGGAAGATGATTCGTCGAAGAGTTGTTTAGATTGCCACAATGACATCTTCCACGGGTGTACCAAGCATATTGGCATTAATTGTCACTCCATTCGTCACCATCTAATTCTAGATACATCACCGCATACCCTTGGTGCGATGGTCACTCCATAAGTATAAGTACTTGTGGGGTGTGGGGGGCAAGGGCCGGGATTCAAGTCTCCAGAAAGGAGCTTTACACATATATACACTTAGATTAGGCTAAAGTAGAAGTTTTATCTTGTATCAAAAAAAAAAAAAAAAAAAAAATTCTAGATACAATACAACTGTAGTTTGTCTCCTCACAAGGTTAGTTATCTGATATCTTCACCAAGCCTCCTCTATCAAGACGTTTTCGTGAGTTGGCTTCCAAAATCAAGTTGATCTCACCTCATCCAACATAAGTTTGAGGAGGTTGTTAGAATTTATGCCCAATAAGCTTAGTGTACTATTGTACTGCATTTTTATTACTTTTACAATACACATATTACCTATATAAATGACAGTATAAGGCTTCAGCCTTTAACACTAACAAACAAAATTAATGGTTATTTTTTATATTATAAATATCTCTATTGCATATTGTTCTAACAATCAAGACAGTAAAATTGGAAGACACAAGACATTTACGAACATTCATGCAAGACGCCTTCTCATATAGCAAATGACAAGTGGCTTGACCAGTTTTTAATTTGTTGATATGCAAGGCTGTCCATATGATAACGAAACATATATATTATCAAATGGTTTGGCTTCATTTTAAAGAAAAGTCAACTGTAAAAATTTATTGCTTTTCTTTTACTTTTTTTTATTTCTAACATTGGCTCGAAATGTCATTAGCACAGCAAGACAGAAAGAGTGTGAGATTGAATAATTTATCACAAAATGCTCTTTTAGTTATTGAACTTCTTTTTTGCAGGTATTTATTATGGGATCGTTACACACAGATGATGATGACTACTATTTTGCCCACAGTCCGGCTTCTTGTTCTTTGTCAGCTTTTTCAACAGCTTCTCAATTTGGGGATTCAACCCTAGGGAACTTGAATGACATTATTAGTGACTCAAGCCAAATCCATTGTTCATCTCCATCCATGCAGTCAAATTCTACTGCCGAGGCTCATAAGAGTTTTGATTTTCTCAGCAACTTTCCTAATGAAAATCAACTTCCAGCTGCATTATCCGAGAATCTCTTACCAGCTGCAGAAATGTCACCAACACCTCTGAATTCCTCCATGGATGTTCATTGTAGCAACTACCAAGAACTCTCTAACTATTCACAATCATCACTATTGCCTGTGGGAAGTGAAAATAATTGGAGTAATGAAGTTAATGACGGTCTTAGTAATGTTGAAGTGAACCAAACAAGGTTATCACTTTTTGATGCATGATTTATCTTATCTTTTTTTTTTTTTTTGGGGTCTTTTTTTCATGTAGTGAATTAACAATTGTTTTGCTAGCAGTTTCAATGATATTAGTGGAGAGAATGGCTATCAAAATGGCAAAAAAATTCCTCAAGGACAAGGAGGTCGCAGAGGACATCGTAGAAGACCTAATCGCTCACTAAGTGAGAGAGGCTCAATCTACCGAGGAGTTAGTAGGTGCGTTTGTCTAACCCTAAATTTTTTGGATAAAAACTCACGTTAAATATTACAAGTTAATTTTTTTTACAGAATTATATATGCAATTAAAATAAAAATAGAAAAGATAACAATGAATATGATACAGGTATACTGCACGTTTTGAAGCATTTCTATGGGATAATACTGATCCAGAAGAGAAATCAAAAACAGGTTGCCAAGAAGATATAATTATCATTCTCTTGTGTTTATTTAGTAACATCTATTGCTACATGTACGATTCATTCTCTAAATTACTGATCTTTTTTTCTTTTGCTCTCCTGCTTTTTCCTCTGACTCTTGAAGTTTATGTTGGTAAGTAAATCTTTCAAATAATATTTTAGTTCTACATCTCAAAATAAATAAAATAGTATTCCAATGTCCTTTACTTTATATCTATCCTTTTGGAAAGAACAAGTAGAAAAAAAAATTAAATTAAAAAAAAAAAGAGAGAAAAAACACTATATATAGAATTGTAGATATGCAAGTAGACTTCCGGAAGCAAAGAGGTGTATCCAAGTGTATACTTCGGTATTAGAATTTTATTTATCGATAGCGGAAGGTAACATAATATATTTTTCTCCTTTTTGTTTTTTTTTAATATAAAATTTGATAATTATTAATATGTATTTATTATTATTTTATATTCACATATTAAACTATATATTTAGTATTATGCAATTATTATGTTACTTGTAACATTTAAAGAAAATATGATATACCAAGATTTTAATGCAGAGTTTAAATATAGAATATAATTTAAATATGTATTAAAATAATGAAGTGTAAAATCATGAGGTCTTAAAAGTTTATGTAACATGATATTATAAGGTCAACAAAAAGTCAAATATTTTCAGTTTTATATATATTATAGATATGTTTCTTTTTAGTAAAAAATAATAATTGAATCTATTAACCCGGCCCACACAAAAAATAGGTAGTAGGAAGACAAGCTCATGTTATACTCAGATTCTAATTTTGACCTAACCAAACCTATTTACCAAGGTTCTATCGTAAACATTAAATTTTTTTTTATTGACTCATTTTTAATATATATTTAAATTTTAAAGTTATATTATATTTTCTCTTTATCAAATATGTTATATTTTGATCTAAGAATATATATAACTGAGAGTTTGAATGAGCTTAATTCTTTTAGATTTTTAATTTAACAACTTTTAAAGCCTTCTAATTTTTAAATACTATACTTTTGCCAAATTTCATCAAATAAATAAATAAGTTTATAGCAAAAACCTAATCTAAATGCACATTTAATTATTTTTATAGGTAATTTTGATTTATCATGTTTCATGTGTAAATTTATACATGTTTTCTTTTCTTTCCTTTTTTTTTTTGGTTTTTTTGGTTTTTTTTTGGTGTGAGTGTGTGAAATTATTAGACTAGTAGACTATTATAATTAATTACGTGACTATTAACTTAATGACTTATATATTATTCAACTATTATATTTCAGTTTTTTCTTTATTTGTTTTATTTCTTTGTTAAAATAAATGTAAAAATAAAAAATAAAATAAAAAAGAGGTTCCACTATGTTAAGGTTTTTCTTGTATAAACGGGAGAAAATAGGGGCCATACATACCAGGTTGACCCAACCTACAAAAGGAGAAAGTATACCATGTTTTGGTAATACTAACTCAGCATTTGTTTTGGTATTTCATATCCAATAAATGAGTGACATTTGTTTTAAAAAACCACATCAGCCTACTCCAATAAATTAATCACAATCTTTTATACTATCAGGAAGATAAATTAATCATTTATTGGAGTAGTCTGATGTAGTTTTTTTGAAACAGGTATCACTCATTTATTGGGTAGGAAATACCAAAACAGATATTGAGTTGGTATTACCGAAACATGATATACTTTCTCCTACAAGAGACCAATAGTAAACATTATAGGAATAGAAACACATTTTAGTTTGATAAGTTTCCAATCATAGGAATACTTGATTTGATATGTACCTAATTAGGTCAAATCAAAACCTATCAAAATTTGGAAATAAATGGAAGTGCGATTCCATCCAAAAAAAAAAAAAAAAAAGCGTCATAGAAGTTTTCTCAAAACTTACTAACACCTAACCTACTTACTGCCTAGCATGTGCACACAAATTTCTCAAAAAATTTAAAAAAATAATAATAATGTTGTATATCAATTTAAAAAGTTTCTCAATTCTTCATTATGTTTCACAGGTGGATTTCACAACGAAGAGGATGCAGCTAGGGCTTATGATTTGGCTGCTCTTAAGTTATGGGGCAAGACTGCACCAATAAATTTTCCTGTATGTATTTCATCAAAGGATCGAACCTAAAATTTACATTTCATCTTTGAGATTTTTCTTTTAATAGTTTTGCTATATATATTATCGTAGTTGAGTGACTACAAGAAGGATTTGGAGGAGATGCAGTCCATGACAAAGAATGAATATTTGCAAAACCTTAGAAGGTGAGAGTTGTAATTAATGTGTGTTTCTAATGGAAGTATATAAATGACTTGATGTCCCTAGAAGGAATCATAAAAAGAAAAAAACCTATGTTTATAATTTTTTCTTCCCTTCTATCCCCCCTTTCTCCAAACATGTCTATTTTATAAGTTGGATTCAGCCGCTTTATAAAAGCAAAATGACATGCATTTTAAATTAATTGGGACAAATCTGTTCACTGGTGACAAACTTAGAATTAAGATCAAAGACATTCTTTTCTCATTACAACACTTGGGCATGTTAATTAGTAACTTTGACTTCTTCTTTTTTTTTGCATGATGGTTATTAAACATGACAAATTTCAGGAAGAGTAGAGGCTTCGCGAAGGGAACATCAATTTTCCGTGGAGTTTCAAGGTATCATAACTCTCCCTCCCCACCCCCCCCACCCCCTCTCTCTCTCTCTCTCTCTCTCTCTCTCTCTCTCTCTCTCTCACGGCTATACTTTGGAACAGGAACTCTGACAATAAAAAATGGCAAGCCAAGTTGGGGAAAGGAAAAGGAGTGAAAGGCTTATATATAGGAACATTTGGTAAGTCCTATTACTATTGAATCACTCATTTGATTATATCATGATTAGATGCTCAAAAATAACATCTTTGTCAATGAAAATGATAGATTTTGTAATAGTATTTTTTTCACCTTAAACTTGCTATTAATATTACGGAGAAATACATGTTGCCTCGAGATTAAGCCTACCATCAATTTACCTCAAATTTTTGATATGTTACAATTAAGTAATACACCACCTCACGTCAGCATTGCCGCTCGCCCTATCTTCTTAAAGAAATCTTTTTTCTTACAATGCTTCCATCCCTTCCCTTTCTCATCCACCAATATGTCTATTTCTTTACAATTACACCACATAATGGCCAGATTAGCTACTATTACGGTACACAAACCACAAAATAGCCACACAAACAAAATTCCAGCCACCATCCAATCTAAAACCATTACATGAATTCCAAAAAGCTATCAACTTCAAAATTACAATAAAAACATTCTAGAGAATCATCATGCAATCTGACTACCACCCAATCTAAACATGAAATATCCAAGATCAAAAAACCCAGCAAAACCCTAAAATTCTCAATAAAAAACATCCGGCAAGCCCTTCCACCATATATTGTGAATAAATTCATTGTGCCATCCTGGGGTGACTTTTTCTCTCTGCTTATATTTTCTTGGATTTTTTAATCAAGTTATGATGGTTCATAGTTGATAGGCATTATGGTAGATGTATTTATGTGTTATGAAATATATTTGAGTCAACTATGGGTGTGCATGTGCATTTGGGTGACATTGATTGGTTGCCAATTGTTAGCTTAAATGTTTAAATTCATTGTTTCCTAAGACTTTAAACTTTTGGGATAATCAATATTAAATGTCATGGTTTTAGGGCTCAAGGTGGCATTTGGGGTGTTTAATTGTAGTCGAGAACCATTGATTTTCTAGGGTTTTTGTGTGGTGGGTTCTTTGATTTGTTAGTAGTAATTAGGTGTTGGGTGTTTCTATAAGTATGTTCAATAATGATTTGGACGCCAATGGTCAATGGTCAAAAGGGAGTTTTAGGTTTGGTTGTTGCAGATTTGCAGGGTATTTAGGTGTGAGTTTGTTTGGGTTTTTTTAGTGGTTTTGTGTGGGTAGGAGTGTTAGGTGGTGGTGATGTGGTGGTGGAGGTGCTATTGCGTGGTGAACTTAGGTTGGGCAAATTTGGGAGGTTGGTGGTGTCATCCACTTATCCTAAAGAGAGAGATAAAGAAAGAAGAAATATAGCAAATAAATGGGAAATGGCTATTTCCATCTTTTACATAATTTTCAGTCAGTTTGGTGAAAATATAATATATATATATATATATATATATAGTTGGGTTCAAATTACACCTAGTGTAACTCTAAGTAATGTTACACCACCCAATAACTTGTTAATGAATTTATATTTTGAAAATTCCGTCGTTGGATTACATGTTCTATATGTTTTAAACATACATGCCAATTTTCATACCAATTGGATATTATTTACTATTTAATCCATAAACTCATATTTTATGCATTATTTTAAACTACAAAAACTCGAATTTATACAATTGATAGATGACATGACTATTGATATTTGATCATCTTGAAATTTTGCAAGCATGGAGAATATACAAAAATAATGTAATCCAACAGTTGATTTGTTAAAATTCACATCCAATTAAAAATTATTGATTGGTGCAATATTACTTAGAGTTATACTAGGTGTAACTTGAACTCAACCCATATATATATATATATATATATTGTTTTTTTCATATATAATGTTTTAGTTTAATGTACAAGAGGGTTTAGTGTAACATGTCAAAAGTTTATCATACATTTTTTTTTCTTGCCCTTAATATTATCATACATTTTTTCAATCTAAGAACTAGTTACCTCAAATTTAATGGCCTAACCAAAACTATGACTGATATATCTTGCTATATGTACAAAAAATTAGATACTGAAGAAGAAGCAGCTAAAGCTTATGATGTTGCAAGCATAAGATTGAAAGGAGTGAGAGCAGTTACCAATTTTGATTTGAGCAACTACAATGTCAAAGACATAACTGAAAGTGCAAGGCTTCCAATTGGCAAGGGTGCTTCGAAGTTGATAAAGAAGACTCCAGTTGAGGACGTTCTTTTGAAGAAAACAAATACTAGAAATACCCCCAGATACTACCTACAGTTTGGAAGTTCAAGTAGCTCTCAACCCAACTCAATGAAGAAACCATTTGAACTGTTTCAATCCTTTACAGCCAGAAAGAACCATCTTGTTGAGTTTCCGCAGAACTACAACACCACCAACCAAGTCCTGCATCAGAACCCTAGCTCCTCCTATCTTAATGCTACTCATGGATTACCTAGAATTGGTAAAGAGGATGGAACCCATGAAAATTTAAGTGTGGGCAATAATTTCGAATTGCCCATTAATGGTGTTTCAGATGGGCACTTGGCATGGAGGGATACTAATGAACATATTAATCAGGTTCAATTTCAAAGCCCTAATTTCCCCCCCAATGTCTACCAAAATCCTAACTATCAAAACCCTAATTTCCTTCATGAGTCAATGAATGTTGAAAGTGGCTTAGAGAGTGATGGATTCATAAGTGGTTACCTTAATGGAGAATTTCCAATGACTGAGGTGTTCGATGGAAATGCAATGTTGACAAAAACTGTTGATAGTGCTATTGGCTATGGGGGGTTTCAACAGATGGAGTCATTACAAAATTTTCAATTTCATCAAGACAGAAATGTTACCAACCATTGCCAGAATCAAAACTCAATCTCTTTCCCTCTTGGTGGAATCCAAAACCTTGAGTCTCAAACATTAATTCCTGACTTTGGTCATGATTTTACTGGTGTTCAAGGGGACAACAATGCAAATTTTTGTACCATTGTAGGGGAACTTCCAAGTAGTGGGGTTTCAAGGGGGAGTTTGGCAGTGATGGGGACTAACAAGAATTATACAAATGATAGCATTGGTGGATTTCTAGTTGAAGGACCAATTTTGGAGCACAACTCGACACAACAAGGTATTGAAAATGGTGAATTGGGTGAAGACTCAGGGCAGGACAATCAAGAATTTGAAATTCCTTCAAGCTGGATGGATGGAGATTTTCTAGATGAGTTCCCTCTCTTCTAATGCATGATAGGACTAACTATGCCAGGATTAAAAAAAAAAAAAAAAAACTAGTTCATAAAGTAAATTCTAAATATAAACATTCATAACTTGAAATAGATTTTAGTGTTTTGCTGGGAGACTTATATGATTTAGAGTAATCTAATCAAAGGTTGCTTGATGAACGAAGCAAACAAAGTTTTATAAACAATATGACCATGGACAAAGGTGGTTGCTTTTATATATTATGTTTTTCTGTCTTCTATTTATTATAATGTTTCTATGTCTTTGTTGTAACTTGGAAATGGAGCCGTCGAAAACGTTGTCAAATACCATGTTGGTGCTGCCTGAAACACCGCACTGCTTTTGAAAGATGCAATTGATTTAGAAAGAGGAGACCAAATTCCTTCATTTAGTGAGGAATGCTTTGGTTGCTTTACAAGCACCATTTTTTCCCTTTACAAATAGAAAGAAAAATTGGATGATTAAGGATTAAAAAACAATAAGAAGTGCATTAAAAAAAGGATCTTTAGGCAAAGATCAATCTCAAAATTTCTATATTTCAAAACAGTATTTTTAATATCTAAAACTATAAGAGAATTTTCCTGTTTCAACTAGATTTTTATGTGATTAAAAAATAACGTCATTTTGAAGATTTAAGAATTAATGGTAATGATCTGTTTTCCAATTTGAAATTTTCTCTAAATGAATTTGTTTTTATATTTCTCTTTCTAAGTAGTCCACGCACTAAGCAAATGTGAAATGGCTCTAAAGGCCAGAATGTTCGGAGCTATTTTTCACATCTTTGTTTGGTCATTTGATAGTCTTGAAATAATAAACAATGGTTTAGTGAGTAATATCTACTGTCTTAAAGCAATTAAAGATTCACTTGAGCGTCTTCGATGATGTTTTCTGCAGCATCGACTGAGTCTCCGACTGCATCTCAAACCAACAGTGAGTTTGGATTTGAATATATAAATATATATATATATATATTTATATATATTTTTGATGGTATTGTGCGTGAATATTTTGATCACATTATAAAGAAAAATTCTTAGCTTATATTTTAGTAGCAATATAAACTATATATATATATATATATATATATATATATTTGATGGTATTGTGCGTGAATATTGTGATCACATTATAAAGAAAAATTCTTAGCTTATATTTTAGTAGCAATATAAACTTATATATTAGTAGACACACAAAAAATGCACAATGTTATATATATTTGCAAAAAGTTTACAATATTGTATAATATTTGCAAATGTGTAGAACATTATACACATTTTGTATGTCAAAAATGTAAGTTTACATTACAATTGAGAGCTACCTACCCTTGGTGGATGGAGGTGCCCTTTAACTCAAGGGCAAGGGGCAAGCTAAGATGGACTCCCCTTATACTAGAGTAGCAAGACCCTATGTCATTTGGGTCAAACCAACAACCAACTCTCCTACCTAGCCAGTTCCAATATTATATTAAACGACTTTAATGCCCCAACTTAGTAGAGTGTAAACCTAATATAAATAGGGTATTAATGAGAGTGATTATGTGTAGTAGTTTCTATTTAGAAGAGGGTGATGATCATCACATATCCTTGGTGTGATGATCACTTCACAAATATAAGTGTTTGTGGAGTACAGGTAATAAGGGCTAATTTTTAAGTTTCCATAAAAGAGTTTCACACATATCCATTTAAATTAGGTTAAAGTAGAATTTCTATCTGGTATCAAAAAAGAAAAGGATGATAGAGCTGGGTTTTTGAAAATTTGCTTGCCCATTATCTCGTTTTTTGGTACAATGGGCTTTGAAGGCTTACTCTGTCCAACCAAACCATTTATCCTGCTTCAAAATAGACGTGGATTTCAAGTATTTACGAACCCATTGACTAGTTTTTTGTAAAAAAGAGGTACGGGATTAGGTGTTGTCCTGATAACAAGCCCACTTGCTTCTTTGTCTAGCAAATAAACAATCTCTTAGGCATTTTCTACTTAATTACACAATTTGTGTATAAAAGGAAAATGATTGTGAGATCCAACCAGTGAGAAGAGAGAGAGAGACCATGAAATCATCATAAAGTCCTATTGGTATATAGTAAAAATTCATTGGATGTACAAGTACAACCTGAGTAATTGCAGGTCATAAACCTTGACTTGCAAGTCATATTTCTTATATATAAAAAGCGGCAATGCCGCTACAGTGATTTAATACTGTGCATTCAGTGTTAATCACTGTTTATTTATTGTTCACCTACAGTGAAATTTTCGTGAGGCACTTGTCTTTTTTTTTTTCTTTTTTCTTCATTCTTCCGTTTGTTTTTTTTCCCCCCCTTTTATATATATTGTTATACTGACACAATAAATTTCACAATATTTTCACAATTATTAAAATGTCAATTTCTTATAAGTCAAAATAAAATATGAAATTGTGACCAACCACAACTGAAAATAAATGTTTTGTGAAAAGCCGCAATGTCGCTATAGTATTTTAGCAATGTTCATTCAGTGTTTTTGCATTGTTCATCTACAGTGTCATTTTGGTGAGCCACGTTGTCTTTTTTTTTTTTTTTTTTTTTTTTTGAATAGTAGCTACAATTCCAAGAGGCGCGATAGCTACAGTAGCTACATTTTTTTTTTCCCCGTCTTTTGTTTGTACATTTTTTTCTTATATATAAAAAGCGGCAATGCCGCTACAGTGATTTAACACTGTGCATTCAGTGTTAAATCACTGTTTATTCACTGTTCGCCTACAGTGAAATTTTCGTGAGGCACTTGTCTTCTTTTTTTTTTTTTTTCTTCAGTCTTCTGTTCTTTTTTTTTTTCCCCCTTTTATATATACTGTTATACTGACACAACAAATTTTACAATATTTTCACAATTATTGAAGTGTCAATTTCTTATAAGTCAAAATAAAATAATAAAATATGAAATTGTGATCAACTACAACTGAAAATAAATGTTTTGTGAAAAGCCGCAATGCCACTACAGTATTTTAGCAATGTTCATTCAGTGTTTTTGCATTGTTCATCTACAGTGTCATTTTGGTAAGCCACTTTGTCTTTTTTTTTTTTTTTTTTTTTTTAACAGTAGCTACAGTTCCAAGAGGCGCTGTAGCTACAGTAGCTACTGTAAGGTTGAATTTATTCAACCATCTAATTGGCTTTATTCCGTGCCAAATTTGCTTGTAATTCAGCATTTAGTAACCCTGTATTTAGGTGGGATTGTTGTAAGGGTAGTGAGTGAGATAGTGTGAAGATTGCTCAAGAGTGTGCAAGAAAACAGAGAGTCGCGGCTGGGACTCGCGACTGGACTCGCGGCTTCAACCCGCCAGAATCTGCACACGTGCCAAGCATGCTGGAAGATGAACAGTCATGCTAGCTGGAGCACTACAGGACAAAACAGGACAACTGGCCATACGGTTAACTCGCGACTGGAACTCGCGACTTAGTCAAGCCGCGAGGTCAAGCCGCGAGCCACCCCTGTTTTGGAAAAACCTGACGTTTCGCATTCCACTCCTCTTCAGTATAAATACCCTTTTAACCCACGATTGAAAGAGAGTTTCCAGAGAGAATTTTGAGAGAGAAACCCTAAAGAAAAACCAGATTGTTTTACCCACAATCTCTACCTTAGAGTCTCATCAAAATCCCTCACTCTCTTCCTCTCCATTGTCAAATCCTTGAGAGGCCTTTATACCAAACCTGGTTCTCACCATTATCATCTCTGTGAGACAGTCGTTTGGAGTTCTGGGAAGCAGTTAGGAAGGAGCCAATCTTTATTGGTTGATGCTACGGTGAAGTAGCGGAATCCGGAAAGCTAGAAAAGAAAAAGGTTCGGCGCAACCTCGTTGGAGCAAGAAGCTTGGAGGGCTTAGGTGCATTGGGTAGATTAGGCTTGGAGGGTCTATTGCTGTCCTTGTATCCCAACTGTATTTTCTAGTGGATTGATTACCGCTTGGAGGGCGGCGGAGAGGTTTTTCGCCGAGGTCTTCGGTTTCCTCTTCGATAACATATCTGGTGTTATCGCTGTGTTTGCATCTTCCTTCCTCTCTATCTCTGCCTTTACATTATCTGCTGTGGTTTATTTTGTTGTGGCTTAGATAGTTGTTTAATCAATACCATGTTATAGCATATGTTAAGTTTCCGCACACTATTGTTTAACATATTGCGTGTGTTGATTAAATTGGTTTTTGGGGGTCTAAACGTTCAAAAGTGTTTTTGTACACGTTTTTGAACTTTCAATTGGTATCAGAGCGGGTACACATCTGTTTGGTTTTATTACCATTGTGTGATCCTTGACTCCCTTTCTTTTTGAGATGGATAGGTCTCAATCCCTTAATGCACCTCCATATTTTGATGGAAGTAACTATGCATTTTGGAAGGTTCGTATGAGAGCCTTTTTATGCTCCATTGATGAATCCGTGTGGGATGCTGTTGAGATGGGTTGGACCAAACCTGAAGCAGCCAAATCCACATGGGATAAGGCAGCACTTACTGCATCTAATGCTAACAGTAAAGCACTAAATGCTATTTTCTGTGGTGTGTCTCCAGATGAATTTCACAGGATTTCTCACATTACTATTGCAAAAGATGCATGGGAGATTCTGGAAACAACTTATGAAGGCACGAAGAAGGTGAAAGATACCAAGTTACAAATGCTGACCACTCGGTTTGAGGAGCTCAAGATGAGTGAGGATGAGTCTTTCGACTCATTCTATGGGAAGTTAAATGAAGTGGTTGTCAGCAAGTTTAACTTGGGGGAGAAGATGGAGGATTCTAAGATTGTAAGGAAGATCCTTCGATCATTGCCGGAAAGCTTCCGTGCCAAAGTGACAGCCATTGAAGAGAGCAAGGATCTTGACGACATCAAGGTGCAGGAGCTGGTTGGTTCTTTACAGACCTATGAAATGTCGCTGCCAAATCAACGGAAGGGTAAATCCATTGCTCTAAAGACCGTTAATGAGAAGGTGGAAGATCAAGGCTCGTCAGGAGAAGATATGGTTGACAAGGATGTAGCCTATCTTGTTAAAAATTTCAAGAAGTTTTTGAAATTCAAAAACAATGGAAAATTTGATGATAAGAGAAATTTCCAAAATTCTGGAAGGGAGAAGAGGGATTTCAAGAGGAAAGATGGAAAAGAATCCCAATCCACACAAGGTGTTACTTGTTTTGAATGCAACGGGCATGGACACTTCAAGAGGGAATGTCCTAACTATTTGAAATCAAAAGGCAAGGTGTACGCCACGACTTTGAGTGATTCAGATTCGTCCGACTCAGAATCTGAGGAGAGCTGTGATGGAGAAGGGAACTACTCAGCTTTCATGACTATTGCTCATGTTGAGTCTTCGGATGAATTGAATTTGCTTGTTCAAGACCTTGGAGAACATAGTGAGGATGACTCACTAGGAATTGTTGAAGAATCAGAAGCTGAAGAAGAAGAAAGCACAGCTACTCTTCAAGAAAATTACAATTCACTGTTGGAGAAATCTGGTGAATACACAAGGGTGGCCAAGGCTGCAGTGAGAAAGATGAAGAAGGCTGAGGAGGACTACAAAAGTCTCCTAATCCGGTATAGGGAGGCCAAATGCGAGATTGAAACCCTTAATGGTGAGCTGTCCGAAGCCTACACTAAAGTGAGATTCCTTGAGAATGAGGTTGTTCAAGCAAATGCAAAAATAGAGAGGGTCACCACCAAGAAGCTTGATGATGTTATATCATCTCAAAAGAGCTTCTCAGACAAATCCGGACTGGGATATACCGGAGGAAGTAGCTCAACTGGAAATGTCACTAAAGAAGTGAAGTTTGTGAAGTCCAAAGATCCAGTTGTAGCTGACTCTACTAGTGTGAACCTCGAGGTGGAGGAGAAGAAGAATGTGGTGGACCATCGGATGCTGAATCATCATAATCAGTATGTGGGCAGGTCTGAGTCTCGTGCCAAGTCACGTCCTCGACCACAAAGAGGTCCTAGAGGAATGTATGTGTGCCATTACTGTGGACTTCAAGGGCACACTCGACCAAATTGCCAAAAGCTGAGAGCAAAGAACAGTGCTACTCCTCAAAGGTCAGGAGGACCAAGAGTTGATAGGAGAACGTGGGCAGGGGATCAACCTAGAGAGCAAAACGGAGATCCCGGAATGATGAACGTGATGAAGATGATTGGTGCATTCACCAACTGCTTGGAAAGCTTCTCACGAAGGTTTGAAAGCCCTAACTCCCGTACCCAATCCTCTTCTAAGGAAATCACCCCAAACGCAAGTGTCGTGTGGGTGAAAAGGGGTACTCATGCATAAGCATTACAACATATCCATGCATTAATACTTCCTATGCTTTGTGACTATGTTTGTTTGGTATGCTTGTTGTTTTTGATTTTGGTTGTTTGTTTGTGGATATTTCTTAATTGTGTTTTATCATTCTTTTTGTTTCTTAAGTCAAAAATCCAAAAATTACATAAACATTTGAAAATCAAAAGGGCTTGATTGACTTTGTTGAGTTTTTGTCTTAAAACTCGTTTTGCCGTGTACCTTTGTGCTAATGGCTTTGTGCATTTTCGAACATTACTTGTTTTCATGCACTCATATCACTATGGGAAAAATCTTGAAATCTATGTGATTGTTGTAAATAGATCTTCAAACTTGTCATGAATGATTGGTGAATGGTTATGTTGATCTTGAAACATGCATAGACTTGTGTCTATATCTCTTCCCATTTTTTATTTTTTTTGCTAAAAAGAGCTCACTAAATGTAAATCTCCAAATGAAAAGAGATATTGAGCTGCAAAAGCCTGTCGCACATTCTAGTATTTGACTAGGAAAAAGGGTAAGCGACCTTATATCAAAAGTGAAATTTCTTTCAAAAAGGCCAAAGGCCTGTTCTTCAAAGAAAAATGTTGTCTATACCTCTCACAATGAGAGATGATTGCCTCAAAAGATCAAATGTTATGGCTGAAAGTGGAGTCAAATGAAAGGCTCCAAGTTATGTTATCAAGTTGTGTGGGAAGTCATATATTCATATTTCTATAATTGAGATTGGTCACATGATCTAGTGCTAATTGTGTATGCCTTGGTTGAATTGATCATTGAAGCTTCACATTAGAAAAAGGACTATTTCATTGTTGATATCCACACACAACACACAAGTTTATGTTTGATAAATGCCATATTCATTTGTGTGATTGTACTTGATAAAATGTGTTTTCACATACTCAATCTTTGTTAATTCAAGCACAAAAAGATTTTTGAGTGTTTTAGGTGTTTTTGGAAAGTGTTTTTGCTGAAAAATCTGAAAATTTCAAAAATACAGTTTTGCCCTGTTTTGGCGGCTCAGTCGCGGGTGTGTCAAGTCGCGTGCCTCAGTCGCATCTTCGCTGGTCAGTTTTGGCGACTTGTTCGCGAGTGGAAGGTCCAGTCGCGAGATTCACTCAGAGATTTTCGCGGCTCAGCTCGCGACTCACTCGCGGGTAGACCTTCCAGTCGCGAAAAACACTTAGAAAAATTTTTCAAAATTTTCCTCTTGAGTACTTTGGCGGCTTGAGCTGGCGACTGTGTGGCGACTTGAACCAGTCGCGAAAATCGCGTGTTTTGCAGAAACAGGAGCAGTTTTTAAACTTTTTCAGTGTTTCCCTCGAATTTTTGTGACTGTTCATCTTCTCTCTAAACACTCTCCCTCCCAAACTCTCCGTGCTCCCTTTTCCAATTTCTTGTGTTGCATCCTTACAGCCCAAAATCGTCGAGTTCCAGGTATGGGTTTTCTGATTTTCACTCTTTTCTACTTGATTTTGTGCCTTTACCCTTGATTTTTCACATTTGATTGTGTTTTTGAAATGGGTTTGTGTTTCGGTCTCTGCTTTTTGTTCTTGCTTAGCTTGTGGTTTCTGTTGTTATAGTTTGTGTTAATGATAGTCTTTGTCCTATTGCTCTTGTGCTTAGCTAAGTATTCCTTTCATTTCATTCTGAACTATGAGCTGTTGAGATGTTACTTTTGGTTCTGTTGAAATTGTGTGTTTTTCCTTTGCAAGATGTGCATGTGTGTTAATCTGTGGGACGATTCTGTTAGGCTCAATGTTTTGTGTGTATGTCATATCATTTTCCATAATCTGCCTCAATGTCATTTATTTGCCTTCAGGATAGCTTCACCATGTTGTACATGTGTTTCCTATCCTAGGATTAGTTTACCTATATGGTTGAACTAAATTGCTTGCTGGTTAAGTGTTTGAAGTTCACTTGTTTGATTGATATCTTTCTCTGTTAAATACATGGTACTGACTGATTGTGCACATATATTGTTATATGTTGTTGTGGCCTTTTCTGATTGTTCACAGATGGCTCCTTCACCTCAGAAGAAGAAATCTACTGCGAAGAAGGCTGACAAAAGACTTAAGATGGATCCTAGATTGTTTAGGTCAGTTCATCATTTTGAGAGATACAAGGATAACTTCTTGAATGCAGGAATCATTCAAGAGAGATTTGTGGATTTGGATGATTTAAGACAAACTTTTATTCCCAGTTGTTTTGAAGGAAGAGGATGGGACAAACTTTTAAGTGATTTCCCTTTGGTGTGTGAACCTCTGATTAGAGAATTTTATTCAAATGCTGTGATAAAGGAGAATGAGTTAAATTGCTGGGTTAGAGGGAAAGAATTCATCTTGGATGCACATGTCATAGATGATGTACTAGGGCTTGAGGGTTTGGAGGATGAGGAGTTTGTCAATTTCAAGGATAGGAGTGTCTCTATTGAAACAGTTCAACAGAGAATAGGTGGGCAGAGAGAAGGGAAGTGTTTGAATACCACTGCCTTTCCAGTGGACATGAGGGTTCTAACCATAATAATGATGTTTAACCTTTATCCTATTAGGAAGTTGACCACAATCAATTGTGCTAGAGCAATTTTTCTGATGGATCTCAAAGAGAAGAACTTCATAGATATAAGTTCCCACATCTTTGACATCATTGTGGATGAGACAAGAACAACATCTAGACCAAAACTGATCTTTCCCAGCCTCCTAATGAGGATATTTCGAAGGAAGGGTGTTCAAATTCCTCAAGACATCAGTCACATGTCCACACCCTCTGCAATCAACAAACTTACCTGCAAAAGGATCAGTGTTAGGCTTCCAGGAGAAGAAGATGAAGGTGATGAAGGAGAGGAAGTCCCAATGGAGACTGATGCAGAGGCAGCAGGGCATGCATCCACCTCAACACCAAGGAGGAGTGGCAAGAGGTCCAGAGCTTCAACTTCTGCAGCTGCACCTCCAGATGCTTTCCAGATCATTCTGGAAAGGCTTGATGGGATCAGGGCAGTCCAGACTGAGCATTCTGACAGAATGAGAGCCATGCAAGACCAGATTGATGTTTTGGCTGCTACACTTGACAGCTTCACAACTCAGCATGACCAGTGACCCTTTGGCCATTCCATGTCAAAAAGGGGGAGAAAGTTCATTGATAATTGAAGCAGAAAAGCAGCTCTTGAGGGGGAGTAATTTGTTGAGGGGGAGTAATTAGTGTTTTTATGGTTTTTATGTTTTTAATACACTGGGTTTTGGTGTATAACTGTTTCTAACTCTCCTCATATACTCTTGGATAAACTTTTATATATGTTTGATGATGTTATTCAGGTATTTGTTGGTTTGTACCCATATGCTTTTGTAAGCTTTGAGGGTTTATGGTTTATGCATAGTTTGTAGGCCTTGTGGTATGTACCATGCTTAAGTGCAGCCTTTATGCTATGTGAAATCAGTATTTTAAATCTAAATGTTCAGCATTGTGGTTTATGTACTGTCACTCTTGTGCCCTTGTAGGATTGTTCCTAGATGCATATGCCTTGTGTGTTATGCATTGGTTGAGTGTTGAGCATACAAGTGTCTTGCCTTGTGCTTGTTAACTTGTATGTCTTTGTGTTCATTCCAAGTGTGAATGAACACTGTGATCACTACCTTGTGGTGTTCACTTGGTTGATCAAGCCATGGTTTGTTCATTAACTCCATCTTATGCTTGATCTCTTTTTGCCTGTTTCATATGCATTAATAATTTTCTGCTTACAATGATCATGGTGTATTGTTGTGTTTCAGGAGTTTATGTTCATATGATTCAAGTGCTTCACAGCTTCTAGAATTAGGTGTGAGTGAGTTTTGATCAACTGTTCCCAACTCACATGTTAAGTCTAGAGTCTGTTTTAGGGTTTTGTCACGGAATAGCCAAAGGGGGAGATTGTAAGGTTGAATTTATTCAACCATCTAATTGGCTTTATTCCGTGCCAAATTTGCTTGTAATTCAGCATTTAGTAACCCTGTATTTAGGTGGGATTGTTGTAAGGGTAGTGAGTGAGATAGTGTGAAGATTGCTCAAGAGTGTGCAAGAAAACAGAGAGTCGCGGCTGGGACTCGCGACTGGACTCGCGGCTTCAACCCGCCAGAATCTGCACACATGCCAAGCATGCTGGAAGATGAACAGTCATGCTAGCTGGAGCACTACAGGACAAAACAGGACAACTGGCCATACGGTTAACTCGCGACTGGAACTCGCGACTTAGTCAAGCCGCGAGGTCAAGCCGCGAGCCACCCCTGTTTTGGAAAAACCTGACGTTTCGCATTCCACTCCTCTTCAGTATAAATACCCTTTTAACCCACGATTGAAAGAGAGTTTCCAGAGAGAATTTTGAGAGAGAAACCCTAAAGAAAAACCAGATTGTTTTACCCACAATCTCTACCTTAGAGTCTCATCAAAATCCCTCACTCTCTTCCTCTCCATTGTCAAATCCTTGAGAGGCCTTTATACCAAACCTGGTTCTCACCATTATCATCTCTGTGAGACAGTCGTTTGGAGTTCTGGGAAGCAGTTAGGAAGGAGCCAATCTTTATTGGTTGATGCTACGGTGAAGTAGCGGAATCCGGAAAGCTAGAAAAGAAAAAGGTTCGGCGCAACCTCGTTGGAGCAAGAAGCTTGGAGGGCTTAGGTGCATTGGGTAGATTAGGCTTGGAGGGTCTATTGCTGTCCTTGTATCCCAACTGTATTTTCTAGTGGATTGATTACCGCTTGGAGGGCGGCGGAGAGGTTTTTCGCCGAGGTCTTCGGTTTCCTCTTCGATAACATATCTGGTGTTATCGCTGTGTTTGCATCTTCCTTCCTCTCTATCTCTGCCTTTACATTATCTGCTGTGGTTTATTTTGTTGTGGCTTAGATAGTTGTTTAATCAATACCATGTTATAGCATATGTTAAGTTTCCGCACACTATTGTTTAACATATTGCGTGTGTTGATTAAATTGGTTTTTGGGGGTCTAAACGTTCAAAAGTGTTTTTGTACACGTTTTTGAACTTTCAGCTACATTTTTTTTTTTTTTTCCAGTCTTCCGTTTGTACTTTTTTTTCCTTTTATATATATTGTTATATTGACACAATAAATTTCACAATTATTGAGATGTCAATTTCATTACCGCTTTAGTGTTTTAGCACTGTTCATTAAGTGTTTTTGCACTATTCATCTACAGTGTCATTTTGGTTAGCCGGTTTGTCCTTTTTTTTTTTTTTTTTTTTTTTTTTTGAACAGTAGCTACAGTACCAAGTAGCACTGTAGCTACAGTTTTTTTCTTTTCTTTTTTCAGTCCTCCGTTTGTATTTTTTTTTTCCTTTTATATATATTGTTATACTGATACAACAAATTTCATAATATTTTCACAATTATTGAGGTATCAATTTCTTATAAGTCAAAATAAAATAATAAAAAATGAAACTGTGACCAACCACAACTGAAAATAAATCTATATATATATATATATATATATAAAAGTGTGAATGCGCTAAATCACTGTAGCTACATTGCTTTGGCTTCATGAGCCACTTTTTTTTTTTTTTCCAAGTTTTGAACAGTAACTACAGTGCCAAGTGGCACTGTAGCTACAATAGTTATAGTTTTTTTTTCTCCTATAATCAGTTTGTGTTTTTTTTTTTTTTTTTTTTCCCTTTTAAATATTTATGTAAGCTGGTATATATATTGTTATATTGACACAACAAATTTCACAATATTTTCAGAATTATTGACGTGCGCGAATGCGCTAAAGCACTGTAGCTACAGTGCTTTGGTTTTGTGAGCCGCTTTTTTTTCCCAAGTTTTGAATAGTAACTACAATTTCAAGTAGCACTGTAGCCACAGATTTTTTTTTTTTTTAGTAATCGGTTTGTTTTGTTTTTTTTTTTTTGTTTCTTTTAAATATTTATGTAAGTTGGTATATATATTGTTATACTGACACAATAAATTTCACAATATTTTCACAATTATTGACGAGTCAATTTCTTACAAGTCGAAATAAAATAATAAAATATGATACCGTGACCAATCACAACTAAAAATAAATGTTTTGAGAAAATGTTACAACATTTATTGTGCAGTGCTTTTGATTTATTCAACTGGCAGGGTAGCTTCTTTTTTTTTTAGTAGTCGGTTTGTGTTTTTTTTTTTTTTTTTTTTTCTTTTAAATATTTATGTAAGCTAGCTGGTATATATATTGTTATACTGAGACAACAAATTTCACAATTATTGATGTGTCAATTTCTTACAAGTCAAAATAAAATAATAAAATATGAGACTGTAACTAGCCACAACTAAAAATAAATGTTTTGAGAAAATGTTACAACACTTATTGTGCAGTGCTTTTGGTTTATTCAATTGGCACAGTAGTTACAGTGCCTAAAGTTTTTATTTATTTATTTATTTTTATATAGTAATCGGTTTGTTATTTTTTTTTCTTTTAAATATTTATGTAAGTTGGTATATATATTGTTATACTGACACAACAAATTTCACAATTATTGACATGTCAATTTCTTACAAGCCGAAATAAAATAATAAAATATGAGACTGTGACCAACCCCAACTAAAAATAAATATTTTGAGAAAATGTTACAACACTTATTGTGTAGCGTTTTTGGTTTATTCAACTGGCACGGTAGCTATAGTGCTTAAAGTTTTTTTTTTTTTTTTAGTAATCGTTTTGTGTTTTTTTTTCTTTTAAATATTTATATAAGCTGGTATATATATTGTTATACTGACATAACAAATTTCAAAATATTTTCACAATTATTGACGTGTCAATTTCTTACAAGTCAAAATAAAATAATAAAATATGAGATTATGACCAATCACAACTAAAAATAAATGTTTTGAGAAAATGTTACAACACTTATTGTTATCACAATATTTTCACAATTGTTGAGATCTCAGTTTTTTATAGATCAAATAAAAAAAATGCTAAGTCCACAACATTTTAACATTAATTTATACAGTGCCTAAAGTTTTTTTTTTTTTTTTTTTTTTTTCCAGTTATCAGTTTGTGTGTTTTTTTTTTTTTTTTAATATTTATGTAAGCTGCCATATCTATTAACTATATAAAAAGAGCCCAAGGCTCATAAATAGTGTTTTTTTGGTTTATTCAATTAGTGAGGTGCACTTTCTCTTTTCTTTTCTTTTATTTTTTTTCCCCTTCAAGTATGCCAGTTGGTTTGAGCTTTGTTTTTGTTTTTGTTTTTTAAGATCTTTATATGTTTACTTTGTACTTGCAATGCAAGTTTACATTGTAAATACACAAAAGTGGTTAATATTATACACATTTGCACAAAAAATGGTAAATATTGTACAAATTTTGTAAATGTGTACAAAATTTGCCAATTTTTTTGTGTCTACAATATAAATTTACATTGTAATTAAATACAATGTATACATAGAGATATTATGAAAATGTTGTAATGCATGTGTCAATTCCTTATGGGTCAAAATAAAATAAAATAAAATAATAAAATATTATACCGAAATCTAGCACAACTAAAAATGTCATGACATTTTGTTGTTATTACAATATATTCACAACTATTGAGGTGTAAGTTATAGGTCAAAATAAAATAATAAAATATTGGATTGGGATTTGTCACTGTCTTATACGATTGAAATTAACTTTTTATAACATAATTATCAAAATTCTTAAAATTAATGTCACTTTTTATTAATGTAAATCTCTATGTATTTTAAAAATCAAATGATTTATATTTTTATTTTGTGATACAAATAAAATCTAAAATTGATCTTAATCACTACTTTTTTTTCCTATGTATTTTAAAAATCAAATGATTTATATTTTCATTTTGTGATACAAATAAAATCTAAAATTGATCTTAATCACTACCTTTTTTTTTTCCCATGGCTAGCACGTGCCTTGCACGTGCTGCCTTGACTAGTGATTTACAAATTCATGAAATTTGATTTTATTAAGGATCATAAACTCAAGCTTGTGAAATCAAATATTAGGCTCGCCAATTAGCCTATTTTATGTAGGAGAAAAATTTGCCAGAGTAATTACTTAGTGCTTTCAGAGTATAATATGACACTTATACCTTTCACATTCATGATAAATCTCACTAATTAAATTTATGATAAGGTATACCATAAATCTAAAAAGATGGAGCACCATTCTCACTATACTCTTGGAGTAACTAATAAATTTTAATATGTACTTGTGGGGACGCGAGCCCAAATATATATTGGGCCTTGGGCCTTGTTCGAGGAGGCATAGTGATCCGAAAATAAATCAATAATGAGGAAGAAGTAAGACTTTGAACTTCACAAGCAAGCTACGACTGTAAAGGCTGGGAAGGATGGGCCGAGGAGGAATATCCCCTCAGCTAGGCGAAACGAAGATCAAAATGTGTGTCCTATCATCTAGGGTGACATTCCAGGAGGTTCTATTGAGAAGGACATGCATTATGAACATACAGAAGGGATGGGAGCTGGGAAATATCTAAGAGAAAGCTATTGTCACCCCATTAAATGCTATGCAACTAACTTTCTGACTGCATTAATAAGGAAGTGATGCCTGAATAGTAGTTTCCAGCCTTACAGCTATTTTCCAGAGACTTTAAGAAGGTGCTGATGTGACAAGGATGTGCACCAACAATCTAACCTACAAGTGGAGGACAGAGATGAAGGCAAAGTGGGAGTATAAAATAGGAAGAAGGCAATAAAGAAAAGGAATCGAGAAATTAAGAGGACACTACAGTAATCAAGGACTGAACTTATAATCAATCTTGAGAGAAATATATAAGAGCTGAACTCCTCGGATGATTTTATTTAGAATAAACCAGTCTATCTTCATTTTCATGTCATCCGAATCCATTTTACTTGTTGTTTGATTCATTAAAACCTAGTTTTTCAACCCACTCTCTACAAATTCATTGTGTAAGACTTTTTGGGTCTAAGTTCATTTATACTTTGGGCTAGGGACTCAAGTCGCGTCAATACAATTGGCGCCATCTGTGGGGATTTCTGGTGTGGTAGTGAGTTTTACTTCCAACTATGGTAGTTTCAGGTTCGAATCTAGAGGAATCTATTGGGTCCCAACGTCAAGATCATTTTGTTAGTCTTGATCGCAGGAGGGACCGGGAGGTTAGTGTGCATACCACCCATACTAGCAGGAGCCAGCCTTGAGGCGGGAGTCACCTTTCTAAGGAGAAAAATACCAAAGCCATGTAGCTGGAGATTAATCACTTAAAGAGGAAGTTGCACCACGAACGGCGAAGGTGAACTTCCTCCGATTCTGACTTCTCTTATGATGATGAAGAGGATGGTAGTTATAGGCACAGATCAAGGACCCCTCCTAGTGAGTCTTTCTTGTATGATGAGGACTACCATAATGAGCGTAGAAACAATAATTCATCTTCCAAAGGCTTGGGAAATGATGCGATGAGCAAAGCGCTCAACTAAATTTCCAGATCACCTTTCACGTGTAGAATTGAGGGAGGGAGACTTCCTCGGCGATTCACTCAGCCCACGTTCACCATGTACAATGGTCGAACAGACTCTGTGGAGCACGTAAGCCACTTCAACCAGAGAATGGTTGTGCACTCCAAGAATGAGGCATTGATGTGCAAGATGTTCCCCTCCAGTTTAGGGCCTATGGCGATGAGGTGGTTTGATGGCCTAGGTGCAGGTTCCGTTGATTCCTTCAAGGAGCTCACCCGAGCGTTTGGATCTCGTTTGATCACGTGCAATAGGGTTTCTTGGCCCTTGGATTCCTTGTTATCCATGTCCATGCGAGAATGGGAGATCCTGAAAACATACTCGAACAGATATCGGGAGATGTTCAATGAGATCGAAGGGGATTTTGATGACGTGACTATAAGGACATTTAAGGTCGGCTTACTTGCCGAGCATGATTTGAGAAAGTACTTGACCAAGAAGTCGGTAAGGAGTATGCGTCGGCTTATGGATCGTATTGACGAATACAAGTGGGTCAAGTAAGACTAGCAGCAAGGGAAGGGAAAGGCAAAGGTTGTCCCTCAAGAGATGAGGGATTTTGGGTCGGACTGCTACAACAATAACAAACCCCAAAGGGATTTTGCTGGGCAATCTGGGTCTATAGCTCCTCAGATGGTTAACACGGTGTTCCGAGAACCAGTACATCAGGTCTTGGAAAAGATCAAGAATGAACCATACTTCAAATGGCCAAACAAGATAGGAGGAGACCCTATGAGGCACAACCAAAGTCTTCACTACCTAAGACCAAGGACACACCACTGAGGATTGTAGAACTTTGTGGGATCATCTAGATTAGCTGGTCCGGGAAGGAAGGTTGAAACAATTCTTGTATCATCCCAATGGGCAAATAGGCCAGGTTGGATCGGAACTTCGGAAAGATGCTTCTTCGAGAGCCCCTTTGGGCACAATCAATGTCATCCTCTCTACACCAGGGAGGACTAGTTCTCATCCGTCCAGGGTTATGTCTATGGCTCGGCTACCTGCCGAGGACCCTGAACATGAACCAAAAAGGGCTTGGGTGGAGATCTGACCAACGTTGAACTTCTCGGACGATGATAATGCTAGAACCATACAACCACATGATGACGCCCTAGTGGTCACCCTCAGGATAGGGGGTATGATGTGAAAAGGGTGCTGGTGGATCAGGTTAATGGGGATGAGATTATGTATCCTGATTTGTATAAAGGGCTAAACCTGAAACTAGAGGATTTGACAAGTTATGATTCACCTCTAGTGGGCTTTGATGGGAAAGTTGTTGTTTCGATGGGTCAGATTAGACTACTAGTACAGGCAGGCTCAGAGGTGGTGGAGGTAGCTTTCATTGTGGTGGATGCTTATTCTCCCTACACAACCATTGTAGCACGACCTTGGCTTCATGCCTTTGAGGTTGTTTCTTTCACCATCCACTTGAAAGTGAAGTATCCGTCCGGGGATCAGATTGAAGAACTGGTTGGGAGCCAGTTTGTGGCTAGACAATGCCTGGTAGCCGCAATTATGCATTAACTTGAGATTGGGTCCTCGGCCTCTATTGATAGAGATTTATAACAATCAAGGACTCCGATGTCGCCTTCGAATGGGACAGCTGAGGGGGCAAAGTGTGAGGATTTAGAGAAAATTATTGTAGGTGATGATCAAGAGAAATTTTTTTCAAGTTGGGGCTCAGCTGCCTCCTCAAGAGAAGGAAGAACTGATAGAGTTTCTCAGAAGGAACGTTGACGTGTTCGCGTAAAGTGCTTACAAAGCTCTGGGGGTGGATTCGAGCTTCATCTGTCATCATTTGAATGTCAATCCATTTGTCACCCCTAAAAAGAAACCACCTCGGCGCTCATCTAAAGACCATTCTAATGCTATCAAAGACGAGGTGATGAAGGTTAAGCAGGTTGGGGCTATTAAGGAGGTGTTTTACCCTGAGTGGCTGGCCAATACTGTAGTGGTGAAGAAGAAAAATGGATAGTGGCGAGTGTGTGTGGACTTCACATATTTAAATAAGGTATGTCCAAAAGACCCTTTCCTTATGCCTCGGATAGACCAACTCGTAAAAGGAACTGTAGGCCATCCTTAGATGAGATTTTTAGATGCCTTTTAAGGATACCATCAAATACAACTGGCCTTGGGTGATCAGGAGAGATAGCTTTTGTCACTCCTATTGGAAATTACTACTACAAGGTGATGCCTTTTGGTTTGAAGAATGCAGGGTCTACCTATCAGAGGATGATGACTAGAATGTTTGAACCACAATTGGGCAAGAATATTGAGGTCTATATAGATGATATGGTCGTAAAGAGTAAGGTGGTGTCTGAGCATGTGGGAGACCTCGAGGATATTTTTGAAATATTGAAGAGACACAAGCTGCGCTTTAATACTTCCAAGTGCTCCTTTGGTGTAGGATCAAGTAAATTTCTGGGCTATATGGTCATTTATCATGGAATTGAGGTCAACCCTGATCAAGTTAAGGCAATTAACGGTCTACAACCACCTCGGAATTCTAAAGAGGTACAAAAGCTAACAGGAATGACTGCCACCTTGAACTGATTCATCTATCGATTAACGGACAGATGCAGACCCTTCTTCCAATTGTTAAATAAGTGGAAGGGATTTGAGTGGACCGAGGAGTGTGCCTCGGCCTTCCAAAATCTTAAGGAGTACCTTTCTCGACCACCTGTCATGTCCAGCTCCGAGGTGGACGAGGTCTTGTTTGCTTACATTGCTGTGGCTTCTCATGTTGTAAGCTTGGTGCTGGTGTGAGTTGACAATGGTGTGCAAAGGCCAATTTACTAAGTAAGCAAGTCGTTGCATGAAGTAAAGGTTCGTTATCTACCATTGGAGAAAGCCATTTTGGCAATGGTACATGCTACACGTAAACTCCCCCACTATTTCCAATCCCACACGGTTGTTATTTTAACCCAACTTCCACTTCGATCACTACTCCAGAATGCTGACTTCACAGGAAGGATTGCCAAATGGGGTACAATCTTAGGTGCTTTCGACATCAAGTACATGCCTCAAACCTCTGTCAAGGGTCAAATCATCATTGATTTGGTGGCCAAGTTCGTTGAATCCCCATTAGAAGAGAAAGTGGAAAAAAAGGGCATAGATGGAAAATCAGTTGGCATGGTCTCTCTACAAAGGCCTTTATCCTGGAGGGTATATCTTGATGGAGCAACAAACCAAAGGGGATCCGAAGTGGGGCTAGTTCTGGTATCATCTGAGAATATCACTATTGAGAAATCCTTAAGACTGGGCTTCTCGATCGCAAACAACGAGGTTGAGTATGAAACTCTATTGGTAGGGATGGCCATGGTTCAAAAAATGGGCAGAAAGGTAGTGGAGATATATTCGAATTCAAGATTGGTCGTAGGCCAAGTGAGAAGGGAGTTAGAAGCCAGGGATGTGAGGATGCAAGAAAATTTGAATCAGGTTAGGCACTTGCAGTCAGGATTTGAGTCTTTTAGCTTGCTGCATATCCCTAGGAGCGGAAACACGCATGTTGACTCTCTAGCCACTCTTACAACCTCCTTAGCACAGGGTTTACCTCGGGTCATCCTTGTTGAAGACTTGTGTAAGCATACTAAAGTGAAGGGAGAAATGGTCCATATCCATCAAATTAGGGTGGGGCCTAGCTGGATGGACTCTATAGTACTATTCCTTAAAGAAGATATCTTGCTCGAGGAGAAATCAGAAGCTGACAAGGTGCGAAGAAAAGCTCGTCGGTTTTGGCTATCCGAGGACCAAATATTGTACAAACGCTATTTTTCTGGGCCATACTTACTGTGCATACACCCAGAAGCATCAAAGTTACTTCTTGAGGAGTTACATGAAGGGATTTGTGAAAGTCACACAAGAGGCATGTCTTTGTCTCACAGAGCCCTCACTCAGGGATACTGGTGACCAAAAATGTAGAATGAAGCACAAGAATATGTGAAAAAGTGTGACCAATGCCAAAGATTTGCACCAAATATTCATCAATCGAGGGGAGTCCTTAATCCCATGTCCAACCCTTGGCCATTTGCTCAATGGGGCTTGGACATTGTAGGTCCTTTTCCTAGGGCAGTAGGGAATAAGAGATACTTGCTAGTTGACACAGATTACTTCACCAAGTGGGTTGAAGTTGAACCATTGACAATTATCAAGGACGTAAATGCCAAGAGATTTGTTTGGAAAAATATTGTCACTCGATTCAAGATCCCTTAAACCCTCATCTTGGACAATGGTCTTTAATTTAATAGCAAAGTCTTCAGGAGGTACTGTTGTGACCTGTGAATTATGATAGGTATTCCACCCCAACTTATCCATAAGGGAATAGATAGGCCGAGGCTATCAATAAGGTCATAGTGAATGGACTCAAGAAGAGACTGGACGATGCAAAGGGAAAATAGGTGGAAGAGTTGTCACAAGTCCTTTGGACATATCGAACCGCACCTCGTAGGTCAATAGGGGAGACACCATTTTCAATGATTTATGGTGACGAGGTTGTTATCCTTCTGGAGACTAGGTTCCCAACGCTGAGAACGTGTTCTTTCACTCTGAGCAACAATGATGGGTTGTTAGGGAAGAGCTTAGACTTAGTTGAAGAGCGAAGAAAAAATGCTATGGTCCAGATGGCATATTATCAACACAAGCTCAAGTAAGGGTATGATGGCAACATGAAACTAAGGCCGTTAGCGCTTGGAGACTTGGTGTTAAGAAAGGTTTTGGGTACTGCAACGAACCCAGCATAGGGAAAGTTAGGGCCTAACTAGGAAGGGTCATATCGCATTACATTGGTGGCAAGAATAGGTGCATATTATCTTGAAAATCTAAATGAAAATGCTGTATCACGCCCCTAGAATGTAAACAACCTCAGAAGGTCTTATTATTAATGAAGACATTCCTTATCATATTCTCATTTATTATGTTATGCGTTGTATTCCCTATTATTTATTTGGATATCAAACAGAACTTTGGTCATATCTAGCTCCTTCATATACCTTGGGTAAATTAATATTTTAATGACATCTTTCTAAATTTTAAACAAAACCTTAGTCATGCTTGGCTCCTTGGATCACATGTTTTGAGTAAATTAACACTTTGTGACATCCTTCTAAGTATTAAACAGAATCTTAGTCATGCTTGGCTCCCCGAAACACATGTTTTGGATAAATTAATATTTAATAATATCTTTCTAAGTGTTAAACAGAACCTTAGTCATGTATGGCTCCTCGAATCATATGCTTTGAGTAAATTAACACTCTGTGACATCCTTCTAAGTATTAAACAAAACTTTAGTCATGCCTGGCTCCCCGGACCACATGCTTTAGGTAAATTAATACTTAATGATATCTTTCTAAGTGTTAAACAGAACCTTAGTCATGCCTGACTCTTCGAACCACATACTTTGGGTAAATTAACACTCTGTGACATCCTTGTAAGTATTAAACAGAACATTAGTCGTGCTTGGCTCTCCGGACCACATGTTTTGGGTAAATTAATACTTAATGACATCTTTCTAAGTGTTAAACAAAACCTTAGTCATGTCTGGCTCCTCAGACCACATGCTTTGGGTAAATTAACACTCTGTGACATCCTTCTAAGTATTAAACAGAACCTTAGTCATGCCTAACTCCCCGAATCACATGCTTTGGGTAAATTAATACTTAATGACATCTTTCTAAGTGTCAAACAGAACCTTAGCCATGCTTGACTCTTCAGACCACATGCTTTGGGTAAATTAACGCTCTGTGACATCCTTGTAAGTATTAAACAGAACCTTAGTCGTGTCTGGCTCCCCGGACAATATGTTTCAAGTAAATTAATACTTAATGACATCTTTCTAAGTATTAAACAGAACCTTAGTCATGTCTGGTTTCTCAGGCCATATGTTTTGGGTAAATTAACACTCTGTGACATCATTCTAAGTATTAAATAGAACCTTAGTCATGCCTAGCTCCCCGGACCACATGCTTTGGGTAAATTAATACTTAATGATATCTTTCTAAGTGTTAAACAAAACCTTAGTAATGCCTGGCTCTTCGGACCACTTGCTTTGGGTAAATTAACACTTTGTGACATCCTTCTAAGTATTAAGCAGAACCTTAGTCATGCCTGGCTCCCCGGACTACATGCTTTGGGTAAATTAATATTTAATGACATCTTTCTAAGTGTTAAAAAAAAACCTTAGTTATGCTTGGTCTCTCAGACCACATACTTTGGGTAAATTAATGCTTCTTGACACCTTTCTAAGTGTTAAACAGAACATTAGTTATGCCTAGCTCTTCGAACCATATGCCTTGGGTAAATTAATACTCTCTATTTATTTTTCTAAG
The DNA here is from genome assembly GCF_932294415.1 of Quercus robur. Lineage (NCBI taxonomy): Eukaryota > Viridiplantae > Streptophyta > Magnoliopsida > Fagales > Fagaceae > Quercus > Quercus robur. Next base: position 27,174,136 of record NC_065540.1, on the reverse strand, counting down.
TGTTAAAACAGACCCCAGGTTATTCCTGGCTCCTCGGATCACTTGCCTTGGGTAAGTTAATGTTCTTGGTTATTTGCCTAGGTATTGGGCAAAACAAGGGCTATGTCTGGCTCCTCAGATCACACCCTTCGGACAAGTCAATATCTGTTTATTTTCTACTAAGTGTTTTGTTCATCTCTATAAAGATTTAGCCTTCTCTATTGGTTGCACAATTCTTAGTACAAGCACATGGTCATTTTCCTTACTATTTAAACAAGTTTAAATCGTCTGAGTTAGCAGTAATGCACTACTGTTGGCTTTGGTAAAGTCAGGGTGGCAATAATTTGCTAATGTCAACAACATCATCAGTTTTAAGTCCCATTGGAGAGAAAAATGACAGCTACACCAATCATAAAATAAATATTACGGAGAAAGGAAAGATTCATAAAGTGAAAAGTGTAGCCCTTTTTCATTAAATAAAGGAAAGGTACATTATACACAATGACAAACTTCCACTACAAAAGAAGAAGATCAAGATGATGAAGAAGAAAAGGAATCACTCGTTGGACCCCTTTTTCTTCTAGCTACAAGATGTTTTGCTATCAAGGCTGAAAAATAGGAGGCTAATCTATCCTTGTTCTTGTTAATTTGCTTGATCAATCTTGGATTGTTTTTACATTTGTGCACACATGATATATGTTGCTGAGTGAAACCTAAACTTTTTCGCACCAAAAATTTGATGCTATCTGCACTAGCTAGGCCTTGGCTGGAGGAGGAGGGTAATCTTTCTTACTTAGCTGAGAGGCAGGAGCACCTTTGGCCTTAGGGTCAACCTCTTTGGATTTTCCCTCAGCCTTCTTTGCTTTGACTGTAGCATCCTTGGCCTCGGCGGCATCCTTGGCCTCGACAGCATCCTTGGCTTTGGCCTTAGCAGCATCCTTAGCCTCTGAGGGAGGCTTGACCTCCTCTCCCTTGCCTTTATCCTTGGCCACCTCGGCTCCTTAGCCTTGATCACCAGCTTGGCTGGATCCTTTGGAAGCCTTAAAGGGGGGAAGAATGGCTTGAGCAGTCAGGGGCTGCTCGGAGGATTCTAGGGCAAGGGTAGAGGGAGATGGGAGGGCAGTTAGGACCTTGTGGATGTCGGGAGAATAGTAAACACTCTTAGCCTACCTCCACTCCGAGGCAGAAGGGACCTCTGCAAGGTTGAAGGCCTCCATCTAGGTCTCCTTGCAGTAGTCCCTACATATCTCGGCTAGCTCCTCAGCCAGTCAGATTTCAGTTTCTTCTACCCCGAGGTTGTAGAATGCTTGTCTCGAGGCCTCAGCAACTTCCTCGGTCATCCAAGCGGCGGCTTTGGCTTTCTCCAGTTCAGCTTTGAGGTCCAGGACTAGCTACTTTTGTGTGGCCAGCTCTATCTCAGTAAGATAGAGCTTTCTGCGTTGATCTTCAGCCTGGTCTTGGACATTCTTCAATCCAGCCTCAGCGCTCCTCCTCGCCCTCTCCTCAGTAGCCAATTTGGTGGTTAGCTCTTGATTTTCTTGCTTCATGGCTCGTAAAGACTTGTCGGCCTCAGCGCGGAGGATGGCCTCAACCCTGGCCTCTTTCGAAGTGTCCTTGACCTATTCCTCAGCTACGAAAACCTCTTGGACAGCCTGTACAAAAACAACAAAGGAATCCCATGTAAAAAAAAAAAAAAAAAAAAACCGAGAGAGAGAGAAAAGGAGGAGAGAATGGAAAGGGCACCTTAACATTTAACTAAAAGAGATGATGGTGAACTTACCATGGCAAGATCCTTCTTTAGGGACATAAAGAGGTCTGGCTGCCTCATACACTTTAGAGCCTCCATGTCTTTCGGCAGGAGTAGGGGCTACTTTAAGGCTTTAGCAACGTAGGAGGAGTGCCCTTTCTAGAACTCCCTCATGAAGGAGTTCCATGGGATGGCAGCACCATCTAGCTCCAATCGAGGAGCCTAAGTATGTTGTTGTTGGCGCACCTTAGCCATATTTGGGTCCTCCCTACTGTCCATAGAGGAGGCACGCTTGTCTTTGGTTGTCTTCTAGTGCTTGGCCTCCTTCTGAGGGACCACTTTACCTTCCTCCAATTCCTACTCCTTCCTTTTCTTCTTCAAGTTAGGGTAGGGGAGCAGGCCAACTGTGGTTATAGTAGAAGGAGGGGGAGGGGGGAAAGTAAGGGGAAGCTATGACTTAAGGGCCTTCTTGGATGACGACCCCTATTCCGCCTAGCCATAAGGTCCTTCAAGCCCTTTCTCAGATTCAGAGCCATTGAGTCTTCCTCCTCGGAACTTCTATCTACCTCGGCGATTATCAATTGAGGGGGAGCAAGCTAGTGAGGATCTGTCAAACTCACCCTCAAAATCTAGGATCTCCACGGGATCTGCTCGCACCTCTTCTTCTTCCTTGAGTCGGAATTGATCTATTTCCTCCTCGAGTGATAAGCGTGAGGAAGCAGTCTATTCCCTTGGAACCACTGCTTCAGGGAAGGCACATTGAGATGGCAGCTCAACTGGCACAATGTCCTCGTAAGCCAGGAACCTAGGAATAGAGACGTCTATTCGGCGTAACCGGGGGTTGCCTGCCCTGATCGCGTGGCCCACTTCCTGGAAGTTGTCCGAGATTGGTTCAAAGTCCAAGATGAGGTGGACTGCTCTCAACTGCCTATCCTTACTCACAAACACCTCGGATCTGAGGACTTTGTTGAGGTCCGCGACGTTGACAAAGTTGAGGTGAGGCGCTACGTGCCTTTTGTCTGCAAAAACAGCCAAGGAACAAATCATGGTCAAACCAACAAAACCCATCATCAAAGGAAAATGAAATATTAAAGGGAAGGATGGCAAAGCTAAAAGAACTAAATCCCGTGCTAAGGGACCTAACCCTAGGGTATCCCACCTGGCTTTCCCTCCCAAGTTAGGTAGTGAAGACCGTCATACCATTCCCCAGCGGCAATTAAGTAGTCGTCCTTCATGCCCTTGTTGGACTTGGGAAGACACAATACGAGCTTAACTATGTTGGACCTGGACTTGAGGTAATACCCCGAGTCAGCAAGTGAGTGGCACTCGTACATATGGACGACATCGTGCCAGATTAGTCTCAAACCCATCTTCTCATTGAGAGTATCGACGCTACCCAGGATCCTAAAAGGTTGGGCGCACATTGGTGAGGACAGAGCCTATGGTTGATTAGGTAGTCTCAAGTAACTCTACCTATAGGAAGCGTCATTCCTCCTTCTATGAAAGCGATCATAGGAATGATAACCTCCCCTTCGTTTCTATTTATAACTATTTGGTCTGGAGTACAATACCGCAGGGCTACTCCCTGTGGAATGTGGTACTTGGCCTTGAAGCTCTCCATACAGGTGGGAGAGTCTACAAGGTGCTTAAATCTACCCATCTAGGCAAGTTAAAGGGATGCAAAAGAAGTTTTCAAAGAAATAAAACAAAGAATAGAAGGCTAAGGAGAAAAGAACTCAAAGAAGAAGAAACTTATGAGAATAAGCACGTGTGTTGATCCCTGAACCTTTTAAAGATTTAAAAAAAATTTAGGAAGAGGACTTGGAAGATTTAGAAACTTGGAAAGCTTTAAAGGTTTGAGAGTTAGGAACTTCTGGAGAGATTGAAAATTTGTAAAATGGGGAGAAATAACTCCCCCTAGGCACCTTATATAGGAGGCAAAATTAAGTGGGAGTTATCCCGCTCAAAATTCAAGGGGAAATGTCAGCCATAGGATCCACATCTCACCATAGGACACAGGGAACATAGCGTTGCCTAGAGCATTTAATGAGATATCATGGGCTCCGAAGTGTCAGGAACAGTTATGGAACATGCGAAATGACATTCTCACATGTGGAAATCAAAGGAACATGTGGGATTTATTATTCAAACATCAAAACCCCATTTTTCTCCTCGGATAGGAAGGGAAAACCGGAGTTTTGAAAGGCTATTGTGGGGACGCCGGCCCAAATATATATTGGGCCTTGGGCCTTGTCCGAGAAGGCACAGTAGTCCGAGAATAGATCAATAGTGAGGAAGAAGTAAGACTTTAAACTTCACGAGCAAGCTACGATTGTAAAGGTTGGTAGGAAATGATGCCTGAACAATAGTTTTCAGCCTTATAGCTACTCTTTAGAGACTTCAGGAAGGTGCTAATGTGATAGGGATGAGCACCAACAATCTAACCTACAGGTGGAGGGTAGAAATGAAGGCAAAGTGGGAGTATAAAATAGGAAGAAGGCAATAAGGAAAAGGAATCGAGATATTAGGAGAAGGACACTATAGTGATCAAGGACTGAACTTGTAATCAATCTTGAGAGAAATATATAAGAGCTGATCTTCTCGGACTGTGCTGAGAATGATTTTATTTAGAATAAACCAGTCTATCTTTATTTTCTTGTCATCTAAATCCATTTTACTTGTTGTCTGATTCATTAAAACCCAGTTTTCCAACCCACTCTCTACAAATTCATTGTGTTGGGCTTTTTGGGCCTAAGTTCATTTATACTTTGGGTTAGGAACTCAAATCGCGTCAATACAGTACTCATTACAATGTTGATTATGTTTGAATTCTTGACTTTAGCTTTGCCAAATGTTTTAACCCAAATTTTTGCCTCAAAACACTCTAAGCCCTCAAAGAGGATAGTTAAAAAGCACTCTAACACTAACCCAATTTTTGTAGAAATCTTACCCAAATTTTTGCCTCAAAACACTATACGCCCACATTGCTGCACCAAGCTTCACTCGACTACTTTTTATTGCGTAAGTTTTCTACAAAAATTATCATTTATCTCAACTTCAATATAATGTATTTGCAGCCTTAAAAGGATCGCACTAACAATTATAGGATAAGATATCTTAAAGGACCTCTCTCTCTCATTAGAATCCGTACATTTTGTGAGACAAATCTCATAAAACCATCTCATAAGATAATTTTTCTATTTTAAAAGTAAAATGGCTCGAGCTTAACCAGTTTCTGTCACCAAATTTATAGTTGACCCAATGACTTAAGACCTAGCTGTTCGGTCTTTCTATTTTCTTTTTCTTTTTTGGATGAGTAAAAAATTTCATTAAGAGATTGGGGGGCGGGTGGCGGGGGCACAACGTAGTATACGAGAATTTACAAGAGGAAGAGCCCAAAAATAAACTCTAGCATCCAAGCTTCAAATCGGTCAAGGCACTTAAAATTATAATTTTAGTAAGTCATTTATTCATTAGTTTTGTAGTTAAGAATTGGTATGTTTTTGTTTGCTTGATGAACCACGAGCTAATCAAATACCAGGGAACAATTTTTCAAATAGGATGAAATCTATCATTAAACTATATATGGTTATGATCTATGATCATTGTTTAATGTACAAGAAAGCTGATGGCTTGGGTTTTGGCCGAATGCAAGAATTCCCAAAGACATCAGATCAACTGGAATTTTTTTTTTTTTTTGGCCCTTTATTTTTCACAAATATTTGTCTCTATTTCCTTCCTCTCTTTTCCTTTCATACAAAAAACAATAAATTTACATATAGAAGTCACTCTTAATATTTACATGGACCAGACCTCCCGAAGGAGTTCATACCTTGCATTTGTGCCAGTATTACTGGCATGCTCCTCGTGTTTACCATTTCCATTTACTGCGATCATTGGTGAAGAAGGCATTTTGTCAATGATGGATGTAAGAGGAGAATCCAGTTCCTCTAGTTCTTCATCACTGGTATACCCCTTCCTTTGTACAACAGACACATTCCTAGCCAATGCATATATTTCTCCTGCCTCTGCAACTTTCTCCTCGACATCAGCTGAGGAAGGAGGGTTGTAGACAACAGGGGCAACTGTATAAGGGAAGCTTCTAGCTGAGTCTCCGGACAATCTCCGCTCCACAATACTCTAATCAAAGGAAAGAACCATATATGGTCATTTTCTAGCAAAAATCTCTTTTTAGTAGACCACACAAAACTTAGGTCTTAAAAATTTTTAAAAAGAAAAAGAAAAAAAAAAAAAAAGGAAGAATAAGAAGAGAGAAAGAGTAAAAAGATCTATAGGCCTAAATGATGCTCCCATCTGTGAGGAATTGGACATACATATTCAATTTTTTTTTTTTTGGACATAATCAAACATATGGATCAGTTACCAATTTTGTTTCGATTAAACACTAAGACTCAAAACATAAAATACTAAACTTTAAATGTATATCATTAGCAACACCAAATGATAAGTGTTGAATGAAGATAATCATTAAGCAAATTATTCTCACACGGGAGACCTCCAATAGAACCAATATGGCCTCTATATATAAGCAGCTTTCCCCCCCCCCCCCCCCCCCCCAGTTTGAAAGTAACTTCTGGTACTGGATCTATTTAGTGTTCCAAAATCTATCTATCATAGTTGCACAATCAACTATAGTGGAGCTTGAGAGACCAAAAAGGTACTTTTAAGACAACCATGAGAATGTATGGGATGATTGGTGTAAAGAAAACTCAAACCTCAGCATTCAGTGCCTCCAATACAGCCCCTGGGACAGAATCAGGACAGAACTCATCTGGAGTGAAGTTGCAGACTATTCGTTTAATCAGTGGAAGACTTATTGATGGGCACACCTAGAAAACATGAGACCACAAAGTTTGATCAACTTAAAAGATATGGAACACAAAATAGAATAAGAAAGTAATACAATTTCAACATTAATGCTGAAATAAACCTCTTGTCTAATTGTTCGGTCCATAAGCATGTCTTTTGGAAGCATCAGAAGATCACTCAAATCATTGAGGAGGAGGAAAGATTTAGGTTCACTGTCTCCACCCCTCCCATCATCATCTTCACTGCCATGCTGATCTTCTTTCAGAGAATCATCAGCATCTATGCCAAACATATCAGTAAGCCATCTAGACCAATTGCCGATCTGCATGAAGAATAGCCTCATATCAACAAATGGAATGACAACTCATCAAAATATAAATACTAAGGATGTTTAACACAATGCGATAAGTCACATCATTTAAAGAGATATTGGACACCCGCTTTTTCCATTTTCCATTTTTTCCCAATACATATGTAACTATGATTACATGGAATTATGGAAATTAGATCATTCTGCTATATAGCAACGTATTTGAAGGGTCCACTCAGTACAGCACAACTCAAAAATGTATTTGGTTAAGTAACAACTCCATTCTTAAACATGAAATTGTATATTCAAATTTTATATGAAATGAACAGAGAAGAATGTTCAGCTTAATCATGAATTTGTATTTTCAAATTTTGTATGAAATGAAAAAAGAAGAATGTTCAGCTTAATCATGAATTTGTATATTCAAATTATATACGAAATGAACAAAGAAGAATGTTCATCTCCACTGGACAGTTATGTTTCTGCAGGTTGGGCTCCTTATTTTGAATATAAATTATGATCAACCATGTAGTGCCTTCCATCAAAGGCCCACTAGTCACACTGTGGTAATCAACAGAAAATATTTAGACTACCTCGTTAAAATAAAAAAATAAATAAAAATAAAAAACAGAAAATCTTTTCATCTTCTCAGCAAAACCTAGATTATTCCCATTAATAATATGTTTTTCCCGAATCTTATAATTTTATGTAAAATATGCAAACCACATAAAAGTGTAAAATGGTACATACAGAATTTTTGAGCTGGGCACCAGATCCGAAACTCAAATCTCCAGCAGGAATGGGCAAAACCTTCGAATCAACAATGGGATCTGATATAGGATCAGTTGGAATCTCATGGGCTGACTCACGCAGAATAGCATTAAACATGGCAACATCAAGTCTGGCAACACATTGTTCCATAACCTGGTCAAAGAAATCATATCTAATTAACCCTCCAAAGCAAGGGGAACTTAAAAAGCTAGAGGTTGGAGTTTGCTAAAATTTCAAGGAAGATGAAAAAATTTGGTATCCTGAATTTATATTTCAAGATCTGTGACAAGGTAATTCAAGTTCCAAAGAAAATCCAAACAGGTGTTAAAAACCTCATACCATTCTTGCCAACACAGGTAAGCAACCACATTCATGTCCCCCTGCTCGAACAGGACAGAGTAGTTGAAAAGCATCTTGAAAAGCTTTCTTCCATAGGTTGATAGAAAAGCTGCCTTGCTGCTGGTCACCCAAAGCTGGTCCCAACAACCTTCCACCGTTTCTATTGGTTGACATATTCTCAGATGGTGACTGCATATACGGAGTTAAAGCCTGAAAACATAATATGCAGTCATCATGAAGGAGGAAGGTGTGTCTAAGCCACTTATAATAGTGCAAATAAAAGAGCAGTGTTTGTTATACATACACTGTTTAAGACATTTGTATATGCACAAAATGCACTGACATCAGGACTTGAAATTTTGTACATCTATAAATGTGTAAAACAGTGTGTGTAACAGCATTCAGCCTTGTTATAATATCTAGATTAATTCATAATACTTCATTGCGCAGTCCCTTAGATTATTACCTGCCACCATACTGACTCAACTATCCGAGAGAAAATCCAAGATTCAACTTTTTCCAATGCGGCCATGAAGGTTCCTGTCTCCTGCCAATCAGCAACAAACTGCATAAAACCATTAGCTTGTTTACTAACAGAGCTACCCTTCCATTTCAAAACTGGAGACTTCCCATCACTTCTCTTGCCATTCCCATTTGACTCAGTATGCCTGGTCATAGAACTGGACTGACGTGAACTGCCAAATGCTTGTGAGAGGATCTCCCTCAGCACAACAGTGTTGGACATCCAGAAGGTTAGCCTTAAAACATAAAGGGAAAAAGATACCTGTTAGCTTCAAATTACACAAAAATGGACAAAGCATTTTATAACACTCTTATGACTAAGAATATATACCTCGGGACATCATTACCGCAGGACTTGGCAATCAAAACAAGCCCTGATACAGTGTTTTTAGCAATTGTGGCTCGCTTGTCTAGAGTCCAATGTTTGCAAGCATGAATGTAAATTCTAGAAAGGCGCCTAGCAGGTGTGTGAACCTTATGTGCTGAGCTCCCATGCTCCGGTACCACAGAATAGAGTGAAATTTCAAGAGCAGCAACTTCTCTCAGCTCCTCTTCTAGTTTTTCAATCCTCGACTCCATTTCTTCAATCTTTTGCTCCAAAGCTACCTCATCCTTGTGTTCATCACTTTCTTCAGCATCAATTGTTTCATCATCACTTCCAAAACTCTGAGCAGCATTTGAGGTCCCATCCAAGTCATCTACTTGTTTTACCTCTTTAACAGGCTTATCATCAACTCCTTCAGAAGATTCTGATGACGGTTTGGAAGGAAATTTCATATTTTGGGAGTCAGCCTTGGAAGAACTTCTGGCAACAACTCTAGAAGGCCCTTTTATTGAACCTATGGATTTCTTAGGAGTGTTATGTATTGCTTTAGATTGTGGTTTGTTTCTTTGGTGATCCTCTGAGGAATTATTTTTAACACTTGAAGGTCTTTCTACTTTGTCATCATCAGCTGTCAGCGAATCCCCTTGAGATGATACTGAATCTTTTATTGTCTCTGAATCTGACACTTCTTCCTTACCCATGCTAGATTCTGTCTCCAAATCAGTAGAATGATTATCTAGAACATCATCCTTGTTCTCTTTGGCAATCATTGCATTTGCTTTCAAATCTTGAGGTGCCGCCTCAAACCTGTTAACATCATCCACATAATGTATAACCATGTTTCTGTAAACTTCGGAGGGCTCTGTGCCCGCGTTTGAATCACTTACTGCAATACTTGACTGTGCTGTAGGAGACGAAGCTTTAGAACGAGTTTCTTTTGCTTTTAAATTTTTGCTGACATTCGCTTGATGCAGTTTATGGTCTCTCCTATCAGTTCTTCCTGAGCGCTTTGTCTGGTTGTTATTTGAAATTTTCTTTTTTTCTATCTCTTTCATACTTTCTTAAATCTTCTCCAATTGCAAACAAACGAAGATCCTAAGAAGGGAGAAAAGATTTAAAAAAAAAAAAATTCAATATACCTAGGCAGGCTACTTATGAAAAGGTCAATCTAGATTTATAAAGCAAATAATTACACTTACTTTTATTGAATTGTCTTCCTCCGCATCTAAAATGTAAAGAAAACTTCTTGTACCACTTATGTCATTCTTCAGTAAGTCTACAACAAGACACCAGTTTTTATATTCAGCAAAACACATCAAACATTGAAGAAAAAATGGAATACCAAAGTGCTAACAATCAAAAAGGCAACAGCAATGGCACTTCAGAGATACACGGATGAAGAAAAAAAAAGAGCCAGAAACAGGACAGGAGACAAATTTTCAAAGCATTCAACAAGCTACAACTGAAAAAGTGGGTATAAATTATCAGAGCCTTCACAATAATTACTAATACAAACTACAGAGTTAGATTCTACCAACGAGGTTTATTGTTTCCTGAACCTGAAGAATAAATAAATGGCAAGAATACATCAAAAGTATACTACTCTAGTCTGCCTCAGAACAGAGTACAAGCCCATAGGTGTTGTACTCTCAGAACTGCAGAGGGTGTTCACCCATTTGGACATTAGCTTGAATTTATCACACAAAGACATGAATTAATGTCAATTATCTAAAAATAATAATAAATCCAAGACTTCTCAACCTTGCTGGAATCCATTCACTTGATAATAAGCCATGTCTGTCTGTCTTCAACTTATTTCATGTTGCAATCACCGACAAGTTAGTACAATAATAATAAGGTCTATAAAAAGATCTTAGATGCATGACTGAAGCGACACCGTTTTCAGCAACTGGATTCGGTTCTAATCATAATTAACCACAAAGAGTTGGAAAACTTGAACCGCACAAAGTGACAACCAGCGCACTCACAAAACACAACAGTCACAACTATCTTTCGGTAACCGTATGGTCCTCACTTTACAGTTACATAATTTCTAATTGGACATTAATTCGAAATTTCCCACCTTAAAGAACTACAGTAAATTCTAACTCTCTCGAATTAAAAGTCAAATGAAGAGCCTCAAAAAAACCTGATCATGTGTCTCCCCCATTTTCACACTCACCGACAAAACTACAACCAGATCCAAACATCAAAAACAAACAAACAAACGCAGAAAAGACCAAAATTTTCAAAGATTTAGAACTTACGAATTATTCAGCCATTTCCATGTTTCCAAACAGAACAAACCTCAAAGTTCAGCAAAAACAGAAACGAAAGTGAAATTACACAGAACTCGACAAACACCAAATCATCAAAAGCTTCAGATCAGAGATTTATTTAGGAAGCTCGAGGTAATGCATGTTTCCCGTGTGGTCAATTTCCGCAGTACATGACCGACAAACATAGCAAAACGACGACGGAACATTAAAAGTTAGAGAGAGAGAGAGAGAGAGTAAAAAACAGGAAAATGGAACTCACGGTTATAGAAGCCAGGCTTTTGTTGCTCTGTGTCTGGGCCTCGCAAAACGCTAGCAGACAAACTTCGGGATTATCACGTTCACGTGGAGCAGAGCAAAAAAAGTTTTCTCTGTCAGAATATAATAAATATATATATATATATTCTATGTGTGGTCTGAGTCTGACTTCAATAAATGTGGGCAGTTTTTTTTTTTCTAAACAAAAGCCAAGTATTGGAGAATTCTATTTCTGGTGAGAATTGAGTGCGGGAAGGGTTGGAATTTAAAAGGGAGGAAGTGGCGAAGTGGGGTATGATGAGTGAGTGAGTGAGGGTGTACGGAATGGTGTTGGGTGACCGGGAGATATTGTCGGTGGAGGGGAATGCGACCGGATTTTACCGGTTACGCTACGCGTTATTTGCAAGTTTTTTTTGGTATACCTAAACTGCCATCATTGTCTTCGTTGAATTACCGGCCGGTATTGTCATTGTCTAAGAGTACAGGGTAAAAGGTGTAAATATTTTTACAATAAATTACAAATGGTTAGTTGTTATTGATTCAAATTTAAAACTAACGCTAAAATTACTTTTTTGCCCCAACAATAATAACTTGTCACTTAGGATTTGTTGTAAACATATTGTAGACATATCATTTCTCGATGTATAAACTATTTAGCATTTTACTAGCCCCGGTCACAACTCATCGTGCTTTTTTTTTTTAAAGAAAAAAATTGTGTTTTTATTTATGTATATAATTTTTATTTTGAGAATTTAATTTATAAGTTAATAAAGTAATTTAAAAATCAATAAGAGAGTGACCATATTTTTTAGGCAATGTTTTAGTGGAAATTAGAGTTGTATTTTTACCAGATTGTCATTTAATTTTGTCTCTATTTAAACATAAGGGTATATGCCCTTTTGGGCCATTTTTGAATTTAAAAAAAATGAGGATATCAAATAAAAGAAGTCTCTGGTAATATAGATAAGATGTTTTACAAATTATTAACCTTATTATTGGTGGAGGCAAATTGCAAAATGCTAAATTTATCAACTAAATATAACAAAAGTAGGCTGCATCGGTGGAAAAGCAAAAAATTTGGGCTGTTGTGTGCCCCATAGGTCTGATGTTAAACAAAAAGGAAAAAAAAATTATTAGTTCTCTACTGTAGCTTAGATTATTAAATGATTTTTTTTTCTCTTGCTGTTCTCCTCTCTCTATACCTCAGATTATTAAATGATTATTATGCTATTTATATTATTTTATTATATTGTTTATATTATTTTATTGTGTTAAATATTAAAATAAATCATTGATGTTGAGTGTTTTGTAAAATGATGTAATAAAATAGATAAAGTAGTTTTTTATAGTGCCAAATTACTAAATTCTACCACCACCAATGCTGATGCTCAAGTGATTTAGTGGCAAATGAAAAATTGATGTTAGTGATGGGCTTACATTAAGAATTAGTCACATCAATAATTTGTAAAACTATTATAAAATAATTTGTGGTTTAACGGTGACTCTAGAATTTTTCATTTTTTTTTTAATTTTTTTAAAAAACCAATAAAAACATGAGTCCTGGATAGGAGATGGATCTCGCAAATTACATACTTTTCTTATTACAAATTTGTCCACATATTTTTTTTTTCTTTGCCGGTTCAGGTTTCATTTGAACTTTGGGCTAAACCTAGTGCTGCCCATATGATTGTAGCATTACTCCTCTACATTGAATATTGTATATAATCTTTCTTTTGCCACAATTAAATAGTGGCAAATAATTTTTGAGACTCTGGCAAATTTTTCTTGAGAAAGTTTAATGTGGCAAATTGAAAGTAACAAGAAGAAAAATATATATAGTTTATGTAAAAGTGACAAAAATTAATTATGATCTATCACCTGCCATAAGATAATTCTTTTTATTTTATCACTATTATATAAACTATTTGGAGGGGAATGGGATAGGAATGGGGATTCAGTCGGTCCTACATTTGTTCTGAGTTTTGACTAATTGGATAATATCGTCTATTCATGGCCCCCAAGGAAGGTGTACTGTAATTTTCTAAACTAAACATTTTCCTTCTTTGTTTGAATATGGTAGAGTGAAGTTCAATCTCTCTCACTAACTAGTAGGGGTACGTTTGGTAGATTGTAATAGACACTGTAATCTAATAATTATTTTTATGGTTTATTTATTCAGTAGTTTGGTTATGTTTTTATTACAAGGAATAATTATTCCTTATAAATAATTATTCTTTAAAATGAGAAATAACTATTCATCTCTAAAATAAATGTAATAGTTATTTCTTAATAGGTGTATTAGTTTCTAAAATTAATATATTTCCAAATAAACAAACTTTTTATATGCATATAATAATTATAAAAATATTAAAAAAAAATCATAAAAAATAACTAATCTCTCTTTCAAATTTAAAAAAAATAAATTTATTTTTAGGAAATATGACTATATGAGTAAGATATTTCCTAAAATATATCTTAAGTTTGTTTTAAAATGCTGTCATTCCATTTTCTTCAGGGTTCTATTATTGTGTTGTTATCAAACATATGAATAGTAATAAGCATTACATTTCAATGTCTCATATTTCTTGTGATACATATTCCTATTCCTATGTAATTATCGTTATAATCTATCAAAGGTGTCCTTATTTATATTTGTCAATTGTTATCAAATACTAAAAAACCGGATACTATTAGAGAGTTGGTGATTGCTTTTTCTTTTCTTTTTTTTCTTTTTTTTTCTCTCCACAATTAATTCCTTTTCTTTTTTTGGGTTGGTTATGGGGAAGGATGGTTGGGGGGGGGGGGGGGGGGAAATTGGAATTACATGTATATAAATATAACCACTTGTTTGGGTGAGTAATTTAATAGTAAGATTTTTTTATAGGATTTACTATTAAAATTTGGGTGCATCATAAAATAGAATATTCTCTCATTAAAAGTTACTTGTTAAGCGAATTCTCACCTTTATTTATATATATATATATATATATATATATATATATATATAGAGAGAGAGAGAGAGAGAGAGAGAGAGAGAGAGAGAGAGAGAGAGAAATGGGTTCAAGTTACACTTGGTGTAACTCCAAAGAAGTTACACATTTTTTAGACTATTGATTTCTATGAGATCTAATGGTTAAAAATAGTCAACTACCATATCAGCAAAATTTATTAAAGGGTATTTTTCTTTCTCTCACCCTATTTATTACAACAATTGATTTCTCTCTCCATATTTCTTTCTTTCTTTCTTTCTTTCTCTCACCCTTTTTATTACAACATGAGTACATTTTTTTTTTCTCCAGAATAATCTGATATAATTTTCTTTTATTCCACCCTTCTTACTATGGAGACTTGTGGGAAAAATTATTGTATACTTCCAAAATACCATAAATACGTACTCCCTCCTCTTACATGAATAGTGGGTACCACTAATTAAATTCATGATGGAACCCACCATTTATGTGAGAGAGAGGAGTACGCATTTATGATATTCTAAGAGTACCTAATAATTTTCCGACTTGTGGCATAATATCACAGTGCTCCATCCCGTCACTTACGTTGCATATAGCAATACGTAAATATATATATATATATATATATATATATATATATATATATTTATATTGATGTTACTGGGATTTATTTAAAGCAAGGGGTAGGCGGGCCGGGGTATTGGTGCCATCATCTAAAACTTTTCATGAAGATTTACTGTCTCTAACATTGAATAGTTGTCATTCAAGAGTTTGAAAGATCTGATTTGGATGTCATAATTCAAAGCAATGAATAAATAAGCAAATTATTGATGATGTCCTGATTTTACAATTAGGGTAATATAACCACAATCCAAGAGCAATATATTTCGGCTACTCTGTTTATGAAGTATTTCCTTCAACAAATTATGCTATAAAAGAAATTGCAACTCCTACTTTTGTTGGTCTTGACAAAATATATCTCCCCTCTATTTTGTTGAAAAATGCTTTTAAATTTATCACTACAAGAAAAAATATATTTCCACTTTATTTTGTTGAAGATGCTTTTAAATTTATCACGGCAAGGTAAAATAAAAATAAGAATACTTGAAAATTGAAGTGGATGAGGTCTACATACAATTACAACTTTGAAAAGGATGGAAAAATTATGCATAGTGAACTGCATACACATACTGCGTATATTGTCAAAAAAATTTCTCATGTTGACAACATGAATAAATAAATAAGGAGAGAGAAATCAATGGTTGTAATAAATAAGGTGAGAGAAAAAAAAACCATAAAATAAATTTTGCGATATGGTAATTGACTATTTTTAACCATTAGATCTTATAGAAATCAATGGTCTTAAAAATATGTAACTTTTTTGGAGTTACACCAGGTGTAATTTGAACCTATCTCATATATATATATATATATATATAAGAAAGATTTTATTAACTAAAAAAAAAAAAAAGTTTCCCTGTCGCTAAGAAAGCTCTAGCTTATTGTCAAACTTCTCCTGGGCTGTGGAATTTCAGTCCCTTCTCTGTAAGGCTTGTTTGTTCCTTGTGATAACACTGTTATCACTAGGGCTAGTGGGATGTTCTGTTTTTCGAGGTCCTAGAATACAATTTCACCTCCTTTCTCTTTATCTCTTCTTTTCTTTTCTTCTCTCATCTGCTTTTCCATCTTTTTCCATCTTTTTTCTCTTGCACTCATTATTTTTTTTTCTACCTATTATACTATGGAAGATCTATCAAAACAGTGGACTAGACTCTCTTTGTTGGATGGGGAGGGTGATAGGATCATTATTGGGAAAAGCAAATGTTCCCCAGAATACATCATTGTAGTCAAGTTTCTAACTAGGAGGGCATTGAATGTATATGCAATGGGTGAACTTTCAAACCACTATGGTGTTCACTTAATGGGTTTAGAATCAAGAAGCTTGGTGACCATATGCTATTATTTATTTTTGATAATCCAGATGATGTTAACAAGGTGTTACTCAGTGAGCCTTGGAGCTTTGACAAGCATTTGGTGGTGGTTTGGAATTACAATATCAACATCCCACTCTAGGATGTATGTTTCGACAAAGCCTCTTTTTGGGTTCAAGTGCATGATATCCTAATTAGGTATATGACAAAGGAAGTGGCTGAGGATATCTGTGGTAGTCTTGGTGAAGTCAATCAATTCGGGAAACATCCAACGGAGGAAGGTGGGATTTTCATGAGGGTGCGGGTTACAATGAATGTCACAAAACCTCTTTGTCGAGGGAGAGTGATGCATCTTGAAGGGAGGGGGGGGGGGAGTTTGGGTGTACTTCAAATATGAGAGGTTGCCCAATTTATGTTACTAGTGTGGTTGCCTTGACAATGATAACAGGGAATGTGTGCTATGGATTGAGAGCAAAGGAACGTTGCTTGTGATTGCAAAACAGTTCGAATCATTCATGAGAGCTAACCAAGTTTTCACTCCAAAAAACAGTATGGTGCACAACCCTGGTTACTTCGATGATAGCAAAGATAAGCACCCCAACACTCGTTACAAGCCTGATGTGAGAACTTAGGCACCTACGACTGAAGTTCTGGTGACTAGATCCTTTGCTACAGTGACCACAGTGAATTGCCCTGATTTGGAAACCCCAAGATTTGTAGAGGACGTTATTATTCTCCCAAATTCAAATTCTAATAAGCCCACAATGGGTACATTTCAAATTACTCTTGATTCTTCGAGTCAAACAAATCTCACTGATCCTTTTTTCCAACAACTTCTTGATATAGATTGTAGTTTGCAAAAATTTGGGGATTATGGGAATCAAAGTGATGGAAATTTGAGACTCATAGCTATAAAGATATGAGAAGAGATTCTATCAAAATAGCCAAGTTGCCCTAAGTCTACCTCACATGCCCCTAGCCTACAGACTCCTTCCCAATGCAAAACTCAACTTGTACTCTCAAATATCACATATTCCTTAGGGTCTGAGAACCTAGTTGCCCCTAAGTCAACTACATGGAAACGAATTACTCGCATCGTGGGCTCCAACCCAATTTCACCTTCATAGAAGAATGTTTGCATTAAACGTCACTCATCAACCCTTGGTGAACATGTGGATCTACCTAACAAAAAATTGGTGGTTCTTTCAAATGTTAGCTTTTCTTCTCATACATCGGCGGAGGCTGTTTCCCAACCCCATCGGGAGCAATGAGTACACTACGTTGAAACTGTCATGGGCTTGGGAACCTACAGACAGTTCAAGAGCTTGGTGATTTAATCCAGGCACAAGATCATGCAGTGGTGTTTTTAGTTGAAACATGGATAGATGAAGCTAGGCTAACTGGTTTGTGTGACACTTTAAACTTAAAGAGTTTCTGTGGAGTAGAGTTACTTGTGGAGGGAGTTTGGCTCTTTTTTGGAGACATGATTTTGATCTCCGAGTTGTGAACTTGTCTTCAAATTTCATTGATGCATTCATAAACTGTGGTAAGGATGATGGGTGGTGCTTCACAGGCTTCGATGGAGCCCTTGAAACTTGAGGTGTCCTGAATCTTGGAATGTTTAGAGAGCGCTCCAAACTCTATATTCACTCCCTTGGCTCTATGCTGGGGATTTCAACACTAAGTCCAATGAAAAATTGGGTGGTCATATTTGCCCTAACAAACAAGAGCAAGATTTTCGAGATGTGATTGATGAATGTGGCTTTCGAGATCTTGGCTATGTGGGGAATAAATTTACTTAGGCCAAACACTATTCGGATGGAACAGTCATTTAGGAATGTCTAGACAAAGCATTTGGTACTGAAGATTGGGTTAGCTTGTTTCCTGCTTTTCAAGTGATTCACTTGGAATGTGGGATGTTTGATCAAAAAACCGGTCCATATCCATCCTTTGGGGATTACGGTAAGGAGGCAAAAGCCATGGCACTTCAAACAGGTGTGGTTATTTTAGGAAGGCTACCATGACACTGTAAGAACAACATGGGAGGCAAATTTGGATTGCTTTACAATGGGACAGGTTGGTGAAAAAATCAAGAGATGTCAGAATGGCTTACAGTGGTGGAGTAAACACCCTTTCTGTAACATCTCTCGCTCCCTCACTGAAAAAAAATCCTCTCTCAAGAATGCAAAAAAAGTAGCCCAGATTGGAGGTAATTATGAACTTGTTTTTGCCATCAAAAAGGAAATTTTTGAGTTACTACTCCTTGAGGAACAGATTTGGCATCAACAATCCCATGTTCATCGGCTGAAATCGAGTGATAAGAATTCAAAATTCTTTCATAGCAAAGCTTCACAGAGACTCTATAGAAAAAGAATTTTTGGCATTAAAAATAACAATGGTGTCCTATGCACATGTGAGGTAGAATTTTCGGGTTTGTTGGTATCCTATTATCAACGATTGTTCACTCCTCTCAACCAACAGACTTTGAAGTGATACTGCAAATTGTCCCATGAGTTGTTACTGATGATATGAACAGCACTCTGATTGGTGAATTTACACGAATTGAGGTTGATATGGCTTTGAAGCAAATGGCATCGGGTCCTGACGGCATGCCTCCTATCTTTTACCAATATTATTGGCAACATATTGGTAATGACATTTCACAAGCAGTTTTGTCTTGTTTGAATTTTGGGAAAATACCATGTGATTTAAATTATACTTATCTAACACTTATTCCCAAAGTGAAAAGCCCTGAAAAGGTTACTGAGTTTTGGCCTATTGCTCTTTGCAATGTATTATATAAATTGGTGTCAAAGGTCTAAGCAAACCCATTAAAAATAATTCTCCCTCATATTATATCTTATTCACAAAATGCTTTCCAATAAGATAAATCAATCTCAAACAACATCTCGATGGCCTTTGAAACACTCCATCACTTGAAAACTAAGAAATTAGGAAAGAGGCGCTTTGTAGCCATTAAGTTAGATATGAGCAAGGCATATGACAGAGTGGAGTGGGTATATGTTTTAAAAATTATGGATAAAATGGGTTTTGACAAAAAATGGATCCAACTTATTTCTGAATGTATCAGTACAGTTTCTTATTCACTCTTGGTGAACGGAGAACCATCAAGTGTTATTAAACCAACAAGAGGAATCAGACAAGGGGATCCGCTCTCCCCCTATTTGTTTCTTTTATGTTTGGAAGGTTTAACACAACTTATTAAACAATCTGTGCAGGTTTATAAGATAAGAGGTTACTCTCTTTGCATGAATGGACCTAAAATTTCACAGTTATTTTTTTGTAGATGACAATTTATTGTTCTATAGAGATCAACTGGGGGATGTTCAAACTATCCAAACTCTTCTTGGTATCTACAAAAAAAGCCTCGGGATAGCAAATTAATAAAGAGAAGACAAATCTCTTCTTTAGTAGGTTGGTGTCCGATGGAGATAAAAATACTATTAAAAATGTGCTTGGTGTGGAAGAGATAGAGGAGTATGAAAAGTATTTAGGGTTACTTGCAGTAGATGGGAAGAATAAACGGGCTAGTTTGAATTATATCAAGGAAAGAGTGTGGGGAAAGCTTTAGGGTTGGAAGGAGAAGATTCTATTTCAAGAGGGTAAAGAAATCTTATTCAAAGTTGTGGTTCAAGCCATCCTGACCTTTGCTATGAGTTGCTTTAAATTACCATTAGGTCTATGCAAAGACATTGAGGTCATGATCCAGAAATTTTGGTGGGGCCAGCGGGGTGATCGTAGGAAGGTGCATTGGAATAATTGGGATACTTTGTGTAAACCAAAAGATGAAGAGGGGTTGGGTTTCAGAGATTTAAGCAAATTCAATGAGGCAACGTTGGCAAAACAAGTTTGCTGACTAATTCAGGATGAGCACTCTCTATTTTTCAAAGTTTTCAAAGCCAAATATATTCCAAATTCCTCTATATTTGAAGCACACTTAAAGGGCGGCTCATATGCTTGGAAAAGTAAACTTAAAGCCAGAAAAGTCATCAGTATAGGAGCTAAGTGGCGAGTTGGTAATGGGAAAAAAATTTAGGTCTATGGTGAGCAGTGGTTCCCAGGTGATGGTGATGGTAGAGTGATTTCCCCAGTCTCAAGCCTACTTACTGATGTTGTTGTTGCAGACTTATAGACCTCATAGACCTAGTGTCTAGCCGATGGAATTCTCACACAATTTATCCAAACTTTCAGCCTTTTGAAGGTGCTAGAATCAAAGCCATACCAATCTATGTTGTAGCTCAAGAAGACACCCTTATCTGGCCGAAGAGCAAGGATGGTCCTTACTCTGTCAAGACAAGCTACAAACTGTTAAGCGATGAGTAGGTCAGGGATAATGCCTCGAGTTCTTCTTCAAGTGCTACATAAAGATTTTTGGCCAGGTTTGGGGAAGCTACGGGTCCCAGGAAAAATCAAGCATTTCCTATGGCGAGCCTATTTAGAATCTCTCCCAACTAAACACAATCTATGAAAGCGGAGAATAATCTCTAACGAGTTTTGTGAATTCTGTCACTCTCAACCTAAAACAGTCTTGCATGTTTAGTGGAACAATGAAGCTAGCAAATCTGCTTGGAATCGGGATTTTGATTGGATAGATAGAAGGAAGGTTGATCGAGGGAGTTTTGCAGACTTATGGAACATGGTTCGCACCGAACCTCAGAAACTTAAGTTATTTGCCATCACGGTGTGGATAATCTGGACTAGGCAAAATAAAACTCAACTAAAGCAGGTTGTTCCACTGTTAGCTAAGGTCCCAAGTGAAGAATGCCAATACCTCTCCGAGTTCAGGAAATATAATGCCATGCTGATGAAGGTGAAGCCTCTCAAAATGTTGAAATGGAAGCCACTAAATAGCAACTGTTACAAGACAAACTTCAATGGCGTAGTCTTTGCAGACTCAAGAGAAGCTGGGATTAGGGTGGTGGTTAGGAATGCATGAGGGGTCAAGTCTTGGCTTCACTCTCTGAAAAAATCCCAAATCCTAGTGTGTCTTGGAGCTTTTGGCAGCCAGGTGTGCTGTGTCATTCGTCAAGGAGATTGGCTTGGACAACTCTATTCTGGAAGGTGACTTGAAAATTATCATCAATGCTCTAAAAAATGGCGATGTGTTCCACTCCACATATGGACATTTGCTCTTGGAAACCCTGTCACTCTTAAACTCTTTAAAGAGCTGGTCGTTCTCTCATACACTTAGGCTAGGCAATGTTGTAACAAGTGCTTTAGCTAGGAGAGCTAAATTTTGTTTTCCTCTTTCTATCTGGTTGGAGTCTGTTCCCCCAGATATAATCAATTTTGTTAATTCTGACTTACCAGCTTCTTGAATAAATATATCCAGTTGGAATGTTTCAAAAAAAAAAAAAAAAATTAACCGACACTTTAAGGATATTTATTTAAAAAATACTTTTAAAACCTTTTTATGGAAAAGGCAAAAGACAGCAATTTTTTTTTTTTTTTTTATAGTTTTTTATATTTTATATAAAAGTAGTATCAAAATTTTCTTAAAATTATTTATTAACAAATGCTCTCATGACACACATCTAGAATTTGAGGGTCAATGTGCAAATTATTCCTTTATTAGAGCATTCCCATTAGTTTCTTCATATGCATTTTGCTAAGGCAATAAATAACCTAATGGAGTGTGTTTTTAATGTTTTGTTTGTTATAGTGTAATGCATTTGCATTACTCAATAGGAATGCTCGAAGTGTTATTTTCAAAATTCTCTCAAATGCCTACTAAATTTAGAAGAATGCCCCTCAATGTAGTTGACTTTAATTGCATCGACACCTTCTTCTAAACCTTTGCTCACCTCCACTTCCTTTATAATGTTTTCATCCACACTTTCCTTCCCCATCTCTTCTTACCAATGCCAAAATGATGAACTAAATAAAAAATTTTCTTGCCTTCCAAATTTTCTCCAATACATCTACAATGACAAGATCAAAAGACCTCCTCGAGTTGTCATCTCACTACCCAATATGAACACCTAAGAAAATAGGAGAATTAAACAAGTTTTTCACTTAGGACAAAGCTTGGGTACAAACATAATTGTAAACTTAGGCTACAACCACTACAAAAAAATTGGTCTACGACTGCATTTTTTTGTAGTGAACCAAAAATTGAAAGATGCCATGTGTCTTTATCATGTGCATGCATATAACTTACAAAACCACACTTAAGTGATTTCATACAATTATTTTAAGCCAGTCAAAAGAAAATCATTCAAGAGTCTTTAGCAATGACAGAGTCAGAATTTCAGTTAGGTAAACCGTCTAAAAGGAAATATTATTAACAAAAATTGCATATAAAAATACAAATTGATATTAAAAATAAATAAATAATAATGGTATGTAGGGATAAGAGCCTACGATCATATATTGGGTCTTGGGTTTTGTCCGAGGATATTGGTAGGTCCGAGGAAGAATAAACAGTTATTAGGAGTTCCCAGTTAAAGTCTCATAGGTAGGGGATGAGTGGAGGATGATCCAAGGAGGAACTCCTCCTTGGATATGATGAATGCAACTCAGATATGTATTCCGACAATTAAAGTGACCCTCCAAGAAGCTCTCAGGATAGGAATGTGCCTTACGATCACACTAGAAAAAAGGAAATCCAAAAATATCTAAGAGAAAGCTGTTACTACCGCATTAAATACACTGCAGCTACTTTTCTAACTGCATTTATGGGGAGAAGACCTCTGAACAGTGCTGTCTTGGCCACCACAACTCACAGAAAGCTAGAGAGGGTGTCTGATGGGACGGGTACTCAAGTAGGGGCTCAGATGATCAACAAGTGTAAGACCAAGATGACCCAAAAATGGCTATATAATGTGAGAGACCCTTCATAAGAAAGGATTGGAAAAATAGAGAAAAACACTGTAGCAATCTAAATTATCTTTGTATCCATCTGTGATTAATCTCTGAAAAGGGGGACCTCCTTGGACTGAAAATATATTAAGATCAAATCTCTTATTTGTGTTTGACAGTCATTCAAATTAAACCTATCCGTTGTTCAATTCATTAGGGCCTAGTTCTTCAACACACTCTCTACAAATTTATTGTACTGGGCTCATTGGGCCAACATCTTATATATTTTGGGCTTGGATTGTAAATCTAGTCACTACAGTAAACAATAGTAATTGTTATATAAAGTCTAATATGAAAGCAAAGCAAGAGATGGAGTAGAGAAAAAGATAGTTAAGGCTTTAGACTGTAGAGAAAAAAGATAGCTGGGAGCTTGGGACATTGATTTTTTTTTTCTTCCCTTCTTGTGTAAAATATGAAATCCACAAGCTGAGTTGTTGTGAGAACCAAAAAAAAAAAAAAAAAAAAGTAGGAAAAAAAGAGCTATTGTGAATAGGGGTGAAAATGTGTGATAGATTTACTAATTTAACTATAAAAAATGAAATAATTTGGTGTTTTGATTTTTGGGTGTCAAATTGGAAGTAATTTTCTTAGACTGAGAGATGTTCTTAATTTGTTTTAAATTTTAAACTGATAGTTTTTGTGCCTCTTTTTCATTCAGTTTGGGTTGTTCAAAAGTGGGACAATTTTGCTTGTTTTTTTCTAAATGTCAAGGGATGATTTATTGAAAATGGGACTTGAGAATTGCTTTTTGGTTTTCTTCTTACATCAGAGTCTGGAGGGGGCATAGACTTTAAGTCTAAAAGAGTATTAGTATTGGTGCAAGCAAATTGCTAAAATGCTAAATTTACCAACTAAATATAACAAAATGCTCCTACATCAGTGGAGGAAAAGCCATAATTTTTTGCTATTGAGCTATAGTGCATAGCCATCTTTGCATGTGCACTATAGCTCATGAGATGTTAAACAAATAACACTATTATATTAGGTCCTCCTCTATGCACAGTCATCTTTGTGTAGTTAATATTATTTTATTGTATTGAATGTTAAAATAAAATTAATAATGTTGGGTGTTTTGTAAAGTGAGATGGTTGTGGTGGGCCTTTTGCATATTGGGCTTGATTTCTCCTGCTGTACCATGGCTCGTGATTTTGAGGTAGAAGAGTTAAGGCTGGTCTAATTGAAACACACCTTAGGCTAGTTTGTGCACAAGTTGGGCCATCCCCATGTAGACGCGTCTTGGTAGGAGCCTCGAATGTACAACGTGCTCATGGCAAGATAACTAAAACACCTCTACAAATAATAATAAAGCATAAATAACACAACAAGGAAGAATAACAAAGTCTTGGCAAAGCAATACAATCACGAATAACAAAATTGTAGCAAATAGTTCAGTAATAGGGTAATACGTCAGCCAAAAACAAGATTCGTCTGCCAAAGAAAAAGGGCTTAGCTATTCAGCAGACATAAGTCCAAAAAAGGGAGCCGATCTCCAATGTGGGTAACCTCAGAGAAGGCTCCTGCTGTAATGATTACACACTTGGAAAAAGGACCTAGATGGCTTGAACTTGAATTCTTAGCTTATCAAAGAGTGGGTCTATTGAGAGGGAGAGAAATGGGAAGCCTACTGATGCATGCCTCTATTCCTATCACTCATGTTTTCTTTGGGATTTCTGTATCTTTCCTTTTTTTTTTTTTTAATATGCTTTTCTTTTCTTCATTCTACCTCTGTTTCTTCCCGTTGTTTCCCCTCCCCCTATCCATTGTTTACGACTATGGCCTTTTATACTGCTTGCCATGACAGGATTTACCATTTTTACACTTTAACCGCTTTTGGCTCGTTGTGGGCGTCCTTCCAAGACTGCCCACTGGCTTGCTAGCTGCCTAGCCACTACCATTATAATGTGTTGGTTGCATCACGCCTCATTCCCAGACAAAAGTGGTTTTGTTTT
Source organism: Quercus robur (assembly GCF_932294415.1). Taxonomy (NCBI): domain Eukaryota; kingdom Viridiplantae; phylum Streptophyta; class Magnoliopsida; order Fagales; family Fagaceae; genus Quercus; species Quercus robur. Next base: position 27,149,048 of record NC_065540.1, on the reverse strand, counting down.
ATCTCCTACCTCTCTTTGTTTTCAATACTCTTATCTGGTTAAGGGTTAAACCTCTCCTTTACCTCCTCTATGTCATGCATCTAGTAGTTCCAACTCATGTTTACTTCTTTTGGGTGAGATGTCGTTCCAGCATGACATTTCTCCCCAAAGAAGTTTGAGCGGGAACCCCAAAATAGGCTTTCCCCTTCTCCTCACCGCCAGACCACATAGTCTCATACCCTTGACTAGTGACCCACCTCCCTATATTGGTTGGGTACAGGTAGGTGGTGCCTGGGTCTTGTGTGAATGCTCCATTTCCGTCTGAATCCATTACTTTTCTAGTCTTCATGCATTTGCCATTGCCTCCAAATTTGTCTAATTCTGTTGTACATTCTGGTAGCTATTTATCTATTTTGGCGTGAAAGATACATGGGTCTTTGGGCTTGCACTCTCTATATTCTTTGGACTGGGCATTGCTTGGGTGCAGGTCCTCTACTTCCTGCCTAGCCTATGCCCCATTCTTTCTTATGTCCGTGGGCTTGGCTAATGATCTTGCCATGCCACTGCACTGCTCCTGCTATGATATCACTTTTCTTTTACTTCGTTATTACCCCTGGGCTTACGGGCTGAGGCTCTTGCTAGTCCATTTCCTACATTCTTTCTTCTTTTGGACTTCATTGGCTAACATTCCTATTAGGCTAGCCCACTTTCCACATCCTTACCTCTTTTGGGCTTTTATTGGGTCACATTATTACTATGTCAGCCAATCCCAGTCCTTGGGCTTCCTCGGCCTGTTTCATTCCTTGGGCTTCCTAGGCCCATTTTTTTTTCTTTATCTCTTTTACTCCTATGGGCTTTTGCTAAATCCTTTGAGCTTCCTTGGCCAAATTACTACCTTACCTCTTATTACCTTTCGGGCTTATTGACCTTTATGCCAACACTATGAATTTACTAATTCATTTATTGGGCTTCCCTGACCCATTTACTTCTTCTTTACCTCTTATTATTCCCATGGATTTACTACTTCATTTTTTGGGCTTCCTCGGCTTATTTGCTTCTTCTTTGCCACTTATTATTTTTTTTGTAGGCCTGTTGACCATTATTCTTGCTGTTTCGGCCTGCAGGTCTTTGCTTCACTATTTTCTCTTCCTATCTTCTTCATATTGTTGGGCATCTTCTGCCATTGGGCCTTTTGTCAAAAGTGGGCATCAACAATGGTAAAATAGATAAAGTAACTTTTTGTGGTGCCAAATTGCTAAAATTTTGCCACCACCAATGTTAATGCTCTTAACCTACTTAAAAAACCTTTTAGGAGTTAAGTGTTTCGATTTGATAGAATTAAATTGAAAGTATTATTTTCACATTAATTTGTTTATTTTTCCATTTCACTACAATAAAGTGTATTTTTAGCGACAAAAATTAGTGAGAAAATATTTTTCATCGCTAAAAATATAGCTTTAGTGACGAAATATGAATTTCGTCACTAATAATGAAAAAAATTATAACATTTAGCGACGAAAAATAAATTTCGTTGTTATTGTGATCTGAAAAATGGGCACCAGTGGAGGGACACTTTGGTGCGAGTTTAATTAATCTATAGCGACGAAATATTTCGTTGCTAAAAGTTGAAATTTTTAGTGACGAAATATTTCGTCACTATAGGTATTGCTGTGAATAGTATTAGTGACGAAAATCCTTTCATCGCTATAAGGAATAATTAGTGACGAAAACAATTCGTCACTAAAAATAATAATAGTTTTGCACTTATATGTTTTTAGTGACGAAATCACAATTCGTCACTAAAAGTATGCTTTAGTGACAAAATATGAATTTCGTCTCTAAAAATCTTAACAAAGCCTGGGTTCTTTAGTGACGAAAATCCTTTTGTCTCTATAAGGAAGAATTAGCGACAAAAAATATTCGTCACTAAAAATAAAAATAGTTTTGCACTTATATGTTTTTAGTGACGAAATCACAATTTGTCACTAAAAGTATGCTTTAGCAATGAAATATGAATTTCGTCTCTAAAAATCTTAACAAAGCTTGGGTTCTTTAGTGACGAAATGGACATTCGTCGCTAAAAACTTAAAAACCATATACCTTTTGCGACGATAAAGTAGGCATTAGCGATGGAAAATTTTCATCGCTAAAGACCTGAGTATTAAATACCTATTCGTCTCTTTTATTTCAGCCAAAAGCCATTTTATTTCAGCGCCGAACCATTCGTTGTTGCTCTCAACCCATTCTCGACGATTCCCATTCGTCAACGATTCAAACCCCATTCTCAACAATTCAAACTCCATTATCAACGGTTCTTGACCCATTCTCGACAGTTTTGAAGTGTTGTTTCAGCTCCTAACCCATTCGTCGCCAATTTTCGACCCATTCATCGTCGATTCTCGACCCATTCTCGATGATTCAAACCCCATTCTTGACGATTCAAACTCCATTCTCAACGGTTCTCAACCCATTCTCGATGGTTTTAAAGTGTTGTTTCAGCTTCTGACCCATTTGTCGGCGATTTTCGACCCATTCGTCGTCGATTCTCAATGATTCTCAATGGTTTTGAAGTGTTGTTTTAGCTCCCGACCCATTCGTCGCCGATTCTCGAGCTATTCGTCCTCGATTCTTGACGATTTGAACCTATTCGTCGCCGATTCGAACCCATTCTCGACCATTCTCGATGATTCGATCCCATTTGTCGTCGTTTTGGACCCTTTGCAACGAAGTCTCCACTGCCGATTCGGACCATTCGCGACGATCTGGATTTGGTAAGGTTTTTTTAATTTATTTTTTTGTTTGTCAATGATTAGTTTGGATTTATTTATTTCATATTCAATGAGTTTAATTTTTTATTTATTGGGACTAAAGTTTGGTTGTTGTTGATGTTTGATTTTTTTATGCATTGAAGTGTGTCTAAATAAACTATTGTCTTATAGGCATTTGGAATTTTGTGCAGTTGTGTTATCTTTTAGGATATGAATGAAACTTTTTGGATTGGTATGGGTTTCAGTGTTAACTTGGTTGAGATGGCTGCTTGGAAAGAACTTTTCTATGCATTTGCTATGGCTTGATTGTGATCAATGAGTTCCATTTTTTAGGTGCTGTTGGCTTTTAGGTGTGCACTAGCTTTGATCTTTATGCAGCTGAGTTTTGTTTTCACCTATTCTAGCTATCTATTAAAAATCAATGATCACTTGTATTTCTTTTGCTTTGGATTATGGTTCAAATTAAGTTACATAGGTGCTATCTTTTCTGGTTATAAATGATTTATGTCCAATGGGGTATATAGCTAGATAAACCATTTGTTAATTATTTATTAATTCATTCATTAATGTTAATTATTTATTAATATTCATTCATTAATTATTCATTAATATTCATTCTTATGAATCGGTCCATATGGGGAAGGCTGGAGGTGGATAGTTAGTGCAAGTAACTAATTTTGTGGTAGAGTTTGTCTACTCCAACGGTAAGAATACCTAAGCAGTGAAAGACTTCTTGATAGGGTAGTTTAACACCTTTATTTACTATAACATTGTGTTTCCTTCTTTTTCTCAATGCTAGTTGTGATTTACCTAATTCTAATGACTTTATGTCAATTATCTACTTATTATTTATTATGTAAATCTATGGTATTCTAGTTTGAGAGTCATCTTTTTATTGAAATTCTTGCATTGTCTCCATCAAGAGGTAAAGCTTCACTATTCAATGTGTTGCATGCAGGTGAAATCCTATTGATACATAGAATGTGTTGATGACTGCAGCCATTAGATCATTGGGATTGTGAGGAACAAGGTGAAGAACACAAGTTAACTTTGGATTTTTTCTGAAAGTTGTAAACTTAACTTGAGCAAAGTAAGTATATTCTAAATAAAAACTTATAAAACTCTATATATACTTGTGATATATATAGTAGTACGGATAATTGATGCTTTGGAGATGGCAAGATTGGATAGAATGAGGCAAAACCAAGAGATAATTGATGCTTTGAGATTGAAACATATCTCAACTTCTCTAAAGGATTCTGCTCAGTCCAATTGTGCAAAAGGGAAAAGAAGTAGAGCTAATATTGTGGTAGATGATGATTATGTACCACCTATTAGTGATGATGAGAATGATGTTGAGTCATCTAATTCTTTAATTCATAAGGTACAATAGATGTTCCATAGGGTACAATAGATAATAACTTTGTTGTTCTATTATTTGTAATGACTTTGTTGTTCCATTATATATATGTTTGTTAGTTACAAATGGCACCAGGACGACTTACACGCTTGCAAGGTGAGGCATCTATCTCGGCGATCCAATCTACGGTTCAATCTACGGAAACACCTCCTGAAGCAAATCCTCCTACCCAAAGTTCTTCTAGTGCGGAGGCTACCGACGCATTAACTAGCACAACTGGTAATTACATAGAACATACTTAATTACAACTATACCTTATCTTTACTATTGAGATTATACTTAATGTAAATGGAATGTATAATTTTTAACATTGATAATGTTTAAATAGGATCTACTATCAGAAATACCTGTGGAACAACATGTGGTATAGCAGTACGGGCACTTGTTGAAAAAAGTGGTAAACTGCCAATACATATTGCTGCAGAGTATGATGCTCCTGTTAGGAAGAATGCGTGCAAGCTTGTCAATTAAATTGGTGTACAAGTGCGAAGTAATTTGTTCAGTTACAACGTAAAAAATTGGAAAAGTGTTGATGCTGCTACTAGAGATGTGGTGCTTCAAAATATCGCGGTAAATTTACATTGATAACGTCTAACTTGTCTTTGTTGTCACTAAGTACATTAAATTCATATAATAATATTTTTATAATACACATACACTTCATTTTACAGGATCAATTTGAGTTAGAAGGAGATTCTAACTTGGTAGCGAAAACAATAAATACAAAATGTGGAAGATTATTGAGTTGCGGCTCTAATAAGTTGTATTAGACTTATAAAAAGCTCGTACAATCTCATGGTGCTGACTATGCAAAAAGTCACCCACCAAAGAATGCCACACTTAAGCAGTGGACTGGACTCATTGAAGGGAAATGGACCAATAAGGACTGGCTGGTAAATTATTTATGCGTATATTATTATCCAATATTTACTATATTATGTTGTCAAATGGTTAGATTAATACCTAGATGAAGTAAATGTATATTGTTTTATTCATGATCTAATAAATATCTTGAATGTTCTTTATTAGGAAAAATCAAGAAAGAACTCTGAAAATAGGAACAAAACTTTAGGCAAACATAGATGCAGGACAAAGGCACTTACTGTTAGGGTTGATGAAGAGGTGTGTGTTTTTTCATTTTCTTAAACCTTAGTATAGTACATGTTGCAATTAATTAACTATATCTATCTAACACTCGAATGTTAATTAAACAGACAAATAATAATGGCGATCAAGTTCCTGAATTGGCAAAAATCTACAAAGATATTCATTTCAATCCAAATACAAATAGGTGGATACACCATGAGGATGAAGCGACATATGTATGTGTATCATTCCATCTCTATCATTTCATCCTTATCATGTTTGTAAAGTTATAACATATGTAGTATTAATGTTGTGATTGTTTTTTTTTTTTTTTTTTTCCTCTTTCAAATGGTAGGAAACTATTCTCAAAGTGCAAGAGGATCATTGTCAAGATCCTAATGCAATTCCTCTTACATAAGAGGAGACCCCAAACTTAGTTTTTAAGAAGAAGTCCGGTATTGTAAAAGGACTTGGCATGAGACCTTCCTCTTCTCTAGTAACCACTGCCTCTTCTAGTTCCTCGGTGGAGTATATCCATTAGTTAGAAAATGAGATAATTGAGCTCAAAGAGGCAAGAGCTAGGGACGAAGAGGAGCGAGCTAGGGAGCAAGAGGCGCAAGCTAAGCAAGATGAGGTCTGAAACAATATTCTTAATTTTTTGAGGAGCAAGGGTTATGATGACGTTTTTAACTATGGGGGTGGTTCATCTTCAAGTTAAATCACTTATTGGTTAGTACTTTATCTTCAAGTTAAAACACTTCATTTTTTATGTATCATTTGAAACTAATTGTATTATATTACATTTGAAAATTTATATTTGCTTTTTTATAACATAGTTAATGTTTTTACTTTATGATTTTAATGTAGTAGTGTTTTTATATTTGTGCAGATTTCTAATTGGTGGCTTTAGGGGATTTACTTTTGACATTATTTGAAGACAAATGAGGACATCTTCTGTTGGTTCTAATTATATTATGCTACATTTTTTGTATTGTTATAAAACATATTAAGTTATTGTATGTGTTGCAAACAATTATTGTATGGAAAGAGTTTGAATTGGATACTTGTTTTATTTTTTACTTGTGGAACGTATGGATCGATTTTTTATAAATGTGTTGTTGAAATAAATGTGTTAATCAAATGTGAGGTTTTAATAATGTAATAATAGGTTACAGGTTAATATCAAAGCCATGAAAATAATAAAAACAAAAAATAAGTTTTAGCGATGAATTTTTTCGTTACAAATATAGCAACAAAAAATTGTTTTAGTGACGAAATATTTTGTCACTAAATGTAATAGAATTTTGTAAGAAATGGTTTTAGTGACGAAAATTTTCGTCACTATATGTGCTTAGATTTTCTTAAAAATAGTTTTAGTGACGACTTTTTTCGTCACTATATGTACCCGAAAATAGTTTTAGCGACGAAATTGTTCATCACTAAATATGATTTAATAAAATGAAATGGTTTTAGTGATGAAATATTTTCGTCGTTGAATACTGTTTTTAACAAAGAAAACATTTAGCGATGAAACGTTTTCATCGCTAAAAGTTTTTTCTTTTTTAAACAAATTGTACTTTTAGTGATGAAATTTTTTGTTGCTAGGACTTTTAGCGATGGGGCTACAGTGACGAAATTAATTTCGTCGCTAAAAGTCCAATTTTGTCACTAAAAGTTCTTAGTGACGAAAAACTGGATTTTTAATGACGAATTTTTTTGTCACTGAATGTATATTTTGTTGTAATGTTTTATCGAAGTTATATTTTTCTTTGTCATATCCATTAATTCATCATTTTTGTTTTTATTATTATTATTATTATTAATTAATTAGTTTGGAATTAGGTATATACCAAACAAGATATGTTAATATAATCTTGTTTATACAAGAAAATTTAAGGTAGCCTCTAACTTAAGAGAAAGTTTTTTTTAGGGGGAATTTAAACTTTAGATGTCTGTTTCGAGCTAGTTGAGTTACGTACAAAACTCTTGACATCTTTAAAGTTTGAAGTCAAGAAAATTGATGTAAAATTTAATACATAGTCAATTATATATTGTCAAGTTGCATTTTCATAAATAATTAAGTTGAAATGCATTAAAATTTTTTATTTTTCTCCTTTAATTTCTTTTATTTATATTTTGTTAACACATAATAGATACTAATTTTATTTTTTATGTATTAATTTAGTCTTGAATGTTTATAATAATTCTTTTTTCTTATATGGTAAAAACTAAAAAGTACTTTGATCCCCTAAGAAGAAATTATGGTTCCATCACTCGGCATAGTTAAGGTTGATTGGCCTGATTGGTGCACGTCCAATTACCTAGCCATAGATGCAAGAGTTTAGTGCTAGTGGTACAACAAGACAAAGGACCTCCTATTAAGGGTTGGTTTGGATGGCGCTTATTACTGAAAACTGAAAACATTGTAGCGAAATAATTTTTTAAATGAGTGAATAGCGCATTGGGACCCAATTTTAAAATTAAAATTTTCATTTTTCTGTATTTGTGGGTCTCATGAACAGTACATGGGATCCAACCAAAAAAAGGCAAACACGCGGTCTGCCGCTATCCAAACCTAACCTAAAGCGAAAAGTGGACCATACCCAAATAAAAAATGGATTATTTGGATTACAACTTACAACTAATCTCATTTTGCGTAGGCCATCCGCCATTGATCCAAAATTTTGGTTAATTTTTATCTATTGAAAGTTTAAAGAAACCCTTGAAGATTAGTTCGCATGTACGTGACATTAACATGTTATCATTTTAATAAGGTAGGCATCTTGTCCAATCTTTGGAACATCGTATTAAAAAAGGTTAAAATATCCACATACCTTAATTGAAGAAAATTAACAACTTGCATAAGCTTGCATTACAACTTACAGCTAATATGATGTTTTAGTCAAGGAAGACTTGATCTGCATGAGTTAGGTAGGGCTTGACATTCATGTCAATTTTTTAGTATACTCAACCCTCAGATCCGATCGTGATTGAATTTTTACGATCCTGATTAGGTCAACGTGTGGTAACTAGCGCAAATCATAAGCACAACTTCATTCTTTTTTGGGTAAGTTTTCAACACTAAACCAGTGCATATGATAAATGGGTAATTAAACAAATGTTGCACCTTATCTAAAGAGTTTTGGTGAGTAAATGATATCCTATTTAGAAGAAACACACAGATCGGGTCTACTACTCTTCTATACTAGACTTGTTCTATACTAGGCCTGGTTGGTAGGAGGATTTTTGTTTTTATTTTCAAAACAGTATAAAAACAATTTTCAAAAAATTGAACTTGAAACTAGTTTTCAGATAATAATTTTTATATTATACATGTTTAGCTCCCACTTTTAAGAATAATTTTCAAAATACTAAAAACAAAAAATAATTATTTGGGAGACCATTTCTATTTTTAAGATTTAAAAAAAAATATATTTATTTAAAGTAATGTGTAGAATCTATAGTTACATTTTTTTTTAATGATAAGTTTTAAATTTGAAGTGTGAGAATTTTTTTTTTAAATAAAAATAAATTTCTTAATTTAAAAGATATAAAAGTTTGGACATATATGTAGAGTCCATTGTTTTCAATTTATTTACACCTATGTCATTAAAAATATTTAATGTATCCTGAAAACACTCATTGACCGTTTTCAAAATTCTGTTCTAAATTCAAGTATAGTACCAACCGATTTATGGATTGTAAAACAAAAAATTATATTTAAATACTTTTACCAAACAGGCTCCCTAAACTCATTAAAATTATAACACATGTTTATTATATTTTTACAAATTCAAGAATAATGGACCCAAGTAAAGTCCTTACCAAAAAAAAAAAAAAAAATTGTAAGATTTGAACTACAACTTTCACTCAAAACATGAGTTGTCGGCATGATCAGTTGAATACTGAAATGAAAACAGCCCTTCATATATGCACCGTCAAAAGAGAATTTTGGTACGTACAATCCGCACCGACATTAATGTCTTCTATTGGAGGATGATGATTAGGGGAGATTGATGAAGTCGTAGAATCAAAAATAAAGAGAGAGAGAGAAGTCCATTATTGTCTCTGAGCACGACAAAGAATCTGCTTTTTTCTATAAATTGGTGTTGGTGGGGAACTTAATTTCCTGCTCAGCTTAGCTAGCGGGATAGTACGTGCTAAATAGGATTTTTCATGAAAGGGGAAAATATTCATGATGCTATATCATCACATATTCACATTGTTACTTAATTTAGGCTCGGTTTAGCTGTATGGTTTTAACACATTTTTTATATTTTAAATAATTTTATATATATTTTAATATGTTTTTTCATCCACATGTCTATCAAAAATACTCAAATAATATTATTCAAATTTCTCAACTAAACGGGTCTGTAGTCTCCAAAAATTGCAAAATTCATTTTTGTTTTCTTTCTTCTAACACGTACTGTAACATACCCAAAATATGTGATTCTGTCACACAAACATATATATGCATCGCTGAAATTTGAAAGAGTAATGATACGGCCACAGTTTTTTCTTTCAATGTGAGCAGTGAATACAAATAACACTTATAATAATAGCCCAATCTGGCAATCACAATTATAAAAGTATAAAACAGTGGCCGGACCATTAGGTAGAAATGGCATCGCCTAATTACTGCATAACAGCATGGGTGATGTGACACTAAAAATGATGAATTTGGTCAAACCTCAAAAAGGCCATTGGATTTGATAGGATCCAATTGAAAAGGGGCGGGGCCCGAAATGGCAAACATCAGTACGTGGATGCTAGCTTGTGAATGACTGTATGTGATTGTGTAGGTCCTTCCTTAGATAGCATATATAGTAATTTAAAATGTCTTATTATACATTTTTATTTTCTCTAGTTGTTTAATTAAAGAGCACTTTCTCAAAAAAAATAAAATAAATAAAGAGCAGGGACTTCATCATGTTTTTTTGGCCTGTGGCCACGCCAGCAGCACTACCAACGAATCCACTTGTCAATTGTCATCCTCTTCCTTCCCAATTACTACATTAATTAATTAATAAATAATTTACTTATAGTTATATATAGGCAGCATTTGAAATCATGGAAAACATTTTATTTCAACCATTTTTCTCTCCTTTGTGCACTGAACCAGTTTTGTCATGGTCGTATGGAAAGAGCGGAAGGGGCTCCATCAAAAAGGGTTAAAGGCTTACGCGTTTTGAATGTGCGAACAAAAAGCAAGCAAATCCATTCATATTAAGTGCGACTTATACCAGAAAATGTAATTTTATTTGACTTAAATGCACAAATTCACTTTAAACTATGAGCGAGATATGTTATTTTCTATATATATTCACTTAAATAACCCTATTTTTGGATGGAATAAAATAAAAGAACAGTAGAAGAGAGGAAAATAAAAAAGGACTATAATATACTAAATATTAATATATTCTAACTACATTCCTCTATACTCTCATCTTATCTCATCTCCCTCCATTCCAAATAAACTGTAATTCAGTGTCGATGTGAGATCGATTTTATGAGAATTTGAACTAGTCTCCAAACTCAATTATGAAAATCAAGATCTAGCACAAGATCATGAATGTGTTAGTTTAAAAGCTCATTGTAGAGTACTCAAGTATGGACTTGGTTTAGGTCCAGTGTATCCAGTACACTGGATCCGATCAGATGGTGACACATATCTAAAAATGGATACACGTCATCATTTCAATGGGTCCAATACTACAGAACACTGAACCTAAGCCTGGCTCCTCAAGTATTATGTGTGTAGTGTAACATCTTACCATCCCAAATCAATCATAATATAAGTCAAATGAAAATGATGAGACTAAAGAAAGATCAAATGTACTTCTAACTTCTAAGTTTTGACTTTTTTCTTGACATTTTATCAAATAAGAAACAAAATTCGCATTTTTCTTTTTAACAATAAACAAGATCTTTTTTTTTTTTTAATCTTTTTGTTTTACCTTTAACAAGCAAGTTACCAAAAAAACTATGGGAGCCAAACTCACTTGTTTAGGGTATCATCCTTCTCATCAAAAATTAAAATTTGAGTTAACAGCCCGAGATAAAGCCTGATTATATATATATATATATATATATATATATATATATATCATTTAAAAGGAAACAAAAGTTACACAACAGAAGGTAAAATGGAGCACATCAAACAACCAAAAAATCACTTTTTTTTTTTTTTTTTTTTTTTTCTTTTTCATTTTGACATTTAAAAGTACCTAGACATCATTAGCTATTCAAAAGTTAGGCTCTTTTGAATATGTACTACTGTATATTTCTATAAGACTTTTTTCCCTCTCCCTATGTGTGTTAAAAATAGTTAGTATTCAAAAAAAAAAGAAAAAAAAAAAAGAAAAAGAAAAAAGAGGGATGATAGAAACATAAAGAAATGATTTACTGAGAATAGAAACGTAACATGTTTTGTATTTGTAAAGAAAAGATTCGGTTGGTTTGCCCTTTTAATTTTAAAGGTGCAAATCTACCAATTTATTACGAATTCCTTTATGAAAGTCTCTAAAAGTTTAAATTTGAACAGAAGCAATGACAAGAATTTATTTATTTTTCAATTAATGTGATGGATCTAAGTCATCTAACTGCATCAATTGGATAATAGTGCAAAGTGAAAACCATCACAGTGCCTAAATATGTAAAAAAATGTTTTGGCACCCGTTAACATAATCGACGAGGCGTGTGAAATGCTAGCAATCAGCGTATCATATAAACAAAACTAAGTGCAACATAGTTATAATTTGTTTCTGAATGATGGGTTGTCACAGCTGTGTTGTGTCCCCAAGTTAATATTTTATGTACTAGATCGAGAAGTGGCATTATTGCCATTGGACAACATAAAAATAATAGAATACTTTCTTCCCCCTTATACTTATGGTGTTTGAGATCAAGGCAAGCTACTCTATTAATTAGTTTGTTTGACTAATAAGTGCAAATTAATGACATAAATTGTCCAACTACGTACTGTCTTCATTTAGCCGAACAGATTGTTCAAGGATTGGATTTTTTGGATCGCCCGTGTCTAGGCTTTACAGCAGTTCCTAACTTAGCAAGTATTTTTGTTTTATGATGTTTTCTCTGGTATTAGGTTTGGTCTCAGAACTCAGAACCAGTGCGAAGCTACATCTTGTGTTCCTAGACTCTCAAAGAATATTGTAGTGGCAAATTTTTGGATACAAATAAGAAAGTTGAAAGCCCACAAATTCAGCCCAAAACTCACTTCTACAACCCAATATCCATGAAAATAAAAAACGGAAATTGAGTTGAATTAGGCCTGCACAATTAATCCCCAAGGCCCACTTATTTTTCTAATTAAAAGAACCAAAATTACCAGCCCAAAGCCCACTTGGATTGGCCCATCATCCATATGAACCAAGACTTGACATTGGTCCTAGAGAGGCCCACAAGAGCCCATGAAATCAACCTCGCCCTTTGCACAATCCACACGTTTGGGTTGTAGAGCCAAGGAAAAGTACTAACACATTTGCAACTGCGATTAATGAGAGAGTTGAATGGTTTTAGGGAAACTTCAAAGGGAGGTACCACTTGACAAAAGCTTAGACCCTTACTTAATGAAGTCTCTGCTTTTATACATATATATATATATATATTGATTAATTGGGGTCCAAATTTCTTAACATTTTGTGTCTCCTCCATTTAGGCATCCTACTAAAGGTAGACCTTCACTGCAACCAGGCTAGCTCTTAAAGATTGTAAATGGAGAATTTGTTAATAAAGACTTCAGCGAATTAATTTACTAATTTCAAAATTTAGTAACTAACTAAATCTATGCATTTTCAATCTAACTTGGATTTCAGAACCAAATTAAACAATGTTATTTCTAGAAATACGGTAAGACTATCCTAACAGTTTGATCTTATCAAGCTGTATATACCCATATGATATCACCTCAAAAAAATATCACCTATTAATGCTTCAAACATTTTAGGAATTACAAGTTTTAAATTAACTTTGGCCCAAGGTAGAGTTTATGTCTTGTTTTTGGGTGAGTGAACTATAATAGGCCTTTATCGGACTTGATTGGGGTAGGGGTGATCCAAACTCTCCCTAGCCATGTGACTTAGCCAATGAGATTTATCAGGAATTCTAACTTCCCTAGATTTGTGAATTTAATATAATAAAAATAATTCTACAATTTATTTTCAAGAACTGGCTGAGGTTCCCGCTCAATGTTTAAGTAGAATACAAATATGCAGTTACTTCTATGAAATTCTAAAGTCAAGACTATATTAAGGGCTAATTTGCTTAATAATTCATCCAAAAGTCAATATATTAACGTCTTATCAATAACCTAGTTCTCAAACCCAAAATTCATTAAAATATGAAGAACAATCATTTGACTTAGATCATTTTTTTTTTTTGGATGAAATTGAAATGGCATCTTTGGCCATAGAGTGAGCAGCTGTGTTGCTACTTCGTCTTGAATGATAGATCCTCCAAGCATCAAACTTCTTCAAACACTAGCTAGTACCTTCAATAACCTTTGTTTTCAGGGTTAAATCTTGTGGTTTACTTCCTCGACACTTAATAGTACTATTAACTAATTATCACTTCCTATGTACTCTCACTGATATTATGTTTGTGCTATAGGATCATCTTCCAAGCTAATTGTTGGTGAAATTGTCATAGGTATGTACTATAGTCATGACAAAGTTGTCAGATGAAAATCAGGTTAACATTGGTTGCACATGACAAAGTTGCCTTTCTTTAATTACAGGTATTTCCGCTGCTGTGCTTGTGATTACAGTAGTCTGTATCATAATATGCTGCCTTAGAAGAGAACAATTGAGTAAGGCATTGATCTTTAGGAGGACAGCAAGGAAAAACTATGAAAATCTCAGGGCAATTATATTGAATTACGGTTCACTTGCTCCCAAGCATTATAGTTATTTAGAGATCAAGAAGATGACAAACTCATTCATAAACAAACTAGGGCAAGGAGGATACAGCAGTGTATACAAAGGAAAGCTACCAGATGGTAAGCTCGTGGCAGTAAAAGTTCTAAGTGAATCAAAAGGCAATGGAGAAGATTTTGTTAATGAAGTTGCAAGCATTAGTAGGACTTCTCATGTTAATATAGTCACTCTATTAGGTTTCAGTTGTGAAAAGAACAAGCGAGCTCTAATATATGAATTCATGCCCAATGGATCTCTAGACAAGTTCATATACCATCGAGATTCTTCAGCAACAAATTGTCGTTTGGAATGGAAAACATTGTACAAAGTCGCAGTTGACATTGCTCGAGGACTAGAATATTTACATCGAGGTTGTAGCACAAGGATCCTGCATTTCGACATAAAACCTCAGAATATTCTTTTAGATGAAGATTTCAACCCAAAAATCTCTGATTTTGGCCTTGCTAAACTCTGCCAAAGAAAAGATAGCATTGTATCAATGCTTGGCATGAGAGGAACAGTAGGGTATATAGCCCCAGAAGTATTTAGTCGGAACTTTGGAGGAGTCTCTCATAAGTCCGATGTTTATAGCTATGGAATGCTTGTTCTTGAAATGGTTGGAGGAAGAAAGAATTTTGATAATGGAGTGTCCAAGAGTAGCGAAAAATATTATCCAGATTGGATTTATAAGGATCTTGAACTAGGTATGGGTGGAAGAACATATGGGGTCATGACAATGGAGGAACAAGAGACAACAAGGAAGATGATACTGGTGAGTTTATGGTGCATTCAAATGAATCCATCCGATCGACCATCCATGAATAAGGTGGTAGAGATGTTAGAAGGAACCCTTCATTCCTTACAAATTCCTCCAAAGCCTTTCTTATGTACGCCTGAAGGGTCACCAGTAGATTCTTCCACAACTTTGTAAAAATGAGCTAAAAGATTTACAAGGAAAAATACAGATCCAGCATTGGGCGGAATAAAAGAAACATTCCTCATCAGTCATTACATGTATGAATTTCTTATATTTATGCTTGAATTATACATGATATGTTTTACTCTTGACTACGAAAGCTGATGAGAGTACCATGCTTGTCTTACTTTGTGGTCTCGATATGGATCTAATAATTGGAATTTCTTGCTCTCACTTTGTGGTCTCAGACCAAATAATTAGAATATCAAGGCTATAATTAATACCAAAAATAGAATGTTAAAATTCCGTTCTCGTACAGAAATATTCCAAAAAAATTTATTGTTGTTAACAATATAAAGACAAAGATACTAATTAAATAGCATGTATATTTTCTATATATGATGTGTGTATAATATTGTACAAGAGAGGACATTACATAGGCATAATATGTGTGAAGTACAAGTAATATGTGTGTACTGCAAGTACAATACACTGGGCCCAAGCCAACAGGCTAGACTAACTATCTTTTATACTAACATCCTGCCTTAAAGTCAAGGCGGCGAAGGTGAAGCTAATTGGAGCTTGGATATAAGATCTCGAAGGCAACTAGGTGGGTGAGTCTTGGTGAAGATATCAGTAGGTTGGTTAGTAGAGGAGATGGAGTACAACCAAAGATTGCCTTTCATGAGATCCTAATGAGTGATATGGCTGTCAATTTTAATGTGCTTGGTGCATTCATGGAAGACATCATTATGAGTAATATAAATAGCATTGCGATTATCACAATAAAAAGGAGTTTCAGTGAGTTGTGGAGCATCCAGGTTAGCCAAGAGCCATCAAAGCCAGAAAAGCTCACCAATGATGTCAACAAAGGCACAATACTCAGCTACAATGCTGGAATGAGAAACAATATACTGCTTTTTGCTACGCCATGAGACAAGAGAGGTACCACGTTGATGTCTCACGGCCTTCAACCACCTCGGAAGGCAACGCATGCTCTCCACATGTGTAGATAGGACTGGAAACGAGCGATGGGCACTTGCGATCCCTTCCCCCTCTCTTCCCCTTTTGAGAATGATGCATGGTATGGGTGTGAACTATGACTAATGAGTCATTTTTAATTAAAGTTTAGGAATCGCCACCAATCATTGGGTATTTCTAAGTGTGATTAGTCACATGACTCTATTTTGATTTTATTACCAATCCTAGGTTAAGAAAAATGTCAGGTTTTTCCTAATCTAAATGGGTAATAAAAAATCTTGATTCTTGGATTTAGAAGTTTGGTTACATGTGAAGAAAGTTTTAGGCACCCACAATGCTTGTCATGAAACAGTCCTTTGTTATGGCAAACTATTAATTTTTGGTCATTGACAGATAAAAACAAGCTATTAGCAGTAGCTTTCGGGGCTTTAAAGAATTTAGGCTTTGAGGTTTGATTTGGGAAAGGTGTGTAGCCTTTATCAATGCTTTGCTAGCACGCACATTGGAATTACTACCAAATTTCTATGACGAAAATCCGACAATACTTCACATTATTTTCATGGCGAAAATTCGGCAGCATTTCAAATCAAGTGCATCATGGCACGCATAACACTATCTTCACCAAGCTTTCATGGTGAGAATATAGTAAGAAGATGCCACATTTTCACAATGAAAATCCGGTAGAGTTTCACGTTAGGTGCACCACAGTGCATTAGCAAGGTTTCATGCCTATGTATACAACATGCATCACTATGCTTGGACTAAGGCAGGCCAAGGCTTACCAAAGTATGTAGACACCGCATTTTGTACCCCTTACAACTCAGGCCCCCGT
This sequence comes from Quercus robur, assembly GCF_932294415.1. Taxonomy (NCBI): domain Eukaryota; kingdom Viridiplantae; phylum Streptophyta; class Magnoliopsida; order Fagales; family Fagaceae; genus Quercus; species Quercus robur. Next base: position 27,132,130 of record NC_065540.1, on the reverse strand, counting down.
TTTCTAATGATGTTCAAATTCTAAGGCCTAAGGCCAATTTAAAGCAAAATCAAATATCAAATTGACCTGAGGAGTATTAAAATGAAAAATATAACGTTTTAACTAAGCAAAAATCTATTTTTAAAAGTAAAAGACCAAAGTGGCCCTTGACCCATGTATGTGGGCAGCAGTCTACGTACGTTGTCCAAAGCATGCGTACGTAGGCACACTTCTGCGTACACAGAAACATAAAAAAGACAAGTTTTCAGCAATAATGGCGGAGGTTTGGAATGAATCCCACATCGTTTAGGAGCCATTCCAAACTCCATTTTTTCACTATATAAAGCCTTACATGGTGCATTTTCAAAACACATAGAAATCCCATGGGAAAAATACAAGATTCACTAGAAAATAATGAATCAAAAGGGAGTTTTTCCCAAAATACCCTCAAGTCAATTTTGTTTGATTGTGACCTTTTCTAGCCCCAATCCTTTGAGTTTAAAGTTTCTAGTCACTGTTTTATTGAATTGTGATAGATTTGACTACGGAGAACAATAAAAAATCAAGCCTACGAGTTTTTTGCTTTAAGGTATTCATTCTAGCTTTCTTTTCTTTTCTGTCTTTCTTTTGTCTTTTTAATCTGTTTTTCTTGTTTAGTTTATGTTTATATATGCATGTTTAGTTTAGTTTTATGCTTGTTTGACGTTTACAAGTATGCTAAGGTTGTTAGATTTATGTTTTTCTTTTATGTTTTGTTTTTCTGTTTCATGTTTCTGGGTTAGGGTTTTTGAACAATCCGACGCACACATGTCATGAGCAAGCGTACACAGGTCAAATCCTACGTACACAGGCCTTTGTTTGCGTAAGCAGTCATTTGTCCAAAAACCCTAATTCAGGTTTTTGCTTTGTTTGGTTTGCTTGTTTCACATATCTTGCCTCTGTTTAAGTCCTTTTTACAGATATATATGTATCTGAGTTCCTGTTTAACTTGTTTTATTTACTTGTTTGCTTGTTAACTTGTTACATTAGGGTTTTCTTGTTTAAGATGCTATGTACATGCATTCACATACTCATACATAATGCCATAGGTGCCAAGTTGCAGCAAGGTAAGTAAAGGTAGGTCATGCATTGATATGAACATGCATCTTTTGTGATGAATATGTTTTGTATGATGTTTGATTTTGAGTATGGATGTTTATATGATCTAATGATTGCCATGATTAAGTTGTTGCCTTGAGTTATTGCTGCCTTTGTCTGAGATGAATGGTATGATAAGGTTTCACATTCTAGGGTTTTTCATGTGTGTATGGGTTTGGCTCTCTTTTACTTTATGGATAGATAGGTATGTGTTTTGGGATAATGATGGCATGTTGTATGCTTAGATGTATGCTAGTGTGTGTGTGAGTATAGATACAAGTGTTGAACATGTTTTTAATGAGGTTAAGACGTAAGACACAATGATGGGAGGCCAACCTTAGGGTTGGGCGGTCTTGGGTGTCTAATACTGTAATACCCAGGAAAAAAAAAAGATTAAAAGGAAGGGTATTTAAGTAAATCTTTTGTGGGGTCAATTTTATAATTTATAATTATAAGAGAGTTTTTAGAAAAATAAGGTTGAAACCCTAGCTATATATAAGCTTATTAAGTAAATGTATATAGAGAGATTTTTTTTGAGAGAGGAGACTAACTAAAATACTCAAGTAGAGAAGGTTTGGCTACACACCTGAGGTAAGAACTTAGGAATCTCTTTCTTGTTAAATCTAAACTTTATTTGAAATTAGAGTATTTTTTTTTATATGAGTATTCTGGCCAATAGTGAAACTATTTAAATATTTAAGAGTTATAATGATGCAAACGAATAAAAGTATAGATTTAACTTTTTGTAAACTGGACGTACCTGTAGATTTTTCTGACTCAGTATTGTGATTTTTTTTCGTATGCCCACTGTTGTGTCATGCGTGTAAGTGTAGATGGAAGTTGCACAAGGTGAGGCATGGTGAGTCCGGTTCTGCACAAGTTTCTGCCTCAAGAAGTTGTACCGAATTGTGGATTTGGTGAATAGGAAAAATCATGGTGTGGACCTGAAGTTTCTGACAAATTAAAAAAAAAAAAAAAAAGGAAAAGAGGGAGCACACATATAGAAGATAGATCTAGGTGGTGTCATTTTCAGATTGACTTTTGACCATTTATGGCTATGGGTATAGCATATTATATAGGCTTTATTCCTAGGGAACTATTAGCTGTATGAAGTAAATAAAATATATGTTATGAATATGTAGAATTTTGGTGTGAGATAACAGTGGACAGTTGTTGGATATTTTAGTAGTTTCTCTTCTGGTTGGGTATTTTTTTTATAAGTCTTTCTTAAATTATTTGATTATTAAGTAAATGGTGCTTGTAAATTGTTTAGGTGATATCTAAGGAATTTAGAGAAAGTGTTAGGGAGAAGTTTTTTTTTAGTGAGCTAGCAAAGGTAAGTAACCTTATCCTAGTTGGTTTTATTTTGCGTATTTTAACTCCTAAAATTTGTTTACAGTTATTACAATTTTTTATTTCTATTGTATTACTGATTTCAAGTAAAGAATTATCACAAATATATCTGATTACTGAATATATGATGTATTTTATTTAATTGTTTTTAGCTATACTGATTCAAAGTAAAGAATAAAGGATTTTCACAAATACATATGAGCATTGAATATAAGATTTATTTTATTTAATTGATATTTTTTAGTTATATTGAATTAAAGTAAAGAATATAGAAATATCACAAATATATTTGAGTATTGAATATATGAATATATGTGTGTGTGTGTGTGTGTGTGTGTGTGTGTGTGTATTTGAATAAGATATATTTTATCAGAAACTATGATATCATATATATGATTATGGACAATCTGACTATGAATTGATTTCGATACCCAAACCAACGGGGGTTATTCATTGGTACTCTGATACCCAGCCAATGGGGGTTATTCATTGGTATTTTGATACTTAAATCAATGGGGGTTATTCATTGGTACTCTGATACCTAAACCACTGGGGGTTATTCATTAGTACTCTGATGCCCAGTCACGGGGATATAGCGTGACCATAGTCATAAGATTATTAAAAATATGAATTACATTTGAATATCTGATTATTTTGAGTCCTTAAAACTACATATGTGATTTTGGAAATGTTTGAGTATTTGGACTATTTTGAGTTACTAAAACTGCTTATGTGTATTTGGAACCTATTGTAAGTTATCACTTTTGATATATAGAAAACTGACTATTTTCTAAACCATCTATGATATATTTGTAAGATTAAAGTATGTGATCTAAGTGCAACTTATTATTTTAAGACTATGAAACTTCTTCAGTTATTTTGAAAACACATAGTATATTATAACTTTTGAAAGCACGTATTACATTTTATACTTTACATATCTATTGCTTGATAGAACTTATTAAGACTTTGGTTACTTATCAAGTTATCAACTCACCCCCTTTTTCCCTTCTAGTTTCAGATTGTGAAGAATACCAAGTTTTGAGAGTTTTGACGTCGTGTTGTGAGTGGAAAAAGAAGCTTAGTGATTTTGGGATTGGATGGTCTTCTAATAGTTTTATATTATTGGCCAATTGGCATTATGTACATGAGGTTTGGATTTTGTTCCAATTAAGTTATTGGAAATCTATTCATAAAGAAATTGTTGAAATACTTTGGATTTATTTTATTTTAATTTTTGAGGATAAATTTTAGTTGCTAAGAAAGCCTTGCACACTTGTAAGGTGCTTACTTTATAAGCATGCGTCGATTGTCATGTGCCTATCTTATAGTTGGGTTCGGGGCGTGACAAATACCTTCTCAAGAACATACCTAAACTCTGAACTCATATCTCTGGTAGTAAGATCAAAACGCCCTTCCTCGAAAGGACGTTATATATATGGTTCCTAAACTATTGCAAAAACTAGGTGGCAAGTCCAACACTTTCCGTTGTGTCCACAAAGTAGCAAACACGTGATGCATGTCATATACATGGTTTGGGAAACCGATGTCACTAGCTGGCATGGATAGAGGCAATCATACATGTGGCAGATAAATATGGCAAACGGTTGGGTCAGGTCAGGTCAATCAGATTGCAGGTCAAAACGAGCCAGTTTAAAAGACGAATCATTTTAAATGAGTTGAAAACGGGTTGAGCTAATTGGGTTGCAGGAGGGGCAGGCCAACCCTTATTTTCATATGAAAAAAATAAATAAATATTTTTAGAGAGAATGAATCTAATCAATCAAGGAAACAAATTGCACATAATACCCTTTGTTTTTTTTTTTTTTTTCTTTTCTTTTCTTTTCTTTAAGTGGGCACCTACTATTATTAGACTATTTATGTTACTATTATACATGTGAAGGAAAAAAAACAAACAAACCAAAAAATATAAAACTTTCCATATCCCTCCAATTCCGATAGTTTTGAGCATAACTAAATTTTTATAGTCATGATAATAAAATCTCACATGTTAATAACTTACAGCTAGAATGTTTATAATTACAAATTTACAACTTGAGAGAGAAATAGATTATAAGAGTACAAAAAGTATATATTTTAAGTTTACACATTTTAGATTTATGGTTCGCTAATGATATGGACTATTAGACATTTTCATTTACTTTAGTTTTGTTTTGTGCTAGTTAGACTTAGTGTTAATAACTTGGTCTTAGTATTTAACTCTACTACTTAGTATTAACTTAGTTTTAGACATTTAGTAGTGTACACATGTAGTTATAGATGTTTTTGCCTTATGTATTTTTTTTTTCTTTTAAATTAACTCTCTTTTTTTTGGTAATAAATGGGGGCATGGCCACTACCATTAGTGGCTACTAAATGTCTAGATAGTGTTAGTGTAGTGCTTTGTGCCTTTATGTCTATGCACCTAACACCTTGGCATGTAGTCTAGATATTTTTTAGGAAAAAAAAAAAGTTTAAAAAAAGGGTTGGGTTATAGGTTAGCTGGGACTGTTCGGGTTGGCTCGCAAAAAAAAAGGACAGACCGTGGGTTGGCCTGTTTTTTATTCGGGCCAAAGAATTCGGGTTCAGGCCAAGTTAAAACAGGTGGATTTGGGTCAGGTCAGAAAATTTCGGCCCATTTTGCCATGTCTAGTGGAAGATCATGCACCTAATGAAGCATGAATATGCATATGCAGCATATTCCTTGAATGTATATCCACACTCCAAGGTCAAGAGCATCCATGATTAGGAAGGGGTTACCTTCCTAACCATGAACGTTCATCATCCGAAGTGCATGACGACCTTTACAACATATAACATGCACAATATATCTACAAACAGAGCAAAAATGTAGACATATCCACACATAGAGAGTGTGGCCCAAGAAAAGTACAAGGAATGGAAACAATAGTCTAAGAAAGCTATAGACATGGTTCTAAAGAAAGGCTAGGAAAGAATGAACCTCACGGAGAAGCTAATTCCCTAAATCTACTGATCTATGCCCTTTTGCTTTTCTCTTATAAGTTGCGTGTGTGCTCCATCCATCACATGTAACAAGCAAACAAGAACACAAAGTAGACAAGAAATACAAAGCAAACAAGCAAAGGAGGAAAGCATGTAAACAAGCATGCAAATAAAGAGAGCATGTGAACAAACAGACACACAAAGAGACTATGTATTCACAAGGGACAAATGTAGGTTTGGATTTGGTGTCTGTGGATCCATTGAATTGAATTATGGACAACACGCGTGCCAATAAGCAAAGCTCCTAAAAGTGGGTCTTGAGATTTCATGTATAAAGACGGGTGTGAACCCACACCAAATCCTATCTTGGAGCAATGCTTGATGACATGGACAAACAAGCAAGAAAACATGTATGAACAAGACAAATAAGTATGGAAAGGTGCAACCAACATAAAGAGATCACATAAGATGGCATAAACCAAGACAATAAGCACAAAGGAGGCAAAGCATGTTATCACACTCATGTAAAAAAGCTAATCACACCATAACATACACTTAAGGCTAACATGAGAAACCCTAACATGCAGAGCTAAGCAAGAGAGAGAGGCAAGGCAAAAGCATGCCAACATCATCAAGATATGATCTCAAACAAGCGATTGCACCCAAACAAGACATAAAGTGAAAAGATGTAACCAAACATAGGCAATAAAAAGCACAAAAGGCAAAGGAAGCATGTTAAAGATGCAAGAAACTAGATCTAATCATGCAAGCATGGATCTAAAGATGAATATAAATCTAAGCATGGAGTATCCAAACATGGCATCATCAAAACCCAAACCTAGCCATCCATGGCCAAGGACGCCCAAACAACCACCATAGAATCTAATCATTATACATCAAGGTTGAAACCCTGGCTCAACTCATGGAGAAGCTTCGTGCTCCGGTGAGTTTTCTATTACAGACCTTGTTTTAGGTGGCTATGAGTTGTTGAGTTTGGGTTTGGGTTTTGTTGAAGGGATCGAGACCACTACGAATCTTTGGTCATTGTTTCGATGCTAGTGGGTTGTTGGGTTTCAAAGATGAGATGAGATGGCAACATAGCTGGGTTTCAATGGCTATGGGTTGGTCATGGTCTTTTTGGTTTTGATGGCCATGAGTTGGGTTTGATTGTGATCTTGAGATTCAAGCAGGTTTGGGCAACCATGGAGATGGCTTTGTTGTTAAAGATGGGTTTGACACTGTTTAGGTTGACGTGGGTAAGTAGGATACATGGAATGATTTAATTAGGGAATCTAAGAAATTGTACGTAAGGTATTGTACCTAAGTTTCACTTTATTACTAAAATTTTAATTTTAATTTTTTAAAAAATTTTACTTGACCTCCCTTCACACACACACACACACACACACACACACACACACACACACACATATATATATATATATATATATCTCACAAACACTCACACAAAAAACTCATCTAAAGTATTAATGTCTATTTTTTCTTCTAATATTCACTTTTCTTTTGCTATGTATTACTCATTAATATTAGAAGTATTTAAAGCATGTATTTATAAAACACATGAGTATTGAAGGTCCCCTTCATTAAAAAAAAAAAAAAAAAAAAAAAAAAAAACATTTTGTACAGATACCCATTTAAAGTATTAATATCTCTTTTTTTTTCTTCTAATATTCACTTTTATTTTGCCAAATATAAATAATTTATTTTAGGAGTATTCAGAGCATATATTCATGTTTTTATAAAACACATGAGCATTGGAGGTCCCTTTCATTTAAAAAAAAAAAAAAAAAAAAAAGGACAAAATTTAGCTACAAAATTGGTTGTACCTAAGGCTACAACTTCTTTTAATAAAATTAATATTATTATATATTTTAAAAATATAACTGTTAAATTACATGTTCTTTACACTCTTAATACACTTGTCAAATTTTGTGTTAATAAAATATTATTTACTATATAATTTATAAACTTATATTTTATACATAATTTTTTAGACTACAAAAAAATTTGCAATTTAAACAATTTATTGATGACATAGCTTTTGATCTTTAATCTTCTAGAAATTTTGCAAGCATGGAGGATGTAAGAAGAAAATGCAATCCAATGGTGGATTTGTCAATATTCACTTTCAATAAAAAAAATATTGACTAAAGTTGTAGCCTTAGGCTACAACTAATTTTGTAGTTAAATTTTGTCATAAAAAAACATTTTGTACAAATACCCATTTAAAGTATTAATGTCTCATTTTTTTTCTTCTAATATTCACTTTTATTTTGCCACATATAAATAATTTATTTTAGGAGCATTCAAAGCATATGTTCATGAAAATATATAGCTACATAAATCTCTTTAGTAAAAGTTCATTTTATTTTCTAAAAACAAAATCCTTTTTTTTTTTTTTTTTTTTTTTTTTTTTTGTTTAGCTTGCAACTCCTTTTCATTTTGTATTTAGAGTTAGTGAAATATGAGTGCACATTTTTCTCTTTTTTTATAAGAAAAAATATTATGATTTTATAGTTAAAAATTTGGGACATTTTAAAAAAAAATTCATTTAAAAAAAAAATCATTTAGTTGTTATTATTATTATTATATTTCTCTTATATTACATCCTATATTTTAAGGCATATCAAATTGGCATAGCTTGGCCCTTGAATTTTTTTTTTTTTTTGACTCCACCACCAGTCATATGTGTATAATTTCATTTATATTTAATAATTAATAAAAATTCAATTTTTAATAAAGTATAAAATATGTAAATATAACATATAACCCATTGACCTGAGCCCAATTAACATGAGTTGAATGAATTGATTTCTACACATGTAACAGCATTCCTATTTGAGAATGCAAAACCCATTAAAATGCAAAATGCATTTCCAAATACACAAAATCACTTCCATATCCGAGAATGCAAAATGCAAAAAAAAAAAAAAAAAAAACCTTACAACAGTATGATTATATATTAATGTAGCAACCTCTCTCTCTCTCTCTCTCTCTCTCTCTCTCTCTCTCTCTCTCTCTCTCTCTCTCTCTCTCTCTCTCTCTCTCTCTCTCTCTCTCTCTCTCTCTCTCTCTCTCTCTCTCTCTCTCTCTCTCTCTCTCTCTCTCTCAAAGACCTCCATAGCCACCGGGCCTTCCAAGTTTTTCTCCACCACCCACCATTGTGACGATGGCTTTGATTTGTGACATATCAGACCCAAACAAAGCCTTCTCCTCCTCAACCCCCAAAACCCAACTTTTACAAATACTCATTCATTATCATTCACTCTTTCTATTCCTCACCATGTCTTAGATCTCTAGAAATAACAGCCCTGAAATCAAAGAACCATCATTAGAGAGAGAAATTTTAAGGTAAAGAGAGATATAAGTTATGGGTGGCGGCATTGCAATGACTTGTAATGAGGTGACTCTTTTTTAGTGGAGATTTTATTGTGTTGGATATAAAAATGATTATTCTAATACAATGTAGTATAAAAGGTAGGGTGTATTGTTAAGTGACAATGTAAAATAGAGAAAATGATAAAAGTCACTTTATTTATTTTAGATTTGTACTTTAACCATTAATCATATATCTCATATTCTATTTTATAATACATTACATTAAAATAATCTAAAAAATTCTACTTTTATGATGTGACCAATCTGAATACACCAAGAACAAAAACACAATACCCAAAGCATAATTTAAAAAATGTAGGAAGATCTAAATATAGATCTTTACAGTAGCATATTGTATTTATTTTTGCAGTCCCACTCCATCTTAGCTCCTATTATGTTGTAGCCTTTTGTGCTTTTTTGTGAACAGTAACAGTAATTTTACATTTTGTCTCACCAAATGGAAATGCCGGTTTGAAAAAACAATACCAAAAAAAAAAAAAAAAAAAAAAAAAAAAAAAAAAAACTCCCGTTGACCGCCCACAAACCCCAAAGAGTTTTGTAAACTAGTCTAAATCCTGTGAGTTATTTGGTATCGAACGATATCATATCAGTGATATCAAAATTCAATAACTATGAAATATGTTTGCAAAAAATAACTACTTTACTAACAAATAAAAAACATAAATTAATGAATAGTTATTTTTACACATATATCTTGTGTTTATTGAATTTTTACACATATATCATATGTTTATTGAATTTTGATAAAATTTTGATAAGGTGGTATTTTTGATACAAAATATTTTTTTCTTAAACAAGGACAAGCGAAAGTAGGTATTAGGTGACGTCATCGAGCCAACAAGGCAGATGGAAGTATGGAACAGTCACATTTGTCTTTGTGTCTCACTTGTGTTTTTGAGTTAGGTGAGGCAACTCTCGTTTCCCATTTCTACTACTACACCTCGATTTCTCAGTCCGCTCTCTCTACCCTTCCTCTCCTCCTTCCATTTTCCGGGAAAATCGTTTTTCTTTTTTTCCCGAGAAAATTATAAAACCACGTCTTTTCCATTTTCTCACTAATCAAACATGTTTTCGGTTCGCTCAATCCTCGCTCTCCAGCTAAGACGCTCAATCCTCCTACTACATTCTTCTTCTTCGTCTTCGGCTTCGTATTCTACTTCTTCCGCTGCTGCGGTGCAAGCCGAGCGAGCGATAAGCGAAGGTCCGAGAAACGATTGGACACGAGACGAGATCAAATCCGTCTACGACTCTCCGGTTCTCGATCTCCTTTTCCACTTAGTGAGTTTCGATTCTCTCTTCGAATGTCTGTTTCTCTTGCTTTACATTTGATATGCGCTATTTCTGGTTCGTTCTGTGAAGTATGTGTATCAAATCTCTGTTTGGTTGCTCGGAAAATGAACTTTCTAGTGTAATTACTAATTTTTTGCCTTCTTTAGAACCTTTTGAAAAGAACAGAAAAATGAAACGAAAATTCTATGCTGTACATTTATGTGCATTATGTGCAATTGCTGTGATGCTTTTGTATAAATTTTGTGAATTTCAGTGTATAGATGCTTTGTAGAAACTAGAAAGTTTCTCTCTTTTTTGAAATATTGTTGTTATTATGATTGTTATATCCTGCTGTTTGAAGTGTGTGCATCAACTTTATGTTTCATTGCTGAGAAAATGTAGGAAAGTCAAAGAAAAAAAAATGTTCTGGTGTAATTGTGTTCCTTTTTAGAATATTTTAAAATAAAATAAAAATAAAATAAAATAAATAAAAAATAAAAAAAGGAAAAGGAAAAAGGTTGTTCCATCCTGTACATTATGTGCGATTCTGTGAGGCTTTTGTAGAAAATTTGTGAATTTAAGTGTATAAATGCTTGCTGAGTTTGTCTTATATGAAAAAAAATGTATTGCAATTATTGTTGTTATTATGATTGTGAGGGTTAATTAATTTTAATTCATAAAGTGAATATATTTTTTTGTGTGTTTTAGGCTCAGGTTCATAGACATGCACATAACTTTAGGGAAGTGCAGCAATGTACTTTGCTCTCTATCAAGACGGGTGGGTGTAGTGAGGATTGTTCGTATTGTCCTCAATCCTCTGCATATGACACAGGACTAAAGTCCCAAACAGGACGGAGCTAGAACTTTAAGTTAGGGGTACATTTTTACTGTTGACTGTGTGCAGTGAATTTAACCTCTAATTTTGCTACTTAGTTGTTGAGATTTTTTTTTTTTTTTTTTGTAGGTAAGAACAAAAATATTTTTGTTTAGATTTTTTTTAAAGGGCCAGATTATTTATTTTGGATAAAATTAGTTAATTGAGCTTAATTTTGTTTTTAGTTTTACTAGTAATTTTTGTTGTTGAACTTTTTTTTTTTTTTGGCTTGTATATTTTGTTTTAGATTTTAGTTCTATAAATTTTTTTTATGGTCACTAAAATGAGGAAAATACTAGAGTTGCAAGTTTTTTTTTTATAAATAACTTATGTAATAAGTGATTATTGGTAAGTAAAAAAATGATGTAAATGGTGTGCCCATATACAAACCAGTAAAAATTTGCTACAAAAAAGGTTTGGTAAAATTTTATAAAAAAGTTTGTGAGTATAAGATTACTCTTAAAAGAATCAATGATATTGTTAAAGGGAAATAAAATGTAATTTTATAGAACAAAATTGCTAAAATTAATACACATATATATAATTTTAGGGGGGGGCTAGGGGCCATTGCCCCCCCTGGTGGTGCCCCCCCTGGTGGTCCAAGGGTAGTTCCGCCCCTGCGCCCAAAAGCTTATGACCAAGGAGGCTGTTCTGCAGGCTGCAACAAAAGGTTCAATCTCTTTGCTTTTAGATGCTTTGCCATTTTGCCTTTTAAAGTTCAGTCTTTTTTAATAGACTAATGTAATTAACTATTTTTATGTTACTCATATCCGAATTGTTGAATAAAAACCCTTTGTCTCACTAAGTGTTCTACTTTATGCCCCCACCAATCACAACCTGCACACTAGCCCTTTGTTTTTCCGTATAAAGCAACCAAAATTTAGAATGGAAAATAATCAAATACATGGCATATTGAAGTTGGTGGGACACTAAGAATATGTATAGGATTTTTTTTTTTTTTTTATTTGTTTTTGTAGGAGATTTCCATTGTGCCCTCATGTCTGAATTGTTTGTATTTTTTTACTTAAGGATATGTCATTATTTAAATTAAGTTCATTCCCTCTGAACTAAAATGTTACTAGTTTCTAAAAATGTCATCCTTAATTTAAATCAAATAAAGTAAATGGAAACGGAGTACTAATTATTCTTGATTTTGGATGAGTAAAGGGAGTGCTGATTACTCAAAAAAAATAAAGGGTAAGTTAGGCAAGTAAAGAAATTTTTGTCCATTGGCTTTTCAAAGCTGATAATATTTTGAAGTATAGTTTACTTTAGGTTGTGTTAAGGTAGAAATATAATGGGCAAAAGTAACCAGTCTTCGCAAATTAAATTTTGATATAATTAGTTTGAGCTATCAAAATAGCCACACTTTGAATTGTAATCTCCTAAACTGCATTACCACATGTCAGTACTTTTTGAGCTCCTGCCTTTGGATCAGTAGTTTAAATTTTCCTGTTGATTAAATTGAATTTGTTTGAAGTATTCATGAAATCCTTTTACTGCACATTATCCATTCTCTTTTTTGTAGTATCATTTGGACTTATTCTCATTCTTTGGCAGGCAAAGGAGGCTGGTAGCCCACGTTTTTGCATGGGTGCTGCGTGGAGAGACACTGTAGGAAGAAAAACCAATTTCAACCAGATCCTTGAATATGTAAAAGAAATAAGCACTTAGAAAATAGAAGCTTTTTGTAAAAAAGTAAAAAATGAATTTATAATGACCAAGAGCTTGGACCCCTATCACTCCGTATGGATCTCAAAGACATTAACTCACACTTTGGTAAATTGGTAAATTAAAATTATAATAAATGAGTCATGAGTTTGACTTATTTTGCCCTTCTAATTAAATTTTCATTTGAAATTATTACACTCTTTTATTTTATATAAGCAGAAGATGCTGCCAGATGATTCTTAATGTGACTGTTACAGAGAAAAGACATAATAAACGACGAAATTTTTTTAATAATAGACTTTTTTTTTTATATATTTAGTTTCTCTCTTTTGGGGTCAGCATATAATAATAAAATTGATATGTAATATATATATATTTTCCTATAATTAAAAAAAAAAAAGACAATAATGCATATCATATCGGTTCAAATATGGGCTACCCACATGCCAATAAGAAGAAGAGAGTAAGAGATTAAATCAAGGAAAATAAAAGGGGAGAAGAGAGTAAGAGCTCTGAGTCATGACATGTCATGACTCTAAATAAAAGTTTTTTTTTTTTTTGAGAAAATAAATAAAAGAATCTTTGTTTAAATGGAAAAGGAAAAAATATATATATTTTTTGGAGGGTGTTGGACGAGCCCCAAAAATTGAGCTAGCTATCAATGGTATGATGCATTTCAAATTTTTGTAATTATTGAACTGGTTCTTAATATGCTAGTAATAATTTGAATTTTCATTTTTCATTTTCATATAAAAAAATATTTTGAATTTTTATAGCCTACGTTCATACTATACTTCCATCTTATGCTTAACTTATGTCAGAGGTGTGCTGCACCTTGGGCATGCTAGAGAAGCAGCAAGCTGTAGAACTTAAGAAGGCTGGCCTGACAGCTTATAATCATAATCTTGATACCTCAAGGGAGTATTATCCAAATGTCATCACCACAAGGACTTATGATGAGAGCCTAGAAACCCTTGAGTTTGTTTGTGATGCAGGGATTAATGTATGTTCAGGTAATTTAGTTACTCTCTTGAATATATTACGATCAGATACATTAATTGTAGGAGTATATTGTAATCAAGCCAAATTAATGTGGTTAATTTCTTCTTCTAATTCAAAACGTAAATAGAGTTTCATAAAATGACAAAAGTGGCCAAACGTTTATGGTGGTTCATTTTTATCAGGATAGAGCACTCTTTTGAAAGTGGAAAGTGGAAAGAATCTAATCTGTTCCCATATATAGCTAAAGAATTGTCTGCTAGACTCATGTCTCACTTGAAGTTATTTTTCTAAGCTTGAAATTTCTTCCCCTACATGCTAGGATGTTTAGGACATTCTTGACCCAGTGAGTTAGCTTGTAAAATCATTAGTACTTCATTTTATGTGGTCTATATTTCATGCCAGTTTCAGGTCTTATCACGGTGTGTGAGTTTACAAGAGGCATGTGAAATTACATTTGATTGGTAACCAATCTTCCAAAGGCATCATTGAATTTGCTTTATGTATTTTCCAAGTCAGTTTACAGAATTCTTGAAAATGGAGTTCTATATAGGTTGAACCATTAACTTTCTTGACTGTGTTAGCTAAATGTCAAAACTGTCACCAAAATCTTAGGCTTCTCTAATATAGACAGAGGTTTTCTGGTGGACTTTAACCATAAGATTTCTAGAACTACGGTGGTTACCTCACTAAATTTTTTTTTAATAAATTAAAATTCGTTAATTCGAAAGTGGCCCCAAAGGACAGTGGTTTTTTCATTTTATTTTTATGGTTGTATTGATGAATGTCATATAATAGTCTATCTGTATCACAACTAGAAACGTTAGTTATTTTGCTTAGGGAAAAATATTTTTCTTTCTATTGTTGTTTTAGAGGTTCCTACTCTGAACATGTTCTCAAAATTGGCTCGAACTAGCTTTTTAAGTTGCTTTTTTAAGGTAATTAATAATTTGAAAAAATAATACATATGATGGATGATTGTAACAACCTTGTTTGTCATTAGGGTGACTCCCTAGCCTTTGACTTATCTTCTCTGTGTTCACAAATCACAATCTTAAATCTGCTTGAAAAAAAATGAAGGAAAAATGTATATCACTATGAGTCGCTATATTATGTAGGAATGATGATTCACTCTTTAATTTCGGTTAATAGGAGGAATAATAGGGCTCGGAGAAGCAGAAGAGGACTGAGTTGGCCTTTTACATACATTGGCAATGCTCCCTAGTCACACTGAGAGTGTTCCCATCAATGCACTGCATGCAGTGAAAGGCACACCTCTTCAAGATCAGAAGGTAAATAGTTCTTATTTTGTTTATCTTAGAGTTTATAATGTTGGTTGTCAATCTGCCAATTCTTGTGCATGCTCATGATATGTTATTGAACATATTGACTCTATACTTTTAATGAAGTTAAAAATTCTGTACTTTATATTTTAGAATATTGCAAGTTTGCAACTGTTAGGTATTAAGGCTTTATTATCATACGAAGGGAAGCAAGTAAAGAATAAAATAAAGTTAAAAAGGCAACCATATGAAAACAGGAAAAATTAATTTGAAGAGGCTGATCATTGTATCAATACCTGCTTTTGGCCGCATGCATCACCCATGCTTCTTTCTACTAGGGTTACATTTGAATCATTTAATGATGAAATAATTATCAAATGAGAGTAGTAGTAATTCTTCTATAGTCATTATCATTAAAGTACCCACCACTAGCACTGGAAACAAAAGAAAATAAACCTTGTTTAACTTGTTTAATTATATTTATATCTGTCAAGAGCCTTGTAACTTAACTAACAATTTCTTGAGCATGTGCTTAGATGCTAGTTTTTTTTTTTTTTTAATCTACTTATTTCTATTTCTTTCTCTTTTGCTTTAATGAAATCAACCAATTCTACTCTAGTCCCCCTCACTCCCCCTCTATCTAAACAAGCCAATAGATAGTCTCTAGCGTGTTGACTCAGCAAAAACTTAAAACAATTTAAGTGAGCATTTGGATATAGCGTCTAGCGTTTTTGCAGTCTAGGACCCATGGCCACAGTAGCATCTATTAAATGCCCAAGACTGAAGAATGCATCTGTCAGTGGGTCTCGTGCACTGTTCACGGAACCCACAAACCTCTTTGACCAACAAAATTTTTATTAGAATGCGTCTGTCAGTGGATCTCGTGTACTGTTTATGGGACTCACAAACCTCTTTTTTAACAAATTTTTTTATTAAAAATATGTCTCATGGTACTATTCACACATTTAAAAATTATTTTACTATAATATTTTCAGTTTTTAATTTTTAGTTTTCAATAATAAATGGTATTCAAATAGACCCTAATTCCTCTTAATCCCATTTGTTTTTTTCCTGCAACTTTGCTAGAAAAATCTTGAGTCATTACTTCCTTCTGTCAACACACAGAAATATTATAATTATTAATAAAAATAATAATAATCACTATGTAAATGGTGAGAGTGTTAGGTGCATTGCACCACATGGGTTCAGCCCACTCTTTAGCCTAGCTCATTAAATGAGCTTGTTGGAAAAATTGCCAAGAAGTCAGCAAAGTTGATTGAGCTTGCTGGAGAAGCTTTCCAAAAAGAAGAATTGAAGTGATCCTTTTTTCTCGATAACTATGTACAAAAGTCAAGCCACATGAATGAAGATGGGATGTTAAGCTTGTGAGACAAGTTGAAGGAAGAAATGAAGAAAAGGAAGAGTAAGGCCATTTGGCCACTTGGTGTAGGAGGGAAAAAAGTAGTGGTGGTTCCAGAAATTTTGTATAGGATGCTTCTATTTCACTTTGAAAAAATTTCAGATCTATTTCAGGTGTTTCGGGATATTTCGGTAAATACCGGCCAAAATTCAAGATTTGGCCTGCATGAAGTTTGTGCTTAAAAAAAAAAATTTAACCAAAAAAATTTTGTATTTTGTACACCGAAAAACCTCAAAAGGAAAAAAAAAAAAAAAAAAAAACGAACAAAGGTACCTGTACAATAAACTATAAGTTCATTTGAAATATTAATAAAATTATTAATTATTGTTGTTTAGTTGTTTCATTAATTTGTTTGTCTTTTATAAACTATAATTTGTTGATTGTTGTTTCATTAATTATTAAATTATTAATTGTTGTTTAGCCTAACATAATTTAATTTATTTATCTTTTATAATGTATTAGTTAATTAGATTATTAATTATTGGTGTTTAGTTGCTTCATTAATTTTATTTTTTTTTACTAACTACTAGCAGTCTAGCATGCATACACCCCTGCCTCTACATGCCTTTACTTCCCCAATTCAAATATCCCACCCCTGACCCCACACCACACGGCCCCATGGCCCCATCTACCCCCACTCAACAGACAAGATTCACACTAGAGGAGCCAATCAGATAAATTCACAAATCACAATACAGTAAAAAAAAAGAGACAAACTCACCAACACCAACTAACCAACATAGTGACACACCAACGGATAAAGTAAAAAAAAAAATAGAGGCAAATAAATTGAATAATTATAAAGACTTGAAGAGAGAGAATCAGTTCAAAAAGAAAGAGAGCTCTCTCTCTCAGTCTCAAACCACACTCCACACCACACTCCACAGCAAAACCCAAAGACTAAGAGAGAAAAAGAGAGAGAAGTAAAGTGTAAAATACCTTGAGGCATCGCAAGCTCTGATCCGATCGGCGTCGCATACATTGAGCTCTCTCTTTCAGTCAGCGTCACAAGCTCTGATCCGATCGGACTGATCTCCAATGCTTGATCCAAGCTTTGTTGCTCGAGTTTCAGGCAGAGGCGTCGTCGCCATGTCTCGCCTATGTGCTTGATGATGAGGTTTCAAGCGGAGGCGTAAGGTGTTGTACTTGATGAGGTTTTTTTCTTTAGGATTTCTAATTTTAGGTTTTGCTTTAGCTTTACCATTTGATGATTGAGGCGGATGCGTATTCGTATTGGGTTTTGGTTTTTTTTTTTTTTTTGAGAATACAATTGGGTTGGGCCTTTGGGTATTTGTTTAGGATTGATGTTGGGCCATTTTTTTTTTTGGGCTTGCTCTGTAAAATCCAAACAAATTTGTTCTGTAAAATCATAAGGTTTTAAAAAAAAAATTTTATATTATTTTTTATTTGGGCTGAAAGCTATACGTTTGGATTTGGCCAGCATAAGATTTTTTTTTTAGATTTTAGTTCAAAATTTGTTTGGCATAAAAAGTTTTGAGAGTGTTCCTGATTTTGCTTGAGGGTGTTCCTATTTTATTTTCTAAGAGTAAACAAATAAAAAAATTTTAATTATTATATATAATTTTTTTTTTCAAGTCAGGGTGTTCCTGGGAACACCCTGACCTCAATGTGGCGCCGCCACTGGAAAAAAGGAGAAAAGAGTGAAGTGAGGACTGGTGCAATCTTGGAGAGCTGCTTGAGTGAGACCAAGCAAAAGAGAAGAGAAAAATATAGAGAGCAAGAGAAAATTGTAAGAGATATACAGTGAGAAAGAGAGCAGTGAGTGAAAAGAAAAAAATAGAATTTTTCTGTACTCAAGTTGTGTCTCTAAGTGTTGTAATCTCTATTTAATATAGTGAAGTTATTCGAAGTTTGTCCTATGATTTTTCCTTCAAAGAGAAAAAGTTTTTCACGTAAATTTTTGTATTCTTGTGTAGTTGTACTTCCATTATATACTAGTACCGTTGAAATTTATTCAAAGTTATATGGAATTTTCCCCAGCAGAGTTAACCCGCAATGTAACTTCCAAATAGAGATTTTGCTTAAACAATTTAGACCCCCAATTTGGCATCAACACCACTCCCCCCTCCCTCTGTCTTCTGTCAAAATGCATCCCCATCTCTTCCCAACCATCACTTTGTCCTTGATGATAGTAACCATAACCTTAATCCATTTTCCAACATCTTTGCTTGCGGATAATGAGCGATACCTCACCTGTGAGGCACCATTTAACTGTGGCAACCTTGTGAACCTCAGTTATCCATTCTGGGCATCCAATCGACCAAACTATTGCGGTCACCCTAGTTTTCAGTTAGACTGCAGCAGCAATGTTCCGCAGATCAACATCAACACCATGAATTACGGAGTCCTTGAAATCAATAACTCATTACAGACTCTCAAGGTTGCTAGGACGGATTACTTAGACACGATGTGCCCTGCTGCGTTGGTTAATACCACCATTGATAACAACTTATTTTCCTATATTACTTCAGATGATACGAACCTGACACTCTATTATAATTGCCGTTCGCCTCTAGCTGCCTTTCCAAATCTTGCCTTTTATCAGTTTAATTGCTCCATAAACAATACCAACTTTATCAATTACTATACCCAGAGCACTCAGACTTTTTTGGCAATTAGCGGCATAATCGGAGCATGCAACTACTGGGTCAATGTTCCAGTTTTGCAATCAGCAGTTCCAACTGCTATAACTTATGATACAGTAATTGCAGCTATTGATAGCGGTTTCATGTTGGGGTGGAATGCAAGTGATTCCCAGTGTGATACATGCCTCAAGGCTGGGGGGCTGTGTGGTTCCGACCCAACCACGAGTACATTCGCTTGCCATTGTACAAACGGGACTTTTGCATCCGGTTGTAGCACTGTATCAACAAGTAAGCATCCATTTTGTTGTCATAAATTCATATTTCATTTCTTATCTAGTTGTCTAAGTCGTTTAGATGCTCAGTAACTGGCATCTATATTGGTAGCTAGCTTGTGCTACTCTCATTTTTTTCCTTCAGCTAGCCAAACTGCATCTATACCATAGTTTTCATCACACTAGAGGATTAAGAACAAATGTTTAGGAAAAACTCTGATCAAACGTTTAAGATCAAATATAGCATCCATCATATATACATCATACAAGTCCATGTGACCTGAATCAAAATTATCTGTCCCACCCTCTCTGTTTCATACCATGCTCCACAAATCTAAATGAGCAACATGTCCCTTAATTCCTAATTTTATGCTACTTTATTTAACTTACCTGAAATAAATAAGAAAGAAAAAACCCAACACATATTCGTCTCCAACCTCCTACTACCAACTTCCGCCCAACGCCACCGACATAAGTTCATCAGCGCTGTCAACTCCAGTCACAGCAACCGTTCCGCCACCAAGTCCAAGAAGAACTACAGTCGATTTGAATACCCACCACCATCGTCATTGTTGACTTTGTCTTGGCATCAGAAAAGTTGCTCCCTTCAATTCAAGAATAAGTAAATATTTTCCTTTGGTCAATGGCTTATTAATCTGGGATTGCAAAATTGATTAACCTTTTCTAGTAATTGGATTTTTCAAACGTTTTCTAGTATTTGGATTTTTCAAACGTATACACCTAACCTTCCTTGACCGCATACCTATTATCAACCCTGTCTATGAATGTTGTTCTTTTTATTTGGGTTCTCTTGATAGAATTCAATTGTCAATCAATTTAGTCCATTAGGGTCCTAAATTTCTTCTATTCCCATTTGAAAATCCTAATCAACCGTGTCTATCAATTTTGTTGTCTGTCTATTTGGATGCTCTGATACTACTTTTCAATACATTTAAATTAAGAGATTAAATATATAATCCCACACAGATCGCGATGATTTTTTTTTTTAATTTGAATAATTAATTAACATGTTTAACTACCTTTATGAGTGTTATAAGCTATTTCTAACCTTTTCTAAATAATAATAATAATAAATACTAATTACAATTTTAGTCTGTATAAACTAAAATTATTTTCAAACCAATTAAAAATAAAATTTAGACATAGTGGATGAACAAGAAGTTAGTTCAAGATTTTTTTTTGACTAAAAGTTAGTTCAAGATTGATTTGACTTCAAGGATAATAAAAAATGTCTTCGGAAAAGGCTAACTACCTTGCCAATATTGTTTTCAGTCCGTATTTGTCCTCTTCCATTATTTCCGTATGACTTGCTCCTCTAGCTGTCTGAGTTGCAATATCTCTTTGCAGGCTGGCCCAAGATACTTTAAGGTTTTAGGCGAAACTGTTAAATGGGGTCTTTTTTGCTGTTTAAATATCTACTCTATATTATTAAATCTATATATAATACTTATATTAAATTTTTTTTTTTTTTTTTTTTTTTTTTTGCTTTTTAACATGCAAAATTATTAATTAAGTTTTTGTATTCAAGTTCTTTTAAAATCTTCTTTTTAATTAATAATAAGTGCATTATTTCATTATCTTCTAACTCTATTTTATAAATTTATTGTTCATTTATAAGGTTTTCAACTGAATTTTTAGTTATATTTTTTTATTACTAGTGACAAATTCGTCTAGAGATCTTTTTGAGATTTGGTTTAAAAATAAATTTAAAGTTTTTTGTATCCAAAGCCACAAATTTGTCTAATAAAACCAAATAGAATAAATATTTTTTTTGTGGCGGGGCAAAATAGACTAAGCTAAATTCTACCCTCAAACAATTTATTTATAGAGATGGAATACCAATCAACTTTAGTTATCCTTTTGAAAATGAATTGATCAAGTGATATTAGAATACATGCTTGGGATATATGTACGTCAAGGAAACTGAATAATACTAGTCTTGAATTGATTAAGTTATGCTCCTCGGGTTTTACTTCGTGGTGTAGGTTTACACTTGTTCTTATGTTACAAGGCTATCACTGTCTTTTTTCTTCTCTCAAAATGCTTCATCCCCCATTTCATAGGAATCTCTCTCTTATATAGTCATTCAGGTTGTATCGTGTCCTTACACTTGGAGGGCTAGGACTTATTTCCCTTGATACTTGTCCCATCAGGGCCTTACTAGAAGGTTTCTCTATTAGACTGTGAGCTGTGATGATACTATTCAGAGGTCATTGACCATTAATGAAACTTGCTAAGTGGATATAGAGCATTGAATGCGGAGGTAATAGATGTTTTATCTGTACTCTTCCTTCTCTTGCTTGATGACAAACTTTCCTTCTTTTCCTCAGTACGTGCTTGATGGTTCTCAAGCATTCTAATCTTCTTGGGTTTGTGGTTGTGTTGTCATACTTAGCTCTGAGAATTCTTTGATAGAACTTCCCGAGGTGTGCTCCTTTGGTGTTGATCTCTTCTCACTCATTCTTGTCCTCATCTTTTCATCCTCCCACACTTTTCAAAAAATGAAAAACAAAAGCTAAATGAATGCATAAACTAATAAAGAACGCCTAATTAGACCAAGAAACAACAAATCAAGTGACTATATAGTTTAGTGTTAGAATTTTCTTTATATTTTAAATTGAGAATTAATGAATTAAAAAAGAAAGATAAAAAAGAACAAAATGATAGATCTAGAAGAGTGTGGTCATTGTAATACAACCACTAGAGGAGTCTTTACCAAACATTTTCCTCAAAAACCCATAACCTCTAGGTCCTCTACCATGTTCTTTAAAAAGGAAAAATATTGTCTAACACTACCATTTCAACTAAAGATGGAAGATCTAGCAGCAATTTTCCATAATCTGGGAGAATATTTCAGCCTCTTCAAGTAATCAATTTTAGTTTAGGATTTTTGGAAAGATAGAGAAAAGTTTGGTCTATGTTTTTACTTTTTAGTGTCTAGGAGACTCAAATTAGTCAGAATTCTAACCGTTTGAAAGAGAGAGTCAAACAAAATACACATATATTGAGATTGAAATTTTTATGTATTGGCTAAATTTTGGGGCTTAATTAATTCTCTCCAAGGTAAGTAATAATCCTAAACTTTCTTCTACGGGTCTTCGTTTTTTTAAAATACAACATTGGATAAGTATTAACTAATATTTGAGCCCCCTCAAAAAAAAAAAAAAAAAAAAAAAAAAAAACTAATATTTGAGATTATATTTTTAAATTTTGTTGATCCTGGGCCTTTTTTTATGAGGGCTATAGGCAATGGCGTCAGTTGTTTCTATTGTTTAGCCACCCCTGTTTCTTTGTTTTCCAGGTTAAATCTTGTGGTTTACTTCCTTGATACTTAATAGTATTAAGTATTAACTAACAATCACTGATATTATGTTTATGTTTGTGCTATAGGATCATCTTCCAAGCTAAATGTTGGGCTGCGTGAAATTGTCATAGGTATGTAGTATAGTCATGGCAAAGTTTTCAAATGAAAATCGGGTTAACATTGGTTGCACATGACGAAGTTTCATTTCTTTAATTACAGGTATTGTGGCTGCTGTGCTTGCGATTATAGTAGTCTGTATCATAATATGCTGCCTTAGAAGAGAACAATTGAGTAAGGCGTTGATCTTTTGGAGGGCAGCAAGGAAAAACGACGAAAATGTCAAGGCATTTATATTGAATTATGGTTCATTTGCTCCCAAGAATTATAGTTATTCAGAGATCAAGAAGATGACCAACTCATTCATAAACAAACTAGGGCAAGGAGGATATAGCAGTGTATACAAAGGAAAGCTACCAAATGGTAAGCTCATGGCAGTAAAAGTTCTAAGTGAATCCAAAGGCAATGGAGAAGATTTTATTAATGAAGTTGCAAGCATTAGTAGGACTTCTCATGTTAATATAGTCACTCTTTTAGGTTTCAGTTGTGAAAAGAACAAGCGAGCTCTAATATATGAATTTATGCCCAATGGATCTCTAGACAAGTTCATATACCATCGAGATTCTTCAGCAACAAATTGTCGTTTGGAATGGAAAACATTGTATAAAATCGCAGTTGACATTGCTCAAGGACTAGAATATTTACATCGAGGTTGTAGCACAAGGATTCTGCATTTCGACATAAAACCTCAGAATATTCTTTTAGATGAAGATTTCAACCCAAAAATCTCTGATTTTGTCCTTGCTAAACTCTGCCAAAGAAAAGATAGCATTGTATCAATGCTTGGCATGAGAGGAACAGCAGGGTATATTGCCCCAGAAGTATTTAGTCGGAACTTTGGAGAGGTCTCTCATAAATCTGATGTTTATAGCTATGGAATGCTTGTTCTTGAAATGGTTGGAGGAAGAAAGAATTTTGATAATGGAGTGTCCAACAGTAGCAAAAAATATTTTCCAGATTGGATTTATAAGGATCTTGAACTAGGTATGGGTGGAAGAACATATGGGGTCATGACAGTGGAGGAAAAAGAGACAACAAAGAAGATGATACTGGTGAGTTTATGGTGCATTCAAACAAATCCATCCGATCGACCATCCATGAATAAGGTGGTAGAGATGTTAGAAGGAACCCTTCATTCCTTACAAATTCCTCCAAAGCCTTTCTTGTGTTCACCTAAAGGGTCACCAATAGATTCTTCCACAACTTCGTAAAAATGAGCCAAAAGCAATTTACAAGGAAAAATACAGATCCAGCATTGGGCAGAATAAAAGAAACATTCCTTATCAGTCATCACATGTATGAATTTTTTAAATTTATGGCTTGAATTATACATGATATGTTTTACTCTTGACTTTGAAAGCTGATGAGAGTACCATACTTGTCTTACTTTGTGATCCCAATATGAATCTAATAATTGGAATTTCTTGCTCTCACTTTGTGGTCTTACTATGGACCAAATAATTAGAATTTCAAGGCTACAATGCCAAAAATGGAATGTTAAAATTCCGTTATTGTACAGGAATATCCCAAAAAAATTTATTGTTGTTAACAATATAAAGACAAAGAGACTATCTAAATAACTGTATATTTTGTATATATGATGTGTGTATAATATTGTATAAGAGAGGATATTACATAGGCACAATATGTGTGAAGTACAAGTAATATATGTGTATTGCAAGTACAATACACTGGGCCTAAGCCAGTGGCTTAGGCTAGACTAACTAACTTATATACTAACATCCCACCTCAAACTCAAGGTGGTGAAGATGAAGCCAATTGGAGCTTGGATATAAGATCTCAAAGGCAACTAGGTGGGTGAGTGTTGGTGAAGATATCAGTAGGTTGGTCAGCAGAGGAGATTCAACCAAAGATTACCTTTCATGAGATCTTGATGAGTCGTATGGCTGTCAATTTTAATGTGCTTGGTGTGTTCATGGAAGACATCATTATGAGTAATATAAATAGCACTACGATTATCACGATAAAAAGGAGTTTCAGTGAGTTGTGGAGCATCCAGGTTATCTAAGAGCCATCAAAGCCAGAAAAGCACACTAGTAATGCCAACAAAGGCACAATACTCAGCTATAGTGCTGGAATAAAAAACAACATATTGCTTCTTACTATGCCATGAGACAGGAGAGGTACCATGTTGATGCCTCGCAGCCTTCGACCACCGCGAAAGGCGTCACGTGCTCTCCACACGTGTGGATAGGACTGGAAATGGGCGATGGGCACTTGCGGTCCCTTCCCCATTTCTTCCCCTTTTGAGAATGATGCACGGTTTAGGTGTGAACTATGACTAATGAGTCATTTTTAATTAAATTTCAAGAATTGCCACCAATCATTGGGTATTTCTAGGTGTGATTAGTCACCTAACTCTATTTTGATTTTATTATCAATCTTAGGTTAAGAAAAATGTCAGGTTTTTCCTAATCTAAATGGATAATAAAAAATCTTGATTCTTGGATTCAGAAGTCTGGTTACATGTGAGGAAGGTGTTAGGCACCTCACAACACTTGTCATGAAACAACCCTTTGTTTTGGTAAACTATTAATTTTTGGTCATTGACAGATAAAAACAAGCTATTGGTAGTAGCTTTCAGGGCTTTCAAGAATTTGGGCTTTGAGGTTTGATTTGGGAAAGATGTGTAGCTTTTATCAATGCTTTGCTAGCACATTGGAATTACTACCAAATTTCCATGATGAAAATCCAGCAACACTTCACCTTATTTTTGTGGCGGAAATTTGGCAACATTTCAAGTCAGGTTCGTCGTGGCACGCAAACGTTATCCTCATGAAGCTTTCACAGTGAGAATATAGCAAGAAGATGCCACATTTTCACAACGAAAATCCAATAGAGTTTCATGTTAGGTACACCACAGTGCATGGGCAGGGTTTCATGCCTATATATACGACATGCATCACTACGCTCGGACTAAGGCATGACGAGGCTTACCAAAGTACCAAACACGTGAAGCATGTCATATACATGGGGAAACCAATGTCAATAGCTGACATGGATAGGAGCATTCACACATGTGGAAGATAAACACGACAAACGGTTGGGTTAGGTCAGGTCAATCAAATTGCTGGTCAAAACGGGCCAGGTTAAAAGATGGGTAATTTTAAACGAGTTAAAAACAAGTTAGACCAATTGGGTTGCGGGCGGGTCGGGCCAACGCTTATTTTCATATGAAAAAAAAGAAAAATATTTTTAGAGAGAATGAATCAAATCAATCAAGGAAACGAATTGCACTTAATACCTTTTTTTTTTCTTTAAGTGGGCACCTACTATTATTAGACTATTTATGTTACTACTATACATGTGAAGGGAAAAAAAAAAATTTCTATATCCTTCCAATTCCGATAGTTTTAAGGATGACTAAAATTCTTTACAAATATGATAAGAAAATCTTCCATGTTAATAACTTACAGCCAGAATGTTTATAATTATAAATTTACTACTGGAGAGAGAAATAAATTATAAGAGCACAAAAAGTATATATTTTAAGTTTACACATTTCAGATTTAAAGTTCACTAATGATATGGACTTTTAGACTTTTTCTTTTACTTTAGTTTTGTTTTTTGCTAGTTAGACTTAGTGTTAATAACTTAGTCTTTGTATTTAATTCTACTACTTAGTATTTAACTTAGTTTTAGACGTTTAGTAGTGTAAACGTATAGTTGTAGATGTTTTTACCTTTTGTATTTTTTTTCTTCTTTAAATTAACTCCTTTTTTTTAACAAACGGGGGCATGGCATTGCCATTGGTGGCTACTAAATGGCTAGATAGTGTTAGTGTAGTGCTTTGTGGCTTTATGTCTATGCACCTAACACGTTGGCATGTAGTCTAGATATTTTTTAGGAAAAAAAAAAGTTAAAAAAAAGGGTTGGGTTATAGATTAGCTTGGTCAGGTCGGGTTGGGTTGGCCTGCAAAAAAAATGGGCAGGCTAGGGGTTGGCCCGTTTTTTATTCAGGCCAAAGAATTCAAGTTCAAGCTAGGTAAAAACTGGCAGGTTTGGGTCAGGTCAGAAAATTTCAGCCCATTTTGCCGTGTCTAGTGGAAGATCATGCACCCAATGAAGCATGAATATGCATGTACAGCATATGCCTTGAATGCATATCCACACTCCAAGGTCAAAAGCATCGATGATTAGGAAGGGGTTGCCTTCCTAACCATGAACATTCATCATCCGAAGTGCATGGCTACCTTTACAACATATAGCATGCAAAACATATCCACACCTAGAGAGTGTGGCCCAAGCAAAGTACAAGAAATGGAAACCCTAGTCTAAAAAAGCTATAGACATGGTTCTAAAGAAAGGCTAGGAAAGGATGGACCTCACGGAAAGGCGAAGCCTCTAAATCTGCTGATATATGCCCTTTTGCTTCTCTTGTAAGTTGCGTGCGTGCTCCATCCATCACATGCAATAAGCAAACAAGAACTCAAAGTAGACAAGCAAATACAAAGCAAACAAGCAAAGGAGGTAAGCATGTAAAAGCAAACAAGTAAAGGAGGAAAGCATTTAAAAAAACATGCAAATAAAGAGAGCCTATGAACAAACAAACACACAAAGAGAGTATGTATTCACAAGGGACAAATGTAGGTTTGGATTTGGTTTCTGTGGATCCATTGAAATGAGTTATGGACGACATGCATGCCAACAAGCAAAGCTCCTAAAAGTGGGTCTTGAGATTTCATGTATAAAAACAGGTGTGAACTCGCACCAAATCATATCTTGGAATAATGCTTGATGACATGGACAAACAAGCAAGAAAAAATGTATGAACAACACAAATAAGTATGCAAAGGTGCAACCAACATAAAGAGATCACACAAGATGGCATAAAGAAAGACAATAAGCACAATGGAGGCAAAACATGTTATCACACTCAAGGATAAAGGCTAATCATGTCATAACATACACTTAAGGCTAATATGAGAAACCCTAACATGCAAAGCTAAGCAAGAGAGAGATGCAAGGCAAAAGCATACCAACATCATCAAGATATGATCTCAAACAAGCAACTGCACCCAAACAAGCAATAAAGGGAAAAGATGCAACCAAACATAGGCAAGAAAAAGCACAAAAGGCAAAGGAAGCATGTTAAAGATGCAAGAAGCTAGATCTAAACATGCAAGCAAGGAATTAAAGATGAACATGGGTCTAAGCATGGAGTATCCAAACATGGCATCACCAAAACCCAAACCCAACAACCCATGGCCAAGGACACCCAAACAACCACCATAGAATCTGATCATTACATATAAAAGTCAAAACCCTGGCTTGGCCCATGGAGAAGCTTTGTGCTCCGATGAGTTTTCTATTACATACCTTGTTTTAGGTGGCTATGATTTGTTGAGTTTGGGTTTGGGTTTTGTTGAAGGGATCGAGACCACGGTGAATCTTTGGTCATTGTTTGGGTGGCAGTGGGTTATTGGGTTTCAGAGATGGGACGAGACGGTGACGGAGCTGGGTTTCGGTTGCTATGGGTTAGTCATGGTCTTTCTGGTTTTGGTGGCCATGAGTTGGGTTTGATTGTAATCTTGAGATTCAAGCGTTTTTGGGCAACCATGGAGATGGATTTGCCCTTAAAGATTGGTTTGCAACTGTTTGGGTTGATGTGGGTAAGTAGGATACGTGGAATGATTTAATTGGGGAGCCTAAGAAACTATTGGTAGGGTGTTGTATTTAAAACTCATCTAAAGTATTAATGTCTATTTTTTCTTCTAATATTCACTTTTCTTTTGCTATGTATTACTCATTAATATTAGAAGTATTTAAAGCATGTGTTTATAAAACACATGATTATTGAAGGTCCCCTTCATTTAAAAAAAAAAAAAAAACATTTTGTACAGATACTCATTTAAGTATTTATGTCTCATTTTTTTCTTCTAATATTCACTTTTATTTTGCCACATACAAATAATTTATTTTAGGAGTATTCAGAGCATATATTAATGAAAAATCATTAATTTTAGAAGTATTTAAAGCATGTTTTTATAAACACACATGAGTATTGAAGGTCTCTTTCATTTTTTTTTTTTTAAAATGACAAAGTTTAGCTACAAAATTGGTTGTACCTAAGTCTACAACTTCCTTTAATAAAATTAACATTACTACATATTTTGAAAATTTAACTGTTGAATTACATGTTTTTTACACTGTTAATTCACTTGTCAAATTTTGTGTTAATCAAATATTATTTACTATATGATCTATAAGCTCATATTTTATGGATAATTTTAAACTACAAAAACTTGAATTTAAACAATTTATTGATAACATAGTTATTGATCTTTAATTTTCTAGAAATTTTGCAAGCATAGAGGATATAAGAAGAAAATGCAATTTAATAGTGGATTTGTCAAAATTCACCTTCAATAAAAAGATATTAAGTAAGGTTGTAGTTTTATGTTACAACCAATTTTGTAGTTAATTTTTGTCCTAAATTTTTTTTTTGTACAAATACCCATTTAAAGTATTAATGTCTCATTTTTTCTTCTAATATTCACTTTTATTTGCCACGTATAAATAATTTATTTTAGGAGTATTCAAAGCATATGTTAATGAAAATATATAGCTACATAAATCTCTTTAGTAAAAGTTATTTTTATTTTCTAAAAACAAAATCCTTTTCTTTTTTCTTACAACTCCTTTTCATTTTGTATTTAGAGCTAGGGAAATATGAATGCACATTTTTCTCTTTTGTTATAAGAAAAATTATTATGATTTTTATAGTTAAAAATTTGGGACATTTTTAAAATCTTGTCATTTATAAAAAAAAAATAAAAATCATTTAGTTATTATTATTATTATATTATATTTCTTTTATATTACATCCTATATGTTAAGGTATATCAAATTTGCATAGCTTGGCCCCTGAAATTATTTTTTGACTCCACCACTAGTCATATGTGTATAATTTCATTTAAATTATTTAATAATTAATAAAAAAATTCAATTTTTAACAAAGTATAAAATATGTAAATATAACTAATCAACCTAAACCCAATTAACATGAGTTGAGTTGAATTGAATTGATTTCTACACATGTAAAAGCATTCCTATTTGAGAATGCAAAACCCATTAAAATTCGAAATGCATTTCCAAATACACAAAATCACCCCAACATTCGAGAATGCAAGTAAAAAAAAAATTACAACTTGGTACAGTAAGATTATATCTTAATGTAGCAAACTCTATTTCATTTCTCTCTCTCTCTCTCTCTCTCTCTCTCTCTCTCTTCGACCTCCATAGCCACCGAGCCTTCCAAGTTTTTCTCCACCACCCATCATTGTCATTAGCAATGATGGCTTCGATTTGTGACATATCAAATCCAAATGAATCATTCTCCTCCTCAACCTCAAAACCCAACTTTTGCAAACACCCATTCATTATCATTCACTCTTTCTATTCCTCACCATGTCTTAGTAAGATCTCTGAAAATAACAGCCTTGAAATCAAAGAACCATCGTTATAGAGAGAAATTTAAGGTAAAGAGAGATATGAGTTATGGGTGGTGGTGTTGCAGTGGCTTGTGATGAGGTGGCCTTTTTTAGGTAGAGATTTTATTGTGTTGGGTATAAAAATGATTATTCTAATACAATGTAGTATAAGAGGTAGGGCGTTTTGTTAAGTGACAATGTAAAATGGAGAAAATGGTAAAAGTTAATTTATTGGGATAATTACACTTTACCCACATGTGGTTTGCCTCTAATTTGATGTGCCTACCCGTGGTTTAAATTTTGACATTTTACCCACCTGTGATTCCCACCGTTACTATGCCGTAACCCACCTCTCCCTCAGCCATTACTCTAACATAGAATATGTAAAAAACAAAAGCCCAAACAGATCAAAACACTCTCACTCAAATCTTGAACTTGAAGAACATGAAGAACATACCCAAAAATCTGAAGAACATAATATGACTTGAACTTTATCTTTTCCTATTTGTCTCTTGAGTTGGCTCACTAGAGCAAGCCCA
Source organism: Quercus robur (assembly GCF_932294415.1). Taxonomy (NCBI): domain Eukaryota; kingdom Viridiplantae; phylum Streptophyta; class Magnoliopsida; order Fagales; family Fagaceae; genus Quercus; species Quercus robur. The sequence goes on along the minus strand of NC_065540.1, from coordinate 27,101,448 downwards.
GGTGTTTGTTCTTTTCTTTTTTTTTCTTTTTTTTTTTCTTTTTTTTTTTTTTTTTTTTTTGTATATTTGTATACAGTTACTCTTTTACATTAATATAATTCTGTCTATTATCTCAAAAAAAAAAAAAAAAAAAAAGTGGACCCAGAATTTTTGAATAGAGACTCCTTCCTGTAGGAGTAGTGCAGAAAGATCGCGCGAGCTTTTGTTGGTTGTTGACCAACGGAAAGCATGGGAAAAAGGATATGAAGGCACCCAAACCAAAAACTAAACCCAGAAATCTTGAAGATTAACCAAAAGTTTTGAACATAACCCACAACCACTGCAACCAAAGATTAAAACCAAATCCAACACACCACAAATTTCTTTTTCAATATTTTCTATCCTCTTGACAGTTTTGTTTGGATTCATAGGCTTGAGATTTGAGATGTGTGTTGGGTCGGAAAATTTGTGATGTTTTGATGTAATTTTGGGGCAGACTGGTGGTTTTGGAGTGTAATGGGTAACGGAATGAGGTGGTGACAGGCCAACATCGATGGGTCAACTGTCTTTGGGCGTTGCAGCTAGCTAAAAGAGAACTCTAGAGTAATATCCTTGTTGAAAGTGATTCAAAGAACAGCATTGATGCCATTCTTGACAACATGGGTTGCTCGCTGTGGACCATTTCCACCCTTGTTTCTGATATTTGTTTTTTGGCAAAGTCTTTTGTTCTCTGTTTGTTTTGTTGGGTTAAAAGAAGTGGAAATGCTGTTGCACATGAGGCAGCACAGTACGCATTAAGAGTCTTGTGTCCTTTTTGTTTATCCTCAGACATTCTTCTAGATTGTGTTGGTCTTGCTTGTAAGGAAGATGTCCGAATCTGTTAGTTTTTTTTTTTTTTTTTTCCTTTGAATATTATTGCAGTTTATCAAAAAGGTTTGAAAAAAATTTGATTTGAGCCAGATTCATATTCTTGGGTTTGAAATAGCATGTTTTGATCTTATTTTCTTTTCTTCTCTTTTCTTTTGTTTTTCTTGCTGGTCGGTTAGCTCAGGGATTGGGCCTGTGTTGGATATTGTTTTTGGATTCAACTTCCTGTAATTTTTCAGATTTTTGGTTCATGTTCTTCATGTTCAAGATTTGAGTGAGAGTGTTTTGATCTGTTTGGGCTTCTGTTTTTTACATATTCTGTGTTAGAGTAACGGTTAAGGGAGAGGTGGGTTACGACATAGTAACGGTGGGAATCACAGGTGGCTAAAGTGTCAAAATTTAAACCACGGGTAGGCACATCAAATTAGAGGCAAACCACAAGTGGGTAAAGTGTAATTATCCCTAATTTATTTTAGATTTGTATTTCAACAATACATCATACATCCCATACTCTATTTACAATATATTGCATTAAAATAATCTAAAAATTCTACTTTTATAATGAGACCAAACTGAATTCACAAACAACAAAAACACAATACCCAAAGCATTATTTAAAAAAATTGTAGGAAGATCTAAATATAGATCTTCATAGTAGCATATTGTATTTATTTTTGCTGTCCCACTCCATTTTAGCTCCTCGAATGTTGTAGTTTTGTGCATTTTTGTGAATAGTAAGAGTTATTTTGGCTCACCAAATTAAAATGCCGGTTTGAAAAAACAAAAAGAAAGAAGCTATTTCTCGTCTGACCATACACAAACCCCAAAGAGATTTAAAGTTTAAACAGGTCCAACCCTAAATAGTATTTCATATCAAATGATACTATATTAATGGTCTCAAAATACGATAAGCTTAAAACATATTTACTAAAAAAGTCCAAATTAGACATATATTCAAAAATAGATATGTATTACAATTTTAATATATCTTTTATTTGTTAATGAGATAATTATATATATATATATATATATATCTCTTGTTTATTAAATTTTGATTAAGCATTATTTGGTAAGCAATACAAAATACTTTTCTTAGACGAGGACAGGCTAAGTGGGTAGTAGGTGACGTCATTGAGCCAACGTGGCAGACGAAAATAAAGAAAGCCTGTGAACAAACAAACGCACAAAGAGAGTATGTATTCACAAGGGACAAATGTATGTTTGGATTTGGTTTCCATGGATCCATTGAATTGAGTTATGGATGACATGCGTGCCAACTAGCAAAGCTCCTAAAAGTGGGTCTTGAGATTTCATGTTTAAAGACGGGTGTGAATTCGCACCAAATCATATCTTGGAGCAATGCTTGATGACATGGACAAACAAGAAAGAAAACATGTATGAACAAGAAAAATAAGTATGCAAAGGTGCAACCAACATAAAGAGATCACACAAGATGGAACAAAGAAAGACAATAATCACAAAGGAGGCAAAACATGTTATCACACTCAAGGATAAAAGCTACTCATGTCATAACATACAATTAAGGCTAACATGAGAAACCCTAACATGCAAAGCTAAGCAAGAGAGAGAGGCAAGGTAAAAGCATGCCAACATCATCAAGATATGATCTCAAACAAGCGATTACACCCAACACAAGCAATAAAGGGAAAAGATGCAACCAAACATAGGCAAGAAAAAGCACAAAAGGCAAAGGAAGCGTGTTAAAGATGCAAGAAGCGAGATCTAAACATGCAAGCAAGGATCTAAAGATGAACACGGATCTAAGCATGGAGTATCCAAACATGGCATCACCAAAACCCAAACCCAGCAACCCATGGCCAAGGACACCCAAACAATCACCATAGAATCTGATCATTACATATCAAAGTCAAAACCCTGGCTTGGCCCATGGAGAAGCTTTGTGCTTCAGTGAATTTTCTATTACAAACCTTGTTTTAGGTGGCTATGATTTGTTAAGTTTGGGTTTGGGTTTTGTTGAAGGGATCGAGACCACAGCGAATCTTTGGTCATTGTTTGGGTGGCAGTGGGTTGATGGGTTTTTGAGATGGGACGAGACAACGACGGGGATGGGTTTCGGTTGCTATGGGTTGGTCATGGTCTTTTTGGTTTTGGTGGCCATGAGTTGGTTTTGATTCTAATCTTGAGATTCAAGTAGGTTTGGGCAACCATAGAGATGGCTTTGCCCTTAAAGATGGTTTGCAACTATTTGGGTTGATGTGGGTTAGTAGGATACATGGAATGATTTAATTAGGGAGTCTAAGAAACTACAGGCAGGGTATTGTATCTAAAACTCATCTAAAGTATTAATGTCTATTTTTTCTTCTAATATTCACTTTTCTTTTGCTATGTATTACTCATTAATATTAGAAGTATTTAAAGCATGTGTTTATAAAACACATGAGTATTGAAGGTCCCCTCCATTTAAAAAAAAAAAAAAAAACATTTTGTACATATACCCATTTAAGTATTAATGTCTCATTTTTTCTTCTTCTAATATTCACTTTTATTTTGCCACATACAAATAATTTATTTTAAGAGTATTCAGAGCATATATTAATGAAAAATCATTAATTTTAGAAGTATTTAAAACATGTTTTTTATAAAACACATGAGTATTGGAGGTCCCTTTCATTTAAAAAAAAAAAATGACAAAGTTTAGCTACAAAATTGGTTGTACCTAAGGCTACAACTTCCTTTAATAAAATTAACATTACTACATATTTTGAAAATCTAACTGTTAAATTACATGTTCTTTACGCTTTTAATTCACTTGTCAAATTTTGTGTTAATCAAATATTATTACTATATAATCTATAAGCTTATATTTTATGGATAATTTTAAACTGCAAAAACTTGAATTTAAACAATTTATTGATAACATAATTATTGATCTTTAATTTTTTAGAAATTTTGTAAGCATGGAGGATATAAGAAGAAAATGCAATCTAATGGTGGATTTGTACTTCAACAATACATCATACATCCCATACTCTATTTTACAATATATTACATCAAAATAATTTTAAAAATTCTACTTTTATAATGAGACCAAACTGAATACACGAACAACAAAAACACAATACCCAAAGCATAATTAAAAAAAAAATGTAGGAAGATCTAAATATAGATCTTCACAGTAGCATATTGTATTTATTTTTAATGTCCCACTCCATTTTAGCTCCTCGAATGTGGTAGTCATTTGTGCATTTTTGTGAACAGTAAGAGTTATTTTACATTTTGGCTCACCAAATGGAAATGCCGGTTTGAAAAAACAATACAAACACAAAAACAAAAACAAAGAAACAATTTCCCGTCTAACCGTCCACAAACCCCAAAGAGTTTTGAAGTTTAAACAAGTCCAATCTTGGATGGTATTTTGTATCAAATGATATACTATATCAACGGTATTAAAATTCAATAAGCATAAAATATGTTTGCAAAAAGGGTCTGAACTAGGTCTAGTGTTTCCAGTGTGCTGGACTCGGTTGGATGGTAACACGTATTCAAAAATGGACACATATCACAATCCTAATATATATATATATATATATATATATATATATATATATTTTATACAAGATAGAAATTCTACTCTAACCTAATCTAAGTATATATGTGTGTAAAGCTCTCTCCTAAAAACTTAAACCTCGACACTTGCCCTCCACATTCCATAAGCACTTATACTTATAGAATAATCATCGCACCAAAGGTGTACGACGGTCTAGTATATTTTTCATTTGTTAACGAGATAGTTATTGATGATGCCGTAAATATCACCAGTGAGCTACACGATCTTCGCATGCTCGTAACGATACCTGTACAGAAAAGAGAGAAGATCTAATAGAGAGCACCGGTGTGGTGCTGGCCGAATATCCTCTGAAGGTCAAGTTAGGACTATTCTCACAACTCTAGAGTGCTAGAGAAGGGTAAATTATATGTACCTTGATTTGTAAGGGTATTGGGGCTTTTATAGTAGTAGAAGGTTGACCTCTCCTCCTTGGTGTAGAAGTCTTTTCCTCCTAGGAATCATCTTGAATAGTCCCAAACGTGATGGACAAGACATTTCCTTATAGAGAAGATATTCATTAATGCGCGTATCATCCAAAATCCTCTTTGTGATAGAATTCCTATTTGCCTTGGGGTCCTATGGTGGTTAAGTGTGTGTTGCAAGTATTTCCATCTAGGGCTTCTGGCTGCCACGTGGATGTTTACGTGGGCACTTGATCTGTTCCTGTTACATCTGTTTATGTAGAATCAGCCCATAACAGACTTTTGCACAATTAGGCTCACCCTCTATCAACCCTCAGACGTGGATCCGTCAGGCCCACTTCATCTAGGTCCATCAACCTAGATTTTTACCCTCTTCCGTTGCCCCCTCACCCTATGGGTTCATCATCTTTGAGTGGAAGGACCCGTGGGGTAACGGTTCAAGGTTTAGGGGATGACAGTTCAAAGGCCTGTGGTTTGACGGTTTCAATACGGACGTCGTGAATTGTGCCAACCCCTAATAGGCTGTTCGGAAGCCATTTATGACGCGTGACACGTGTCACTCTTCCATTGGATCTTATCTTGGATCAAAGCATTGCTTCGTCTTCCGTGCACTTCCTCTATAAATATCATACTCCTTCTCCTCTCATTTCTCTACTTTCCGCTAAAACGCACTGTCAAAGCACATCTGTCATACTTGTTAAAGAACACTCCGTTCAGTTTCTGCATCCGTCATCAACGACCTTCATCCGTTCACTTGCTAACTTGGTAAGTACTCATTTCTTCACAAGTCTCTCTTATCCTCGGACATACTTTTTTTATTTTCCTAGACTTTATACACCCGTCACCCCTTCTAGACCCATCAGAGTCTTAGATTTTGTTGTCACATGTAGGCAATGTCTAGTGTGTCAAGTAACCAGTCAATTGTCCATGACGGGGCGAATTACGAGGAAGTATATCCGTCAGGTCATAAAGACCAAGAGAGTTCAAGTGAAGACAGGAGTCTGTCTGCCTTTTCCTCGTCCTCAACAAATGAGGATATGGAGATGGCTGATCCAGAGGTTTTTGATGACGTCGAGGAACTAATAAAATCCGTCGTAGGTGCTAATGGACTTAGGGAGTTCATTATGCTATCGGAGTGGATGGTGCATAATTTTAGGTCCACCATCAAGGAGAAACACTTCAACATTCTTAGGGCCAATTTCCAAATTCTAGATAACATCCCCATCCATCTGCCCTATAAGTCCGAGAAATGCTACTATGAAAGGGTATATTTGAGTAGCTCCCTTCACCGTGAGCTTCTCAAATACCTAGGCCTATCTGTCAACTAAGTTTCCCCAAATGCCTGGAGGGTCTTCATAGCAATGGAGGTCCTATACGACATTATGTCAAATGGTAAGAGAAGGTTGACGGTGCGAGAATTCCTTCACTGCTACCGTCCAGATGAAATAGACAAATCAAAGGGGATGTATAATTTTGCGCCTAGGAGTCCATTGTTGAAGGTTATATTTGAAACCCCAGACTCTAATAGGGATTGGAAGAGCCGTTATTTCTTCCTAGAAGGTGACGAGTGGATGTGTCGTCCAGGGGATATGGAACACATGCTCGTCGACACGACTTGGGGCATATTGCCTCCATCCAATATGCACCCGTCCTAGTGTGTGAATTCTTTATTACCGTTCGGTTTATTACAACATTTTTAACCGTCTACTTCTTTGCAGTTAAATGTCGTCCACAAGTTGAACTTGAGGAGTTCAGCTTTCTTGAGAAAATTTTTGCTAAGACCAAGCCAGAAGAAAGGACTTGGGCGAAATTAGTTACACTAAATACCATCCATTGGTATTGTGACGGACCTAAACCAACACCAGCAGCCATCAAGTACGATGCCAAAATTTGCAGATGTAAATCCGTTGTTCTCGTTCTATTTGAACGGTTTTGTCTTTTTTATTTTTATTTTTATTTTTATTTTTTTTTTATCTTTAGTAATTAACTTTATCCATCCACCTTTACAGAAATGGATGACGCTAAAAGGAGGGTAATGATCAAGATGCAGGCTACCAAGAAAAAGGAGACCAGCAACGTGGCTCCCAAGGGTCGGCTCAAGCAACCCGTCCACAAAAAGAAAGTAGCTGCCAAAAGGGGACCGTCCTACTAAGAAACCCAAAGTCCCTTTGGAGCTCGTTGTAGGGTTAATGGCCGAGGGTGCGAAGACGGTCACCCCAGTGAAGCACGGGGCTGGCAAAGGCCCTATGAAGGCTCTGTCCACCCATCAAGAGAAGCCGCCTATCCTCCTTCGTGAAGACTCTAAATATGCCTTGGAGCAGCTTTCGTCCATCATGTCGGAGGAGGATTATGAGGACTTGGGCAATCACTCCACGGAAGCCATTGGGGAGACGGGTCTTTTTGCAATCGCTCAGGTAATCCTGCCCGTCAACTTTCAGTCTGTCCTTTCCACTTGGTTTTCCGTCTAACCTCACTTTTTTCTTAGGTTTCAAGCCATGATTATGATGAAAAGGCTGATGGGATGGTGTCTTACCCACGAGACAGCCTTGGAGTGCGTACGGGCTAAGGCAGAGCTGACAAAGGATGAGCTGAACTAGCTCCAAAATTGGAAATCAAAAATGGAGAAGAAGTTTAAACTTTCGGAGAGGGTGAGAAAAGAGCTTGAGCAGAAGACGGAGGAAGCGAAGAAGGCCCTTGAGGATAAGGATAAGGAGATTCGATACCTAAAGGATCAACTCCGTCAGGTTAAGGAGGTGGCGAAACGCGAGTACCGTGACTCTGATGCCTTGCTGTCCGAGCTCGGAGATTCTTATCTTCAGGGTTTTGACGATGCCTTCCGTCAGGTTAAGAAGGCCTACCCTGATCTAGATGTTTCAAACATTAAAGTTGAAGATCAAGCACAAACCTCTGTCATGCCCGTCGCCTCAGAGAACACTGACTATCTTTTTGCTGAGGATGTAACTCAAGGCGACAGAGAGTCAGCCCAGGCACAAAATACCCAAGGTCAAGTCCAAATTGTGGTTGATGACACTCGTCAGGAGAAGGATGTAGACCCTCAAGAGTAGTGATTTTTTTTTTTTAAATTTTTATTATTATTATTATTATTTAATTTTTTTTTTTTTTGTAAATTGGGAGAACAATCTTTAATTTTATCCGTCATTACATTATCTATGTCGAACAATTTCCCTTCAAGGGTTGTATATTTCAATCTGTCCATTTTGGTTTAATTGCTTGTTTCATGGATGCTATGAATGTAGTTGGTCAGTTTTTATTCGATCTGTCCACTATATGCTTTAAAGGCCTTTAATTTTATGGCCATTTAGTTAAAAGCCCGTCCTTTAAAATGAGTCCGTCCATACAATGGTCTGTCTTAATGTCTAGAGGGACCGTCCTCCTTATGGACTGTTAGACTCCCTTCCTTAATGGACGATCCGTCCACTTTATGGATTATAATTTTCATCCTCCTTGGTAGAACCGTCCACTTTGCAGACTTGAATAGAATTTGCATCTTGTATGGATGAACCGTCTACTTAATGGACTAGGTAGTATTTTCATACTTCATGGGTGAACTGTCCACTTCGTGGACTTTAGTTTATTCTGTCCATTTTTGGACTTGGAATTTTCATCCTCCTGGGATGGTCCGTCCAGTCTCTGGACTCTAGTCCATACCCGTCCACTTTTGTGGACTTAGAATATTCATCCTCTTGGGATGGTCCGTCCAATCTGAGGACTTTGTTTATATCTGTCCACTTTTGTGGACTTAGAATTTTCATCCTCCTAGGGGGATCCGTCCAGCTTATGGACTTTATTTATATCCATCCACTTTTGTAGACATATCCGTCCACTTTTGTGGACTTAGAATTTTCATCCTCCTGGGATGATTCTGGATAGAGGTAATAGGGGGGTTATTCCTTTTAGAGCTTAAACAACAACCAAGGAGTCGCCTTCAACGACTATGTTTTTTAATCCCTGGTCCCATGCTAACATAATTCATTCTTCCATTGCTTTCGCTTCAGCCTCAATTGCTCCCAAAGGGAAGTGGATTTTCTTGCTCATTGCTCCCATCAATTCTCCTCGGTCATTCCTGATAACTACTCCCACACCAATCTTTCCTCGATCTCTAAACACAACACCATCCACGTTGACTTTATACCAACCAGGCAACGGAGGTGACCACCTCTTGGGGGGTGGTGTGGCCTTTGGGGGATTGATAGGTATGGTTGCACGAAATTCTTTGACATACTTCTGCACTTCCGTAGCTATGACTTTCCCCCTGTTTGCATTGCCCACCATGTCTTATCGTGTTCCTGTTATTCCACAAGCTTCACGCATTAGTGGCTATCACCTCCCAATCTTTATCCCCTTCATCTTCCCAAAGCAACCAAACCACGTCAATGAACCTTCTATGGATGCATTTAGGTTGGTGACCTTGATGTTTAATACATCCCACGTCTCCCTAGCGATCTCACAGCTCCACAGAATGTGCCCTAATGTCTCTCTTTCCCCACATAAGTTGCATTTGTCGTCCATAATCACCTTTCGATGCTGTAAGCAATGCTTTGTGGGTAAGATGTTCCTACAAGCTCTCCACACAAAGTGCTTAATTTTGCTAGGGCATTTTAAATCCCAAATAGCTTTCCAAAGTGCTCGCATTTTGGTATTGTCTGAGCATCCTGGGATTACTGTCCATCTCCTTAACTTCCTTGAGCAACTTAGATGTGACTTTGTATGTGCTGTTGACTGTAAAAATTCCATATAGGGTTTTGGCCCACACCTGAGAGTCTCTCGGAGCCATGGGGCTTATGGGGATACATAGAATCACATCTGCTTCATATGGTAGAAAGGTGTTCCGAACTAGGTTTGTGTTCCATGCTCCTCTCTTTTCATTCAGTAAACTTGATACCATTTCTCCTCCTCCGCTGATTGGGACTTTTGGGCTCATTACTTTATATGTTTTCGCAACTAGGATCCATCTGTCATTCCAGATATGCACATTCCTCCCATTACCAATCACCCACCTATATCTCCCCTTAATTACTTCCCTAGCTGCTAGGATGCTCCTCCATATGTAGGATGGCCTTTTTCCCAATTAAGCTTCCATAAAAATGTCTTCGTGAAATACTTTGCTTTGAACACTTTGTGGACTAGTGAGTCTAGGTTTTGTTGGATTCACTAGCCTTGTTTTGCCAATAGAATATTAAAAGCCTTTAAATCCCTGAACCCCATTCCACCTTCAATCTTTGGGGAGCAAAGCTTTTTCCACAAAACTCAGGAAAGTTTTCTTTCTTTTTACTTTCTGCCCCCACCAAAAACTTCCCATCATAGAGTTCAAATCTGAGCACAGAGAGTCCGGGAGCTTGAAGTAGCTCATTGTGTATATGGGGGTAGCCTAAGCCACCTCCTTTATTAATACTAGCGTTCAACTTGCGCAATGCGCGGGATCATTTTATAATTTAGGCTTGCCTTTACTTCGCTCACACCATAAAACTCCTTTGATAGGTTTGACCTTTGTGTTGCATATAAGACATGAAAAAATAATACCCCAAATATTGTTAACATTAACAATCTTGGCTTTGCACGTCACCAATTAATTTGATCTATCTGTGATAAAATTGTATATATGTTATGATTATGCTATTCCTTTTTATTTATTTAACATATTAACAGCTTTCCTAATACTTGAACAACTTGGACTTCAAAAAAGGAAAAAAGTAAGAGACCGAGCACAATAGACTAATAGGTTTCCTGATATTTAGTTTTCCAAAAGTTGGCGATCTCCTGTAATGGTTTTCATTTTGATTTTCTCAACTCCAAATATTTGCCTTGTTCATGGCCTTCAGTTGTTATTTGTATAATATCAACCTAAAAGGTCAACAATCAAGCTCATTACTTAAAATTAGGACTCAGATTCATTACTTGAAATTAGAAGCTTTTTAATTACTTAAAATTAGGACTCAGATTCCTTACTTGAAATTAGAAGCTTTTTAATGTAGCACCTATAAAAATGCATACTCATAGCATTCTCAATTTCATCAATCTTGTATTCCCAAAATAAGCTGCACTGAATAGTGCGGCAATCTAATAGAGGCAAATGAATTACAATCTACACTTATGACTGAGTTCAAAATTAGAATCACATATATTACAACACTTAAAATTTGTGTTGATATAAGAGTCTTAGGATGCTCAGATTACAAAGCCATAACCTAAATACAGAAAATTAAATCTCTCATAATCTGAAATAAAATAGAAAATTAAGTAAATAAGAAAAGGGTATGAAGAAAAGAACTTGGTGCATAATTCTTAAGAATTTTTTATGCTACAATTAAATGAATTTAAATTTCAGGTGTAAATTAAGTTGTATAAGCACAATTAATATCTTTGTCTCTAAGTTCCATTCCAAGTCTTCTATTTCAGAACTGTTTTTCTATTATGTAAGAAAGTTATCCATCCAGCCATTTAGGAGGTCCTTTTGGCATAATTTCCTTTGTGATTTTTGGAATGTCAAAGTTGATGTAGAGCTTTGTTGCCCATGTGAATGATAGTCGATATTACCTTCAAAATTAAAAAAAAAAAAAAAGGTATTAGGATTATTGATGTTGAGGCATTATATACTTTTTAAAGAAATGTTACGTCTATAAGTTTTCACAATAGTTGAAGTGACTATTACAATGAATGACCCTTAATTTGTTTTATAGAAACCATCATTCATGTCTTATCTACCTTTGTGCTTCTACAAAAACATGTGGAAAGAAAAAAGTTTTAGAATGCATGAGGCTCTAGAAATAAATTTCATTTACTGTCTATATACCAGGTTAGCAATTATAGTTATCTAAAATCTAGAAAAGCTTACTGTGTTTAAACAAATGAACCATAAAAACACTTTTGAACTTTGTTTAAGACCAAACTCAAGTTTGACTACTTAATTTAACATATATATTTTTTGATTCGTAGATAAGTGATCAATAAAATGGAACATAGTGGTTATAATGAAGTCCATACATATTAGAGTAGAATACTAAAGTCACAAAATAAAGTATATATTCTTGGACAATGAAAATGAAACTTAATGTTATTTTGATTACTGAATTAAAAAAAAAAAAAAAAAAAAAAAAAAAACCATAGAACTCCATATCCAATCATTTTGATAGGAAGCCAACTTATCTAGAACTAACGCCTAAAAATTAAAGAATTAAGATACCTACTTTAGCATTATAGGGTATCTTAAGAATTTCAATATCATTGGAGTCCTAAATATGCTTACAACTGCAAAATGATGTAAAGAATATTTTACATGGTATTGACATGCATTGTGGAAGATCGAAACCTATAGTAAACAAAGATGACCCACTATCCAAACATATATGATCATAGCTACAAAAATAAATAAGTATCAAAACAATTCTCATTATGGTCAAATTTTCTTTAAAATACTAATTTTCAATTGGAAATCTTATAAATTATATGTTAGCAATACTATTAACCACTCTTCAATTGGCATATCTGATCCACATAAAAGAAAACAGATATAATAGAAAAAGCTTTGAAATTACAAACTAAGAATAAAATATTTTTTTGATAAGTAACTATGGATAAAATTGGACAAACAATAGTTAGTATTACTTTTTTTAACCACAGTAAAACACATATATGTTCAATCTACAAACCTCACCAATAATGGAGGATTTAGAGAATTTAAAGGTTCTCTCAAAGAGAATGCATCAAATTTTTTATTTTTTTAAAACATTAAAGCATAAATATTTTCAATTGGTGAAATTCCCCAACAATGGATAATTAAAAGGCTTTCTGAGATATAACTCCCAAAGTAAATGAATATAATCTATTCTAGCATGTTCTTATGTTGCAGTTAGCCATGACGATGAGCCCTACTTATTATCCATTTTCCTTCATATCAACTCCTGGAAATGTGCTACAAAATTTAAAAGATAAGTGGCAAATGTGAACCCAAAACTTTTTTTCTAATTAAAACATGATAAGTCACTAACCAAATTGAGTTTTAAGAAATGAAAATGATCTCTACCATATTTAGATGTACCAAAATCAAGGGTTCAAATATATGGTAATCCAATAACAATAATTAAATTGAAGATCGTAATTATAGCATTTGGCAATCATAAGCTCATAAAGTACTGTCTTTTGTCTTTTGTAATTATAGTTGTAATGTGAATTACTAAATTTTAGGTATAAACAACACTTCATGTGTGGGAATTACTAAATTTTTTCATAAAACTTAAATCATGCATTTTCAACACTTATAGAATAATCACTACTAGAACTCAAAAACCTTAAAAGAAAGACAATGTAATCATTGAGTTAGACTGAATTGGAAAAACTCACAAACACACAAATAAGCCAACTTGATTACAAAACATAGCAGAAAAAAAAAAAAAAATCAAAGAGAACTCTAACTATCTATTTGGCTATCGGAAGAAGATTGAAAAAGATTAATGGAATCATAATAGTGTTATAGGTCAATTGAATCCAGAACAAAAACCAATTCAAACCTGAGTCTACTCACACCTAGATATGAAAAAACATCTTGATCTACCTTAAAATTAGCACTTGAATCAAACCACACTTACAAACCAACAATTTTGAGTATTACACTACTTATTTAATAGGAAGAACAGTAGCCTGAGCCTATATGCAAAAATTAGTGAAATTAAGATGGATGCACAGAGTTCCAAAATTAAGATACTCAAACTTGTAATAAATATTTGGTTATTTGAGTTTTGTCATACATTAAAGCATTCATTCAGGCTGTGTTTGGTTTATGTAAAATATTTTCTGGAAATGCTATTTTCGGGAAAGGAAAATATTTTCAAGTGTTTGGTTGCATTCCAAAAAATGCTTTGGAAAATATTTTCTAGTGTTTGGTTGTGTTGCTGAAAATAATATAGAAAACACATTTTCTTCTTGTTCTTCACATTTTCTCAGCTTCCAAACAAATATATAATACCATTTCTCAATAGATAAACACAGAAACAAAACCCAACCAAAAAAAATTCATCAAATCTGGTCAAATTCATCAAAACCTAACCATTTCTCAATTGCGATCTCAGTGCGATCAGTGCTGACAAAGTCGAAGGGTGCGATCTGGGTGCAATTCGAAGTCAAAGTCGAACGGTGAAGTCGAAGGGTGCGAAGTCAAAGGGCTCTGGGTTCGCCGGTGAAGTCGAAGGGTGCGATCTGGGTGCAATTTAAAGTCGAAGTCGAACGGCAAAGTCGAAGGGTGCGAAGTCGAAGGGCTCTGGGCTCTGGGTTCGATCTCTCTCTAGGTGCGATCTCTCTAACCGGAGCTTGGCTGGCCGGGGGGTGTGCTGTCTCCCTCTTTCTCTCTCTTTGTTTGTGTTTTCCAAAATCCATTTGAAGGTAAAATAGCAATTGAAATTGATTTCCGGCTTGAGAGGGGAATTTTCGGTCAAAGCTGAAATTAATTTCCGTTGACCCTATTTTCCTGTGCTTACCAAACACACATTTTTACGGAAAACCATTTTCGAAAGTGGTTTGAAGCCAAAACAAACGCAGCCTCAAATACAAAAACAATATATATAGTCTGTTAGGACATATATGATTCACTTGTTAGGAACATATGCCACTATTTTATGTAATTGGCTAATCCTTTAACAAAACGCACTTTACTTGTATTTGGGTAGATCTAGAATGTGTTTAATACTTCAAGAAACTATGTTTCAAGATCAAGTGTTGAAGACATGCAAGTCTATCCAAGATTCAAGCTGAAGAAGTGTTGTTCATTAAAGCTTGATAGCTAGCTCGATAGTTAGCTATCCATCGAGCTTAAGAAGCTGTTTCAGCCACGTGGCTTGACAGCTGCTCAACAGCATCTCGATAGACAGGTATCTATCGAGCTTTATGAAAAATTGAATTCCAGTTCTATTTTGAATCCAATCCGGTTTTATGTGTTTGGGCTTTCTTTTCTCAGAACCCTAGACATATAAAAGGATTATTTTAAGGGTCGTCAAAGTGTTCACAAGTTGCACAAGTGTTAAGCAAAGTTTGTTCAAGCAAATTGTGACCAGAGACAGAATTTGCCCTAGTTCATCGTTTGTGAAGAAGTTGTTGTGTTTATGCACCGTAGGGTTTTGTGACCAAGCATCTTCTTGATCTTCATTGTTGGGATGAACTAAAGAACTTTGTAGCCAACAACCTTCTCTAGTTGGTGATTGAATTCGTGTACTGGGATCCACACAATTAGTTAGTCACGTACTTGGGAGCTGTGCATCGAAAGGAGAAATTGTCACTACAGAATAAGTCCAATTGGGTATTGGGGTAAGGGTTCAACTGTAGGTTGGTATAAGGTATTGAAATTCTTTTACTTGTAATCGCTTGTTGTGATAATAGTGAAATTTCAGAAGTGGTGACCTGAAAATCACTTGGTGGAGTTTTTGCCGTGTTGGTTTTCCCCATTCGTAAACAAAACACTGTGTCAAATTTATTTTCCACCGCATACTTAGTTTATTGGTGATTTGTTTGTGCTACCATGCGTTTGCATGTTAATTAACTTAATTAATTCACTTGGCTAAATTAATTGGTTAATTTATCACAAGGGGTCAATTTGTTTTTGGCCTATCATAGTCCTTAAAATATATATATATATATATATATATATATGGAGTCTTTTAGGATAGAGAAAACAAATAGTGCCCTTAAAGAATAAAACCTCTAATTGTTAGTCTTCCAAGGAGAGAGGAAGAGATTGGCATTAAATAGTAGACATCTTTTGTATTTGCATATTCCTCTTTCTCCTATCGAGGCGAACATTTTCAGTATTGCATTCAAACTAACCAAGCTTGATTTAAAAAACTGGAGTTGTGACGGTAAAAAAGGGTAAGAATGTGAAGTCTTTTGCTATTAGCAAGAGATCTAGAATTGATAATATTTGAATTGTAGGCTAGATATATTTCATGGGTCCCTAAAACAATTCCAGTGAATAACAAAACATTAACATTTGCAAAGGAAAAAACAATGATATCAAAAAATCAAAACAGAACAAAGAGCGTGATAAATTTTTTGGACAACAAAAAATAAAGGAAGAGACATAGAGAGAAGGAGACTAAATTTCATACCACATTAAAAAAACCCTATTGTCTTCTTCGTGAACTTCAAAGTTCAACCAAAGCCTCTTTCTGTTGCTTGCACCTACTTTGTTTACATTTCTTTTCCTGCTCTCTTTGCTGCCGTGTGACCTTGTACAATGTAAATGAAATCTAATATAAATTAATCAAATATAAACTAAAAGCCTAAATCTAAACGAATCTAATGAAAAAGAAAGACATAGATAGGTAATTTAAGAATTTACTTTGATCAAAACTCTGTATAAAAAAACTTATTAATCAGTATCATGTTTTATGAGTACATCAAGGGTGACATCCAAAAACCCCATATTTGCTTATTTTTAATATTCTGTAGGGGGAAAAAAATTCACTAAGGTTATATCAAATTTTGAGAAAATAAGTAATCTTTCAAAATAAATCACTCAATGCAACATGTATTAGAAGTGTAAATGAACCTAAGTGCTGACAGTAAATTAGTAATCATCCTCCTACCTATTTTCGCAATAAATTTATTAGAATTATTACATGCTTAGGGCACAACATACTGATCGAATCTAACACTTTGAAATTGATATCGACATAAAAACTTTTACAAATGTAATAGTGATCATAAGGGTCCATGTTGGAAGTGCATTTGCCCATAGAGGATAAAAGAAAACAAATCAATGAAAAGGTAGCAATAATAAATATTTATAAAAAGAAAGAGTCAAAACAAATGAAATACAAAGTGGAAAACATAGAATTATATATCAAAACCACCATGGAGTATATGGAGCAACTGAAACTTTTCTTCTTTGGAAGTTTTAGATAGAGATAGTATGTTGGGGTATTTTTTTTTTCTCCCTTAAACTAATCAAAGATAACTTGCATTAAATACTATTCATATTCATTACATCAGTGTTTAGCCAATCAATAAGCAAGTCACACTAATAAATACCTCTCACCTAGAACTGCTTTACCTTCCATGGTTTGAACAAATTCTGTTAGGTTCTAAAGATTTAGGATTTTATGTATTTAGAACTCTAATTTGTATTGTTGGCAAACCATGATCAAAGCAATGTGTTTAGAAGTGTTTTAGTCTTGCTCAAATTTGTGTGTTTATGTAAAGTTGGAATCGAGCTTAATGCAGAAAAGATTAATGCATTTCGGCCTGGCTCGATCGATCGAAGCTTAGGCTCGATCGATCGAAGCTCGGGCAGAATGTTTTTCTGCAGAATTTTCCAACTCAGCCCTAGTTGTTTTAAAACGTTTTTAGGGTTTCTTATTTGTCCTAAGTATAAAAGGCAAACCCTAGCCACGTTTTAGTATTGCTCATATTGCGGTTTGTGTAAATCTCTTGTGAGATTTAGAGGAGCTTTCCTTTACACAAACTTAGGGTTTTCAAGGAAAAGATTTATCTACACCTTGATGATCAACTCAGTTGCTGCCATTGAAGTTTAAAGAAAACACAAGCGGGTGTGCTTGTATTTGGTGGTGAATCCAAGAAAGAAGGAGTCCGTGGATTCGGAGTTTGTACGTGGTCGTGTCAGTAAGTTCTACTGGTTGGTAGTAATAAGAAGTCAAGCGTGGAGGCTTGTAAGTCTTATTGTATGAACTTCGATTCTTTCAAGATAGTGGATTCAAGTTTACCTTGAGGATAGCTAGGTCAAATCCTCCTTAGGTTTTTACCGGTTTGGTTTTCTAGGTGATCATATCTTGTGTTATTTATTTTCTGCTGCTTTGCATGATTTGATCTTTGTTATTGTGATAATCTAGACTTGTTAAATTGGACTAAGTAACAACTTGGCTAATTACCTAGGTTAAATCAATTGGTTTTAAGGGTTCTAAAAACTATCAAGTGGTATCAGAGCGGGTAGCTCTTTTGTTGTTGATCTTTTGATCACTGAGCTGATCCTTGACCCTTGTTGTCATGGAACACGGACACTCTCTAGTTATTCCTCCTCACTTTGATGGGAATAATTATGCTTATTGGAAAATAAGGATGAAAGCATTCCTGAAATCTATTAATGAGAGAGTGTGGAACTCCGTTGAATACGGATGGGAGAAGCCCACTACTCCTGTTAGTGAGTAGGAAACTTCTCAAAAAGAAGCAGCTGCGTTTAATAGCAAGGCTATGAATGCTATCTTTAACGTTGTTTCTATGGAAGAATTTAAGAGAATCTCTAATGTTGAGGTTGCTCATACTGCTTGGAATATCCTCAAGACTGTGCAAGAAGGCACAAAGGCTGTCAAGATAAATAAATTGCAGCAATTGACTTCTAAATTTGAAAGCATTAGGATGTCTGATGATGAATCTTTTGATGAATTCTATGCTAAATTGAATAATATTTTTAATTCTGCTTTTAACTTGGGTGAAATTTATGATCAACCTAAAATTGTTAGGAAGATACTTAGATCTTTAACTGAAGACTTTAGACCCAAGGTGACTGTCATTACTGAAAGTAAGGATGTGGACTCCATCCCTGTTGATGAACTTGTAGGATCTCTTCAATCTTATGAGTTGGATCTACCCAAAACTATCAAATCCAAATCAATGGCTCTCAAGTCAGTTGATGATGTTGAAGGAGGTGGATTTGATGATGAGCTCTCTGCTACAGAGATTGCTTATCTTGCCAAGAATTTTAGAAACTTTCTCAGGAATAGTAATAGAAAGGCAAGAGGTACGAACACTGCTGAACCTAGAAACTTTAGGAAGCATGATCCCACTAAGGTTAACAATAATGATAAATCTAGAGAAAAAGTAGGTCAAACTTCTAATAATTCTTTGGGTTCTCAGTGTTTTGGATGTCAAGGGTATAGTCACATGAAATCTGAATGTCCTACCTATTTGAAGTCTAAGGGTAAGGTTATGGCTGTAACCCTTAGTGATGGTGAAGTTTCAGATAATGAGTCTGATTGTGATGAGGATGGAAACTTCATTGCTTTCACCGCTACTGCTATAGTCGATGAGAGCATATCTGTTGAAGAGAACCCTTCTGATGGGGAACTCTCTGAAGATGCAGATCTTCAAGAGGCTTATAATAAACTTTACAAAGTTGCTGCAAAGGATGCTATGAATGTTGAACTTGGCCTGAAGGAAATTGAATCTCTTGAGCTTGATAAGAAGAATTTGCTTGTTAAACTGTTTGATGCTAATGAACTTTTGAACAATGTGAAAACTGAGAATATGCTTTTGCTTGATAAAGTTAAATCTTTGGAACTTGATTTATCTGTTGCTAGATCTGCTAGTTCTAAACTTGATCAAATGTTGAGTGTTCAAAAGTCTTCTTCTGACAAAACTGGATTAGGTTATATTGAAAGCATCTCTGTGTCTGCTCCCCATTTCACAAAGTTTGTTCTTTCATCTTCTTTTGAACCTTCTGTGAGTGAGATAGTGAGTGAAACTGTCAAACCCCCTGTGAGTGAGGTTGTCAAACCTATAGAAGTTTCATCATCTAGGAAGATTAGGGTTGATCTGAAAGAGTTTAAGTCTAAGAAGCCTACCCTATCTAAGGACAAGACACATGATAAGCCTGCATGGGTTTTGCATTTTTGTGGAAAGTCTGGACACATACGTCCTAACTGTTACAAGTTGCAAGCTGCAAAGAAAGCAAACAAACCAAAAGTACCTGTGCCTCAAGCACAAGATCCTATGGTACTTATTGGTGAATTGGTAAAGGCTTTAAACCTTTATTCCAATCCTGGAGTTGGTAATCATTCCCATGTGAATAAGAACTCCAATGCTCATGGTGCATCTAAAAGGTTTTGGATGCAAAATACTTGAACTAACTGAGTGTTTCTGACATGGTCCTTGTGCTTCTTTGTTCTACCCTTTGTGACCATTGTTCTTTGGTTTTGTTCTTTTTGTTTTTCTAGGATTTGCATTGCATAACATTCATGCATTTCATTCTAGGTGTTTTTTTTTTTTTTTTTTTTTTTTTTTTTTTTTTTTTTATAAATAAAAAAATAAAAAAAAGGAAAAAGGGAAGAGAAAGGAAGTAAATTGTGTTTTGTACTATTCTTCTTGGTTTTTGAGAACAAGGTTGGTCAATTTATTTTCACATAACATATCATTTGTACCTTGTTTAGCTTTGATGAGCTTACTTTTTGTACTTTACTAGTTGAAACTTTGTAGTGCATGTTGTGTGGGAAAGATGTTTATGGTTTTTGATTACTCTATCTTAATTTTGAAGTCACATGTTTTTGAAGTTGGACTTGAACTTTTAGAGAAAGGCATAAATAACCATCTCACCACTGTTCACTAGCCAATCATGAACACCTTAGTGCATATCATAAGATTTTGTGCTCGAAAAAGTGTAGCACATGCACAAAAAGAACATAAGGTGAAGCCTTGGTTTAAATTGCTTAATACTTAAAATTGGTGTGTACTATTAGGTTTGATGCCAAACTCACATGACTTAAAATTGGTGTGTATATTATGAGGCATAAATTCAAGAAACTTACATGATTGCAAGCTTATGATCTAGGAGATGTGGGAGTTATATGATGTAACTCTTTAGGTGATAGTCTCTTTTAAATTCTTTGTGATGAATTTTGTAGACTTTGTGATTGATTGCTATTCACATATTACCTCACATGTATCTCAAACTTTTGCTAGTTGCACACACTACACGAGTTACTCTTTGCTAAATTTTGTACATGTTATTGTGTGTGTTTATGGTCTGACCAACCAAGTTTTGCAAATGCTTTGAATTTTGTGCAAAATTAATTTGTTGCTTGAAAATTTAGGGAGAATGCAAGAAATTTATTTTTGGGAAATTTGGGCTTAAAATTCTTGTTTTTGAAAATCACATCATCACATACTCATGCATTTTGTTCTTAAATTTCAATGCTTTGAGTTGATTCTAAATGTTTTTCAAAAAACTGTGTTTTTCCTCAAATTTAGTGAGCCTCTGTCCATTCTATTTTTCAATCAATCGAAAATTTTTAAATATGTTAGAGAGAGCCTCTGTCTGTTTCGATCGATTGAGGAATCATGTTTTTTTAAAAGTCAGATTGGACTTTTTCAAAGACACTTTTTCAAAACTTTTCAAACTTTCCTCTCTCTCTCTTCGACTTGGCTAGGCTCCACTAAGGATTTTTTCTCGTTTTCCTCCGGAATTTTTGCAAGGTTTTTGTCTCCCAAGGCCGGTAAGACCCTTATGCCCTTCCTTTTGCATTTTATTTCATGTTTTCATGCATTGCATTGGGTATTTTCGGAACTATTCATGTTTGGGGTTTTTGATGTTTCAAGCCATGTTTTCTGAAATTGATCATTGGGTTTTGTCTCTATATTGTTATATTAATGATATATGTTGGTTAATTTGATCAATTTGGTGGTTTGTGAAAAATTGAAAATTCTAGGGTTTGTAATTGCTCCGAATTGGGGATTTTGTCAAATTGGGTTAAATTGATGAAATTGGCTTGTTCAATTGATGTAATTGGTCATTATTTTCTGAAATCTATCTTGTAAGATGATCAATTAGTCAATATCTTTCAAATTGATCAAGTGGTTTTCCAAATTTTGTGGTTTTGTGTTAATACCTCTATGTTCAAGCCAATTTTGTGAATTTGAACTTATTTGGACTTAATTGCACTGCATTAGGACATGCATCATACCATTTAAATTGTTCATGCATCATATAAATTTTTGTTTTATATTTTTTTGTGCTAAGTTGCAGTCTGCCCTTGGTTTTTTCTTTTGTGTTTTTGTTCCTTTGCTCTGTGTTTTGGTCCTTATCCTAGCACCATGCCTAGGAAAACTAGAGCCCATAGGACCCCTTCCACTTCCTCTGAGTCTCCCTCTGGGAGTGAGGTGTTTAGGAATGATAAGTGTAGAGAGGCCTTTGATACTTTGAACAGTAAGCGTAAGATTTAGGCTGAGCGTGCTGTGGTTTTAGATGAGATTGATCTGGCCATTAGGGCTAACTTTGAGTCTAGAGGTTGGTTGCCTCTCTTAGAGATAGATCATCCACCCTCAACCGCCCTGATTAGAGAGTTCTTCTCGAACTTCTCTTGCCACATCTATGATTCCAACACCCTTGTTAGGAGTTGGATACGAGGTGTTGAGTTCACTATTACCCCTCGGGTAGTGGCTGAGGCTCCTGGGATTCCGGTTGTTCGGGAGCCTGACTATCCCTATGATGAGTTACCCTCTTTAGATGTTGTCCTGTCATACATCATTGGGTCATCTATCCAGTGGGGTTCTGATCCTCGGATCATGTCCGTTGAGCTTATTGAGACTGCCTATCTTTTCTTTAGGATAACGTGTCATTCGTTGTGGCCTATTTCTCACTTCCACACTTTCCCTCTTGAGCGATGTGTGTTTTTGTATACTTTTGTTTCTGGTGGGTTGATCAGTTTCCCTCATCTGTTCCTTCGCTCTTTGAACGAGGTTCATAGGAGTTCTGCCGTAGGGCATGCGCTTATTCCTCCTATTTTTATTCATAGGATTTTGCTCTTTTTAGGTCTAGATGGTTTCCCGTCTGGTGAGCCTGTGCATGTCGTTGCTCCCATAGGTGCCACCTTTCTTAGACAGAGGGCTGCTCACTTGAGAGTTGCTCCTTCGCGTCCTAGAGGTGCGACATCTAGTGCTGTTCCCCCTCCTCCCTTTTCTACAGGTGCTGATGCTGCTGAGACATCGGGTGCTGCTGCTGTTGCTGATGCTGATGTTCCTCCATCGATTACTTCGAATGATTCGGACATTCGACGTACGTTGGATCATGTCTTGACCGTTCAGGCGGCTCATGGACAGATTTTGGTGGACGTGCTCGATGAGATCCGTGCCTTGCGTGTGGAGTTGGCACAGTTTAGAACACCTCCCTTTTGATGATGGTGTTTGTTTGCCCTTTGGCATTCCGTCACAAAAAGGGGGAGTACTTTGTAGAGTTTTTGTTTTCAGGGGAAGAGTATTTTCAAACTGTTTATTGATTTATATTTATGAGTTATTCATTGATATATGTCTTTATTGTGTGTTGTTTGAAATCAAGAATTTAATTTGTTTACTTGTATTGTTTCCACACATGCGGTTATGCATTTTGTTTAATGTTTCAGGAAATATACAGGTTGATTCAATTGAGCTGCTGTCTACACTTACAACTGATGGATAGTAGTTAGGATTGAATTTGTTTTATGAGCATTATTTTTGTAAAGGGCTTTTATTTTGTAAACTTTGAGCTTCTAAGTTGTGTTTTGTCACGGATTGCCAAAGGGGGAGTTTGTTAGGTTCTAAAGATTTAGGATTTTATGTATTTAGAACTCTAATTTGGATAGCGTCTTTAGGTGTGGTGTATATACTTAGGCCCTTCTAGAATAGAAAATTTATGTATAATGGCCCAATACAATTAATTTGTTAGAGAGTGAGCTTCTGAGGTTAACCTTGATATGCTTATATGGTCTTAGAAGCAAGTGAATGGAAAAATATAACATAAGTTACCAGAGAGTAGCAAATTCTTAGATTAAAACTTCCTTGGGTTAGGTCGAGGGACATCAGTTCATATAATATTCAAGTTTCAATTACAAGATAGTGCTACAGAGGAAGTGTTTCTTTTCAGTTTTTTGTCCCTCGTTTTAGAGGGGTTTCCTTTCTTTATATAGTCAGCTGAATTGCATCCCAGCTCTCCATTTCTATAGTCATTGACCTTCCTTTGGATGCTTGTCCCTTCAGTGTTTTGCTAGAGATGGAAAAATGTGTTACAAGCTATGAGGACACTGTTCAAGGGTCATTCCTCCATTAATGCAACAAGTTGAGTTGGTGCATTGCATTGAAAGCAGAGGTGATGGCTGCTTTATCTATATATTTTCCTTATTCTTTTCTTGCACATCTCTACTATCTTCTTCATTATTTTGTCTTCTGGTGCAAGTGGCCTGCTCGAAGTAATCTAAGGAACGCTCGCTCTTCGGGCTCCTCAGGGAGTTGGTCTCTTCATCTCTCCTCCTCAAATTCTTATCCTTGTGTTGAGTCAAGACTGATGTGTGGGTGGGCCCCTCCACCTCCTCGGACTGGGCCCATGGGTTCTATTCCTTACTCGGACCTTACCCTCCCACAGCGTCAATGCAGTCGAGCCAATTGCAAGTTTTTTTCAGCTCAAGGCTAGCATCCAAAGATAAGGTTGAAGGAGTTTTGTATACCTTCGTCCATGTCCAATGCTTTTGCCAACATCCTTCTGCCTAACTTTGGATAGTTAGGTGTCAAAGCTCCTCCTAGAGACTATACAACAATAATTGGAGATGGAATTTCAACTAGATCATAATTAATTGTTACTTTCCATGTAAAGAGTAATTTTTGTCAAGGAAGAAGATGGTTACTTAAACCATAAAAGGAGTGGATGACCATATATTTACAAATTTCTCAATTTAAAAAAAAAAAAAAAATTTGACCCAACTTATGGGAAAAGTTATCACCACTTACCATGCCTTTGATCACAGAAAACCTTAGATGAGATTCATAAGAATGTGTTCTATATCATACATGATACATCTATAGATACATATCTTTTACTTTTTTCTTTTTTTTTCAACAATTCAATATTCACAATAATGAAATAGGAGGATTCAAACTTTGATTATCCTTACCTCATAAAGAGAAGAGAGGGGTATGTAACATGCGAATAAGCATTTCCAAAGCCCAAACCATTGGGTCACATGCATTTTATTGATAAGGAATAGGAAATCAATACATATAAATACAATTTAAGTACAAAAACTAATAAAAAATTAAATGACACATAACGGTTTGACCTCGGTTGAACCCTGATCCAACCTCAAAATCCTCTAACTTCTCCCTATTCTGGTTTTTTAAACAATCCAGATTTCAAAACCATGCTCATGTATGCCACTATCATTTTATGTACAAACTTGAACGAAACTTAAACAAAGAAATATTATTTACAGTTGAAGGCCTGAAATCAAGAGGATTGTTCTAGTGTCTTGATTGGTGATCAGACCATCTCATGTTAACATTTTCAACCTCCAAACCTTCAATGTTTTCCATGATGATCCCAGCAATGCTGTGATTAACAAGTCCCTGACATCCTGGTTTGTAATCTATCAATCCACTAGAATAATTTTTCCATCATCGTAAGTCAGGTTCACATTTATGAATCTCAAATTGCTTATTAGCCCATGTTTAGAACCTGATAAGAACACACCATTTTCAGAATTTGTAGTGATGTTAATAAAAACTACATTTGAGATTGAACCCTCCTTTGCACTGGAGTACCTTGGGCATGTTGTCACATATATAGGCTCCACTCTTCCCCACCAAGAAGGATCATAGTATCTTGTGCTTATGTTTATGTTTGAGAAGGTAATCTCGCTTACATTTCCTACACAGGGTGAATACTTAAAACTTCAGAATTAAAAAAGAAAAAAAAAAGGTGTAAAAGTGAAATGGAGCTTAATTTGTTAATCATTCAAGAAATATTCTCAATAATACAAGAAAAGCGTATTACCTCCATCATGTATCTGCAATTCCATCCCTTTATGAGACTGTACAATTTTGATATTGTCAAAAATTAGACCCTTAAAATCGAATGAACTAGCACTACCAAGTTTGATCGCTGAAGATTTTGTTCAAATCCAACAGTTTGTCACGGTCAAGTTATAAAGGGGGGCAGTGTATGTCTTTGGACAGATAGCATCATCTCCAGTATCGATGTGACACCTTGTAATGACTGTATTTTTTGAATCCTCCATATCAATCACATCATTGTTAGGTGTATTGAAGTTTCCATAAATCGAAACATCATGAATTGATGTGTTTTCACACCGTACTATATGCAAGCTATTCATTGAATTCATGGCTATGATTAAGAGTGAAACAATAGAAAAACAAAGCAATTGACCAATGAATCATAGTTTATAAATTGAATAGCAAGTTGCAAGCACAAATACATAGAAGAGGAAGATGAATGACTCACGGACTAAAAAACCAAGGCAATTGCAATCAAACTTGACTATCAACAATATAGATTATGAACACCAGCCTCACAAACAACGCTCAAAAACCTTATAAACACAAACAACTCATAATCATTCATAGACACAAAATAACTCAAATCCTGATCCACCCAAAGCACACTCAATTCAGTTACTGTAGGTATCTTTTGACCCCAAATTGTAATAGACATCTTTCAATCTCAAAAATATATTGATCATATATCCATGGATCACATACTATAAATCTCCCCAGGGCCTTTTGTCTCTAAAAGCACCCTTCATTCTAAATGCTTTGGTATCCATCTAATGCACTTTTTCAATCTTGTACTACAGTACAATGTACACCAACCCAATTTCAAGGGGAAAAAGAAAAGAAAAACTATGAGCAACTTATCGAAAACCTCTATTCCTAAAAGTGAATCTTCTCTTTCAAAAGTTGGCCTTGGTAGAAATAGCAATCATAGGCCTATGTTCTCACACTATGCATAGATTTTAATGCATGCATCTTTCAATCTAAGTAAAACTACAAAGATTTTGAGCAAAAATAAAAATAAAACTACAAAGTTACTTCCCAGATAAGGGGGAATATCTTGGATTGGACTTTGGAGCCACCAAACTCTTAACAAAGTAATTATATGTAAGGCTTTGATTTTAATTTCTTAGTAGTTAAGTGATACCAAATTACTTCTTTAGCAAATAAAATACTTTCCTTTCATGACCAAAAAAAAGAAAAAGAAAAAAGAAAATGTAATGAGTAACAAAGTTAAAATAGCAACTTGAGGCAATTTCCCATAAATCTCCACCTTAACTAATCTTCTTTATTGTAGTGACATCTCCACATTAATCCAAGTAAAGCTCTCTTTGCACAAGACAATCATTGTTTCTGTTGGGTATACACGTTTGAGTGAAGTCCCACTTTAAATAATAATGAAAAAGAATGAGTGGTTAATATAACATAGTTGAGCTCATACCCATTGGGCTTAGGTCTTTTGGGTTAAGTGTGTCTCTATATACTATATTAACTACTCAAGGAGCCTCCCTAAAGTGTTTATCTCCACAACGAAATGGTATCAGAGCTTAAGTGGTGAGTATATGTTATATTAACTATACGCAATAACCTAGTAAACCACAAGCACACTTACAATCCCTCACCAACACAAACTAAGGAAAATCTCAATACATATAAATCACACCCTAAAAGTTATTAGGCATCTTCTAGCATCCAAACATAATCACATTTTGCATATATTTCAACCCCAAAATTCCTATTATGATCGAGCCCACCAAACACATAATAGCAATGCCTAAATATAAAACTTTAATTCCTATTTCTTAATGGAAAAGAAATACTGACTTATTTCTATGTAAAGAGAAACACGTTCTTTCTATTGCAAGAAAAGTCTAATAAATAATCAAATCAAATCATATCTATAATGTTTTGAAAGTTCACATTTGTCCTCATTATCATTTCATATGTGTGTGTGTAAGGGAGAGAGAGAGAGAGAGAGAGAGAGAGAGAGAGAGAGAGAGAGAGAGAGAGAGTTACAAATAGTGCTAAACTATGTTAGTTTAAACTAATTTGAACTCACTATCCTTTGGTATAAAACAGCCCAAAATTTAACAAATTCTAATTGAATTAGGTTTCTAAACAAGTTCTAATTGAGTCAAGTATGTTCTTTTTTACAATATGTAAATATAAATCTTTTTCATTGAACTGTCCTGCATAGGTTAGTGACTAGTTTAAAACAATTTCCAATGCTCTAGTAGTCAGTCTCTGTCCCACTACCTAACAATTAAGTATTAACATCTTAACCCCTAAGGAAATAAAGGATAAAAACATAAGTATTAAATTGAAATATCAATCATCTCTTCTCTCTTTTCTTAATATAAATTATCAAACTTAGTAATAACATTTTGCCTTAATCTCATCATATCTTCTCGATTAAATGATTAAATTTTCTAATCCATTACTAATTTCATATAGGTTGTTTAACAAGCACCCCCCCCCCCTAACCTTGCCCAAAAAAATTGGACGTCCTAGATTTAATCATATTTCTTTTGTGTTTCAAAAACAAAAGCTCATTGGCATGATTTTGACCGTTCCCCTTAGTCAAATCTATTCACAACCAAACAAAACTGATTAGTAAACTTCAAAACTCGAATATCAATACCAGAAAAGGTCCCAATCAAAAGAAAATTGACTTGAGGATGTTTTGTGAAAAACTCCCTCTTTGATTCACTATTTCTAGTGAATCTTAGGTTTTCCCTTCGGATTTTCTGTGTCTTTGAAATATACCATGTAAGGCTTTATATAATTGAAAAAATGGGGGTTTGGAACAGCTCTCAGATGATGTGAGATTCATTCCAAACCTCAGCTTTTAATGCAGAAATCTTCATTTCATAGCTTCTGGAAACTTAGCTACATATGCAAGCCTGTGTATGCGTACACATACATTAAACCTGCGTACGCATACATGTGTATTTGTACGCATGCCCTAGGGTTTCTATGGCATTTATTTTCCAAAAATAGCTTTATTTTATTCATAAAAGAGTTATATTTTCCATAGAAATCTTCCTCAAGTCAATTTATAATTTGATAGGGCCCTAAACCAACCTTAAGCTTTAGCATTTTACCATTATTGGGAAACGGGGTCTCGAGTCATAAGGGGTACAAAATGCGGTGTCTACAACTTAGGACCCTTGTATTGGGATTGGATAGACAAGTTGTTGAGGTTAGTTGTGAGGTGGTTTGATGTGCCAGAATTTGCAAGCCATTTATTTTATTCATAAAAGAGTTATATTTTCCATAGAAATCTTCCTCAAGTCAATTTATAATCTGATAGGGCCCTAAACCAACCTTAAGCTTTAGAATTTTACCATTATTGGGAAACGGGGTCTTGAGTCGTAAGGGGTACAAAATGCGGTGTCTACAGCTTAGGACCCTTGTATTGGGATTGGATAGACAAGTTGTTGAGGTTAGTTGTGAGGTGGTTTGATGTGCCAGAATTTGCAAGCTATGGATCTTGAGTGCCAATGATTGCTGCATTGGAGGCCATAGCCATTGCTGCTAACTTGGTAGGTGGATTCTTGCCTTGATAGGCAAAATCCATCCTATGGTAACTATCAAGGGCTTGGTGACCTAATTTGCGACAGATCTGACAGATTAGGCGTGTATTCTCAGGTGAATAGTTCTGATGTGGAGAATAACCTTGATTCTGAGGTGAATAGCTCTGATGTGGAGAATGACCACCATTGTGGTTACTATTGTATCTTCCACCACCTCTACCACCTCTATTACCACCATTTTTGCCTCTTCCTCCACCAGATCCATGAGTCTGAGACTAGGAATGGCCATTAGATTCGCTACTAGAAGCAAACATAGCCAAGGCATGTGGTATTGTCTCTGAGTTCTCCACCATAGCTTGTTCCTCACTTTGTAGCATGATAGAGAGTTGCTCACAAGTGATGGGATCACTTTAGGTTCGTATGGTAGAGCATAAGTGTACAAATTCCTTAGGTAAGCCTCGAAGAACAATATAAAGTAGTACTTCATTGTCAACAGCTACACCAACTGCAGCAATTTATCTCTTGCAATCTTGATTTTCTAAAAAAAATTGTTTACAAAATCACTTCCTTTCTTTATGCTTTGAAGTTCAAGTTTCAGATTCAAGATGTTTGCTCTTGAGGTGGAAGTGAACCTATGTTAAAGAAAATTGTTTACAAAATCACTTCCTTTCTTTATGCTTTGAAGTTCAAGTTTCAGATTCAAGATGTTTGCTCTTGAGGTGGAAGTGAACCTATGTTCAAGAGTATTCCAGACCTCACAAGAGCTTGTGATTCCTACAACAAGTGAAAACACTTATGGAGTCAGTGTTGAGTTTATCAAAGAAAGAAAAACCTTATCTTTGATTTTCCTTGCTTGGAATTCAGGATTCACACTAGCAGTGGAATTTCCTTGTGCATCAAGAACAAACTGAGAAGGTTGTAGCATTGTGCCATCAATATGCTCTATGAGAGAGTAAGCCTCAAGTATTGTAACTAGCTAATGCTTCCATGTTATGTAATTGGTATAGTCAAGCTAAATTAACATGAGATTGGACATATTTGAGAGAAGTAGAAAAGAGGAATGAGATTGGGAGTTGTGTGTAGTAGGTTGAGAGTTAGTGCTTGTTGAGGATGAAGAAGCAGAAGTCATGGTTTGAGCTCTGATACCATGAAAGAAGATGAGCTTCAAGAAGTGTAACATTGGTGGACTGTAAGTAGAGAGAGAATTCTAGAGTACGGAATTCTGTGAAATTATATTAAAGCTCATAAGTTTGGATACAATATAGATTAGCTCTATTTAATACTATGAAGCACAAGTGCGTTTCGGGACTCGGGTGCGGGTGCGAGACTTGACAATTTTTGAAAAAGGTGGGTGCGGGTGCAGCGAGACTCGGCGATTAAAAAATTATTAAAAATATTTTTATATAGTGAATTTAATATTTTTATATAAAAAAATTCAAATAAATGGTAGAATTTATTATTAAAAAAAAATTATTTATGATTTGTTTTTAATAAAATCAATACTTTTGGTAATTGTAAATAAAAA
This sequence comes from Quercus robur, assembly GCF_932294415.1. Lineage (NCBI taxonomy): Eukaryota > Viridiplantae > Streptophyta > Magnoliopsida > Fagales > Fagaceae > Quercus > Quercus robur. Next base: position 27,070,986 of record NC_065540.1, on the reverse strand, counting down.
ACCACATTTCAAGTAGGTTCCTTTACTCATTTTCCAATTCCCAAGCCCACCCACATTAAATAATTGACTTTTCCACCTACTTAATTTATATTTTTTCTTTACATACCTTTATTTTTCTACCATCCTTTGTTTTTTTTTTTTTTTTTTTTTGTGTTTTTTTTTTTGTTTTGTGTCTTCTCATCTTCTCCTTCCTTCTCTTCTTTTTTTTTTTTTTTTTTTTTTTTTTTTTTTTTTCCTCTCACAAGGCCACATGAAGTAGAAGAATGGCAGCCGCTGCCCATTTCGGCGGCTGTTTTCGGCCGGAATCGGCCTATTTTGATGGCCGTTTCGATCGGAATCGGCCGTATCAACATGTTTCAATGGCCATTTCAGCTGTATCGATTCTTGTTTCCGTCGGAATCGGCTTGTTTTGGCCCGAATCAACGTGAATCGGCACGAATCAAAAAAAAAAAGAAAAAAAAAAAAAGAAAAAGAAAAGGGAGAGTCGGCGAGTCGGACACCAGATGCCGCGTCGGACTCCGGTGCGGTGACCTTGTAGCCGCGTCGGTGCTTTCTAGCTATTTATAGAGCATACATTAACACTAATTCTAGAACCTTCTAGAAGGTTCTACTCTAACTAACTCCTAACAGATATGTAACAAACTCTCAACCAAAACTAACTGTACTACAGCTGTACTACAAAATATCTGGGTGGAAAATATCTGTTGAAGTTAAGCTTGTGTAACAGAGAGGCAGAGAGGTAGAGCAAGTCTGGAGAGGCAAGTCCATTCTAAACACAATGACAGAAAATGGCGTCGTCTTCCTTCAACATAAACTTAAAACATTTAGACCAAAACGATGCCATTTGACACTAACTCAAACGTCATCGTTTAGGCTAATGTTACTATTGCAAGATAGCTGTTGAAGATTCCTCTTTCTCTTCGTTTGAATTTGTGTTACCTTCATCAGCTTTGACTAACATGCTCGAGAAAATCTCTTATGAGATCAAGCTTGTGGCATCCCCTGATGGAGGATCCATCTTGAAGAGCACAAGCAAGTACCACACCAAAGGTGACCACGAGATCAAGGAAGAGCAAATTAAGGCTGGTAAAGAAAAGGATGTGGGTCTTTTCAAGGCTGTTGAGGGCTACCTCTTGGCAAATCCTGATGGCTATAACTAAAGCTTTGTTTTCATTTTTGAGTGTCCCCTCTATTATGAGTTTAAGTTCACCGTTTTTTTTTTTTTTTTTTTTTTTTTTTTTTAATATTAGGCCAATTTGGCCATGGGATTGCTACTTGCTAATAAAATAGTAACAATGTTTCCGCTGTTGTAATCATATGCTTGCTTTTGATTTTCCTGTTGAAAAAGGAAAAATGAAATGTCAATGTTGCTTCACTTTTTTCTTTTTTGAGGGAAATATTCTATCACCTTTTTTTTTTTCTTTTTAGAAACTAAATGTTCTATCACTTTGAATACATATAATGGAAGTCATTTGAAAATCATAATGGTCCTTGCAAAGGATCGGTGCATAAAAAATAACTTATTTTGTGCAATATTATTGACATTGCAAGTGTTTTTATTATATAAGCTTACATTTGTCATTTGCCGTTCGATTTGGCCAAAGATTATGTAAAGTTGTAATTTACAACTATGTGTTTTGTTGGTTTTTATTCCGTGCCAAATTTGATTGTAATTTTATTCAGTCTTTTATACCCTATATTTATTGTGGGATTTAATTGTAAGAGTTGTATGATAGAGAGAGAGAGTGTGAAGACTCAAGCAATTGAAGACAGGAGAGTTTTCGCGGGTATCTCGCGACTAAGCATCCCGCGAAATGCTGCATGTGCCCTGAACATGACTGGAATGCGAAGAGTCAGGACAGATGGAGACAGCTGTGTTTCGCGAGTAGCTCGCAGGTAAGGCCTTCCTATGAGACACTCGCGAAACATTCTGTTTTGCCAGACTGTGCTATTTGATACACACTTTCTGTACCCACACTATATATACCCACATTACCCACAAAAGTTGAGGAGTGTTTCAGAGAGAAAATATTAGTCACAAACCTTGAGAGTTAGAGATTGTTATACCCACAATCCTCTACACAATTGCTTGTGGATTTTCTTCAACTCCTACCTTTCCATTTCCATATCATTGAGAGGTTGATAGCCCAAACACTTACCACACCCTTTCAGAGTATCAAGTGAGGTTTTGGTGCTGCTGGGAAGTATTGGAAGAAGCCAAGGATGGCAGATGCAACATGGAACTTGTTGCGGGATCTAGAGAGCTAGACAAGACATGGTTCCGAGAAGCCTTGTTGGAGTAGGAACTTGGAGGGCTTAGGTACATTGAGTAGATTAGGCTTAGAGGGTCTCTTGCTAACCCATCTATCCCAACTGATTGTCTAGTGGATTGATTACCGTTTGGAGGGTGGCTGAGAGGTTTTTCACCGAGTTCTTCGGTTTCCTCTTTGATAACACATCGGCATGTTATCTTGTATTTACATTCTTCTTCCCTACTCTTTTACCTTTCATTTTACTGCAGTGTTATAATGTTTATGGGTTAGAGTAGTTTGTTTGTTTATCCACTCGCATTTACTCTATTCTGCACTTAGTATTAAGTTAGAGTAAAATCAATCTAGCCATAACTTTAATTTGGAGGTCTAAATAGCTCTTGTGTTTTCACACATTTTCAAGCATTCAGATTACCTCATATAATACATTTTAGCATTCAAATACAGAGAAAATGCATAACGAATTAATCATAGTAAATGGTTATAGCTATCAAGTTAATTAATTTAGCCGCTGTAGTCAATCAAACATAGTATAGTAAGAGAAGGTTACAATATTATCACAAATATTGCTTGTAACAATGTAGTCATCAAATTCTCTCTACAGACTTGGGGATTGAATTCATTTGGCCCATTGAAAAAAGACAAAAAGAGAAGAAGAGAAGAGGTAGGAACACCTTCAAAAGAGAACTTCAACGGTCCTTTCCTAAACTCGTTAACTACTCAGCCTACTCTATTGGTCTTCCTCTTAAACCATTAATCCATTTAAAAACAGTCTTCACCTCCCTTGCTATCTTCAGAGTTTCATCCATAAAGGTTTAAAATATCTTTTACACTTGTTTAGAAATACTTTATTGTTTGATTCTTATTTCTTTAAAATTCAAATTTTAAATAAACGAAGTATAGGCTTTATGACATAAACTTAGATTTTTCTATGTTTGGAGTCTTTAGAGTTCTTCAAAACCCTTCGAACTTGATTTCAACAAAGTAAAAATATTTGAAAGAATGATGTGAACGAATCTAGACAATAACTTATAATAGTAGTAACCTCGTCATATGCATTTTGCACGTGTGAAGAGGCTTTTTTTATTTATTTATTTTTTTATCAAGTGTCATAATTTCCTTTTAAAAAAAAAAATTGGATAAGTTTGTTTTGAAGACAAATTAATAGGAGAGTGTACTACCTTCGAACTTGGTTTCAACAAAGTAAAATTTTTTGAAAGAATGATGTGAACGAATCTAGACAATAACTTATAATAGTACTAGCCTTGTCACACGCATTTTGCACGTGTGATCAGGCTTATTTTATTTTATTTATTATTATCTAGTGTCATAATTTCCTTTTTTTTTTTTTTTTTAAAAAAAAGGATAAGTTTGTTTTGAAGACAAATTAATAAGAGAGTGTCCTATTTTGTAGGCATTTTAAGTGGAGTTAGAGATTTATTTTTACTAAGTTGTCCTTAAATTATTCTTCTGTTAAATGTAAGGTTTAGAGGAATTTTTGAACTACATAAAAGTCCAGTCCAAATAGGAGAATCCTTTTATAAATAGTATAGCTAAATAATATAGATTCTAAGGAATTTTGTTATGATTAATGACATATAGTCTATTTTTAATTGATCAAAGTTAAAATTCTAAAAAGTTTTACTAAGACTTGCACTTTTGAATATTCATCTCTTAATATTACATAGGGCAAATGACATTATATATATATATATATATATATATATATATATATATATATATACACATCAATAGTTGGGGGTGGGAGGGTTTTAAACTCTAGATGTCTTTATTAGAAATATCAAAAGATGCTAACCAGTTGACCTACAAGACTCTTTGACACATGGCATATTTTAATTTACTTGTTAGTGTTCTTTTGTATCAAATGAGTGAGACATTTAAATCTAAGATTGATCACTATCAATTTCACTAAATCTAATTGATAGGATAATCTTCTAGATCTACTTGATGTAGGAGTTAGAAATTGGCTTTTGAATTTTCCACTGCCTGCACAAGCCTTCACAAACACTACATATTGCAATTTAAAGTTGTTAAAAACCGCACTCTATGACAACATTCATAGAACGTAATCAGATATATAAGCATAAAATTAAGTACACACATTCCCATCACGTCAGTAAAATGAATATAAGTAGATTCATTCTAAAGATTAGAGTATGCCTGCTAGTTCACTGGCAAAGTAAGTTAAAAGGGAGTAGCCTTATGCTGAATTTATTGGACAATATATGCCAAGAAGACACGAGGGAGAGAAACTAAAAGAAGAAAGACACATTATACACAAACACCTTTCAGAAAAAGACCACCAAGTAAACTAGAGAATCATGCTTATCAAAGATTCAAAGGTGTAGGAAAAATAGAGCAGTCAGAATCATAATCTATACTGACATCTAAACACTTTCCAGTTTCCTCTATATGTCGATTGGTAGTCACATTTTTTTTTTTTTTTTTGGACATTCTGTGCATGTTCTCCAATTCTGAACCAAATGAAGAGGTATATATAACGAGGACACATTTATGCACTTTATGAAATATGGAGAACATAATGTTTAGGACAAATTACATTCTTCAAATTTAAAGCCCGTTTGGTAAGAGATTTCTAATAACGTTATTTATATTTTTTAGAAATACACGTGAATGAAAAAGTGTGAAAATACGTTTAATATTGTTTAAACATTAAAAACTTTTGTTTAAACCACAGTAACAAACAGAAAATAAATCCCTCATTTTCAAAAGTTTCAAATTAATTCCTATACTTCCAAATCTGTTTCAATTCAAGTGATAACCCATTTATAGTGACGTCGTTAACTGAAAAAGGATTAAACAAAACTAGCTTCATTGCACGCTTGGCGCGCATGCAATGAGACTCCGTTTTTTTTGGGTGTAGTCTTTTAATTTTCTATTCATCATTATTTGAGATTTAAGTGTATATTTAATCATATTATGCATTTGAGGTGAATATATATATATATATATATATATATATATATATATATAGTGAGAATAGAAAGCGAGGGAAACGGAAAATTAAAAAGAAAAGGGTGAGTCTTCATAAAGCGGGGAAAAAAAAAATGAAAACATGAGTGACTGAAGGAATATAGGAGAGTTTGAGCAATTGGCCCGTTTGATAGAGGAGTTTTGGGTAATGTTGTTGTAGTTTTTTAAAATACGTGTGGATGAAAAAAGTGTGTGGAAATATGTGTAATGTTGTTTAAAAACTAAAAATAAGTTGTTTAACAACTCTACCAAACAGGGCAAATTTTCTGAATATTGAGTTTGAAAACCAAAGGAGAATTGTCCTATTTTGTAGGTTATGTTTTAGGTGAGAGCTAGAATTTAAAAGTTTTTAAATTAGGAATTTTACATATATATATATATATATATATATATAACTCTATTATTTAAGCTTTACAAACTGGTAAATTTGAGGGTATTTTTGGTATCAAAATTGATGATCCAAACAAAAGAAGCCTTTTAAATAGTAGTATACATAACACTAAGTGGTTATTTCAGCACATGTAACTATCATATATAAACATTCTTTCACTCCCAAGTCATACAGCGTACATTCTAAAAAATATTATAAAAGAAAAAGAAAAAAAGAGGTCATACAATGTTGTTTTGTTTAAGCATTTTATATTGATGGCTTCAAGCATAACAAGTTTATTATTGAATTAAAACGTTTTCGAAAGTGGGGAATTTAAATTGAAACTTTTGAAAATGCGAAGCTTAACTTAGAAGCCCTCTCAAAACTATTGCTAAGGTTTATTATACTTATTTTCAAAAGAACTAATTATCTAATATCCTCTTAGCTTCTTCAATCACAATGTAAATTGTGTAATGTATTGTATTGTATTGTTTACATCTTTCCTCTGCATACAGAATCTCATGACCACTTAAACTATCAATCTTCATCACTAGTTCCAACGGCTCAATCTCATGACGCTTTACTTACCCTGAAACCCCATAGAGAGGCGAGAGCATGGTGCAGCAATCAAAAGGAATGCACATAAAAAATCAATACTCCTAGTAAGACACTCGTTTATCTCCCTTAGAGAGAAAAGCACTCCTCCAACATCATAGTCCCTTCCCTGAATGTGACAATACCAGATCACATGCTACCTTTGATTCCATGGAAGCCCCCAACAGAAAACCAAGATACATTGGTGCAAAGTAAACATCAAACACACAGAAATTTTAAAAAAGCAATACCTGATTTGGTTTGGGAAATAACCTACCAAAATATAACCTAAGGAAGAAAAGAATGATGGTGAGGAGCTTCCTAGATATCATTCTCATGGAGTGATTATCAGCAAAGCTTCCTAGTGCTCATAATTTGTTTGATTTTCTACAGATTCACAAGAATTTGGCACAAAATACTCAAACTCACTTGTGCCAAGTTCATGCTTGGTGCTCTAGACATTGCTAACTATGAAACTGCCCTATTTTCTAAATGGATTGGAGAACATCAAAAGGCCAAGTCATACTTGAACCAAAGCAATCAACCTCTAGTACATGCTTAAGATGACAAAATGGAATATATGTATTAACCAACATTTATGCATGTTGATAGTGTAAACAAATAAATGGGAAATCATCTTTGATATAATCAGCCTTACCCACAATTTTCTTTGGAAACTTTGATTCCCAGACTCAAACCCACGCTATGCCGCTTTGGGTAGAAAGTACACATCATTGAACCAAAACCTGACCTCTAATGATTTATTAATATACAAGCATCCTTTCTAATGTTGTACTACCTTTCAGGCATTTAGCTAATGACACAAAATTGCATAATTGTGATTTTCAAGAAAATTAGGTCCTATTCATAACAGATACTCAAGATTACCCCAGCTATCAACGCTATCTAATGCACATTTTGAATTTTAGTCTACCAGCCATATAAAATTCAGAAAGGGAGATATTTTTCTAAGCTTTCTAGAAATTTTCAGAGAATAGGGAGTACTCCATCGCAAATTGGCAATGAGCAGTGAAATCAAATATCATTAAAAATTCAACCAACAACGCCAATTTCGCAGCAAGCATTAGCAGGGTAAAAGAAAATTTCTATTCAGCAAGCAAGACCATGGCTCTCACTCACTCGTATCTATTCATTATTTGATAATTCAAAAGATGGGAGAGGGGGAACATCTAGTTGGAAACACTAGGAGATGACAATTCAGCGAGCTACAAGGCTCTTGGCAACTCATCTCCTATCTATTATCTATACCAATCACTTTTTTGAATTTCTATGCTCATGTTAACTGCATAGAAATCATAAGCTGAGACTAAAATCAAAGTAACGCCCAATAAATTTCTCATCCAATCTAAAAATTAAAACCCAATTCCTAATCAACAGTGAGAACGTTGAATTTATGAAGCAATTGAAATATGATCAAGTCAGAATAACTCAAAATGAACCAAGGTTTGCAAAAGAGCCCAATTCAAAAACAACCTTATTCAGTTACATGACATACCATCATAATATAAACACGGGAAAAAAAAAAAAGAGTCTCCATTACCGTTCCTTCAAATTCCTCGTCATCATCATCGAACTCAAAATCGAATCAATTCATTCGGATTCGGTTGAGGCGGAAGGAGAGGAAAGGCTCTCGATCTCGAGGCGTTCGAGGGCTTTCTGGTGGGCCCAGGTCTCGATGGTGAGATCGGGCTTGGCGTTGAGTCCGACACCGAGGATGACGATGGTGAGGAAGCTGGTGATGTAGCAAGGCAACTCCCAGTCTTCCCATTTCCGAGACTGACCAGGTGGTGGTGGGGGCCTGTTGAAGAGGTAACCCTTGGGTTTCTCCTCGTGACCTGGGCTGCTCCACCTGCTCGACCCTGATGTCGCGGTGCCGCCGCGTGTGCGCAGAGATGAGAGGAGCCGCTGCCGGATCATGCTACTCATGGCTGTTGTTGGGGATGGCATTTGTTAGGTTTTGGTGTTTGTGTGTGGAGTGGACTTCCACAGAGAGAGCGAGAGAGAGAGAGAGTAGTGGCACACTGTCTCTGATTTGTTTTGTTGAGTGTGTGTGTGGGGGGTTGGCGTAAGTTTGGGCTTTCGTGGCCCAACTGGTACTTCACCGAGCTCTATTTGAGCTTCGAAAACAATAAGCCTGCCACATATTTCGGCACAATAAATGATACAACTCGTCTATTTGGTATGTAGTGGTTAGTAGAGAGATGTTCCTATATAGACCCACCATAACTCTTTCAGCAACTACAACTCGTCACATGGATGAGTTATAGCATTTGTTTTACCAAAATGTGTAGTACTAATCTTATTCTTATTCTTTGGAAAAAGTCCATCCACACTGAATGATATTTTTTGAAAAAAACACTATTCCTTTTGTTTTTTTTTTTAATAGATTGAAATTCTCTAAAATAGAAAAGTCACTCTATAAGAGTTTCACTGACTTTTTCACATCATCTACGTGTTGTTTATGGTGTGTGGTAGGTCCAATCGACCATTATCTCAAATGTTATGTGAGTAAGATATGAAAAAATCTTTCCAGTTTTCATAACAAAATTGTTTTTGAATGTTATGAGTGAGATATAAAAAGTCGGTGAAAATTTGTGTATATCTAACAAAATCGTTTTAGTTTTGAACACAGATGCTCATTCCACATTTGGCTTAGAATTTGTGTTTAATTTACAATTGTGGTTAAGGGTTCACTTGATCTTATTTACAGATACTACACTTGATCTTAGTGGTTAAGTGTTCACTATGCCAATAATGTCCATGCCTTTTTATAGTACCTTTCAAATTATTAAGAATGGTAGACAGATTTATTTGCAAACTCTAAAAGGAATTAGATTTTTACTATTTAATTAGGTAGGCTCAGATACCAATAATAAAACAAAAAAAAAAAAAAAAGAGAGAAAAACACTGTTATGAAAGAAAAAAAAAAGTTGTATTGTATTTGTATGTGGGCTAAAATCTGTTACCAACTGAAGATGGATGGAGAGTTAATGTGTGACTGCCAAGTACAATTAATTTATAGAGAATGTATTTCCGATGTCAACCTTTGTATGCTTTAATGATCTAGTTTCAATTTAATGGAAAAACATCAAGTTATCTATAAGAAAGAAGAAGATTTCAATATTAATTCTTCCTCGGGTTAGTTCGAGGATCACTAGTTCATATAATGTTCAAGTCTCAGTTATAAAGTATAGATGTGCAGGGTATATTTTTCTTAGATTCTTCGTCCCTAGTTTTGGAGGTGTTCCCTTTCTTTATATAGCTATTTGAAGTGCATCTTAGCCCCTCACTTGTACAGTCACTGATCTTCGTTTGGATGCTTGTCCCATCAGGGTTTTGTTAGAGGTGGTAGAATGTGCTGTAAGCTATGAGAGTACTATTCAAGGGTCACTCTACCATTAATGCGGCCAATTAAGTTGGTGCAATGCGTTAAATGCAGAGGTGATGGGTACTTTACTTGGATATTTCCCTTCTTCTTTACTTGCACGTCTCTACCTCCTTCCTTGGTATTTTGTCTTTTGGTCCAAGTGGCTTTCTTAAAGCCTTTCGAGGAATGTTCACTCTTTAAGCTCCTTGGACGGTTGGCTTCTTTGGATTCAATACTTGGGCTCTTATCAACATATTGGGCCAAGACTGATGAGAGGATGGGCCTTTCCATCTCCTTGGTTCGGACCCACATGGCACTATTCTATGGTCAAATCTTACCCCTCCCACAATAGCCCCCCAAAACTTCGCTCTCTTTGCCACTCGGGAGAGTGGGGTTTTGGTAAAGGGTAGGAAATTTGACACGTTTTGGATGCATTCCCACGTAGGAGTGTCTTTCACCTGTCTTATACACGCTCTTGATGCTTCAGCATCCATAACGCTACAGTTAATGTAGCAGGCACCTGTATGTCCCCTACATTCTATGGCGCGATGAAGATCCAATAGTTGAAATTTTTCTAAATTAATGGGCAGGAAAATTACCGCTCCTTTGTCACCCCTATATAAAGGGAGAGGGGAATCACTTTCCCCTATTTCAACAATCTTTACCTTTACCTTAAGAGAAGCCATCCGAGGAGCCCCACTTCCCAGACTTGTAAGTGTATTGAGCCCTTACTTAGTTTAGAGTTCTTCTTATGTTTAGTCATTAGGATGAGTAGATTTGCTAGCCTAGTAAGCACGCCTGAGGGGAGAGAGGTCTTTAAAGCTAAATATAATATTCTCGTTGGGATAGAGATAGAACACTGCCATTTAGGGGAATGATACACCAAGAGACCAACTGGTGCCATGGTCATTCCTATGATTGCCTTTATAGAAGGTGGAATGTAAATTCCTATGGGTAGGGTAACAAGGGATTTCTTGATCTTTATAGGCTTTACCCCACTCAATTCTCTCCAAACCTCTTTAGGGTGTTAGGTAGTGTAGATATGTTAAATCGAAAGATGGGTGTTAACCTTTCTCATCATGATGTCAACTGGGTTTACAGTTGCCAAAATAGCAAGGACACAGGATACTGCCTTAGGACTAGAGTACCTGCAGTTAGATTAATTTTTTGCCTTCCTGAGACCAACAAAAGCATGGACGAGGATTATCTGATCGTTTTGGATGACTGACATGATGGGTTACATTGTCCCACGTAGGATGGGGAACCAGGTGTGATGATCATAGGCCCGAAAAAGCAACTAACCCTTAGTTTATAGAGAATTCCTTCCCGTACTTCTAGCCTTTTTTGTGTTTGTTTTTCTTTTTCTTTTCTTTTTTTTAATGCCTGACTCCTAACTTTTTCTTCTTAAAATTCTTGCAAATAAAAATTTTACCACCACAAATCTTAACTTGGTGAACCGTAAGGATTTTAAGAGGACTTTGAAATCCAAGATTTTTTTCCACAAGGATGGTTAGCTCTGTGCCACACACGTTATTCTCGAGTACACTCTCATCTCGACTCGCTTTTAATCCCCAAAGCACGTGATCAAAGCCAAAGACCCTTAGATAGTAAGGATTCACGTTGCCGTTATTGGGTTTCTCACCAGTCCTCCTCCTTGAAGGACTCAAGAGGTTGAATTAACTACTCAATAAGTCATCGACCTTATTCAAGCAGAGGACGACGCTATAACTTCGAATGAGGAACTAGAGGAACCAGTACAGGAGCCCCATTTTATTGACCTCGAAGAAGACTTTGAGGTTTTCAACCAGCTTGATCCAGCTAAGCACTCTGAAGCCAGCTCCAGACTTTAGGCTACAATACAAGTCAGTATCAACCAAGAGGTCGCAGATATACTAGAAGTGATGGTTATCCAGAAGAAGACTTCCAACCTATTGACCTTGTTGGAATCCCACATTAGGGGAGCTACGCCTGAGGTCTTCATAGATTTGAGGCCTCCCAACCCCCCTCCCAGCTTGGCTCTCTCCTTCTAAGCTTGGAGAAAAGAAAAGGAAGAGGGACAAGAGGATCAAAAAATAGATCTCCGAGGAGGGTGAGATCCAACCCCAAGTGAAGCAAGAACCCCCCAAGGGATCCAAGGTCACTAGGGCCCAGCAAAAGAAGGGTGCCATTGAGGGCATGGGTTCCGAGATTGCAACTGACTAACGATCTAGGGTCTCTGCTTAGAGCCCCACATTGGTGTTTAATGAGGCCCCTCTTCCTTCGGACTATTCTATTAGGGATTTTCAACAAAGAAGAGAAGGTTATATGGCCGATTCCCTTGAGCAGGCTCTACTTCTTTCTCGAGACATGACTGAACTTAAACTTAAAGAAGCGCAAAGTGTTTCTCAACTTAAAGAGGGACTTGGCCTTGGTAAGTTCTTATTGCCGAGCTCTGAGCCTGCATCCTCTCATCCTTTTTTTTTTTTTTTTTTTTTAATTTCTCTTAAGATTTAAAAAAAAATATATATATATTTTATCCCCTTTTCTTTCCCTTTGTCATATACAGGTAGTTCAGGCATCTCACGTTGTTGAGGAGTGGGTGGACCATGCCTTGTCCAAATCCAAGGAAGAGGAGTCCTACCAAATTGTAGCCACCAAGGCCAAGCTTCAGCCGAGAAGAGGCACAAGGAAGCCCTTTTTAGGCTAGTCGGAGCTGAGAGAAGGAGAAAAAGTGCTGAAGCAGCCGTGGCAGGCATTGAGAAATAGGCCGAGGAGCAACGCGATCAACTTCAGATGGCTGAGGAACAATTGGCTCTCTCTCGAGAGGTGATTGAGATTGAATGGAAAAGGCTGGAGGGGAAAGAAGTATAGATAACTAAGGCTGAGCAAGCTACCTATGAGCTAGGACAGAAAGAGACCGAGGCAAGTCTTAAGTCCTAGCTTAGGGATGTGTGTTGTGGGTTTTGCCTTCAGGTTTGGGTTGAAGCTTTGAATGCTGTGGGATAGACCCTTCTTCAGAGCTGAGGAACCTGAAGAGGGTCATCTACCCTTCTGCTCTTAGGGATACTACTAGGTCTTTTGTTCAAGGGACAAGCTCCACTACACTGGCTTCTTAGCCTTCAAATGAGAGTGAGAAGGGGAGCTCCACTGCCTCAGCCCCTTAGCCTTCAAAAGAGAGTGAGAAGGGAAGCGAAGCTGCTAAATAAGGGTTAGGCAAGTATGAGGGACCATGCATTTTGTAATAAGACTCCCTGATTTTGTAATTTGTTTCAGCTGTAAGGCCCCCCTAATTTGTAATTCTACTTTCAATCAATATCAAAAGCTTAATGTGTTTCATATTTATGAATCTGTTCTTTGTTTATAAATGCTGTTTCTTATTAAAAATACATGAATTTACTCTCTCGGCTTAACATCTATTCATCAACTAATGCACTCCTTTTACAAATGATAATAGGCTTAGTTTTAGGGCTTTGACTCATTCCTTACTTTCCCAATGTTCTGCTTAACACTTAACCGTTTTTTAATTCATAAGAGTTAATTTACCCAAGGCAGGTGACCCGAGGAGTTGAACCTGGCCAATGTTCTATTTAACCCTTAACCATTTTTTGATTCATAAATGTTAATTTACCCAAGGCAGGTGACTCGAGGAGTAGAACTTGGTCAAGGTTCTGTTTAGCCCTTAACCATTTTTTGATTCATGAGAGTTAATTTACCCAAGGGAGGTGACTCGAGGAGTTAAACTTGGCCTAGTTTCTGATCAAGTTTCTATTTAACCCTTAACTATTTTTTGATTCATGAGAGTTAATTTATCCAAGGTTGGTGACCTGAGGAATCGGACCTAGCCGAGATTCTGTTTAACCTTTAACCATTTTTTGATTCATGAGAGTTAATTTACCCAAGGCAGGTGACCCGAGGAGTCGAACCTGGCCGACGTTCTGTTTAACCCTTAACTTAAACGAAATTAATAACATAAAGATGCTGGTAAGAGTAAAAACCTTTAAGAATAAAGACACGATATGAATAACACTAGTAGTCTACTACTTCTTATTAATAGTAATATCTTCACAGGTTATTTACATTCCACGATTGTGGGATAGGGATATCAATCAGGTCTTCTAAACGATAAGTCCCGACTCTTGCCACTGATGTGATACAATAGGGTCCCTCCTAGTTAGGCCTGAGTTTTAGCCATGTTGGATTCCTAGTGTTCCCTATAACCTTTCTTAGGACTAGGTCCCCTAGCACAAACGCCCTTGTCTTGATGACTCTATTGTACCCTTGTTTAAGCTTTTGTTGGTAGTGGGCCAACATAATGGTAGCAATCTCCCTTCTTTCTTTAACCAGGTCTAGGCTAGCAGAAAGGAGTTGTTCATTTTTGTTGCTATCAAACTGGTCAGTTCTTATCATCAGAAACCCCGTCACTAAGGGGATGACTGTTTCAAAGCCATATGTCATCGAAAAGGCTGTTTCTCCAGTTGATCTCCTTGGTGTAGTGCGGTATGCCCACAGGACATGGGGTAACTCATCTAGCCATCTTCCCTTTGCTTCGTTCAATCTCTACTTCAACCTATCCACTATAACTTTATTGGTGGCCTTAGCTTGTCTGTTGCTTTGAGGGTAGGCTAGAGTAGAATATTTATTCTTTATGCCTAGGTCACAACAGTATTTTTGAAAAGCCTTGCTATCAAATTGAAGACTGTTGTTTGTTATAAGAATATGTGGGACTCCAAATCTTGTGAGGATCCTCTACCAAACGAATTTCTTTACATCCTGATCTCGGATATTAGAAAGGGGCTCTGCTTCGACCCACTTGGTAAAGTAATTAGTCCTGACGAGGAATCATCTTTGGTTTCTAGTTGCTTTTAAGAAGGGTCCAACTATATTCAAACTCCATTGTGCAAAAGGCCATGGACTGGAAAGAGGATTTAGGATCCCTCCCGGTTGATGAATATTCAGGGCATACCTTTGGCATTAATTGCATTTTCTAGCATATTCCTAAGCAGACTTTTGCATGCTAGGCCACTAATATCCCTAAGTAAGAGTCCTATGCGATAAAGACCTTCCCCCGATATGACTACCATGGATTCCTTCATGAAGCTCTTCTAGTAATGCCTCCACTACCTCGGGATGGACACATAGCAAGTGAGCCAGTACTGTAATGCCTTTCTCCAAGCCTTGAGTACGATTGTTTGTATAACTTCTACTCTTCTGAGAGCCAGTATCGTGGTACCTTTCTTCGAGCCTTTTCAACCTTGTTCTTGTCTTCGATTAGTGTTCCATCCTTTAAGAATGACACCATTGGGTCTATCTAGCTCGGGTTGACATGTACTGCATTTACTCCGACTAGGACCTAGCTATTCTAGCTGGACATCACTAGGTCCTTTACCATTATAACCCTCAATAGGCCTTCTCCTAACGAGTGTTGGGAAATTTAGACCCCGGTTGATAGAATTAACAAGTTTTAAACCCAAGTTGTTAATTAGATTTATTATGAATAAACCTTGTTAAAACAAACTAACATCAATATCATACACAGCAGAAAATTAAATAAGACAAGATATGATGACCTAGGAAAACCAATGAAACAAACTAGTTTTACAGTAAAAAACCTGGGGGGAAACCTTTCCGAAAAGCAATCCACTATAATAAAGAGAAGATTCAGATCTAGTACAAAACCTTTGTCCCTAAACTCTACAATTCCCATAGATGAACTTACAATAGAAACCTTCTACCGCTTCAGAACCTCTGAACTCTTAATATATGAACGCCACCTTTTTGCATGGATCCCAGTACATGACTAATCAATGATGCATGGCTGCCAGTACGTGACTAACTCACCAACTTGAAGAAGATGTTTTTGGCTGTAAAGTTCTTCAATTCATCAACAATGAAGATCAAGAAGCACTTAGTTACAAAATCCTAAGGTGCAAAAGACGCAGTAGCTTCATTCAGAGAGAATAAGGCACTCGGTCACTTTTTGCATGTGTACTCCTTGTATTCTCTTATGTGACGACCTTTAAAATAAGCCTTACATATGTCTAGGGTTGTGAGAAAAGAAACCCTACACAAATACATAAGCATAGGCCAAAAATCATATTTGAAAAACTGATTTTTGTAATTCTCTAAAGATACAGCTATTGAGACCTTGATAGATAAAATTTGTCTAGAGCTGTCGAGACACATTAAACCTTGATAAATAGCTATCTGTTGAGAGCTGTTGGGAATCTATCCAACTTTAATGAACAGCCCTTCTTTACTTGTTTCTTGGTCTAATCTTTATGGCTTTAATACTTGGCTTGAACAACATGTTTCTTGAAGTATTAAACACATCCTAGACCCTATCCAATTACAAGTAAAATGCATTTTGTCAAAAGATTAGCCAATTACATAAAATATTTCCTTAACAACGAGGTAGCTAGGGTCACTAATGAGTCAGTATGAGCATTTCTGCTCTTGGGAACCTGCTTTACGGAGAATACCTCGAAGTTAAACTACAGTTGTTTTACTTGGCCTAGATACCATTGCATCCTTTGATCCTTAGCTTCAAACTCTCCTCTCACCTACCCTACGATGAGCCTCGAATCACAAAATACCTCAACGACCTAGCCTCTAAGTTTCTTTACAACATTCAAGCTGGCCCGAAGAGCTTCATATTTTGCTTCGTTATTCGTGGATGGAAAGCTTAACCTCAAGGACTTCTCTATGGTTATGCATTCAAGAGATACTAGCATGATTCTGATCCCTGAACCCTTCTGGTTAGCAACCCCATCCACATATAATTCCCAAAGTAGTGAACGTGACGTTATAATCATCAAAATCTCTTTGTTAGGCATATCTCCCTCCTCAGTGTCATCCTTTTCCATCCCTTCAGAAAACTTACTACCAGGTCAGCCAAAACTTTCCCCTTTACAACTGTACAAGGTAAGTACCTGATATCAAATGCTCCTAACGTGGTTCCCCACTTTGCTACTTTTCCTATATAATCTGACTGGAGATGCCTATAAAGGAAGCTGAGTGAGGACGACGACCGTATGTGCTTGGAAGTAATGGGGAAGCTTCTTTGTGGCACCCCTGCTTTCATTCAAATCAGAATTGAGCTTACTGCATGGGCCGTGACTGCTATATAAACTTACAAGACTTCTTCCTTCTCGGGTCTGGACAAAATTGGTGGATGGGCTAAGTACTTCTTCAACTCCTCAAGGCTCTGTCACATTCCTCGGACCAAGCAAAATCTTTCTACATGTGACGTAACTGAAAAAATGGTCTACAATGGTCATCCGAGCAAGAGATGAATTTGTTTAAATCCATTGTCATCCCGGTCAGGCGCTGCACCTCCTTTGGATTCCAAGGTGGGTGTAGATCATGGATGGCTCTGATTTGATTAGTGTTAACCTTAATTCCTCGGTGAGTGATCATGTGCCCTATGAATTTCCTTGATCCCACACCGAATGAGCATTTAGAAGCATTTAGGCACAACTTCTGCTTCCTCAAGATTGAAATGATTTCATCTAAATCCCCCAAATGCTCGAACACCTGTTTGCTCTTCACCACCATGTCATCTATATAAGCCTCCACATTCTTGCCTAGCTGAGCTTTAAACATTCTTGTCACCATTCTTTGATAAGTGGAACTAGCATTCTTCAGGCCAAAGGGCATCACTCGATAATGATAATTCCCGGTAGGGGTCAAGAATGCAATCTTTTTTTGATCTGACAAAATGCCAGTGGAATTTGATGGTAGCTTTGGAAGGCATCAAGAAAACTCATTCGAGGATGGCCGAATGTTGCATCGACAAGCTGATCAATTTTGGGAAGCGGAAAGGGGCCTTTGGGGTAGGCCTTATTCAAATCGGTGAAATCAACATAGACCCTCTATTTACCTTACTTTTTCTTGACTACCATAGTATTGGCCAACCACTCAAAATAAAAAACCTCGTTGATGGCCCCAGCCTGTTTGAGCTTATTAACTTCCTCTTGTACTACTTTGGCATGTTCCTTAGAAGATTGTTGAGGCTGCTGCCTCTTCGGTGTTTTGGCTAGGTTCATGTTGAGATGATGACATATGAACTTCAAATCTACCCTCGAAGCCTCATATGTTCTCCAAGAAAAAGCATCCAAGTTATTTTTCAAGCAAACCAAAGGGCATCACTCGATAATGATAGTTCCTGGTAGGGGTCAAGAATGCAATCTTTTTTTTATCTGACAAAATGCCAGTGGAATTTGATGGTAGCCTTGGAAGGCATCAAGAAAACTCATCCGACGATGGCCGAATGTTGCATTGACAAGCTGATCAATTTTAGGAAGCGGAAAGGGGCCTTTGGGGCAGGCCTTATTCAAATCGGTGAAATCAACATAGACCCTCCATTTACCTTACTTTTTCTTGACTACCATAGTGTTGGCCAACCACTCAAAATAAAAAACCTCGTTGATGGCCCCAGCCTGTTTGAGCTTATTACCTTCCTCTTGTACTACTTTGGCATGTTCCTTAGAAGATTGTTGAGGCTGCTGCCTCTTCGGTGTTTTGGCTAGGTTCATGTTGAGATGATGACATATGAACTTCAGATCTACCCCCGAAGCCTCATATGTTCTCCAAGAAAAAACATCCAAGTCATTTTTCAAGCAAACCAATAATTTTTCCTTCTCGGCTAGAGGTAGTTGCATTCCGATCTAAAAATATTTATCACTATCCAAACCAAGGACAATATTCTTCAATTCTTCACATTGTGCACTAATCTTTGCCGTTATGTCCGAGACCTCTGGCATTCCAACAGTTGGTTGCTATGCAATATGGCTCAAATCAAGGAGATTCACTTGCAGCGATTAATGCCTAGCAAGAGCAACCATACACTACCCAGCCATGGTTTGAGATCCCATTGGCTCCTTAACGCATTCCTCGGTTGGGTACTTCACTTTCATATGTAAAGTAGAAGAATCTACCCCCATAGCGTGGAGCCATGGCCTTGCCAAAATTTCAGTGTAGGGGGAATAGGCATCAACCACAATGAAGTCTACTTCAACTACTTCGCTGCCCGTCTACACCGGCAATTTAATCATCCTTTGGGGGTCACAGTTTTCCGATCAAATCCTACCAAGGGGATGTCGTACTTGTTGAGGTCCTTGGGTTTCAACCCCAACCTTTTATACAGGTCCAGATACATAATTTCAACCCCACTTCCTTGGTCTACCATTACTCTTTTCACATCAAACCCTCCAATTTGGAGTGTGACCATAAGAGCATCACATGGGGCTAGAAAGTACCAATCTTATCGGCCTCTAAGAAGCCAAGAATTGGCTTCTCCTCTGTCTTGATCCTCTTAGACCCTTTGTCCTCTCTTTCCTCAAGCTATGGTGAAATGGCCATTGCCTTGGATAAGGGACCAACTTCCCCATTTGGTGTAGAAAAACTAACATTGATGGTTCCCAATGGTGGGCGTGGTGCCACCTCTCTTTGGTAACCCGTTCCTGTCTACTCCCTTAGGCTAGGAGATTGATGCCTGAATTATTTCAACTTCCCTTCTTTGACTAGCTATTCTAAAAAGTCACGCAAGGTCTTGTAGTCCTTGGTTGTATGACCTTGGTCCTAATGATATTGGCAGTACAGGTTCTGATTCCGCTTGGTGGGGTCTCCTCCCATCCTATTGGGCCATTTAAAGTAGGGCTCATTTTTTATTTTCTTTAGTACCCGATACAGGTTCCTTGAACACCGAATTAACCACTAGTGTGTTACTCTGGGGGCTTAATTGAAAAATTCTCTCCTTGGTCGATTAGGGCCAAATCTATTAGACCAAGGATCCCTCTGCTCGGGCGTGAAAACCTTTGCTTTCCCTTTGCCCTGTACATGATCATCTTCAACTCTTTTATGCTCGTTAATGCAATCCATCAACTGATGCATGTTTCAAGCAGGCTTCATGGTGAAGGATTTCCTTCGGTCTAAATTCATGGGAAGCTCCACTTTGAAAGTTCTAACAGCCACATCCTCAAAATCCCCATCAATCTCATTGAAAAGCTCTCAATATCTATTCAAATAGATTTTTAAGGTCTCTCCCTCCCTCATGGCCATGGAGAGCAGAGAATCCAGAGGTCTAGGGATCTGCTGCAAGTCACGAATCTAGCACCAAACGCCCTAGTTAGGTCCTCATGGAAATAGGCCTAAGGCTAGAAGGGAACACTTTACACATGAGAGCCTTGTTTCTAGAGGAAATGGTCACCCTTTAATTAATATGGCTCACATGCCCCACCAGATCAGTCCTTCCATTGTAGATCATGAAAGTTGGTTAGGTAAAACTATGGGGGAGTTTGGCCCTCTCAATATGACTCAAAAAAGGTAACTGAAAGATCTGGCGCAAAGTCTTGCTCATAGCATCAATTCTCATATTCTCAGGAGGTGAATTTCTGACCATTCTTTGACAATGTCTCTCTCCACTTATTGAACGAAAGGATGTTGTAAAGGATTCGCTTGAAGGGGTTCTAAATCTTCGCCGATAACTTCTTTCTCCATCGGAACTAGAGCTTTGGCTCGATGAAGGGGTTCTATCCTCCCTGACATGCACTTTACGTCAAAGCTGCCTACGTAGATGATCAACCTCCTACCTAAGGTTACGTGTCTCTTGTTCACGTGATATGTGACTTCGAAGTCTCGAATGGCTTCATCTGATATGATCTAAATGAATGGACTCAACCCTGATGCTAGGAGACTAAGTCACATCATAGTCCCTTCTTCTTTCCAAGTTCATAAATTGATCTTTACACTAAGAGCCTATAGATTCTTCTCTATCTCCCCTAAAGTTTGCCATTTTTTCTCCACACATGAAACTGCAAGCAAGGATTTAAGTTGACTTTCCCATAAACGGCGCCAATTGTTGTAGGAAAAACATAGTTTGTATCGTATACAAAATATACGCAGCGGAAAATTAACGGATCTACTTCATTCGTAATTGATAACATGTACTATGTAAATTTTAGAATTTAAGAACAAGAAAGCGTACCTTGATGTGGTGAAATTCAAACCAAAAATTAGAAGTACTTGGGAACACTTTTAATCTTCACTCCAATTCCACTTATGCCCAAGAAGTGTGGTCTCTCAATCAATTTATATGTATGTGTTCAAGGGAGAATAAGATAGTGGCTTACACTCACATACACACCATTTCATTCTTCTAAAATTTTATATATTTATCTCTTTATATATAACTGATTATCTAACTGGACTAGCCTTTTGAGCCATTCCAATTGAGCTTTAGTATGTGGCTTAGAGTGGGACCAAAAGAGACAAATAAGACACTAGCTCCAATGGGTTTTCAGCCTTTCTGTCAACTCTTGACAAGCCTAAAATTACCATGAATTATATTTAATACTGCTATATGAATATGATTGCACTCTAGGCCTTATTAATAAATTATATCCTAAGATTTTATTATACATTCAACCCCTTCATTAAAATATTCGTAGTAATACAAAGTCATGAATGATGACTGCCACTTTGAGGATTACTACATCTTAATCCTTGAGTACCCGGTTTAATCCTTTAAGTTATTCATCATATATTTATGAAATCCAATTTCATAAATATATACTTTAGTAACTTCTTACTAAAGTGGTTAGACCTAACACTCTGAATAACCAAACCCATTAAACTTATCTCAAGGGAATATTTTATATATCCGTTAAGAGATTATGAATTCCATCTTGAGAATATATGTTCCTTCAATACTAAATGTGGCTGCCTAACATACTAAGGTTTTGATCATGACTTTAGATCACACTCCTAATATATCAAAGCAACCTACACTTAATGATCAAGTTCATTATTCTCTCAGGATTGAGAGTTCATGTAAATAAAAGTCGCAAGATTTATTATTTATTTGACAGTTGTTAATAGAATAATAAATCTCACAACGGTCCAGTTTAATATGTCTTAACACTTAAAACATATCAACATATCAACTAGAAGTCTCCACTTGTATTATCAAAACAAATAACCTTAGTTGATATATTATAGTCTTCGCAGATGAAATGTCCAATTTCATCACTGACTACGAACTAAAATTTTGAGTTTACAAAGAACTTGTACTTATATCTTCTGTGACTAAATCACATAAATCACATACTATGCATTTCATGGACTATATAATAATGTCCAAATATTTAAGTTGCCATTATTTTAGATAATAATAAAACAACTTTATTAATTACAACATAATGTCATACATAGTATCATACAATAGGATTTAAATGGCACATATTCTAACAATTGTATGAGGGCTAAAATCTATTACCAACTCAAGATGGATGGAGAGTTAATGCGTGACTGTCTAGCACAATTAATTTGTAGAGAATGGGTTTTTGAGGTTAACCTTTGTATGCTCAAATGGTTTAGTTTCAAGTTAATGGAAAAAGAGCAAGTTGTCTACAAGAAAGAAGAAGATTTCAATATTAATTCTTCCTCGAGTTAGTCCGAGGATCTTTAGTTCATATAATGTTCAAGTCTCGGTTACAAAGTATAGATGCACAAGGTATATTTTTCTTAGATTCTCCGTCCCTAGTTCTTGAGGAGTTCCCTTTATTTATATAGCTATTTGAAGTGCATCCCAACCCTCCACTTGTACAGTCACTGATCTTCCTTTGGATGCTTGTCCTATCAGGGTTTTGCTAGAGATGGTAGAATGTGCTGCAAGCTATTAGGGTACTATTCAGAGGTCATTCTGTCATTAATGTGCCCTACTGAATTAGTGCAGTGCATTGAATGCGGAAGTGATGGGTACTTTACTTGGATATTTCCCTTCCTCTTTACTTGCACGTCTCTACCTCATTCCTCGATATTTTGTCTTTTGGTCCAAGTGGCTTACTTAAAGCCTTCCAAGGAATGTTCGCTTTTCAGGCTCCTCAAATGGTCGGCTTCTTCAGTTTCAATACTCAGGCTCTTATCAACGTATTGGGCCATGACTGATAAGAGGATGGGCCTTTCCATCTCCTGGGGCCGATCCCACATGGCACTATTCTGTGTTCGAATCTTACCCTCCTTGCATCTCTTTGTATAGTAAAGTACAATGCTAGTAGATAAGAATTAAACAAAACGGAATTGCGTCATGATGTACATTGTGTCTCCATAGAATAGAGATAAAATAATATATCTTACTTAATATAACTTTTAAGAAATTTTATGTAAAGTAACTTTTATTTATTTATTTATTTATTTTGCCACATAAGCATTATCAAGTGTTTCATACTCCTAACTAAAGGGGTAATGATTTTCTCACACAACTTATTTCACTTTTGAACATATATATTTTTTCCTTTTAAAATGTTTAAATCAGTGCATGTCATTGTACTGGATATTGTGTGAAATAGTGTAAAGAAAAAAGAGTGTAACAGAATATTTACTACCGGAACTAAAAATAGAGTTTGTGACTTCATTGTCCCATGATTCAGTTAACTTTAAGAAGAGTCACTGAATAGTTTAAGCAATATGCTAATAGATTTGAATTTGATGTCACTCAATAGTTGAAGCAATGCAGAAACCTTCAACGATTTTCACGCAGATATCTGATAGAATTATAGTAGTTTAACTGATTTTAGAGTACAACAATTACACTACGTATCCGAGGACCGAAGGCAACTACAAATCTTTTTTACTACTTAGTACTTGCTACGAAAGAATGGACGTAGGGAAGTCCAATTTCTCCACACAAACGGGTCAAAATCTGAGGCAGGCTCGCACTTAATTCACGGTAGTTTGATGGTTTTATCATGTCAGATCTGTATCTTAACAGAAGTATGTCTCACAGAGATTGCTGACCCTCCTAAGACACGAACATTTTCAGCTGTTGTAATTTAAATTAGGGCTACAAAGATTTATAAATTCTTGAAACCAAAAAGAAATGGATAGCTCTCTACATCATGGCTAGGGCGTGGTCCTTGTTTTTGGTAACTGCTGTGAGATTTGTCAGTAAAGAAGTGTATATCCTGCTTGTTGCTTTTATCTTCATCCATAAATAATTTTCAATGTCGGTCTGCTTAACAAAAATCTCAATCAGACTAAGAGAACCCAAATGCCAAAGGAAGAGCTTAGTTCACAACCCTGAAAGCTAGGGGTTCCTTGCACTCCACTTAATTTTCACAAGCTCATGCTAAGTACTCAAGATGCTCCAAGAAATATTTGAGTCAAAAACCAACCTACACCCATCTCTGTGTCCATAGGTTCTTCAGTTTTAACTGCAGAATCTCCTTTTTTTTCTCTGAACTAAAGTTGTCTGTTCATCTCATTATTCAACAAGGAACAATTTCTACTTCTGTTCATTAAACAGTAAATAGTGTATGAGGACCTGCATCCTCAATGTCAATGGAGCAGTTAGATCATGTCCCATTAAGAGCCTTCTTTTTTAACCTTCTAAACCTACCAGTAATCTCCACAAGAACAAATTCGTCCTACGATTTGATGAAATTGGTTTTTATCCCTCAAACACACTTCTCTTCCATTAACCTTTGAGACAAATTTTGCAAAATTATGGCAATCAACACAAATCCTGAGGTTTTTAATGACACGAACGGGCACTCCTTTAGGTGTAGCAATCAGCCCAAAAGCCAAAGCCTGCTTTTCAAATCTGGAACATAACCAAATTCCTTAAATTTGACTGATAAATCCCTCACCTTTGCAAACACCTCTTCCCTTCTTGGATGTGATCGATCACGTGCATGGAAAGTGTTAGAATTGTGTGGTTAAATGATTAAATTTACAATATCCCAATAGGTTAAACTTTTAGAACAATCAGTAATTTAACATGGTATCAGAGCAAGAGGTCCTAAATTCAATCTCTGTCTCCTCCACTCTACCTCCCATTTAAATTCTCACATGTTGGATTTCACTTATTAAAAGGTAGTTTTGGCTCACATGTGAAGGGGAGTGTTAGAATTGTGTGTGTTGTACAAATAGCACCCATGACTCAAATCAATAACATTAAATAAGCGGAAATTAAATAATAAGTGAAAAATAAATAATAAGCACACACAAAGAACACAAGAATTAATTTACGTGATTCGGCAAAATGCCTACCTCTACGGTGACAATGGAGAAATTTCACCATAAAAAATTAGGGAGATACAATAGTGTACAAGAACACTCTCAAGAAACCCAAATCCCAATTACACCTGAACACTCTCTCATAGAAACAATAAGAATAGAAGCTAACTGCTTCTCTAATTCTCTATTTTCTGCACTGCTAGGTTATTAGAATATTTGATGCTCTTCCCATTGCCTCACATAACAACATATATATATTATGTGTTGAATTCCATACAAGCTTTGAATATACATCAATGGCAGAATGAAACTCAGAGAGAGAGAGAAGAATGAAGTCAAACTTGTATATATTGAAATTGAATATAAATTTACAATGCTCTGCTCTATATATAGTGGAAACAGAGCGGGTAAGCTGAGTAGCTGAGTAACAAACTAACCGCCTAACCAACCAATCCAAACTGTACACGTGGAATAGGATCTAACAAACTTCTTAACCTGTATACAAAAACTACAGCCGTTTATACTTGTATGCAAAACTAATCTAGTCTAAACTACTGTAGCTTAGCTCTATATATACAAAAGCTTTACAACAGAAAATACTGATCCTATAGCAAAACTCAATACTCCCCCTCAAGATGAACCATAGATGTTGATTAGGTTCATCTTGGAAAGAAGAAAGTAAAACTGCTTGTAACCAAGGGCTTTGGTGAAGAAGTCAGCAATCTGGTGTCTAGTAGGCACATGAAAGGTTTTAATCACCCCATCTTGAATCTTACTTCGAATGTAGTGACAGTCAACCTCTATGTGCTTTGTACGTTCGTGAAACACTGGATTTGCAGCAATATAGAGAGCTGCCTTGCTATCACAGTACAAAGAGGTTGGATGATTGTGATCTAAACCAAAGGTTCTAAGTAAAGCCAACAACCAGACAAGCTCACTTGTGACAGTAGCTATTGCACGATACTCAGATTCTGCTGATGATCTGGACACTACTTGTTGCTTTTTACACTTCCAGGATATAAGAGAGTCACCAAGGAAGACACAAAAACCTGAAACAGATCGTCTAGTGTCTGGACAAGCTGCCCAATCAGCATCACAGTAGGCTTTGAGTTTCAATTCAGAATTTGCAGATAAGAATAAACCCTGCCCTGGTGTCTTCTTAAGATACTTAAGGATCTTATAAACTGCTTGTAAATGAGGAAGCTGAGGTGAACTCATAAACTGACTCAGTTTGTGCACTGAGTAACAAATATCAGGTCTAGTTAGAGTCAGATAGAGCAGTTTGCCTATAAGTCTTCTGTACAAAGATGGATCTGGTGCAGCCTCTCCCATTGAACTCCTAAATTTGGTTGATTGATCCATAGGGACATTAGCTGGTTTGCATGCTAGCAGACCTGCATCAGATAGCAGCTCCAAAACAAACTTCCTTTGACATAAACTAATACCTTTCTCAGTCCTAGCAACCTCAAGACCTAAGAAATACTTCAAAGTACCAAGATCCTTGAGTTTAAACTTGGCATCTAGGAAAACCTTAAAGGTATGGACTGCCTCCACATTATTGCTAGCTATCAAAATGTCATCCACATAGACTAGCAATATGAGAATTGAACCCTTGCTAACCTTAGTGAAGACAGAGTAATCTGATTTAGATTGGTTGAAACCATGATCAAGGAGAGCAGATGAGAGTTTAGCAAACCATTGTCTGCTGGCCTGTTTCAATCCATAAAGAGATTTAGTGAGTTTGCACACCTCCCCCTTGCTGCCAAAACCAGGAGGAGGGACCATATACACTTCCTCAGCTAATTCCCCATGTAAGAATGCATTGTTTACATCTAATTGGGACAAATGCCAACCATACACAGCAGCCATAGCCAAAAGAGTCCTAACAGTCACAAACTTCACCACAGGAGAAAATGTCTCAAAATAATCAACACCCTCAGTTTGAGTAAAGCCTTTAGCTACCAATCTAGCCTTGTACCTCTCAATGGAGCCATCAGCCTTAAGCTTGATTTTGTAGACCCACTTGCACCCAATTGGCACTTTACCAGGAGGTAGTTTGACCATGTCCCAAGTCTTGTTAGCCTGAAGAGCATCAATCTCAGCCTTCATGGCAGCTTGCCACAATGGATTAGGTAGGGCTTCAGCATAAGAAGTGGGTTCCTTAACAATAGACAAGGCAACAGAGAAGACTCTATGTGCAGTGGATAGCTTAGAATAAGAAAGAGTTGAAGAGAGTGGATAGAGAATACCTGGACTGTCACTGGAGATTGAATCATGGGAAGGTAGAGAAGTGGAAGCCAAGTTGCAGTGATGATGAGGAATAAGAGTGGAAGCTAAACTACAATGGTAGTCATGAAGATAGGAAGGAGGTTTATGAGTCCTAGTGGACTTTCTAACAGGAGGTAAGGCAGGTTGAACAATGGAAAGGTCAGGTTGAATGGGAGGTTCTTGTTGGGAAGAAATAACAGGAGTAAGATGAGAAGAATCCAGATCAGGGTGAACAAGATCTGGAAATTCATCAGGAGGTACAGCTGTATCAACAGAACTAAAAGGAAGGGAAAATTCAGCAGAAACTGAAGCAACAGAATCTGGAAAATGTGACTGAGATGGAAAAATGTTGTGAGAAATTGAAGGAGAACTAGGAATAGATTTAGAATGCCAGTGTTTAAAAGGAAAAACATTCTCTTTGAAGATAACATCTCTTGACAGAAACATAGTTCTAGAAGACAAATCATACAACTTATACCCTTTAGTCCCAAAAGGATAACCAAGAAAAATGCATGCCTTGGCTCTAGGATCAAATTTTGATCTATTCCTAGTTAAAGTAGAGGCATAGCATAGGCAGCCAAAAGATTTAAGGTGCTGATATGAAGGGGAATGACCTAAAAGCTTCTGGTATGGTGTAAGATTGCCTAAAAGAGGACTAGGAAGCCTGTTGATGAGATATGTGGCTGTGAGAACACAATCTCCCCAGAATTTTAAAGGTAAGTTGGCATGAAATCTCAAGGCTCTAGCAACATTCAATAAATGCTGGTGTTTTCTTTCAACAACAGCATTTTGCTGTGGAGTTTCAACACATGATAGTTGATGTAAAACACCTTTGGAAGCATAAAATGAAGGAAGAGCAAATTCAGGACCATTATCACTCCTAATGACCTTAATGGACACCTTGAATTGATTAAGAATCATATGAAAAAAGGTTTGAAGTAGGGAAGAAGCATCAGATTTGTATTTCATTAAGTAAACCCAAGTGCATCTACTATGGTCATCAACCAAGGTAAGGAAGTATTTTGAGCCATTTAAGGAAGGAGTAGAATATGGTCCCCAAATATCAGCATGGATTAAATCAAAACAAGCTAAGGAAACACTTGTGGATTTAGAAAAAGGTAATTTGTGCTGTTTAGCTAAAGGGCAGATATGACAATCAAAATAGTTGTTATTATTGCAAAGATTCAGATCATGTACAATAGGTTTCAACAAAGCTAGTCTTTGTGAAGAAGGATGACCCAATCTATAGTGCCACAATTTAACAACATCATTTGAAATAGCAACAGAAGAAGAAGAATCAAGATTACAGGTATTGACCTGTTTATTACAAAGGAATGAAGGTAATTTGGATAATACTTCTGAAACAGAGGACGGCAAGGTGATGGAATCATTGCACTGCAAGATATACAGTCCTCCATGTCTCTTACCCAACCCAATCATCTTCCAATGCAGTAAGTCCTGGAGAAAACAGTAATGAGAAAGAAAGATGCAACAACATGAAGGGTTTTGGGTTAGTTTGCTTATGGAAATAAGATTGAAAGAAAAAGTAGGAATACAAAGGACATTTTCTAGAATCAATGTGGCTGAGATTCTAACAGTTCCAACATGAGTCACCTTAACCATTTCACCATTAGGGAGTCTAACAGAAATTTGAGCAGAAGAAGTAACAGAAGTGAAGAAGTGAATGGAGTGTACCATGTGGTCTGTTGCACCACTATCCAGAATCCAATCATATGAACTAATATGAGAGGTATTTGTACTGGAAGAAAAGACTGAATGCTCAAGGGAAGGGGAAAAACAAATACCTGAGAAGGCTTGGGCTTGAACATCCATTGAAGGCTGAGTAATGATGGTGGCAACTTGATGAGCATCTGCCAAACATGCCTCTGGTGGTGCTTGAGTGCCAAAATGGCATTGAGAGTTCAATAGACCAATCAACTGCTGATATTGAGCCTTGGTCAGAGCCACGGGTTCACTGATATGATCTTCAGCAGCAACAACATTGTTTGCAAAAGGTTGACCACCTTTGTTTTTGAACTTATATCCAGGAGGATAACCATGTAACTTGTAGCACTTGTCAACAACATGCCCCATGGCTCCACAATGAGTGCATTGTGGCCTGCCACTCTTGAACTTAACAAATGTCTTGGTATTGCCAGGTTTAGACCCAAAAGCTGCTAAGGCTGCTGAAGTATCAACCAAAGCCTTCTTCCCAGCACTTACTTTTCTCTGCTTCTCATCTTGCATTAGAAGAGAGAACACTCTGCTCAAGGTAGGCACAGGCTCCATAAGCAGAATTTGACTTCTGACAGCTGCATATGTCTCATTCAACCCCATCAAGAATGACATGGTACATTCCTCAACTTGATGACCACATGTACATGTCCTATAATTAGAGAATTCATCCCAAAGACCTTTAAACTTGGCA
The DNA here is from genome assembly GCF_932294415.1 of Quercus robur. NCBI lineage: Eukaryota > Viridiplantae > Streptophyta > Magnoliopsida > Fagales > Fagaceae > Quercus > Quercus robur. The sequence continues at coordinate 27,041,659 of NC_065540.1, read as the reverse complement.
TAATACGCATTGATTGTTAAATCCTCTTGAGTCAATGAACTAATTTCTTTTCTCAAATCAAAGATTGTAGGTCCATTTCCTTGCCCAAACCTGTTTTGCAGATCAACCCATACATCTCTGGCAGTCTTGAAATAAACTATACTTGACTGCAACTCCTTGGAAACAGAATTAAACAGCCAAGCTAGGACTGTACTATTGCATTTGTTCCATGCTGTGTAATTTGGATGATCAACAGATTGAGGCTTAGGGATAGAACCATCAATAAAGCCCAATTTAGTTTTAGCATCCAAAGAGATAAGAATCGCCCTACTCCAGATGTTATAGTTTTCTTCAGTGAGGTGTTGAACCACCAAAGAAACTCCTGGATTATCCCCACTGGATAGAAAATAGGGGCTAGACGTGTTTTCCCAAGGTTGGACAGTAGGAACAGAAGCACTAGAAGTACTCTCAGTCATACTTAACCAGAAGAAGAAAAAAAAACGAAAATTTCAAGGTCTCAAACAACTAAAACCAAGAAATGAAAAGAAAAATCAAGAATTGATTTTTCTTTGAGAATTCTTCAGGAATCAAGATCAGGAATCAAGAATTTGAATTCTATGTGACAATCAAGATGTAATTCACAATCTAGATGAAATCACAAGAAAACAGTGAATAGAAAAAGAAACAACCCTAGGATCGGGAGAAAAAAAAAATTGAATTGAAACCCTAAGATTGAAGATTTCAATTTCAATTATCAATGGAAGAACAAAGCAAGATTTCAACACATTAAAGAAATTGAAACCTCAGAGATGATGAACTTAATGCAAGAATCAACAGAAATACAACAAGTAAATTTCTAGTTGATCTGAAAGAAGCACTAAGAAATTGAAGAAGAACATAATTGAACTAGGAAATTCAGAATACCATACTTGAATGATCTCTGACCTAGTTCATGCTCTGATACCATGTTGAATTCCATACAAGCTTTGAATATACATCAATGGCAGAATGAAACTCAGAGAGAGAGAGAAGAATGAAGTCAAACTTGTATATATTGAATTATGGGAAGGTAGAGAAGTGGAAGCCAAGTTGCAGTGATGATGAGGAATAAGAGTGGAAGCTAAACTACAATGGTAGTCATGAAGATAGGAAGGAGGTTTATGAGTCCTAGTGGACTTTCTAACAGGAGGTAAGGCAGGTTGAACAATGGAAAGGTCAGGTTGAATGGGAGGTTCTTGTTGGGAAGAAATAACAGGAGTAAGATGAGAAGAATCCAGATCAGGGTGAACAAGATCTGGAAATTCATCAGGAGGAATTTCAGGAACAAGATCTGAATATAAATTTACAATGCTCTGCTCTATATATAGTGGAAACAGAGCGGGTAAGCTGAGTAGCTGAGTAACAAACTAACCGCCTAACCAACCAATCCAAACTGTACACGTGGAATAGGATCTAACAAACTTCTTAACCTGTATACAAAAACTACAGCCGTTTATACTTGTATGCAAAACTAATCTAGTCTAAACTACTGTAGCTTAGCTCTATATATACAAAAGCTTTACAACAGAAAATACTGATCCTATAGCAAAACTCAATACTCCCCCTCAAGATGAACCATAGATGTTGATTAGGTTCATCTTGGAAAGAAGAAAGTAAAACTGCTTGTAACCAAGGGCTTTGGTGAAGAAGTCAGCAATCTGGTGTCTAGTAGGCACATGAAAGGTTTTAATCACCCCATCTTGAATCTTACTTCGAATGTAGTGACAGTCAACCTCTATGTGCTTTGTACGTTCGTGAAACACTGGATTTGCAGCAATATAGAGAGCTGCCTTGCTATCACAGTACAAAGAGGTTGGATGATTGTGATCTAAACCAAAGGTTCTAAGTAAAGCCAACAACCAGACAAGCTCACTTGTGACAGTAGCTATTGCACGATACTCAGATTCTGCTGATGATCTGGACACTACTTGTTGCTTTTTACACTTCCAGGATATAAGAGAGTCACCAAGGAAGACACAAAAACCTGAAACAGATCGTCTAGTGTCTGGACAAGCTGCCCAATCAGCATCACAGTAGGCTTTGAGTTTCAATTCAGAGTTTGCAGATAAGAATAAACCCTGCCCTGGTGTCTTCTTAAGATACTTAAGGATCTTATAAACTGCTTGTAAATGAGGAAGCTGAGGTGAACTCATAAACTGACTCAGTTTGTGCACTGAGTAACAAATATCAGGTCTAGTTAGAGTCAGATAGAGCAGTTTGCCTATAAGTCTTCTGTACAAAGATGGATCTGGTGCAGCCTCTCCCATTGAACTCCTAAATTTGGTTGATTGATCCATAGGGACATTAGCTGGTTTGCATGCTAGCAGACCTGCATCAGATAGCAGCTCCAAAACAAACTTCCTTTGACATAAACTAATACCTTTCTCAGTCCTAGCAACCTCAAGACCTAAGAAATACTTCAAAGTACCAAGATCCTTGAGTTTAAACTTGGCATCTAGGAAAACCTTAAAGGTATGGACTGCCTCCACATTATTGCTAGCTATCAAAATGTCATCCACATAGACTAGCAATATGAGAATTGAACCCTTGCTAACCTTAGTGAAGACAGAGTAATCTGATTTAGATTGGTTGAAACCATGATCAAGGAGAGCAGATGAGAGTTTAGCAAACCATTGTCTGCTGGCCTGTTTCAATCCATAAAGAGATTTAGTGAGTTTGCACACCTCCCCCTTGCTGCCAAAACCAGGAGGAGGGACCATATACACTTCCTCAGCTAATTCCCCATGTAAGAATGCATTGTTTACATCTAATTGGGACAAATGCCAACCATACACAGCAGCCATAGCCAAAAGAGTCCTAACAGTCACAAACTTCACCACAGGAGAAAATGTCTCAAAATAATCAACACCCTCAGTTTGAGTAAAGCCTTTAGCTACCAATCTAGCCTTGTACCTCTCAATGGAGCCATCAGCCTTAAGCTTGATTTTGTAGACCCACTTGCACCCAATTGGCACTTTACCAGGAGGTAGTTTGACCATGTCCCAAGTCTTGTTAGCCTGAAGAGCATCAATCTCAGCCTTCATGGCAGCTTGCCACAATGGATTAGGTAGGGCTTCAGCATAAGAAGTGGGTTCCTTAACAATAGACAAGGCAACAGAGAAGACTCTATGTGCAGTGGATAGCTTAGAATAAGAAAGAGTTGAAGAGAGTGGATAGAGAATACCTGGACTGTCACTGGAGATTGAATCATGGGAAGGTAGAGAAGTGGAAGCCAAGTTGCAGTGATGATGAGGAATAAGAGTGGAAGCTAAACTACAATGGTAGTCATGAAGATAGGAAGGAGGTTTATGAGTCCTAGTGGACTTTCTAACAGGAGGTAAGGCAGGTTGAACAATGGAAAGGTCAGGTTGAATGGGAGGTTCTTGTTGGGAAGAAATAACAGGAGTAAGATGAGAAGAATCCAGATCAGGGTGAACAAGATCTGGAAATTCATCAGGAGGTACAGCTGTATCAACAGAACTAAAAGGAAGGGAAAATTCAGCAGAAACTGAAGCAACAGAATCTGGAAAATGTGACTGAGATGGAAAAATGTTGTGAGAAATTGAAGGAGAACTAGGAATAGATTTAGAATGCCAGTGTTTAAAAGGAAAAACATTCTCTTTGAAGATAACATCTCTTGACAGAAACATAGTTCTAGAAGACAAATCATACAACTTATACCCTTTAGTCCCAAAAGGATAACCAAGAAAAATGCATGCCTTGGCTCTAGGATCAAATTTTGATCTATTCCTAGTTAAAGTAGAGGCATAGCATAGGCAGCCAAAAGATTTAAGGTGCTGATATGAAGGGGAATGACCTAAAAGCTTCTGGTATGGTGTAAGATTGCCTAAAAGAGGACTAGGAAGCCTGTTGATGAGATATGTGGCTGTGAGAACACAATCTCCCCAGAATTTTAAAGGTAAGTTGGCATGAAATCTCAAGGCTCTAGCAACATTCAATAAATGCTGGTGTTTTCTTTCAACAACAGCATTTTGCTGTGGAGTTTCAACACATGAAAACGGTGCGTTTCACGCTGGACCAATTGCACCGGAGCAACTAGGCTCCAACGACTGGTAGGTGATACGTGGTTCCCTACGAAGTGCACACAGACCAAACCCCATTCTACGCTACAATTTCTGATTCCCTAAAATTTTCAAAAACCCTCAAAATTCTCAAATGTCCTCCGATTCCAGCTCAACCTCCGGCGACGAATTCACCAACCCTAACCCTAATTCCACCTCCAAACCACTCGAAGATCAATTCGCATCGGCCGCATTGACCGAGCCCGACAACGAACCGCCGGAGATTCAAGAATCCCCAAACGGTGTCGCGAATGGTTCCGTTGGCGAGAACAGTCACGGGGAGATCGAAAGCAATGAACGAGAAGGAGCGGTTGGGAGCAATTTGGAGGCGAGACAGAGTGTGAGGTGGAGGAGGACGAATTCGGAGGTGGAAGTGGAGGCGCCGTCGAGCCCGAGTAGCAGTGGGTACGCCGGTGAAAGGGGCAGCAGTAGTGGCAGTGGGAGTAGTGGCGGGTTCGACATGATTGGCGGTGGGATTGGCGGCGGCGACGATGAGGAGATACAGGAAGTCAGCAATGTCGATTCCATTCAGGATTCTCAGGCCTCCTGGATGCCTGGAAAGCGTCACGTCGACGAGGATGATGCTTCCCTATCGTGGAGAAAAAGGAAGAAGCACTTCTTTATTTTAAGTAACTCAGGCAAACCAATATATTCCAGATATGGGGATGAACACAAGCTAGCAGGATTTTCAGCAACATTACAGGCTATAATTTCCTTCGTGGAGAACGGGGGGGATCGTGTCAAATTGGTCAGGGCAGGAAATCACCAGGTGGTTTTTCTTGTGAAAGGACCCATTTACTTAGTTTGCATTAGCTGCACAGAAGAACCCTATGAGTCATTGAAGGGGCAACTGGAGCTAATATATGGTCAGATGCTTCTTATTCTAACGAAGTCAGTAAATAGGTGTTTCGAGAAGAACCCAAAGTTTGATATGACACCTTTGCTTGGAGGGACAGATGTTGTCTTCTCATCTTTAATCCACTCTTTCAGTTGGAATCCGGCTACATTTCTTCATGCATACACTTGTCTTCCCCTGGCTTATGCAACGAGGCAAGCTGCAGGTGCTATATTGCAAGATGTTGCCGATTCTGGTGTTCTATTTGCAATATTAATGTGTAAACACAAGGTTATCAGTCTTGTTGGTGCTCAAAAGGCTTCTCTTCATCCTGATGATATGTTACTACTTGCCAACTTTGTCATGTCATCAGAATCATTTAGGACTTCTGAATCATTTTCACCAATTTGCCTGCCAAGATATAATCCCATGGCATTTTTGTATGCTTATGTCCATTATCTTGATGTTGACACATACTTGATGTTGCTTACTACTAGTTCAGATGCCTTTTATCATCTTAAGGATTGCAGGATTCGTATTGAAATGGTCCTTTTGAGGTCAAATGTTCTTAGCGAAGTTCAGAGATCCATGCTAGATGGAGGGATGCATGTTGAGTATTTGCCTACCGATCCATTACCTCGTTCTGGAACTTTATCTCCACATCTGGGCCAACCCAGAGATTCTCTTGAGAGTTTAAGAGAACCATTTGTTGGCATTGGTGGTCCTGCTGGACTTTGGCATTTCATGTACCGTAGTATATTTCTGGATCAATATGTATCTTCTGAGTTCTCACCACCAATTAATAGCCCACGTAAACAGAAAAGATTATATAGGGCTTACCAGAACCTTTATGCTTCCATGCATGATAAAGGAATTGGGCCTCACAAAACTCAGTTTAGAAGAGATGAAAATTATGTTCTACTCTGTTGGGTCACCCAGGATTTTGAACTATATGCAGCATTTGATCCACTTGCAGACAAGGCAGTGGCGATAAAGACTTGCAACCGAGTTTGCCAATGGGTGAAAGACGTGGAAAATGAAATATTTTTGCTGGGAGCAAGCCCCTTTTCGTGGTGATACACCAATTATTCTGTAATCAGCATGTACTATAGTTTTTTTTTTTTTTTTTTTTTTTTGACAATCAAAATAGTTGTTATTATTGCAAAGATTCAGATCATGTACAATAGGTTTCAACAAAGCTAGTCTTTGTGAAGAAGGATGACCCAATCTATAGTGCCACAATTTAACAACATCATTTGAAATAGCAACAGAAGAAGAAGAATCAAGATTACAGGTATTGACCTGTTTATTACAAAGGAATGAAGGTAATTTGGATAATACTTCTGAAACAGAGGACGGCAAGGTGATGGAATCATTGCACTGCAAGATATACAGTCCTCCATGTCTCTTACCCAACCCAATCATCTTCCAATGCAGTAAGTCCTGAGAAGGCTTGGGCTTGAACATCCATTGAAGGCTGAGTAATGATGGTGGCAACTTGATGAGCATCTGCCAAACATGCCTCTGGTGGTGCTTGAGTGCCAAAATGGCATTGAGAGTTCAATAGACCAATCAACTGCTGATATTGAGCCTTGGTCAGAGCCACGGGTTCACTGATATGATCTTCAGCAGCAACAACATTGTTTGCAAAAGGTTGACCACCTTTGTTTTTGAACTTATATCCAGGAGGATAACCATGTAACTTGTAGCACTTGTCAACAACATGCCCCATGGCTCCACAATGAGTGCATTGTGGCCTGCCACTCTTGAACTTAACAAATGTCTTGGTATTGCCAGGTTTAGACCCAAAAGCTGCTAAGGCTGCTGAAGTATCAACCAAAGCCTTCTTCCCAGCACTTACTTTTCTCTGCTTCTCATCTTGCATTAGAAGAGAGAACACTCTGCTCAAGGTAGGCACAGGCTCCATAAGCAGAATTTGACTTCTGACAGCTGCATATGTCTCATTCAACCCCATCAAGAATGACATGGTACATTCCTCAACTTGATGACCACATGTACATGTCCTATAATTAGAGAATTCATCCCAAAGACCTTTAAACTTGGCATAATACGCATTGATTGTTAAATCCTCTTGAGTCAATGAACTAATTTCTTTTCTCAAATCAAAGATTGTAGGTCCATTTCCTTGCCCAAACCTGTTTTGCAGATCAACCCATACATCTCTGGCAGTCTTGAAATAAACTATACTTGACTGCAACTCCTTGGAAACAGAATTAAACAGCCAAGCTAGGACTGTACTATTGCATTTGTTCCATGCTGTGTAATTTGGATGATCAACAGATTGAGGCTTAGGGATAGAACCATCAATAAAGCCCAATTTAGTTTTAGCATCCAAAGAGATAAGAATCGCCCTACTCCAGATGTTATAGTTTTCTTCAGTGAGGTGTTGAACCACCAAAGAAACTCCTGGATTATCCCCACTGGATAGAAAATAGGGGCTAGACGTGTTTTCCCAAGGTTGGACAGTAGGAACAGAAGCACTAGAAGTACTCTCAGTCATACTTAACCAGAAGAAGAAAAAAAAAAACGAAAATTTCAAGGTCTCAAACAACTAAAACCAAGAAATGAAAAGAAAAATCAAGAATTGATTTTTCTTTGAGAATTCTTCAGGAATCAAGATCAGGAATCAAGAATTTGAATTCTATGTGACAATCAAGATGTAATTCACAATCTAGATGAAATCACAAGAAAACAGTGAATAGAAAAAGAAACAACCCTAGGATCGGGAGAAAAAAAAATTGAATTGAAACCCTAAGATTGAAGATTTCAATTTCAATTATCAATGGAAGAACAAAGCAAGATTTCAACACATTAAAGAAATTGAAACCTCAGAGATGATGAACTTAATGCAAGAATCAACAGAAATACAACAAGTAAATTTCTAGTTGATCTGAAAGAAGCACTAAGAAATTGAAGAAGAACATAATTGAACTAGGAAATTCAGAATACCATACTTGAATGATCTCTGACCTAGTTCATGCTCTGATACCATGTTGAATTCCATACAAGCTTTGAATATACATCAATGGCAGAATGAAACTCAGAGAGAGAGAGAAGAATGAAGTCAAACTTGTATATATTGAATTGAATATAAATTTACAATGCTCTGCTCTATATATAGTGGAAACAGAGCGGGTAAGCTGAGTAGCTGAGTAACAAACTAACCCAAAACCCTTCATGTTGTTGCATCTTTCTTTCTCATTACTGTTTTCTCCAGGACTTACTGCATTGGAAGATGATTGGGTTGGGTAAGAGACATGGAGGACTGTATATCTTGCAGTGCAATGATTCCATCACCTTGCCGTCCTCTGTTTCAGAAGTATTATCCAAATTACCTTCATTCCTTTGTAATAAACAGGTCAATACCTGTAATCTTGATTCTTCTTCTTCTGTTGCTATTTCAAATGATGTTGTTAAATTGTGGCACTATAGATTGGGTCATCCTTCTTCACAAAGACTAGCTTTGTTGAAACCTATTGTACATGATCTGAATCTTTGCAATAATAACAACTATTTTGATTGTCATATCTGCCCTTTAGCTAAACAGCACAAATTACCTTTTTCTAAATCCACAAGTGTTTCCTTAGCTTGTTTTGATTTAATCCATGCTGATATTTGGGGACCATATTCTACTCCTTCCTTAAATGGCTCAAAATACTTCCTTACCTTGGTTGATGACCATAGTAGATGCACTTGGGTTTACTTAATGAAATACAAATCTGATGCTTCTTCCCTACTTCAAACCTTTTTTCATATGATTCTTAATCAATTCAAGGTGTCCATTAAGGTCATTAGGAGTGATAATGGTCCTGAATTTGCTCTTCCTTCATTTTATGCTTCCAAAGGTGTTTTACATCAACTATCATGTGTTGAAACTCCACAGCAAAATGCTGTTGTTGAAAGAAAACACCAGCATTTATTGAATGTTGCTAGAGCCTTGAGATTTCATGCCAACTTACCTTTAAAATTCTGGGGAGATTGTGTTCTCACAGCCACATATCTCATCAACAGGCTTCCTAGTCCTCTTTTAGGCAATCTTACACCATACCAGAAGCTTTTAGGTCATTCCCCTTCATATCAGCACCTTAAATCTTTTGGCTGCCTATGCTATGCCTCTACTTTAACTAGGAATAGATCAAAATTTGATCCTAGAGCCAAGGCATGCATTTTTCTTGGTTATCCTTTTGGGACTAAAGGGTATAAGTTGTATGATTTGTCTTCTAGAACTATGTTTCTGTCAAGAGATGTTATCTTCAAAGAGAATGTTTTTCCTTTTAAACACTGGCATTCTAAATCTATTCCTAGTTCTCCTTCAATTTCTCACAACATTTTTCCATCTCAGTCACATTTTCCAGATTCTGTTGCTTCAGTTTCTGCTGAATTTTCCCTTCCTTTTAGTTCTGTTGATACAGCTGTACCTCCTGATGAATTTCCAGATCTTGTTCACCCTGATCTGGATTCTTCTCATCTTACTCCTGTTATTTCTTCCCAACAAGAACCTCCCATTCAACCTGACCTTTCCATTGTTCAACCTGCCTTACCTCCTGTTAGAAAGTCCACTAGGACTCATAAACCTCCTTCCTATCTTCATGACTACCATTGTAGTTTAGCTTCCACTCTTATTCCTCATCATCACTGCAACTTGGCTTCCACTTCTCTACCTTCCCATGATTCAATCTCCAGTGACAGTCCAGGTATTCTCTATCCACTCTCTTCAACTCTTTCTTATTCTAAGCTATCCACTGCACATAGAGTCTTCTCTGTTGCCTTGTCTATTGTTAAGGAACCCACTTCTTATGCTGAAGCCCTACCTAATCCATTGTGGCAAGCTGCCATGAAGGCTGAGATTGATGCTCTTCAGGCTAACAAGACTTGGGACATGGTCAAACTACCTCCTGGTAAAGTGCCAATTGGGTGCAAGTGGGTCTACAAAATCAAGCTTAAGGCTGATGGCTCCATTGAGAGGTACAAGGCTAGATTGGTAGCTAAAGGCTTTACTCAAACTGAGGGTGTTGATTATTTTGAGACATTTTCTCCTGTGGTGAAGTTTGTGACTGTTAGGACTCTTTTGGCTATGGCTGCTGTGTATGGTTGGCATTTGTCCCAATTAGATGTAAACAATGCATTCTTACATGGGGAATTAGCTGAGGAAGTGTATATGGTCCCTCCTCCTGGTTTTGGCAGCAAGGGGGAGGTGTGCAAACTCACTAAATCTCTTTATGGATTGAAACAGGCCAGCAGACAATGGTTTGCTAAACTCTCATCTGCTCTCCTTGATCATGGTTTCAACCAATCTAAATCAGATTACTCTGTCTTCACTAAGGTTAGCAAGGGTTCAATTCTCATATTGCTAGTCTATGTGGATGACATTTTGATAGCTAGCAATAATGTGGAGGCAGTCCATACCTTTAAGGTTTTCCTAGATGCCAAGTTTAAACTCAAGGATCTTGGTACTTTGAAGTATTTCTTAGGTCTTGAGGTTGCTAGGACTGAGAAAGGTATTAGTTTATGTCAAAGGAAGTTTGTTTTGGAGCTGCTATCTGATGCAGGTCTGCTAGCATGCAAACCAGCTAATGTCCCTATGGATCAATCAACCAAATTTAGGAGTTCAATGGGAGAGGCTGCACCAGATCCATCTTTGTACAGAAGACTTATAGGCAAACTGCTCTATCTGACTCTAACTAGACCTGATATTTGTTACTCAGTGCACAAACTGAGTCAGTTTATGAGTTCACCTCAGCTTCCTCATTTACAAGCAGTTTATAAGATCCTTAAGTATCTTAAGAAGACACCAGGGCAGGGTTTATTCTTATCTGCAAATTCTGAATTGAAAATACTGATCCTATAGCAAAACTCAATATTATGTGTGTGTGTGTGTGTGTGTGTTTTATTAACCAAGTCGGCAAAGGAGCATTCCTTTTACAATTTGGATTCGGTCAAATAAGGTGACCGACTTGGGCTTGGCAATACAAGCCACATGGGCCCACGTCAACAAATCTCCATCTTGGCTTGAATTGATCAAGCTACACAAGCAAACTCCTACATCGCCTCCACCTTAGCCCTTAAGAGCTCACAAGCTACAAACATCAACCAAGTCCAAGTAGCTATTGAACTTGTTTGTTGGAATTGGCTTTGTCAACATATCTAAGGTATTCTCTTCCTCTCTCTATGAATAATCCTTAGCCACTAACTGTGCCTTGAATTTTTCACCTTTATTTTCTGATAATGCTTCTTTCTTGCATTATACCCATTTGCAACCAATAGCATTCTTTCTCTTGGGCAATTTCACTTATACCCAACTCTTAATCTTCTTTAGTGACCCTATCTCTTCTACATCCTTGTAAAACGATGGATCTCTACTGCTAGTTATGAGAGCAAAACTAAACATGTTTTCAAAGCCATATCTCTGTGGTGCTTTGTGAACCCGCTTCTCTCTACCTTTAGTAATTGAATAAGGTTCTTCTTGTTGCTACTGTGGATCAATATCATTATCATCACCCTTATCACTGGGTGAACTATTCTCGTCAAACTCCACCTCAATAGTTAATTTCTCTTGTGGACTTTCATCACATGTCTTTGCTTCATTCTGTTTCAACATAAGGCTTCATCAAATTTGACATCTCTACTGGTCACTGTTTTCTTTGAGATTAAATCCCAAAGCCTGTAGCCTTTAACACCTTTTTCAAAACCAAGAAATATGCATTTTCTTGACTTCAAATCCAATTTAGAACGCTTTCCACTCTGCACATACACATAAGCTGGACAACCAAAGATTTTTAGACTGGAATAAACAACTAGTCTACCTGAGCAAACCTCTTTTGAAATCTTAAAATCAATGGCTGATGATGGAGATCTATTAATAATGAAACTTGCAGTGTTAACTGTCTCTATCCAAAACACGTTAGGCAACCCTGCATTCAATCTCATACATCTGGCTTTTTCTGCTAAGGTTCTATTCATTCTCTCTGCAATCCCATTCCGCTGTAGAGTTCCTTTAACTATGAAGTGATAAGTAATACCTTCTAATTCACAACATCTTATAAATTCTTTATCTCTATACTCTAGTCTATTATCTATTCTAAGGTATTTTATTTTTTTGCCAGTCTGATTTTCAACTTGTGCTTTCCAAAATATGCCAAACACATCAGACTTATACTTCATAAAATAAATCCATACCTTTCTAGAGTAGTCATCAATGAAATTGAAGAAGTACTGAGCATCACTATGAGAAGAAACTGAAACTGGGCCTCAAATATCTATATGAAAGTAGTCAAGAACACCTTTACTTGTATAAGAGCCTATCTTGAAACTGACTCTATGCTGCTTCTCATACACACAATACTCACAGAAGTCTAGCTTACATGTCTTCACCCCATTCAATAAATTTCTCTTGTGCAGCTCTAACATACCACGTTCACCAATATGGCCAAGTCGCATATGCCATAATTTTGTGTCGTCAGTGCTAGACTCTACCGAAGTGGTGACTGCAACTCTTCCTACAACTGTGTTCTCAATCAATCTATAAAGCATGCTTATTTTCTGTCCCCTCATCACCATCAAGTAACATTTGGTAATCTTCATGATTCCACCATTTGACAAGTATGAATACCCCAAATCATCCAATACTTCTAAAGAAATTAAATTTTTTCTAAGATCTGGAACATGTCTGACATTACTAAGAACTCTTATAACTCCATCAAACATCTTGATCTTTACGGTACCAATCCCAATAACCGAGCATGTAGCATCATTACCCATTTAGACCACACCACCATTGTAGGGCTTATACATGTCAAACCAATCTTTCTTTGGAGTCATATGATATGAGCATGCTGAATCTAAAACCCAAGATTCCAATAGAACATTGTTACCCGATGAAACTGAAAGTAAATCTGCACCAACTTAACTATCATCTGATGTTTCTTTAGCAACACTAGTTGATTCTAGGGGCTTCTTTCCATTCTTCTTCTCCTCTAAATGCTCTTTCAACTCTTTACATTTATTCTTGTAATACCCTTTCTTGTGACAATAAAAGAACTCTACATCTTTCTTCACACATGATCTAAGCTGAGATCTATTCCCATTGGATCTTAACTCGCTTCTACCTCGATTGCTCAACTCTGACTTTACAACAAGTTCATCAGCTTAAGAACTGTCACCATCTTGCTTCATCTTTACATGTGACAAGAAAGCACTAGTCACCTCATCGAGAACTATAGTTTCTTTCCCGTACATCAACGTAGTCACTAGATAATCAAAATGTGTAGGAAGTGACGCTAATAAGAATAACACTTTATCTTCATCCTCATAATTCACCCCAAAACTTGACAATTGGGTATTCAACATGTTAAATGTGTTGAGATGTTCCAACAAATTTTAATCCTCCTTCATATGCAAACTATGCAATTGCTTCTTCACGTACAACTTGTTCGTCAAATTCTTTCTTATATAAAGACCTTCTAGTTTTTCCCAAACTTCCTTTACGGTCTTTGCTTTTAGGATGTTTGTGAATGATCTCATCACCTAGGTTGAGACGAATAATGCTAGCTACTTTCTCATCCATCTCTACCCATTCTTCATCCTTCATCTTTTCCAGTTTCTTCTCCTTCCCAAGCAAGGCCTTATGAACTCCTTGTTGAATTAGGAGATCCTTCATCCGCCTTTGCCAAAGGAAAAATTTTCCCTTTCTACAAAACTTCTTTGCGTCATACTTTATGCTTAATATCTTTACTATATTCAAAGGATTGAATCCTAACCTTGCTCTGATACCACTTGTTGTGCAAATAGCATCACAGGACTCAAATCAATAACAATAAATAAGTGGAAATTAAATAACAAGTACACCGAAAATTAAATAACAAGTACACACAAAAAACACAAGAATTTACGTGGTTTGGCAAACTGCCTACCTCCACAGCGGTAACGAATAAATTTCATTATAAAAAATTAGGGAGACACAATATTGCACAAAAACACTCTCAAGAAACCCAAATCTCAATTACACCCTAGTACTCTCTCACAAAAACAATAAGAATAGAAGCGGACTGCCTCTCTAATTCTCTATTTTCTTATACGGCTGCACTGCCAAGTTATTAGAATATTTGATGCTCTTCCAAAGAATCAGACGAGTTGTTTGATTTAAGGATTCTGAATAATGCTTCTTGCTCTTTATCATCAATATTTAGCATGTTAAATTTGTTTTTTAACTTACCAGGTCTTTCTTACAATCTTTGCTAAATTATCCAGGTTTACCACAGTTAAAACATTTACCTTTACTTGATCTCTGTTTAACATGTTTTTTAGAAACATTTTTCTTCTTAGCATAGAAATCATTAGGTTTAACAAAATTATTTCTGTATTTTTTATATTTTTTTATGGCTTTTATCATGTTTTTTTACCTTTTTGCCTAGAATGAGCAATAGGAGGCAAACATATATATATATATATATATATATATATATATATATATTTGTGTGTGTGTGTGTGTGTGTGTGTGTGTTATTAACCAAGTCGGCAAAAGAGCATTCCTTTTACAATTTGGATTTGGTCAAATAAGGTGATCGACTTGGGCCTAGCAATACAAACCACACGGGCTCACGTCAACAGAGTGGTTAAATAATTAAATTTATCATATCCCAATAACTTAATCTTTTAGGACAATCAGTAATTTAACAGTTAGTGTGAAGGATTTGATCGAGCTCAATCCAACTTCTTCCTGGCTCCTTTATCACAGCGTTCTCACTCATCAATTCCCTTAAAGTTCTTACATCTTCCCATCTTCCTGCAGAAGCGTATAAATTGGAAAGAATTACATAATTCCCAGCATTTTCAGGCTCAATTTCTAAAAGTCGACGGCCCACAAATTCACCAATGTCAATGTTTGAGTGAACCCTACATGCACCTAAAAGTGAACCCCATATAGCAGCAGTTGGCTCAAAAGGCATCTTTTTGATAAACTTAAAAGCCTCTTCTACTTGGCCAGCACGCCCAAGCAAATCAACAGCACACCCATAGTGCTCAATCACTGGCTCAACACCGAGCTTCCCATTTTCCATCTCAAAGAAAATTTCCAGTCCCTTTTCTTCCATTCCTCCATGGCTGCAACCTGATAAAACGGCCAAAATAGTGACGCTGTCAGGTTTGACTTTATTTTCTTCTCTCATTAATTCAAAAAGCTCAACCACCTCTCTTCCCATTCCATACTTGCTATACCCCATGAGCATTGCATTCCATGAGATGACAGTTCTCTCAGGCATACTATCAAAGATCCTTCTAGAGTAGTTAAGGCTTCCACATTTTGAATACATATCAATTAGAGAGTTCTGAAGAACCACATATGAGGGTAGTTCAGATCGAAGGACATGATTGTGAACTTGCTTTCCATGATCTAATGCAGAAAGACCAGATAATGCAGTTAAAACACTGGCATATGTGACATAATTTGAACTCATTCCTTCCATCTGCAACCTACGGAATAGCTCCAGTGCTTCTTCATCATGGCCTAGTTGGGCATAGCCTGAGATTATAGCAGTACAAGAAACAACATCTCTTTCTGGCAAGCTTTCAAAAACTCCATGAGCTTCATGAATTCTACCAGCTTTGGCATACATGTCAAGAAGCGAGCTCCCAACATATATATGGGATTCAAAACTTGTTTTAATTATGAAAGAGTGGACTTGCCTTCCCAGGTTAAGCCCATTGGAACCTATACAAGAAGTAAGTACAGTAGCGAAAGTGAACTCATTAGGCTCAGTACCTGCAGAAAGTTCACCTTTGTAATGAGAAAATGGAATAAAGAATCATAAGTTACAATGGCTACATGCCTACATCAACGTTGCAGAAAACAAAGAAGAAAAATCCGCCATGCTATGCAACCACCAGTTTTGGTGCTGCAGGCATCTTAGATTTAGATCAAATACTTTTGATGTTTCAGAACATATAAAACCCCACATGCTCACTTTATATAAAAATAATGTGTGCTTTTGTACTGTTAAAAAAAAAAAAAAAAAAAAAAAAAAATTTCAACTTAGCATAATTCAAACATCTATCGTTTTCTTACATTTGAATTAAATTCAAAAGTCATGGAATTTAAATGAGCATACATTCTATGCGTAGTTGCCCAAGACCCTCTTACAATAAGGAATATTGCAATAAAACTTTCATTAAAAATTTTCTTGAAAATCAATTCAGGAAAGGGATGTTTCCCAATTAATTACATCATCCACCATTCCATGTGAGATTGCATGTAAACGTACACCAAATCACTAGTTATTAAACCGCAATATGGTAAGCCAACTTTTTTTTTTTTTTTTTTGCTGAAATAAAATTCATATGGTAAGCCAACTTTAAATTTAAACTAGGCAATTTTTTACAGAAGTCCACTATAATTTCAAAGTTGAAACAACATGAAAAGCACCTGATTCGACATGAAATTTCAGGAGTACCTGATCTCAACATCTGTACAAAAAGATTCAAGGCTTCGGAGGCATACCCTCTCTGAGAATAGGCTGAAATCATGGCCGTCCATGAAACCACGTTCCTCTCAGGCATTTCATCGAGCATTTGCCGCGCATCACGTAAACACTCACACTTAGAGTACAGAACGATAAGCCTGGTCCTGAGGTAGACAGGAGGGAGATAACAGGTTTTGATCATGTGGGTATGGACCCTTTGGCCTTCTCTGATGGCCCTTTGGTTTATGCACTCATTTAAGAGCGTGTCATAGCCTTCGAACCTCATTTCGGGGCCTTGAAGGGCCATCTCTAGCAAGGCTTCTTTGAGGTGACCGTTGTAACAGAGAGATTTTAAATATGGGGAGTTTGGAGGGAAGGAAGAAAGGGAAATTTGGCGAGTACATGGTTTATTGATGGAAGAAAATGATACTACTACATGTTTGGTATAAGGGAAAAACCAATTGAATTTCTGGAGCATATTATTATTACTACTGCTTTTTGAGAAGATGGTAAGTAGGTTTTTTTTTTTTCTTTTTTCTTTTGGGCCTCACAGCAAGTCACAGGCAAGTCATGAGCTTGGATAGCCCTTTATGGCTTATGCCAAGGCATGGGTTCAGTTTTGAGCTTGCCTTTTGTATATTCGTTTGTTTGTTTATAACAAGCAAAACTTGAGTCTTAATTATATGCTTGCTAAATAAATGAGCCAAGCCCAAGCAAAAAAGAAAATGTTCTTGAACAAACTCGTGAATATTAAGGCTCGATAAAAAAAATAAAAAAATAAAATAAATAAAATAAAGCTAAACCTAGGCTCATTTATGAGCTTGACAAATAAACTCATATTTTACAAAGATTTTAATTAAGAGTTAAGACCACTCATCCAAACTAGATGGGATTGATATTAGCTTGATATAGACTTTATAATATACTTGTATTGGATTTTAAGCTCAAAAGTTCGATATTGAGTTCAAGTTTGATCTTAAAATTGAGCTCAAACTTAGCTTGATTAATGAATCAAGCAATCAAGCCAAGCTCAAACTTTTAAACATTTTGACAAGCTCTAATCCGAACATATTTGTAGGCTTAGTTTAAACTCAAGTAGAATTTGAACAATTTACTTTTGTTGTAAACTCAAGCTCAAACCTTCACTACTCAACAAAGCTTGACTTGTTTACATCCGTCGACTCAATGTAGAAAACAATTTTTTATCAATTCAATGCATAAGTGTCAAGTAATGTGGTTGAGTTGTAGTATATACTATATAGGAAAATATTATTTCATACTTGCATACATCCACTATTGCACATTAATATCTACAATTAACACATGAAAATGGATGTGAAAAAATATATGTAAAATTATGAAAGCTCATACATACTATATACAAGTCAAAAATCCCTGTAATGCACCGGAAAATTTAACATAATATGATTATTTTTTTCTCTCTTTTATTCTTTTGTCAAAATATGAAATTCAATTATTATGATAGTTATTTATTTTCCCTAGAATAGATAGGCATTATTATGATTGTGTTTGTAGATGGAATTATATATTCTAGCATTAGGCATTTATTATAATATTCAAATGACAGGAAGACATATTCGGTTTTATATATATCATAAATTTAAAATTCAAATAAAAGCAAGTTCTACCATAGTACCTGTAGTGCATTATTTGAAAATCCTTTTATTTAGCATTCCACCTCATCCTTTAATTGGTGTCATGTGTCACTCTTCTTTTAAAGAGAAATATTAAATACTATTCATTTAACTTTTAATTAGTGAATTATTTAAATTTTAGTATTTATTTATATTCAACAATAATATTATATATTTATGGGTCATTCTATGGTACCCTTACTTTTTTTTGGTGGGTATGGTACTTACCTAAATCTGAATTGTAGATTTCGCTTGTTAGAGCATTCACACCAGCCCTTGCATAATTGTGTATAAATGTGTATTTTACACATTTTGGCTACTTTTACACATTTTGAACCAAAAAACACCCCACATCAGTCCGTTTAAAAATGTGTAAAATCGTCTAAATTTTTAAACGAGCTACAGTACCCGTGTAAATTTACACGGGCACTGTAGCCCGTGTATTTAGTTTTTTAAAGTTTTTTCTCTCTCCTTTCCACTGTCTCTCACCTCCCTCTCTGCGCTCTCTCTTTCTCTCACAAAAAACCCACCCAATCCTTTCATCCTTAGTTCTCTCTCCCTCTCTCACATCTCTCTCTCATTCAAAGCATGCCACCGGAGTTCACAGCGTGGCGAGATCGGCGCTGTGGGTCACAGCGTGGCGAGATCGGCGCGTGGCGTGTGGCGTGGTCTTGATGGTGGCAGTGTGGGTTTGGGTCGACGATCGATGGCGGCGACGTGGGGAGGTCTCGACGGTGGTTTAATCTAAGTTTATGGTGTGGGTTGGTCTTGGTTTGTGTGGGTTTGCTTGGTCTGTGTTGATTTGGGTTGTGGGTTGATCTAGTTATGTGTGGAGGCGTGGAGGCATGGAGACGATGGCGTTTTGATCGGCGTTGATTTTTCATGTGGGTTGATCGGTGTTGGTTGATCTGATGTTGAATCTGATTTTTCGTGTGGGTTGATCAGATTTTTCTTTGGTTTCTGATGATTTTTCATGTGGGTTGATATCTGTTTTTTGTTTGGTTTCTGATAATGGTGGTGACGGTGGCTGGGTGGTGATGGTGGTGGTGATGGTGGCTATGAGTTTGTGAGAAAGAGGGATGATCGGATTTTTCTTTGGTTTCTGATGATTTTTCATGTGGGTTGATATCTGTTTTTTGTTTGGTTTCTGATGATGGTGGTGACGGTGGCTGGGTGGTGATGGTGGCTGTGAGTTTGTGAGAAAGAGGGACAGTGAGGGAGTGAATAATAAAAATTAGTAAAATAATGAATATTTTAATAAATAAATGTGTTGAATAGATAAACTGATGTGGGTGGTTTATAAAAGTGGATGTGTAAAATAGAAAAAGTAGGTTTTTTCGTGTAAAATAAACAGAAAATTTAAAAGAACTGATGTGAATGCTCTTATAATCCTGACCATGTATTTAATTTTAATAGGAGACTAATTACCGGTCAGGCAAAAAAAATTTCTCAGCCTTGGCAGTTAGTTTCCCCTAACTCCCTATGTTGTAGCAGTCCGTTTCCTTCCAAACTTTGTGAAGATGTCTGTCTTTCTCACTAGTTCTTAGTCCGTTTCCTTCCTAACATTGTGAAGATGACTGGTTTTCTCAATAGTTCTTAGTCTGTTCTTTACATTTGGGCTATCAAAAAAAAAAAAAAAATTTTGTCCATTCAGGTTTGCTTTCATATTTACTGTCTTTTACGTTGGAACTACAATGGAGGATCTTGCTTCACGTTGGAAAAATCTCTCTGTCTGATAAGGAGGGCAAGAAATTGGCCTTGGCAAAGAACAAAAACCGGGTGGAGTTTGTCCTAGCAGCCAAGTTTTTTACAAAGAGAAATGTAAATATTGATGCAATGGCTAAAACCTTTCGACCTTTATGGCGCACAAGGAGGGATTTCTGTATTCGTGATGTGGGTGACAATCATCTTCTTTTTACTTTTGAACTTGAATCTGACTTAGAAAAGGTCTTAATGGGAGAGCCATGGTCTTTCGATCGACATTTGGTTGTTCTGCAAAAATATGATGGGATTTCACCTATGGAACAAGTGGATTTCTCGAAGTCATCTTTTTGGATTCAAATCCATAATCTTCCTCTCACTTGCTTGACTCTGGACGTTGCCATTGAAATTGGAGAATCTTTGGGGGATGTTAATAAATCAGTCAATGTTTCAGATATGGTTGGTGGCAGGATAATTTCTTTGGGACCCAATGATGACAGATTTATTTCCTTTAAGTATGAGCGACTCCCCAATATTTGTTATTGGTGTGGACTGGTTTCAATTGATGACAAAGAATGCTCCCTCTGGTTAAGTAGCAAAGGGTCTTTGAAAGTTGATGATCAACAATTCGGTCCCTGGATCCGGGCTGCACAAATCAATCCATCTAGAAAATCGGTTGTGGATGTCAAAGGTTTTGATAAAACAGAGGTTCAACGTCACTCTAGGGTCTCAAGCAACACAGCGGCGAGTTCCTCATCAGTACAAGAATGTAGCATGACTTTAATGCCGATCTCTGGACATGCTATTGGCACTACTGCTATTGCTGATTCAGGGACGGTTACGGATTTGGTACCGGTGGGAGTTGCAGACCAGTGTGAACCGTTGGGAAGTGATGAGGAACGGCTTCAACAATTTCCTGCTACAATGAAGGAAGAAGATGTCACGTTGGTAGCTAATAAAGTGCCAGTTGTTGCCAAGGTGTTTAATGAGGCGTGCGTGTCGTCCAACTCATTTAATGATACTGACTCTGTCACAGGGAGCAAAGTGAATTTATCTGTGTTCCGGAATTTGGATTTGAGTCAAACTGTGCCTTCTAATGTTGTTATTGATCTGCCACACGTTGTCCTTAAGCTTCATCATTCGAATTTGTATTCTTCTGAAACTCAAACTACTCAACTCTCTCCTGATTCTCCTTCTCGGATTGGGGCTGTGATTGACCAAGGAACACAAAATTTAATTACTGGAGATAAGGCTATTAAAGTTGCGGATGAACATAAAGATACAGAATGTAGGAGAATTCATGCTACTGGAATCAACTTGGGACGTGGTAATAGGGGTAGAGTGAAAACAGGAAGGGGAAGGTGGACCAGATTACACAGCCGTGTTGGGGTGGATAACTTGCAGAATAACAAGTTTAGCGGTTCAGGTACAAAAAGAAATTTTTCTGGTACATTTGAGACAATGGTTGTGGATACTGAACATGAGAAGAAACCTAAATTTCAGAATGGCTCAGATGAGCATAGTGATTTCTTAACTTCATAATTGGGATCGGCGGAGGCTGTTGAACAGCCCCGCCGGGAACAATGAGTCTTTTAAGCTGGAATTACCGGGGGCTTGGGAACCAACGAACAGTTAATGCCTTAAAAAAGATTATTAAGGCGCAAGTTCCCAATTTAGTTTTCCTTATGGAAACTAAATCTAATAGAGGCTGGATGGAATATGTTCATGATCAATGTGAGTTTAAAAATGGATTGATTGTACCTAGTGATGGGGCTAGTGGTGGCTTAGCTTTATTTTGGAGGAAGGAAGTAACTGTACACATTCAAAATTACACATCTTCCCACATTGATGTGTTTGTGGATGGGGGTGTTGATGGGTGGTGGAATCTAACCTGTTTTTATGGTAACCCGGAAACGTCTAGAAGATGTGAATCTTGGTCCCTACTTAAATCTCTTAGTACTTATTCACAGTTACCTTGGCTTGTTATTGGTGATTTCAATGAATTGGTGGGTTTATCTGAGAAGGAAGGAGGGGCTTCTAGACCTGCAAGTCAAATGGCACGGATTAAGGAAGTTATTGATGTGTGTGGACTAAAGGATCTTGGTTTCATTGGTCCTCGATTTACTTGGTTATATCAGAAATTTGATGGGTCACAAATTAGAGAGAGGTTGGATCGGGCTTTGGCTACAAGTGATTGGTTAAGTAAGTTTCCTACAGCAAAACTTTACCATCTATCCTCTTCGGCTTCTGATCATTGTCCGCTAGCTTTGCATTTTGTTAGAAGGAAAAAGAAGCGCAGGTATCATAAACCATTTAGATTCGAATCTATGTGGTTAAAAAATGAAAAATGTGAAGAGGTTGTTCAAAGAGCTTGGGAGCAAGGATTATTGAGGAATTCGGCCTTCCCTTTAAACTCATGTTTAGAAGCATGTCGTGTATGTTTGGATGATTGGAATAAGAATGACTTTGGACATGTGGGTCAGCAGATTGCACGTTTGCAGAAAAGTCTTGAATGGTTGGAGTTACAGCCTACGTCTCCCTCAATCATTACTGAAATTCAGAAAACAAGAGTTGAACTAAATTGCTGGTTGGACAAAGACAATGCCATGTGGTTGCAAAGATCTAGAATTAACTGGTTTCAGGATGGGGATAGGAACACCAGGTACTTTCACTCTAAAGCTTCTGCTCGATTTCAAAATAATATACTAGAAGGTATGGAGGATTCGGGTGGTACTTGGCAGGATGATATGGGCATTGTAGAGGGCATAATTGTGGACTACTATTCTGCACTATTTTCTTCTTCGAATCCTACGGATTTCATGGAACTAATTGATGCCGTAGAGCCTAAAGTCACCAATGCCATGAACCAAATGCTTATTCGAGACTTCTAGGATGGTGAAGTGAAGAAAGCCTTGAAGCAGATGTATCCACTGAAAGCGCCTGGTCCAGATGGTATGCCTCCTCTCTTCTATCAACAATTTTTGGCCTTTAATTGGTAATGTTGTCACTAAAACAATACTTGATTTTCTTAATTTTGGAATTATACCTTCGAAGTTTAATGAAACTCATATTGTTTTAGTTCCTAAAATTAAAGAGCCAAAAAGAGTTATTGATTATTGCCCTATTAGCTTATGTAATGTTGTTTATAAGCTAACTTCAAAGGCGATTGCAAATAGACTAAAGAAGATCTTGCCAACTATCATCAGTGACACTCAAAGTGCCTTTGTGCATGGAAGATTAATTACTGACAATGTTTTGGTGGCTTTTGAAACTATGCATCATATCAATATGAAAAAGGGAGGCAAAAAGGGGGAGATGGCACTTAAATTGGATATGAGTAAAGCCTATGATAGGGTGGAGTGGGGTTGCCTTGATAAAATTATGGAAAAATTGGGGTTTGATAGTAGGTGGAGAAGGTTATTGTTGACATGCATCTCTACGATTTCTTACTCTATTCGGATTAATGGGAGACCACATGGGCATATAGTACCGTCAAGGGGAATAAGGCAGGGAGACCCACTATCCCCTTATCTTTTTTTGTTATGTGCTGAAGGCCTATCTGCTTTGATTAAGAAAGGGGTTGATGATAGTCGACTTGAAGGTATTGCTGTTTCTAGGGGTGGGCCCAAATTATCTCATTTATTTTTCATAGATGACAGCCTTATTTTTTGTAGGGCTTCCTTGGAAGAATGTGACTCCCTACAGAGTATCCTTCAGGTTTATGAGCGTGCTTCTGGTCAACAATTAAATAGAGCAAAGACCTCCCTTTTCTTTAGCTCTAATACTGATCATTCAGATCAAAAGGAAATTAAAAGTAGATTTGGTGCTCAAGTCATTAGACAACATGAGAAATATCTTGGTCTTCCCTCACTGGTTGGAAGAAAGAAGTGGAACACTTTTAATGAAATAAAGGAAAAACTTGCTAAGAAGCTAGCTGGATGGAAGGAAAAATTGTTTTCTAAAACAAGTAAGGAAATCTTGATCAAGGCAGTAGCACAAGCAATTCCAACTTATACAATGAGTTGTTTCAAACTTCCTGATGCTCTCTGTGAAGAATTGACGAGTATGATTCGTAATTTCTGGTGGGGTCAAAAACAAGATGAAAGAAAACTAAATTGGATGAGTTGGGATAATCTTTGCAAGCCTAAAGTAGATGGGGGTATGGGTTTTAAACAGTTGAAACCTTTCAATTTGGCTTTACTTGCTAAACAAGGTTGGAGATTGCAAATGGGACAAAATTCTCTTGTTTATCATGTCTTCAAAGCAAAATATTTTCCTACATGTGATTTTGTTGATGCGTCACTTGGTAATAATCCATCGTATGTATGGCGTAGTATTATGGCTTCCCAAAAGCTTGTGCAACATGGACTGAGATGGCAGATTGGTAATGGCTTCAATGTACAGGTGTGGAAGGACAAATGGCTACCAAGCTCCTCAACTTTTAGAGTTCTTTCCCCAAGGCTGAATTCCTCAATGGATCTTCGTGTTTCTGAACTTATTGATTCTGAAAATAAGTGCTAGAATCTCCATTTATTGCAGCAGCTCTTCTTGCCGTTTGAGGTGGAGGAAATAAGAAGTATTCCACTTAGTTCTTCTCTGCCCCCTGATAAGTTAATTTGGACAGGTACCTCTAATGGGATGTTTACTGTACGGAGTGCCTATAAACTTTGCTTTGGAGAGTTCAGGTAATTGTGGTGATGCTTCTTCTTCGGATGGCAGTCACTTGCGTTGTTTTTGGAAGAAACTATGGCGGCTACCAATTCCTCATAAAGTTGACATTTTTTATGGAGGGCTTGTAGGGATATTCTTCCAACAAAATGGAATTTCAAGTGACGCAAGGTGTTAACTGAAGATCTTTGTGATGCTTGTTTGCTAGAGCCAGAAACTTCAGGCCATTTATTTTGGTCATGTCCGAGAGCTAAAACAATTTGGAGCTGTGCAGGGTTTTTTGAGTCAAGTTTCTGCACTTCATTTTGACAGCTTTATGGAGTTAGCGTGGAGGATGATTATGGTGGATCGGTGTGATGAAAATGCTACTGCGTTGATGGGAACTATTGCTTGGAGGTTATGGGGCAACCGGAATGAAATACGCAATGGTGGAAAACGGCTTACTGAAATGGAGTTGTGCCGTGATGCTTCAATGTGGCTGCTGGAATTTCAGGAAGCTACTGTTTCTGCATTACCGTGGATGTCTGACCCAATTCTCCAACAGTCTTAGCTGCTTCCCTCTGATCCGTTGTACAAAGTGAATGTGGATGGGGCTGTGTTCAACGCAAGGAACGAATCTGGGGTTGGCGCAATAGTTCGTGACGCTAATGGTTTAGTGGTGGCTGCTTTGACTAAAAAAATCCATGCTCCTTTGGGTCCTTTGGAGGTGGAAGCCAAAGCATTTGAATTGGGTTTGGAGTTTGCCAAAGATGTTGGATTACAGGAATTTATCTTGGATGGTGACTCTCTCAATGTGGTTCGTGCCCTTCAAGGTTTATCGTTGCCGCTTGTTTCAGTGATGCATATTATTTATGGGATTCAAAGTTCTACCCATGATGTTAGGAAAGTGTTATTTTCTCATGTATGTAGAAATGGAAATAAACCTGCCCATATATTAGCAAAACATGCTATTTGTATTGAGGACTTTATGGTGTGGATGGAAGAGAATCCTTGTTTCTTGGAACAAGCTCTCCAGCATGATGTAATGTTTTCTTCTGTTTAATGAAAGTTTCAAGTTTGTTATCAAAAAAAAAAAAAAAAAAATTACCGGTCAAGCAGGTAACGCAGATTTAAAAAAAAAAAAAAAAAAAAAAAAAAAAAGACAGTCTTCTCTTCTTTCTCGTGTTCCCTTCTCGGAAGTTTGATAATCTCTCTCTTGCGTTCCATCTTCGTTTTTCTGTGTTCGATGAATTTCCTTTTGGCATCCTGTCGCATTAGTCACTGGTGAAAGGTTTTTGAGAAAGATCAAAACTGCTTTGCCTATGGTTGAAGCCTTGAAGGTAAAGATCAAAACGACAAACCCTAATTTCATTTCAAATTGTGAAATCTTTTAATTGGGATATCACATTATTTCTCTCTCTCTCTCTCTCTCTCTATTTGATATTGTCTTCGTTTTTCACGAGATGGGTATTGTGTACTGGGAGAAGTAGTCATGAGATGGGCAGCAACTAGCTTCAAAATGCCTTCATCATGCTCCCTGAATTTGCAGATTATGTAGAATGGATCCACTCTTTTCCTCTGCTATTGATATATTAATTATGTTTTTCCTATTTTAATCAATTTCACAATACATATTCTCAATGGCTCGAGGTACAATGTTGAAGCACCCCTCAAAAAGTCAAACAAGACAGTCACTTCTCAAAAGGAAAAGGGAAAAAGTAAAAGAACGCAACCACTACTGAATTTTGGTATGCCTTTATTCAAGCTGACTAATGCACTATTTAAACATTTGCTATTACCACTCATGCATGATCAAAATCATTTTTAGCCAAATAACACTTACAGAACATAGGCAAACATAAACTAGAGTTTTACATTATGTGATGCAAATATCATGATTTTCTTCTAATATTAGAAAAGGTTGTTTACTCAATAGACCTAGAAAAATTCTAGGGTGAGGTACAAACACTTGTTGATGTAGGTTCTATGTAGCACTGATTTGCTTTACTAGTGAGAAAGTTTGCCTCTACATTCAAAATGAACACTAACGCTCCGTTTGTTTCGATGGAAAATCTTATGTAAAGATAGTTTTCCATGTTTTTCAGTGTTTGGTAGCATAAAAAAAGATAAGTCAAAGGAAAATTATATCTGGTCAACATAAAAAGTATGTCTTATTTTTAAAGTGTTTCCTCAACTTTCAACCAAAAACTAATCATTGTTCGTGGCAGGTGGGCCCATAGTGGGGTAAATCGCTAGCCCAAGGAATTTTTTCAAAGTGCTAGTGCCCGAATTTGAACTGAAGAGCACATAGTCAAACCCAAGATAACCATTTTAAGACCGAGTGCCTAACCACTTGGCCAACCCCATTGAGTTATAGGTGATATAGCTTCATCAACTAATGTTTGTGTATTTCATTTTTAAGTCATCTATATGCAGGTAGTGGAGCAGTGCAGCCACAGAGGCTAGAGCTCCAAATAAGCTTGTTTGCAATAGAATAGATGGCATATTCCAGGTGGAAGAGATGGCGATGTAAGCAAGGTTGGTGTTCACAAGAGAACCAAGCTTCAGGCGACTAATAGGGGAAGGTGATTCCAATATCGTTATTAAATCTATCGTGAAGGGGGAGGATAGGGGCTCATTCTATGGTCATTTGGTAGGGATTGTGTAGGGAACACAACTTTTGCCTAATGTTTGGTTAGGCTGGAGAACTTAATTTGGAATCTTTCCACCTTTGTTTAATTCCATGTATTGCTTCCTGTTGTAGTCACCTTGTCACACTCATGGCTTATATTCAGCAACAATTATGGCTAGTCTTATAAAGTTGACAATGGTCATATTTTCAAAGTTCCAATAAATATAGTTGTGTATTTTACTAACTCTATGTTTTTCTTGTGTTATTGATATGGTGTTCAACTTTCTGCTAATGAATTGTGAATTTATGGATTTTGTACTTGTAGATGGAATAAAAAAATATTGTTTGTTTAGGGAGAGTTATATTATTTTGACAAGTCCAAGAAAGTTGTTGAAGCTTTAAGAGTATATTTCTAAATTGATTGCCTCATCTAAAACTACAATCCAAATATTGACCTCTTGCAAGTGTTAATTTTCAAATGTATTGTTATTTGATTTATATTTATGAATGTTATCCCCTATAAATGTGTCTCAATCTGAAGTCTTTTGTATTAGGTTTTGTTTTTTCCTTCTTCATTGGGATGAAAATGATGTATAGAAATCAATTTATGTAATGGTCAAATTGTGTAATTGTCAAATTATTAGATAAATTGATGTGATTTTTAAGAAATAAATTTAATGAGCCAAGAAATAATCATCTATATCCTCTTGATTTAACCACCTATTCTAACCCATTTTACCTTTAATTTCATTATAAAAAAATAAATGATCTAAAGCATTTCTCTAATTCTAAGATGATGATGATGATATTTTGGAACTTATATGAAATCACTATCATGTTTATTAAAATTGATGAACAACAAAAATTTAAGCCACCCATTCCAAATAGTTACTTGGAAAGGTAGAGAGAGTGACAGATAGCAAAACTCTTTACACAGTCTAGTCATATATAATATTAGTACTGCGGGTCATTCTATCGTACCTCCCCTTTTTTAGGGGTATGGTACCCAACTAAATCTAAACCATTTATTTAATGGTGTTTTGATCTTTACCATTCATTTAATTTGAGTGGAAATTGGTTATCAGTAAAGTGTAAGGGGGGTGGGCTGTGCTAGTGGTATTGGGCTGCCTCCTACTGCACTAAGCCCAAGTTTTCTGGATAAGAGAGTCGGGACCGGTCCAGCTTCAACTTAAGGTGGTCCGGCTTGTGCGCAAACTAGGCCAAGTCTGCCAAGAACGTGTTCACGGCAAGCGGAACTGTTTCAGACAAATTGTGACAGGCAGACATAATAATAATAGAATAAACATAAAATATCTAGCCACTTAAATAGGGAATTGACCAAATAGCCCTTAACATCAATTATAATAACAATACTATTTGTTTTCTTTTTTACGGAAGAGAAAGAAAGAATAACAGAGAACATCGAATGTTTATAATCATAGGTTGATCGGAATACTAGAGGAAATCAACCGGAAATTCAATCCACGAGAGCAGAGCCACAAAGGGGAGAACGTCCCTCCTCAAAGCCGTCAATCTCTCAAGAAAGAGTCCTGTCGTAGAGGTTAACAGCCCTGAGGGAAATGGGCCTGAGTGGTTTAATGCGTAGGTGTTTTCGAGTTTTTTCTTACAGAGGGCCGGATTTCATGAGGGAGAAAAGGGATTAATCTACCGGTGCATGCCCACCTTTCTAATTCTCACTGTTTCTTTTTCTTTCTTCTCACTTTGTTTTCTTTGCTATTTCTTTTAAGTTTTCTATTTCCTTCTCTAAGTTCCGTTGTTTTTTTTTTTTTTTTTTTTTTGTTCACGGCAAGATCCTTCTTTTATAGTGCCTGCCATGACCCGATTTTACTATTTTAACCCTTAATTCCCTTTGTCTGGTTTGAGTGTACTGGCCAACCATCACTATTCCGTCTGTGTGTCGCCCTCCTATCGTCAGACAAGGAAGAGTATTTTGTTTGCTAGTTTGCCGTGGCATCCTTTCCTGCCACAGTCTGGGTTATTTCTCTCTTCCTATCCCTTATGGCATGCACCTAATGGTTCCAACTCAATTTGCCTCTTTTGGGTAGTAAGCCATCCCAGCAAGACACCTCCCCGAAAGAGCCTAAACTGGAACCATAAAAATAGATTTTTTCCCGCTCCTCACCACCAAACCATGCCCTCTGATTCTCTGACCCCCCAACCTCACCATGCTCTGTATTGGTTGGGTACAGGCTGGTGGTGCCTGGGCCTTGCACATGCCTTTATTCCATATGTGTCCAAAACTTGCCTACTGCCCATTTGTCTGCTGTGGTTTGGAGGCTCGTCATCCATGTTTTTTGACCTCTTATGTGGGTTGTTCTTTGTTTTCCCACTCCATTCAAGAGCTGGGCTTTGTCTGATGATGGGCCTTACATTTCTTTGGCCCATTCCTTGGTTTCCTTTATTTCTTGCAATGTCGTTCTGTTATTCCTGCTGTAATAACTTAATCTTGCTGGGCCTCTTTTGGACCAGCCGTTTATTCGTTCTCTCAGTGGCTTGGCATGGCCACTGTTTGGCTTTTACTTATGGGCTCCTATGTCCCTTTAGGCTTTTCTTTGGGCATCCTTGGCCCATTTACTTTCTTTGGGCTTCCTCGGCCCTTTTGCTAATTTCACACTCTCATGGGCTTTTTACTAACTTCATTGGACTTCCCTGGCCTAATAACCTTATTCTCATCCTTGGGGTTTATGGGCCAGCCATAAACCCCTTACTTTCTTAGTTTGCATTACCTTGGGCCTACGGCAGCCCTTTCTCACTTTTCTACCTCATACACTGCCAATGGGATGCTATTTCTTTCTTTATGGGATGCTATTTCTTTCTTTCTAGGCTTCTTTGAGCTCACTTGCCTCTTCAAGACCCATTTATTTATTTCTTGGGCCTGTGATCCATTATTCCTGCCACTTGGGCCTAATGGTTTTGCTGCCTACTTTGTCAATTCTTTGTTGCCCTTGTTATTGGGCTTTCTTTCTCATAAATGGCCCTCAACATAAAGCAAGATATATATATATATATATATGTGTGTGTGTGTGTGTGTGTGTGTGAGCGACCATGACCCTGGCCCGCCAATTTTTTCTCAAACTGTGCCTTAACTCGCACAAACAAGTGGGATTGTGAAGCTCAAAATGTCGAATTCACTGTAAAATGTGCTCCTCCCTAGATCGAGGGTTTTACATGGAGTCGCCACTTATTTAATTTAAATGGAAAAATAAGAAAACCTTCTCTATAAAAAATGCTTCTGTTGTATTATTATATATGACAATTTACATCAATTTTGTAACCAAAATTTACAATACTTTTTTAGTCCTAGATACAATCTAAGAAAGTAAATTACATTGCTTTGTTTCCTAGTTACATTCTAAAAAAAGTAAAATTACATATACAAGAGCCTAGTCTAGAACCTTTGATCTTGGTTCGGAGGCTAATTTACGAGATGGGAAGGGATTAAGCACCCATCTCGCCTAATAAAACCGATCTCCTAGGTTAGGGTGGCCAATATCATGTCATGTCAAACAAATACAAACAATATATCATATAAACATGTTAATTTGCAAGAATTGTAAACAAATATGTGTTGGGGAATTTAACATAAAGAGAAACAAAAAGTGAAATTTGTTAGATAACAATGTAAATGTAAAGAAAGCATGAAAGTAATGGCATGTTCATCCAAGAAATTAATGTAAACAAAGAATTTCTAGCCTAGACATGTTCATCTAAGCATGTGAAAGAAAACAAAATCGTCATGTTATTTGTCATCAACATAATTGCAAAAGAAAATTTATTTTTAGGTCTACCAATCATCCAAGCAATCATGAGACGAACAAAGAAAATCACCTAGACATGTTCATCCAAGTATTTAAGCGAAAAGTTGTGCATTAGCCTAGAAGTGTTCATCTAAGCATTTGAGAGAAAATTGTGCATTAACCTAGAAGTGTTCATCTAAGCATGTAAAAGGAATGTTAATTAGACCTATTCATCTAAGCATTCAAAAAAGGGAGAAACAACTACCTAGACATGTTCATCTAAGCATGTTATGAAAAGCAAATAATAACTTAGAAGTGTTCATCCAAGCATGTGAAGGAAAACAGAGAATTGTCATGCTATTTGTCATCCACACAATTGCAAAGAGAAAAACAAAACATTTAAGCATATTTGATAATCCAAGCAATTATGAAAAAAAAAAAAGTAAAGAAAAATCCCTTAGCCATGTTCATCTAGAGAAAATCAAAATACTTAGACATGTTTGTTTAAGCATTTTAAAAAAGTAAAACAACTACCTAGACATGTTCATCTAAGCATTCAAGAGAAAGTTGTGCATTAGCCTAGAAGTGTTCATCCAAGCATGTAAAAGGAATATCAATGAAATACATAGGCATGTTCATCCAAGCATATTATGAAAGAAACAAATAATGACTTGTAAGCATTTATTCAAGCATGTGTAGAAAGTTAAGAACATAATTAACAACTTACCAGCATAGAGCATAAATTAAAAGGAGGAAGTGATCACTTAAAGGGCTAGGGAGAAAGTAAGGAAGTACTAAACTGCAACCAAAGTAAGAACAATGGTTGCACAATAGCTTTTCTTTTTTGCTTTCTCCATAGCTCTCTAAAGGGAATTCGGGTCCAGAAAATGGAAGAGGTCTTCTCTATTTATAGGGGAAGGGATGGCTTAGCTTTATTGCTAAGTTATTAGCTTTTGTTTTGAAGCAAAGGGAGGAGATAAACCTGGAATGGATTTGGGGTTGATCCTCATTTGAATTTTAAAAGGAAGTTGAAGATAATGCTGAACTTGTGTTATCTTCTGCACCTGTTTCGTATTTTGGCTCTAACATTCTGCTCAAAACTCCAATTGATTCAAGATTGAAGTTTTCTAAAAGGAAATTCAATTATCTACAACTTTTCCAGAAATAGATAAAACCAAATTTCAACGTTTTCCAAGCCAAAAATGCAATTCAAATTGCTGCTAAAAATAGTAACGTTTTTTGAGCAATTTTTTGTTTTTTGAAATTTTTCTTAGGATGTATCTGTTTCTCTATCCAACATATTTTTCAAAAAGCTTTCTTCTGAAGCTAAGGGAAGGGATAAGCCTATTAGATAAGCTTGAACAGATTTGATGTTGATCCCCATTTGAAATTTTGAAAGAAAATTGAAGATGATGCTGAATTTGTGTTATCTTCTGCACCTGTTTCATATTTTGGCCATAACTTTTTTCTCAAAATTCCAATTGATTTGAGATCAGTGTTTATTTTAATTCAATTCAATTCTCTACAATTTTTCCAAAAATAGAGAAAACTAAATTTGAACATTTTCCAGGCCAAAAATGCAATTCAAGTTGCTGCTGAAGATAATAACGTTTTTTGAGCTTTTTTTTTTTTTTTTTTTTTTTTTTAAATTTTCATGGATCATATCTTTTTCTCTCCAATTTTTTTTTTCAAAAGAACAGATAAGATGCCATAAAGGAAAACATTTTTTATTATTTCTTAAAAAAAAAAAAAGTAAAATGAAAATCGTTCGGTCATTTTTTAGGTTCTAAGTGTATTCGGATAATTTTAGAGGATTTTAAAAGTATTTTGGTCATTTTCAAGTTTTAGGGTTATTTTGGTCATTTTAGGTTTTAAGGGTATTTCGGTCATTTTTCAAGTTCTAAGGTTATTTCAACAATTTTTAAGTTTAGGGGCATAAAGTCATTTTTTAAGTACTAAGGGTATATTGGTCATTTTCTAAATTTCAAGGTCATTTGGTCTTTTTTTAGGCTCAGAGTATTTTGATGATTTTTTTAGGTTCCAAGGGTATTCTGGTAATTTTAGAGGGTTTTAAGGATATTTTGGTCATTTTTAAGTTTTAGGGGCATTTTGATAATTTTAAAGGGAATTGGGGGAACTTTGATAATTTTTTTAGGCTTTTGAGGGAATTTATGTCATTTTGAAGGTTTTCATGGTCATTTCGGTTATTTTTTAGGTACTAAGGGTATTTCGGCCTTTTTTAAGTTTGTAAGGGTATTTTTAGATATTCTCTAGGTATTGGGGGCATTACAGTCATTTTCTTATAAGGGTATTTTGGTCTTTTTTTTGGTTTCGTGGTTATTTCAATCATTTTTTTGGTTTTATGTTCATTTTGGTCATTTTCATGCAGTCATTTTCTTTATTTATTCTAATGGTACCTATATTTAATATATTTTTAATTTAAAAAAATATATTATATAATTTTGATATTTATTTTTTTGCCTATTTATTTTCTTGCCCCTCTTCCTAAATAAAACCTGTGAGAAACCTCGACAAAAAAGTGTCCCTCAAAAAAGTGATTCGAGTACCTTTTAGGGCACCTCTCCTTTTGGGTAAGTGGTACATAGTAGCCACTTATTTTTCTTTATACAAAAAAAAAAGAAACAAAAAAGAAAAAATACTAATTACAAAATACATGACTGAATAGTTCCATTCATTGATTGAATAAAATTACATATCTGAAATAAAATTAAAAAGTTACATAGCTTTGGGTCCCAGTTACAATCTACCAAATATTTACATGGCTTGTTATCCTA
This sequence comes from Quercus robur, assembly GCF_932294415.1. Classification (NCBI taxonomy): domain Eukaryota; kingdom Viridiplantae; phylum Streptophyta; class Magnoliopsida; order Fagales; family Fagaceae; genus Quercus; species Quercus robur. Next base: position 27,008,062 of record NC_065540.1, on the reverse strand, counting down.
GTTACATTTTACCCAAAACAAATGAAGACAAGGCTAGATCTACTTAGCCAAAGACCTAAATCCGGTGGCTAGGTTATGGAATGAGAAGGTGTTAGGCACCCATTTTGCCTAGACAAATTCCGGTCTTCCAGACTCTTGTGACCAGTGTACCATTTGTGAGAGTGCCTTTTTCTTCAGCACACTGGCCCAAGGATCCTGGGCCAAATAGTTGTAGTTTAGTGGACTGAGCTTGGTTCACCGTAGCTAAAGGGGCTGTTTAAGAACCAAGTAGCGCACAAGTTATGTTTCCTACAATACACATAAACTAGCAAAACAAGAATATTTGTATTGAACAATAATGAAAACAGCAAAGGAGTGCGAAGTAATCAAGAAATACACAAAACAATTGTTAGGGATCCTTGGATTAATAAGAAGTACTTCATTAGTTTTTCTTAGTTATGGTTACAATGTGCTCGCTAAGATGTGATACAAGGTTCAAATAAGCTCAAAAATTACAGACTTTAATGGCTATCCAAGCCTCTAAGACTTGTAAAATTTGAACCCTTTTGAATCCAAGTATGTGCTATAGTGGCTGTTTCTGGGATACCGGGAGATATTTCACTGTTTTCCCTTGAATTTGACAGAGTTCTCTAAATGGTTTCTTGTCGAGATTTTTATTGCTCGCTCAAAAATTCCTCCATTTTGCTAGCTGCCTCCCCCCCCCCCCCCTTTTATAGTGCCATTCTAGGGTCCCAGGGAACTGTTGATTCCCTTGTTTTGCTTCCTGGGTACCAGAGCTCATTTTGTGCCCATCACCCAGAAGGTTGAGCCTTTCCCTGTTTCTCATATTTTCCTCCTTTTGGTGCTGTTTCTTTGAAAGACCATGGCTGACTTTCCATTCCGGAGTGCACTTGTTCCTAATTTCACGTTCCTCAAAACCTCTTACCCCTTATAATTCAGCTTTTGGCCATCTTTCCTCTTTGTCATTTTTCCCAAGTGAGCGGAATCCATCTCTGCTGGTTCGAAGGTCTTTGCTACTACTTCCTTTTTTATAGCTACTCATTCTGGTTTCCCGAGGTACCATTCCCTTGCATCGTGAGTGGTTACTCTAAGCTTTTTGCTTTTCTTGCTGCATCTCTGGTGCCTGAGAAGGACATTTCTGTCCTTCGTTTCTTGTGTTTCTTTTGGCGTTTCCTTTGAGCTATCTTAATCCTATCTTAGTTGCGTTACATGTCTCGGGGATCCCGAGCCTTTGGCAGCCTCTGGGAATCCCGACTCAGCTCTTTACACTAGTCTTTCTTCAATCTTCCGATTTTGATAGACTGGGCCTTTTTTTCTTTTTCTTCCTTCTTTTCTCATAGGCTTTAAGGCTTGTCCCTTTATAGCTTTTGGACTTCAAGCCTTTTGGGCTTACCACCTTTTCTTAGGTTCACTTTCTATGGCCCCTTGTGTTATTTCTTTAGGCTTGGGTGCTGTGATTTTTTAGACCTCAACATTTAGCCCCCCGAGCTCGTGGGTTGCCTGAAGCCCACGCGTGAGTAATTCAAGGTTTTAGTTTCCGTAGGATTTCCTTCTTCACTATTTTAATTATCCCTGGGTTCCCCTTTTCTTTTCTTCAGGATCCTGGCTTTTCCGCTGCTTTTGGGGTATCCTGGTCTTTTCTACATGTTGTGCTTCCTTATTTTGTAATTTCCCCCCTTTGCACTGGACATGGCAATTGAGTTTTGGAGTAAAAACTTCCTCCACCCACTTTTTACGTTCCCCGTAACTGCCATTAATAACTGCTAATAAATCTCTACCTTAAAATTAAATTTTTGGCAACTGGCGCGTCTTTCCATACTTTGTCTTCTTCAACTGCTCTTTGTGTCTTTATTGCGGGTGCTTCATATTATCTCTTTGCTTCCCTAAATCTTCCACTCTTAGGTCTCTTTTCTCTCTTTCAATCAGTCTGCTACTCCCTTTTCTTTTTCCATTCTTCCAAATCTCCTTACTTCCCCACATACCCATTATTTTAATGGCTTCTTCTTCTTTTCGAAAAAGGAGAGAATGTACTCCCAGCCCTTCTGAGGGTGAAGGCTCCTCTGGTTCTACTCAGGGAGAGTCTCATGAGGTCACTGAGCGCCCAGCCTTTTCCCTACGGGACCCCTGGTATACCCCTAGTCTATTTTTCCTTCAGGGTGTCCCATGGTGAGGCCCCTCCATCCCCTCACGCCTGGGTATTCTCCGATCAGGCGGGTTTTGTTGGTTCCGCTCAGGTTCCAGACCCTAGAGAGATTTTTGATCTTCAGATCAGGCAGGGACTTCGAGAGGCGGTTCCTATCTTCTTTGATTTCGTTCCTGGGAAGATCCAAGGTTGGCCCATCTGGGTGGATAGGGAACTCTCTGATGAGGATTTCGTGGGTCGCTTAGAGCGTGCTGGGATCCTGAAAGCAGTGGCGATTTCTAGGAATCTTGAGGGTTTTAGGGATGCTAAGGGTCTCAGGCATCTGGTACGCCATTGGTACCCTTCTCTTCACACTTTTTTCTTTTCTGTTAGTGAGCTGATGATCGCCCTAGAGGATGTGGTCAATAACTTCCTTCTCCTGGTGTTCGGGGATGAGAATCCTTTTGATATTAATTTTTGTGAAGAGGATCTCGAGGTAGAAGACAAGTTATTCAGTCATTTTGGTAGGCGCATTGCTTCTCCTGGTGGGAAGCCAGCTAGGATGGGGAGATGGGTTATGACCCTTTCGCGTGAGAAAAATAAGGAAGTTAGGCCAGCCAGTTTCCTGGCGTTCTGGCTTAGTAAGTTCCTGTTTAGTGAGTTCCCCGGGTACGGGGTCAAGTCCAATTTCTTCCCGTTGGCAATTAAGTTGGCCCGAGGCGCTTAGTATCCTTTAGCCCCCCATGTTCTTAGGCCATGTCTATTCTCAACTGGACCAGCTTCATGGAGACGAAGCCCAAAGTGACTCTTGTTATGCAATCACTTCATCTCTTCACTGTGCCATCCTTCAGATATTCATGTGGGATCGTTCTTCAGCTACTTTGGCTAAGTGTAGAAATTTGAAGTTTGTGAAAGACAAATTCCAGGGATCCCTTGATATAATTAAAGGTCTTTGTGGTAATTTAACTGATACTTTTCCTATCATCTTTCGCTGGATTAGTCTGAAAGGTGGCAGTTTTAACCTGGTTGAGTTGTTTAATCAAGCAGGACATCTACATTGGCATTCTCCCCGGGAGTTCAGCCCTGGCTTTGCTTGTGATTCTGTGTTGTCTTTTTTTCTTACTTCTACAGGAAATACTTTTGATTTGCGCCGTGGTGATGAGGGTAGTTTAGCCTACCTAGCTTGTATTAGTCCCTCTTGGCTTCCTGTGCCCTCTTCAAGTGGCCCCAGGTATACTCATTACTCAGCACACCGGGTACTCCGGCAATTCGGTTTTAATCAAGATATCCCCCCTGTGTTTAAAGACATAGTACCATCTCTTCCATCTTTAGACCCCTTTTTGAGACTCCAGGCCTACTCCTACTAGTCGCGGAGGAGCCCTCAGTTTGTAGTGCCTAATTCCCAGAGAGGAGTTTTTGTCTCCAATGATTATGCTGGCTATTGGAGGAGAATACAAAAATCTTTTGTTGACTATGTTGGTTCCAGCACGATTAGGGAAGCCCCTAATCCTAGCATTTATTCTACTCCGACATCCAACAAGGGCCTATCCCTCCCTACTGCTGGAATTGTATCTACTGCTGTGAGTAGCAAGACAGGGTTTGCGGAATGGCATGCTTTTAGTGGAGGTTGGGTGACTTATGCACAGGATTTTCCAGAAACTTGGTCAGGATGTGACCTTATCATTGGTACTTCTTCTAGGGTACCCATTAAGAGAGGGGGGGGGGGGGGGCAATAGAGGCGATAGGCACTGCCACTCCCGTAGGTAAAGGCAAGGAAAAAAGGATTAAGCAGGAAAAATTGAAAGAAGATGAAGTTAAAGAAAGTGCAAAGGGCACAGAGGCTGACCCGAGGCAAAAAAGAAAAAAACTGGGAAATCCTAAAAGCAATTGGTGATTTCTGAGGGAAAAGAAGTTAGGCAACCTTTAGCTACAAGGACCCGAATGAAGACTAAGGTAGAGTCTTCTTTCTTCCGGGTTCATGTGACTTCTTCAGTCCATGGTCCTTTGGGATCCTCTGATTTTGTATCTCAGTCCCCCTTAGGACCCTCTGGGCTTACCCATAGTAAACAAAAGACCATCAAAGAATCTGTAGAGAGAGAGAAGGGCAAGACCTCTTTCCTTCTTCTCTCTTTTATGTTTGTCATTGTTGTTACAGCCCCTTCCCCCTTTTTAGCTGATGAATGGTTGTTTTCTTTGCAGTCCAAATGCAAATCAGATTCCAAGAAAGGTAGAAGTCAGTCATCTGGTGATGATGTGGTACGGCCTTTCCTCATTCATGCCTCTTTCTGTTTGCTTTCATTCCCTTCTCTGGTATTGTGTGTTTGTGACACCTTGTTACCTACACTTATTATTGCTTTGTTTTTTTTTTTTTTTTTAGGTGGAAATACCTCCTCCCATGGTTGGTAGGACTCTGGAGGAGGAAACGGTTGCAGCCCTCTCTGTTGCATTTCCAAGTGTGGAAGAGGAGCCCTTTAGTGGTGGCATGGCTGTGGAAGAATAAATAATGTAGGACACATGACGCAAAATTAGAACTCTAATTTGGAATTCTAATTTGAGTTTCTCTCAGTTTCATCTATTATTCCCATATAAATTTATACACATAGCGCAAAATTGGATTATAATTTCAAATTCTAATTCAATTTTCTCTAAACTTTACCTATTAATATACATATATTTATATATATGACTTATAAATTTGAATGTTTTTTAGTTATATGATAATGTTTTTTATGGTTTATTATATTGGACTCTTTGTTTTCTACACTAAATTAACTAATTTAGCACAAAATTTTAAAAATTTAGATTAGATGAGACACGTGGGGCAAAATTAAACTCTAATTGAAATTCAATTTTTACACTAAATTAACTCACTTGGCACAAAATTTTAAAATTTAGATTAGATGAAACACATAGCGCAAAATTAGACTCTAATTGAATTCTAATTTGAAATTTAATTGGATTTTCTCTTTACTTTACCTACTATTATTATTATTATTATTATTATTATTATTATTATATATATAGATTATATGGACCCATCATTTTTTCTTCATTACTTACAATCTATCACATACGACAATTATAACAAAGTGTGAAAAAAATATGTGGTACTAGAATTACTTTTCTTAAAAAAAAAGAACACTCAGCATTATCTTCTATGGAGAGCTACTTCCTAATCAGGCATCAAAGCATCGGTTTCATCTTGCCGTTAAAAATATGCCCTCAAAACTTCTAAAGGTTCACAAGGCTTTTTTTTCTTTTTAAAATGGCCCCGTAGGGCGAAGAAAAAGTTCACAACAACAGTGAAGTGGTTGCTTGAATGTTCTGGTAGCAATGTGATTGACAAAAGAACACTTCAAATTATGTTCTTCACAAGTTCACAGAAGTCGGGACTTTTGTAAATAAAAAATAAAAAATAAAAATAAAGAGGGTAAGATGGAGAACAATCAGGCATGACAGATCTGTCTGGTCCACAACGATTCCAATATGGGCCTGTCAGTTTGCTCGTTCGTCCACACTACAAAGCAACAGATCATCTATTTCTAGTAACTCAACATTTGATGGATCGGGTCCATTAGAGTGCTTATATTAAAATATATCTTATTATTACTTTTAATATATTTGCCCTGTCTGGACTTCCAGTCTGGTTTCTCAAAAAAAAAAAAAAAAAAATCATCCCTTGTTAATTTGGATGCTACTGGATCGTATTTTTGTTGGCTTTTAGCCGCTACTTTTGCCACTTTAGCTAGTTAGTTCTTTAATGAAATTTTCGTTTAACCAAATAATAAAAAGTATATACATTTCGAAACCAAGCTTCAAGCTTAGGGGCCTGAAGTATAAACCAAAAAAAGTTTGAGGAATTTTCAAATTTTATCACCTTATAACATTACAATCCAATATTTGCCGACACAAGTAAAGATCATATTGTATGTTCTATTTTGTTTTTAATTTTGGTTTATCTAGAGGTTATTCTTATTATTCTTGGAATAATTGGTTTTGTTTTGATCGGGGGATTTTTTTTATTTTATTTATTTATTTATTCATGGGGCAAAAGGCAAAAAAGGATGAACCAGCAGATACATTCAGCGCGCACACACACACACAAAACAGCAGATAGCTTTTATTTGTGTCTATTGGGTCAATTTGTAAATATTTTTGGAGGAGGTAGGCCAAAAGTATATATTTTGGGGTACATTTGAAATTTTTTGAGAATACTAACCATAATTTTTGAAAAATCTGGGGGGCCATGTCTTCAACTAGTTCCGTCTCTATATTTTGAGTTAAGCCTAGACTATCCCTAAAGTTGTAGTAGTGCTTATATTAAAAGTAATATGAAGATATATTTTGTTTAATCTACATGTACATAATTTTAATGAATTTGGTCCTTCTAGGCCATAATATCTCTAACAGTGTGGTGTGGCCATCCCAATAATAATAATAATAAGAAGAAGAAGAAGAAGAAGAATGTTTGGCTCCAAACACGTTTGGAGTTATCTTGCTCCAAATTAGCTACTTTGTAACTGCTGAAGAGAGATCATTCATATATAATTTTAGTCACACGAATTTTATAATGAATCGTGTGATTTGTTTAAAATTTTAAATAATACATCTGGATATATATTCTTAAAATTTGCCACATAATGAGTTAAAAAAGATAACTCCAAACATATTTGAAATCAAACTTTATCCAAAAAAATATTTTAATCAACTAATATGTAAGGGAAACGAGAGTGAACCCTATTGTTTTGTTTATAAATAGTGTCAGATCATAGAACCCAGGACAGGAAAATCACGGACTTAAGACAAGTTTGGCATGCTATGATGCACACTGAGATTAATACGGGGAATTCATGTAAAAGAAACGAAGGAGGAGCCAGAAAAGATGCACTACACATTATTCATGACCTAAATAGCCTGTGCTTAGCACAAGGCTTGTCTTCATAATAAATGCAGATACGTTGACACCAGACAAATGAAGAAAGAAGCTGACTTCCATAATAGTTAAGCGGAAGTTTGTTCAATGGTTTACAACAGTAAATTAACCAATCATCTTAAAACCAAGTATTAGATTGAGTGATCCTCAAAGTTAGTATATATAGTAAGATATAAATAATATATAAGAATAACATTTCCGAAAATTTATCATCCTCTGCTAGGGTTTCCAACTGACTGACAAATAGAAGACATGAAAACCCACGTGGTGAACCATGAATGTTGGCGCCTTCGCTCTACTTCTTGCTAAACTGCCAATACTATATGGATATATACACTACTAGCTACTGGTACAACTTCACTATGACTTTTCACAGCTCCATCTTCAACTGATTTGAATGCAGAGACGCTGCAACATATAAATTTTATGTTAAAATGATGCCAGGGGAGAAAAGAAAAGAATATAATATTTAAACTTCTCTTCTTGCAAAATGAAACCCAGAATATGCTTCCAACTTCATCTTATGAAATGATGCACCACTAAGGGTAATAACTAATAACGATCCTTAGTTTGGTGAAAAACTTATTTTGGCTGTCATATAAAATGATGCAGCACTTTATGGTTTAAGAATATGATGAGGAAGCAAAGACAATCAAGAATCTAAAAATCAAATGTTCTCTATTATCCATTTCTCTACTCCAAATAAAGGATGAGTACGTAGCTTTTTTGTTATGGAATCAATGTTTTAAAATGTCAATGAAATCATCAGTACAATGCTTCCATATAATCCTCACTTTCATAACTGCTAGAAAGAATTATTCTATGCAATAAAATTTCCATATTACTGTGATACCGAGAATAGATGTAATGACCCACTTTCAAGTGGTCAAGTGGTTTGCATTTACTAAAATATACTTTAAGCACCAATATGTACCATTTGAGAGGAAGGATAGCAGACTATCTCTCAAATTTTTTTCTTCATTAATAAATAACCCTATAATTTCTCATTAGAATCCTGTCACTAATGGTTGTTGAAAAAGTTTAATGATATCAGTTTAGGAGGGGTGATATGCAGCCTGATTATGCTGAACCTAATCTACCTGAATTTGCTGAGGAGTCATAACTCAAAAGTGAGTTCTCTGGAGTAATGAAAGTATGGTTTTCTTCTTCCCTCCCCCAAAGTGGTTGTTGAAGTGCATCAAAATTCCATGGCTGTTGAAAGTTCTCTCTGTTTCCAGTGAATGGGTTTTCTGGCCACATTAGAGGAGAAACCATGCTGGGGATGTTACTGTCGATTAAAGGTCCACCCTGGAGAAGAGAAACTATTAGTGATATACAATGAGGATAAAGCTCCAACGTTAAACTAAGGGAGGTTTTGCTCCATAAATTTACGAACTTTGTTAAAGTAAGTGAATCAAAATACTCTTAAGCTAACCAGGGAAAACTGGAGACCCTATAATATATTAACTATAACTAGGGGCGATAAAGTAAGCCCAAACTCATCTGTCCACCCAAACCCACCCACTCTAATTGAACCCAAATCCACCCAATTATTAGTTGGGTTAAATGGGCATTAACCCAATTAGACCCAATAATTATTGGGTTTTAACTAAAAACCCATTGAGACTCATTTAACCCAAAAACAATATACCTAAATTCAACCCAACCCTTCCCATAAAAATAAAAATAAATAAATAAATAAAAACCCATTCATCAGTGTCTTAAGAAGGTTTTCATTTTCCTTCATTTTCTCAGCCTCCAAACACTTCTCTCTCTCGTGTTTGCTCTCTCTCTTTCTCTCTCTAGCTCTTCACACCGCTGCACTTGCACTCCGTGTAATGGTCAAAGGAGTCGCCGCTCCAACCTTGAGTTTTATCGGTGGCCATAACTGAAAACAAAATCAAACAGAGCACAATCTCACTGAACCTAAACCCTAACGCAGCTTTTTCCACCATTATGTCTCTCTTCGACCTCCTCAACATCAAAAGATGTGCCGATCTCCGACCATCCTCAACTCCGCGTCCTACTCCGCTGCTGCTAGGACCTACCTTCGTCACCGACATCGGTGGCAATTTCCTCGAGTCAAATTGATATTGGTGCTGCTGAGGCTGGAGATCGGTTTGTGTGCTTGGATTGTTGTTTTTTATTTGCTGACCTGTCATGGTTCAATTTGGGTTTAAAGGGTTGGTTAGGTCTTCGTTTTCATGGCTGGGTTTTTCATGGTGCTTTCTTGGCTGGGTTTTCATAATTGGGCTTGATTTTCATGGTTGGAAAACTGGTGGATTTTCGTTTGGATACTGAGAAAAAAATGGTGGAAAGAAATTTCTATCTAAGTTCTTTTCTTTATTTCTGTGCTTGTTTCCATGTGCTTGGCTTCCTTTGGATTTTTGTTTTGATTTTTGATTTTTTAGTCTTTATTTGGAAAGAAAATCTTGATTTTCTTGGGAAAATTTTGAATACCCAAAAAATCAGAAATATTGTAAAAGAAAAATATTTTTAAAGATTTATTTTAAGTTTAGTTAATGACATGGAATAGATAGTTACACATCACTGTTTAATTGAACCAAAACTAGGCATGACATAACACTTTAATTTTCGGTCATTTTCACTTTTAATGCATTTTGGTAATTTTGATAATTGGGTAATTGGGTAAGTTGGGGTTTACCCATAATAATTGAGTTGGGTTGGATTTAGGTTAGAAGTAACTAGTTAAATAGGTTTTAATGGGTAAATGGGTTTTATATATTCAACCCAATAATGCCCACCCCAAACCCACCCATTTGACACCCCTAACTATAATGAGGTTCATCAACACTAATTATTATCCGATGATCCACAACAAAGCCTCTAGGACTTGTACAATGCCAATCACATCATGCCAACCATTCAACTCAAGAATATTCACTATTCAGGGATTCCGGTAGTAAAGGGGTAAGCTGGTGATACTACTTTTATACATTTCAATCGGTGACTACGCAGTTCCTTAGTTGGTGTGGTATGAATTATGAGTACAAGAAAATTTTAATTTTTATGGCATGTGTACACACAAATTTCTTAATTTCTTTGTCTATATAATGATATGATAAAACTACCTAAATTGCAGTCTACCCACCATAACAATGTTAACCTTTAAGTTCGGATCCACTGTTACAGGAATCCCACTAAAATAATGACAGCAGATAAAGAAACTTAAATTGGCTAATGGTAACTGCTTGTGATCAATCGCATTCTAATGAACAGCGAAAGATATTAATGGAGAAAGATAGGATATAGAATAGGTGGTCCAATTCTGACAAACTGTCCTGGTACATAATAATGGTGGAAACAACCAATTAAGATCTTGGGTGGGTCTATAATGAGCCAAATTTGAATTAAAATATGTTTATATCCTAACTCACCTACTAGATAAAGTGTGCACTCATTGCCAAACCACACATATATATTTTTTTTTCACCAGAAAGTCAAAAACTAAAAGGGTGATAAAGATAAAGAAGTTTGCACACTTACTTCCGTAGCAAATACACTGTCAAAGTTACAATCAATTCTTGGGTTCACTGCTGCAAGCCTCATTGATAACAACTGAAACCAAAGAATTATTCAATCAGAAGATCAAACCAGTACCGGATAATTCAAGCATTACTACCATATAATTTTAACACCATTTGTATGGAGTAAAAATAACTAAAATATGGAGTTTAAATTCAAACTTATATGGAGTTTAAATTCATTTCACAAGCTTCATTTCACTGTTCACGTGCGTCATGAACACCAAGTTGACAAAGAAAAAGATATGTATTTAATCTAATTTAATAACTAAAGTGGACATAAATAACTAAAATACGAACATATATTCAAGTCAGTCTGAATTTTCAAGCCTCATAAATCTATAAGGAGATGATGAAAAACCCACCAATTTATATAACCCACCTAACTAATTAAGTAGCAATTGTTATCCGTGTCAAGACATCTCAATATCTCTCTCCTCTTCTTTTACATTTTTATCCACTCTTTTCCACATTTAAACCTTATCACAAAATTGCCCCAACAAAGTTCATTTCAAGCTTAAACCATCTCATACAATTGTTAAAACCATATCTTAGTGTATGGGATGCATAAATCCAACCTCAACTTGACGTTGTAGCGACTGTACATGGTTGATAATTTCATCCAGAACCAATGCTGTACCTGAAATCTGCATAGAAAATATTATTGTAGTAACTTTCTAAATAGAAAGCATGGCAATTTCAAAGAAAATCTAGCTGATTTTTCAACCATCCAGTGTGTTAGCAAACTTTGGGTTAGTTTATGGATGGTGCTGCAAGGAAAGACTCAAGTTCCTGCTATGCCTATCATCAGTTAAAACAAAGCATGAAGGTGTGGATTTGGTTTATGTTTGAATTCAATAAAATAAATTTGCATATGGGACTATCACATCACGTCTCTCCATGTAGTTAGGCTTAGGCTTTTGGTACATACATGCTACGTTTGTAAATGGATATTGTTCTTTTGTCACCCCTTTTTTCGTCATCAGATTGAGGATGGATACCAAACTGGTAAGAGGTGATTGTACCGTGCACCTCACAAGTATATCAAACTTTCCCTTGCATATGGGACCCACATACATTTTTATAAAATTATTTATATTTAAAAAAAAAAAATGTCCAACTTCTTGTCTCCCCTCCCCGTGCTTCAAAAGCAGCTTCCAGCTATAGCATTTAAGCATATTCGCCTGGCTAAAATTCCAGAGTCTAACCCATGAAGGGTATTTTCGTCATTATATGGATTGTAACTAGAATCTTTTAGTCTATCAAATTTGAACTACCCGGCCCGACCCAAATAAATTTTTTGAGATTTGCGATAAATGTCAAAGTCACAGCAAATGAAATGGAAACTATAACCAAATGAATTGAATAATTTTTTTAATGCAATGACAAAATTAACCTCTGATATGGACTATTAACCAACCGCCTGAAGTGGAGTTACGAGAATGCCACTTTTGACACCGCCCACTTTTCACTTTTCTTGGTACAAAAGTAACCACTTTACCTTTGTGAAAAGGTGACAATGACACACCAGTAACTAAACCGCAACCGCATAATACAAGTTTAATAAGTCTAAAGCCACTCTTTTAAAAAATAAGGTCAATTGTCAACAAAAAAATAATAATAAAAAAATTGTTGTCATTGTAACATTACTTAAATACAAAAAAAAACCACATGATGTTTGGGCTTATAATAGGCACTATTAGAAATTTTCAAAAATTATTCAATTTTTTAAGTTCTCACAAGTTTTTCTGCACCTTTGTATTTTATCCCCTAAAGTCATACTAACGTAACATAATCGAACTTTTTAGAGACAATTCGGACACATTAGAAAAAGGGACACTCATAAAGTCATAACAGAATCAAATGATTAACCAACCAAATAAGAATGATTAAGACAAGAACAAGATCTAATTAACTAACCTTCCTTAATGTATATTCCAATAAAATAATAATAATAATAAAACAAACCTTACTGCACCCGGGGACCAGTTCCTGAAGAAGCTTCATCCGAGCATTAATCTTCTCTCTCCTCGCCTTTCCAAAATTTTAATTAACAAAAATAAGTACTTGATTTGATTAATCAGTGTTCTATGATTGATTAATTAAGATTTAAAGAGATTAATAGTAATACTAACTCGCTCTGCTAAGCTATGGCTATCCGTAGCTTGACCACGACGAGCTCTGACGTGGACGTAAGGAAGCTTCTCTGCATCTTCACAGCTCTGGTTCTTGCTTTTTTTGGCACTCTCTTTGCCCTAATTTCAATTTTTCCCCCAAATTAGACTTAGCTTCACACTAAAATTACCAAAAAGCCATTACCGGAGATTTATTTTTACCTTCTTCTCGCGTTCCTTTCTCTTCGCCAACTTCTGAGTCTGATTCTTGTTTGATGAGCCAGGGTTTGAATCGGTCTCGGCTGGTTCGGTCTTTACTTTGTCCAAATTCGCGCTTGAATTCGACGGTACTGAGCTTGTTTCCGGCGAGATCTCGGCGTCGGCGGCGACGGCGTAGACGGAGAACTTGGCGGCGCGTTCGATTAGGGCTTTGTTGGAAGGGAAGGTGAGATTGCCGTTGGTGAAGGAGGAGGAGGAGTAGGGTTTGTGTTCGTCGCCTCCGCCGCCGGCGGAGTGAGGCGAGCTGTGGAGGAGCTGCATGGCCTGAGTGGCCGGGAGCTCCAGAAGCGCCGTGAAGGAGCTCGCGTTCTCCGGCGGCACGGTCATGAGCCGCTGGATTTCGTCGCGGAATTGAAGGGATTCGAGTCCGGTTTCCTCGGGTTCGGGTCGGGTTGGGCAGGATCCGAGCACATAGCTTGCTGAATTTGGCTCCATTGAGAGCTGCAATCACTTGAAATTTCAATTAAACACTTCAGTAATTGAAAAAAAGTTTCCAAATTGAGAAATTTTAGGGCCTAATTAATCTCAGTACAGTAGTATTATATGTTGTTGTATGAGGGAAATGGAGTTGAAGAGAGAATGGGGGAAGGATCGCTGAAATGTTGGTTTATATATAATACAAGGAGTAGTAGTATTATATGAGGGACAGGTGCTTCAATGGCGGTCAATCAGTTTCTTTCTTTCTGAGTGTTTTTTTTTTTTTTTCCTGTTTCTCTGTTTCTGTGTCTCTCTGAGAGATTACTCCTCAGCCATTTGAAGTATTGCGAAAGCAACGTTGCTTCGGGTCCCCAGAGCTTACTTATAACTAAGGCTCTTTTCCTTTATCGTTTTCTTTCTTCGTTTTTCTTTTTCTTTTTTTTTTCAGAGCACTGAAAAATGCTATGCTATACTATTATACCATCCCAAAAAACCACTTTATTACTTATACCATCCCATTTTACAATACCTCTCACATCCTAAAACTCTATTTTTATTAAAATATTATTATTTAATCTTTTTTTATTATTTCTTTTTAACCAATTTTTTTTCAGTTCTACTTTCCTAGGCTTTCCAACCGTTCTTTTTTTTTTTTTCCTCAGCCTCCCTCAACCTCCCTCAACCTCTAGCACCAGCTCCTCTCACTGAACCACACAGACCCATCAACAGAGCCACACACAGCCACACACAAACCATCAAACCATAGCCAACAATGGCCACCACACCCACCACCGATCCGAACCACACCGCCGATTTGAAACCCAACCCATTTGAAACTCACCGGAGCAAACCCATTCAAAAAATATCATCAATCCACCACCGAACCCACAACCCAACCACTACCCAAACCCCAGACCCAACCACCACCCACAACCCCTTTAAGCACCGGTCATAGCCAGAAAAAAAAAAAAAAAAAAAAAAAAAAAAAAAAAAAAAAAAAAAAAAAAAAAAACAGAGAACCAACACAGTGACCCACACACAGCCACACACAAACCATCAAACCAAAGCCAACAACGGCCACCACACCCACCACCGATCCGAATCCACACCGCCGATTTGAAACCTAGCCTATTCGAAACCCACCGGAGCAAACCCATTCAAAAAATATCATCAACCCACCATCGATCAACCCACCAATCAACCCACAACCCAACCACAACCTAAACACCGGACCCAACAGAGAAGGAAGAGAGAGCAGAGGTGGCATTTTGGTCCGTAGAGAGGAAAGAGCAGAGATGGAGAAACGGAGAAGAGAAGGAAGAGAGAGAGAAGACTTCTGGGTGGAGAGAAACAGGAGCGAATAAAATATATATATATTTTTTTAACATTCTGCTACAGTACAATTCTAAGTTTAGAATTGTACTGTAACACTATTGCAAAAATTTTTGCAATAGTACAGTTTAGCACTCTTTGATGTAAGTGATTTTGTCCTCTAAAATGTTAAAAATGCTTTAAATATGACTTTAGCATTTCTCAATGCTAGTGCTCTAATAAAGATATCTTAAAGTTTTTTGTTGGCTAGGCTTGGGCATTAAACTTGTTTGGATGATAATATGTGACCAAAAAAAGGACACGTCTCTCTACTGTGACATGTGTCAATCTCTACTTTTTTTTATTTTTCCTCAATCGAATTATTAAATCAACAATAAACAAAATACATAAAAGTAGTTTTTTTTTTTTTTTAATTTCACAGGAATGTTATAATTAACTCAACTAATAAAGTTTTTTATTCTTAAAGTATTTAAACTTGAAGTATTCTAAAACATGTTATCCAAGAAAAAAGTGAGACAGGTGTTAAAAATAAATTCTCAACTTACTGTCGTGCTTCTATATTTGTAAAACAAAGTCAGCACATTTGTTTGCTTCTTGGAAGGTGTGTCAAAGAACGATCTTCCATGGTATAGCCAAAAGATAGCTACAATAAAAAAACAAAGTTGAATTTATAAGGAAGAAATAGGATTTGACTTAGATTAATCACTATAGAGTTAGCTGAAAGAATGTTGCAAAGTATCATTTGTCACAAAAGTTGAAATCGATAGCATATGAACTTAAACACTACAAATGATTCCTAAATTATACTCCCGTAAGGCCATGAAAACCTTTGGTGCTACCATCTCACATGAATTTTTTAAATGAGAATTTTTTTTCAATTTTTTTTCCATTAGTTAATTGCATACTTAATGGCCATTATATTTTTGGAATTGGATGAAAGACCTAAAATTGAATAAATATGGAATTTAGAGGATTCAATTGAATGAAAGTCAAGTTAAAAGACTGAAATGAATTTCAGTCAAACTTATAAGGTAGATTTTACATCTTAATCTTAATTGTACAAAAGGTGAGTTGGAGGAGGGGAATCCATAAAAATAAAACTTTGAATCCCACTTTAAGAGGCTTTTGATTAGAAAGGAAAAAAAAAAATTTGTAACATGTTAACTAATTTTTTAAGAATAGAGAAAAATTCACATGTATGGTTCTAATTGTATAGTTTTTTTAATTGAAGACTTAAAAAAAGAAGAAGATATTCTCATATATTTTGATATTTTTCTTTAATAACATAATTTTTTTCATGACTAAATTACTTTTAAGTTTATGACAATTGATGATCTCCTTGAATCATCAAATAATTTATTTAATTCATCATATGTTTATTTTATTTAGTTGGTCACATTCATTTCAACTTAACTTTTTATACTTAATGTCTACTTGGGTTAGCTTAATAAAAAAATGTCTAATAGTACAATTATATTTAAGAAAAATGACTTAAAAAAATTGTACGTGCCCAAATAAGCCAAATAGAAACCCCCCCCCCCCCCCCCCCAAAAAAAAAAAAAAAAAACTAAAATAAATAGGTGAAGATGTTAAATCAAATATATAAAATAAATTTTGTCTCAATTATTGTCATGGTGTAGTCATTCTAAATTTTATTTTTTATTTTTAAGTTATTGAGATGTGTGATCTCTCTATCCCTTCATTTAGGAGAGAAATGTGGGTTGAAGACTTGATGTAGAAGTCCTTGTCAAGTCATTCTAACTTAATATCAAATAATAAAACGGGAAAACTCAATTTGTGTATGAAAGCTCAATTTGATGTGTTGACTGTTGACTCAACATCAAGTAGAGTTGATGTCCTCTACACAAAGTTTACTTAAAAGGCATATTTTATAGTCACTAATCAAGTCAATCTAAAGCTATAATATAATACTCGATCAATTTTGACTTGAATAAGGAAAAAGCAATAGTAAACAGGTTTCTTTTCATCTTTGTTAAAGTGATGAAAATATGAAATAAAGTTTTCAAAGAAAATATATGATGATGACTAATAATTTAAAAGAAAAAAAATGTAGTGTAATCTGGCCTACACGGCATTAGTAAGTGATAGAAGTGAAGAGCAAAGAGAGAGAGGTCCTTAGGTGGAGGCTTGGAGCCCATGAAGACATAGAGAGCTCATTGAGATATGGACTATTCATGTGAACCGCAATAGAGAACTGTACTTTTCGTGTTCGAACACTCGGGCCGTAAATTGCTATTCTGGTCCCATAGGACGGGGACCAAACATGAACCAAGACACGACACTGTTTTTACTCTTAGAAGATGACCCGTCATTTTCTTTCATTTAATTTTTAGGGTTATTTTACTATTTTATGTACTATATTTTGTATAATATACATTATCAATACATTTTACGTAGGTGTGTCATTGTCAAGTGAGGGTAATGGGGACAAATACTTTTTTTTTTTTTTTTTAAGATTTAAAATGGGAAAATCCATAGATAAAGATAACTCATATTAATAAAAAAAAAAAATGAGAAAGAGTTGTTTGAGATGATTTGGTTATATTTATAAGAGAACAAATAATATACCACTAAGAAAGAATGAGTTTATCCAAGTTGAGAGAATTAAAAAAAAAAAAAAAGTTAAAAAAGACTCAAAATAATATTAGTATAAGTTATAAAAAAAATTATCTATAATTAGGAAAATAATAGAAAATATGGTTGTAAATAAATATAATTGAGAAAAATAATACATATATATGACCGATCCTAACTAATATACTAAAATCCATAAATCGATCTTAAAAATTTGGTATTAAGGCTTCTTATTGTAAAATATTGTTTTAGATTATTGGATTTTTTTTTTTTTTCCAAAATAACCAAATCCCTCAAACCATTTCATTAGTTAGCAAGGTTTTGAAATTATTTAGCAATCTAACAAAACGAGTCTATTTACTTTTTGAAATCGAGTTTGTTAGACTCGTTTTCTATCATTAAAATCGAGTCCGTAGAAATCGATTTCCTTTAAATTGAAATCAAGCCTTACAAACTCGATTTCAGTACTCTCTCAGTAAGAACAAACTCTTCTTCTCCAATAAATCCAAGCAAACCCAGAGAGACCTATAACGAAATCAACAAACCCACTTGATCAATGTTGTGATTGCGGCTTAGATGTTGACTCGGAACTCAAAGTCAGACTCGGCGGGCCTTGGCAGTATTGTTTTCAGATGTTGACTTACAGTGTGGGTTTGGGTGGATTGAGGTTTCAATGACTAAGATGAAGCTCAAACTTGTACTCTTCACTGTGTTGGTTTGGGTGGGTTGAGGTTTCAATGACGAAGAAGAAGCTCGAACTTGTGGGTTTGGGTGGGTTGAGGTTCAGTTACGAAGAAGCTTGGACTTCATAGTGTGGAATAGTTTCGATGAGGAACCATATCTCGATTTCACTTTAAGGAACTTGAGCTCCACAGGCTTGAGTTCCATGTTTCGCAAAACACATAAAACAAGTCTCTTAGACTCGAGTTGCTATAGTAAACTCGAGTCTGACACACTTAAGTTGTTAATTTCCTAATTAGTTTGGAAACGGGGCTAACTAATGAAATTGTTTCAAAATGAGTGTTATTTTGAAAAAAAATCCTAGATTATTGACACCTACGTTTGGTGGCCCTTGACAACTATGTACTCTAATCTTGACATGAGTTCCATCCCTATTCCGTTGGATCTACTGTATTATGCAATAAAGTTTGCGTGTGAGAAATGAAATTGTAATTAGTCACCTAACTGTTTCTCCAAATTAGTCATTCTCCCTACCTTGTCCCCCACAATTTGTGTCATTCTAATATCTAACTCTCATAAACTTCTATTATTTCTTGTTTGTTTCTGTTTAAGATAAAGAAGAAATTTAATCTGTTATTTTATAAATACCATCATGTGGTGAATATAGTACTGATTATGGCAAATTCGACATTAGCAAATATAATAATGAGAGCGTCCACGTTTATTACACTAGATTACTCACGCAACAGCTTTGGTTCCTTAAATTTATTTATTACGTACATAAGTACATTCAAAGATAAACAACCAAAAAAAATCTTATTCTAAGGGGAATTGATGATAGAAAAATTGTTAATTAGTTTAGAAAGAAATTCTTCAAATTTCTCATATACATCTTTTTTTAGTATGAATTTTAAAAATCTAACTATTGAATTTCATGTTCTTTATGTTTTTAACATACATATCAAATTTTATTCAAATTGGATGTTATTTACTATTCGATCAATAAACTTATTTTTTATACACAATTTTAGATCACAAAAACTTGAAATTTTAACATTTTTTTAATGACATGGCAATTGATCTTTGATCTTTGAAAATTTTGCAAGCATGAAAGATATAATAAAAATATGCAATCTAATAGTTAGATTTTCAAAATTCACAATCAATATAAAGATATATGAGGAGTTTGAAGAGTTTCTTTTTAAACTAATTTGGAAAGAAACTTTTATTTGTTCTACAAAAGTGATAGGTAATTACACTATAATATGGTGCAGCTTTATTCATACAGTAACTCTTACTTGGTGATATGTGTTGCCTTACCAATTTGCAATAGGGAATTAATTAAATAGTAAAGGTTTTTTTTTTTTTTTTTTGGAGAAGGTATTAAATATTAAAGTTAGTAATTTATTAAAGAGTCATGTTTCATAAATAAGATACATCTTTTAGTAAACGTCTATATCTTTTCCTAAGAGACATGTAGAAGTTTACAAACATCCATCCTAACAGGATTACCAATTTACCATCTATACTGTGGGACCATAAAAATTTCTAATGAATAACTCTTGCTAGATATATCCTAAAGTGTTAATTTTATATGCAAATTACAATGGTAACTTAACATAATTGCCTGTTGTGTTGGAAATCTAACAGTATCACACAATAAGAGTAAGTATTTACTACCCCTCTCACAAAATCTTTAAAAATCCGATTGTTCTAAATTTTATTTTTAATTTTGATACTTCACTAAATCAATGAATCACACCATGAAAAATAGCCCCTCTACATTTGCGAGATGCCCACATTTAAAATCAAAAAAAGATTTGATTGAGCCGGACGTCTCATAGCTAGGGCCACACCGAATATTTCCCACGGTTTTTCTCGCAATCAATGGGCAAGGTCCATCAATTGCAAAAGGGTCACACAGTGCACTAGTTTCTTTTTTTGGTTTTTTGCTGAACATACAGTGCACTAATTAGTAACATCCTGACCAAAGATATATTGACATGCATCCAAATCCAATCCACAAAGCAATCTACAGCCCTTATATATATATATATATGTAAGTTCGGTTAGCTGAATTAGTAAAGTTTTTTGTCCTTAAATAGAAGATCTAAGATTTAATTCTCGCTTACACTAAAAATTAATTGACTTTTTAATTAATTTAATGATAAAGAGTAATCATTTTGAAGCGGACACTATAAATTTGAAATACTATCGTATCTATCAAAAAAAAAAAAAAAAAAACTTAAAATTAATCCACTAAGTTTCCTTATTTACTACTTAAACTCTTTGTCTCTCGATTATTAAAAAAAAAAACAAAACACTTGACCCTCTTCGCAAAGCATCTAAATGGTATTATCAAATTAGACATAGCAATTAAAATTTGCTCTTAAAATCAAAACTTGTATGGTTATAATTAGAAGCAAATTAATTATCTAAAGAAGTGTATCTCAAAATCATAACATTAATTTGATTAAGAAAATATTTAAGTTAGTTTAACTAGTAAAATTTCTTGCGGTTTTTTCCTTCTCACCTAGGGTGAGTTTTTCTCTCTCATCTCACGCTTTTCTTCCCACTAACTCCAAAAGAGGAATTTTCTTCTTTTTTCTGTTTTTATTCGCGGCACACGCACACTATTTTCGTGAACACCAAAGCCATAGACTCTAATTTCATAAAACAACTACAACGAATCAACCTAACAGAGAAGGAGGGTGAAGTTCTTATGGTCCGTTCATCCCAGAGAGAAAAAAATACTTGAAGAATGTTCCCTCAGCCTATTAGGACGCTTTCTCACAACTAGGCCGTACAACCAAAGGGCAACAAAGACAACATTGCAATCTGTATGGATGTTTGGTAATGACCTTTGTATTGTTGATGTCGAGGAGGGACTTTACCAGTTTAGATTCACCATGGAGAGCCAATTGAAGTGAGTATTGAACAATAGCCCATGGAGTTTTGACAATCACTTACTTGTATTGTGACATTGGGAGAGGGGCATGATGGCTAGGACAGTCACCTTCAACTCACTGCCTATTTGGATTCCAGTATAGGGATTACCTTTCAATCTAATCAATAAGGAAGTAGGGTGGGATATTGAGAAGGGTTTGGGCCAAGTGATTGAAGTCGATAGTAAGGTTTTCAAGCCAGATCAGGCATTATTTATTCGGGTTCGTGTGGAGTTACCGTTGGACAAGCCCATTCGTCGGGGAGCGCTGGTAGCAAACCTTAAAGGAGATCAAGTTCGCATTGGTTTCAAGTATGAATGCATGGTAGGGTTATGCAATTGGTGTGGTTTTTTTAGTCATGAAGCGAAAGACTGTCTGATGACTGCAAGCTTGACATCAGTAAAGCCTATGACTGAGTGGAATGGGGTTTTTTTTTTTTTTTTTGGAGAAAATAATGATTAAGCTTGGTTTTCATCCTAGATGGGTCCATTTGGCTATGGAGACAATATCTACGACTTCTTACTCTATTTTAATTAATGGTGAACCTCGCGGCATCATTACCCCCACACGTGGCATTAAGCAAGGTGATCTCCTATCCCCATATTTATTTATCCGTTGTGTTGAGGGTTTGTCTGCAATGTTGAGAAAGGCTGAAAGTACTCACCAGTTGAAAGGTATTATGTCAAGCCAAAACGGAGTGTGTCTCCCACCTTTTGTTTGCAAATGATAGTCTGCTATTTTGTCAAGCTACTGTGGAAGAATGCCAAAGATTATTGAACATACTGGGACAATAAGAAACTATGTTTGGCCAAACCATTAACTGCCAGAAAACATTTCCTTTCTTTAGTAAGAATATCAAACCAGAGGTGAAAGGCGCTATTCAACAATTATTGGGTGCTCGAATTATGACAGAGCATGAAAGGTATCTTGGGTTGCCTATGGCTAGTGGGAAATCAAAGGTGAACACTTTTAAGGACCTATAGGAGAAAATCTCCAAGAGAGTGTTGGGGTGGAAAGAGAAATTCATCTCAAAAGCTGGGCGTGAAATCCTAATAAAAACTATGGCTCAAGCAATTCGAACTTATTCTATAAGTTTGTTCAAATTACCAAAAACCATTTGTGATAGTATTAATTTTCTGTTGGCAAAATATTGGTGGGGCCAAAATAAGGATGAAAATAAAATTCATTGGATCAACTGGAAGAAGTTATGCACCAAAAAGAAGGATGGTGGGATGTGATGTTGGGATATGCATGCTTTCAATCTTGCTATGTTTGCTTAGCAAGCATGGACACTATTCCACAACTCCCACTCCCTTTTTTACCGAGTTTATAAGGCCAGATATTTCCCGGATTGCTCCTTCATGATGGCAGGGTTAGGGAACAATCTGTCCTTTGTTTGGCGAAGTCTCTTGGCAGTTGTGGGCGTAATGCGTGGTTTGGGGAGTACGCCTCAGTTGAATGGACAGGGGCAGAAAAAATGAGTCAACACCTAGTTTTATGGTCTAGGAACCATGAATATATTGCCCTTATGTGGAAGGGCCGATCTTACTACCAGAGTATAGGTTTGGAGTTTAGGTATGGAGATGGGAAGGTGTTAGGCACCTAACCCTGTCAGACCCATGAGTCGACTTCCAATCATTGTGTCTTATGTCTTATTCTTATTAAAGGAATGTTTAACATTGTATTCTATAACACACACACACACACACACACACACACACACACACACACACACACACACACACACTAATATGCATCTAACAATCAACATGGTATTAAATGTCCCATAACCCTAACATACATCTATCATGGCTTCTTATCCCATCATAAATCGTACTATACTTTAATTGTACACATCACATTATCTCATCCAAGGCAGTAAACAAATTATGGCAGAAACGTACGCATGGCAACAAGGTATTAATCCCCAAATATATCCCAAACACCTAGACAAGAAATCAAGCATCAAACAAACATATTCATCATCAAAATGCATGTTCATGTGAATGCATGATTTACCTCACTTACCTTAGTGCATCACAGCACCCATGGCATCAATGCATGATCATGTTATATGCATGTTCATGGTAAAACAAAGAAAATATAAGAGAAAACCCTAATCTAATCATGTTAAAGGCAAACAAGTAATTAAACAGAGGAGCATAGACTTAAAAAGCATAAAAACGAACCAAACAGAGGCATATGATGTAAAAGAAGCAAAGAAATAGAAGCAGAAAACCCAGATTAAGGTTTCTAGGTATGAGTATGCATGCGCATACATAGGCTTGTGTACGTAAGCTAGTTATGCCTAAGCACACAAATGTCATTGACACTGTACTTTTGCTATGCCGAAGCATACAAGTGTCTTATTATGATTGGTAGGCAACAGTGGTGAGATGGTTATTTATGCCTTTCTCTCAAGATTTTTTTTGTCCTTCCCGTCAAAAAGAGTGATATGCGTGTTAAGTTTAAGAGACAACTTAATCGTACTCATCATAAACACGAGCCACAAAGCTCACTTGCTTAGTTGTGCATAGAGATGCTCATCTAAGTTACAAATGATACAAAATTTAGAAGACTTTGTTTCAATGGCCATCTAAGGTACACAAGTACCAAAGCACACAAAACACACACTATTTTTGCATTTTTCTGATTTTCAAAATTTTTTTTTATTTTATAAAGAAAAACAAAACAAAGCAAAAACTGAAAAATAACCAAACAAAAACATATTAAACAAACAAAGCATAAAAACTAGATTGACTCAAAACATGAAAACAAAACACATAAGTAATGCACACACAAAAACAAGAAGAGAGAGAGGAAAGTGACAAAATCACTTGGAGCCCTTTTCCTTCCACACCTTAGAAGAACCTTTCCATTTAGCAAACCCTTGAACCGGCGGTGAAGGGGAAGAATTAAAACCGTTCAAGTTTGAAAGGAACATGAGGGCTTTGAGACGACCACCAAGGGGAGCGAGAGAGGATTGAAGCTGATTTTGGTTCCCAGATGCTATCATGCCGTTGCTCTGTTGAGTGGCAAGCCACTTGTAGCAATTTGGTCGAGTATGACCGGCAGCTCCACAATGATGACAGAGATGCTGCTTCTTTTGTTTAGGCTTTTGAGAGTTAGCCTTCTTAGCCCTAGGGTTTTTAACATCTTTCTTCTCAAGCTTAGGGGGTGCTCCTAAGATAGATTTACCCTTGTCTAAGTTCTCACTAGTTAATTCAGTTTTAATCTTATTGTTCTCAGTTTTAACATTATTAGCAAGAGGAACAAAAACAGTAGTACTAGAAGAAGTAGTATTAGAGGAAGAAAGATCATACCCTAAGCTTGTTCGATCTAAAGCAGATTTTTGAATGCTTAGCATCTCATCTAGCTTTGCGCTTGAAGTCCTCTCCAATTGAGCTCTGACTTGAAATAGCTCCGCTTCAAGCTTCTTGGTCTTCTCAGCCAAGAAATTGTTCTCGAATCTCAGTGCTCCAATAGTCTGATTAGTCTCATCAAACTTTGTGGAAAGCTCCTCATGGTCAAGTTCCACATCACTAAGCTTCTTGGTGGTTAGCCTATAATTTCTCATGCTTCTTAGAAAGCTTATACAGCTTCTCATAGGTTGTATGGATGTCATCTTGATCATCCATCTTCTCAAACTTAGATTCCACCAGTTCCTCATCTTCAACCACATATTCAACAATCCCATCAGTAGGATTGATGGTGGCCGTGAAGGCATTTAAGATTCCGTCATCCTCATTGTCGGAATCATCCTCAGGCTCAGTGTCGCTCAAGGTAACAGCAAGTGCCTTGCTCTTCCCAATACTCTTGAGGTATGTAGGACACTCATGCTTCATGTGACCAAACCCTTGACACCCAAAGCATTTAGGTCTTGAGGGAACAGTGTACTGACCACCTTCCTTAGCATCCTTCTTTCCTTTGTCTTGGCCTTTAAACTGAGAAGAACTGGATTGCCTGCGGTCCTTGTCGAAACCCTTTCCATTGGCATTCTTCATAAACTTCTTGAACTGCCTGGTGATGTAGGACTTTATCTTGGAATCTTCATCATCAGAAGATTCATCTGTTTCATTGCTCTTGGCCTTTAGTGCCATACTCTTGCTTTTACCCGACTTGCCTATTCTTGTCAACCCTAGCTCGTAGGTCTGCAAGTTTCCAACCAGCTCAGTCAGAGGAATCTTGTCAATTTCCTTTGATTCCTCTATTACCGTAATCTTGGCATGAAATCTCTCGGGTAGAGATCTGAGCACTTTCCTCACAATCTTGGGTTCAGGAATGCTTTCCCCAAGATTGAAGGCTGAGTTTACTATGTCCTTTAGCTTGGCATAGAACTTATCGAAAGACTCATCCTCCTCCATCTTTATCTCTTCAAAGCTTGTAGTGAACCTCTAAAGCTTTGAGTCCTTGACAGCCTTCGTACCCTCATAAGTTGTCTGGAGAATGGTCCAAGCCTCCTTGGCAGTTTCAGTGGAGGATATCTTCTTGAACTCCTCATTGGTTATAGCACTAAACAATGCATTCAAAGCTCTGCTGTTGAAGTTTGCCGCCTTAATCTTGGCATCATCCCAATCAGCTGGCGCTTTAGTAGGCTTTGTCTAGCCTATCTCCACAGCTTGCCACATTTTCTCATCTAAAGACTCCAAGAAAGCTCTCATGTGTACTTTCCAGTATGCATATTTAGTGCCATTAAATAAAGGAGATATGATTAATGACTGTCCTCTATCCATGACAAACATGGGTCAATGGATCAACACAACAAAGATCAAACCCTAATCAGAGTATGCCTGCTCTGATACCACTTGATAGGCCACAAACTGAATGACCCCTTGTGATAGAAATTAATTAATTAATTAGCCGAGTTATTAATTAATCAATTTATCATGCAAATGCATGGTAGCACAAACAAATCACCAATAAACTAAATACGCAACGGAAAATAAATAACACGGTGATTTGTTTATGAATGGGGAAAACCTAACAGCAAAAACCCCACCGGGTGATTTTCAGGTCACCACTCCTGAAACTCCACTATTATCACAACAAGTGGTTACAAGTAAAGGAATCCAAGTACCTTACCAACCTACAGTTGAACCCTTACCCCAATATCCAATTGGACTTGTTCTGTAGTGATAGTTCTCCTTTTAGATGCACGACTCCCAGTACATGACTAACCAATTGCGCGGATCCTAGTACGTGACTTCAATCACCAACTAAGAAGGTTGTTGGTTGTAAAGTTCTTTAGTTCATCCACATGATGAAGATCAAGAAGATGCTTGGTTACAAAACCCTATGGTGCACATACACAACAACTTCTTCAAGAGAAAAAGATGAACTAGGGCAAGAACTTCATCTCTGGTCACAATTTGCTTGAACAGAGTTTACTCAAAGCTTGTGCAACTTGTGAACACTTTGACGGCCCTTAAACTGATCCTTTTATATGTCTAGGTTTAGGAGAAAAGAAGGCCCAAAGACACATTCACGGATCCCAAGAAAATCATATTGAAATTCTAAAAATCTTAAACCTTGATAGATAGCGGGTGTTGAGCAGCTGTCGAGAAGGTGTCGAGCACACTGAATGAAGAACAGCTTCCTTAAGCTTGATAGATGTAGCTGTCGAGCCAGCTGTCGAGCTTTAATGATTTTGCACTCTGAACTTATTTTCTTAAACAGACTTGAAAGTTTTAATACTTGATCTTGAAACAAGGTTTCTTGAAGTATTTAAGACATCCTAAATCTACCGAAATACAAGTAAAGTGCATTTTATCAAAGGATAAGCCAATTACATAAAATCATGACATATGTTCTAAACAAGTGAAACACATATGTCCTAATAGAAAACAACTTAAACCAAGGCTAAACAAACATATCTAAACATAAGCAAAGTAAGGAAACAGGATTAAAAACTATATCAAGGCAGAAATAAAAGAAAAGAGTTTAGAACTCAGTACCTCAAAAACAAAAAGCTCATAGGCTTGATTTTGACCGTTCCCCTCAGACAAATCTATTTACAACCAAACAAAAATGATTAGTAAACTTCAAAACTCGAGGATCAAGATAAAAAAAGATCCCAATCAAAATCAAATTGACTTAAGGATGTTTTGTGAAAAACTCCCTCTTTGATTCACTATTTCTAGTTAATCTTAGGTTTTCCCTTAAGATTTTCTGTGTGTCTTGAAATGGTACCATGTATGGCTTTATATAGTGAGAAAATGGGGGTTTGGAACGACTCCCAGATGATGTGGGATTCGTTCTAAACCTCAACATTAATACAAAAAACTTGTCTTTCATAGTTTTTGGAACCCTAGTTGCGTGCGTAGGTCCGTGCCTGTGTACACATGCACTAGACCTGCGTACGTAGGCCAAGGGTTTCATTGGCCTTTATTTTCCAAAAATAGATTTATTTGCTCATAAAAAGTTATATTTTCCATTTTGACATTTCTGAAGACAATTTGTAATCTGATTGAGCCATAAACTAACCTTAGGCCTTAGAATTTCAGCATTATTGGGGAACGATCATAAGAGGTACAAAATGCAATGTCTACAAATGTCCCTATTTTGATTCATGAGCTCCACTAATGGAATCAAAAGAATAAGTGACAAAACATTTTGTTTTGATGTATGGCTCGAGTCCAACCCATGCACACAACACACAACATGCATACATGGGGCAGGGTGCTACTCTGCAGAGTCGCATGGGATTCGTATGCCCGAATACCCACCTTTGTTGCTCAAGAAACAAGTAACGACAAGTTCACTATTCCAGAACCTGTTTTGCCAATTGCAAGCAAAAGTCGAGTGACTTTCTATCCTAGAGTCACTTAAAAAAGAAAAACAAACAAGGCCAACTGCCATAACCATCAACCAAACAAACAAGGTGCTCTTACGAGCTAAAGATGATATATATCTGTGGTGTCCATCCGGGGCTCCTGCCTTAAACTTCTCCGAGTGGCTTGCTCCTTTTGTCTTCTCCATCTCCATCTCTACCTATTATGGTGAGACTCTTGCCTCAGGGTAACCTTGGTCTCTATCTCTACCTCTACCTCTTCAATTGTGCCTACATATTTAATTCCATCGGGATATGTGCATAAGTTTTGTATGATGTGCCTGCATGTTCAATTCCCAGAGGATATGTGCACAAATTTTGTATTGTGACTTGCTTAACTGGTGTGTGGCCCGTGACTGCATATTTAATTCCTGTAGGATATGTGCACAAGTGGCCTTGATGTTTCAACTCATGAGGGAGTCTTGGGTGAAAAATCCACTAGGGAGATAAAAGACTCACTGGGGAGTATGATCTACTAAAAAGTGTGTTGGCGACTCATAAGGGAGTCTTCTTAGTATGTAGTTCACTGAGGATGGTAACTTGCTGAGAAGTTTGGTGGTGATTGTGACCCACGAGGAAGTCTTTGATAATGTGTGACTCACTAGGGAAATTTCTTGTGTTGATTCCACCTACGAGGGGGGTTTTGTCAACTCCTTGGGGATTTTTTTTTCTTTACAACTCACGAGAGAGTTGCCTTTGTGTCTTGGACCCATATGAGAGCCCTACCATGATACTGTACTTTATTGGGGATTTGGTTGATGATCTAAACTCACGAGGGAGTTTTCTTAATGACTTATGATCTGCTAAGGGATGTTTTGATGCTTTCAATCCACTAGGGGATGCTTTAAGGGTCTTTGTGTCTTTTTCCCGACTGAGGGTATTTTTGTCATTTTTGATGCATTCTTGAATTTTATTTTACACTTCCTACCTTCCGGGAACTTATTGGGGATATTTAATTTAATTTTTTTACTAAACTACACATAGTTTAGTAAGGGGCTAAAACTACATGTAGTTTAACCACCAGTACATTCTTGCCTCTTCAAAATTTTCCAACGGTTACCAACCATTTCTTTTAATTTTTCTTCCTATTCTCTTCATCTTCCTCACTCTTCATATCCTTTCTAACTCTCCAACTTCCATCTTTTCTCTCTACAGAAACTCCCTACCTTTCTCTCATTTCCTCACTATCTGATCTCATCTTTCCCAAAACTCTTTTCCTCCCCCAAACTCTCTTATTTTCTCTATGGCACCCAAGTCCAAGAAAACCTATTATGTGCTCTCTAGTGATGCCTTCAATCTCATGCGTTGGAGTGGAGCGGTGAGGCTGAATGGTCCCCTCGGTTGACATACAGGCCTAAAACCATCTTTTAGAGGGTGCAAAGGCTGGATCAGTAAGTTTTTCCAACTTTTCTCATTTTCCTTTTGATCTTCCATTTTAATCTATTTTTGGACATGTAAATGCTTAGGTTTTGCTATGGGAAGGATTTAGATGAAAATTTGACACCTTAGGAGGGGTAGGAACATATTTTAGGTCGAATTTTGGTGGAAGTATGCTTAAAAATGTCAAAGAATGACCCATTGTCTGTGTTCATGCATATGCGAACTCGAGCTTATGTACGCATCTTATGTTCATGTATGCATGGACAAACTTTATGTGTACACAGGCCTATTCATGTGTATACATATTTGTTCTTAAGTTCATATGCACACGATTTCCAGCCTACGTACATGTACTAGTGCCTGCATACGCAGACATTGACCTATGTGTGTGTGTCGCCAAGCAGAAACCCTAATTTCACTATTGTTTCATTTGTTTCTCATCCAAATGGCAATCTAACAACTTCTTTTCATCTTTTTACAGGTTTCCCCCTCATTTTTAGGCAAGGGTAGCACTTACAGTGTGGTGGCATGGTACAAGGTCCTTACCACGAAAACAAAGGCCCTCATTCGTGCAATGGGTTTTGAGCCGATCATCCATTTACTATCGAAGAGATCCGCTAGTGCCATTCTGATGTAGACTCTGGCTAAGAGGTGGTGGGACACTACCCACATCTTCCATATTGTTGATAGGGAGATGACTGTGACTCCCTATGAGTTCCACCGCATGATCGGTCTTAAATGCGATGGGGCTCTCATAAACTTGGAGAGTGAGTCTGGCACTCAGTTAGGCATTGACTTGCTCGAGAGGAGGTACACTATCGAGACATTCTGCTACTTCGTCTTCAAGATGGATTATAAGCCTTTCCCACAAGCGACGGTCGACAACTGTGCCCGGATGGCTAGGGCCTTCTTGCTGTGCCTTCTTGTTGTACCATCTGGGGGCATATTTCTTTGCCAATGGAAAGCAGACAGTATCTCTGAGGTGGCTAGCCTTCTTCTGTGACTTTGGGGAGGCTCGAGAGGCCAACTTAGGGTAAGCATATCTTGCCTATTTGTACTCTTCCTTGGATACGCTCAACCAGAGGACCTTGCACCAGCTTGTGAGGCCTCGGAAGCTTCTTGAGATCAACCTTTCTTGCTTTTATCTTTTGTGACTTATGTATTTCCTTTCCTTGCAATCATATCCATCTGTATTTCATTTAGGGTTAACTATGCATCATGCTCTTGCAAACTGTATCCTTGTTTCCATCTTACAAACTATCATCTTGCAAATTGTTCATACCTATCATCTTGCAAACTGTCACCTTGCAAACTGTTCATATTTGTTCATATCTGCTTCTTGCAAATTGTCATCCTACTTTTTCCTTTCCAATGTTAGGCCGTTCAATATGGTCTCATTGCTTGTGGCACGGATGTGGATTTGAAGAGCTTCCCTTTGGTTAAGGCTTATTTCGATGGGCTATCTTTTCGATAAGGTGAATCAGGAATCTTATTCCTTTTATTATGTTTCTTGCATGTCTCTTAGGGTTTTTCTCCTTTAACTCTATGTGTTGTCATAGGTCAACTAGAGCCCATAGGCCAGCCTTTCTCCTATTACGGCCCCAGACTTGGAGGCATCTAGTCTCGTTATCTCCGGGATTACTCAGCCATTCAAAGAAGCTCGCTTAAGGGCACTCTATTTGGCGGAGATGGTATGCTCCCAACTGGTGGGTGCGGATGTGACGCAGGTCCTAATAGATCCTTTAGAGTTTATGCTTGCCCCACTTTCCATGATGGATGCTGAGTATCATTTGTGGAGGAATGGCATTCCCTATGCCTAGTAGGTTTCAAAGGAGTTGGACTATGATGAGTTCAACAACACTCGCCTCATGCCTTCCCTTACTCTTGTGGTATATGCTCTTTCTCTTCTCATTCATTTCCAATTTTGCTTTGCATTGCTTTACATGATAATGTTCACGTGGGATACTTGTTTCAGGTTGGTCCTACTATTGGTGCTCCCATCCACCCTCCTTGCTTACCATAGTTGGTGTATGTTTATGGTCCTGATGGTTTTGCTCATGAGCATGTGGTGGGCTGCAACAGAAATGTCATGGGCTACCCTTTTCTCGAGGGTACATAAGCAATAAGTTTTCCTTCATTCTTATCTCTTTCCTTTTCTATTCTTGTGTCCCCCAACACTTTTTCTAACACTTCTTTTCTTTCAAAATTCAGCCTACTGTTCAGGAGCACGAGGAGTTGGTTTAGTTTGAGGGGAACCTTAAGTTAGAGGTGACTGAGTATTCCAGGCAGATATATGGTCCTAGAGGGTTTGCCTATCCGGGTGGTGGTGATGATGATGATGATGATAATGATGATGATGATGGTGGTGGTGGTGGTGATGGTGGTGGTGATGGTGGTGGCAATTCAGAGACTACTCCTAGCTTCCCGCCAAGGAAGAGGTGCTTTTGGTGATTTTGCATACAAACAGACATAGACACAGACATACAACATATTTCTTTTATTAGCTTGTATTTTTACATTTTAGCTTTTATTTGAGACATTGGGTTATATTTAAGAACATCTTTTACATTTTTGCTTTTATTTAGGACATGTAATTAATTTACAACTTGTGGGAATAATTGCACAATTCTATGCAACTTTGCTTTTCCCGATCTTTAGTGCTTGAAAATCTGAACTCAATTATATCTTGAGTAGTCCCTTAGGCTGTAGGAATCATGGGAGAGATTTTGGTGAAGGAATCACACTCTAAATACGAGAAGGAATTCGTTTTTGCCTACCTTCCTATGTACACATGTGTGTGCCTGCTGTAAACACCACATTTTGTACCCTTTATGACTTAGACCCTCATTCCCCAATGATGCCCAAACTCTAAGGCCCAAGGCCAGTTTAGAGCCCAATCAGATATCAAATTGACTTGAGGAGTTTTAAAATGGAAAATATGACCTTTTCAATGAGCAAAAATATATTTTTAGAAATAAAATGACCAAAGTGGCCTTCGGCTCACGTACGCGGGTAAAAGCCTACATACGTGTGCTAAAGCAGGCATACACACACTACTACGTACACAGTTAGGGTTTTAGAGACATAAAAAATGCAAGTTTTTTGCAATAATGGTTGAGGTTTGGAATGAATCCCACATCGTCTAGGAGTCGTTACATACCCCATTTTTTCCACTATAAAAATCCTTACATAGTATATTTTCAAAAGACAGAAATCCCACAGGAAAAATACAAGATTCACTAGAAAATAGTGAGTCAAAAGAGAATTTTTCACAAAACATCCTCAAATCAATTTTGTTTGATTGAGACCTTTTCTAGCCCCAATCCTTTTAGTTTAACTTTGCTAATCACTTTCTTGTTAGTTTGTGAATAGATTTGACTGGGGGGAACGGTCAAAATCAAGCTTGAAGAGCTTTCTTTGAGGTATTTGTTCAAACTTTGCTTTTTCCTTTTCTTTTCTTTTTATGCTTTTAATTCTTTTGCTTGTCTTGTTTTCTTGTTATAACATGTTTTGATATGCTTTTCTAGTCTAGGCTTACATTTTATATGTTTAAAATGCGTGTTAGGGTGTTAGAATTAGTGTTTTAAGCTTGGTTGTGTTTCTAGGGTTTTCTAGGCAAGAACTTGTAGATGTATAATCTTGCCTACGCACGCAAGATTAATTATGCACACATAGGCTTGTACATGCATGCGCAGGCCACTGCCAAGAAACCCTAATTTTTATTTTTTTGATTTCATTTATGCTTTCACATGTTTGTTTGTTTAGCTTCTTTTCCTATGCCTTTATGCTTTCAATGTCTATGTTTCATATGTTTAGTTGCTTGTTTTATCTTACATGTTAGAATTAGGGTTTATTTTGTATTTTCTTTGTTTCAATGCCATAATCATTCATTCACATGCTCATACATGATGCCATAGGTGCTAAGTTGCTGCAAGGTGACTAAGGGTAAGTCATACATTCACATTCACATGCATATGTGTTGTTATGTTTTGTTTGATGAACATGTACATGTGTTGTTGCATTGTGTTTTGTGTATAATTGATAAATGATGTACTTGCTACCATGATTAAGTTGCTGTCTTATATATGAAATGAAAGGGTTTTCACATGTTAGATGAATGCTAGGGTTGTATATGTGTGATTTGGTTTCTTATTATTTATGGATGGATATGTATGTGTTTTAGGATGATGATGTTATGTTGTATGCTTAGATGTATGCTAGTGTGTGTGTGAGTTTAGAAAATAAGTGTTGTACATGATTTTATCGAGATTAAGACGTAAGACACAATAATGGGAGGCCAACCTTAGGGTTGGGCGGTTTTGGGTGCTTAACACCTTCCCAAGAATGAACCTAAATTTCGGACCCATATCTCTGGTAGTAAGATCAATGATCCTTCCTTGAAAGGATGCTATATTCATGGTTCCTAGGCCATTGCAAAAATTAGGTGGCGACTCCTCCGTTGTGTCCACAGTGGCGACTCCACTGAGGATAATGAGTTAAAATTTCCTATGTGTCTTATTTCTTAACCTTGATAAAAACTATTTTAATACTTGTTTGCACACACATCACTTTGTTTCTTTTGTCCCTTAACCTCAGTTGGTGATGAGTGGGAAGATGGAAGGCTCCATTTGAGCCCAAATCTTTTGGAGTTCATCCCACCAACTCACAATCGATGTCATTGCCTATAATAGGCTTTAAGTATGTTAAAGGTTTGCTACCAATCCACTATGAGGTCTACTTAGGCCATCAGTCGGAATCATAACCCACTAAGTTATGAGTGACTTACTTATCTATCCTTTTAGCCTTAGGGAGCCTACCCACTCTAGAGAGATCCTAGACCCTATCACAAAGGATACCCTTTATATCTCTTGTTTGTTCAATCATATGTCATGTGTTCACCTAATTCTAAAGAACAAATAAAAGATGTAAAAATAGAAGGGATGGCCCGAAAGTTATAGTATACCCTAAGATGTTTGGGGATAAAGGAAAAGAAGTTCTCACGTATAAGAGGCTTGTCCCTAAATCTAAAGGTATATTTTAACTTTCATAAGACTATATCCTAATTGCTATCGTAGGCCTAATTGGAAAAAAGTCCTTTTCAAAAAGAGGGCTTTGGGCCTAAGGTAACAAATATGCTATGGAATTAGCATCCAAAATCCTACAAAGCCAATATGAACTTCCCTAATCTTGGGCCTCCTTGTTGTTTGCCTAGGCCCAAAATGATGAGAACTTCATGGACTTTGAGAGGAAGGCTACAATAAATTCTAGCTAAAGGGTTAATTCAAAAAAAAAAAAAAAATGAAGTGATGAATAAAATTGAAAAGCCCAAAGGTGATGAATACATTGTAAGCCCATGTTTGAGACAAAGGGTTGAAAATTTCTAAGTGCATTCTAATGAAAGCCCATGAGAGTAAGATTAGAGCTTTATTGTAAATGGACCAAAGCCCAATGAAACAAGGGGAAAAAATCCATGAGAGGGGAGTGATATTGTAATTGGGGCTTCATTAAAATAAACTTAAAAATTTTCTAAGGACATCTAAAAATTAAAAAAAAAAAAAAAACCTTTAATTGGGACTTGAACTTAATGAAAATGGAGCTTCTTTTCAGGCATCATTACATCGTCAAAGTCAAGAAAACACATCCCCACTCCCATTTGGATTTGAGAGAAAGGACAACGCTTGATCAAGATTGAGGACACACCAAGAAGAGGAAGAGACCCCCTAAGAAACAATGACTTCCTCCGTGGAAGACTCAATGGAACAAAAGATCTTTAAGGCTTTGGATGAACATGGAGACGCCCTTAAGAAAATAGCAGGGAGTCTCACTAGGTTGGAGGAATCTAAGCTCAAGAAGCCTTCACATTTGGAAATCCATGATGATGAGGAGGAAGTGGAAGAATGGGATGAAAAGGACAAAGCGGAATAAGAAAGGAACAAGCAATTTGAGAAGCTCACCATGGAAACCATAGCTGTGAAGGAAGAATGGAGAAAATGCAACTCACCTTTTGTAAGGCACAAGGGATGGAATATTACCTCTAAAACATAAGGGGAGTGAGTTCAAAGGCTACTATTGCATTACCTCCTAAGTTCAAGATTCCCGATGCGGAAAAGTTTGATGGGATTGGAGATTTGAAGCAACACATAAGAAGATACCTAAGCATCACTGAAATGAAGGGGCTAGATGAGAAGTAAACTTTGCATGCATTTCCACTCTCACTCATAGGAGGTGCATCAAGGTGGTATTATAGCCTTGATCCAAGCAAAACTAAGGTGTGGAATGAACTAGTGGAGTTGTTTGGGGACCAATTCATCTTCAACACCATGATTGATGTGACTCTAAGGGATTTAGAGACTACCAAACAAGGTGTGGGGGAGACATTTTTCGAATACATGACTAGATGGAAGACCAAGGCGTCTAGAATGATCAACAGGCCAAATGAGAATGACCAAATCAACATGATCATCAAGAAATTGCTTTCGGCTTATAATAGTAGGCTTTTGTCATCGCCTATTAGCTCATGTGGAGAACTATGTGATTATGGGACAAGAATTGAAGACGCTATCAACAATGGACAATTAGAGAAAGGTGAAAGTAGGCCTCCAACCAAGAAAACATATGGAGGGGGAGAAACCACCACTAAAGCACCCAATCCTGTAAATGTGAGTGCCATCATACCCCAACAAACACTAGCCTACCCAAAGAAAGTTCGCCGAGAATTCTCTGACCTAGGAATGACCCTCACCCAAGCATATGAAAACCTATCCTCCAAAGGATTCACCAAACTTTTAGACCCTACACCTATGCCTAATCCCACACCTCCCACTTGGAACCTCAATGAATACTACCACTACCATAAAAAATCTAGCCACAAAACTGACAATTTCTTCCACCACAAACGCGAAATACAAGACCTTATAGACAATGGAACCCTCCCAAATCCCAACATTATCACCAAACCTAACATACCCTTTGCTTGATTACCATAGGGCTCTTCCTTCATATCAAAATTGGGTGCAAATAGATGAGATTGAATGAGATTGCTCAAAATTGATAGAAACTACAAATGTCAATATCAATGTTGTGGAAGTCCAAGGAATATGGGATGAAGAAGATGAAGTCTTAAAGGAAGCGGTAGCGGTGTGGGGAATACTTCCCAAAGGAGTGATAGAATTAAAGAAAATGGTCTTAGAGGACAATGTAGCAAATATCACTAGGAATGGGAAGCACTACAAGCCATCCTTTTTGGAAAAAGATCATCCTGGTAGAGATTTAGGGGAAGGGTCCAAGCTCACAAAACCTAAAGGAAAGGAAGACAAAGAAGAAGAAGATAAGGTCTTAATGCAATTGAAGAAGTCCCAAGCTCATGTGTCCGTATGAGGCTTACTCATGGCCTTTCAAAAGCATCGTAAAGCTCTTTTGGATGCTTTGAATGGGAAATAAGTACCTATAGAAACTACACCATAAGAAGTTTTGTCTCTCATGGGAGTCGAGGGTTCCTTACACCCCCTCCTTGCCTTTTCCAATGAAGATCTCCCTCCTTAATGAGCTACTCACACTAGACCCTTGCAAATCACCATTGGATGCATGGGTTCCAAGGTTCCAGTAGTACTTATTGACAATCGATTCGCCTTGAATGTTTGTCCTTTTAGGACTGCCCTCACTATTGGCCTAGATATGGGGACTATCGTCCCTTCTCTCTTGACTGTAAAGGTATATGACAACACTTCAAGGAAGGTCATAGGTACTTTCAAGGCTCCTTGCAAGATTGGGCCAATAGAAATCATTGTGGAGTTTCATGTCATGGACATCACCCCAAATTACAACTTTCTCTTGCGAAGAGCTTGGCTTCACCCTAATGGGGCAATCCCTTTCTCACTACACCAAAAGATGAAGATCTCATGGAAAGGAGGGATTGCCATTGTGCTTGGGGATGGTGAAATTCAAGCACTAGTTTATGGACTCGAGGAAAGAGGAAGTGAGCTTCAAATGAGTGGCTTTGAGTTCGTAAACATGGCTGACTATGGCTTGAAGGATGAAAGGTATTCTACCAACTTGTTCCTATATTGTAGCCATGAGGTGATTGCAATGATGAAGAACATGGGATTCATGCTTGGTATGGGCCTTGGAAAAGAAGGAAAAAAGGTAGTCGAGTTCTCCAATGTCAAGACTCAAGTGAATAGGGAAGGTTTAGGATTCTTAGAAGGTTGTGACGGAATTAAGAAAAACCTTAGTACTCTCAATGGGAACTTTGTGAAGGAAGTGGAAAACTTCCCTTATTGTGGCTTCCCCGAACCTTAGGTAGGTAAGGATGGAAAGGTGTATCCGGGTTGGGAAATGTTCTTTAATGAAAAGCTCACCTTTAAGGAGAAGTCTACAATGGTGATCAAAGAGATAAAAGAAGAGGTCAATTGGATGAACTACATGGATGCTGAAGCAATGAAGACCATGATGAAGACGAATGGGGGTGTGTTCGCCATCACCAATAAAGAGCCAAATGATCCTTCCAAATTCATCATGCTTGCTGTGGGGCCCATTAATAATTGGACTTAGGTTGGGTTTTCTTAAAACATGGGATAAAATTTTTGTAATGCAAGTTCCAATGTACTTTTCAATATTTTCAATAAGATAAATTCTGATTTGGCTTACTTTGAAGTGTCCCATAATATTGAAATTCTGCAATTAAATGATTCAAATGAATTTGAAAATGAAATTAATAAACAATTGGAAAAAAAAAATTTGAACCTATGGAACTAACTCTTGAAACTATTAATTTGGGCAATAATGAGAATCCACACTTAATTAAAATTGGCTTAACCCTAAATGAAAAAGAAAGAAAAGATCTTCAAGAGCTCCTCGCGGAATTTCAAAAGGTGTTTGCATGGTCCTATGAAGATATGCCCGAATTGACCCTGACATAGCTCAACATCACATTGATACCCATGATCACATGGTACCGATCAAATAAAAGTTGAGAAGAATGAGGGCCGAACGACTCTTAAAAATCAAGGAGGAAGTCACTAAGCAATTGAAGGTAGGGTTCATCAAACTCGTACACCAAGCTGAATGGATAGCCAATGTTGCGTCATACTTAAGAAGGATGGCAAGGTGAGGATGTGTGTGGATTTTAGGGACTTGAACAAGGCATGTCCTAAGGATGACTTTCCTAGCCCTTACATTGATGTTTTGGTGGATAACACGATGGGAAGTGTTTTGATGTCTTTCATGGATGGTTTCTCGGGGTACAACCAAATCAAGATGGCTCCTAAAGATATGACCAAAACCACTTTCACTACTGAATGGGGAATCTATTGTTACACGGTGATGCAGTTTAGCCTCAAGAATGCCAGGGCAACCTACCTACAACCTTGTTACATGATATGATGAATAATGAGGTGGAGGTGTATGTCAATGATATGATAGTGAAATCCAAGGATAGAGAAAGCCACACTATAAACTTAAGGAAGTTCTTCGAAAGGATTAAAGAGTATAGGCTAAGATTGAACCCACAAAAGTGTACCTTCGGAGTAACCGCTGGAAAATTGCTAGGCTTTCTAGTGAGTGATAGAGGGATAAAAGTTGACCCATCCAAGATCAAAGTCATATTGGAGATGCCCCCACCCAGAAGTGAGAAAGAGATAAAGGGTTTCTTGGGTCGATTACAATACATTAGTTGATTCATTACCAAGCTCACCTCCACTTGTGAGCCCATCTTCAAACTCCTAAGGAAGAATGAACCACATACATGGAATGATGAGTGCCAAAAGGCCTTTGAACTTATCAAGGAATATCTCCTCCACCCATCTATCCTAGTGCCTCCACAACATGGAAAACCCTTACTCCTTTACCTCTCTATCATAAGGGATGTGGTTGGAAGTATGCTTGCACAAGAAGTCAATGACAAGAATGAGAGGGCCATATACTACTTGAGCAAGAGGTTTCATGATTATGAGACTAGGTACACTCCCATAGAAAAGTCATGCTTTGCACTTGTTTGGGTCGTACAGAAGTTGAGACATGTCCTCTTACCTTTCCTAATATGGGTGGTAGTAAGAATGAACCCATTGAAGTATCTCTTTGAAAAGCCTGCTTTGAGTGGAAGATTTTCAAGATGGTTAGTCTTATTGGCAGAATTCAATTTAAAGTATGTGGCTAGAAAAACTATCAAAGGGAGCGTCGTGTCAGATTTTTGTGCTAAGAATCCTATAGGGGGGGGAAGATGGTAAAGAAGACTTTCCGGATAAGGACATTTTGGATGTTGAGTTAGGGACATGTAAGATGTACTTTGACGGAACCATAAACTAATATGGGAATGGGATATGAATACTCTTGATCACTCCCGAGGGATCTCACATACCTTTGGCAATCAAGTTGAACTTTAAATCAACTAATAACATGGCTGAATATGAGGTTTGTACTGTTGGAATGGAAGCTTTTCGAGAATTAAGGGTAAGGGAGGTCGAAGTCTTCGGAGATTCAACTTTGGTTATAGCCCCAGCACAAAAGTTGTGGAAGGTGAAGGAGGAACACTTGAAGCCTTATCAACAATACTTGGAAGACTAGACCAAGACCTTTGACAAGATTGAGTACACAATCATCCCTAGAGAAAAAAATCAATTTGTGGATGTCTTAGCTACCTTAGCCTCCATGGTTGAAATACCTAAGGGAGTATGGACATGACCCTTGGAGAATGAGCAAAGTTATGAGGAAGTGCACAAAGGGAAGATCGAAGCTTCAGTAATGACCCTTGAGGAGGAGAAAGTTCTGTGGTACTATGACATCATGAAGTTCTTGGAACAAGGGGCATATCCGGATGGTGCCGATAAGAGAGGACATCGTTCCATTAGGATGATGGCAATACAATATATTCTATGTGGAGAACAACTCTATAAAAGGTCCTATGATGGTATACACCTTCGTTTCTTGAAGAAGGACGAAGTTGAGAAAGTAATGAAAGAAGTTCATCAAAAGATTTGTGGCCCTCATATGAATGGGAGAATATGAGCCAAGAAAATCCTAAGGATGGGGTACTATTGGAATACGATGGAGACCGATTGTGTGGACTATGTGAAGAGTTGCCATGATTGTTAGACACACGCCAGCTTGAACCATGTAGCAATTAGTGAGTTGTATAGCATGACTTCTCTATGGCCATTCTCGGTTTAGGACATAGATGTGATTGGAAGGATAGATCCTAAGGCTTCAAATGGGCATGTATACATCCTGGTGGCAATTGACTATTTCACTAAATGGGTGAAAGCAACCTTCTACTCTGTATTGAAGGCTAAGCATATGGCTCAGTTCTTAGAAAACAACATCATATGTCGATTTGGGGTGCCCTAAGAGATCATCTCCGATAACGGTTCCCACTTTAAGGGTGAAGTTCGAAGAGTCATGGAAGAATATAGCATTGAGCATCACAAATCTTCATCATATCGACTACAAGCTAATGGGGCCATAGAAGCAGCTAATAAGAATGTGAAGAACATCCTAGACAAGATGGTAGTGACATACAAAGATTAGGCTGAGAAGCTTCTATTTGCCTTATGGGGTTATAGAACTTCTAGTTGTGCATCGACTGGGGCAACAACTTACTCTTTGGTCTATGGTAG
The DNA here is from genome assembly GCF_932294415.1 of Quercus robur. NCBI lineage: Eukaryota > Viridiplantae > Streptophyta > Magnoliopsida > Fagales > Fagaceae > Quercus > Quercus robur. Next base: position 26,967,281 of record NC_065540.1, on the reverse strand, counting down.
TAAGACAGTGCTTCCTATTGAGGTGGAGATACAATCTTTGAGGGTATTGGTGGAAACCAAGGTCCTAGAAGAGGATTGGGCTAAGGCGAGACATGAACAATTGGCCTTGATAGACGAGAAAAGGGCTAGGGCACAATATCATGCACAAGGGTACCAAAAAAGGATTGCTAGAGCATTCAACAAGAAAGTGAAATTGAGAAACCTTAAAGAAGGGGACTTGGTTCTAAAGGTGCTTAGAGATGAGACTTATGATCGAAGAGGAAAGATGAAGCCAAGGTGGTCTCGGCCTTCTATCATTTAGAAGATCATGTTTGGAAGTGCTACAAGGATCACATATTTGGATGGGGAAGAGATGCTTCGCCCAATTAACAATTAACATGGATAGACTCTAGAAATACAAAATAAATAAATAAAAGCCTACTAGGTTGAAAACTTGAAAGGGTGGCCTAGGAAAAAATTAAGGCAAAAGAACCCCACTAGATTGAAAACCTGAAAGGGCAATTTAGGCAAAAGTTAAGGGAAAAGAATATGGGCATGGCGAAAATTCCCGACGGGACGTCATTGGGAAAAATTACATGAAAAAAAAAAAAAAAAAAGGAATGAGATGACAATAAGAAAGGATAATAAAAAGTGACTCTCTTATTGCTCAAATTAAAAGGTCTCTAGATTGTTTTCACAGGGGATTTAGAACACTCCAATCCTTTATTAAATTCAAAAACAAAAACATGAGAATCATAAAGTGCAAAAAAGTAAAATATGGGGCATATAAAGGTGGTCACTCAGCCCTCCTTGCTTTCTTGCTAGTCTTCATGTAAGCTTTCTCATCCCTCAGAATCCATTTCGTGTCATCCTCCAACCATTGCTTGTACCTCGCAGTGGAATAGATGTATCGAGGAGGAGCAATGCCTCTAGTCACCCTACCGCATGGCTAATCCTCACGAAGCCTAGCCAAGATCCTGTTAGTAAATGCCTTGGTGTGGAAGGCACCTTCACCACTAGGAGTTCCTTAACACTTTCCAAATTGCCTTAAGATATGACAAGTGGAGTAGTATGAGCAGCAACGAAGTCCAACAAAAGGCACATAGTAGTCCTTGCAGCAACGAAGTCCAACAAAAGGCACATAGTAGTCCTTGCAGCAACGGTGAACCATGCTTGAGATGTGCCTCCACTCCACGGCTCCATGTACACCTCAAAGCTCATGTCATTTTGATGAAGCTGATGGTCCCTAAAATGCCTAGGGAGGTATGTGCTGAGGGGTACAGTAAGAGGTTGAAGCAACTAAATCCTCTTTTGTAGCCATGTCTAAAAAAAAAAAAAAAACATGAGTGAAAAAAAAAATATAAATAATAATGAAAGACGATATAAGTTGCCTCGATGGGTTGAAAATCAAAAGGCAATCCATATAAAATTTGAGGAATCCCACTAGGTTGAGAACTTAGGCAAAAATAAGGGATTATACTTGATAGGCCAAGAATGTATTGACCACTTTGGTAAATTAATCAATTAATTAGATTCAATTACATGCAATAAGCATAGTAGCACAAAAAATCACCAACTAAGTTAAATGCAATGGAAAATAAATTTGACATAGGTGATTTTTTTACGAATAGGGAAAATCACCGAGACAAAACCCCACCGGGTGAATTTAAGGTTACCACTTCCGAGAATCCATTATTATCAAAATAAGCGGTTACAAGTAAAAGGAATCCCAGTACCTAATACCAACTTACAATTGAACCCTTACCCCAATACCCAATTGGACTTGTGATGTAGTGGCAATCTCTCCTTTCGATGCACGGCTCTCAGTTTGTGACTAACCAATGATGCACGGATCCCCATTTGTGACTAACATACCAACTTGAGGAAGATGTTGGTTGCAAAGTTCTTCAGTTCATCCAACAATGAAGATCAAGAAACTCCTTGGATACAAAACCTTTGGCGCAAAGACGCAATAGCTTCTATAAAGAATATGATGAACTAGGGCAAATTGCATCCGATCACAATAAGCATGTATAATCACTTTACATCAAGTTACGTCCTCGTGACAGCCCTTAGAATAATCCTTATATATGTCTAGGGTTGTGAAAAAAGAAACCCTACACAAATACTCATGGATATGTGTGTAATCAGATCTAAAAATTCTGATTTCATAATTCTCGACAGATATAGCTTCTGTTGAGCTTCAACATTAATCCTTGATAGATATGATTCTGTCAAGAAATCTGTTGAGCTTTAATAAATAACACTTCTTCACTTGTTTCTTGGTTAGACTTGCATAACTTCAATACTGATAGGCCAAGAATGTATTAACCCCTTGTGATAAATTAACCAATTGATTTAGCCAAGTTAATTAATTAATTCAATTAACATGCAAAATGCGTGGTAGCACAAATAAATCACCAATTAACTAAAGTGCAGCATAAATTAAATTGACACGATAATTTGTTTACGAATGGGGAAAATCTATACGGCAAAAACCCCACCGGGTGATTTTAAGGTCACCACTCCCGAGAATCCACTATTATCAAAACAAGCAGTTACAAGTAAAAGAATCCCAATACCTTATACCAACCTATAGTTGAACCCTTACCCCAATACCCAATTGGACTTGTTTTGTAGTGACAATCTCTCATTTTCAATGCACGGCTCCTAGTACTTGACTAACCAATAGATGCGCGGATCCCAGTACGTGACTTAATCACCAACTTGAGAAAGATGTTGGCAGAAAAGTTCTTTAGTTCATCACATGATGAAGATCACGAAGCTCCTTGGTCACAAAACCCTAAGATGTACAAACACAGTAACTTCTTCAAGAGAAAGATGAACTATGGAAAATTCTGTCTCTGATTACAATTTGCATGAACACAACTTTGCTTCACACTTGCACAACATTTGACAGCCCTTAGAATATTCCTTATATATGTTTAGGGTTGTGAGAAAAGAAAGCCTAAACACATACTCACAGATTGGAGTGAAATTAGTTTTGAAAAATTGAATTTCATAAATCTCAATAGATAGGGTATCTATCGAGCTAGCTGTCGAGCTTCGGGCTTCAGTAGCTTTTAAACCTCGATAGATGTTAGCTGTCGAGTTTTAAAATATAACATTTTCTCACTTGTTTCTTGGACAGACTTGCATGGTTTTAACACTTGAACTTGAGACCTTGTTCCTTGAAGTATTAAACACATCCTAGATCTACCCAATTACAAGTAAAGTGCATTTTGTCAAAGGATTAGCCAATTCTAAATTGACATATGTTCCTAACATCAAATCACATATGTCCTAACAAATACTAAACTTGAACACTTGTTTCTTGAAGTACTAAACCCATCCTAGATCTACCCAAGTACAAGTTAAGTGCATTTTGTCAAAGGATTAGCCAATTTACATAACATATGTCTCTAACAATTCTCACATATGTCCTAACAATATCTAAAGAAGAAGAGGACTTCCCGCCAAGAAGCTTGCTTCCTTCCTATGAAAGGCATCTAAACCATTGAGGGTTTCCGCCATGATCAAGCCCACCAGGTTACTCTCTTTAGCTCATAAACCAACATGCACATCCAGAGGTCTACACAATATGACCTTTGGACCAAGAAGTACCTTGCAAGGGCACATAAGCAAAAGGCACGAAGAAAGTATGAACGTGGCCTCTCATCTACAGGAATAGCCAAGATAGAAAAGTGTGCAAAACTAAGCTAAGGTTGAGTTTGCCAAAGATGCACCACTTATTTTCCGTAGCAAGAGGGACACCCAACATAACTTATAGTAAAGAGGGAAGATCCCCACCCATGGTAAGGAAGACGAGATTGTCAATCTTCGGTTCAACCATGATGGCACCAAAATCTTTGATAGTGGGCATAGTTCTACTCCATTGAAGCAGAAAACATGCTGAGTAGGGACCCAATAGTTGGCAGCAGCATAAAGAAGATGCTCATCAACCCTTATTTAATGGTATGGAAAGACATTAGAAAGACCATAAGGGGTGATAGAGTCCTTGAAATCAGGACCAAGCCTCCTAATCTAAGTTAAGAAATTGAGTGGAGAGTTTTCTACAATTGGGGGACCTTAAAAAAGTGCTCTCTGAGTTGAAGATACATTGGTGAAGGTTTTAGGACTCAAATGGCTACTTATATACTTAATTAGGGTGGTTAGGGTTTCCTCTAATTCACGACCCATGTACGCAAGGTCAACCTTGTGTACGCAAAGTCAAAGCTACGAACGCAGGCTCTTCCCCACGTATGCACGGAGGTTGGTAGAAACTCATTCTCCATTTAAGACGGTTTGTCCACTTCAAGGCATCCCTAGGGTTCCTATGACCTAAAGGATCATTCAAGGCATAATTCAAGCAAAAGATTTCAAGCATTAAAGAAGCAATATTGTATGGAAACATACAATTTACCATATATCTTGTAAATTAAGTACTAGTCCCAATTAAAAGCATAAATGTAAAAGGATGTTCTTAAGTACAACCCTTTACCTCAAACTAAATTCAAATGTCTACTAAAAGAAATAAAAATGTTAAGGACATATTTTATGTAATTGGCTAATCCTTTGACAAAATGCACTTTACTTGTAATTGGGTAAATCTAGGATGGATTTAGTACTTCAAGAAACATGTTATTCAAGCCAAATATTAAAGCCATGAAGATTGGACCAAGAAACAAGTGAAGAAAAGTTGTTCATTAAAGCTCGACAGATATCTCAACAGAAACAGTATTTTCGAGACTTAAGAACAAAGCTCGACAGAAGTTGAATCTGTTAAGATCTACGAAATCAGAATTTCCAAATTTGATTTTTAGCTCATGCTAACATGTATGTGTAGAGTTTCTTTTCTCACAACACTAGACATATATAAAGATTATTTTAAAGGCCGTTATACATGGAGAACATATGCAAAAAGTGACCTAGTGCCTTATTCTCTCTGAAAGAAGTTACTACGACTTTTGCGCCTTAGGGTTTTGTAACCAAGTACTTCTTGGTCTTCATTGTTGATGAAGTGAAGAACTTTGTAGCCAACATCTTCTTCAAGTTGCTGGAGTTAGTCACGTACTAGGATCCATGCATCATTGATTAGTCATGGACTGGGATTCGTGCAAAAGGGTGGCGCTCATATATTGAAGAGTTTAGAGGTTCTGAAGCAGTAAAAAGCTTCTATTGTAAGTTCATCTACGGGGATTGTAGAGTCTAGGGACAAAGGTTTTGTACTAGATCTATAATTTCTCTTTACTATAGTGAATTGCTTTTTGAGAAAGTTTTCCCCAAGGTTTTTTTACCTGTGAAACTAGTTTGTTTCATTAGTTTTCTTAGGTCATCATATCTTGTCTTATTTACTATTCCGCTATGCATGATATTGATATTTGTTTGTTTTAACAAGGTTATTCATAATAAATCTAATTAACAACTTGTTTAAAACTTGTTAATTCTATCAACCAAGGTCTAAATTTCCCAACAATAATAATAATTGAGAGTGTATTTCACTATGTATGGATGTGAATATGTGTACCTTCTCTTGGTTCTAAGGTGGTTTATATAGATCTTTGACTTCTCTAACTGTTGGAGGCCTTTAATGGTAGTCTTAATGGTTCTTGTAACAAATTTGATGACTTTATGAGGTGATTGATTTTCTTGCCAATGGTCATGTATATGTTTGCGTCTATTGGTAACGGCTCATGCATTAAATGCATGTTTATGGTGCTTTGGTCGTCCAACGATACTTGCTTTTGTCATCCAGCGACACTTGCTTTAGTTGTCCAAAGGCTTCTTTGGACAATAGGAATTTATTGATTCATCATTTACTATAAAAGAATTTAGTGTGATAATGAATGTAATTGATACTATTTCAATTAGATTATAAATAAACTTTTAAATTATTTCTTATGTAATTACCTATTGATTTGTAAAACTTAAATGATAAAATTTATCTTCTCAAAATAAAAATTAAAAAATAAAATAAAATTTGGGTTCTATTTGCAGGACAAAATTGCTTAACTCTATAACTTAAGCCTTGGAGAAAGCTAAGGTGAACAAGCTCTAACATGCATGCAAACAACTTTGAGCTTGGCTAAGCAAAACCTACACATAATTCTAGAAATGAAAACACAATTGACGTTAAGAAAAGATTAGATTGCATTCAGTCCAAGTTGGACCAAATTGACATATGACAATTGTGTTAGAGGTATAAAGCCCAAGCGTAGTCTAGTTCAAAGCTCAATCCTTGATGTGCAAGCCAAGATTACTACTTGCACTACAGGTTAGTTAACCAATTTATTGTATGGTTAATTAGTTTATGATTCCGCCTATTATAAATACCCTATATTGGGTTCATTGTCATTGTAAATTGAGATTATAGTGAAGATGCAGTCATTAAGAGTTTTTCTCCGTAAATATAGGTCATTAAGCCGAATCATGTAAGCTTTGTGTTCTCTCTCTTCTCTCTATACTCTCTTTCTCCATATTGTCATAAAATCTAACAAATTTAATTCATGTTTATTCTCATATTTCACTAGACCGGTAACCACAGGAATTATATAAAATTGCAATAATGTGGATTGTCCTGCTGGTTATTTCGCAAAGATTGAAACAAGGACAATCTGCACCCACAGCTACGAATTGTAATTACTTTATAAGAGAGTTGCCAAGTTGAAAACCACGAGGAAACATAATTAGGTTAGATGTGAAAATGACAAATTTTTTGGTGAACATTATTATAAGGGTGCAGATCTAGAATTAAGAACTCTTTCCATACAAGGACGATATTCACCACGTGTATGGTGTGAGGATATGGTATTAATTACACCATGGCTTATAGGTTGCAGATTTTGGTACATCTTTCATGGTCTAAATTTGAAAGTTTTAGTACGTCTGCCTATGTGTATGGAAGCTGACCTTACTTTCTCTAACTTGATCTGTTATATCGTAGAGTAATTATTGATATGATTTAATGAAAGAAAAAAGTTATTTAGCAACAAAAAATAAAATAAAATAAAATAAAAAATGAAAGAAAAAAGTTTAGCAAGCATTTTGACCGGGTTTTGTATATTGGATGACACTCGGATCCAAATGGATTTGGCAGCAGTGGCATGGTCATGACCGGTGTTGATGGTGTCAATGACCTCTAGCCAATAGCATTGGCGGAGGTCGGTGGTGGTCGGCATCGACCGGATGGGATGATGTGTTGGTTTTTGTTTTTTTTTGTTTTGTTTTTATTTTTTTTTATTTTAGGTCAGTGAAATAATAAAAATAAATTATAAACATATATTTAGTCACTATTGGATATGTGACGGATTCTGATTTGGGAAGTATAGAGCGCTACCCATAAAGTGAGACCAAAGATGATGAGTCTTTTGAAAAATGATACGATGTTAATATTGACTATTTATCCTAATTAACTAAAAAAAATTCTTTTGTTAAAATCAAAAAAAAAAAAGTAAAAAAGTAAATTTTTACAATTTTTTTTTTAATAAGAAATTGATTGTTAAAAATAAATTGCATGACAAATAATAAAATAATAGATATCACAAGACAATTTAATATGATTAGTCAAATTTTATGTTTATACATACAAATAATGTAGGCAAAACATTCCCCAATAATATAATGAACTAGTTTGTTACTCTTGCATATGCATGAGATACATTTATAAATAAGTATAATTAAATATGTATTAAAATTTTACCAAGTTTATATTTAATATATATAATGTTTCTATATTTGAAAATATAAAATAGCTAGTATTAAAATAAAATATAAAGCAAATGAAAAGAAAAATCATTTAAATTGTTATCTATGAAATTCTCAATTTTAAGTTATCTAACCACTATAATAATAATAATAATAATAATAATAATTGTGGGAGGACTTTTGTTTCGGCCTCCAATCAGGTATTATCCTCTTTGGAAATGGGGTTGAGCCTTAATCCTCAAGAATTTGTTCAATCTCATATCTGGGAGAGACGCCTCCCACTCATGCCTTATAAGCCTTTGGCCTAAGGCTTAGTCCTCAAGGATTTGTCTCATCCTTAGGCCAAAGGCTTATAAGGCATGAGTGGGAGGCGTTTCTCCCCGATATGGGATTGAACAAATCCTTGAGGACTAAGGCTCAACGCCATTTCCAAAGAGGACAATACCTGATTGAAGGTCGAGATGAAAGTCCTCCCACAATAATAATAATAATAATGAATCAATGATGATATTTTTTTTAAAGTTTATTAATTTTGATTCTATGGTTTTCTTACTTAATAACACATTTAACATAAAAAAAAAAATTAAATTGGAGTCTAATTTTATTGTGATAATAACAATTAAGTCCAAAAAAATTCTAAAACTCACCAATTTGGTTCTCAAAAGACAATTTTGTCCCTAACCTTTATTCTGTCTTCTTTCTCTTTCTCTCTTCTATCTCTGTTTCTCTCCTCTCTCTCTTCTCTGAGTTCTCTCTCAGATCTCTCTCTAAACCTAAATAAAAAAATATCCATTTCAAAAACTCATCTTCTTTATCTTCTTCTTGCTCGCCTAGGGAGAATTTGCCTCCTCTTCGAGAGCTGGACTGGCGCTAAAGTCTTGGCCTAAGCCTCAAACAACTCCTTTAGCAAGAAAACCTTCTCTCTTCTTTCTCTCAGATTTCTCCCTCTCGCGCCCTAACTCTTCAACTCTCTTTGTCTCGTGATTTTGGGTGAAGGAGTAGCAATTGAGTAGTAGATCAGTGGGTTGTGTTTGGGGTGGAAGTGGATTATGATTTTGGGTAGGTAAGTGGATTAAATAAACTTTGTTGATTTTTAGGTGGCACCGTGGCAGTGGCAGTGGCAGTGGTTCAATTTTGATGGTTGTAGGTGTGGGACTTGTGGGTGGTATGGTTTTGCTGGGAGGTGGTTTTCCTAGCCGGCTGTGGGTGTGGGTGATATGAGTTTGCTGGGCAGTGGGTTTTCTAGGCGGTAGTGGGTGTGGGTGATATGGGTTTGTACCCTCAAGGCTTAGGGCTTGTTTAGGATCAGTTTATTTTGCTGAAATTGAAAACTTTTTTGTTGAAAGTACTATAAATAAAAGTAAAAGTTAGCTGAAATAGTATAGTAGGACTCATGAATAGTACTAAAAAGTGTAGTGGAGCTCATAAATAGTAGCAAAAAAACCTGAATAATAAAATAAGTTGGCTTTTTAATTTGGAGTCAAACACACATTTAAACTATGATGAACAACCATATATTTAGTCAAAGTTTTTAAAATTGTTATAAACCTCTAACAACTTTTTAGTAGTAACAATTTGAAAAAATTAAATAAAAATCAATATGTTTGTACCCGACCTTTGATAAAAAGCTAAAAAGTTGTTTTTAGCACCATTAAAAAGCTATTTGGAACTGTAGCAACGGAGATATAGCCAAAAAAATTTGCTTCTCAGCTATAGTGCATAGCTAAAGATAGTTGTGCACTGTAACTCAAAGATAAAAGGAAAATTATTTTATTTTGTGTTCACACTGTTGGTTAGAATATTTGTGGTATTTTTGTTAATAGTGGAATGTATTATTTTATTGTAGTAGATATACTATTGTATTGTGATGCTTATATTACTTTATTATATTGAAAGATAGAATAGATTTATTGCTGCTGCATGTTAGTAGCTGAAAAAATAGTTTCATGTGGAGGCTAGCAAAATGACATTTTTAGCTGAGTCCAATTTAACAGAGCCTATGGTTGTCTTCAGCAAAAAAAACAGAGCCTATGGTTGTGGAATTGTGGTCCACGCCTTGGAAAAACTTGTTAATGATGTACGACGCTGTAGCAGCCGGCTCCACCAAAGTTTCCAACTGCTTGTTCTAACTTCTTCCTGACCTGATTACGAGAGTCTACGGCCCACAGTATAACTTTAACTTTGGTACACCCAATTTCTATTTTCAAGGTGGTAATAAATTTAGGATCCCATTTTGAAACCTCCATAATAATGACAAAAAACACTGAATTGATTTCAGAGCCACTGATTTTTTTTTTTGGGTGCAATTACTCCTATTGAATGTAGTTTACAAGTATCATGAAGTCCATGTTCGTTTTTACTTTTCTTATTTGGGTTCAGAAGTGCGAATTGTGAGTGAATATCCTCTTTCTTATCTTACCAAGAGAGATTTTCATAAAGTGTGTAAATTTCATATATTAAAAAACTTAAATTGATTAGAAACTCTATTTAATTTCTGCTAAAAAAACTTTTTTTTTTCTTTTGAAAATTGGTAGGATAGTGGGGAAGGAAAATGTGGGGTTTGAATAAGAGACATCGGACACTTTTATGTAATACTTTTATATTATGTATTAAATTAAATTACAAGTTAACTTAATTGGTTAAGTTATTTTTTATTGAATAAAAGATTTTATATAAGAGACCTTAGTTGGAATTTATCATATCTTAAAAAAAAAAAAAAAAAAAAAAAAAAAAAAGAAAAAGAAAGAAGAAGAAAAAGAAACAGAAACCACCTAGTGAAGCACTAAAATAATTATTTCAACAATTTATTGAAACTTGAAATTAATATTTAAATGTAGTTTTAGAAAAGTATTTGAAAAAGAAAAAAGAGCTAACTCAGGCATGACTTCAAAAGTGCAATAAGCTATAGCTGAAGCCCATAGGCTCTTAAGCGTCATCTAATAGGCCGAATCTTTCTCCAGGCCACGCCATATTAGCCCATTAAATTTGTATAAGTCTAAAAAATGATAGGTAACTTTTCTTTTTTGAGTTTTTGTTTTCACCATGATACTCGGAGGTAAAGAGAGTAGGGAACAACAAAGGCAGAGAAACGGAGTTGCAGCTTGATTGTTTGTGGCTTTTGTACCTATCCCTTACAGTGAGTGAGGAATCAATCTAATAAAAGACTAAAAGAGTACAGCCAATTTTGGACTTTCCAAATTCCAACTGGGCAAACGAGTTGGAAAACAGGAAAAGTAATCCCTTCCCAACTTAAGTAAATATGTACAGTTTTTCACATCAAAAAAAGAAAATTTGTACGGTTTTTATGATAAATAGGTAAATATCAACTGTTGGTGATTGATCAATCAATGATCAATCAGTTTTTTTTTTTTTTTTTCAAATTAATTTAGAAAGAAATTCTTCGAATTTTTCATATATTTTTAGATTTGATGTAAATTTTGAAATTCTAACGGTTAGATTGCATGTTTATTATGTTCATAACCCACATGTCAAATTTTGTTCAAATTAGATGTTATTTACTATTCAATCAATAAATTTGTTTTTTATGCAAAATTTTAGACCACAAAAACTTGAAATTTAAACATTCAATTGATGACATAGCAATTGATCTTTGATCTCTTTGAAATTCCGCAAACATAAAAAGATATAATTTAACCGTTAGATTTTCACAATTCACGCTCAATCATAAAATATATTAAGAGTTTGAAAGGTTTCTCTCTAAACTAATTTGGAGAAAAATCATTCCCTTTTGAGAATATATCTTATTGGCCAATGCATCAATTATAGTATAATAAAGTTTTTTTTTTTTTTTTTTTGAGAATCGAGTACAATAAAATTGTAATTAACTAGTTATGATATAAATAAAACATATGCACTAGCAACCATAGACATATGATTCATTTTGTCAAGAACGTGTTTAGATAAACCATTAATATTCCATTCATTGAGTTTGTTACGGAAACAGAAAATTGAGTTTGAAAAAACCTTTCTTGAACTTGCATACCAGGAAGAGCAGGTTTTAAATACTAATTTTTTTTTTTTTTTTTTTTTTTTTTTTTTTTTTTTTTTTTTTTTTTTGTAAAAGTGGTGGGAGTGGGTTTACCGAAAAAACAAACTTTTTTATTTTATTTCAGGTGAAGATATAAATATAAATATATATATATATATATATATATATATATATATATATACTCGGTCGAAAAATATATATAATAGTTTATTTGAAGATTTTAACACAATTGGATTGAAGGACAAGATTCGTGGTGATGGTACGTGGTTGCAAAACATAGATTAGTGGTAGGTGGTTGCGAAACGGAGGTAGATGGTTATGAGACGCAGATCGGTTCTGGACAAGATGGTGGCGGTGACGAGGATGAGGCAACAAGAAGAAGGACGAGACACAAAGTCTAAGGGCGGGGGTGTCTGGGTGATCGACAGTAGTGGCTAGGTGGGTCATGGTGGTCTGATGGGTCCGGTGTTGGGTGGGGTTTGGTGGTGCGTGAGGCTAGTCACTGCCTTTTGTTTTGAATTTATGGAGAGTGATGATTTTTTCCTGGGGTGTAAAATCTTTGGACTAAGGCTGCGTTTGAATCGACTTCAAACGCATTCCGGAAATGACTTTCCGGAAAATAGGTGTGTTTGGTTGGTCCGGAAAATTCTATTTTCCGGAAATTGAAATCCGTTGACCGAAAAAAAAGGCCTTTGACCACGGAAATCAATTACCGGCTCTATTTTCACTTCAAAGGATTTCCGGAAAAGAGAGACAGAGAGAGAGAGAGCGCGCGCGCGCGAGGGAGAAGACCAGTGCGCGCGAGGGAGAAGACCAGTGCGCGCGAGGGAGAAGACCAGTCCGCGCCGATCTCCAGTCCTAAGACCAGTCCGACGACAGCGATCGACGCTTCGCGAGATCGCGCCGTCGATCGCGATCTCGCCTTCGCGAGATCGCGTCGGATCGAGATCGCGATCGACGGCGCGATCTCGCGAAGCGTCGTTCGCGAGATCGCGCCGTCGATCGCGATCTCGCCTTCGCGAGATCGCGCCGGATCAAGATCGCGATCGACGGCGCGATCTCGCGAAGCGTCGACCGCGATCTCGCGAACGCGAGATCGCGCCGTCGCGAGATCGCGATCTCGCGAACGCGATCGCGCCGGCGAGATCGCCTTCGATTTGTGTTTTCTGGGTTTTCTGGATGTGAAGGCGAGATCGCGCCGGCGAGATCGCCTTCGATTTGTGTTTTCTGGGTTTTCTGGGTTGTGTTTTCTGATTTGTGTTTTCCTTTCTTCTTTTCCAAACACTAGAAAATATTTTCCGGAAAATTTTTTGAAATACAACCAAACACACAGAAATATTTTCCTTTTCCAGAAATTAGCATTTCCGGAAAATATGTATTTTCCGGAAAACGTTTTACGGCAACCAAACACAGCCTAAGGCTGCGTTTGAATCGACTTCAAACGCATTCCGGAAATGATTTTCCAGAAAATAGGTGTGTTTGGTTGGTCCGGAAAATTCTATTTTCCGGAAATTGAAATCCGTTGACCGAAAAAAAAGGCCTTTGACCACGGAAATCAATTACCGGCTCTATTTTCACTTCAAAGGATTTCCAGAAAAGAGAGAGAGAGAGAGAAAGCATGCGCGCGCGAGGGAGAAGACCAGTGCGCGCGAGGGAGAAGACCAGTCCGCGCCGATCTCCAGTCCTAAGACCAGTCCGACGACGGCGATCGACGCTTCGCGAGATCGCGTCGTCGATCGCGATCTCGCGAAGCGTCGATCGCGATCTCGCCTTAGCGAGATCGCGCCGTCGATCGCGATCTCGCCTTCGCGAGATCGCGCCGGATCGAGATCACGATCGACGGCGCGATCTCGTGAAGCGTCGACCGCGATCTCGCGAACGCGAGATCGCGCCGTCGCGAGATCGCGACGTTGATCGCGATCTCGCCTTCGCGCGATCTCACCTTAGCGAGATCGCGCCGGCGAGATCGCGATCTCGCGAACGCGATCTCGCGAACGCGATCGCGCCGGCGAGATCGCCTTCGATTTGTGTTTTCTGGGTTTTCTGGATGTGAAGGCAAGATCGCGCCGGCGAGATCGCGATCTCGCGAACGCGATCGCGCCGGCGAGATCGCCTTCGATTTGTGTTTTCTGGGTTTTCTGGGTTGTGTTTTCTGATTTGTGTTTTCCTTTCTTCTTTTCCAAACACTAGAAAATATTTTCCGGAAAATTTTTTGAAATACAACCAAACACACAGAAATATTTTCCTTTTCCAGAAATTAGCATTTCCGGAAAATATGTATTTTCCGGAAAATGTTTTACGGCAACCAAACACAGCCTAAAAATGGACCTGAAATAGTTTTACGGAAAAACTAGGATTACTCTATGGTCAAAAAAGAAAAGCTTTTCAGGTTGACCAAGCTTTTCAAGTTGACCAATTATTTTATTTTATTTTTTTTGAGGAAAAGTTTTTGCCCTCCAAACACTCGCAAATGTGTAAAAAAATTTCATTATATTGAAACAAAAGCAACCTAAATTTGAGAGAGATACTACGTCCACAATATTTTCATAATAAATTACAGATTGTTAATTATTATTGGTTCAAATTTGAACCTAACACTAAGATTACTTTTTTGCCCCAACAATAACAACTAGTAACAACCTGCCACTTAAGATTTGTTGTAAAAATATTGTGAAAATGTTATGGACATATCATTTTTCTAAATTTAATAATGCCTAAGAATTTTGCTGAAAAAAATAAAATACGTATACAATAGAATTTAATATAAGAATTTTCTTTTTCTTTTCACTTTTCTATTATTCTACCAAAATTTATAATGAAAAATGTAGGGACAAAGTTTGGAGCCCAAGCCCACACTGTATGGAAACCTGGTCCAAAAAGCCCAATACAATGAATTTTGTAGAGTATGGGTCAAAGAACTAGGTTTAGATGAGTTAAGCAGTGGCTTGCATGGGATTAAGGAATACACAAACAAGAACAAAATCTATTATGATGAAATGACCTCCAATCCAAGGAGACTTAGAATTTTATTTATGAATACAGATCACTACATTAGGGTTTTTTTGCATGCTACAGTATTCTCCCCTCTTTTTCTCGTCCCTTCCTTATGGGGGCTTCTATACATTATATAGGCTTTTCCTGATCATCTAGACTTTACACTTGTTGATCATCTAAGCCCCCACTTAAGCATCTATCCCATCAGACACCCATTTTAATTTTTTGTGAGTTGCGGTAGCCAAGGTAACACTATTCAGGAGTCTTCTCCACATTAATGCAGCTAGGAAAGTAGCTGCAGTGCATTTAATGTGGTGGTGGTAGCTTTTGCTTAGATATTTTGGGTTTTCTTCCTTTTCATGTGTTTAGGGGGTGCGCTTCAGTGGTTTGAACATACCTCTACTCCGGATTTTCAGTGTTCGAGGAGGAGGCGTTCCTCCTCGGACCCTCTTTCTTTGTCTCACGTGATAAGGCTTATAACGTAAATTATTTTAAGTCACGTTGTCTCCTCGAACTCGCTAGTGTCCTTGGACGGGCCCAACTCGTTATTTTGGGCCATAGCCCCCACAATAGCCCCACAAAACTCCGATTTTTATCTCCATTCGAGGAGAAAAGCGGGGTTTTGACTTTTTGAGGGATAAGACCAATTAATTTTTGGTTCACATGTGTGGGTGCGGTTGCTTCTGACGCGTTGTAAGTTACGAGGCACTATTAATTACTCCAGACGGCTTTGTGTTACCCACATCCAACGGTGAAGCACAGATCTAACGGCTGACATTCCTCCTAGAATTTTGAGCGGGAGTGACCTTCCATGTCCTCTCTTGCTATATAAAGCTTCAGGGAAACGCCCTTTGCTTTTCTTTCTTACTAACATACAAGAACTCCAGAGAACTCTAGCGCCCAGTCTTCATAAACGTTCCAAACCTTTGAATTTCCGTAGCCATTTCCGTGAGGAGTCTTTCCCTGAGAAGATCTCTAAGGGCTTCAGAGATTGTTGTAAGGATACCCATAAGTTCTCATTCCTCTACACTACTCCCATTTTATCTCGGCCTTCCTTCTCGGCCCGTCAGTTCGCCTAGATGGGTAGATTCAAGTATTTAGTAGATACTCCTATCGCCATGGAGGCCTTTAGAGCAAAGTACCGCATCCCGTCGGGGGTGGTTTTGGAGTATTGCCTTCCGGAACGAGTATTGACCGATAGGGACGTGGGTCAAGTCGTCATTCCAATGATCGCTTTTATAGAGGGAGGAATGACGCTTCCCATGCATAGGATTACCCGGGATTATTTACTTAATCATAGGTTGACACCACATCAGTGCATCCCCAACCTGTTTAGGGTCTCAGGCAGCGTAGATGTTTTGAACGAGCAGATGGGTTTAGGCCTTACATGGCACGACATAGTTCATATGTACGAGTGCTATCATCTTGCCAAAGCGGGGTACTACCTTAAATCTCGGTTCGAGATCGTTAGGCTAATCTCCTATCTTCCTAAGTCCAATAAGACTATGAAGGATGACTACCTTATTACATCGGGGGAGTGGAGCGACGGTCTTCATTGTCCAACTCGGGCAAGAGATCTAGGTGTGGTACCTTTAGGATCAGTCCCTTGGGAAGGGGATTTAACCCCTTAGTTTTATTTCCTTCGCTTGAAGATTCAAAAAAGAGAATTTTTTTGTGATCTAACTACAATTTCCTTCTCGGCTGTTTTGCAGATAGGGCACATGTTGCTCCTTGGCTGAGCCATACAAACGTTTCGGCCTTGAATTACCTCTTGAGGTCAAAGATCTTCATTAACGAGGACGAGCAACTGCGTGCTGTTCATTTGATCTTGGGTTACGAACCCTTGTCCCGCGTTTTCTTGGACGTCGGCCAATCCATAAGAGCCGGTAGCCCAAGGTTGGCTAGGATCGACGTGACGAAGCCGAGATTTTTGGCTCAAAGGGATCTTTGGCCGGTTGTTTTGCCCGTCCTTTAGAATCCTTAACCAGTTGCACAGCTACCTCCACAGGAGAATCCTGGAGTTGCAAAGTTTGTTGAAGGGGAGACTGAATCATCTCGTCTTTCTTTGGAGGGGGACATAGACGAGTTCTACTTTGAGGAGGACATTCCAAAAGCTCCTCTGATTAAACTCTCGAATGCTGAGGGTGAGCCGGATAGAAACTCTGTAATCGGCGCCCCTCCTCTTGTTATTGCCTACTCGGACGATTCTTCAGACGAAGAGGTGGACAACATGGCCTCTAACAAAGGAAAAAGTTTGCGGGAGCTGATGGCTGCCCGAGGTAAGGGGCAAACCTTGAAGGTGCCCACCAAGTCCCAGACCCCTTCCAACCTTCCTCCCGCTCCTCCACAGATCCTTGCTGATCTCGGCTTGAAAGCTAATCCCGACCTGAAGAAGAAAAGGCCGGTTGAGTCCCTCGAAGAAGGCGAGGTGGGTCCTCGCCAGGGCGCTAAACAACAGAAGATGACCCGGGAGCATCGGGATAAAAGGGCTCCATCTGTGGAAAGCTGAGAAGAGCTGGACCGGGCTGAAGTACGCATGCCTCCACACACTTGGAGCCCCCGGCTTAAAGTGGACGGAGCAGCAATTTCTTATAACGCTTCAGTTTGAGAATACAATAGGGGCCGAGCAGGGTACATTGCTGCAGCCTTGGAGCAACCTATGCTCCTTCCCAGGGACATGGAAGCTTACAGGCGATTTTCACAGGGTGAACTCTTCCTGTCCCTGAAGAGGGATCTTGCAATTGTAAGGCAACTCATTTCTTATCAGCAGGATCATTAGGTCATATTATATTCTAACTCCATCATCTTGTCATTTTTGCGCAGATTACTCAGCAGGTCTTTGTGGCTGAGGAATGGTGCCGTGACAACCGCAATTTGGCTGACGTCGAAGCCCTTTCTTGCGCCAAGGTAGAGAAGGCTCTCGGAGCTCTCAAGCAGGATCATCATGAGCTATCTGAGAAGCTCAAGGAGGCAGAGACAGGCCGTAGGAGTGCTGAGGCTGGCTTGAAGACCGCCGAGAAACAAGCTGAAGACCAGTGCCAGTTACTGCACATGACTGAGATCAACCTTGCTATTGAAAAGCAAGCCGTCTTGGATCTCAAAGCTGCATTGCAGAAAGCCAAAGACGAGGTCCAGCTAGCCAAGGAAGCAGCCGAGGCCGAGAAAAGGGCTGCCTATCAGCTTGGAGCGGAGGAGATGGAAGTGAGGCTTACCGAAGAGTTGCCAGAAGTATGTAGGGACTACTGCAGTATTTCTTGGGCTCAAGCTCTTAACGCTGCTAGGGTCCCTGCAAATTCTGCTATGAGGTTGCCCGAGAATGTCTTCTACCCTCTAGAGATCCGGGAGGTCCCTGTTGATGCTCCTGAAGCTTCAGAGCAGCCTGTGGCTATTCCTGATGCCATCCCCTTAACTGAAATTATCGGGGGCTCTAGTCAGGTCACCGTCCAGGTTGAGGATGCGGAGGGAGAAAAGGGCAAAGGCAAGGGTAAAGGGAAGAAACCCTTCTCCAAGGCCAAGGATCTCTTTGAAGGGACAGTCGTCGAGGTAGAGGGTCACGGGGCCGGTCCCAAAGTTAAGGATATTCCACCTCCTCAACCAGAACAAAAAGAAGATCCCCCTGCTGAAGCTTAGCTCCTAGGGTTCTTATCTCCCTTTTTCTTTTTGGATGGAAGTTGTATTACATTTTTGTTCTTTTTCAAAGACTTCTCATTTAAAAGCGTTGTATTATTTCTGGTTATTAATATAAATATTCTTTCTCTCATTTTTTATCTTTCTGCTTGATGTTGATGGAATTTTATTGTATTGTTCCTAGTTAATGCGACTGTTTCTTTAGTTGAAGTTAGACAATAACACTTTGCCAATACAACTAAATAAGAAGAATAGGACTGTGCAATGAACTTTAACCAGTAATGAACTTGGATAGATGCCATAAGTTGTTAATTTCCCTCAGGCCTGTGGTCCGTGGAGCCATGTAGGATTTAGGTTCTGTTTAAAACTTAGATAGGCGCCATAAGTTGTTAATTTCCCCCAAGCCTGTGGTCCGAGGAGCCATGCAGGACTTAGGTTCTGTTTAAAACTTGGATAGATGCCATAAGTTGTTAATTTCTCCCAAGCCTGTGGTCCGTGGAGCCATGCCAGACTTAGGTTCTGTTCAAAACTTGGATAGGTGCCATAAGTTGTTAATTTCCCCCAAGCCTGTGGTCCGTGGAGCCGGGCAGGATTTAGGTTCTGTTTAAAACTTGGATAGACGCCATAAGTTGTTAATTTCCCCCACGCCTGTGGTCCAAGGAGCCATGCAGGACTTAAGTTTTGTTTAAAACTTGGATAGATGCCATAAGTTGTTAATTTCCCCCAAGCCTGTGGTCCGAGGAGCCATGCAAGACTTAGGTTCTGTTTAAAACTTGGATAAATGCCATAAGTTGTTAATTTCCCCCAAGCCTGTGGTCCGAGGAGCCATGTAGGACTTAGGTTCTGTTTAAAACTTGGATAGATGCCATAAGTTGTTAATTTCCCCCAAGCCTATGGTCCATGAAGCCATGCAGAATTTAGGTTCTGTTTAAAACTTGGATAGACGCCATAAGTTGTTAATTCCCCTCAAGCCTGTGGTTTGAGGAGCCATGCAGGACTTAGGTTCTGTTTAAAACTTGGATAGATTGAAATAAGCCGAAAGACGCGTAGTGATCACGAGATATAATATAGGCAAAGCTGCTTTCATTAATAATAATACCTTCTTAGGTTATTTACATTCCATGGGCGAGATACAGCTTTCTCGTCTAGGTCTTCCAAATAATATACACCTATTCCTGCCACTGAAGTGATGCGATATGGGCCTTCCTAGTTGGGTCCCAACTTCCCCCAGGATGGGTTCTTAGCGCTACCAAAAATTTTTCTCATCACGAGGTCGCTTGGCCCTAGTGGCCTTAGTTTTACATTAGTATCGTACCCCTGCTTTAACTTTTGGTAGTAATAGGTCAATTGGATCATTGCCTTTTCTCTTTTCTCCTCGGCTAAGTCTAGACTTCTCCCTAGGAACTCGTTATTATTTCTTGGGGTAATAGTGCTGGATTTCAACATTGGGAAGCTAGTTTCCAGGGGGAGCACAGCCTCGATCCCGTAAGTCATCGAAAAAGGAGTTTCTTCCGTTGACCGTTGCGGCGTGGTTCGGTAGGTCCATACGACGTGTAGTAGTTCTTCCACCCATCTTCCCTTTGCATCATCCAGTCTCTTTTTCAGCCCGTTGACTATGACCTTATTCATAGCCTCGGCTTGCCCGTTTCCTTGAGGATAGGCTGGAGTGGAATATTGGTTCGTGATTCCAAAGTCACAGCAGTATTTCCTGAAGGTTTTACTATCAAACTGAAGGTCGTTGTCTGAGATGAGGGTACGAGGAGTTCCGAAGCGTGTAATGATGTTTTTCCAAATAAATTTCTTTGCATCCACGTCCTTGATGTTGGCTAAAGGCTGAGCTTCAACCCATTTGGTGAAGTAATCTGTGCCGACCATTAAGTATCGCTTGTTCCCTGCTGCTTTCGAGAAAGGGCCAACAATATCCAGACCCCATTGAGCGAACGGCCAAGGACTGGAAACGGGGTTAAGGACTCCTCCCGGTTGGTGGATATTTGGGGTGAATCTCTAGCATTGGTCGCATTTCTTTGCATATTCTTGGGCCTCTTTCTGCATGCTCGGCCACCAATACCCTTGAGTGAGGGCTTTGTGTGCTAGTGATCTTCCTCTCGTGTGGCTCCCACAAATTCCTTCATGTAGTTCTTCAAGCAATGTCTCTGATGCCTCTGGGTGTATGCATAATAAATATGGCCCATAGTAGGAGTGCTTGTATAGCTTGTGGTCCTTTGACAACCAGAACCGAGGAGCCTTCCTTCGTATCTTCTCAGCTTCCAATTTTTCTTCGGGCAATACATCATCTTTGAGAAAACTCACTATGAGATCCATCCAGCTCAGACTCACTCTGACCTGATGGATTCGAACTATATCCTTTTTGATTGTATCTGTCTTGCATAAATCCTCAACAAGGATAATTCATGGTAGATCCTACGCCGAGGACGTGGCAAGAGTGGCCAATGAATCCGCATGTGTGTTCCCGCTTCTAGAGACATGCGTCAAGTTAAAAAATTCAAAGTCTGATTGCAAGCGTTTGACTTGACCAAGGTATTCCTGCATTCTCACATCTCTAGCCTCCAACTCGCCTCTCACCTGACTTAGGACCAGTCTGGAGTTCGAGAACGCTTCTATCGCTTTTCCGCCCATTTTTTGCACCATGACCATTCTTTGCAGCAAAGCCTCATACTCGGCTTCATTGTTTGTAGCCGAGAACCCAAGTCTTAATGATTTTTCAATGGTAATCATCTCGGGCGATATTAGAACCAGCCCTACCCCAGATCCCCTTTGGTTTGCCGTGCCATCAACGTAGACTTTCCATTGCGAGGCTCCTTGTGCAGAGATTGTGCCAACCGATTTTCCATCCATGTTTTCCTCCTCTACAACTACTTCTACAGAGGGTTTAGCAAATTCGGCAATTAGATCAGCGCGGACTTGGCCCTTGACAGAGGTCTAAGGCATGTACTTAATATCGAAAGCCCCTAGGAGTGTACTCCACATGGCAATTCTTCCTGTGTAATCGGCGCTCCGGAGCACCGACTTGAGGGGAAGTTGAGTCAGGACAATGACCGTGTATGCCTGGAAGCAGTGGGGGAGTTTCCGTGTGGCATGCACTACTGCAAGGAGTGCATTCTCCAGTGGTAAGTAACGCACCTTAGCCTCATGTAACGATTTACTTACATAGTACACTAGCTATTGTATGCCATTATCAACCCTTATTAATACCAAGCTCACAGTGTAAGGGGCCACCGCTATGTAGGCGAACAGAACTTCGTTGGCCTCAGGGCTAGACATGATGGGTGGCCTCGACAGGTATTCTTTAAGTTGTTGGAAGGCTAAGGCACAGTCCTCAGACCATTCAAATCCTTTTCACTTGTTCATCAAGAGGTAGAAAGGTCGACATTGGTCTGTAGATCGGGAAATAAACCGATTTAATGCTGCGATCATTCCAGTGAGTTTCTGGACTTCTTTTGGGTTCCAAGGAGCTTGTAGGTTATGAATTGCTTTGATTTGGTCCGGGCTCACCTCTATTCCCCTGTGAGTTACCATATAGACCAGAAATTTACCAGACCCGACACCAAATGAACACTTAAAAGCATTGAGGCGCAACTTGTGCTCTCTTAAGATGCCAAAAATGACTTCAAGATCTCTCACGTTCTAAAGACTGTTTTTTGCCAGTTTTGTACAAACATTTCCTTATCTCATATTGTTAGGCAATGTAACGTTGTTGCTCATACTTTAACTTAGAGAGCTAGGCTTTCTTTTCCACTTTTAGTTTGGATGGAGTTTGTTCCTCCAAACATAAATAATGTTGTCATCGCTGATTTACCAGCACACTAATAATATTCATGATAATCTGTTTCTCAAGAAAAAAAAAAAAAAAAAAGATCTCCTAATTATTTTATAGCTCTAGTATCTCATATTGCTTTTCGGTTAATATTTGCGCCTTTTAAGCCCTCCTCCAACCCACAAAATCAAAAAGTCTAACAAAGAAGTGAAATCTAAAATTACCAAAAGCGACATCAAAGAAAGAAGGAAAATGGATGGAAACTATAGTGGGTAACAATAAACTCAATACAATAAATTTTTTATTTGATTGTCAGAACAACAGTTCAAAATCAAAAATTACAATCTAGCCAAAAATAATGCTTAAAATACACCCCTTGATCATCGGTAGATCTCTCTCATTCCTAGTGTCCCCCACCTTGTATGGGAGATTGGTATTTATAGTTAGACGCCTAACCATCTCCCCAAGGACCAGGAAGATGATGATGGCATATGTCTTATCCCCGTTAAAATTGTTTAGGACAAAACGGATGGTTATAGTCCTGCTCCTATCGCTCCTATTGTTTAGACTTATTACACAATACTTAATGCTAGGTGGTTGTTAGTATGTGACTGTAATTAATACGGATGCGACAATTTGCTTCTCTAAGACTTTATCTCAAGATCGAATCGATAAAATTTTCACCACCCACAAGGCCTTTCTGTTTAGACATCCTCCATTCTCGGTCCTCTTGTAGAGCTTAAAAGGGAAAATAGATTCGAGCTTGTACAAGATTTTCGTGAAATGAAAGGGTTACAATTTACTGCAAGATTAGTCCTCAATTAATTGACTTGCCTGAGTTCAAATCTTCTTTCTTATCAATTGTGCTCCACTTCATACTCCACCAATAAAATTTGGACAGTTAGCCTCTCTCATTAAATGAGATAACTTTGACTTTAACACTCATGTTAATGACGTTAACGTTAAAATCCCTTTCTTTTTTTTCTTCTGCAGCCTTTATTTCTTCTCTTTGTTTTTGGCTTTGGGTTTCTTTTTTTTTCTTTTTTCTTTTTTCTCTTCTCCATGTGGTTTGAGTTAACAAGAACTCTTTTGAGTTTTGTCTCTTGCCACAACTTTTGTTTTTGATTTGGACTCTTCCCTCTATTGTCTCATTGTATTCCTTTCTCCCAAAGTTTTATCGTCCACTGCCATAGAGGTTCCTTTCGTCCTATAGGTGTAGATTTGTTTCAACTTTTGAGAGACTCCTGCTAAAACAAGCAACCTTCAAGGCTTTCAAGTTTTTTTTTTTTTTTCTATGTGGCTGACATCTCAAATGTTCATCTTCATCCTTACTTCGCCCCAGTTACAGACACATCCTCACTTCATCTTCCAGTGTTCATCTGCTTCTATTGGTTTCTACAAAGTGACTTGTCTATGGTGATAATGGTGTTTGATTTTTGTTCCATTATGAAACATGTGGAAAGAAAAACGTTTTTGGATGATGTAAAGGTTGTAGTAAGTAAATAATTGGGGTTACTGGATTTTGTATTTTATATGTTTGTTTAAATTCTTAAATGAGTGATTGGCGGGATGGGAAGCTCCTCCATAGAAGCTCTCTTGTATATATCTTATTGTAGAGATTACAATTTGATTTCAATATACGGATAACATTTTATTTAAATTCCAGATTTCATTATTTTATCAAACTCTATTTGATAAGGACTGACTAGATTAATGGATATCTGCTGAGAATGCTTGGACTGATATGTTTGGTTTTGTGTTTCAATTGAGATAAGGTCAGATAAGTCTCAATAGATTTTTTTTTGGAGATGAAACCGAACCTATTCTGCAGGAACAAAACATTATATGCAGGAAAAATAGTTTCTATAGAAACAAAAACAGGGGAACCATACCAATTCTGCAGAAACAGAAACATTATGTAGGAAAACAATTTCTGCATAAAACAAAACAAAGAAATTGGACCTATTCTGCAGAAACAGAAACATTGTTATTTGCTTGAAGTTGTACACATCCCTTGATGATGGTGAATTGTCATTTGATTGCTTAAAAAAGCTTGTCACCAAACATTGCACTGAAACTCATAGTATTAAAAAAAAAAAAAAAACCTTAATGCCATTTTAAAGTACTAAAGTTAGATTCTAAAAGGTGGAAATTATACACCAAAAATTAAGAATAGTTAAAATTTTTGAGGGAGTTATTTGGGAGGTTGTGCTTTTGTTGTTTGGATTGCTTAACAAATACCCCTCATGGTTTCAAGGGACTCTTACAGCTGCAGATAGATACCTTCCCTCATAATATGGCTTTTCCCATGTTTAAGAGTGAGTGAGAGTGGCTTTTGAGTTTGTGAGAGTACAATTACAATTACATAGAATTGAACAAGCACTCACCTCCCAGGGCCTCTTTCTCTTTCTTGTTTTTTTTTTTTTCTTCTTTTTACTTTCTCACATTATGTGTGTGTGGAATTAATGCATAGCCTTGAAAGTGAATTCCTTTTAGCTTTTCTTTGATATTCTTAGCTGGTTTCTCAAATGGATTTTGCTCATTTCTCAATTTTGAAATCTAGACTCTAAAATTTTTTTTCTTCAAAGGTTCTTAATTTTTGGTTTACTTTTTTAGTTTGAGGTTCCAAGTTCCAAACTTTAATGGCTCCAAGATTGGACTTTTCTAACTGGTGGGTAAAAGATACCTGCAAAGGAAACCCAGTGGTAGTCATAATGGAGAACCTAAATTTCTCAGTTGTGGAGATTGATGGTCTAGACTCTGCCTTTAGGCCTGTAGAGAAAAGTAGAGGCAAGAATGCAAAGCAAGTGACATGGGTTTTGCTTCTCAAGGCTAACTATGCTGTCAGTTGTGTTGCTTGGCTAGCCACTGTGCTTTGGTCATTGCTTGGAGCTATCAAGAAGAGGCTAATCCATAGGCAGGGAGTAACCTTGTCAAGTGAGGCTAGTTACAATTGTACTGTCCTGCTAGGCTAATAGGATCTCATATATGAAATTTTAAATCCACCAGTATTTTCTCTATATGGATTATGACTTTCAATTGACTCTAGAGTCAAGAACTTTGTCACTACAATTAAAATAGGACTCCATGAACAAAATTAGGCAAGTGCCACAAATATAGAAGTTCAAGGAAGATAATTTTTAAAGGAAGCAGAAGTTTTAGGCCTACAAACAAATAAAAAACGATGCTCCTCCCCCAAATACAAAAGTTCAAGGAGCCTTTTTGCTAACAAGATCTAACTAAAAGACACATCTGGAAAACCATAGTAAAAGATAAAAAATTTGCAAAATTAAGTTAATATCTCAATGCATGATCTCTATGGACTTGGAGCGTGGCTAATAAATTCCTAGAAGCAATCACACTTCTATCTTCAATTCTATCTTGTTATTCAACATCATCATAATTTCTTTGATTTCCCACTTTGGGTAATTGTGCCTACATATCAATGTATAACAAAACAGAAGTCAATAAAATCAAAGCAAAATATTAATAATTAAATCAACTTTCATTTTTATTTTTAATAATTAAATCAGCTTATCAGTAAAGCTAGGTGTATTTAAATTTGCCATGCTATCTTCCTGATACATTTCACAATAAAACAAATAAAAATAAAAGCAATAAATAAATCAATAAATAAACTTTCATTTAATTACCTATATCAAGTTCAGCATATCAGTAAAGCCAGGTGTATTTAAATTTGCCATGTTATCTTCCTGATACATTTCACAATGAAAATCATATAATAATTTAGAGAATTAGTACATACTATTGTCTAACAAATCGTAAGCACAAAGTAACAAAACACAAAAAAAAAAAAAAAAAAAAAAAAATTCATATCGGTGTGAGTTGTTGAATATGAGAGGATGCTTTAGTTTGACGTTTTCTCTTGATTGTAGCTTTCTCTAATGCACCCTTTCTTCTACAAGATGTCCCTACACATGCTTGTTTCCCTTTAAGCTTAATTCCTTTAATTTTATTTCCTTCACAATTAGTAGGCTGCACATTATCATTAGCTTGTTGAGCCTTTGATTTGAAATGAGTGCTCCCAACAGTAGATTCTTCAATTGATAAATTTTTCAAATTTGTCTCTACTTTGTTCAAAG
Organism: Quercus robur; assembly: GCF_932294415.1. NCBI lineage: Eukaryota > Viridiplantae > Streptophyta > Magnoliopsida > Fagales > Fagaceae > Quercus > Quercus robur. The sequence continues at coordinate 26,941,090 of NC_065540.1, read as the reverse complement.
TACTTTCATGAGCATCCAAAGAAATACAAAAAGTCTCATCAGTCAGTGCAGCTCTTGCTGCCAAATTAGAATATAATTTAAGCAACACTTTATAACGACTTCCCACATCTGCATTTTGGTCATGTGGTCCTACATACATATAATTTTTCATTGTAGAACCAACCTTTGCATCTTTTGTCCACCTTTTTAAAATATACTGATTTGGCACCCTTTTACAATTTTGAAGAGATAACACTTTTAAGGCATAGGCACATAAAATTCCAACAAATTCAAATTTATTACAACTACATATCACTGTAGAAATCAATGAATTAAATTGAACAATGTGTTGGCGAGATTTACGGGGAGAAATAACTTTATATTTTACCACAAATCCAACCTCACCCTCCTTATGCATTTCACAATCCCAAGTGAGCCATAATTCACGATTAAACAACTTAAATACTGCAGGAGTATAAACACTTGTTGCATGCTTCAATATTTCTACTAGATATTCTAATGATGGTTTACATTGATTTGCTTTCAAATTTGCTCTTAACTCTTCAAAATATCTATCATCAACCAACCTTTGAAAGTGATGAAAGAAATGCAACAAGTCATAATTATAAGTTATGTACCTTTTAATTTTACTATTCATATTCTTGCTTCTTTGAGTAGTAGACATATCAGCACAAAAAGTTTCCCTCCTATAAACCAAAGCCCATTTCTCCCTTAACTCAAATTGTCTTTGCAACCAACTGTTATTCTTTAGACCATATTTTCAAGCATATTATCCCATGCATCTAAAAAATCATCTTCATAGTCATGGTCATATACACAACTACTAAAATCTGCTGCAAAAGTACTATACCTTCCAAACACTTCTTTGAGGTTCTTATCAGCATTCTAGTACATATGCCAAACACATAAACGATGATGTGTTTCTGGCCATTGTGAAGCTAATGCCTTTGTCATTGTAGCATCTTGGTCTGTGAGGATAGTCTATGGTTTCTTACCAAACATTGCTTTCTGAAAAGAATCAAACAACCACATGAAAGTCTCAGATGTTTCATCATATAACAATGCAGCACCAAAGATGATAGTTTGTTTATGATGATTTACACCAACAAACAATGCAAACGGCCTACCTTCTTTATTTTTTTTGTAAGTTGTATCAAAGCACACTACATCCCCAAAATATTCATAATCCAACTTCATTCTACCATCTACCCAAAAAATATTTGTAATTAGATCATCAAGGTAACCTGAATTACATAAGAAAAATTAAGGTTTTCAGATTGCATTCTTTGAAGATATTCAAGTAGGCCTCCTGTATCCCCGCTTTTCATCTCTTCTGTTCGTCTTGTATGCAAATAATTATTATAATCCTCAGGAATGAAGCCAAGATTGTCAAGTCCACCAACCCTTCTAGCCATTAGTCCTACACTTGCTCTTGGTGCAATTCTAGAACTATCTGCTAATTCAGATTCAGCCTCAACAGCTTGGGCTGGATTAATGGACCTTTGAGATCTAAGGAATATACACTTACGAGGAGAAGCTAAGACATGTGTGTGCTTTGACGCAAATTTTACCACACAATATTTTTCACTATATCTATAACTAATTTTCATCTCTGCTCTGCAACCACATCTTGTTTCCGGACGATGGCATTTCACATTATCATCTCTTTTGTCATTCCCTCGTATACCCTCACAAGAGAAACAAAAAAATCTGTCTAACCATTTACGTGAACCATCTTTATCACCCTTGTGGCCCTTACTTCGCCTAATACTAAATCCAACTACACACACATAACTATTATAGAAATCATATGCATCTTGCTCAGTCTTAAACTCAATTCCTAATTTCGGAATCACTTCTTCTTCTACGTTAGCATGAATTTTATCGTTGCTATATATTGATATTGGTTCTTGTTGTTCAACTATCACAAGTAGTGAATCCTCATCTTCAAAATTCAATTTTCGAACCAATTGACTATTAGTCTTATTATGATAATTGCTATCACTAATGACCTTAATAATAGAAAACAAAAATAACATAGTTATTTTTTTTTAATAAACAACATATATATATACACACACACTTTAGACACAAACTCACACAAGTGTATATAAGAAAGTTGTTATAAATCCTAAAATAAATTAAAAAAAGAAATTTATTTACACTAAACCAAAAGGAGAGAACTTACTGTGTGATTGAACAATACGTAATAGCCTTGAAGGTTTCTTGTTGCAGCAAGAGTCTCTCAAAAGTTGAAACAAATCTGCACCTATAGGACAAAAGCAACCTTTGTGGCATACAAAAACAAAAGCAAAAGTCGAAAACACTTTGGGAGAAAGGAATACAATGAGACAATAGAGGGAAGAGTCCAAATCAAAAACAAAAGCTGCAGCAAGAGACAAAACTCAAAAGAGTTCTTGTTAACTCAAACCACATAATAAAAAATTAAAAAAAAAAAAAAAAAAAAAAAAAAAAAAAAAAAACCGGAAACAGAGAGAAGAAATAAAGGCCATGGAAGAAAAAAAAAGAAAGAAAGGGATTTTAACGTTAATGTCAGTAACGTGAGTGTTAAAGTCAAAGTTATCTCATTTAATGAGAGAGGCTAGCTATCCAAATTTTATTGGTGGAGCATGAAGTGGAGCACAATTGATGAGACAGAAGATTTGGACTTAAGTTAAGGAATTAGGTTTAGCGACCTTGGCTCCTTTTTAGGAGATATGGGCCAATGCCCCCTAAAAAATGTTCAAAATTACTAGTTTTTCTAATGAATAAACATTATACTATTCAATCCATAACTTAATAATTAAAATACTTACTGATTTTTTTTTTTTTTTTTTTTTTTATCAATCTTGATATTCTACAAGTTTAAAGAATATACAGAGACAATGTATCCATTTTGTTGTGTTAAAAAAATTCAATAAAAAATTAATAGGGGTAAAATATCAATTCATCGAATGTAATTTGAATTCCATTTTTACATATGTGTGTGACTTGAGATAAAAAATACAAACATATATGTAAACAGTTAGAACTAAGTTGCGAGACCAGACAATCTCTGGTAAATGGGTTTCAGATCGGTAGGAGTGGCAAGATCCATCACTCCTAGTTAGCCCCCAATGAAACACTCATATCAGTAGGTGCATGGGATAACTCTATCAATTAGTTTTTTTTTTTTTTTTGAAAAAGGAAACCATCCTCAAAATTTATTGAATAAAAATAGAGTCTAAGTACAAAGCCTCCACAGCAGGGGGAGGAGAATCCTCAACCCAAATGACATCGCTCAAAACATTTCTAGCATGCCTAGCTAATGAATTAGTTAATTATATGGATATGATTTTCTTGATCATGACCTGTGATTGTTTTTCCTCTGCAAGTGATTATGACCCATTGATTATCCTACAATTAATCTCATGCCCAAAGGAATGTCTTGAAGTCCTTACAAATATGATCCACTTTCTCCAAACTTTTCTAGGCTCAACCAATCAACGTTTACCATTTCATGGCCTGAGGAACTGCCCATTTTCAAGGAAATCACATGCCTTGTACCTTTTAATGGCAATTGCAATTTCAGTATGGAAATCAATATTATATTAAAAAAAAAATAATAGTAAAATTTTTTCTTTTCCCCAACTGTTAATTAGTGAGAAGAGAAAATGGAAAGAGGGGATAGAATGAAGAAAAAAGAGAAGGATGATTTTTATCCATTAAAAATTAAATATTTTTCATAATGAAAAATTTAAGTTTAAATACAATTTTATATTTAGATGAAATGTAAGAGTAAAAAGTTATCTTATATTTGTGTCAGAGTAGAAATAAACCCTAGTCCCTTCATTACGTTTTTAGATAATATATGACATCAAGATTTGATGTGCCAGGGCAAGCAAAGCTGTGTGATTTAAATCATTTTTTTCCTCATTTTGTTTTTGTTGTTGTTGATATATATATATATATATATATATATATATATATATATATATATTTTGGAGATGGGCGATTTAAACATTCATCATTTCTATTAGAAATGTGCGTATCCAAACTCCGCTAGATGGGCCGGGCTTAGAATGGGCTCACAATTTACTTGTATTAGTGGGCTTAGTGCTTCCTACTAAGGGTTGTTTATGGCCGAGTGACCTGGTGGCACCCCTTGTCCCCCACAAATTCTCTCTTTTCCCTTCTTGAGTGACACCCCCACTCTGTGTTGCTTTTTCCCCTGGCTATCCTAGCTCTCTCTCTCTCTCTCTCTCTCTCTCTCTCTAGTGTTTTTCCAACCCCCTTTCCTTACACAATTCTTCTATGTATAGCTTGATGTTTGTGGGGTTTTCATGATTACATTCTGATCTCACTCATGTGGGTGGGGTCCGATGTGATTATTCCTGACATAGAATCTATCTCGTTGGAAATGGTGGTAGTGGCTTTGGAACTAATTTCCGCCTCCAAATGGTTGCCCGGTAGCGATACTCTCCAAGGCAATACCGAGCCACAGGGGAGGTACATTGTTCCGAGCATACGCAATCTCGAGCAGACAACGAATGGCCAAATATGGGCTTATCAATCACACACTCAGGACGGATATGGACTCACTATGAGGTTTGGGCCCAGCTCCGATTCTTGAGAATGTTCAGGCCGAGGCCCATTGGGCCCAAGGCCATACCCCATACAATAGCCCCCCCTTGATTCGTGCCCCATTACCGGGAGCGAATCAAGGACAACCAAATAGGTGCCAGAGACTCCTCAAGAAGTTCAACTGTCAGTCATTAAATGAGCAGCACTATGACAGTTATTAATGCTCCCTTGAAAGTAGCGCTATGACAGCTTGTCAAGCCTGAGCGTAATCATGGCCTGGCAATTTGTGAACCGAGGCTACACGTGTGGGGGTTACAAAAAGAAGCTTAAACAATTTTTCCCGCTTCTCCTCATTAAATGCATTCCCCTTATAAATAGTACCTTTACACCCTTACTCTCTGAATTTCATCCTCTGCCGAGCACACTTCTTCTGAGCATAGATTTTCAACCAAGATCTCCAATTCCTAGAGCCTGCAGTAAGTTCCTCCACCCATCCCTCTTCACTTTCAAAGTTTTTGTTTTTTTTTTTTTTTCCTTCTCTGATTCTAGATTCAAAAAATGGGGTACTCTCACCTTCTTAACACTTAGGCATCCTTGACTAACTTTAGAGCGACCTATGGGGTTCTTAAGGATGTAGAAGTAGCTTACTGCCATGAGGGTAACATTGCTCTCGAACAATGCCCTCAAGTAGTATTTTTCCCATTAATGGGCATCTTAGAAGGGGGGGGGGGGGGGTCAGGTTTCCTGTGGACCCTCTGATACTTAGGATGCTTAGGTTCTACGGGTTGAGTCCCGACCAACTCCCTCTCAATTTTTACCGAGTAGTGAGTTGCGTCAGCCGTTTAAACTAGTTATACAAATTGCAACTAGATCACCATGACATCAATTTCATGTATAGTCTGTGTGGTAACATTAGGACAGATTATTACCTAAAAGTTAGGGATGTACGGGTACGGCTTATATCATACCTGCCCGATTTTAATAGGAATTCAGTGGGAGAATATGTCCAAGTGAGCGGCAATTGGCATGCCAACGAGCTCACCTGCCCAACCTCGCCCTGGGACGTTGGTCGGTACCGTGCATAACTAACTATTTGTACTTGTATTTTACTTATCCTTGTTACTGTCTAAAAACGTATTGTTTTTTTTTTTTTGTGTTTTTTTTTTTAAATGTAGACGGTAAGAGATTCAAACTAGACATCAAAGTCGTACATGTAAGGGACTTAAAGTTTGTTCTCCGATCAGAGTTGTACACGTAAGGATTCAAACCAGACATCAGAGTCGTACGCGTCTCACCTCATACTCGGTTGCACTCCAGTTTACTCCACCTGGTAGCTATTCAAGCAAGCTTTATTAGTAGATAGCCCTCTACTATCTTACATAGACGTACATCATCTGAACTTCCTCCCTCCTGATCTAATCATAGGCGAAGCCCGGGATCTCAGCCCCCGACTGACAAGAGCGGAGTCACTAGTTCCCGTGAGAGATGCATCTGCCAACATTGTTTTCTAAGGCCGTGCGGTTCATTGACCTGTTGAGGAGGCCGGTGTTGTGGTTCAACCTACCGAACAAGCGGAGGTCGAGTCTATAAATTCTTTTGAAGTAGAAGCCGATTAGGATGAGGGCAACATGGTGACCCGAAGGACAATGACGATGGAAAGATTCATCCCCAGTGCAAGCTTATTAGCCTAATAACAACAGGCCCTGACCAGAGATCAACATCCTCCAACCACCCGAACCTAGAAAAGGCAGCACATTGCAGACCCTCCCCGAGTACAAGAAGAAGCCCTTACAAGGACTCCCCCGGTCATCGCAATGGGTTGTGTGGTTATTCGAGAACTCGTTGGCGGAACTCGCTCTACCCGGCAGCTTGGATCCAACATGGCGTCTTCCTCCACACACCCTGCAGTGGGATGGCAGACCATTTTTAAGCTCGGGAATGAGCCCCTCCCTGTGACCTCCAGTGTGAGAACCTAGGTTCAGGGTGAGGGTGCCCAGGTCGTGTTAAGCCTGGGCCAAGGCCTACAGCTTCCGGAAGACGTGCACTTCTTCTCGGGTGGGGCAGATGAATCCTTATCCTCCCGGCTTCAGTGGCATACTATAGCGGTAATGCATTTTATTTTTCTTTTGTTCCATGGGTAACCGTTTATACTCTTCTCTCACACTTGCTAACATTATGATTGTAGGTAACACAACTGGCTTACATGCTCGAGGACCGACTAAAAAAGGCCTTCAAGGACGTTGACCAAAAGCGAGCTTTGAAAGACGTTTCAGTGGCCACGGCAAAGGACAAGGGTAAGGCGGCCGAGGATGCTGAAAAAAGGGTGAAGGAAGCTAAGAAGGCCTAGGTGTTGGCCGAGTAGAGCCTAGCAGAGACAGGTGAAAAACTGGGGGAGATGGAGCTTAAGCTGGCCGAGATGGAGAGCCTAAGTCTGATGTAGGCCACCGAGATAGCAGAGCTAAAGGTAGCTCTTGCAGCAGCTGAGGACAAATGGTACAATGCAAGCTTCATGGACGTCGAAAATTCTCTGGAGCCCATCATTTACCAATTATGGCGCCATGGGTTCGGTGAAGGGTGGGTGGCTGCTACAAGCAATGGGGGTGCCAGATGATTCACCATTGAGAAACCTCGAGCAAATACCTTACCCCGAGCCTCCTTCCCCTCCAGTCCAAAATCCTGCAGATGCCGAGGAAGGAGATACCCCAAGCATGAGGGCACTGGTGGAGGCAATTGACTCTCACGTGGAGTTAGTTGATCTTGAGATTACCAACAACCCTGATGCCCAGCCGCGCAACGCCTAGTCCTCCACTCCAGATCTTGCCTCTCAGCCCACCGAAGATTCCCAAGCCGAGCAAGGTGCTGACACTACTCCCCGCCAACTTGATGATCCTGCCGTTTAAAAGATTTTACTTATCCCTTTGTTTGTTTTTATATTCATTTTGTTTGATTTGCATTTGGTCACCGAGATGTGGTGACAGAACATTTGCCTTATTTTATCTTATGCCTAGCTTATTTAGCTTTTATATTCGTTTTGGTTTATTTGCCTATGGTCACTAGGATGTGGTGACAAAACACTTTGTTTTAAATCTATGGACAATTTATTGATGTTTGCCTCGATGAACGGTTTTTATTAATATATTTGGAGTTGAACTACTTTGGCTACGTTTTTCTTTGCTTAAACGGATTAGGATGCTATTTTGTCCGGCAATCAAGGTTAAAAGGCTTCTGCTTTTAGATTAAATAAAGGCCAGGATTAGGTTTCCACCTGTCTAGTCTTGAGGGCCATACCGGAACAGGTTTATATTCTTAGAAAAAAAATAGACTAGGTTTCCACCTGTCCGATGATAAGGATTGAATCGGGGATAGGCTTCTGTCCTTAGGTAGAATAGAGGCTAGGTCTCCACCTACCTGTTGATAAGGATCAAATCGAGGACAGACTTCTATCCTTAGGTAAAATAGAGGCTAGGTTTCCACCTGCCTGGTGATAAGGATTGAATCGGGGACAGACTTTTGTCCTTAGCGAAAATAGAGATTAGGTTTCCACCTGCTCTATGATAAGGATCGAATCGGGGACAAACTTTTGTCCTTAGGTATAATAGAGACTAATCAACAAACTAATAATGTCAATGCCGAGAATGTGGATACACATGCATGCAGATACATTGTTCACATATTACATTGCATTCAACCTGAGTTACTACATTCCAACGGTCAGTGGTAAAACTTTTTCAAATTGTGTACATTCCATGGCCGGGGAAGTGGTCTTGCATCCAAATCCTCTAGATAGTAAGCTCTTACTCCAACAATGGCAGTAATTCTATACGGCCCCTCCCAGGTTGAAGCTAACTTTCCTACGCTGGTGTCCCTCGTGTTTCCTACTACTTTCCGTAGCACCAAGTCCCCAATGCTAAATTCCTTCCTCTTCACATCCTTGTTATACCACTGGGCAAGCTTCGGTTGATACTTAGATAGTCGTACGGTTGCTAAGTCTCAGCATTCCTCAAACAGGTCCAGCTGCTTCACCATTCTTTGTAGGGACAAACCTTGTAACCCGAGCATTGCATAGGTTCACCTCGACCGGTATGACTGCTTCCGCTCTTTACGTTAGAGAAAATGGAGTTTCTCCCATGGACCTTCTAGGGATTGTATGGTATGCCCACAAAACGTTGGGCAGCTCCTCAGCCCACCTACCTTTGGCGCCCTACAATCTTTTCTTTAATTTGTTTACAATCGCTTTGTTGGTGGCTTCAGCTTGGCCGTTACTTTGCGGATGTGCTAGGGTAAAATACCTATTCTTGATACCGAGATCGCTACAAAACTTGTGAAAGGCTTTACTATCAAACTACAACCCGTTGTCAGATACCAGGGACTCTGGTACTCTAAATCTTGTTACTATATTTCTTCACATAAACTTCTTAACATCTATGTCCTAAATATTAGCCAATGCCTCAACCTCCACCCATTTAGTGAAGTAGTCCATGGCCACTAGAACAAACTTGCGATTGGCCGTAGCTTAAGGGAATGGACCGACATTGTCCAACCCCCACTGCACAAAAGGCCATGGGCTACTGACGGGATTTAGACTTCCTACTGGTTGATGGATCAATGGGGCGTGCTTTTGACACTATTCGCACTTCCACATGTATTCGGCAGCATCCTTCTACATCTATGGCCACCAAAATCCCTAGGTCATTGCTCGGTGTGCCAATGAGCGTCCCTCAACATGACTGCCGCACACCCCCTCATGGAGTTCAGTCAAGAGCTCATTAACTTTATCAGGGCATAAGCATAGAAGATACGACCTCCCAAAAGACCTCCAGTACAGCTTATGGTCTGTTGACAATCAATACCGAGCAGCTACCTTGCGCACCTTGCCTGCTTCTTTTTCATCATCTGGCACTCAATCCTCGGCAAAAAAGTCAATGATTTGGGTCCATCTTGCACGGCTCGAATATTGCTACCATTGAAACACCTACCCTTGCATTAATACTTGGTTCCGCCACCAGCTCCACTCTGATTAACCGAGGTACCTCCTCAGTCAGTGATGACGTTAAAGTGGCTAGAGAGTCTGCATGTGGATTCTGCCCCCAGGCCACTTGAACCACCTTTGCCTTCAAAAAGTGGTTCATAACCTGCCTTACCAACCACATGTACTCCATCATTCGGGGATCCCTATCTTTAAAACTGCCTTACACCTGATTAATCTCCAACTGAGAATCCGAATAAACCTCAACTTCCCGAGCACCCATATCTAGAATAGCCCTTAGTCCGGCAAGCAAGGCTTCATACTCGGCTTCGTTGTTGGAAGCCCTAAAACCCAGCCTAAAAGAATGTTCCAATCTTATCCCTTTCGGGGTAATGATGACAATTCCAGCCCCAGCCCTCATTGCGCTAGATGCGCTGTCCACAAATACCTTCCATGGGTGAACCTCCATATGGCAAACCACCTCCATCTCCCTCCTCTGGGAAAATTTTGCCACAAAATCGGCGAGAACCTGACCCTTCACCGAACTTCTAGGTCTATACCTAATGTGAAAAGAGCCTAGTCGAGTTCCCCACTTAGCTATTCTGCCCGTGAAGTCGGATCTCTTCAACAATGACTGCAAAGGATATTCAATTAATACATAGACAGTATGAGCTTGGAAATAATGGGGCAGTTTCTGTGTAGCATGTACTAGTGCTAATACCAACTTGTCCAGAGGCAAGTACCTCGTCTCGGCATCAACCAAAGTTTTGCTGACATAATAGATTGGCTGTTGCACTCCTTGGTCCCTTAGCAGCACGGCACTTACGGCATGCTCAAACACCGAGAAATACAAGAATAAATCCTCTCCAGGTTTTGGGGCTGTCAACATAAGTGTCATACCAAATATTCCTTCAAATCCTAAAAGGCTTTCTCATACTCTTCGTTCCACTGGAATCCCTTCCACTTTTTTAAAAGTTGGTAAAATGGATGGCTTCGATTAGCAAACTTGGTAATAAACCGATTGAGGGCAGTTAACATTCCGATCAGCATTTGAACCTGCTTTGGATTGCTAGGCCACTTAAGGCACTTTACAGCTTCAATCTAATCGAGGTTGACTTCTATTCCTCGGTTAGTGATCATATACCCTAGGAACTTGCCAGCCCCCACTCCGAAAATACAGTTGTCAGCATTGAGGTGCAACTTATGTCGCCGGAGCACTTTGAACACCTCTTTAAGATCTTCAATATGTTGCACCTCCCGTTTGCTTTTAACCACCATATCGTCAATGTGCACCTCCACCGTACACCCAATCTTATCTCTGAACATTCTCATCATCATCTGTTGATAAGTAGCTCCAACATTCTTTAGCCCAAACGGCATTACGGTATAATAGTAATTAGCATCAGGGAAGATGAATGCTGTCTTCTCTTGATCATCGGCGGCCAGGGCAATTTGATGATAACCCTGGAAAGCGTCTAGAAAGCTCATCCTTGAATGCCTATATGTGGCATCCACCAATTGATCGATCTTTAGCATAAGGAATGGGTCTTTTGGGTATGCTCGGTTCAAATCAGTAAAATCAACACAAACCCTCCATTTGCCATTCTTCTTCTTTACCACCACAGTATTCGCAAGCCACATCAGAAAGAAAACCTCCTTTATTGCCCCTGCCTCCTTCAACCTTTTGACCTCTTGCCTGATGGCTTCAACGAGCTCCTTAGCCGATCTCCTTGGCTTCTACTTCTTAGGAGGGAACAATGGGTCCATATTAAGCTTGTGAACTATGAACTCAAGGTCTACCCCGAGCACCTCATACGGGCTCCATGCAAATACGTCCATGTTCCGTATAAGAAATAGCAGCATCTCTACCCTATCTTCATCCTTCATACTTGCTCCTTTATGGAAACTCCTATCATTGTCTGGCAGTATCCTTAATCTTATTAAGTCCTTGGCACAACTAGCCCCCTTGCCCTCTTGGGGTTCTTGTAATTGCTATAAGGGTACCTCCTCATTTGGTTCCATTTGTTTGATCTCCCAGTTAACAGCGGCCACCAAACACTGCCTGACCACTTTCTGGTTTCCCCTTACTATAGCAATACCTTGCTCGATTTGGAATTTAACCTTCACATGCAGGGTGGATAGGATTGCCTCCCTTGCATGAATCCATGGCCTTCCAAGGGTCACCGTATATGGAGAAAATGAAGCGGCCACTATAAATGTCATCATTACTTCCTTACCTTCCATATTTATGGGAAGCGAAATCTTTCCTTCTAGGACCACCATCTGGCCATCAAACCCTGCTTGGGGCATGTTGTACTTAGAGAGATCCTCATTCTTCAGGTTGAGCCCCTTGAATAGATCGGGGTACATCACTTCAGCACCACTCCCCTGATCTATCAGTACCCTCTTCACTATAAAACCATTTATCTAGGTTGTGACCACCAAAGTATCATCGTGCGGCTGAATCGTTCCTTCTAGATTGTCGTCATTAAAGGCAATGGGCTCCTAAGTGTACTTCAACTTTTTCTTGGGGGATTGTTTGCCCAGGCAACCTTCTACTAGAACCACTACGTGGATGACCTCTATCACTCCCACTGGGGGTGGGAGAGCATTACCCTAAAGTCGAGTAACCCGCCTAGCCTCTTGATTTCTAGGGTCCACCACAAACTCTTTCAAATACCCCACATTTACTAGCTGCTCTAAATGATCTTTTAGCACCTTGCATTGTTCAATGGTATGCCCTTTATCTCTATGGTAAGTACAATACAGGTTCTGATTTCTCCTCGACGGGTCACCCCCCATCTTGTTCAGCCATTGAAAGTATGGCTCGTTCTTGATTTGATCCACGATCCTGTACACCGGCTCCTTGAATGTCACGTTCACTTCCCCTACCTATGTGCCCGGTTCCTGAATTTTCAAATCCTTCCAGGGCCTTGACTGAAAACCCCTTTGCCAAGACTGACTTGTGATCGGAGCCTTGTCTTTGTTATGCTGCCTGTCATCCTCCAATCTTTTATACTCTTCGATACGCCTCATCAACTACCTCATATCCTCGGGAGGCCTCCTTATCAACGTGTCTCGCAATTTGGAGTCCTCGGGCAATCCCAATCGGAAAGTACTTGTTGCGAATTTTTTATTACCCCCACTGATCTCGTTGTACAGCTCTCAGTACCAACTAGTGTAGCTGCGAAGGGTTTCCCCAGTTCCCATTTTCATACATAGCAGCGCGTCCATTAGTTGTGGCACCCAGTTGCAGGTCATAAACTGGACACCTAAGTTTTGTATCAGCTCGGCAAAACTATGAATCGAGTCTTTCCTCAATCCATTGAACCATCTCAAAGCGGTGGGCTTGAGACTCGAAGGAAATACTTTACACATGAGCGCATCGTTATAAGTGTGCAAAGACATCATCTGGATATAATGGCTTACATGCTCCATCGGATCCGTTTTCCCATCATAAGAGTTAAATGGAGGCCGCGTAAATCTACTCAACATAGGAGCTCGTTCAATGTCGATTGAGCAACTCTACGTAATGCTCGGCTTATAGCATCTATAGTGGCATTCCGATGTTGTCGCTCTTCTAGGGAAATTGAGTCCTGATCTGTGTACTCCCATGACCGATCTTGGTGTCAGTGGGAACTGGGTTGATGGGACCCCTCTTTATAGCGACCCCCCACACTAGCTGACCCTTCTTCACGCTCCTCACGATCCCTTCTCTGCCGCCTACCTCTTGCTTCCAACTCCAAATCCCTTACCAACCTACGCAAACGTTCAAGTTCCTCGTCCCTCCTATCAAAACGCTCACGCCCCGATGAGCTTGACATTGTCCGATGTGTTTGAAACGACCCTTCTCCAAGGCTGGACTGCTCTTCGTCCTGCTCATGCTCCCTATCTTCACGCCTCTTCTGCCTTCCCTCCTGCCAAGTGGATCCCCGAGAAGACCTCCCAGAACCACTTTCAGTATAACTCCTTGATTGACCTTCAGACATTTTCCCCACGCGAGTCTCGGCAAAACCACAACTACGTAGGAGATTCCCACAGACGGTGCCAATTGTGCGTACCCAAACTCTGCTTGATGGGCTAGGCTTATAATGGGCTCACAATTTACTTGTATTAGTGGGCTTAGTGTTTCCTACTAAGGGTTGTTTTTGGTGGAGTGACCAGGTGGCATCCTTTGTCCCCCACAAATTCTCTATTTTCCCTTCCTGAGTGACACCCCCACTCTATGTTGCTCTTTCCCCTTGGCTCTCCTTGCTCTCTCTCTCTCTCTCTCTCTCTCTCTCTCTCTCTCTCTCTCTCTCTCTCTCTCTCTCCAATTTTTTTCCAACCCCCTTTCCTTACACAATTATTCTATTTATAGCTTAAGGTTTGTGGGGCTTTCATGATTACATTTTGATCTCACTCATGTGGGTGGGGTCCGATATGATTATTCCTGACATAGAATCTATCTCGTTGGAAATGGTGGTAGTGGCTTTAGAACTAATTTCCGCCTCCAAATGATTACCTGGTAGCAATACTCCCCAAGGCAATACCGAGCCACAAGGGAGGTTCGTTGTTCCGAGCATACACAATCCCGAACAGACAATGAATGGCCGGATATGGGCTTATCAATCACGCACTCCAGACGAATATGGACTCACTATGAGGTTTAGGCCCAGCTCTGATTCTTGAAAATGTTCTTGCCAAGGCCCATTGGGCCCGAGGCCATACCCCGTACAAGAAACACTATGAATAGTGGCTAATCTATGACTTTTAGTATGATTTAAGAAGTAAATGTAATTAGGACAAACTTTTGCTATAATTTTAGTTGTAGCTAATGGTTAAAACTCTATTCAGTATCTTTCTATTAGATGTGAATTTTGATAAATCCATCATTAGATTAAATTTTCTTCTTATATTCTTCATACTTACGGAATTTCTAAAAGATAAAAAAAATTAATAGTTATGTCATCAACCAAATATTTAAATTTTAAGTTTTTGTAATCTAAAATTATACATTAAAAATATTGTTATAGATCAAATAGTAAATAACATTCGATTGATATAGAATTTGACATGCGTGTTAAAAAAATAAATAAAATATAATCTAAAAGTTAGAATTCAAAATGTGTATTTATTTATTAATATTTTTAGTAACAGTTGTAATCATTAACTACAACCTAATTTGTAGCGAAATTTCGTCCATGTAATATATATATATATATATAATATGGATAAAACATATATATGCTATATATGGTCAAAAAGGTTGAGCCACTTGCGAAAAGTATAGATTCGGAGGCGCCGGACCACAAAACAGAAGATTTTCTGAGAATCTACACATTAAAAAGCCATGATGAAGGATAGAGAATGTCCACTTCAGTGGGCCTTCGCCCGTGTTCGATCCATGTGATCATGCCCGTTAACCCATTAGCACCATATCACTTCACGGTTGCAGTCAACTTGCTCCTGCACCAGTGACAGCAACAGAGGCCTTTCACACCCTTCTCGTGGGGACAAGTGTCCATTTCTAGTGGGGGCCTTCTTCTGGTTACTGTCTGTCTGTCCTACCCAAATTGTCAAAATAATAATAAGTGAAAACAAAACCAATTGGACTTTGTCTTTAATGACAAACCCTTATTTTATTTTATTTTATTTATTTATTTATTTTTATGGGATGAAGAATTACTTGAGTTTAATGACAAACGTTAAATATGATTAAGGTGTTCAACAAATCTATACATAAAAAGTACGAATGCGCTAAAACTACAGTAAAAAGAGCTATAGTAATTTGGTTTGTTCAACATTTTGAACTGTTTCGTTGCTGTTTTTTTTTTCTTCGGATAATTCCTTTTTTTTATTTATTTATTTATTTATTATTATTATTATATAGAGCTGTTAGTTAATACAATAAACTATTACAATATTTTTATAATTATTGAAGTATTAATTCTTAAAAGGTCAAAATAAAATATCATACTAAAACTAACCACAACTATAAATAAAAAAAGAAGTGCTACATCCACAACATTTTTCACAACACTTTCATAACAAAAGTGTGAATGTGTAAAGGTATAGTAGTAGCAACATTTATTTATTTTTGGTTAGTTCAATTTACACTGTTCACTTGCCTTCTTTTTCTTTTTGGTAATATTGTCTTGTCAACTCTTTTTTTATTTTTTATTTTATATAGATTTGTTAGTTAACACAATAAATTGTCACAATATTTTCACAATTGTTGAAGTATTACTTCCTTATAGATCAAAATAAAATATCATACTGGAACTAATCACGACTAAAAATAAAGGTATTGTGAAAAAAGAAGTGCTACATCCACAATATTTTTCACAACACTTTCATAACAAATCATAGGTGGTAAATTGTTATTGGTTCTAATTTAAACTTACCAATGAAATTACTTTTTTACCCACTAATAACAACTTATAAGAACCAACTATTTATGATTTGTTGTGAAAAAGTTGTAAACGTAATATTTTTCTTGTGAAAATATTAAGACATCTTCTTGTCGTTATAATATATTCACAATTACTGAAGTATCAAATTTTTAAGACATCTTCATGAAAATATCAATTTTTTACAAGTCAAAATAAAATATAACAAAATTATAAAGGTATTTTTTTTAAATGTTGTACCATTCTATTGAGCCAAAATTCACTGTTTCATATACAGTTTTATTAGGTTGACTTTTTGTATTTTTTTTTTATTGTATTTTATCTTTACGCATCATTTTAAGTAAAAGCAGGTAGTTTTACACACACAAAAAATAGAAAACTTAGGATAAAAACACTTTTCATCATTTATGTTTAGGATAGTTCACAAAACCTCCTTAAATTTAAAAATCAAGCAAATTTTCTCTTAATATTTTTGAAAATAGCAAATATGTCATGTTGTTATTCTCTTTAGTTAATCCTTAATGAAAGTTTATGATTTTTAAAATATTATATTGTATAATGTCTAAAATACCCCCACTAAATTTTAACATCTCAAAAAATTTATTCACGTACTTTGAGTTTTAGATGGTGGTATAAGGTGTTTTATTTATTACGTAGATCATTGATTTTTTAGGTTTAAATATTTGTAACTCATAATTTATCTAATGGAAAATTCGATAACACGTCTTTTGTTATCTTTTTTTTTTTTTTTTTTTTAAATTTATTTTCTTACCTAAAATGGGTGTCATTAAAAACTAAGTAAACTAAACATTGCTCCTAGACTCATGCAGAATGATAAAGAAGAAAGTATGAATACAAAATTTCAATTGTGTATGGTTGAAGAAATTTGATGAAGAGTTTCAATTGTAGCATATGACATCATTCATTATGAAAATTTAAATACTGTGACATGTCTTAGCAAAAATTAGTTGCTTATTGTTGAAAAATGATAACATTCGTAAACATTTTAAAAAGTTTTTAGTAAGTGGATATTGTCTTTAGCAAATAAGTACTATGAAACTATTATAGTAAAATAGATATTTATATGTTAAATAACTACTGTAACTTTGTGTGAGACAAAAATTCTTATTCGAATGAGATTAACTTTGTATGACATATATTTTTTATGTATATAGTTTCATACTTCTTCAAATAGAAATTTTATCTTACTTTTCTCACTGAAGAGGTAGCGTGCCACCCTAACTAGTCTCAAGTAAAAAGTGAAAGAGAGAAATAGACTCAAATAGTAAATACAATTCAACTGGCAGTTTATATTTATTTATTAAGACAAAACATGGGAGAAAGCAACGTTATCATGCCATCACTTTTGATCAAATTTATAGATCATTCGAAGAGGTAGTTTAGAGCCACAAACTTTTTCACAATTTTGTCACAATTTTACTACGCGATGACTCGTGAATGGTGAAATCATAGACCCATATGGATCCACAATCTTATTTTCACCACTCATAAGTCGCCACATAGCAAAATTGTGACAGAATTGTGAAAAGATTTGTGACGCTAGACTTATTTCATTCAGAAATAGAATTACTATTGTACACTGCCAAAAAAAAAAAAAAAGTTATTTTGAAAAATCGATATTTTGAATTTCTTTTTTTTACTGGGATATTTTGCATTTAATACTAAGTGTCTTGTAACAAAAATATTACTGAAGATACGTTGAATTATAATTACAACTATTTACCCTTAAGATGTTAATGTTAATGTTAATTATAATACTTAATAAAAAGACGTTGAATTATAAAATAAAAAAACTACAACTATTTTTAAAATACATATATTATAGATTAATAAATTTACTTACTGTCTTACTTTTATTTTTGATGGGGTCTTACTTTTATTTTGATACGTAGACCAACTGTCTTACTTTCATTTTTGATGGGGTCTTACTTTTATTTTGATACGTAGACCGATAAGATTTTTCTTTTAAGGACCCATTACTCCATAATATATACTTTTATTCATATTATTACATTCCTCATTGATAAGATTGTTAAACCTCTAAGGACACATTTTTTTCCCCACAATTTTTTCACAACTTGTAGAAGTGGTAAAAAAAAAAAAAAAGGTGATTACCTCATATAAAAGTGATTATTCACCATTTATAATTAACCACCTCAACAAGTTGTCAAAAAAGTTGCAGCAAAATTTTATTCCTAGATTTATTTTTTTTCCTTTCCACTCCTTTACTCCACCCATCCCTTTTATCTAACGGCTTTCTTTTTATATTTTAAGTGTTTACCTTAGGATGTGCTTGAAAGTTCTTAAATAATCCAATATCTTGTTTGAATGTTTATAAGAAAATTAATATCTTGCGTTTTAGAGTTCATAAAATAATGAAAAAGGAATTAAAATAAAAGAATGAAAATTATTAACAGGTTTGTTTATACATTGTTTGCATGTTTATAAGAAAATTATTGTTTGGAAGTATTTAACACAATTTTTTATTATAGCAGTATTACAATTTTACTTTTTTTTTTTTCCTAAAAAGTTAAAAAGTTTATTTATTTATTTTTAAATGAGCATAAAATGACCCGTTTGGTACATGTATTTAAATAACAGTTTTTAATTTTTTTGAAAATACGTATGGGTGAAAAAGTGTATAAAAATACGTGTAATGTTGTTTAAAAACTGAAAACCTGTGTTACCAAACGGGCCAATTTCACAAAAATGGGGCTTTGAGGGAAATGTAATGGTACATGTTCAATTTCCTCCAAATGGCATCATCCATTTTATTTTCTTAAAGGGTAAGGGTTAGCTTCCGTGTGCTGGAGTTGATACAATGCAGACATGTAGTAAAAATCAGACATGTCTGTATTGTGTCAACTCCAGTGCATTGAAGACCTGTGTCCTTCCTTAAACTAAGAGTTCTGAGTTCATAGGGCAATATAATGAAATTAAATGGAATTTATAACTTATAAAAATAAAATAAAATAATGAAATAAAAAGGAATAATGTATTCTTTCTTAATGTGTTTAGAAGTTTATAAATAAAAGAAAGGAAAAAGAATAAATATATCTTGTTACCATTACTCTCATTTTATTTTATTTATGTTTTAAAGGAAAGAGTAAAAAACTTAATTTAGATGAATTAACGAGTAGGAATCATTTCATTCACTTGTAAGAAAAATGCATACAAAACCCCTAAATAGAAGAATATTAAAAAAATTTCTTAAAATCTGTTCCAATTAAAAAATGAAAATCGTTTACGAAAGTTGTATTATTGTTTTCCTCATTAAGATTAGGTCCAAGATTTTCAAAACTACATTCTTATAAAATTAAGAGGATTTTTTTTTTTTTTTTTTTTTGAGGAGGCGATTACCTTTTGTTTTGTTTTTGTTTTTTTTTTTTTTTTTTGAAGCAAAAAATTGCCTATGAGAATGGTTTTCATTTCTTTGGCCGAAGCTATAACAGCAGTTTGAATATCAATGCAAATGCAAATTTGGGATGAAGAATGGGGCTTACAATTTATCCCCAAGGAAAGAATAGGTACACTTTTTTTTCCCTTCCATAATTATGAGAATAATTCATCTGAAAAATGATTGTGAACATTTGGAAATATTTTCCTCTCTATGGTCATATTTTAAGAACCATAGGAAAGAGCTATAAAGAAAAGGCACGAGTTATCTACTTATCCACATACCATAACAGGGGAGTGCGTGGGCAAACCCTGTTCTCAGAAGTCACAACTAGTTTAATCATTAAAGGCCTAGCTAAAAATAAAAAGGGTGGGAGGGCTCGGCCCCACACATTATTATTCGTTATTTTCCCAAAAAGCCCTTTGATTTAATTACTCAGGCAAAAGCTGGCACATTAGACGGCCAGATCTTGTCGAACTTAATAGGGCCACTTGACAGTGACCTCCCGTCTCAGAATGAGGCCCCCACTAGGCTGTAGCACAAAGGAAAGCAGACCCTGATGATGTGGGTCCCATTGTCAAACAGATGACAACTGCAGTCGAGCGCTGGGCCCGAAAACGACCCAACATTCCTGCATGTACCCCTGGGCCCAATTGCAATTGCGTTGGGGTCAACTATCAGTGGTTATAAATTTCTAATCAGAGTGGGGACCAGTGCAACAAATAGAGTGAGGGGCCCATGGGTTTTCAAACTTTCAAGTGGGACCAACATTATAATTATAAGCATCTTTTGATTGTACAAATATGGGAACGTTGTTGTGAAACTGCCTATAGTATGTCGAGCCTGGCAGACTGTCGGGTAGAGGACACTTTAGGTGTGAGATAAGGCGGGTCCATGTTTATTTGGTACCTAAACTAAAAAGTCATTGTACTAGTCTAGTAGGTTTGGTAACTCGTCAGAAAAGCCCATCACAAATCTAGGAACTAATCAAGCCCATCACAACTCCATTTCTGGCACCAAATCAGACATCTCTGCCCAACCCAAATAAACCCATACCTTGGGCTTCATGAGGTTTGATAGTTAGCAATGGGCTAAAAATGCTTTACTAAATGCAAGCACCAAGTTGAGGGAGCATGGGAATGGCCAGCTTTCAGGAAAGAGTACTCTCCTTTCATAAGGCTGCCATAACTTACATGTCAATATTGATGCTCTGGTTATGTTCATTTTTGGCTTTACCATATACTTAATATTAGGTTACATGGACTACTTTCCCACTTGGTGGTTACTTGCAGTGAGAGAAGCAAGAGATGAATGAATACTAAAGTTTCAATTTCCTGTCCAGGGACCAGATGTGCTATCGCCTATCAGATAAATAAGACATCCTTTTAAAGTTATTCAATCAAGTATGAGGGGCAACTTATAGAAAAAACACACATCTAATAAAGACTGATTAGCTAAATACACCTGATGATGGATGTCACATGGAAATGCCTTTGAGAATCTCTTCCTGCACAGTAAAATCTCCTTCCAGAAATACAATAAATATTGGTCTACAAGTATTCCCCAAATCAAAATTAAAAGGAGCACTCATGATATCAAAAAACCGTTACCCAATGTCAGGAGGGATTGATTGTATTAATCCTAACTAGTGATTCCTAAACATCTAAACAAGTGAGCTAAATTTCATCCTTTCAAATAGACCAAATTTATAAGCCAAACTTACAATGAGTTGCCAACATACTACTGCAGCAGTGCACATTCAAAACAAATGTGTGGCATCATCCGCATCACTTAAAAACTCGAAAACAGATAATGCAAGCCTGCAGGTTAAAATTAACTATGAGAGAGAGAGAGAGAGAGAATAGTGGAATATTCAAGAGCCCAAAAGTTTAAGACACCATAACTGTCTAATTTATTTCATAAATGAGAAATTGCAGATGATAAAGAAATGAAAAGCAGTCCGTTATTCCAACTTCACATGGCCCCAAAGTTGGTAGCATTCTGTGCCCACCAGTGACATAGTAAACTGGTGGTATACAAGGATATTTCAACCCTTTTGAAGTGCCTATGATTTCTAGTTTAAAACTGAAGCTGATGGATTACTAGGTAACCCTCATGTTTAATCAGGCTTATTCCCTGCTACTAATTGGAAGTGGTGAGTGTCAGGTTTTGCCAAACTGAGATGAAGCAAATAAGTGAGGTTTTCAAATGTATTTGTGTGTTGTCAATGTTACCATTCAATAACATTATAACAGAGGTGTTTTTTCACAAATCCACCGTTCTATGATAGTCTCCTTATACACTTCATGCTTGTAAAATAGCAAGATGATCAAAGATCAATAGTTATCTCATCTAAACAATGTTAAAATTTCAAGTTCTAAAATTATATACATAAACATTATGGATTAAATAGTAAATAACACCAATTAATAATAAATTTGATGTGTGTTAATAACAAAGAGAACATGTAATCCAACGAAAGATTTTTAAAATAATAATCCAATAATATATTGTTAAGTGGTATAACATTGGAAAAAGGTGTAAGATGAAGGAAAATGTAAATAAAATAAGGGGAGTAACTTTGATCTTGATTTCTTTTTGAATGTAAGTAATACATGCATCCTGATGGGCTTACTCTTACAAGGGAAGGAGGCAACATTCGGGATAAAGCTCATTGACAATCTTTAAAAATTTTAATATGCCATAACTTTATTAATTATTATCCATGATCCTAAGGTTTGTTTGGTAAGGTGGAAATGAGAGAGGATGGAAGAGGGAGGAGAAAGAAAGAAGAAGAGATTAGACTTTCTCCACCATTTGGAAGAGTGGTAAAAGGGGTGGATGGAAAGGAGGGTGGGCTACTATTATTAACCTAGGCCTGCCAACCTCCATCCACCCAAAGATGGGCGTTACTTTGAGATGAACATGGCCAAGGATTAGGGATGGATACAAGTACCATTTTTCCCCTAAGGCTTAATTTTTTTTCTTATCAGTTTTAGGAACTTTTTTTGATAGTTATTTTTTTACACCTTTTAAGTATACAAATTTCATATGTAACAAGAATATGATAGGAATGATCTTAATATAATTGAAATGATTTGAAAAAAAAATAGACATTTTTAAATTTAAAAAAATTATTGATTTCTTAAATATAATTTTCACCAAAATACAACATTAGAATTTTAAATGACTAAAGAAAATATTAGAAATATTTTACATGCATAACACATATAACCATATATATATATATATATATATACCCCATGTAGATATTGAGGAATACTTAGGCTTAGAGGGTGGTCCCCCTTTCTCGCATAAAATCAATCAGAATTTGAACACGCCATTCTTGAATGAGGTTTGATACCTGAGAGTCTAATTAGGGTTAGGTGATTTAAAAGATAGGATCTTGAAGGAATTTGGTGATTGTTTGGTGTTAAAAAAAGAGTTAAAGACAAAACAAAGAAAGATAAATCCCAAGCAATTACATCTAGGTTCCTAACACAATCACACTTAAGAGGAAGAAGGCAATCACCCCTTCAAAGCTTAATAAGTTGCTAGAGATATTTTATGTACTAAGCACAAAACACACCTGCCAGTGATTATGGCAAAGATCACTAAGTAGAAACAAAGCTTGATTAACCGAAACTTCTTCTCAGCATTAAGAAATCTGAACGCCTCAGTGACATCAAAAAGATGCTGCCGTTTCAAAAACCTGAATCATTGCACTAGACTGGTTATGACAATTCCAGTTAAATTAAACTATATAGATAAACATGTGTGTGTGTCCAACCATCAGCAGTTTTATAGTGGTTCCAGAAAAATCATTGAATGTCTTCACTTCTCTTTTTCCCTTTTTATTGACAAGTTGCACAAACTCCCAGTTCTCTTGAAACCACAACTATATCTATATGGTGCTATTTGAGCTAAAGCTATTGGCTCCCACTTTTTTTAGTTTTCTCTTGACCAATTATTTCTTGGGGAAACCAGAACCGTTGCATTTTAATTCTGGTAATGACATTACAGTACAAACCAATGGTTTATTCATCAAAATCCTTTTTAGACTAGTGCACCATTTTCCAATGGCATCATAGTTCCCATGGTCAACAGCACTTAAAAATAAAAAATAAAATAATTTGCAATGCCTTTTGTCACAATTTAAAACTAAAAGTGTTCGATCTAATCAATTGGTTTTCTAATTTCCAATCACTTCAATAAAATAATTTCTTAACAATAATATCAAACCAATCTAAAAATAGCAGTAATTATGAAATCCCTCAATTTATCTTAGAATAGTAAAATATAATTCTTCTCATGGAACAAATGCCCTGAATCAATCAATGAAGTTAACTTTTCAAAACATCAGAAAGTGATAAGTTTTTCTTCACTAATACAAAAAAAGTTTAATCATTAATAACTTAACAGGATTCAAATTTCTGCAGGCCTTAGTTTTTTATGGTAGTTATCATATAGCTATGTTTGAAAACAACTCAACATGCATGCAATCAGTGGTTCAATAATCTCAAAAGCTCAAAAATGCCATCAGGTTAAACTAAAATGGGTGACCAGAAGAACACAAAATATCCAGATAGCCATATCATGGAATTCTCTACAATTTTGGCATATCCCAATAACAACAAACAAAGAACTATGTATTTTTTATTATTTATTGTTTTTGAAAAATAGAAGTCCCTGCTTCAACCAAAATTTCCTGATCTTGGATGAGGATAGACTGATGTGGCAAAAGAGAAAAAGGTGGGGGTGGGGATTCAGGCTACAAGAGTATAATTGTTCTGATCTTTCATTCAAAATAGAAAAACAGATTAGACCAATGTGAAGAAAACACCAAAGCTAACAAGCCAACTAAAACAACAAAAGTGCAGAAAGTCCTCATCCATTAATCGTTTCCATGAATTACATAAATTGGTAAATGCAATACTTACATCAGAAATTCTAAGTTGAATCTAAATAACAGTTTTAAAGCCTTTATTTATTCCATCTAAAGAGAAGTTGGTCAATGCATTTCAACTACATTCTCAAAGGCAAAATGTTGCAAGGATCTTAGTGAAAACTAAGTTTTGATATTTACTTTATGCAAACTCCTTTTAAACTCCATGACTTGCTTTTACTATCTTATCTCCTTACACGGTACCAAGCTCCTCAGGCAACAGGTCTATGGTGAGTTACTACTTCATTATGTCAAAATTAACTACAGACTTCCTTCTCATTGTCTTAACCTAAACCAAGCCTGCTAATGCCATGTGTTATAACCTTTGGCTCAATTAATATTAAAGTTGATCTTTTTGCAGAGAAATAAGTGAAGAAAGAACACCAACTGCATTAAATGCATCGTACAGTATAACATGGTACTTAAAATATTGTTCACAAATTATACTTACAGCATCACATGATAGCAAGTAACAGGAACTGTTATCAGAAACATGAACCAATGCCAAGTCAAAAGGAAGCTGGCACAGAATACTCCTTGGACAATGAACTCAGGGAGAACGATGCGATTAATGCTAGTTGCTGAGTCGTAAATGTTTATGTAGTCAGCCTCCAAGTCCGTCAAGATCACAATCTACCAAAATATTATTCAGAGATATCAGGAATATCCAATTTTAGCATCAACCAAAAAAAAATCTACCAAAATATCATTCAGAGAATGTGACATCATCATAACAACTAACTAATTCCTAAGCACACGAGTAAACAAATTTTTCACATGCTAAAATAATCAAAAGCTAAGCTAATTCAGCACTTATCCCACGTGTCTAAATCAATCATAACTAACTTACTCATTCACACGCCTTGCCCTTGTGGAATACCTTGATTCGAGCACGTCATCAAGGCACACTTGGCCACATCATCATGCTTTTCTTGAAATGAAAATGCTTGCTTAAAAAGTATCGCATAAAAAACAAATAAAAATGTCCTTTATATTCCTTACAGCACGAAATACAGTTCTTCCTCGACATGTTTTGAACAGTCCATAGCATATACGGAGCCACACCAAATTCTAGAGCCAAAAACATGATCAATGAATATGCATTACGTATTTGATGAATGTTTCATTAATTTATAACTATAAGGACTAAGGCAAGAGATCAAGGTCGTTTTGTCAACTTAATCAGGTATAAACTACAGTTAGATAAACTAAAAACAGTTATAGTAAAAGCAATAACAGTTACGAATTTCTTGATGAAAAAGAAATCAAAATGGCACTTTTCGAGCAAAGGCGATAAAATCAATATAAAAATATTAATAATGACACATGTTCAAGAGCGTGTGTGCGTGGATGCAATCTAGGTATAATTGAACACAAATGGTTAAAGAAATCACCAAAATCGGCATCAATTCAATGCGCCATTATTGTTTGGTTGCTGAGAAAGTGAAAAAAAAAAAACTATATCTCTAAATCTCTAAATCGTGTTTATTAACGTACATTTATTTAATTAAGTAAACGAAACTTAATAGATTAAACAAACACAGAAGCAGCATTTAAGAAAAATTTTCCATAACAGATCACGAAAGCCCGAACAAGAAAATAGGGGTTTAGAAGAAAAGGAATTATGGGGGTTTAAAATTAAGAGAGAAAATAGAACCTGATAAAAGGTGGAAGCCATGAGAGCTAAGTTGATGAGAAAAGCGATGATCCAAAAGAAGAGGTCCATCGACATGATGTTGTTGTTCAATTCGAAATGACGAAATGGAATGGGTCTGTGTCACTGTGTGTGTGTGTGGGTTTTTAAAGCTAACGGGTTTTGCCTCTCTTCCCCGCTCTCATGGATTTTGGTTTATTAAACTCATTGCTCAATTCAACTGACTGGGGTTTACAATCTCTATTTTTCTTTTTTTCTTTTTTTTTTTTGATGGGATACAATCTCTATTTTAGAAACTTTACTAACTCTACCTCGTGACAGAGACAAACATCTCTCATGTAGAACACTTTCATAAGATATAAAAAATTAAATTAAATGAAAAATACTGTAATTTATATCATCTATAGTACTATTTAAAGGGCTCTCTTGTTTGGATTTCTTACTTTTTTTTTGTTTAAAATTACTCTTACACTCCTATGTTTATGTAGAGACAATTAAAGGACAATCTGATAAAAATACAATTCTAATTTCCATTAAAATATTGCCTAAAAAATAAGGTCATTCTCCTATTGATTTTCAAATTACTTTATTTACTTTTAAATTAAATTCTCAAAATAAAAAATTAAATTTAAATATAAAAAATATAGATAATTTTTGTTTTTGCAATAAAATAGGACCAATAAGCCAAAAGTTTTCAGTAAACATAAAAAAAAACAAAAAAAAAACCCTCATTGCACACACAAAGTGCGTGTGATGTGGCTAGTATTATATAATAAAAGTCGTAATAGTGCTAAGTGGCTTCACCAAATTGTAGAATTTTTTTTTTTAAAGATTTTTAGATTTAAAAGAAATATATAATTTTTTTTCTCCTATAATTTCTAAGCTGATAAAAATCTTAATTTGATTACAATCCAAATTCTTCATCTAATCATTTTCTAATTATAATATATAAGCTGAAAAAAATTATAATTAAAAAAAAAATAGCAACAAAAAAATCTTACATGTTAATCTTACAAGTTTTAGATTTAGATTATTTAAAAAATAGTTATAATTGCAGAATTTTATTAGATTTAATAAAAATATATATAATTTTTCTTTTCCTATAATTTCTAAGTTGATAAAATCATAATTTGATTATTATCCAAATTCTTCATCTAATCATTTTCTTATTATAATATATATAAGTTGAAAAAAAATATTAATTAAAAAAAAGAAACAAAAAAATCTTAAACCCTAATGTTCAATAACAAAAAAAAAAAAAAAAAAAAAAAACTCACGTAAAGAGAGGAAGTAGTACAAGTTTTTTTTTTTTTTTTAGAATGATAATTAATGATTAATATATTAGTATATATATTCTTATATATTAAAAATCGATCTAACAAATTTTTAATACACGATTTACTTTTTTTGAGAAGTAGTACACAACTGCACGTTTTAGATTTTTTATAAAAAAAAAAGGTATAATTTTGTTTTCTTATCTTCTTCTCCTATAATTATATTACTACACGTAAAAAAAAAAATAGCAAAAAAAAAAAAAACATATAATACTACATGTAAAAGGAAAACAGCAACGTGATCCACTTGAAAAAAGTCTTTTATACAATTCTATTCAATTAACAATAGGCTAATATTAGACTTTTTGTTCATATCAACTTCTTTAATGTGAACTGTATATATATCTCAAATAATTCATAATGAATACCTACAATACAATTCTTTTTCTCTATTCTTCTACCTACAACCTCTATTCTTCTCTTCCTCTACCTATAGCTTTGCGAGTATGTATTTACATATTTAAACTTTTACATTTACATTGCAATACAATATTTGAGTGTGGTACCCTAGAAGGTCTAGATACTAACATAGTTCAATTATATCTTAAATTCTATGATTTTTTTATAAAAAATTTTAGACAATGCAATTCATCTTTGATTTGGTGTTCTTAATTGATTATGCTGATTATTTCCTCACTTATGGTAACATTAAAATAACTTATAGGTAAACTTTTATATTTACATTGCAATTTAGAAGAGTAATGCTATAGACATAAACTATTTTACAACATTTTTATAAACCACTGATATGGCTAATTCTTACGGTTCTAATATATTCATCACTAACATCACATTTTTACTTGCAATAACTATTTGAAAAATGCTAAAGTTACATCAGCAATTTGTAAAAATGTTGTAAAATAGTTTGTATACATAGCATTACTCTAGTTTAGAAACTCTAAATACTTATATTTTTGTGATTAATAGAATTTGTTATATTTTTGTAATTTATGGAATTTGTTTTTGGTTATATATGCAAGAAGTTTATACATGGTTAGCACTTTTACTGCTCTACACGTTAGTAAGAATAATGGAAAGATTTTTAAGTGCCATATATAAAACTTGCCATAATATAAAACTTACAATTTTACTACTAAGAGCTTTTTGAAATTTAAAACTTGCCATAATTTTTAAAATATTTTTACTATTTTATTTGTTATTAAATTTACTTATATTATCAAAAAAAATTATATATAATTTTTTTATTAAGCCGTGCAATGTATAATACTAGTCTATATATATAAAACCGAAACTTCTGAAATTCTCACAATTTTTCATGTCAACACAATATTTAAATAAAATTATCATTTTATTTAAATAAAATTATTTTTGTTTAATCCAAACTTGATAAGGAGTGAAACTCTATCTCTCTAACAAGTCCAATTTAAACTCAAAGTCATTATTATCATTTTTTTAAAATAGAATTATTTTTGTTTAATCTGAAGCCTCTAAAGCTCTCACAATTTTCTACGTCAACACAATATTAATAAATAAATAAATAATTATCATTTTATTTAAATAAACGTGTTTAAATAAGTCCAAACTTAACAAAAAGTGAAACTCTATCTCTTTAATAAGTTTAACTTAAACTCAAATTCAAACGTTGATAATTTATCTCCAAATTTGCAAAGTTAATCGTGAACACTATAAAAGTAATGCAAACCCCAATATATATATATATATATATATATATATTTTTTTTTTCTTTTTTTTAATCAAGTAAAGGTATGAGCTCTTCTTATGTTATTTTCTTCTCCTCTACTTTGTTAAAAAAAAAAAAAAAATTTATTTTATGGCTTTTCATGTATTTTTTTAAAAATAAATTTCATACATAAACCACCAAACTCTCTTTAGAATTTTTTTTACAAGATAAAAAGCTTCCAATAATTGAAATTATTCTTTTGAGTGTAACTCATCTTTCTCTTATATTTCTCTATTGTTTAGTCATATATATTTTGTTTTATTTTAATAATTCCTAAGTAGTGAGTCTTCTAATTCTTTAATAATTTTTTGGTATTTCAAAAGTTTTAATATCTAAATTTTTGAGTTATTTTTTTGTAGTATCTGAAACTGTCTGACAAATTTTTTGTAAGCCATTGCACATTAAAGCAATGACTTTTTGTTAAATTGTAACACAAATTGAATTTATACAAGAGGAAATCATGCAATGGTATAGTTTCTTAATCAATTTAAAATTTTATAAAATTAATTTAGTCTACTTCACAAATAGGTAGGTTCCCGTGTAGCACAGGTTAGCGACTAGTAACTATAGTAAGGAATAAGGAAAGCTTTTGTTTACAAGTGTGGTTAATAATTTTTATTTTTTATGAACACAAGTGTGGTTAATAATTATTAAAAATAGCTTTTGTGGAAAAATTATTTGGGACTTGGGAGAATATGATTCCACTTAATAAATGTGGCATGAGCTGATAGGCCATAATGTACACCTAGAAATTATGCTTTCACATTTTGCACAAAAAATTGAATTTTAAACGCTACTATTTTACTGTAACACATTCGCCTTTAAATTGTATTTTCCATGTAAAATACAAATTTTGAAAATTTTGCACTGAACTAGTCTTTCCAAAACATGATTTTAGCGTTAAACACCTGATTTGCTTTTTAAGCGAACTTCGTAAGATGGAGACGTGACAAAAATGATAATGGTGTAAGGAGAGGAACGGGAGAGATCGAAGAAGATAAACTCGTGTTTT
This sequence comes from Quercus robur, assembly GCF_932294415.1. Taxonomy (NCBI): domain Eukaryota; kingdom Viridiplantae; phylum Streptophyta; class Magnoliopsida; order Fagales; family Fagaceae; genus Quercus; species Quercus robur. Next base: position 26,911,104 of record NC_065540.1, on the reverse strand, counting down.
GAGGTGCTGAGCATAGGAGCTAACGAATCTGGGGTAGGTGCATTTTAATAGATTTTGCACATATTGCAAAATTCTAAAATTTACAATAAACGTGTTTTGAAAACATGAGTTTAGTATAATTTTTTTTTTTCCACACTGGAATTATGTTACGGAAATGCAAGTTCAATGTAAATTTTGAAATTTTGTGTTTTACATTGAAATTGTGTTTTGGAAACATGATTTCAAAGTGACTTAAAATTTCAATATTTTGCGTTGAACTTGTGTTTTCAAAACATAGGGCTCGTTTGATATATGTGTTTAAACAACAGTTTTCAATTTTTTTTTGAAATACGTGTAGGTGAAAAAGTGTGTGGAAATATATGTAATATTATTTAAAAACAGAAAACATGTGTTTTAACACATATACCAAATACCCCCATAATTTCTAGGCAAATTTGCTTACACTAAAATCATGTTTTCAAAATGTAATATAACTAAAATCATGCTTGGTGTAAATTATGCTCTGTTAACTTTTGACAAGTCAGCAATTGTGTTTTCAAAACACTTATTCATGAAAAAGGCATTCTACTAAATGATTTTTCCCCAACACTATTTTAAATAATTATTAATAAAAAAAATTATTTTGCCTAATAATATTATCAATATGACTATGATTAATGCAGTCAAACACAAGATTGCATAAGTAACTAACAACAATTAATCAAAAGTAAAAACCACTTCAAGGGCTTAACTACCAATCATGAAGAAAATAGATCGACTACATAGATTGAAGTTTACAAATAGAACAACCTATTCTAATTTGTTATCCCATGTAGAACTTATCGACATTACCCAATCTGAATCCAAAGACTCTTATATAAGAGAACTCCATTGAACCTAAACACTCACAACTTCAAGTACTCACTTGAAGATTCACTCCAATTGCTTTAAGAGAGTTTGGAAATATCCAATTGCTTATGTACACCACGACTCTCAAAAAGTCTAAAATAACGTGTCTTAGTGTTGCTTTTATACTTTGGCTTGTGAACCACAAAACCCTAGTAGTACAATAGTTGATTGAAGCAAATTTGGATTCAACTGAACATAAATCTCAATAGGCCTAGATAAGTAATTCTCAATTGATCAAGCTTGGTGTCGAGATGGTATTGAGATTCCAAAAACTCTAGTTATTCTTAAGCTTGAACCTTGATCTTTTCTAGGACTTGAAATAGACTTCAAATACACTCAAGCCACACAAAAAAAACTCAAAATATGAATATATTTGTTCATGATTTACCAACCTAAGTCTCATGGACTCAACAAATATATTTGATTAATTCTCCAAAATGATATTTTAGTTCAATAGTTTATAATTGGCACAAAAAATTTTCCACACATTTTCCTTTTGCTCACTACTTAGAGCCTCTGCTATTCCTTCAATGCCTCCAAAATTCTGTATGGAATTTAGGTCCTTCTCCTTTACCATCTTGGCAATGTTTGTTTGCTGGAGATTTGATCTCTGATATAGTTGTCATTCTCACCATCCAAATCTGCACTTGCGGAGACTTGAGATGATGTAGATAAGACTTACATGATTTCTGAAACTTGTAGATCCTGTTATATAATTAAATGGACGATATATTAGTAATATAGCAATATAGCAAGCATATGTTCAAGGTGTTTAGGGCTTGGCCATGGGTTTGGTTAAATCCGTAGTTGCATGGGTAAATTAATATGCTAGAGAGTGATTTTATTATTAAGTAAAGTCATGATAATGCCTTCAATAAATTGGTTTTCTATTGTTATAAGCTTTAAAATTTGTTTTTTTTTTTTTTTGTCATATTATATTTTTATATTCTAGATAGTGTTTCTAATTTTTGTAAAAGTATTTTTAACTATAAAATATCAACCTTGACATGAAAACTAAAAAAGAAAAAGAAAAAAAAAAAAGAGAGAGATAAATTAAGAAACATTTAATCTCATAAAAATCTCTTGATAAATTTGTTACTATCATTATATCAAATATATATATATATATATATATATATATATATATTACAAAGATTTTAAAATAAAATCTCACAAAGGAACAAGAAAATAATTTAAAAAAGTGAGAAGATAATGGATAACAATGAAAATTATTATAATGATGTTCAAACATGAAATATAATTATTTATTATAGGTAAAAAAGACTAGATTTTTTTCCTAATAACCTGTATCACTTTCAAAAGTTTACTGAAAATACTTATTACAATAGTCCATGCAGGAAAGAAAAAATTCAAAATCAAAATTGATAAAATCTTACTTAAAATCAATCATGTCATATATAAAAGGATTAATTAATTAGTTATTAAGTGAAAAACAGATGTTAGCAAAACCTAAATACAAAAACTTAACTAATAATTTTTCATTTCAAAAAGTAAGAGGGATTGTTTTAAATAAAAAATTTATAAACTTAAATAAATATTATTTAAATGATATTTAAAATTTAAAATACCTCACTTAAATTTATTGTTTAGACCTCCAATTTTATTGAACTGGCTCTAATGGGTTGCCACTAATCTTTTAATTTCCATGACCAGATCTTGATCTTGCTAACATTAGATTGGCCACCCATAGCCACGATCAATTTTTTTAGGGAAAATTTGCATAAAAATATTATTTTAATAATAATTATTTAAATTGAAATTATTTTAAAACTATTTGGGAATCTATAATTTTTTTTTTAAAAAAAATTATGTTTCAGAACATTTTAAGTACTAAAATAGTGACACAATTAAAAAAAAAAAAAAAAAAAAACTAGTTTTGTGATCCATGCATGTGTGTGTATACATTTAAAATTAAACTTAATTACCTAAGTTAAATAATACTAATGGTCATTTTCTATAATTTTGTCTCAAATCTTAAAAAGTTCTTGTAAGAACATTATTTGGTTGAATATCTAAATTGTTCATTCTTGTTTGTTTGTTTGTTTTGTTTTTTTGTTTTTTTGTTTTTTTTAAATATTACTTCTTAACTTAATTTTTAATAGTATGATGAAATAAATTTATTTCACGTGCAAAATTTTCAAATAAGATATGAACAACCAAGTTTTTAATATATAGTATATATATTTTTTATTGAAATTTATATTTGAACTAATAATAAGATTTTGTAAGAAAATCTGGATTATTTTTAAATGGATTAGAAGAGATTTCATATGAGATTTAAATATAATGGGTTAGAAGTAAATTTAAATGGATTTAAAATAACTTAAAATTGATTAGAAGTATTAATATACACTCAAAAGTTTTACTTAGAAATATAATACATTGACTGTTTTATATATATTTTAGTTTAGATTCATGATTTTACATGTGAAAACACTTGACATGAGACGTAGAATGACATTTAGGATAATTGAATTCCATTTTAAATTATAAGACACTTGACATCAAATTAGTGGGCAATTAAAGGGATACTTTATGCAAAATTGTAGTATGATTAGAATTTTTTTTTTTTTTTTTATGGGAATTAGAATATAATTTGATTCATGATTAAACTTTCTCTCAACTTCAACTGTAATATAATATATATGATATCACATTTTCAAATAATTTCAAAATTTTACCCATTTAAATAATTAATATTAAAAAGATTGTGTATTATTTAAGAAATTTAGCGAGTTTCTTGACTTCATTCTTCATACAAGAGAGACAGAGAGAGAGAGAGAGAGAGAGGGGTTGGTCGTTCAATCAGTTAGGTTTATTGATTCAACCTCCTTTATCCTGGCTCTCAAGAAAAAAAAGAACTCTAATTTATCTTGTAATGAGTTAACTTCTAATAGAGAGTATCTTTATCTTTTTTTAAAGATAACAAGTTAAAATTTTCAAACATTTAAAGCAAACCATTGATGCAAAAGTACGTATTAGCTTATGCGTTTTTGACCACTAATTTCCACGTGTAAGGGTATTTTGGTCTCCAATAAAATTGAAAATTCAAACCATACCTATGAATAATAAAAAGGCTTGATTTAAAAATAATATCCTCTTTAAAAAAAAATTATATCTTACACTCTCAAATTAAAACCTTTTCAATATTATTGAGACCAAAAAGCTTATGCACTTGGAGAATTCGGGCCCGTTTGCTATAGAGGTGTCTCAGTTTTCAAAACTCATAACTCATAACTCCCTACTCAAACCTCACATTCACTCAAAAATTGCAAAACACATGTTTGGACTCAGTTCTCAGTTACATATCTCTACAACTTTTCCCCAAAACTGTGGACCCCACCACTAACACTACCCAGTGTTGCGTACTGTTGCTACCTACGTCTCATTAATAAAAAACCTTCTTCTGCTTTACTTCCACTACAACAAAAGTGGACTATGGTGATGAAAATTTTCATCACAATATGTCCTTATTTCGTCACCGAATACATATGGTGACGAAACAGCATTCGTCACCTAAGCTCTGTCATAGAATGTATTGGTGATGAAAACGAAAATGTTTTGTCACCAATAAAAAAATGATAGGTGACGAAATTTTTTCGTCACCAAATGTATTTTTTTTTCCAATTTCAATAGATTAGGTGACGAAGTTTTGTGTCACCAATTGTTTTTTTTTTTTTTTTTTTTTTTTATAATTTCAATAGATCAGGTGACGAAGTATTTTGTCACCAATTTTATTTTTTTATTAATATTCTTTACATTTACTTGCCATTACATTAACCTGTTTATTTCTAACCAAATCCATAAAATAAAGAAATAAAATAAAAACACATCCATTCATTTCTAACCAAATCCATAAAAAAAAACATCTATACAATCTAAAAATGCAATAAAGATGTTCACAAAGTAATTACAACCATTTATATACAAATGATGTCTTAGCTTCCAAACTTTACAGAAAATTATTTGAGTTCAAGCAGTCCCACAAAAGCTATCTTTTTGCCACCAATCCCATATCTGTACAAGTATAAAGGGAAATACATCAATAACAAACTAGACTACAAACCTATAACGCTGATAAGATGTACTACCAAAAAAAAAAAAAAAAAAAATATATATATATATATATATATATTATTAGTAAGACAATAGAAAATGTCCATAGAATACCCGATAACAAACTAAACAAAATAATCATAATGCAACATCATATGAAGCCAAACTATCAAAGAAAGAAAACCCACAACATTCTCATCAAATAAAAACCAAACCCACATTGCAAACCATGGAGAAATCATAAAGAATGCAAAAAAAATCTCAATTTAAAACAAAACAAATAAAGTGAAATCCAAAACAAAAACCCAGCCACCATCATAAACACAAACCCAACCCCCACAAAGAATAAAAAATCTAGCCAACACTATTTTAAAAAAAAATAGCCACCACCATTAAACAAAAACCACAGCCACCACTATAAACAAAAAACCCACCACTGCCATTAAACAAAAAACACAGCCACCACCATTAACACAAAAACCCACCACCGCCATTAAACAAAAAACACAGCCACCACCATTAACACAAAAACCCAACCACTACCATAAACAAAAAACTCAGCCACCACCATAAACAAAAAACCCACCACCACTATTAAACAAAAAACACAATAAGCACCATTAACACAAAAACCCAGCTACTACCATAAACAAAAAACCCAACCACCACCATTAAACAAAAAACACAGCCACCACCATTAACACAAAAACTCAACCACTGTCATAAACAAAAAACTCAACCATCACAATAAACAAAAAAAACTCACCAACAACATTAAACAAAAAAACTCAGCCACCACCATAAACAAAAAACCCACCACCACCATAAACAAAAAACCCACCACCACCATTAAACAAAAAACACAGTCACCACCATTAACACAAAAACACAGTTACTACCATAAACAAAAAATCCCAGCCATCACAATAAACAAATAACCCACCACCAACATTAAACAAAAAGCCCAACCACCATCATAAACACAAAAACCCAACCACACAATAAACAAAAAATCCAGCCACCATCATTAACACAAAACCCACCACCACCATTAAACAAAAAATCCAACTACCACCACAAACAAAAAACCCACCACCACCTTTAAACAAAAAACACAATTGTAGCACAATTGTGCTATGGTACCCTCATACATATAAGAGGTTACTATAGCACAATTGTAAAAATTTTTACAATTGAGAGACCGAGTAATGCTTGTTTTTGTGTTTTTATGCTAAAATATAGCAACATATACAATATATAAGCCCCAATACTAATGCTCTTAGGTAGGAAAATAAAACACTAACCAAGGTGTGTTCTAGTTAGTAGATGAGCTCCCCCCACTGCCACAGATGTCACTATCACCCTTACTCCTCAAATATTGTATGATACAATCCATCTTCTCCTCTAGCCTGAAGTTTGCAGCCTGGAGCTCTTCTACTTGACCCTCCAGCTTGTAGTTTACATCCTAGAGCTCTTCTACTCGACCCTCGAGTTGTTGAGTATACTGAGTTGAGGAAGATGAGGCAGGAGTCTTAAGAGATGAGGAAGGCCTCATGCCAAGTCCCTTTACATAGCCAGATCTTGGCTTAAGATCCATCATAGATATCTCCTCTTCGGTCAAAGGCTGTGCTTCAAGAGTGCTACAATGCTCATCTTGTACTCTCAACATCTCTTGTTGTCATTTCAAATAATAAAAACCATTAGAAATACATATGTTCTAGTTTTGCAAACAAATATAGAATAAAAATACATATATTCTAGTTTTGCAAACTCAAGGCATGTACTGATATACATACATATGTATGTTCGTAATTAGGGTGTACCCACTGTTTTGTCTTTGAATTGAAGTGGGTATCATAATAGAGTTGTGCCAGCTTAGGAATATGACCTCCATTTTTTCGTCTTTGAGTAGTTTGCTTTCCAATGTTAGAAGACAAGTTAATTAATTACAGTAAGTAATATACTAAGCTTATGAAAAATTGAAATAACACACCGCCTCATCCACCCTAACTGCAAGCGACTTGTTTCCACATATATGAATGTGTTTGTCAACCGTTCCCTCTTTATTTCTGTTTTTAGCATTTCTTTCTGAGACTTTCTATAAAGAATAAAGACAAAGAAAATATTAGAGTTTTGACTTAAGTTATATATATATATATATATATATATATATATTACAATATAAATCTACTCCACCTTCCAAATAAGTATTATTCCAACAAATTTGATAGAACAAATAATCTAGTAGACATGACACTATAATAAGATCTACATAAAACATTAATCCAATGCATAATATAGGTAGGTATTATCTAGGTGAAAGGTGAGAACATACTTAATTTATAATTAAAATTTTCAAAGTATTAATTACCAGCCAATCTTCGTCACTCCACTTTCCATCAATTAGTTCAATCCATTTTTCTCGTGTGACATTTTTTGGTGGGTGGTTTCTTGCATACCTGCTTCCTACATCCTTTACAAGTTTTTTATATTTAGCAAACAACCTGTTGTAGTAGCTGCTCAATAATCTACCACACTTTGTATTTAGAGATTTGTTCACAAGTACAGATTCTCCTTGTATATCAAATTGATCCTGCAAAGTGAGGTATATATAAAGAAAATATTATGCCTTGAATTCAATATGCTTAGTGACACCATCAACAATACACTATAAAATACAACATAAAGTATAAAACAATGTAATGAAAACAACAAAATCAAGCTCATGGACAACTATAAACATTTAAATTACCATCACATTTTGAATGATCGCCTCTTTTTCACTGCTACCAACATTCTTTTAACTATATGCATTCATAGTGGACACATTCATATGCACTTGTACATCAATTTGGCTAGCAAACTTCCCTGCATGTTTACCAACAGGAGCACAAAACTCTGGAGCAATGCAAACTGGTAGCTTCCCATGTTTCTTAACAAGTCCTCGTACCCCTAATCCACGTGTCATGCCACGGGCACGTCTACTAGTCGATGCTATCAAGACATAATATAAATTAAATCAACAAGTGAACCAAATATAGTGTGATTACGAAATCAAGTAATGGAACTTAAATATCTCACCATCCGTGGTAGATGGTGTGCCCACAAGTTGTGCCTCTACATTAGTAGAAATTTTGGTAAGAGAATCTCCACCAAGATGCGTGCTTGATGATGGGCCGGTATGTTGGACTGCAGGGGTAGATTCCTCACGCCTATAATAAGCCATCTGTATCATGCAAAAGTATACAAAGATATCTAAATTCATTACAAGTTAAGATTTAAATAAGTTATTTCATCATTTAAAATATCTTCAATCGATGATTTTCATTGATCATTCCAAGCACAATATTACAAAGTATCTCAGGCACTAGATCATGTATATAGTACCTCAGAATCTCCACCGAGAAGTAGGCTTAACAATGGGCCCTTATGCTGGACTGTTGGGGTAAATTCCTCACGGCATGAATGAGTGCTACATCTTGGTGCCATATGTATCATACCAAAATATGTATAGATTTTAAATTCATTAAAAAAAAGGTTATTTCATCACAATATTACAAAGTACGAAGTATCGCATGCACCAAATCATATATATAGTACCTCATTATTTAAAGAACTAGATAACTCATCATCACCAATAGCTAGAACATAGTTGTTGTCGTCTACCTGAACACTTACTCTCTTTCTTCCCACATTTGCACATTTAGGCTGAAAAGTTGACAGATGCTTCAATCCCAAAGCATTTATTCTCTCTTGGTTTTGCTTGATTCTTGGTGCTCTTTCCATCTCATATTCTATTATTTTATTATGAATGTCTTTGCCATTTTTGACCATTTCTGTAACTATAGATTTACATAGAAAATAAAATATAATGTCTATTCATTACAAATTCTTCTCAAGTATGAAACATAAATTGGAACATCAAATAGAAATATACATGAAAAAATATTAGGGAATCAAAAATTATTAAACACACGTTTCCACATACAAAGGAAAAAAAAAAAAATGAAATCTACGTATCATAATCCATATCAGAATCAGGTATGTTATGCACTTCATCTTCATTGTTATCCCCTTACTCTCACAAACCTTCTGTTTGATCATTGGATTCTCCATGACCCACCTCTGGCACATCAAACACTCCCCTATATTGTACGCATTGCACAACATGCCAAGGTTCACCCCATTTTGTATCACGAAGGTAGAAAACTTGTTTCGCCTAACTAGGTAATATGAAAGGGTCATTTTGATACCACCGACTTTGCACATTGATACTTGTGCAATGTGTCTTAGTTTGTATTATTCTCCTTTGACCGGTCTTATTACCAGTATTGTACCATTCACTCTGAAACAAAACAACTTTATATTAATACATATACTCTAATTCCCAAATTTTGCACACATGACCATAGAAGTTGTGTATTTGTCCATCATGGTCCCCTTCTGTAGATACACTGCTATTATGGGTTACACGACAATTGTCCAAGTCTTTTGTATGGAACCTTACACCATTGACCATGCAGATCAAGTATTCTTTCATTAGTAACTTAGGTCCATTTGCTAATGACCACATTTGTTTTGTAACTTTTGATGAGTCGTTCTCTTTCAATCTATAGATCTATAATGACATGCAACATGTGACATTAGTAGTGAGAAAACTATATAACTACTTAATACTGTTTAATGTGTCACAAGATTCAAAATTTCTTACACGTTCTTTGAACCACTTAGGAAACTCTTGTCGTTGTATTTGAGTTATGTCTTTTCCAGCTGGATTATGTAATATGTTTTTGTGTTCACTATTTAAAACAAGTGATTTATATTCAGCTAAGAAATGCAAATAATATTAAGGACAATTCAAGCATAATCAAAATATGACTTCATATACTCTAAATACGGCTCCAACTCGGGACAATTGTACAACAAATACCATTGAGCAATATCACTCAATTCTCATGACATCCCCACATCATTCTGCCTAGACACGGTGGGTCGAGCTATTTGTGAGAAAATCGTCAACCCTTGGCCATATTCACCACAATCTACATTTCTTTCCCTTCGATTATGCACAGTTTCAGCTCCATCAAGTTCATATACTCTAAATACGGCTCCAACTTACGACAAATGTACAACAAATACCATTGAGCAATATCACGGAATTCTCGTGACATCCCCACATCATTTTGCCTAGACACGGTGGGTCGAGCTGTTTGTGAGAAAATCGTCAACCCTTGGCCATATTCACCACAATTTACATTTCTTTCCCTTCGATTATGCACGGTTTCATCTCCATCAAGATATAATGACGAGAAAGTAATATACTCTTTAAGAATGTAAGCCTCTGCAATTGAACCTTCTGGTCGAGCTCAGTTAGAAACGTATCTTTTCAACATTCCAAGAAACCTTCGAGGAAAAATGAATTGGGAGTATGACTACATACGCAATATAATTTGCTTAAAAAAAATCATTCGGTAAACTATAATTAATGGATGGAGAGAGTTACCTTTCAATGGGATACATCCATCTATATTGCATTGGTCCTCCAAGAATGGCTTCTCGAGGTAGGTGAACAGCAAGATTAACCATTACATCAAAGAAGGCTAGAGGAAAGTACTTCTTGAGTTTGCATAGTATGAGAAGTATACGTCCTTCTAATTTCTGCAAAATCCCTCTTCCATAGGGTCTTAGAGCATAAGTCTTGAAAGAAACTGCCCAACTCAAACAATATTGTACAAATGTCCTTATCAGGAAAACCCTACATCCTAATTGAAAGAATTCGCTGTAATAGCACATGACAGTCATGGCTTTTCAGATTTAATAGTCTACCATTTCTTGTGTTCAAAGACCTCGATATGTTTCCTACATAGCCTTCTGGATACTTGACTGATTTCAAAAATTCATAAAAACCATCCCTTTCTTTAGGATACAATGAAAAGAAGGCATAAGTCTTGTCAAATGATCCATCAGGACGTTCTTGGAAGTGCAAAACACTCCTTATGTTCATATTTTTCAAGTCCTTGTGTGTCTTGTTTGTGTCCTTGTTTTTCCCCTCAATTCCCAACAAAGTTCCAAATGTACTCTCACTAATATTTTTCTCAACATGCATGACATCAATGTTGTGTTTAAGCTTCTTATTCCTCTAGTATAGCTTGTATAGGATACTTTCCTTTGACCAATTCGGTTCCCCAATAATTGGACGCTTTTTCTTATTGTTTGGATCCTTTCCTAAAATTATATTTGGCATTCGGTCTAATTGCTCATTTATCTTTTCCACTGCTAACTCTAATGATCTCATCCGTTTCTCAATTTTACCATTGAAGGAACAACTCCTTCACCAAGGGTGGTCCATAGGCAAATAGACTCGATAGTTAGTGTATCCAATTTTACTTTCCAATGTCTCCGAATATGGTTCATCATTGCAAGTGTAACAAGCATGATAACCCTTTGTCCTCCACCCAGACACATTACCGAATCCAGGATAGTCATGTATTGTCCACAACAAAGCGGCACGCATCTGAAAATGCATACCACAAGATGCATCGTAAGTGCGTGCACCCTTTTCCCACAACTCCTTCAACTCATCAACCAATGGCCTTAAGAAAACATCAAGCTCATTTCCTGGTTGATTGGGTCCAGGAATAAGTAAGAACATCATAAAATAAGATTCTTTCATAACTAACCAAGGCGGTAGATTATAGGAAATGAGTATGACAGGTCACATACTGTAGTTATTGTTCATATTCCCAAAAGGGTTAAAACCATCTATAGCCATCCCTAACCTCACATTGCGAGGTTCTAGGGCAAACTCATGATGTTTCAAATCAAACTCCTTCTACTCTTGACTATCAGCTGGATGCCTTAATATCCCATCATTCACACATTTTTCTATGTACCATCTCATGTCCTCAACTCTTTTTCTAGACATGTATAATCTTTGCAACCTTGGAGTTAATGGGAAGTAGCGCAATACTTTTTAAGCAATCTTCTTACCACCTATTCTATTATCCTTGTATCTAGGCGTCTGACACACCGGACATTTATCAAGGTTTTCATTCTCCTTCTAAAAGAGAGCACAATCATTTTTACACGCATGAATGTGCTCGTATGATAAGCCCAAGTCACTTAATATCTTCTTTGCTTCATAAGTTGACCTTGGAACCAAGTTACCTTTCGGTAAAAGCTTACTCAACAAATCTAGTATCATGTCAAGCCCCTTATTACTCAAGTTGGTTTTTACCTTCACATTTAGCATCTCAATGACAAACTTCAAAAGAGTGTAATTTATGCAACCTGGATACAGGTTATGCTTTGAATCACTAAACATTTTATCAAAATTACGCACTTCCTCATCTTGCTAGGTTGTATCTCTTGGTTCCCCTCTAATTCGATCCTCCACCAAGGCATCAATACCATCCAGATGATCACTATCTGACATTTCTTCATCATCAATGTGCTCATTTAATTAACGGGGTTCTCCATGATAGTACCACTTAGTATAATCTTGCATAATCCCACGGTGAAGCAAATGAATTTGCACAATGTAAGCATATCGTTGATAGCAATTCAAACACTCAATACATGGGCATGAAATTTTTCTACTTCGGTCCACAACAGTCATTGCAAAAGTAAGAAATGAATTCACCCCATCAATATATTGTTGACTTAGTCTGTCTTCAGGTGTCTTACCAAGTGTCTCTAAGAAATAAATTCACCCCACCAAGTTTCTTAACATGCATGCCAATTTTTATGTCAATCGGGTGTAATTTACCATTTGATCTTTAAACTCATCTTTTATGCGTTATTTTAAACTACAAAAACTTGAATTTAGACAATTGATTGATGACATGCCTATTAATCTTTGATTACCTTGAAATTTTGTAAGCATGAAAAATATATGAAGATAATGTAATTTAACAGTAGATTTGTCAAAATTCACATCGAATTAAGAAATATAGGGCTTGGTTCAAGTTACACCTGATGTAACTCTAAAAAATGTTACACCATCCAATAACTTATTATTGAATTCATATTTTGAAAATCCAACTGATGGATTACATGTTCAATATGTTCTTAACATGCATGACAATTTTCATGCCAATTGGGTGTAATTTACCATTTGATATTTAAACTCATCTTTTATGAGTCATTTTAAACTACCAAAACTTGAATTTAAACAATTGATTGATGACATGACTATTAATCTTTGATCACCTTTAAATTTTGTAAACATGAAAAATATATGAAGATAATGTAATCTAACGATAAATTTATCAAAATTCACAACGAATTAAGAAATATAGGGCTGGGTTCAAGTTACACCTGACGTAACTCTAAAAATTGTTACAAGACCCAATAACTTATTATTGAATTCATATTTTGAAAATGCAACTGTTGGATTACATGCCTTATATATTCTTAATGTGCATGCCAATTTTCATGCCAATCAGGTGTAGTTTACTATTTGATCTTCAAACTCAACTTTTATGCCTTATTTTAAACTACAAAAACTTGAATTTAGACAATTAATTGATGACTTGCCTATTAATCTTTGATCACCTTGAAATTTTGTAATCATAAAAAATAAATGAAGATAATGTAATCAAATGGTAGATTTGTCAAAATTCACATCGAATTAAGAAATATAGGGCTGGGTTCAAGTTACACCTGATGTAACTCTAAAAAATGTTACACCACCCAATAACTTATTATTGAATTCATATTTTGAAAATCTAACCATTGGATTACATTTTCTATATGTTCTTAACATGCATGCCATTTTTCATGCCAATCGGGTGTAATTTACCATTTGATCTTTAAACTCATCTTTTACGCGTTATTTTAAACTACAAAAACTTGAATTTAGACAATTGATTGATGACACGCCTATTAATCTTTGATCACCTTGAAATTTTGTAAGTATGAAAAATATATGAAGATAATGTAATCTAACGGTAGATTTGTCAAAGTTCATATCGAATTAAGAAATATAGGGCTTGGTTCAAGTTACACCTAATGTAACTCTAAAAAATGGTACACCACCCAATAACTTATTATTGAATTCATATTTTGAAAATCCAACCATTGGATTACATGTTCTATATGTTATTAACATGCATGCCAATTTTCATGCCAATCGGGTGTAATTTACCATTTGATCTTTAAGCTTGTGTTTTATGCGTTATTTTAAACTACAAATACCTGAATTAATTCAATTGATTGATGATATGACTATTAATCTTTGATAACCTAAAATTTTTTAAGCATGAAAAATATATGAAGATAATGTAATCTAACGGTAGATTTGTCAAGATTCACATCGAATTAAGAAATATAGGGCTTGGTTCAAATTACACCTAATGTAACTCTAAAAATTGTTACACCACCCAATAACTTATTATTGAATTCATATTTTGAAAATCCAACTATTGGATTACATGTTCTATATGCTCTTAACATGCATGCCAATTTTCATGCCAATCGGGTGTAATTTACCGATTTACCCATTATTATCCATTTAACTAATTAAATCTAACCCAAACCTAACTCAACCAAAATATTATGGGTAAACCCTAACCCACCCAATTACCCAATAATCAAAATTACCAAATTGCCTCTAAAACTTGAAAATTACCCAATAAAAAATTGCCTCTAAAACTCAACCAAAATACTCCCCAAAACTTGAAAATTACCAAAATACCTATGAAACCTAAAAATGACCAAAATACCCTCGAAATATGAAAATTACCAAAATAGCCCCATAAACCTAAAAAATAACTAAAAATACCCTCGAAACCTAAAAAATGACCAAAATACCCCTGAAACTTATAAAAAAACCAAAATGCCCCCTAAACCTAAAAAATGACCAAAATAGCCAGAAATTATAAAAAAGTATTTTGGTTATTTAGGGGTATTTTGGTTATTTTTAGGTTTGAGGGTATTTCGATAATCTTTTAGGTTTAGGGTGTATTTTTATCATCATATAGTTTTAGGGCCATTTTTTGTCATTTTATAGGTTTCAGGGTTATTTTAGTCATTTTTTAGGTTTTGGGGGGGGTATTTTGGTCATTTTCTTAGGATTAAGGGTAGTTTGGTAATTTTAAAGCATCAAGGCTATTTTGGTCATTTTTTAGGTTTTAGAGGTATTTCGGTTATTTTTTAGGTTTAGGGGTTATTTTGGTAATTTTTTGTTTCGGGGGTATTTTGGCCAAATTTAGGTTTCAAGGGTATTTTGGTCATTATTTAGGTTCATGTGTACTTTGGTCATTTTTTTAGGATTTGGGGGTTTCAGTCATTTATTAAGTTTGGGGGATATTTTGGTAATTTTTAGTTGTTTTTGAGCATATTTGGTGATTTCCGGGGTATTTTGGTCATTTTTGAGGTTATTTCATGGGTATTTTGCTCATTTTAGAGATTTAGGGATATTTTGGTCTTTTTAGTGGGTTTTTAGTAAAACTGGTGATTTTAGAGATTGTAGGAGTATTTTGGTCACTTTAAAGGTTTCATGGGTATTTTGCTTATTTTAGAGATTTTGAGGATATATTGGTCATTTTAGTGGTTTTTGAGCATATTTGGTGATTTTATAAAAATTGGCTTTGGGTAGGATATGGATATCTATGGATAAATAGACCAGATAACAATTGGGTATGGATACTAATTGAGTGTGGTAATCGAATATCCATGGATAAATTAATTGGGTTAGGTATATATGGGTATACCCTGCCCATGGCCATCCTTAATTATTTGTAAACAATAGGTGACGCACACTTATTTTGTCACCAAAAACACCTCCATCTTAATAATGGATGATGAATTTGGAATTTCGTCACCTTCGGTTAGTCTTTAGTTAAACTATAGGTGATGAAAAATTATTTCGTCACCAAAACCACCTACATCCTAATATTGGGTGATGAATTTAGAATTTCGTCACCTCTGGTAAGTCTTTGGTGATGCGAATATTTCGTCACCCTAGGTTTGCCTTTTTTTCATAACCTATAGTGACAAAATAAATATTTCGTCACCAATTGGTACATCTTTGGTGACGAAATATTGATTTCGTCACCAATTTTAAAATTTTTATAATATTTGGTGACAAATTCTTCTTTTCCTCACTAAATGTTATCATTTGGTGACAAAATTGTTTATTTTATCAATTGGCTACCTCATGATATGGCTTAGTGTCACTGGCCGTGTTGCCAAACCCAAGCTATGGCAAATGTGTTTATATATAGGCATCGGTGCAAACTCATAAGCATTTGCAAATACTGGAGCTTCCATATATTCTATTTATTGTATAGAATGTTTGTATAGATTGTATTGGTCATTGATTTTATAGACTGTTTGTATAGAATATTTCAAGTATTCTTGTATTGGTGATTGATATAGAGGTAGGTTCTTACCAATGTCAGAAACAAGTAATTATTACTCTAGTACCGGTGGGCGTCTGTGTGACCTAGACCATTGTATCCTTAGGACGTCCCTGAAACTTCATTTTTTTGGTAGGAGGTTTTATGGTTGTTGCAATTGGTCACCAGTAAGTACCACATCCAGAATTAGTAAAATATTGATTACATGCATTAAGTCACCAATTTGTTGAAACGCTATTTAATTGCTTTATTTGATTGTACAGAGTGATGACCGTGCATGTAGGTTCTTCAAATGGTTAGACACCAACACTTGCACATGTGGCACAACAACAACACCTATTGTGTTAGCAAAATTCCGACAATTGGAGCACAAAGTGGAACTTGCTAATGAAGAGTTGAAGCAAGCACGTGCAATGGGAGAAGCTGCAAAACGAAAGGCTAAAAGAGCCAAGGTTGCGCGCAGGATTTCCGAAGAGAAAGCGGAGAAGTTCAAGATAGATCTAATAATATCATGGGTGATGTTTGGAGTACTGCTTATTTTGTCTACTAGGTTTGGGGATGTTAAAAGCAGGCAAATGTGTTTGCCTGGATGAGTTGGTTATGTGTGTAATAAGCCAGACTTGTATTTTGAAAATTGGAGATCATTTGTATTATAATGGTACAACTTCATGTACCAATTTTTGTATTGTAAGTATAAAAATTTATGGTATGTATGACATTGTACTTCTATAATATGTTAACAGTGTTCAACTTTATTCAAGATGGACTTGCAAACCATGGGCATTTTAATTGTAATTATATTATTTATGATATGCCAAAGTGGATCCCTAAGAGTGACTACTGAAGGGAATGTATTTTGTTTTCCTTGGATGAATGACTAGGGAGAATGAGTAATAGTTGATTACTCATTTCAAAGTATTGAATAGTTCAGTTTAGGCAAATCAAGCTAAAGGACTTTGCAATTAGTTCAGTTCAAGCAAGACTAATTTTGTATGAGTTGTAAATTCTCTCCTTAAATATATACATATATATATATATATATATATATATATTTATAAAAAAATTAACATGTTATTCACTGACCTTATAGCTAATAGTTGAGATTCTTAAAATCCAGCTGTTCCAAAATATTGCGAAAAGGAAGTACCTACAATTGCATATAAGCATGTCCACCTGTACTTACATTACCAATAGGTATTAGATACACCTATTTTTACATTTCCAAAAGGAATTACATCAAAAATGTCAATGAAACATTGACATTAAGCCATAACATGTAATCATTGTTCACAATTAATGTAAATTTACAAAAAGATGCATCATAATATCCAAAAGAATGCATCATGTATCTAAGGGACTTCTAGTCACAGTACCTAACTTTATACAAAGGTCGCCACAAAAAGTCATAGGTAGAGGTAATAATTCCATACAACAAGTCCCAACAAAAAGTGGTGAATCCATATACGTGCCCACCATCAACCTCGTCATCGTGCGTACTCCTCACACATGTGGGCAGTCACATCATCCCTAAACTCACCCATTGCCCTCTTTGTTGCATCAGACATCTCCCTCACATGCCTCCTTTTAGCCCTTGCACTCGACTCAGGAGAATTCTCGTTGTTCCCAGCTTGTACATCATCTCTATTAACATCAAGGTTCTCCTATGAGTTAAACATTTCATCTCTATGATTATTGATGCATATAAAATTGTGTATTTGTTGTTCGACCGTATATGCTCTAAAAGGCCTACCACTATTCGAATCGGGCTTGATTAAATGTTGGCCATAGGTGTGGACAGCCCGCAACACCCTACGGAACTTGCAACTTACAGTTTCAGTGGAATGTTGGAATCTGTCCCCTACAGGTCGCATTCGAGTATTATGGCCGACAATGTACAAGAATATGGCAACGGCCTCCTGCACGTCCATACCCTTCCCTTCCTTCAAGTACCCATGCTGTTTCAGCTCATCCACCAAATGATAGAACAAGTCCAATGTCACGCGGAACATGTCATGACAATTGGTAGGATTGCCATCCCTCACTTCAGCCATGTAGTCTTTCCCACACAAAATGCTAGTACGCATTGGGCGCTTGTCATAATGCCGCTGGAAATAAGCCACCATCTTGCCAATAAGTGGAAATACAATCCAAAACTCTTCCACCTTGCTGTCATAGTCTAAATCTGTGTCTACATGAATGTCCATGTCATCATCACAGTCACTGATATCCATGTCATGATCATAGTCATTGACATCCATATCACCACCACATCTAGAACTCTCCATGTCATCATTGTCAGAGTCAAAGTAAGCATCATCAAAATCAAAGGTCCAGAAAGGATCATTAGGGGAGACCATTCTACCCTATACCCTACAAAAACCAAAGCATCAGTACCAATTCATTGCAATATGTAAACTGACAAAAGGAATAATAAGTGGTACTGAAGATGCTGCAATAATGTTAGCACAACTCTCCTTATAATGTAAGTACTTAAAAAGAATTATTATAGAAATTATACAATACTAAAAAAAACACCAAGTACATAACAGCAATTACCAAACCCACATACTAATGTAAATTGCATCAAGTAGAGATCACCAAGTGAGAAAGCTCACATACTAACATATGCTAATTATGTCAAATCCACATGCATAGTTCACAACAATTACCATTACAACAAAAACAGCTTTAAGTAAAAGTGTTTAGTTGAACAAGGCAAATACAACCAAAAGTCCAAGATTGTCTACACACATACATAAAGTCCTTAAAAGCTACAACTAAGTGATTCACATCCGAATCACAATAATCCACATAAACTGAAATAAGAAGTCTCCATTAAATTTCTGGGCCGTGAGCATAGCGCTCCATCCACCTCCTCCTCCTATGTTCTGGCATGCCCATGAACACCACTTGTCTCTTTTTTTTTTTTTGAAGAACCTCAGAAATGTTAATATGGGTGTCATCATCAAGATCATTATACTAGTTCAGCACCTCTAAAGCCCTCCCAAGGGAGCAAGGATTGCCATCACTAGCAGATTGTGCAACATGGTTGGAGCTACCCATAGACTTGCCTGTTTTCTTATTGAACCATTCCCTTGCCAACATAGTGTACTCTTAAAGAGCAATGGTCATGTCACTAGCCCTATTCGCTTTCTTGGCAACCTTCTTCCCCTTGCCAGTAGGCTCTTCAATGGGGCGTTTGTCCGCACGTTGGGTTTGTTCTGTTGCAAGGGGATCATCTTGGGTTATGCCATCCATGTCAAGATTGTAGCAATCATCGGTACCCAACTGGGTACGACAAGCCTCATTGGCAATTTCCTCCTTTAGGGCACGCTTTTTATCACTATCCAGGGCCGGTGAGTTTGATGAAATTTGATAGGCCAGTTGCAGCATTAGAAGCAAACTGCTGCCGTAGTTTGTCATAGCTAGGACATCCACTCTTCTGTAATGCATTTGCTTTAGGATTAGCCTGAAATGACAAGATGTACATCAAAATCATACTAATACAAAATAGAAAATTATGAACAATTTACCAAGGAATTAGGGTAGTAAATCTAACATACCGCAGCCACATTTGCCCACACCTCCTCAGAAGCAGTAACCGTTTGGGCTGTCTCATCCCACCCCAACCTGGTATGGCTCAAAAGCTGGCTCCACTTTCTCTGCTTTTGCCTAAGCCTATTATGCTTCTGAATCACTTGCTTCGGGCGAAAACTCTTCCCCGTTTGCTCATTTAGGGTATTCATAATTGATAGCCAAGTTGAAGCCTTAAAAATACCATGTTCCATATTCTCCTTTTGTTGTTCATCCACCATAATGTCAATGTAGATTTTTTCAATATGGGGAGGCCACAATTTGTCCTCAGCATTTTGAAATTCATGTGCCATCTAATACAAATATCCCAACACAATTGCGGAGATGTTAATATATATATATAGTTCTATGAATTGGTCACTTCATTTCTATTGGAAGAGGAACCGAGACAGTATTTTACTGAAGTTTTCATTTCTTAATGTTTTTTTGATAAATGTTTATGTCACTTTGAAATACAGAAAACTAATGGATGGACAAATAAAGCTAAGAAATGTAATAGGGCAAGAACTCAATTTATCTGCTTCTATAGTTAAAGGTGGTTAAATGTTTTTCTGAAATATCATAAGTGGACCCTAAAATGTCATAGCTTATGATGTGAATTAATAGAAGTTTCAAAAGAAAAAGGGAGTAAAAGAGAGAAAGAAAATGGGAAATATAGACAGTTTTATTCACCTACATTACTTGATAATACAACAATTTAGGATTTGAATAACCAGTTATACAGATCTAGATAGAACTATCCAGCAATATGCAGTGCTCTATCTGTTTTATTTTTATTTAATGCTTACTATCATACAGTGTCAATATCTAAGAGATTTGGCCGAGGAAATTTGCAGTAGCGTAGGAGAAGTGTGCATGGATACTGATATCTTAGAGATGGAAGGAGGAAATTTTTTCCGTGTGAGAGTGATAGTGGATATCACAATTCCTCTGTGCCGCGGTAGGAAATTGTCTCTAGAGAATAGAGAAACAAAATGGTTGAGTTTTAAGTACGAGAGGTTGCCAATCATCTGTTACTGGTGTGGATGCATGGAGCATGTGGACAGGGACTGCGATAGATGGATCGAAAGTGAGGGATTGCTGTCACTAGAAGACAAAGAATATGGCCCATGGATTCGTGCATCTCCATATGTGGCGCCACGCAAATCGGTCATCAAAGTGCTAGGATTTTTCGAGGCCAGGAAAAAATAGATTGAAAAAAGAATCATGACAGCCACCAGGTTAGAGCCACCTGAATCTCCGATGGATGAAACTCTGGCAAATCATGAGATGGAAAGGGAGTCCATGAATGTTGGGGATGGAGTTAATGCACGTAACGGAAAAAATCCTGAACGAAAGGTAGTTAAGGAGGGCGAAAATAATTAATGAGATGCGAAGTAATGATGAGTGGGAGTTACACAAGTTGGACAGCGAGGCAGAAAAAAATAAAGGAAAAGGCGTGATTAATGCTAGGGTAACACGCATTGAGGAGGGAAGCACCATATCTCTTTTGCCACCAATTTTAAGTGATCACGTGCAATAGCACGTGTCCCTTCCTAACCTACTGGCAGCCCGAGTGATCAATGTTCAGAGGAAAACCCTTGTGGGAGAGTAGGCCGAACATGGAAAAGAATCTTACGTCCAAAGCAGGGAGAGTGTGAACAAGGAAATTCTCCATCTCTAAAATGACCATTGGATGCAAATGAAGAGCTGAATTATCAAAAGAAGAAACGTGTGGTGTCCCAAGATGAAGAGGAAGCAGATTATGGAATGGTGGAGGCTGTATCACAACCCCACTAGGTACAATGAGTCTACTATGTTGGAATTGTTGCGGGCTTGAGAACCTGTAGACAATTCGAGAGCTCGGTGATCTAGTTCGAGCACAAGATCCTGCAATCATGTTTTTAGTCGAAACTTGGCTGGATGAAGCTAGGCTAACGAATTTACGAGATAAACTGGGGTTTGGTGATACTTTTGGTGTTTCACGAGTTACGAGAGGAGGGGGTTTGGCCTTATTTTGGAAAAAGGATGTAGATTTGCTGGTGGAGAATTCCTCACAAAATTATATTGATGCGGTCATAAATAAAGGAAAGGAGGAGAGCTGGAGGTTTACAGGATTTTATGGTTTCCCAGAAACTTAGAATCATAGGGAGTCATGGAAAAAGTTAAGATGTCTACAGATAAAATCGTCTCTTCCATGGTTATGCGCCGACGATTTTAATGAGATTAAAAAGTCTCATGAAAAGTTGGGAGGCAGGCTTAGACCATATCAACAAATGCAAGATTTTCGTGATGTTCTTGATGAGTGTGGTTTCATCGATCTGGGCTTTGTGGGAGACAAGTTCACTTGGTACAAGAATTTCTCCAATGGACATACTATATGGGAAAGGTTGGATAGGGCAGTTGGCACACAGTCTTGGTTTAGTCTTTTCCCAGCAAATAAGGTGGTCACTCTTGAATGTGGCACATTTGATCATAAGCCCATTATCATTCACCCAATGGGAATCCCGGATAGGAAAAATCTTCCTTGGCGTTTTGAACAAGTTTGGTTAGAAGATGAAGGTTGTCATGAAATTGTTCACTTGGCATGGAGGAGTGATGCTGGGAATTCGCCTATGAACAAGGTTATTGGTAAAATAAAAAAGTGACAATCAAGTCTCAAGTGGTGGAGCAAAAACTCATTTGGCAATGTAACACGCCAGCTGATTGAAAAGAAAAAGATGCTGAAATAGGCTGAATCTGTGGCTGTACAGGGGGGAAATGTAGAGATTGTCCGTCAATTGAAACATGAAATCCAAAGGCTCTTGTTAGTGGAGGAAAAGCTTTGGTAGCTAAGATCAAAGTCACATTGGATAAAGTCGGGGGACAAGAACACAAGTTTCTTTCACAATAGAGCTTCCCAACGGTATAGGCGAAATACTATTCATAGGCTTTTGAATGCTAAGGGTGAGATGTGTTGTGGGGATGAAAAGGTGGCAAAACTTATGGTGGAGTATTATACAGATTTGTTCACATCATCCCAGCCTAGTGAAATTGATATGGTGTTGCATCACATTCCAAGGAAAGTAACAGATGAGTTGAATGCTTTCCTTGGCCGTGATTTCAATAAGGAGGAAGTGGATATAGCCTTATCTCAAATGGCTCCTTTGAAAGCTCCTAGACTTGATGGTTTACCCCCAATTTTTTTCCAACATTATTGGGGAGAAATTGGTGGTGACGTAGCTGAGGTAGTTTTCTCTTGCCTAAATTCGGGTCATATTCCAGCAGAAATTAACCACA
Source organism: Quercus robur (assembly GCF_932294415.1). Taxonomy (NCBI): domain Eukaryota; kingdom Viridiplantae; phylum Streptophyta; class Magnoliopsida; order Fagales; family Fagaceae; genus Quercus; species Quercus robur. The sequence continues at coordinate 26,887,924 of NC_065540.1, read as the reverse complement.
CTTACATCACCCTTGTTCCAAAGGTGAAAAGCCGAGATTAGGTATCTCAGTTTCATCCTATAGCCTTGTGTAATATTTTATATAAACTTATTTCTAAGGTGTTAGCGAATAGACTAAAAGTGATTTTACCTGATATTATGAATCTTAAAGTGCTTTTCAGTTTGATAAAGCTATTTCTGATAATATACTAGTGGCTTATGAAACTCTTCATCACATGAAAACAAAGAACTCTGGCAAAATAGGCTCTATGACACTCAAGCTTGACATGAGTAAGGCCTATGATAGAGTGGAGTGAGTCTTTTTGTTGAAGTTAATGGAAAAAATGGGGTTTGATAGCAAGTGGATAATGATGATCTCGGAGTGTATCAACACAATTTCATACTCCATACTTGTCAATGGTGAACCTAAAGGAAACATTTCTCCTACAAGGGGTATACGACAAGGCGACCCCTCATCACCATATCTCTTCCTTTTGTGCTCGGAAGGTCTCAATGCTCTAATCCAAAAAGCAGTGAATGAAGATAAAATAAAGGGGTACACCTTTTGCTGGTATGGGCCTAAAATCTCTCATTTATTTTTTGCTGATGATAGTTTGTTGTTTTGTCGTGCCTAGATAAGTGACATCCAAACTATCCAAGAAATTTTAGAGGTGTATGGGAAGGCTTCAGGGTAGCGGATAAACAAGGAAAAAACTACCTTGTTTTTCAGCAAGTCGATCTCCTTGGAGGTCAAAAGTTCCATAAAAAACTACATTGGGGTGCCTAAGATAAAAGAATATGAGAAGTACTTAGACCTTCCAGCTGTGGTGGGACAAAATAGAAGGGCAAGCTTAAACTTTATAAAGGAAAGGGTGTGAGGAAAGATTCAGGAGTCGAAGGAAAAATTGCTATCACAAGCGGGGAAGGAAGTCCTCATCAAGGCCGTGGCACAAGCAATACCCACCTTCGCCATGAGTTGTTTCCGTTTACCGGTGGGCCTTTGTAAAGATATAGAGATGATGATTTGGAAATTTTGGTGGGGGCAACGTGGTGATAGACATAAAATACATTGGAAGAAGTGGGATATTTTATGCAAGTCAAAATTGAAGGGAGGTATGGGTTTCAAAGATCTATGTAAGTTCAATGAAGCCATGTTGGCCAAGCAAGTTTGGAGGCTAGTTCATGACACAAACTCCCTCTTCTATAAAGTATTCAAAGTGAAATACTTTCCGAATGGATCTGTATTCGATGCAAAGGCTTCCTTGGGTTCATTTGCATGGAGAAGCATTCTCCATGCTAGGTGAATTATATCATAGGGTGCAAAATGGAGACTTGGAGATGGTTCCCAAATCATGATATATGGGTCAAATTGGCTGTCTGGAGACTTTCAAGGCCGAATCTTATCTCCCCCCTCCCCTGCCTTCAGATCAGCCTTCATTGATCCACAATCACATACCTGGAATGACAATCTAGTTGACAGCATCTTCCTGCCCTTTGAAGCCCAAAAAATAAAAGCTATCTCTCTGTGCATCACAAATCAACCTGATTGTTTGTACTGGCCAAAGACCAATGATGGTCTCTATATGGTTAGCTCGGGTTACCAATGGCTGTGTAGTGAAGAAAATTATGATGCAGCGTCAGTATCAAATCTGGAGAGGCATAGGAATTTTTGGAAAAAAAAAAAATTTGGAAAGCTACTGTGCCTAGTAAGATAAAACAATTTTTATGGAAAGCTTGTTCCAATGCGTTGCTGACTTTGGAAAATTTGAAGAAAGGGAGGGTTGTTAATGATGATACCTGCTTCCAATGTTCCTTAAAGGCTGAATCCTCTCTTCATGCTCCTTGGGAATGTGAGGTGTACCGCCAAGTCTGGGACACGGACTTCAACTGGATAAATAGACAGACTGTGGCTAATGGTTCGTTTGAAAATTTATTGGAGGTCGTATATGAGAAGCTGCACCAATTGGAAGTATTTGCAGTCACGGCCTGGTTCCTATGGATGCGACGCAACAAGCTCAGAATGAAGGAGGATGTTATTCCTCTAAATCGGGTGGTACTTGAAGCGAAGAGGTTTTTATCACTCCACAATCCAAGAAGGACGCCAAAGCTGAAACTACCCAGGCCCACTACTGTGAATTGGTGACCTCCAGACTAGTGTGAATATAAAACAAATTTCGACGGCACAATGTTTTCTAGGTGGTGATTTGAAACAGAGATGGTGAAGTCATGGCTGCCCTATCTGAAAAAATACCACAGCTTGCTTCTATTACTATGTTGGAACTACTAGTAGCTAGGTGAGCTGCCATTTTTTATCCATGAAGTAGGTCTCTATAATTCCGTCTTGGAAGGAGATTCAGAAACTGTCATCAAAGCTCTTCAAAATGGTGATAAGTTTCAGACTGATTTTGGTCATATTTGTCTAGATACTTTATTGTATGTAAAAGCTTTACAGAGCTTTAGTTTCTCTCATACTCATACTCATAGACAAGGTAACTGTGTAGCAGATGCCTTGGCAAAAAAAGCTAGATATTGCTCATTTTTAACGGTTTGGATGGAGTTTGTTCCTCCAAACATTAGTTGTCTTGTATTGGCGGAAAAGCCATTTTCTTGATTAATGAAATTTCCCACTGATTGGATTCTCATAAAGAAAAAAGAAAAAAGAAAAAAAAAGAAGATCAAGTCATCACTTATTAGTTAATTCCAAACAAAGGAATGAAAATGGTATTCTTAATAACGAAGTAAAGAACCATATTCCTAATTAATCCAAAACCTCAAAAATTATGTTAAAGCTTAGACATTTTCCTTTTATCATAGATGTATGAAAATCAAGAGACCAAAACCATCAAAAGACCACCCAAACATGAACTGAGTGAAATCAAAATTTTTTTGGTAATTGTTAAATTGCCAAAACTAGGACCTTCTTCACAAATTACTATAATAATAGGAAACAAGAGATACTACAAGAATAAAGGTTGCACTTGATGAAATTTCATATCAATTTTTTCAATATACAACACAAATTAATGATTTGAAATGTGGGAGAGAAAAACCTCATCCTTTTTGTCTTCTATACACATTAGACACAATTAGAGTAATAGAACCACAAACTTTTACGAGCTAAGTAAGCACTGTCATACTTGAGTTGCCTTCAAATCAAGGTTTGATATCTTATTTGTTGTAGATGGTGAAAGAATCTCTAAAGGCAGGAAAATAAATTAAACAAATGGCAGTTTGATATAAACAAATGACAATTTCAGTTCATCAATTAAACAAATGGGTCACATAAATTTCATACCACAACTGTGGAAAGAAAGACCCACTTCAATAAAACACAAATAATGAAAAGAAAGACCCAGGTGCAGATCAATAAAACAGAAATTATAAAAAGAAAGAAAGATCGAAGATGAGTCCATGGAGAAAAACCCACTTTAACACACTCACCAATATCCATGGGCAAAAATCAATAAAATAGAAATTATACCACAATGCCCAAATCATACATTGGTCCTTGACAATGGAGAGGGAGATACAGATATACACCGCACCTGGGAGAAGATCACAGAAATGCCTTCAAATGGTTTTTGCAACGGATAGAGAAATGACTTTAAACCCATTTCAGTTCAGACCCAGGTGTAGAGAATGACTTCAAACCCACTTCGTGCTTCGGTTTAGATTGCTGGAGGCCGAGATTTGATGGAGAGAAAACGGAGAGAGGGAAGTGAGAAGGGGGGGAAATTTTGGCTGAAATATTTTGAGGGAAGTGAGAAATGGTTTTTGATGGAGCAACGGTAATATCAAATAGTAGCTTTGAACTGACATGACAACACAGAAGAAATGGGTCCCATAAAGTCCAAAAATTTACCTTAGTGCCACTGAGTTTTGTATTTCAATTTTTGAAAACACCAGTTTTGAGTTTCCTGTTTCCGTCACTTTAACTCAAAATTGGTGAGTTTTGAGTGATGGAAACACAATGTGAAAATCAAGCCAAACAAAAAAATTTGTGTGGGTCTCACGTTTTTTGATAACTCAGTTATGAGTTTTGGATCACATCACTCAAAAGACCTCTAAACCAAACATGCCCTTATTCACTTTATGAGAGAGAGGTCTTTTCTTTCTCTAGCAAGGGGTGTGAACTGTGAACAATATCATTGGTCTCATGGTCTATTTACTCTATTCATACACTTTTTTTTATTGATATTTTATTATACTCTTATTTGAATAAAAATTATTTTATGAAATGATTTCATAAGACTTTTTTTTTTCTTTTACATTACGTGAGATTCACATAATTCTTTTTTTATAAAACTGTCTTATGAGATATCTTCTCCTATTCAAGGATTCAAGGATGGGGGATAATTTCTCTTCCACTTAGAACGAGTCATAAGCTTATACGAGAGGGTACACGTGCGGCAGCTTCTTGGTACTTTTTTTTTTTACATGGCGCTTTTACTTTTTTGACCTCTTTTGCTCAGAAAAAATAAGACTGGTTATTGTGTTTCATTTTTATTTGTTTTGATAAGCAGGTTGTTGTTTTTATGAATCATGGTAAATATTCTAGTTAAATTTTATCCTTGTATTTTTTTCTGCACGTTTTGGTTGAAGGTTGTGATTGAGAAAGCAAGCTAAAAGCAAAAGCATGAAGCTAGCTCAAACAAACAAGAGTACTATTCATGAGTATACACCATATGTATAGTAAATAAATAGATCCATAGGGGAGTAAATATAGAGAAGAAGAGCTTACTGCTTCTTCTATATCATCATCGAGGATGGTAACAGTACTGTAGTAGGAAGTGGATGTTGAGACTGAGACAGATCTGAGGAAAGCAAGAGAACCATTGTCGTCAGCTTTATGTATGAGATTTCGCTCCTGTAGGCTCAAGGAAAACCCACGCCGCCAACGCTCTCTTGGAGAATTTTTGGGTATTAGTAACACAGTATGCTGCTGAGACTCAAGGTCAAGGCCAGAGCTTGACATTTTTGGCTTCGTCTGAACTGAACTTGCAGTTGCTGGCACTCCCCAAAAGGCAAACTTTCTCTACACTAACAAGAAAAAACAAATCAATAGAATTACACACAAAAAAATAACAGTAGTGAATAAACGAAAATGATGATGCCGAAAATTGTCAGTAAGTCACACGATCCTCACGTGCTCAAGACAACACCTGCACAACACAGAACAAAAATACCTTAGGAGAGTACCGGTGTGATATCGGCCAAAGACCCTCTGAAGGTTAAGTTAGAGAACTTTCACAACTCTAGAGTGCCAGAGCTGGGGAAAATTGTGTATACCTTGGTTTGTGAGGGTTTTGGGGGTTTTATAGTAGCATAGAGTTGGCATCCATTCCTTGGCTAAGAAGATGTTTCATTGTGGGAGAGATCCTCTTTAATTCGTGTATTTTGCAGAATCCTTTCCTTGTAGGACTCCCCTTGATTAGGGTTAATCGTGGAGTACAAGATATTTCCTTGTATACTCATGCGTGGAGGCCAAGGCTGGCCATATCAGACTCGTCAAAGGTTTGCTTATTCCCTTCATCTTTCTTCCGTCAACTTCTTATCCCGTCTATGTACTCTAGCCATCTCGTCCAGATGTTTGTTGGCCTCAAGGTGCAGCCGTCAGTTTTGAGGTGGAACCGTCGACTTCATACTCGTTGGTTATTTATGAATGTGAGGCCGACGAGTTCATTAGGACTATCGCCTTTGCCTAATATGGACGAGTTCATCAATATTACAAATTTACCCTTATCAGAAAAGAACATGGTAATGTATTGGATAATATATAAGACATGGCAGAAATACTCGCATAGATACTGATGCTGATAGAATCATAAAGAGGAGATTAAAAATGAAAAGCTTTAAGTAGTGAAAATCAAGCTTGAAGTTACCTGATAGGTTGTAAAGGTTATAGAATATGCCCAACCCAAGGCAAAGAGCTTATTAAATTTAGTAGTATTTATAGATTCCAAAACAACGCTTGTTTTTTGGAAAACAACGCGAGTTCATTTTAATTTAATTGATTAAAATTCTTGGGAAGCTTCTTAGTTTTTACGTAGTAATTTACATTTCCAGTGTCACCCCCTCAGGAAAGGCCATGTGTATCGTAGTTTCCTATTTTTGTTGGATAACATAACAGAACAGTGAACACGGTTAGTAGTTTTGGTGGTACTTTGCGGTCTTTGCCTCTTTTTGGCATGGATATATGCATTTTGGTCTTGGTGGCCAGAGACTTTGTAATGTTTACGAGTAATTTTTTTTTAATAAAAAAAAAATAAAGCCTTATTAAAGATCAACAATAAAACAATCAACAAACTCAGTTGATAGGATTAGGAAAGAACTTCTTAATTTCTATCTCCTCCGCAAAAGATCCAGCAAATTAAGAAGTGAAGACAATATTTTATACTTTTAATTACTTTGATGGGAGAAAATTTATAACTAACATTTGTAGATCCATGAACATCCATGAACATTTGTAGATACATATAATACTTAAGCCTATTCAAAGCACAAAAATTCAATTCATTTGAATAATAATTGGTTTAGCAAAAAGAAAAAAAAAATCAACTCATCTAAATAATTAGTGGTATTTTAATTTTCAGAAACCATGGAAGAAGATAGCATATCCATGGTATCAGCACAATATAAAATGGCTTTTAGAAACACACAAACCTTTTTTCTTTTTAAAGAAGAGACAAAGCCTTTGTGAGGTTTGCACAAAACTCTTACAAAAATACATTTTTGCAACGACAAAAGACCGCCATTTTACAATTATCTAGTAAAAATGTGAAAGTTTTAGTTTAGAGTCTTTAGACCCCTTCATTAAATACACATTAGAATTACTATTTAATTATCGAATTACCTAAAATTTTGAGAGATAATTAACTCAGTTAAGTGATCCACAATATATATAATTGTTAAGTTAACTACCACAATTTTGTATACACCAGATCATAAAGTAAAGAGGTAAGGTAAGGGTTTTGTAACTCAGCTAACACTTTTTGGTATTTTCAAATGAAATGTTTACGATTCAAATCCCTCTCTCTCATTGTCATAATTGTTAGGGTCTATTTTTTATGTAATTGGCTAGTCATTTGACAAAATGTACTTGTAATTGGGTAGATCTAAGTTGAGTTTAATGTATCAAGAAGTATGTTGCTAAAACATATCAAGTGGTATCTTTAAAGTCATGAAGATCGATCCAAGAAACAAGTAAAGAAAAATTGTTTCATTAAGTCTCGATAGAAACTTGACAGAAGCTCGACAAAGGATTGATAGAAGCTCGACAGATACTGCTATCAAGGTTAAATGAAGAAGCTCGACAAAAGCTCGATCTATCAAAAATTACGATTTCAAAATTTCCAGATCTAAAATTCGGTCTGTGCTATATTATTTGATGGTATCTTTTCTCACAACCCTAGTCATATATAAGGCATATTTTAAAAGTCGTCATATATGGATACAGAGACTTAGAACTCATATACTTTGAGTGAAGCTATTGCATTTGTGTGCTATAAGGTTTTGTAACCAAGTGCTTCCTAATCTTCATCGTTTATGAAGTGAAGAACTTTGCAGCTAACAACAATTATTCAAGTTGCTGGAGTTAGTCACGTACTAGAATCCGTGCAAAGGAGTTAGTCACAAATTGGAGATTTGTGCATCAAAGGAAAGAATGCTACTACAAGATTAAGTTCAATTGGGTATTGGAGTGAAGGTTCAATTGTAGGTTGATATTTTGGGATAAGCCAGAGTAGTGGTAAGATTCTTTATACTTGTAACCACTTGATTATTGATTAGTGGATTCTTGAGAGTGGTGACCTCAAATTCACCCGGTGGGGTTTTTGCCTTGTGAAAGGTTTTCCCCATTTGTCAACAAATCACCATGTCGATTTATTTTCCATTGCATATTAGTTATTTGGTGATTTGTTGGTGCCTCCATGATTTGCATGTAATTTGACCTAATTAATCAACTTGGGTAATTGAATTAATTAATTGAGATTAAGCTATCTTAACCCAAAAAGTGGTATCAGAGAGGGCACACTTTGATTAGGTTTTAATCTTTGTTGAGTAATCCATTGGCTTTTGTTGTTATGGATCGTGGACAATTGTTGATTATACTTCATCTTTTTTATGGTACTAATTATGCATACAAGTATGCATGAGTTTTTTTTTGCAATCTTTAGATGAAAAGGTTTGGTTGGCTGTCGAGGTTGGATAGACCAAACCTCCTGATTCACCTGCATCTTGGGATGATGACAAGATCAAAGCTATAAATCTCAACAGTAGAGCATTGAATGCCTTGTTTAGTGTTGTGACTAATGAGGAGTTTAAGAAGATCTTATCCATTGAGAGTGCAAATGAAGTATGGAAAATCCTTCAAAACACCTATGAAGGTACTAAAGCTGTGATAGTTTCCAAGCTTCAAAGGCTTACCATAAGCTTTGAAGAAATCAGGATGGATGAAGAGGAGGCATTCCATGAATTCTATGCCAAGCTCAAGGACATAGTGAATTCTGCCCTCAATTTAGGTGAAAAGATTCTCAAACCAAAGATTGTGGGGAAAATCCTCAGACCTCTCCCAGAGCGGTTTCATGCTAAGATCACTGCTATTGAAAAGTCAAAGGACATTGACACTATTCCTTTGGCAGAGTTGACTGTGAATTTGCAAACCTACGAATTAGGTTTAGTAAGGATTGGCAAGGGAAGCAAGAGCAAGAATATGGCTCTAAAATCCAAGAATGATGAAGAAGATTAGTCGTCTAAAGATGAGAACTCAAAGTTCAAATCTTATATTACCAGAAAATTCAATAAGTTCATAAAAAATGCGAATGTCAAAGCAAATGACAAGGATCGCAAACAGTTTGGATTTTTACAATTTAAGTCTCAAGATAAATTCAAGAGAGAATCCAAAGAAGGTGGACAAAGCACCAACATTCCAATCGGTCCAAAATGCTATGGGTATCAAGGGTATGGACACATGAAACAAGAATGTCCTACCTATCTCAAGTCAACTAGCAAGCCTTAGCTGCCACCTTGAGTGACACTGAACCAGAAGCAGACTCAAAGGATAGTGATCAAGAAGGGATAGTTAGCGCCTTCACATCTATTATTGAATTGTCCAAGGATTTCGAAGAACTGGTTGATGAGGAAAAGGAACTAATAGAGTCCAAATTTGAAGAGATGGATGAAAAAGATGATATCCATACTACCTACTCAAAGCTGTACAAGAATTTTGAGAAGCATGAAAAGCCTTACAGGCCAGCCACAAGGAAGCTAAGTGAAGTAGAGTTGGAATAAGAAAACCTCTCCACTAAAGTTGATGAAGCAAATAAAACATCAGAGCATTGCGGTTTGAAAACAACTTCCTGGCTGAGAAGACCAAGAAATTGGATGTTGAGATGTTTCAAGTGAGAGCTCAATTGGAAAAAACTTCAAGTGCTAAGCTAGATGAAATGCTGAATTTTCAAAAGACTGATAAAATTGGTCTTGGGTATGATCACTCTCTCTCTTCTTGTAGTATATCCTCTAGTGCTTTGAATAATTTTGTGTTTGTTTCTCATACTTCTAATGTTAAACTTGAGACAATTGAGACCAAAATTGAAAATGTGAGTGAGGTTAAGCATGATAAGGGTAATTCCATTTTGGGAGCACAACCTAAGGTTGTTAAAGAAACTAAGCAGAACAATCATTGCTCCACTAATAAGAAGTCTCAACCTAAGAAACCTCACTTTTGTCATCATTGTGGAGCATTGGGACATACTCGTCCAAATTGTTATAAGTGGCTTGCTACTCAACAAAGCAATAGTGAGTTATCTTTCGGAGGCCAAAATCAACTTCAAAACTCTTTGACTCCATTTGGGGAATTCTTAAAGGCCGTGATGCTCTTGAGAAACTTCAATGGGTTTAATCCTCCTTCATATTCTCCTCATCAGAGGTCTCTGAACAAGGAAGGTTCATCTCCTTCCAAGTCTCCTGTTTGGAAAGAAAAAGACTCCTTCAAGTGATTCCCTCTCTGTTCTTGCATCTCTTGTGTGTTTGGTTGGTTGTTTTTGAGCCAGTCTAGTCTTTATTTCCTTTTTAACATGTTTCTCTCTATGTTTTGTTTATTACTTTCAGTAAAAAAAAAAAAAAAAAAAAAAACTGAAAGATACAAAAACAGTGTGTGTTTGTGTATACTGGTATTTGTGTACCTTGGATGGCATTTGAAACAAAATTTCTTAACTTTGTATCTCGTGTAGCTTAGAGGATCATCTTCATGCACAACTAAGCAATGTGAGATTTATGGCTCGATATTTCATTTGTATGATTTGGTTAATCCTTTGTCATTCATATCTTTATCACTCTTATTGACAGGAAGGACAAAAAAATCCTAAGAGAAAGGCATAAATAACCATTTTACCACTAAAACTATTCAATCATAAAACATGTGTATGTAAATTCATAAAAGCCATGCTTGGTAAGGTGTAGCACTTGCACAACAAGAAAAGGATGTTTGGCTTACATAAGTGGGTATTTCTATTCTCTCTCATTATGCCCAAGCATGATATGCCATTATATGTTTTAAACAAAAATATGCAAAGATCATGAAAAACAAAAAAAATCAAAATGCTTTTAAATATGGTCGCTAGCGTGTTTCTAGGAGATGTGAGAGTTATATGATGTACCTCAAAAGTGATGGTCCCCATCAAACAATTATGATTATGTGTGGATGTATTTAATTCTCTTATATCATTATCTTCATATGATGAGACATTTATGCTTTCTTGCAAAAGTTTCACACACAACACGACTACTTTTTGCTACTCTTGATACTATAGTACAGGTATGTAAAGTTGTAATTTACAACTACATGTTTTGTTGGCTTTTATTCCATGCCAAATTTGATTGTAATTCTGTTCAATCTTTTGTACCCTGTATTTCATGTGAGATTTATTTGTAAGGGTTGTGTGTGTGAGAGAGAGAGAGAGAGAGTGTGAAGACTCAAGGCATTGAAGACTAAAGTGTTTTTGCGAGTAGCTCGCTAGTAAGCATCCCACGAAGTGATGCATGTGCCCTACACATAATTGGAATGCGAAGAGTCAAGACAGGATAGAGACAACTGGTTTTCGCGAGTATCTCGCGGGTAAGGCCTTCCCGCGAGACATCTGCGAAACATTTTGTTTTGCTAGACTGTCTTTTTTGATAACACTTTCTGTACCTACACTATTTATATCCACATTACCCACAGATGTTGAGGAGTGCTTCTGAGAGAAAACCTTAGCCACAAACCTTGAGAGCTAGAGATTGTTATACCCACATATCTCTACACAATTGCTTGTGGATTTTCCTTAACTTCTACCTCTCCATTTCCATACCATTGAGAGGTTGATAGCTCAAACACTTACCACACCCTTTCAGAGTGTTCAGTGAGGTTTTGGTGCTACTGGGAAGCATTGGAAGAAGCCAGGCTTTGGCGGATGCAATTAGGCGTATTGCGAAATCTGAAGAGCTAGACAAGACACGGTTCCGAGAAGCCTTGTTGGAGTAAGAGCTTGGAGTGCTTAGGTGCATCGGGTAGATTAGGCTTGGAGGGCCTCTTGCTAACTCATATATCCCAACTGATTGTCTAGTGAATTGATTACCACCTGGAGGGCGGTGGAGAGGTTTTATGCCGAGTACGTCGGTTTCCTTTTCGATAACACATCGGCGTGTTATCTTGTGTTTGAATTCTTCTTCCCTACTCTTTTAGCTTTCATATTACTGTTGTGTTATTTTGAATATGGCTTAAAGTAGTTTGTTTGTTTATCCGCTCACATTTACTCTACTTTGCACTTAGTATAAGTTAGAGTAAAATCTATCGAGCCATATTTTTTAATTTGGGGGTCTAAACAGCTCTTGTGTTTTAACACATTTTCAAGCATTCAAGGTACAATGTGATTTGGCCATCACAAGGAATGCATGTGGTAGTATAAACTTACTAAACTGTCTTAACTTGTTTTTGAAAATAAAATTGGTTAGACTTGTTTAGTGTGTATTTTGATCTAGGAATGCCTTGCATCTAGAGTTGTTGATGTGTTTGAGTGCCTAACATGCTTCTTTGATGGTTGGTTTGTTGTGTATCTTGTGTGCTTTCATCACATGTGTTTTCCCAAAAACCTTGTCTCTATTTGCTTGACATTAGCTTAATAGAAGCTTGATACATCTCGACACAAACCTCTTCTATTGAAGTTTTTTTGGTTTTTCTCGATACCTCTCAATAGATAGCATGATCCATCGAGCAATATTTCTGAACTCTCTATTTGCTCGATAGATATCTCGACACCTCCTCAATCGATCGAAGTTTTTAGCCGTCGATACCTTTCGATCTATCGAGACTTTGTTTACAATACTGTATCGATACCTCTCGATCTATCGAGATGCCTGATTCTATATATATTCGAGGTTCGACCCGGTTCATTTCTCATTCAAATATTTTGATCTCTCTCTCTTCTCTCTCGACCCAAACATCACCTTTTCACAAAAATCCTTCTTCTCATTAAGTTTTCGGCCTCTTCCAAGCCTCAATCCTTTGGTAAGTGGTCTCAATCTCTTCTTTTTCTCATTCTTCATGCATTTTAGAACTAGGTTTTGGGTTTCGGGAAATTTTTTGGGGTTTTTGTGTTTTTGATAAATTTTTGGGTTGGGTTTTGTTGAATTGATCTCACATGAACATGCATTGCATTCTCTAGCATTATAATCATGTTTTCATGCATTATAGGTTATGTGCTTGATTAAAAAATTGTGAGTGCTATAGTTTGGATTGGGTTCTTACCCATGATGCAGTTTCTTCTACACGTAACATGTTCATGCATTGTTTTTTTGTTTTTTTTTTTGTTTTGTTTTGTTTTTTTTTTTTTTTTCCAAAGCATCTCTTTTGCTGTGTTTCTTTCTTGTTGCTCTCTCCTTTAGTCTCTCTGATATGGCACCTAGGAAATCTATTCCTTCGAAGAACCTGATATCTCGTAGTGGTTCTTCATCTTCCTTCTATTCCTATTTGAGACAGGTTCCGTGATTCAAAATCCCAAAAGGATTTTGATGAGAACTTCTGTGATAGGGCGATTCACTCTGAATGCCAAGTCTTTTTGTCCGACTTTTCAAACACTTCTTTACCTGGTCCGTTTAGCTCTCAAGATTGGGAATCTCTATGTGAGAAACTCTCGAGGTGTCCCAGGGTGTTTATATAGGAATTCCACTCCAACATACACTCTATCAATACCTCTATTCCTTGGTTTACTACAATATTCAAAGGAACACGTATCATAGTTACCCAGAGCTTATTTTCGAGGTAATACACTTTCCTAGGGTAGCTTATCCAGACTATCCTAGCCATCCTTATCTCTGCTCTATCTCTCGAGATGAGATGACCACATGTTTCTATGAAAGGGCCATGTTGTGGGGTGATCTTCTAAATTTCACCACCACTGACTTTGCTAAGGGTCCAAGGATCCTTAATATGGTGATGACCTTTATTCTCACTCCACAGTCTCACTATAACACTATCACTGAGTCTCATGCTCATTTTCTTTTCTCTCACTTGGAGGGTCTCTCTATAAACTTTCCTTCATACATGATAGTATCTATGATAGATGTGAGAGACTGGAACTTGGCTCTCAAAAAAAAGAGTTAGGCATTGGCACCTCTCTTTTTGGGATTATGTGGAGTCACCACTTATTTTTTATTACAAAAAAATAAGAAAAACTATAAAATACCAAATACATATCTGAATAATACAAATTCTCATTAAATTTGAATGAATTACAATTTGGTGAAAAGGATTATACATAGCTTTGTTTCCTAGTTACAATCTAGTAAAAAATATATAAGGTTTTGTTTCTTAGTTACAATCAATCAAAAGAAGATAAAGCACTATCTCTACGAACCTAAGATCTATGGCTTGGGGGCTAGATTAGGCACCCATTCTACTTAGACAAAGTCTGGTCTTCTAGACTTTAAATGACCATTTAAATACCCTTAAAAAAAAATTTATGTGCAACTTGTTGTATTAATATTCCTAGATTTATGGTTGGTTAATATGCAAAGATCTTAGATCTATTACTCTTATGTGAAGAAATCAAATCTGAATTTTACTTATAGGAAAAGGACTTTTAAAGAGAAATTTTAGAATAAAAAAATGATTTAAAATAAAATTTTCAGATCCACTTTCTAATTATCAAAGGGGATAAATTTAAAAGAAAAGTTTCAAATCTAATTTTTAAATTAACAGACAAAATGAATTTTTGATAAAAAATTCAGATCTGATTTTTAAAATTAAAAATGAATGGATTTTGAAAAGAATTTCCAAATCTGATTTTTTGCTTAAAAACCAAGATGGATTTTAAAAAGAGTTTTCAAATTTGATTTTTTAGTTTAGAAAAAGAATGAATTATTAAAATAGTTTCCAAATCTGATTTTTTAATTAAAGAACAGAATGAACTTCCAAGAGAAAATTCGAATATGATTTTTTAATTAAAAAACATGATAGATTTTGAAAAGAGTTTTCTGATCTGATTATTTTTTAAATAAAAAAAGAATGAACTTTTAAAAATAAAACTTCAAATCTGATTTTTAATTTAGAGAAAGAATGAATTTTTAAGATAAAATTTTAGATCTAATTTTTAAAATAGAAAAAGAATGAACTTTTAAAACAAAATTTCAGCTATGATTTTTATAATAGAAAAGGAATGATCTTTTAAAATAAAATTTCAGATATGATTTTTAGTTTAGAAAAAGAAGACTTGTTTGAAAAGAATTTTCAGATTTGATTTTTTTATTAACAAGGAACATCAGATCTAAGATTATATGATATGTATTATACATTTACATGATCAAACATATACGCATAAACAAACAATCATTATATGTTTTCATGAAATAGAAATCCAAACACAAAAGAAGAATCATGTTAGAGATGCATGGAGAATTGAATTGGCTGCACAAATATGTAAATAAATAAAAGATAGAAGTATACCTACATCAATGCATCAACAAATTCTATAGGGGAATGAGAGAATTACTTTAGAGTTAGAGAGAGAGAGAGTGAGTATCTCTAAGTCCTAAAGAAATTTTGCTTAACAGAAAAGAAATTCTTAAAATTGAACTTCTAGAATTTCTTTAACGTTAAGGGCAAAGGAGGTGTGTTGAATTATATATTTTCTACTCTATTTATAGAGGTGTGTCTGCTTAAAAAATAAGTTAGGGTTGCTTAGAAGATCAGCAGATATGAATTAGGTCAGGTTTTATCCCTAAAAAATCGAATCTGATAATTCTAGACCTGAGCTAAAAGTTTCTAGGCCCGTTTTAAAACCTGTGCCAATTGGCACTGTGGAAGTGCCGATTGGCACTCCTTAGTGCACGGCCCAATTTTGTCTTCTGGTTCATTTTGGACTTCTTTTGGACATTTTCTGGGATGGGAATTGTATTTTGACGTTTTTTTAAATTCGTGTTCCTAATAAAATCCATTTTAACTTGATAACTAAATCTTGAGAAAGTAATTATCTGAAAGACAATTACTCTAAAGGCCTAATGATCAACAATTTCTATATTATCAAACTATCCATTTTATTCCTATGCAACCAAACTTATTTTCAACCAAAATCAACGACCAATCACATAAATTATTTAATTGATTTTAATTATTGACCAATCAAAATTAATTTCCATTAATCACATGTGATTGGTTCCACCCAAATTAAATGTATGCAGACTGTGATAACTTGATCTTATGATATCTTTCAATATGACGGTTTGGTTTGAGAACTGGACATATCTTCGTGATCGTAAGAATCTCAAAATCATTTATATGATACGTGATGAATGATTTAATTGCATGAAATGCAATTATGATTTTTGGAGTACTTAGAATGATCATTTCAATCATCTTCAAAATTAAATTATGGGTGCGAAATTGAGTATCTACAGACTGCACCTCATTGACAAAGCTTGAAAAGTGAATGTTAATGTAAAACAAAGACACTAGTTTTAACAACCATAATTTAATCAAGGGTGATTTTTCAAAGATTTCCTAGCCCTAGAACCTAGAACCTTGGGGGCATAGCACTAGTGTTTTACTGTTGTTAGGACATATGAGATTCAATGTTTGGAACATATGTCAACATTTTATGTAATTGGCTAATCCTTTGACAAAATGCACTTTTACTTGTAATTCAGTAGATCTAAGATGTGTTTAATGCTTCAAGAAACAAGGTTTCAAGTTCAAGTGTTAAAGCCATGCAAATCTGTCCAAGAATCAAGTGAGAAAGTGTAGGATTTTAAAGCTTGACAGCTAGCATCTATCGAGGTTTAAAAAGCTGTAAAGCCCGAAGCTCAACAGCTAGCTTGATAGGTACCCTATCTGTCGAGGTTTACGAAACTCAGTTTTTCAGAGCTGTTTTTCATCCAATCTGTGAGTATGTGTTTAGGCTTTCTTTTCTCACAACCCTAAACATATATAAGGATTTTTTTAAGGGCTGTCACAACTGATGCAACTTAATGCAAAAGTTTTTCACAAGCATATTGTGAACTAGAGACATATGCCCTAGTTCATTTTTCTCTTGAAGAAGCTGCTGTGTTTGTACACCGTAGGGTTTTGTGACCAAGGAGCTTCTTAATCTTCATCGTGTGATGAACTGAAGAACTTTGCAGCCAACATTTTTCTCAAGTTGGTGATTAAGTCGCATATTGGGATCCACGCAATTGGTTAGTCACGTACTGGGAGTCATGCGTTGAAAGGAGAGATTGTCATTACAAAACAAGTCCAATTGGGTATTAGGGTAAGAGTTCAACTGTAGGTTAGTATAAGGTACTAGGATTCCTTTACTTGTAACCACTTGTTTTGATAATAGTGGATTCTCGGGAGTGGTGACCTTAAAATCACCTAGTGGGGTTTTTGTTGTGTAGGTTTTTCCCATTCGTAAACAAATCACCGTGTCAATATATTTTCCGCTGCATACTTAGTTTAATTAGTGATTTGTTTGTGCTACCACGCATCTTGCATGTTAATTTGATTAATTAATAAACTTAGCTAATTAATCAATTAATTCATCACAAGGAGTCAACACATTCTTGGCCTATCAACTGTCTTACAAAAAATGAGAAATGTTGACACCTAGTTTGCTTGATAATTGATGAACTTGTGTAGATGCTTGAATGCCAATGTTTGAGAATCATATCTACTTAATTTGAAACTTGGCTGACTAAGAACTCTATTTGCTCTATCTTAAAATCTTGGGACAACTGAGAACTCTATCTGCTCAATCTGGTGGAATGATTGAGAACTCTAGCTGCTCAATCTGGAAATCTTGGGACGACTATGAACTATATCCGCTTGATCTGATAAGATGATTGAGAACTCTATCTGATAGGCCACAAACTGAATGACCTCTTGTGATAGAAATTAATTAATTAATTAGCTGAGTTATTAATTAATCAATTTATCATGCAAACGTGTGGTAGCACAAACAAATCACCAATAAACTAATTATGCAACGAAAAATAAATAATTCGGTGATTTGTTTACGAATGGGGAAAACCTAACGGCAAGAACCCCATCGGGTGATTTTTAGGTCACCACTCCCGAAACTCCACTATTATCACAACAAGCGGTTACAAGTAAAGGAATCCCAAGTACCTTACCAACCTACAGTTGAATCCTTACCCCAATACCCAATTGGACTTGCTCTATAGTGACAGTTCCCCTTTCTGATGAACGACTCCCAAGTACGTGACTAACCAATTGTGCGGATCCCAGTACGTGACTTCAATCACCAACTAAGAAGGTTGTTGGCTGCAAAGTTCTTCAGTTCATCCACACGATGAAGATCAAGAAGATGCTTGGTTACAAAACCCTATGGTGCACATACATAGCAACTTCTTCAAGAGAAAGAGATGAACTAGGGTAAGAACTTCATCTCCAGTCACAATTTGCTTGAACAAAGTTTGCTCAATGCTTGTGCAACTTGTGAACTACTTGACGGCCCTTAAAACAATCCTTTTATATGTCTAGGGTTAGGAGAAAAGAAAGTCCAAAGACACATTCACGGATCCCAAGAAAATCAAATCAGAATTCTGAAATTCTTAAACCTCGACAGATAGAAGGTGTTGAGAAGCTGTCAAGTAGGTGTCGAGCACACGGGGCTTGAACAGCTTTCTTAAGCTCGATAGATGCAGCTATTGAGCTTTAATGAATTTGCACTATCAGCTTGTTTTCTTGGACAGACTTGAAGGCTTCAACACTTGATCTTGAAACATGGTTTCTTGAAGTATTTAAACACATCCTAAATCTACCCAAGTACAAGTAAAGTGCATTTTGTCAAAGGATAAGCCAATTACATAAAATAGTGACATATGTTTCTAACAAGTGAAACACATATGTCCTAACACTTGGAGTGACCAAGAACTATATTTGCTCGATCTGGTAGGATGATTGAGAATTCTGTCTGCTCAATCTGAAAATCTAGGGGTGACTGAGAACTATATTCGCTCAATCTGAAAATATGGAGGCGACTGAAAAATATATCCACTCAATCTAGAAATTTGAAGGCGACTGGGAACAATATCTGCTCAATCTGGAAATCTAGAGGTGACTGAGAACTATATTTGCTCAATCTGGAAATCTAGGGATGACTAAGAACTATATCTACTCAATCTGGAAATCTAGGAATGACTAAGAACTATTATCCGCTCAATCTAGAAATCTGGAGGTGACTAAGAACTATATCCACTCAATCTGGAAATCTGGAGGCGACTGAGAACTAAATTTGCTCAATCTAGAAATTTGGGGGCAACTAAGAACTATATCCGCTCAATTTAGAAATCTAAAGGGGACTAAGAACTATATTCGCTCAATCTGAAAATCTGGAGGAGACTGAGAACTATATCCGCTCAATCTGAAAATCTGGGGGTGAATGAGAACTATATCTGCTCAATTTTAAAATTTTAAGGTGATTGAGAACTATATCCACTCAGTCTGGTAGGATGACTAAGAACTTTATCCGCTCAATTTGGAAATCTTGAGGTGACTAAGAACTATATCCACTCAATCTGGTAGGATGACTTAGAACTCTATCCACTCAATCTATAAATCTTGAGGCGACCGAGAACTATATCCACTTAATCTGGTAGCATGACTGAGAACTTTATCCGCTCAATTTGGAAATCTTGAGGCGACCGAGAACTATATCTACTCAATCTTGTAGGATGAGTGAGAACTCTATCCTCTCAATTTGGAAATCTTGAAGTGTTCGAGAATTATATCCACTTGATCTGTTGGGATGATTGAGAATTCTATCCGCTCAATCTGGAAATCTGCCTGCAATAAACCAAAATTCAAATTAGAATTTTGATGATTGATGCTTTATTTGCTAAATTATTTGAGATGAAAAATTTTCCTTTCCTTTTTTGTTTCACCAAAATAATCAATTTTATCCTTGTGAAATTCCCTTTTTTTCTGTAGAATCTCTCTTTTTCTCTCTCTCCTTCTCTTCTTCTTCTTCTTCTTCTTCTTCTTCTTCTTCTTTTTTTTAAATTTGAAAACTTGAACCATTAATTTTTTGAAAATCCTTGAGGAATTTTAGAAAAAAAAATTGAAAACAAATTTCCCTATATTCTCTTATTTCCCTTCTATTTTTCTTTTCTTTTTCTTCATTTTTTTTTTTTTTGGGTGAGTTAACTCAAGTTTGACTTAATTAACTCAGTCAAACTTGAGTTGACTCACCAATTAAAAGGAGAAAAGAGAGGGGAGGCCGAAATTTTTGGCCTTCCTCTCTTCTTCTTCATTTTTTTTTTTTGTTTGTTTGCTCATTTCTCTCTTCTCTTCCTTCTTCCTTTGCCACTATTCACAAGCTCCATCTTTCTTGCACTTTCTCTTGCTCCACACCATCTTTTGCTTAGAAAATCGCTTCTCTAGACTTCCAAATTTGATTTTTATATTCTCATTGAAAATTTCTTTAGATCCTTGAGTTTTTGAATGTTTTTCAAAAACCTTTTTTTTTTTTTGGGAAACCCCTTTTCAAGTCTCCATTTTTTTTTTTAATCTTCCATGGCACTTCCTCCTGAGCACCTAGGTTCCTCACATTTCATGGGAAGAGATATGATCCATCAATTGAGTGGAATGATGAGGAGGGACTTCTTCAAGACCCAATTAAGCATGCTCAATACCCTTGCACCAAGGACCTCAAGGTGAATTTATTTTTTGTTTTTGTTGGTTAATTTGTTGATTTTTGCTTGGCATTTGAGAAATTTATGATGGACATTGTCATTTTGTTACTATTTACTCTTTTGGGAATTCTTGGATGTTGTATGGTTTGGGTGAAAAATTATTGTTAGTAGGCATTGTTAGGTTCTAAAGTGTAGGACTTTATGTATTTAGAACTCTAATTTGTATTGTTGGCAAACCATGATCAAAACAATGTGTTTAGAAGTGTTTAAAGCTAGCTCAAAGTTGTATGTCAATGTAAAGTTGGAATCGAGTGTAAAGCAGAAAGCACTGTGGCTTTCGACCTGGCTCGATCGATCGAAGCTTAGGCTCGACAGATCGATGCTCGGGAAGATCGCTTTTCTGCAGAATTTTCCAACTCAGCCCTAGTTGTTTTAAAACGTTTTTAGGGTTTCTAATTTGTCCTAAGTATAAAAGGCAAACCCTAGCCACGTTTTAGTGTTGCTCATATTGCGGTTTGTGTAAATCTCTTGTGAGATCTAGAGGAGCTTTCCTTTACACAAAATTAGGGTTTTCAAGGAGGAGATATTCTCTACACCTTGATGATCAAAACAGTTGCTGCCATTAAAGCTTAAAGAATACACAAGCGAGGGTGCTTGTAGCTGGTGGGAATCCAAGAAAGAAGGAGTTCGTGGATTCGGAGCTTGCACGTGGTTGTGTCAGTAAGTTCTACTGGTTGGTAGCATTAGGAAGTCAAGCGGGGGTGCTTGTAAGTCCTTTTGTATGAACTTCGATTCTTTCAAGATAGTGGATTCAAGTTTACTTTGAGGATAGCTAGGTCAAATCCTCCCCAGGTTTTTATCGGTTTGGTTTCCTGGGTGATCATATCATTGTCTTATTTATTTTCCGCTGCTATGCATGATATGATATATTTGTGTTAACCTAGACTTGTTAATTTGACTAAGTAATCACTTGGCTAATTATCTAGGTTAATTTGTTTGTGGTTTTAAGGGGTCTAAAAACTGTCAGGCATGTTGATTTTTTGGGGCATTTTTGAATTGTTGAGTTATTTGAGTTTGTCAAGCTTGGACAATGTTGATGATTTGTGGAACTTTGCATTGTATGTGGTTTTGGGCATTGTTGGATGAATTTTGATTTTGATTTTTTATTTTTAATGGGTATGAATTTATGGGAATTTGTTGTGTAGACATGGTTGAGTAAACTCATTTTTTTGATGGGTATGGAAATTTTTGCTTTGATGTTTAGATATTGTTTTTTCATGGGTGTGGAAAAATGTTTTTGGTTGAATTGATGTTTGGGGCATTGTTGAATGGATTTATTGACGTGGAAATTTTTTGAATTGTTGCTTGGGGTATTGTTGAATGAATTCATGGATATGAAAGTTTTTTTTTTTTTTTTTTTGAACTATTTGAATTTTAATTTATGAAAGCATTTTATTGGCACAATGGTATTTATCATGGATGAGTTCTTTTTTTTTTTTTTTTTGAGGGGTATTTTTATTTGGTTGGAAAATTTTTTGAATGAACATCTCTTGGAATGGTACATTCTCATGGATATTATGATGATTGACAAATTTTTTTGGCTGGTCATATTTTCATATGAGGCATTTTTGTTTGTTGTAGAACCTTAAGAGCTGGGGTAGTCTTCAATTGTTAAAGCGGAGTTGGCATATTTTATCATCGGACATTAGAAAAGTTATCAATGCTGCTGGTTTCGGGACCTTTTTTCAAGCTCCTTGGAATTTTGATACCACTGAATATAAGGACCTTTGACTAATTGTGGCCTTATCTGAATGGTTTTGGGATACCACCTATACTTTCCATTTTCCTGGTATTGGTGAAGTGATGTTAACACCCTAAGATTTTTCAATCATCACTAGTTTGAATTGAAATTAGGTGGTGAAAGAATTAAAGGTCATGACACCATTTCATCAATTGAGGTCGTGGATTATTTAGGTGTAAACCCTCCTAGAGTTAGTGGTAGCAATGTGTCTCTGATGTGGTTATTTTCCAATATTGGGAAGTGTAAGAGAGTGGATATTGGCACCCAGATGTTCATACTTTTTTCATTGGGAATCTTTTATGTCTTGACTTGGAGAGTATGGTAAGTCTTCGTTATTTGTGGAGTTTGAGGGACATTGAACGTATCAAAAATTATGATTGGGGTGGCATGACTTCTTCTCTACTACACTTTATGACCTAACTTTCCAAGTGTAGTCTCTCAAGTCTACGAGGTGCATTAACTGTTTGGCAGGTAAGATTTAAATTTTGGGTCATGTATATTTTGCAAGGGTTATTTGTGTTGTTGTTGTTGACAATTGTTGATTTTTGTAGGTTTGGATGTATGAATATTTCGAGGTTAGGTTACAGCTCCTTGAAGACGTTGCTGAGGAATTTCCAAGGTTCCTTTGTTGGATGCCTAAGAATCACCTATCAACACTTCCAAAGCACTCTTTGAAGGCTTGGCAAATGGTGATTGATAGCTTAGACATTGAGGATGTGAGTTTCATTTTTTTTTTTTATTGGTAATAGTTTGGTTTGATTTATTTCATATGGGTATGTCTTTTAAATTTTGGACTTTGTGTGAATTTTAGATGAACTTGGATCCTTGGGAAGGATGTGAGGATTATGATGAATGCACATTGGCCTTAGAGTTGAATGAGTGTCAAGTCTTATTTGAATGTGGCCATGGGAGGTATTGGTATCTTGGAGATCGGGTACTTCCATAGGTTCTTCATTTATACCCTCTTGAAGTGATTCCTGTCAATCCTTGTCCTTCAGTTCAATTGGCCAACCTTTTAACCGAAGATAAGGTAGCCGATGTAAGAGTTGGTTGTACCAATCTTGGGATACTTAGGGACTATCTTGAATTTGTCAAGGCTTATTTGCAGGGCCACTTAGTTGATGCCTTTAGAGCATTAGTGTGCTTCCTCTCTTCCCAAATCAATTTGCATCATCTTTACCATTTTGTCATTTGTGAAAGTGTCTGAATGTTTCATCTACAAGCTTTGTCCCATGGATCTAGAAGTCCTCTGCCTAGCAATGTTGGTGGTTCTCATGCTTCTTTTGTAGGAACATACCCCAATTTTCCAACATGGCAATATGAGATAATGAATCCTGATAGGTCTTTCAACTCTATGAATTTAGACCAGCTTGAACATACTCCAAAAATTCCTTGGAACAGCCCGATATATTCCAAACCCTTTTGGTCTTTTATCTCATGCTCTTTATTTTCTTGGCTGTTTCTGAATTTAAGTCTTATGTTCTAGATTGGTGTCGACCTTGTGGAGGAAAGAATGAGGATGATTGGAGGCTTGCAGTGGGTTGCACGTACCCAATCCTTTCAATATGTGCTTGAAAGCTCGAAAATGTGTAAAAAACACAAGAGCTGTTTAGACACCCAAATTAAAGTTACAGCTCGATAGATTTTACACTAACTTAATACTAAGTGCGGAATAGTGTAAATGCGAGTGGATAAACAAACAAGTTACTCTAATCCATAATCAAGACAACACAACAGTAAAATGGAATGTAAAAGAGTAGGGAAGAGAGATGCAAACACAAGATAACACGCCGATGTGTTATCGAAGAGGAAATCGAAGAACTCGACAAAAAACCTCTCCATCGCCCCCAAGCAGTAATCGATCCACTAGAGAATCAGTTGGGATACATGGGTTAGCAAGAGACCTTCCAAACCTAATCTACCCGATGTACCTAAGCCCTCCAAGCTCCTACTCCAACAAGACTTCTCGGAACCGTGTCTTGTCTAGCTCTCCGGATCCTGCAACAAGCTCCATGTTGCATCTGCCATCCTTGGCTTGTTCCAATGCTTCCCAGTAGCACCAAAATATCACTTGACACTCTGAAAGGGTGTGGTAAGTGTTTGGGCTATCAACCTCTCAATGATATGGAAATGGAGAGGTAGGAGTTGAGGAAAATCCACAAGCAATTGTGTAGAGGATTATGGGTATAACAATCTCTAACTCTCAAGGTTTGTGGCTAGGATTTTCTCTCTAAAGCACTCCTCAACTTTTATGGGTAATGTGGGTATATATAGTGTGGGTACAAAAAATGTGTATTAGATAGCACAGTTTGGCAAAACAGAATGTTTCACAGGTGTCTCGCGGGAAGGCCTTACCCGTGAGATACTTGCGAAACACAGCTGTCTCTATTTGTATTGACTCTTCGCATTCCAGTCATATGCAGGGCATGTGCATCACTTCGCTAGATGCTAAGTTGCGAGCTACCTGCGAAAACCTCTTTAGTCTTCAATAGCTTGAGTCTTCACACACTCTCTCTATCACACAACCCTTATAATTAAATCCGACAATAAATACAGGGTACAAAAGATTGAATAAAGTTACAATCAAATTTGGTACAGAATTAAAGCCAACAAAACACATAGTTGTAAATTACAACTTTACAGTGCTTAATGAAGTGAATTGGGTAAGAAATAATCTATTCTTACAAACTTTCTCTTGCAATTCATGAAGATGAACTTGACACTTGTCTTTGATGATTTTTCAGAATAATCGGATGGCAAATGTTGATGCCAACACAAGGGCTTCGGAAGAAAGGATCAAGAACCTTGAGTTTCAGGGCAGGCGGCAAGAGCCTCAACTTCACACTAACCAAGAGCAACAAGGGAATGCAAAGGGTGGTTCTTCTAGAGGTGGGCCGAAAATATCTTCCTGCCAGTGGACTTGAAGTCCAAATGATGCTTGACTATATTTTTTATTTTCCTACAAAAAAACAAAATATTCCCTAGTCAAATAATTTTTACTAACTCTCAACATTAGCTCCTTGATCTTTGATGGCTTTGGTCTTGTAAGGATTTGAATTAGACAATTTTTTAATTTACCTGATGAAGCTTTGTAGTGTAAAAATTTGAATTTACTTGACCAATCTTGACGTGGGTGATCTCACCTAAATGAGGCATAGCTAAATGCCCCTAGTTTGGAAATTTATGCGTGATGATTTCTTTTAATTTTGAGAAAAAGATTTCTTTTAGAAAAAGAGACAACTAATTTTTTTTTTTTTTAAGGAAATGGATGAGGCATGGTCAAATGCCCCTAGTTTGGAAATGGATGCATGATGCATGATTTTGAAAACCTTGAACTCTCTTTGTTTTTTAGAAAAAGGTGAGTTTTTTTTTTTTTTTTTATTTTTTTTTTTTTAAATGGATGGGACATGGCTAAATGCCCCTAGTTTGCAAATTGATGCATGATGCATGATTTTCTAAAAGAGGTTTTTTTTTTTTTTTTTTTTTTTTTTTTTTTTTTTTTTTTTTTTAAATGGATGAGGCATGGCGATAGTTTGGAAATGGATGTGTGATTTTTGGAAATCTTGATTTTAAAAAAAGAAATAATAATGATGATGATCTTTTTTGAGAAATGAATGAGGCATGGCCAAATGCCCCTAGTTTGACAATCAATGTGAATTTTGAAAAATTTTATTGTAAATGAATCTTCAATGGAGCAAAATTTGAGCAAAACTAGGCAAAGTTGCAACTCCTGGGATGATGGGCCAATTGGCACTATTGGAGTGTCGATTGGCACTTTATAAGTGCCGATCGAAACTTCTTAAATGCCAATCGGCACATCTTAAGCCTTGTTTAGTTGTCGTGTTTAGACACGTTTTTAGTTGTTTTCTAGGACATATGGTAGCATCTAATGACTTGCATGCACAAAAAAAATTGATGACATGTTTAATGCAAAATGGGCTAGCTCTTCATTTGTCTTCTTTTGACCTTCTAGGATGGAGTTGAGAACATCTTCAATTCTTTCTTGACTCATCGGGCTTAGAATCTTCCTTGAGCTTTGATGAGCTTGACTTTGATGAACTTGTGATCCAATGGGTTAAAGTCTTGATGGACTTTGGCTTTGGCAAGATTGAGCTTAAATTGCATCAATGTATGTCATATTTTCCAAAAAAACAAAATCATGTTCATACAACACACAACATTCAAACAATTATGATGGGCCCAAGTATTGAACTTGGCTCACCATGGTTCAAACAATAGTCAAACACACACAATATGCAATGCAATTTTAACATGGACCGTCCTAGGGATAGGTTCTATGGGCGATTACCTTTGTAGGGTGGGCTTGTTGTTTCATTGTTTCCCATAGCTAGGACATTACAACTCCCAACTTGTAACGCAATGAACGTTTGCGTTGGTCCAAATGTTATCCTTTTCAGTCAACAAGAAATGATCCAGTGACTTTGGGCTATGAGTTGGTGAGTTCACCGCTGGGTACCCGAATGTAAGGAAGACCGGTGATCCATGGTTACTACCACCAGATTTTGAGATAGGTGCATACATAATTGTTATTTCACGGCATACACAATGACAGTTAGGAAAAGCTATAAACAAACAACATGGCATTTTAAACAACATTCCATACAATATCATACAAACAAAAGCAATATTATACAAGCAAAAAAATATGTCATATAAACACAAGGGTACTTAATTGATCATCCTAAGTCTAATATGAAGCTTAGCCCTCGACATCCCCATTGAAGTCGTCACTGTAAGAAACTAGAACTTGGCTCTAAATTTTTTTTAAAAAAAGAGTTAGGCATCGACACCTTTCTTTTTGGGATTATGTGGAGTCACCACTTATTTTTTATTATAAAAAATAAGAAAAACTATAAAATGCCAAATACATACCTAAATAATACAAATTCTCATTAAATTTGAATGAATTATAACTTGGTGAAAATGATTATACATAGCTTTGTTTCCTAGTTACAATCTAATTAAAAAAATATAAGGCTTCGCTTCCTAGTTACAATCTATTAAAAGAAGATAAAGCACTATCTCTACGAACTTGAGATCTATGGCTTGAGGGCTAGGTTACATAATAGGAAGGTGTTAGGCACCCATTCTACCTAGACGGACTTTGGTCTCCTAGACTTTAAATAACCATTTAAATACCCTTAAAAAAAATGATTTGCAACTTGTTGTGTTAACCTTCCTAGATCTATGGTTGGTTAATATGCAAAGATCTTAGATCTATTACTCTTATGTAAGAAGAAATCAAATTTGAATTTTACTTATAGGAAAAGTACTTTTAAAGAGAAATTTCAGAATAAAAAAATGATTTAAAATAAAAATTTCAGATCCACTTTCTAATTATCAAAGGAGATAAATTTAAAAGAGAAGTTTCAAATCTAGTTTTTTAATTAATAGACGAAATGAATTTTTGATAAAAAAAATTCAGATCTGATTTTTAAAATTAAAAAAGAATGGATTTTGAAAAAAATTTCCAAACCTGATTTTTTAATTAAAGAATAGAATGAACTTCAAAGAGAAAATTCAAATCTGATTTTTTTACTTAAAAAATATGATGGATTTTGAAAAGATTTTTCAGATCTGATTTTTTTAATTAAAAAGTAGGATGGATTTTGAAAAGAGTTTTCAGATTTGTTTTTCTTTGTTTAGAAAAAGAATGAATTTTTAAAATAGTTTCCAAATCTGATTTTTTAATTAAAGAACAAAATGAACTTCAAAAAGAAAATTCGAATCTGATTTTTTAATTAAAAAAGATGATAGATTTTGAAAAGAGTTTTCTGATTTGATTATTTAAAAAAAAAAATGAACTTTTAAGAATAAAACTTCAGATCTGATTTTTAATTTAGAGAAAGAATGAATTTTTAAGATAAAATTTTAGATATGATTTTTAAAATAGATAAAGAATGAACTTTTAAAATAAAATTTCAGATCTGATTTTTGGAATAGAAAAGGAATGATCTTTTAAAATAAAATTTCAGATATAATTTTTAGTTTAAAAAAAGAAGATTTTTTTTGAAAATAATTTTCAGATTTGATTTTTTATTAACAAGGAACAGCAGATCTAAGATTGTATGATGTGTATTATACATTTACATGATCAAACATATACACATAAAAAAACAATCATTATATGTTTTCATGAAATAGAAATCTAAAAACAAAAGAAGAATCATGTTAGAGATGCGTGGATAATTGAATTGGATGCACAAATATGTAAATAAATAAAAGACAGAAGCATACCTGCATCAATGCATCAACAAATTCTATAGGGGAATGGGAGAATTACCATAGAGTTAGAGATAAAGTGAGTCTTTCTAAGTCCTAAAGAAATTTTACTTAACAAAAAAGAAAGTCTTAAAATTGAAATTCCAAAATTTCTTTAACGTTAAGGGTAGAGGGGGTGTGCTGAATTTTATATTTTCTCCTCTATTTATAGAGGTGATTCTGCTTAAAAAATAAGTTAGGGTTGCTTAGAAAATTAGCAGATACGAATTAGGTCAGGTTTTATCACTAAAAAAATGAATCTGATAAATCTAGACTTGAGCTAAAAGTTTCTGGGCCCATTTTAAAACCTATGCCAATTGGCACTGTGGAAGTGCCGATCAGCACTTACCAAGTGCTGATTGGCACTCCTCAGTGCATGGCCCAATTTCGTCTTCTGGTTCATTTTGGACTTTTTTTTAGGGCATTTTCTAGGTCGGGAATTGTATTTGGACGTTTTTATTTATTTATTTAATTTGTGTTCCTAATAAAATCCATTTTAACTTGATAATTAAATCTTTAGAAAATAATTGTCTGAAAGATAATTACTCTAACGGCCTAAGGATCAACAATTCCCATATTATCAAATTATCCATTTTATTCCTATGCAACCAAACTTATTTTCAACCAAAATCAACAACAAATCACATAAATTATTTAATTGATTTTAATTATTGACCAATCAAAATTAATTTCAATTAATCACACATGATCGGTTCCTTCCAATGAAATGTGTTCAGACCGTGAAAACTTGATCTCGTGATATCTTTGAATTCGATGGTCTGATTTAAGAATCGGACATACTGTCGTAATTATGATTTTGGGGTACTTAGAATGATCATATTAGTCATCTTCCAAAATTAAATTATTGGTGCAAAATTGAGTGTCTACAATAAATATCTATCAAGACACAGCTACACATGATAAGCTAATTTTTCCTTCAACTATCACATGCATCCTCACACACATGCACATCCCTATTCCTTCTACCCCTATCTTCTCTACCATGGGTGCCATTAGTCGAGAGTCTATCAGGAGGAGTGATGCATAGTTGGCCGTTAAGGCCAAGCGGCCTCATGATGAGTCCACCCCCGCTTAGCAGGAGGAGGCTGCCTTTCATGTTGTTGAGGACTTTGCCTATACCCCTCAACCCCCTTCCTCGACTGCTCCATCTTCTTCTTCTGGAGTATGGGTCACTCTCGCTGCCATTATGGATCAGTTTTAGCTCATGCATGCTAATTTTGGTAGTCGTCTTGACCATCTTTCTGATGAGATGTATCAGATGAACACCAGGATTGGATGCATCACTCGTCAACAGTCTCGTCTTGGCGGTTTTGCTCCTTCTCCTTCACTTAAGCCTATTGAGGAGTCTTTTGATGGTGGAGATGATGAGAGTGATGATGCTTTTGGCTCTACCCATGATGATGAGATGACTGATTCTTTGGGGGAGAGTTAGTATTGTGATAGGGGGAGAGTGTTTTGAGATATGTAGTCAGGTTTTTATTGTATAGTTCTCATTACAAGTACCTTGGTCTTGTGACCTTTTACATACATTGTACTTCTTCTTTCTATATATATGATGATGATGTATGTGTTTCACCTTTTTCTTACATGTGTTGTTTCTTTTCTCTCGTTATGCTCATGTTTCTTCTTTTATATAACTTGTCTACATTTTACACTTGATGCCTTGATAGATTTTGTTTAAGTGTTTCAGCTAAGATAGGTTGCAAGTCTTTCATGCCATGATCTCTCTTCTTGCAAAGTTTTTCAAGAGTTCATAGTAGTAGTTAGACCTATGTACTTTTTGTGTAATAGTTATGGAGATTGTTGTTTTATACTTCTCTCATAATTATGCTTGTGGTTTTGTCACAGATTGCCAAAGGGGGAGATTGTTAGGGTCATATTTTCTATGTAATTAGCTAATATTTCGACAAAATGTATTTTACTTGTAATTGGGTAGATCTAAGTTGAGTTTAATGTATCAAGAAGTATGTTGCTATCAAGTGGTATCTTTAAAGTCATGAATATTAATCCAAGAAACAAGTGAAGAAAATTTTTTTCATTAAGTCTCGACAGGAGCTCGATAGATATTGCTATCGAGGTTAAATGAAGAAGCTTGACGCAAGCTCGATTTATCAAGAATTACGATTTCAGAATTTCCAAATCTGAAATTCGGCCCATGCTGTATTATTTGATTAGGGTTTCTTTTTTCACAACCCTAGTCATATATAAGACATATTTTAAAAGACGTTGTATATGAATAGAGAGACCTAGAACTCATATACTCTGTGTGAAGCTACCGCGTATATGCACTATAGGGTTTTGTAACCAAGTGCTTCCTAATCTTCATCGTTTATTAAGTGAAGAACTTTGCAGCCAACAACAATCATTCAAGTTACTGGAGTTGGTCATGTACTGGGATCTGTGTAAAGGAGTTAATCACATACTAGGATTTGTGCAAAGGAGTTAGTCTTAGATTGGAGATTTGTGCATCAAAGGAAAGAAAGCTACTACAAGATCAAGTCTAATTGGGTATTGGAGTGAAGGTTCAACTGTAGGTTAGTATTTTGGAATAGGCCAAGGTAGTGGTAAGATTCCTCATACTTGTAATAGCTTGATTATTAATTAGTGGATTCTTGGGAGTGGTGACCTTAAATTCACCCGATGGGGTTTTTGCCTTTCGAGAGGTTTTCCCCATTTGTTGACAAATCACCATGTCAATTTATTTTCCGCTGCATATTAGTTATTCGGTGATTTGTTGGTGCCTCCACAATTTGCATGTAATTTTACCTAATTAATCAACAAGGGTAATTGAATTAATTAACTAGAATCAAGTTATCTTAACCCAACAATAACTATCAAATTTTATAATAAAAAAAATCATAAAACAATAAATACATTAATTATTTGATGATGAAGTGAAAAATTTAGGGAAAATGTTACAAAAGAAAAATCACTTTGGGTGTATCATATCCAAATAAGAAAATCCACTATAAAAGAAGGATTTTACAGACTACTAACAAAACCTTTGTGATTAAACTTTACAACCTAATAGATAAATCACTGATGTCACCATAGTTTTGAAATCTCTAAACTTCTTCTATATGAATCCCTTCACAAACAAAAACCTCTAGGGCACTTCAAATTAAGAACATTCTTGAAGATTTCTCAAACAAACATTATGGTTTCAAATTGTTAGGCTCTTTGATCACAAATGTGAATGGTAAACTAACATAGTATTCACATT
The DNA here is from genome assembly GCF_932294415.1 of Quercus robur. Lineage (NCBI taxonomy): Eukaryota > Viridiplantae > Streptophyta > Magnoliopsida > Fagales > Fagaceae > Quercus > Quercus robur. The sequence goes on along the minus strand of NC_065540.1, from coordinate 26,856,456 downwards.
AAAGCTAAAGAGAATGAAGCATGGGTTTTTTTTTTTTTTTTTTCCCACAAGTTTTGGGTTTTCATCCCTTCAATCTCTGAAAAAAAAAATCATGTTTAAAGGAGAATTATGTAGGTGCTTTAAGTAAGGTTTGAATTAGACTTGAAAAATGAGTTGACTCAAATTCAGTTAATTGGGTTTGAGTAAAAATGGGTCATTCTAAATAGGCTGCAAGCAGGGTTAACTAGATTACAAGTTGGACCATTTTTTAACACATGCAAAAAAAAAAAAAAAAAAAAAAAAAACTGAAACAAAAACCAATTGTCAAAAAAGAAAAAATACTCAAAATAAAAGTTAAATAATTTAAAAAATCTTAGGTTTACACAATTCAAAGTTTAATAATGATATTATTACCATAAAAGTTTAATGATTTCCCATTAGGTGCTCAAAAACGATGTAGTTTTGGCTTTTTAAAAATTAATTACATCAAAAAGATCCATAAAGTTTTATAAAAAAATTACAAAAAAAAATTATAAAAATAAAACAATAAGTGCTTATAACTCTGGTGGCATTCTTAGGCAAGAATGGCACATTCCTTCGATGACTTTCATCTTCTCATATACATATTTTGTTTCTCTTGAAAGTAATGATAGAGATGTTAATTTACTTGCAGGTTTGTAGCAGATGAGATTGACAATGAAGAATATCTTATGAGTTTTATTACAGAAATTTGGGATTTAGATTAATACTCTGAGCCTTTTATCACGTACAAAAGGATGTAATACTAACCTTTCACAATATATGAAAATTTTGAATCTTTTTAAGGGAATTATTGGCGCTATATTTTTTTAAATAAGAGTAAAATAATGCACCCTCTCTCCAAAATGTAAAGTTTTTTTTGGGGGGGGGGGGGTGGGGAAGAATAGGAAATAAGCTTTCTTCGATTCTTATGTGTAGATACCATATCTTGTCCACCCTCGATTTGCATGCCAAACCTTGAAAATTCTAAAAATATTAACTTTCTTCCATGGGGTCATGGAAATATCTAGATTGACCTAGCATAACTCGTTCGGGCATCGGAGCACTCAAAGTGCCACTTCAAGTCAAATTGACCAAAATGCCCCTAGTCAACCCTGGGTTGATTAAAGGTCAAAGGTTGTCAAAATCATCCCAAAATCACATTTTTCATGTTTCTACATCAAACCCAAGCCACTCGGTGATTTTCATCAAGTTTGACCCATGGTTGACTCTCGAGGGCCCCCAAAAACGCTAATTTCAATATGACCATCGAAATAGATTGGGACCAATTTCATTGTTAAGATTATTGAATTCCCTTTCCAACAACTGTTCATGGGTCAAAATCGTAGTTAAAACGGTTGAGATATCCTAAAAACCGTGCAAAACGCGTTAGCTCACTTCCCGAGGCCATAACTTTTGGTCCAACCGTTGGAATTTCAATATCTTTAGTGTTCTAGAAACTAGACATCCAGAACTTTCCAGGGACACCAAGATCAGCTTAATTAGAGTTCAGAAAGTCCTTCAAATATGCAATTGAAGTCAGAATTGAAAAGCTGGAGGAAAAGACAAAATTGCTGACACCACTAAAGGCACACTTAATACTTGAATCTAACTCACACACACACACACACACACACACACACACACTATCATACATCTAACAATCAATATGGCATCAAACTTTCCTAACCATACATCTATCATGGAAATCAACCAAAGCCTACCAGACATCTAATTATGCTTCATCATAAATCATATTACATCATAGCATGTCCTAATATACATCTCATCACACCATCCTAGCATTCATCTAATCATGTCATGACATATCATCATCAAACAGGGCAGCAACATCAAGAGCACAATCATACCATCAAACCCAACCATGTGAATGCTTGTTCATGGCATTGAAGCAATAAAACAAAAGATAAACCCTAATTCTAACATGTGATAGCAAACAAGCAAACAAACATGTGAAACAAAAGCTTTGGAAGCATGAAAATACGGAAAAGAAACTAAACAGAAACATACATGTGAAAGTAGAAGCAAAAATAGATAAATAAAATTAGGGTGTCTAGGCAAGTTCATGCGCACCCTGTGTGTGCATATTCAAGCTTGCGTGTGCAGGCAAGATTATGTGTACGCAGGTTCTTACTAGAAAACCCTAAAAACACAACAGATGCAATAAAACTTCAAAAAAAGAAATCTAACATCCTAACATGCTTTTAAAACATACAATTACATAAACCTAATCTAGATAAACATCTTAAAGCATATATTGATAAGATAACAAAGCAAACAGAAAGATTAAAGCGTAAAATAGAAAAGAAAAGGAAAAGAAAAGTTTAGATTAGATACCTCAAAGAAAAACTCTTCAAGATTGATTTTTGACTGTTCTCCCTTAGTCAAATCAATTCATAATTAACAAAAAGAGTGATTAGTAATCTTAAATTCAAAAATCATGGCCAGAAAAGCTCCTAATCAAAAGAAAATTGACTAAAGGATGTTTCGTGAAAAACTCACTTTTTGATTCACTATTTCTAGTGAATCTTAGTGTTTTCCTGTGGGATTTCTATGTATTTTGAAAATATACCATGTAAGGCTACTTATAGTGTGAAAATAGGGGTTTGGAACGACTCCTAAACGATGTGGGATTCGTTCCAAACCTCAACATTAATGTAGAAAACTTGCCTTGTATAGTTTCTGGAATTTGCTATGCATGAACAAGATCAGGCCTACGTACACATGTAGAAAGCTGCGTGTGTAGGCTAATTCTTGTGTGCACATAGCAAGGGTTTCCTTGGACTTATTTTTCTAAAAATAGATTTATTTGCTCATTTAAAGTTATATTTTTTATTTTAACATTTCTCAAGTTTATTTAATATCTGATTGGGCCCTAAACCAACCTTGGGTCTTAGAATTTAGTATCATTAAGGAACGGGGGCCCGAGTTGTAAGGGGTACAAAAGAATAAGAGACAAAATTTTTTTTTTCAACGTACGGCTTGGGCCCAACCCACACACATGACACATACATGGGGCAGAGTGTAACTTCGAAGTGCTGCGTGGGATTTGGTATCTCTGAATTCCCGCCTTTGTTGCTTGGGAAATGAGCAATGACAAGTTCGCTATCCTAGAACCTATTTTGCTAATTGCAAGTAAAATGCGAGTGACTCACTATCCTAGAGTCACTAAAAAGAAAAATAAGGGTGCTCTTACAAGCTTAAACAAACAAACAAGGGTGCTCTTACGAGCTTAAGAGGATATATATCTTTGGTGTCCATCTGGGGCTCTTGCCTTAAACTTCCCTAGGTGGTACTTGTCTTCCATCTCTATCTCTACATATTATGGTAAGGCTCTAGCCTCGGGTTGACCTTGGTCTCTATCTCTATCTCTAACTTTTCTATTGCACCTACATGTTCAATTCTCGTAGGATATGTGCGCGAAATTTGTATGTGTGCCTACATGTTTAACTCCCGAAGGATATGTGCACAATTTCTGACTTGTATAGGATCTGTCATGAAGTGAAGGTCAATTGCTATTAGTTGATGATTTTATAAGAAAACATGTTAAAGCTGTCATTGTGACAGATTTGGTGTTTACAAAAAGAAAATTTTGGATTAAATCATATTCCGTGAATTAGGATGCTAGAAGTGGTTTTTATGAATTCTAAGACACATATGGTTGTAATGGAAGTGGTCTCACAACATTTGGATTAATATAAAAATAATGGTTTAATTTCTAAGTTGCATGAAATTCTATCAGGACAGATTTGAGTATGTTGTCTTGTATGATTTTTGTTAGGTTCTAAATGTTTAGAACAATTGGCAAATCGTGAATACAAACTTGTCTAGATATTGATCTTAGAGTCTATAGGTTTTATTAGACAATGCTCAAGGTGATTCAAGTCAAGATTCAAGAACATACAAGCTGCAGGAAGAAGATTTCATAATCTGTCTGGTTCAATCGATCAAAAGACAGGCTCGACCAATCGAAAGTCGTATCTGCAGAGTTTTAATTAAGCCCAAACAGCAGTTCAAGCCCATTTAGGATTAGGGTTTCTAATCTACTTCTCCCAGTATATAAAGGAAACCCTAAGCACGTTTTTGTGTGGTTTTTTCAGAGAGAAAAAAGTGTGCCTCTTTTGTATTTAGGGTTTTATTCTTAAAAAGCTCTCTTATGTCTTCTACCGGTGCTATTCCTTGAAGAATCTCAAGATCCGGTATTGTAGAAGTTGCTGCCTTCTCTTGTCATCAAAGGTGTTGATAATCTAAACCTTCAAGGGTGGTCTTGGAGTCACAAACAGGAGAGTTTGTGTTGCTAAACCTTTGAGTGGGATCTCAAAGTCACAAACGAGGGTGTTTGTGTTTTGCAAAGGCCAAAGAAAGAAGGAGTCCGTAGATTCGGAGCTTGCACGTGATCGTGTTAGTAAGTTCTACTGGTTGGTAGCAATAAGAAGTCGAGCGTGGGGGCTTGTAAGTCTTATTGTATGAACTTCGATTCTTTCTAGTGGATTTGCTTTTTACCTTGAGGATAGCTAGGTTAAATCCTCCCCAGGTTTTTTACCGGTTTGGTTTTCCTGGGTGTTCATATCATTATCTTATTTATTTTCTGCTACTATGCATGATATGATTGTTTGATTGTGATAACCTAGACTTGGAATTTGGACTAAGTAACAACTTGGCTAATTAACTAGGTTAAATCAATCGTTTTAAGGGGTCTAAAAACCAACAAGAGGTATCAGAGCGGGTTGCTCTTTTGTTTTAGATCTTTTGATCTAAGAGCTGATCCTTGACCCCTGTTGTCATGGATAATTTAAAGTGTCTTTCTGATCATGTTTCTGCTCATGCTTCTGTTGATTTTATTGATGTCTGTGAAACTCTTCGTAAGGAATTATTGAAATCTATGAAAATTGCTAAGAAATTCAAGGAAGAGTTAAAATTGGCTAATCTTGAAAAAGAGGAATTGATTGTTAGATTAGATGAATCTAATAAAAAGAATGAATTTTTGAGAAATCAAATTTCCTCTCAAGATGAGAAGATGAAAAGTTTGGAACAAGAGTTAGTTGAATCTAAAGTTAAAATTGAAAATTTGACTAGTACCAAGCATGTTGTTGATAACAGAAGTGTTTCTGTTTCTCTTAAGCCTAAAACTGAGAAAGTTTATATCCCCCCTTTCAAGAGGAATAATAAAGAAAAGACTTATTTTGCTAGGTTAGACAAAGGTAAAAGTTCTGATGTAGACGCTAAAGTTTCTAAGCCTATGTCTAAACCTACTGTTAGAGAGCATAATAAATCTGTTTTTGTGCCTATCTGTCACCTTTGTGGTGTTGTTGGTCATATTAGACCAAATTGTTCTTTGTTGAGGCAAGAACCAAAGCCTGTAACCGAAAACCCCACTAGGAATACTGATGTTCCTAAATTTGTTCCTGTTTGCCACTTTTGTGGTGTCCGTGGTCACATTCGTCCTAATTGTCATAAACTGAAATTTAAGCATTCTGTGTTTCAGTCTAGGATTTGTGATGATATTTCTCCTGCCATAAGTCCATATAAATTGTTTCATATTCTTTTGAAAATTTTGAGCTTGTTGGCTTGTGAAAGGAATTTGCAGGATTTTAGTCTTTCTCAGAAGATTGGTGTAATTCCTCAAATATACTCTGCTTCTCATGGATTTTCACCTACAAAGCCAAAGACTCGTGCTATATGGGTGAGAAAAGATTCTCCAAGGTGAGTGTTGCTGACTTGTCCCTGATTTAATTTTTTCAATTGTTTATGGACATGTCTTGTTTTTGTTTTTGGTTGTTTTATTTCTTTTAGAATGTTTTTTATTTAATAAAAAAAATCTAAAAACATTGAAAATTTTTCAAAAAGACAAAAATATTTTATTTTAAGTCTTGTTTTATTTTTCTTGAGGATTACATGAATTATGATATCTCTTTTGATTTAGAACATGCTTGACATTGTGGAGAAACTTGAATAGTATGTGTTAAATAAGTGCTAAGCTATTTCTGATTTTGTGTGAGTATGTACTAGTTTGTACATGTACTCATGGGTTAATTAAGAAATTGATATTTCTTATTTGTGTACCCTCTATAGCTTAGTTAAGCACTGTCATGCATTGCATTTGCATTGTTCATTTAGCATAATGTGTGCTTTTTGTTTTTGGTCATAAATTTTTTAAAAACCAAAAAGATTTTTGTGTTTTGTATTTCACATCTTGGATTTATAATCAAGGATTGGCCATATTATCTTTACATAACAAGTTTATGTACCTTGTTTAGCTTGGATGAGCTTCTTTTATTGCACTTTACTAGTTTGAGCTTTGTAGTGCATGTTGTGTGGGAGATGTTTATAGTTTTTGATCACTTTGTCTTGATCTTGAAGTCACATGTCTTTGACTGTCGGACTTGAACCTTTAGAGAAAGGCATAAATAACCATCTCACCACTATTCACTAGCCAATCATGAACACCTTAGTGCATATCGTAAGATTTTGTGCTCGAGAAAGTGTAGCACATGCACAAAAAGAACATAAGGCGTAGCCTCGGTTTAATTGCTTAATGCTTAAAATTGGTATGTACTATTAGGCTTGATGCCAAATCACATAATTAAAATTGGTGTGTATATTATGAGGCATAATTCAAGAAACTTACATGATTGCAAGCTTATGATCTAGGAGATGTGGGAGTTATATGATGTAACTCTTTAGGTGATAGGCTCTTTTAAATTCAATGTAATGAATTTTGTAGACTTTGTGATTGATTGCTATTCACATATCACCTCACATGTATCTCAAGCTTTTGCTAGTTGCACACACTACACAAGTTACTCTTTGCTAAACTTGGTACATTATATTATGTGTGATCTTGTTGTGGCCATCCAAGAATTAAAGTTCCTTGATTTTGATGCAAAATGTGCTTTATGTTTGAGTTTTTGAGGACAATTGGTTGAAAAACTTGTTTTTGGAAGATCTAGGTTGAATACAAGTGTTTTTGAAAAACTTTCAATCTCATACTCATGCATTTCATTCATGAAATATTGTGTTTTGAGGAGTTTTTGCATTAAATTGCTCTATTTTTCAAAAATTTGATTTTTCCATGCATCATTTATGTTTAGGATTCACATGCATTACATTGTTTTCTGTATCCATCTTGCAGTTTTGCAGTCATAACTCTTATTGTTTTCACACAACATGCATACACTTTGCTAAATTGGGTACTCAACTTGATTTAAAAATTGATTGATTAATTTTTGAGTTATGTACTTTCTAGTATATGCTATTTTTATGTGTGAACTGTAGAAAATATTTTTCTTAAGAGTTATGATGGATAATCAATGTGCAAATATTTTCTCTACTCATGCAACTGTTTATGGGTCACATAGTGCCATGTTTGCATTTTATTGAAAGAGAGAATTTTTTTTCTTCATGTGTATCCTCAACTTAGTTTTTTTTTTTTAAAAACTTGGTTTGTGTCTTTTTATTTATCCCCACCCCCTTTATTTTTCCCCAAAACTGTTTTTCCCAAAACTTGTTTTGTTTTTTCTATTTTTATAGGGAGAGAAATTTTTTTTAAACCTTTGTGGTTCTTAGGGGGAGTTATTGCTCCTCATAGGGGGAGTTGTCTCTATTTTCACTTCCTCTGTTGCGTATGTTTTCTGTCTACCTTCTGATTAGGTAGTCTTTGTCAATACGTGACAAAAAGGGGGAGACATTGATGGACTGTTTGTTTTGTTTAGGGGGAGAATATAAAAACTTTTTGATGTATCTAACTTAGGGGGAGAGTTAGAATTTACTTTTGTTTTTTTATATTCTGTTTCATATTATTGTTTATATGTATTTCTTTCCACACATGCGGTGATGTGTTTGTTGAGTATTTCAGGAAAGACAGGAGTATTCTGATCAAGACCTTCTACCTCTTCTTGCAACTTCTAGGTTAGGAGTCTTAGATTGGGATTTGTGATGTAATTGGACATTTTATTGCAATGGGTTGTTCTTGTATTTGAGCATTTCATTTTGTATGAAAGTTTTGCCACGAATTGCCAAAGGGGGAGTTTGTTAGGTTCTAAATGTTTAGAACAATTGGCAAATCGTGAACACAAACTTGTCTAAATATAGATCTTAGAGTCTATAGGTTTTATTAGACAATGCTCAAGGTGATTCAAGTTAAGATTCAAGAACATACAAGCTGCAGGAAGAAGATTTCATAATCTATCTGGTTCGATCGATCGAAAGTCGTATCTGTAGAGTTTTAATTAAGCCCAAACAGCAGTTCAAGCCCATTTAGGATTAGAGTTTCTAATCTACTTCTCCCAGTACATAAAGGAAAACCTAAGCACATTTTTGTGTTGTTTTTTCAGAGAGAAAAGAGTGTGCCTCTTTTGTATTTATGGTTTTATTCCTAAAAAGCTCTCTTATGTCTTCTACCGGTGCTATTCCTTAAAGAATCTCAAGATCCGGTATTGTAGAAGTTGTTGTCTTCTCTTGTCATCAAAGGTGTTGATAATCTAAACCTTCAAGGGTGGTCTTGGAGTCACAAACAGGAGAGTTTGTATTGCTAAACCTTTGAGTGGGATCTCAAAGTCACAAACGGGGGTGTTTGTGTTTTGCAAAGGCCAAAGAAAGAAGGAGTCCGTGGATTCGAAGCTTGCACGTGGTCGTGTCAGTAAGTTCTACTGGTTGGTAGCAATAAGAAGTCGAGCGTGGGGGCTTGTAAGTCTTATTGTATGAACTTCGATTCTTTCTAGTGGATTTGCTTTTTATCTTGAGAATTGCTAGGTTAAATCCTCCCCAGGTTTTTTACCGGTTTGGTTTTCCTGGGTGATCATATCATTGTCTTATTTATTTTCCGCTGCTATGCATGATATGATTGTTTGATTGTGATAACCTAGACTTGAAATTTGGACTAAGTAACAACTTGGCTAATTAACTAGGTTAAATCAATCGTTTTAAGGGGTCTAAAAATCAACAATTTTTAATTAATTATGGTTTTATTCTTTGACTCTGAAATTGATATGGTATATACTAGACCTCTAGGGGAGTGGTTCTGTAAAATTGTATGACGTTTGGATGTGTATGGATAGCCCATTTGTATTTTACAAATGAGGTATATGCTTCTAAAATTGTATTATGATACACCTAAATTTGAGGATTTAATTCTAAAGTTAGGGTTAATGTTTTCAGCTATAAATTAGTATGCTCATCCTTTGGTATGTTTGGATCATAGATACATTTTATACCTTAGTTTCTCTATGGTTTGGGTACATAATGTGTTTGATGAATGTATCATGTGCTTTAGAGAACCTTGTGTGATGGGAATTAAGGAATTTTCTTGAGTTTGAGAGTTAGGTTGTGATTGATGTATAAGTTTATATATTTAGGAAGGGTTGTTAGTAATAAGTTTTGGTCTTTCATCTAGGTGACGAGAACAAAAACATGAACACTTGAGCTCATCTTATACAAATCTCTTGCGTCTTCTGTTTTCAGGCAAGGGATGTGTGACATGTGCATTTGATAAGCATAAGGACTATTTAGAAAATTATTATGCATCAGAACCTTTTAATTAGAGATATTACATATAAGCATGATTTAAGTAAAAATTTATGTTCGTGACTTATTGAATCCTATATATATGATAATTTTAATATATTGATGCTATTACTTATATCACGAACGTAATATTTAAAGAATGAAATGAATATGCAACTATTATGAAATATTTATGTAAAAGAATAGTGGCTTTTATGCAAGAAAATAAGAAGAAATACAAGAAAATATTCTTGATAAGCACCTTTAGCTTAGGTTGGTTCGTGTTAGTATTGAGGTAAACTTGATATCAACATGCTAGTCATGCTCTAAATTCAAAAGTACAGGTTTGGGATGTGACAATTATGTTATGATAGCTAGTAAGTGTATTGATAAACTCTTTATAAATTAGACTTTTCTTTTGTAGGTTAAATATTCATTATTTGTGATAATTTTGGATTTTTTTCTTAAAGGTGTACACTTGGCTTAAGCATAGTAAGTAAAATTTGTTTAAATACTTAAAAAAGTTTATACTTGTGATGTTGATGATTGGTTTTATGGCGGATTGTTGTATTGGAGAAAGCGGTTGACTTGTATGGTGTTATAAGGTGGTTTAAATTTATATTGGGAGTGTCTTATTTTTTGGAATTGTAAATGAATATTGTTGATTTATATTTGATGGATATTATGTAATTTTTTTTAATACTTGTAAGCATTATATATTGTGATATTGATTATTGTTTTTGTGGTGGGTTGTTGTGTTGGAGCAAGCGGGTGGCTTGCATAGAGTTATAAGGTGGTTTAAATTTATATTGGGAGTGTCTTATTTTTTGGAATTGTGAATGAATATTGTTGATTTATATGTGATGGATATTATGTAATTGTTTTTAATACTTGTAAGCAAGAAGAGGTCCAAAAGAATTTTATTTTTGAGGAGTAAGGGTTATGATGACGCTCTTACCTATAGGGGTGGTTCATCTTCAAATTAAAACACTTATTGGTTGATACTTTATTTTAGCAATTGACCCGCACTACATGGTGGGACTATTTTTTTTGATGCATTATTTGAAACTAATTATATTATATTACACTTGAAAATCTATATTTGCTTTCTACAACTTATACATTAGGAGTTGTGACTTTAATTCATTGGTGTGGCTACACTTAATATATTGTTCGAAATGTTTCTTATAACATAGTTAATGTTTTTACTTTATGATTTTAATGTAGTATTGTTTTTATATTTGTGCAGGTTTCTTATTGGTGGCTTTTAGGGGATTTACTTTTGGCATTACTTGAAGACATATGAGGACATCTTTCGTTAATTCTAATTATATTATGCTACACTTTTTGTATTGTTATAAAACATCTTAAGTTATTGTATGTGTTGCAAACAATTATTGTATGGAAGGAGTTTGAATTGGATACTTGTTTTATTTTTTACTTGTGGAATGTATGGATCGATTTTTTATAAATGTGTTGTTGAAATAAATGTGTTATTTAAATGTGAGGTTTTAATAATGTAATGACAAGTTACAGATTAATATCAAAGTCATGAAAAAAATAAAAACAGAAAATAAGTTTAGCAACAAATTTTTCCGTCACAAATGTAGCAACAAAAAATTGTTTTAGTGACAAAATATTTTGTCGCTAAATGTAGCAAAATTTTGTAAGAAATGGTTTTAGTGACAAAAATTTTCGTCGCTATATGTGCTTGGATTTTCTTAAAAATAGTTTTAGTGACGAACTTTTTCGTCACTATATGTACCCGAAAATAGTTTTAGTGACGAAATTGTTCGTTAGTAAATATGATTTAATAAACTATAGTGGTTTTTGCGACGAAATATTTTCGTCGCTAAATAGTTTTCGTCGCTAAAAGTTTTTTTTTTTTTTAAACAAATCAGACTTTTAGTGACGAAATTTTTCGTCGCTAGGACTTTTAGTGTCGGGGTTTTAGCGATGAAATGAGTTTCGTCACTAATTAGTAGATTTTGTCACTAAAGGTTCTTAGCGATGAAAAACTGGACTTTTAGTGACGAATATTTTCATCATTGAAAATACATTTTGTTGTAGTGTGAGTCTAGAAACGCTTGCCGCTGGTTCACCCATTGTAGGATATGAGCCTAGAGATGCTTGCCGCTAGTTCACCCACCATGAAATGTGAGTCCAGAGACGCTTGCCGCTGGTTCACCCACTGTAGGATATGAGCCTAGAGACACTTGCTGCTGGTTCACCCACTGTAGGATATGAGTCTAGAGACACTTGTCGCTAGTTAACCCACTATGAAATGTATGCAATAATTTTCCTTTTTGAGATCATATGCTTGACATAGACTTGCATAACATGTTTAGGAAAAAATGTTAGTTCATCTATATTTCCATTTAACACATGGGCTTACCACTTATGCCTGAATTGCTTGTTGTCTTGTAGATTATGTCTTGGAGAGCTGGCTTTAGGGGAGATCAGGGAAAAGCCCCCATGTATACTACATCCCAGGGGGGTGATTCTTTTGAGGATGAGACTGCTTCGACTGGCGAGCAGGTGGCTCAAGTTCTACAAAGCCGCTTTGATTGCAGGGAGAAGGATACTAAACCTGCCAGTGGTATATCTATAGAGATACGATCTAGAAGACAACGTTCAGTTGAGACAACCAGTGTCTCCTCTAAGTCCCACATTGTTTCTAGCGAGATTTCTTCATGGCGTAGGCCGAATAGAGGGAGGAGGGCCTTCGGAGGAGAGGTGCGAGCCAAGGATCTCGTTATCAACATAGATGATAATTTTCCTAGGGACGAGGTCCTACCGGAGTTTGGCACTTGGAGGCGCAGTTTGAGGCCGAGGTTTCCACCACTTTAGGTCGGGGCAAATAGTCACACTTGGACCGTAGAGAGAAACATCCAAAACACTCACCTTCAGCAGGGGCTGAAGGATCATCCTTTTGCACTAGTGCAGAGGGGAAGGGTATATTTCCTTCGTGGTCCTTCAAATTCTGATTATATACATGTACTAGTGAGTAGCTTCTGATTTCAAATGCAAGGGGGCGACAAGCTCCGTGGTCAGGGCGCCCGATCCACTTTCTTCCGGTTGTTGTTCACTCCTAGGACCCATCCACAGTACACTACATTTTTTAGATAGCAGGGATTTGAGGACTTCTTGTGGATTCCCCCGTTCACCATGAGGCGTGGGATTGCGAAGGCTTTGGTGTGGCAGTTTCATGTCGAGATAGGCACCTTTCATTTGAGTTACAGGGAGTATGCAGTTCTCCCTCTTGATTGGACAGCCATCCTAGGTATTAGATTTGGTGGCCACTAGATTCTAACTGAGGAGATGGGTTTTAACATGGCTTGCGAGTTCTTGGGCATCCCTCTTCCATTGACTACAAGGACGAGGGGATATTTCGGGCCCATTGCATTGCCACAAATCCGTACTAAGTGGTTGTAGAGTAGTATTCCTTGGAACGTGGCCCCCACCGACACTCATCTTCGTTGGCTCTTCCTGTGGTTCCTTGGTAGTTGCTTCTTGGGCAACAATCGGTTAGTGTTGACTTGTCAACTATTGTGGACCATGGGAATAGTCTCCGGCATCAGGACATATGACTGGAGGTCGGTGACCTATGGTTTCTTCATCTCTTTCTTGAGGCGGGCCTCCCAACGAGACCTTAGGAGTTTGGAGGGATGTTGGCAGATATTGACATGATGGGCATATGAGTACGTCCCAACCTTGTGGCCACATTATACTGGCCTGTCTGAGACAGCATACCCTCGAGCATATGCATGGGCTCATTGTAGGATCATAAGGGTTGTCGTAATGTAGTCGGTCACTATTTTTACAGCTTTAGATTGCGTCACCTGAGACGAGATCGTAGTCCACCTTTATGACGGAAGGCTACTAGGAAGGCCAGAGCTCACCATTGCTATGGGCCAGTCAAGGGCCCAACATTGGTTTTGGGCCTTGACGAGTTGGGAGTTCTTTCTGGCGAAAAGGACCTTCCAGCAGGTTATGTCAGTCTATGGAGTGCCTAGGGATCCGCCTCCTCATGGCTTGTCATTCGAGGCCATGGTCATGGGTGACCCAGCTTATGTGAGGGGCACCTTCAATGCTTATATGGATACAAGCAAAGACTACTCCGCCTAGTTTGCAGAGTCCTCTACTAGGCCTATCATTGGAGACGTCCCCATAAGCAGAGGTAGAGTGCTGGGAGGCGTTATTCGTACTCAGGTGGCCATCAGGGAAGAGTGGAGAGCATGTGCAGAGACGGCCGAGGCCAGAGTGACAGAGTTTAAGGCCCTATCTATTGCTAGAGAGGCACATATGCAGGAGGAGACTACTCGGGTGTTAGCTCGGGAGAGGGAGATCTAGCAAAGAGATAGGGAGATGCGATCTGTTGCAATGGACAAAGAGCAGAGTCAGTTTTAGACTGAGCTAGCCTTGCATCAAGGCTATTCCATGCTTTTGGCGGGAGAGTTACAAACGACTCGTCTTCCCGTTTTGGCTGCCCCTAAGTACATGCCAGTTCCTCGAGGCTGACTGGGTGGTTTGGGTTCTTTTGCTCAAGCTCCGGGGCCTTCCCAAGACCTAGGGTACACTCCCAGTGCTTTAAACGATGCGAGTCCTTCCATCGACCCTTTTGCGGGTGACGATGATAGTGATGATGATGATACAGACCAATTTATTGGCGGTGATGATTCTCCATAGGATTAGCCATTTGTTGTAGCATGATGTAGCCCCTGCGTGGGTATGTATTTTCCATGTATTTTTTAGACATTGCCCTATAATGGGCCAGTTATGTATGTATATTATGCATCACCTTTTGGTAGGCCTAGACATGTATCTCTTTGCTTTATGACATATGTATGGAACAATGCCTCCGATTAGGAATTATATGTATAATTCCAGGGACGCGCCTTTAAGAAGGCGGCTGATGTATGTGTAAAACAATGCCTCTGATTAGGACTTATATGTATAGCTCCAGATAAAACGCCTTTAGAAGGGCGGCTGATGTATATGAAAGACAATGCCTCTAATTAGGACTTACATGTATAACATTGTAAACTGCCTTTGAAAGGGTTGCTGATGTGTATAAAAGACAATTCCTCTGATTATAACTTCGTGTATCATTCTAGGGACGTGCCTTTAGAAGGGCAGCTGATGTATGTGTAAAACAATGCCTCTGATTAGGACTTATATGTATAACTTTGGATAAAACGCCTTTAGAAGGGCAGTTGATGTATGTGTAAAACAAGGCCTCTTATTAGGACTTATATGCATCACTCTAGAGATGTGCCTTTAGAAAGGCGGCTAATGTATGTGTAAAACAATGCCTCTGATTAGGACTTATATGTATAACTCTGGGTAAAACGCCTTTAGAAGGGCTGCTGATGTATGTGTAAAATAATGCCTCTGATTAGGACTTATATGTATAACTTTGGATAAAATGCCTTTAGAAGGGCTACTGATGTATGTGTAAAACAATGCCTCTGATTAGGACTTATATGTATAACTCTGAATAAAACTCCTTTAGAAGAGCGGCTAATTTATGTGTGAAACAATGCCTTTGATTAGGACTTATATGTATAACTCTGGATAAAACACCTTTAGAAGGGTGGCTACTGTGTATGCATTATCGCATTTTTATTAAAGATGGTGGTTTTAAACTAACTTGTATCACATTCACTTGTTTTGCACCGCAACTTGATGGCCTTCTTAGTGGCTTTTGAACAATGATCATCCCACTGGGGAGATAGAAACGAGAGATCGCGTGAAATAAACTGCCCCAGTTTAGGGTTTCATGCGATTCTCGACATGAAAGATACATCTTCAGCAAGACAGACCCATTCTTGTATATTGGACAAAAGGGGAGAGAACCGCGCAAAATAAACTACCCCAGTTTAGGGTTTTGCGAGGTTCCAAGCCTGTAGACTAGCTGCAAGTGGCCTCGGCTTCACTGGCCATACCATAATACTAGTGACGAGTGCGGACACTCCAAATGAGATAACTTAAACACGCCACGAGGCGGTATGCACTAATTGCTCCTATTATTACCCAAGCGGGCTAGAAATCCAAGAATGGGATTCTTAAGGTAGCCTAATGAGAAACGACTTCCATTATCCTCCAAATAAGCTAAAGAGCTATCGGG
Organism: Quercus robur; assembly: GCF_932294415.1. NCBI lineage: Eukaryota > Viridiplantae > Streptophyta > Magnoliopsida > Fagales > Fagaceae > Quercus > Quercus robur. The sequence continues at coordinate 26,840,807 of NC_065540.1, read as the reverse complement.
TGGTCGAGATCGGGCTCTAGCATTTTTCTGCTGCAAATTCTACCGGGGCTGAATCGACCCCTAAACTGGGTGAACCAGGCTTTGAAAATGAGGTTCAAGACATCCAAAGGCACTAAACAAGGCGCACAAATATAAAATTCCCCAATGTAGGTTTTGTGCGGCCTTGGATTCATAAGCAAGAGTTTTTGACAATTCGATTCATTGTTGGTTGATCACGAACTACGACTGGCACTTAAACAAGGGAATCTTCGCTCCAAAGTGGTCAAATGCATGTCAAATAGGAGGGGGAGTGTCAGAATCGGTCTGGGTTTGTGCCTGGGGGGCTGAAAAGTCCCTACACATTTCCCGAGGTTCAGCGGCCCTTGTAGGGTCACCGCCTTAAGGAATGTGTATAAAAGCTGGGCTCTGCCTAGCCCCAGTTCATTCAGTCTTGCAATTTTTTCTTGGTCTTCTCTTGCCTTTTTCTCCACTCAAAACACTTAGAAAACACCATTCTTCATCTTTTTTGCGTGGATCTTCATCAGATTATTAGATTCCATAGGACTTGCTCATGGATGTTCTTGGTGCTCATTCCTATGACACCTTGGTTGAGCTTGAGAGAGAGGAATATCATGAGAAGAAGCTCAAGAGATGGTGGGGCACTTTTTCTTATGGTGACCGGGCTCTCCTCTGGTAGCTTCTTGAAGACGCTGCCATTCTGCTCCACACCACACTAGATTGGCACTTATTAGAGGTCATCACTTCTTGTTGGGACCTTGCTTTGAGGTGCATCACCATTGGGGATGTTGACTTGGTGCCTACTTTGGAGGAGTATGATCGTTTCCTTTCTCTTTCTACTCCTTTAAGCACTGTTTTCGTTCCACTAGTGCAGACACATTACCGTAAGTGGCTTGCTGATCTGATGGGCTTCAAAAGGCCCGTTGTGGAGGGAGCATGTCCTTTGGGTTCCTACATGATCGGCATCAGGACTTCCTGGTGGCCTTCTTTGGCACGGTGGTATTCCCTTCACCATCAGGAGCTATCAGTTTTGCCGTTCTTCCACTAGTGAGTGTCTTGCCTCTTGTTTTTTCTTTCATTCCTGCTTTACTTTTCGAGACCATTAGGTCTTTGTCCTTATGTTAGGAGACTGGTAAGGGTAGACTAGGCTGCTGCGTATTCGCTTTGGGAGGCTATGCTAGACTGTGTCTGATCGTCCGGGCCATGTTTGACTCGTTGGCATTCTTTTCTGTTTACTTTATTTCTACACATGAGCTATGAAGTTAGTATTCCACCATGTATGGAAATGCCATTTGTAAATTGCTATTGCGTAAGGCCCCCAGCTTTTTGTTTTAAGTTCTTAAAGCATAGTTTATTCTGTTAGGCATGCTTAGAAACTAAGAGATGGTGTAGAGAGATGTTTATGATGATATTTAGAAAAGATATATATGAGATGGGATTTCATGTTTTGATACCAGAATGTATGAAAGAAACAAAATGGCACAATACAAGCATGTTAATGAATACGCAGGCAAAAGCTTTGGAAATGCAAGATTATACAAATAAGTAATAAATGTAAAATCCATGCATATCAATATCTTGTTTTTCTAAGGATACATCCTGTTCTAGACTGATCTTTTCTTTTTCCTATTATGTACATTTCCCATCAGCATAAGCCAGAACACCTTGAGTAGACCACTGGGTCATGGCAGTATTGTAGGCAGAGAGCAATCTTGGACGCGTCTTCCTATCTTGACTTGGATGTTAGGTCCCTTTATCTTTTGATCTTGAGTAGAAATTCAAGAAAGTAAAACTGACTGATTTTTCTTTTAAGATGTGACCGAACCAAGATGGCTGCCTACGTACCTTCACGAGGAAGAATCAGGTCATCACGTAGTTCAACTGACTTTTTGATTGCCTTAATTTTTGCCTAGACTGCCCTTTCGGGTTTTCAATCTACCTTTTGCATTTTCTCATGCTCTCTTTCTTTTGGCTCTCCTTTTGCGTTTACCGCCCTTTTGGGTTTTCAATCTACCTTTTTGCATGTATTTTGTTTTTTGTTGTTTTTTTTTTCTTTTTTAACATAAAATATAAATGAGGTGCACTGCAAGGCCCCTTCATACGAAGTACCGTATGACGACATCAGAATTGGTGGGCATATTGAAGTCATGCCCATCCATGTCAACTAGAATAAAGGCTCCTCTAGGAAAGGCCTTCTTTACCACATATAGGCCCTCGTAAGTTGGGGAAAACTTCCCTCTGTGATCAGGCATGGCTTGGTTGCGCTTCTTCAAGACTAGATCGCCTTCTTCCAAGACTCTGGGTCTAACTTTCTTATTGAATGCTCGCTCGGCACGGCATTGGTACAACTGTCCATGGCACATTGCGGTCATATGCTTCTCATCTATCATGTTCGGTTGTTCATATCGAGAATGGGCCCATTCAGCTTCTGACAGCTTTGTCTACGATAAAATCCTGAGAGATGGGATCTCTACCTCTATAAGGAGGATGACCTCCATGTCATACACCAATGAATACGGGGTCACACCCGTGGAAGTACGAACAAAAGTGCGATATGCGCACAGAGCCAATGGCAGGTACTCGTGCCAATCCTTGCATGTGTCTGTCATCTTCACCAAGATTTTCTTTATATTCTTGTTAGTGGCTACTACTGCGCCATTCATCTGAGGCTAATAGGGAACTAAATTTCTTTGCTTAATCTTAAATTGTTGGCAGAGCTATTGGATCATTTTTCCATTTAGGTTCATCTCATTATCTGTAATAAGCTCTCTTGGCATGCCGTAGCGGCAAATGATGTTGTGTTTCAAGAACCAAGCTACCACGGCTTGAGTGACGCTTTTGTACGAAGTAGCTTCCATCCACTTTGTGAAATAATCGATGGCCACTAAGATGTATTCATGACTAGTCAAAGCTTTCGGAATCACGGGTCCGATGACATCCATACCCTAGGTTGAGAAGGGCCATGGTGCTGCTAAAGAGTGAAAAGGCTAAGGAGGAGCATTCTTCCTATCATGATAGGCCTGGCAATGGTGGCATGTCCTCACATGTTTAATGCAATCATTTTCCATGGTGAGCCAATAGTATCTGGCTCTCATAATTTTGCGAGCCAAGAGGGGTCCATTGGCATGAGCTCCAAGTAAGCCCTCATGCATCTCTTCCATTAGATGATTAGCCTCAGAGGCATCTATGCATCAGAGCAAGGTAGAATTGTGGCTCCTTTTATACAGGACTTCTCCACTCAGGAAAAATTGGCAAGCCATGCGCCGGATGAACTTCTTTTCACTGTCTATTGCACCGGGTGGGTATTCACTATTCTTGATATAAGAAAATGCAAGTCTAAAATTTTTTTGAGTGTATCAGAAAATGCAAGTCTAAAATTTATTTGAATTCTATTATGATGACTATTGGAAAAGATCTTAGCATGACAAAGAAGAAGCTAGACTATCTTATAATGAAAATGTGTAAAAGAGTTCGTCTAAGAAGAGTGAAAGTCAAAGACTTTGTTCATAAAATGCAGATGAGAGAAAATGCCATTCCCACTAATCTGTCATCTAAGCATGAAGTATGCTTTATGATGAAGTTTGCATTTAAGGTTATGGACACATGTTTATGGTACCTTGACAGCAGCTACTTAAGACACATGACTGGAGACTGGTCTCTCTTCAAGGTTTTTGAGTCCAAGAAGGGTGGTAATGTCACTTTTGGTGATGGGAGAAAATCACAGATTGAAGGAAAGGGAATCATCTCTCTACCTGGATTGCCAAACATTGTAAATGTTCTATATGTAAAAGATCTAAGAGTGAACCTGTTAAGCATAAGTCAGATATGTGATCAAGACTTCATGGTATTATTCCCAAAGGGAAAAATGCATTGTCATGGATGAGTTTGGGAAGAAACTTATAAGTGGTGTTCTCACTCTAGACAATTGTTATGGCTTGGTTCCTGATGCTAATATTGTGTGCAATAGCATTTGTTTACCTAATGAAGATTTATGGCACCAAAGGATGGGACATGCTAGTTACAAACATGTTTCGATTGTATCTAAGTATGAGTCTGTTTTGGGGATACCAAAGCTTAGTAAAGTGAGCAATGTGGTGTGTGGACCATGTCAGCTTGGAAAATAGATGAAAGCTAAACATCCGGGCACTCAAACATCTGCTACATCCAAACCATTGGAACTACTACATCTGGATCTCATGGGTCCAACTAGAATCAAGTCTCTTGGTGGAAAGAGATACATCATGGTTGTGGTAGACAACTTCACTAGTTACACTTGGGTCATACTCCTATGATCTAAGTCTGATGCTCCTAAGCACGTTGAAGCCTTGTGCACAAGATTGTAGAATGAGAAAAGCTTGAAGATTGATCGAATTTGAAGTGATCATGGTAAAGAATTCAAAAACTCATATATGGAGTCCTTTTGCATGAGATCAGGTATATCTCAAGAATTCTCTGTTCCTATTACTCCTCAGCAGAATGGTGTAGCAGAAAAAAAGAATAGGGTTATTCAAGTGATGGCTAGAGCCATGTTGCATAACAAGGATGTGGCTAGAAACTTGTGGGGATAAGCCATTAACATTGCATGTCATATGATTAATAAGGTGTATTTTAGACCCGGTACCAAGAAGACTCCATATGAGTTATGGAAGGGAAGGAAGCCAAATGAGAAATATTTCAGAATTTTCAGAAGTACTTGTTTCATTCTCAAGGATAGAAAGAACATGGGAAAATTTGACTCCCAAAGTGATGAAGGAATATTTCTAGGATACTCCTCCACAAGCAAGGCTTATCGAGTATATAACAAAAGAACCATAAAGGTAATGGAAATGGTGAATGTTGTTATCGATGAATCTTTAGAGTTTGGTTCTGAGAAATTTAGTGAGGAAATCCCCAAAGAGATTATTCCTCCCGAGCCCAAAGAAGTTCAAGAAATTGTTCATATATATATATTGAGAGCCTACCAATAAGCAAAATCCAGAATCATACAAGTAAGACCTACTGAGAGGCATTGTTCATATATACATCAAGAGCCTACCAATAAGCAGAATCTAGAAACATACAGGTAAGACCTACTAGAGGCATTGTTCATCATACATCAGGAGCCTACCAATAAGCGAAATCTAGAAATATACATGTAAGACCTACCAAGAGGCCTTGTTCATCATGAATCAGGAGCCTACCAACAGGTGAAATCTAGATACATACGTATAAGACCTACCGAGAGGCATTATTTATAAAGAGCCTACCAAGAGGCAATATCATACATCAGGGCCCACCATGGGGCAATATAATACATATAGTCCACGCCCACCAAGAGGCAGTCTAATATATATACATATCTAGCCCACCAAGGTGCAATGTCCACAAAATACAACAATGTCTACGAAGTACAAAGAAAAATGAAAAAACATGCCCGCATAGGGGCTACATCATGGTACAACAACAGTGGCTAGCCTAGGGGGAGTTGTCATCTCTGACGGCATCATCAACATAGTGCCCAACGTTGCCATCATCGGCATCATCACCCGCAGTGGGGCCCTTAGAAGGATCGGCTCGATCCGCTGGAAAAACTGGGACATATCCCAAAACAGGGCCCTGAGCCCAATCATCTAAGGGGGCATATCCCTAACTACCAGTTGGTTTGGGAGGAGCAAGCATGTACTCTGACTCATGACGATGAATAGGAGGATCTCTACTAGGAATATGAGGTGCAAGAGGTATAGGCATCCCATGTCCCCTCATCTCACCAATCAGAACACCGATATACTCACGAAGTAGGCCTATCTCATCCTGAAGCTGGCCCTTCTCCATCTCTGTGGCAACAACATAGGCCTCTCTCTCTCTCTCTCTACCTTTGGTCCCTCTCTTGAGCTAGCAACCTAGCAATCTCCTTCTATATATACCCTTCTCTGGCGGTAGTAGTGACCTTAAGATCTCTCACCCTAGCCTAAAGGGTATCTACATGTAACCTCAAGTAGGCCTCCAAAGTTTGACGAGCATGTGATATACCACCGAGCACTTTGCCTCCACTCACTAGGTAATCATCCATAATGGGTCCGGCCGAGCACAACAAGAACCAAGTGAAGTAGTTAGTGTCCTCAGTGAAAAAACCATCGGAGGAGCCTGTCATATAGTCAGGATTATCCAAAATCATCTTAGAATGCGTAAGATCTTGAGGAAGGTCCCTAGGTACTCTGAAGATCAACATAACTCGATGATAGGTCCTCTCAGCTAAGAAGAACTCCCAACTCAACAAAGCCCAAAACCAACATCAGACCCATGATTTAGCCATGGCTTGGGTAACCACACACCTAGCCAACAACTACCCATCGTAGGGACGGTTGAGTATCTCACCCCAAGTGACACAATCCAATGCAGCGCTGATGGAGGATGGTTGTGTCAAGACAACTTTGGTGATCTCACAGAGGGACCAAGCATATACCCTAGGGTAAGTCTCTAAAGAAAGGCTGGAATATTGTGGCCGTTGGGCCAGGATATACTTGTTTGCCTAGTAAGTCAAAACCTGCCAACAACCCTCAAAGCTCTTAAAGCCACACCATAAAGCCTGCCTCAAGAAAGTGATAAAGAATCCATAAGCAAGGGCACCCTAATTGTAGGAACCAATGTTTGACACTACTCTCATGGCTCCTAGTGGCTTGCAAGTCATCACTGATCATTTGTTGCCAAATAGGCAACTACCGACGAAGTAGAAAAAGAATAGCTTGAGAGCAATGTCGTTAAGCTCTGCCGCCCAAGGTATGCTCTCTCTCAACCACTCCATATGGATCTGAGGCTCCTCGGTAGGCCCAAAATACTGTCGCCTTGCCGTAGTAAAGGGATAATGAATGCCTAAGAGCACACTTGTAGTAGCAAAATCTATAGGATCGAATGGGACAGGATACCCCTTAAATCTAAGGCCCAAAATAGTCATCCAATCGAGGGGAAGGACTGCATACTCCCCACAACTAAAGTGAAAGGTGCTAGTCTCTGCATGGAATCGGTGCACCAAAGTCTTCAGTATCACATGCCGCATAGAATAAGGAGGAATCCTCAGGAACTCCTCAAAGCTTTGCTTAATCAAAAGCCACGATAGCGTGCATTTGTCCTATGGTCAAACAGGGATAGAAGGAATGAAGACCAAGCTCCCCAACCATGAATCATGTCAGGAGCCTGCGATTGAAATCAGAAAAGTTACCGGTTAGCATGCATATCTACACATTTAGATTTGACAATTGAAAGAGAAAAGGGAATACAACTGAGCCTTCCGAGTTTGAGTGGAAGGATGCCTTTTCAAACCATGCTAAAGATAAGTGCCGTCTATACTGTGATCGATATCTCCAATATAAGCCTTAGCCTCAAACAAATCGGGCGGAAACCTCAATTTATGACCTCGGCGCTGTTGAGCACCTAAACCTATCCCAGCCTCATCAAAGGCTGCCAAGTCAACATCAACATCAAACATGAGTTCCTCCTCTAGCTCCTCGCCCCCTAGGCCTCCTCCCTCCTCAGTCTGAGGGAACTGTAAAGATCCACCTCCTAAACCAGCACGGGATTGAGACGAGGCACTAGCCGTCTCCACAGAACATTGACTCTTAGTACGGTGTGCTATATGAATGCTTCCAAAAGGTGTAAGGTCATCACCCCCTCAATCGAAGCGCCTCTGAAGAGTCCTCGCAACTTGAAGACTAACCGAGATAGCACCACTGGATCTCGTCTATTAAGACATAATTTGTGGAAGAAAATTCAAGATTGGTTAGTGAGCCCAAAAACATTTGGCAATGTAAGTAAATAGGTAAGTATGTCTAACCCTACTGTTTTACACATGTCATGCATGTCCATACCAAAATATCTCTTTTTATCTCAAAATGTCAACATTTTCAAAATACCTCTAACTCAGGATTCAATTTGGCAAAGATAGTTTAATCGTCAAAAGTTTCAAAATACCTCTTTCTCATGATTTAATTCGACCATGCTCGTTTAATCCTACCTATCTTTTTGAGATTCAATTCAACCATGCTCATTTAATCTCACGCAGATTCAATTTGGCCACATTCATTTAATCCTATCTATCTTTTTGAGATTCAATTCGACCACGCTCATTTAATCCTACCTATCTTTTCAAGATTCAATTTTACCACACTTGTTTAATCCCACGTGGATTCGATTTGGCCATGCTCGTTTAATCCTATCTATCTTTTTGAGATTCAATTCGACCGCGCTCATTTAATCTCATGCGGATTCAATTCGGCCACGCTCGTTTAATCCTATCTATCCTTTCGAGATTCAATTCGACCGCGCTTTTTTTATCTCACGTGGATTCAATTTGGCCATGCTCGTTTCATCCAGCTATCTTTTCGAGATTCAATTCGACCGTGCTCTTTAATCTTACGTCGATTCAATTCAGCCATGCTCATTTAATCCTATCTATCTTTTCAAGATTCAGTTTGGCCACGCTTGTTTAATCTCACATGGATTCAATTCGGTCATGCTCGTTCAATCCTACCTCTTTCCAAAACTACTCTTATTCAAATTGCATTGTTCCCACATTTTCAATCCTCTCAAAACTTTTCACCCTTATCACGCATAGTCTCTCATTTTTACATAGCTTCTCTTTTAATTTGGTTAGAGTTCCATGTGTTTTCCTAGCATCTAGCATACACAAGTTTTCCTATGCTACTTAAACATGTGAACGGATCTATTTTTCCAACATCATATTAGGAAATTTAGACCCCAGTTGATAGAATTAACAAGTTTTAAACCCAAGTTGTTAATTATATTTATTATGAATAAACCTTGTTAAAACAAACAAACATCAATATCATGTCGATATCATGCACAACGGAATAGTAAATAAGACAAGATATGATGACCTAGGAAAACCAATGAAACAAATTAGTTTTACAATAAAAAACCTAGGGGGAAACCTTTTCGAAAAGCAATTCACTATAGTAAAGAGAAGTTTCAGATCTAGTGCAAAACTTTTGTCCCTAGACTCTACAATCTTCGTAAATGAACTTATAGTAGAAACCTTCTACTGCTTTAGAACCTCTAAACTTTTCAATATATAAACACCACACTTTTGCACGTATCCCAGTACATGACTAACTCCAGCAACTTGAAGATGTTGTTGGCTACAAAGTTTTTCACTTCATCAACAACGAAGATCAAGAAATACTTGGTTATTCCGTGACAAAACCCTAAAACAGACTCTAGACTTAACATGTGAGTTGGGAACAGTTGAACAAAACTCACTCACACCTAACTCTAGAAGCTGTGAAGCACTTGAATCATATGAACATAATACTCCTGAAACACAACAATACACCATGATCATTGTAAGCAGAAAATTATAAATGCATATGAAACAGGCAATATGTGATCAAGCAAAGATGGAGTTAATAAACAAACCATGGCTTGATCAACCAAGTGAACACCACAAGGTAGTAATCACAGTGCTCATTCACACTTGGAATGAACACAAGGACATACAAGTTAACAAGCACAAGGCAAGACACTTGTATGCTCAACACTCAACCAATGCATAACACACAAGGCATATGCATCTAGGAACAATCCTACAAGGGCACAAGAGTGACAGTACATAAACCAAAATGTAGAACATTTAGATTAAAGTACTGATTTCAACAAAGCATAAAGGCTGCATTAAGCAAGGTACATACCATAAAACCTACAAACTATGCATAAAACATTAACCCTAAAAGCTTACAAAAGCACATGGGTACAAACACAAAAGCATTCTGAATAACATCATCAAAATATATTAAAGTTTAAACCAAGAGTATAAGTTATGAATTAGAAACAGCTATACACAAAATACCCAAAAACATAAGCATATATAAACAAAGTTTCTAAATTTGATAACTTTGACAACTCCCCCTCAACACATTACTCTCCCTTAAGATTTGCTTTTCTGCTTTACATCATCAATGACATCTCCCCCTTTTTGACCGGAATGGCCAAAGGGTCACTGGTCATGCTGAGTTGTGAAGCTGTCAAGTTTTGCAGACAAGACATCAATCTGGTCTTGCATGGCTCTCATCCTGTCAGAGTGCTCAGTTTGGACTGCCCTGATCCCATCAACTCTTTCCAGAATGATTTGGAAAGCATCTGGAGGTGTATCTGCAGAAGTTGAAGCTCTGGGTCTTTTGCCACTCCTCCTAGGTGTTGAGGTTGATGCATGCCCTGCTGCCTCTGCTTCAGTCTCCATTGGGACACCCTCTCCTTCATCACCTTCATCTTCTTCTCCCGGAAGCCTAACACTTATCCTTTTGCAGGTAAGCTTGTTAATTGCAGAGGGTGTGGACATGGGACTGATGTCTTGAGGGATTGGAACACCCTTCCTTCTAAAAATCCTCATTAGCAAACTGGGAAATATCAATTTGGGCCTAGAGGTTGTTCTTGTCTCATCCACAATGGTGTCATATATATGGGAACTTATGTCTATGAAATTCTTTTCTTTGAGATCCATCAGAAAAACTGCTCTAGCACAATTGATTGTAGTCAATTTCTTAATGGGATAGAGGTTAAAGATCATGATTATTGTTAGACACCTCATATCCACTGGAAAGGCAGTGGTATTCAAACATTTCCCTTCTCTCTGCCCACCTATCCTTTGTTGAACAGTTTCAATAGAAACACTCCTATCCTTGTAATTGATAAATTCCTCATCATCTAATCCTTCAAGCCCTAGTACATCATCTATGACATGAGCATCCAAAACGAATTCTTTACCTCTAACCCAGCAACTTAATTCATTCTCCTTTATCACAGCATTTGAGTAAAATTCCCTAATCAGGGGTTCACACACAACAGGGAAATCGCTCAGAAGCTTTTCCCATCCTCTTCCTTCAAAACAGCTGGGAATAAAGGTTTGTCTTAAGTCCTCCAAATCTACAAATCTTTCTTGAATAATTCCTGCATTCAAGAAGTTATCATTGTATCTCTCAAAGTGGTGAACTGGCCTAAACAGTTTAGAATCCATCTTTAATCTTTTGTCAGCCTTCTTTGCAGTAGATTTCTTCTTCTGAGGTGAGGGAGCCATCTGTGAACAATCAGAAAAGGCCACAACAACATAGAACAATATATGTGCAGAACCAGTCAGTACCATGTAATTAACAAAGAGATATCATCCATACAAATGAACTTTGAACACTTAAACAATAAGCTACTTAGAACAATCACATGGATAAACCAAGCCTAAGAAAAGAAACACATGAACAACATGGAGAAACTATCCTAAAGGCAGATATATGTCATTGAGACATATAATGGAAAAATGATATGACACACAATCAGTATTTTAAGGCTAACAGAAGCTCCCAATAGATTAACACACTAGAACAAGCACATTCAGCACAGTAAAACACACAATATCCAACGGAACATTTTGAAACAACACAACAGCTCAAGATCAGATAGAATAAAAGACACACTAAGCTAAGCACAGGATGAAGACCAAAAAGGATACGACTATCATCAACACAAACTTTAGCAACAGCATCCACAAGCTAAGCATGAACAAGGAGCAAAAACCGAAACACAAACCCATTTCTAAATCACAAACATATGCGAAAAATCAAAGGGGAAAAGCACAAAATCAAGTAGAAAAGAGTGCAAAACTGAAAACCCATACCTGTAACTTGAAGATTTTGAGCTACAAGAATGCAACAATGGAGATTGGAAATGGAAGCACGGAGTGTTTGGGAGGGAGATAGTTTAGAGAGAAGATGAACAGTTCCAAAAGTTCGAGGGAAAACTGAAAATAGGTTTAAAAACTGCTCCTGTTTCTGCAAAACACGCGTTTTTCGCGACTTGATTAAGTCGCCACACAGTCGCCAGCTCAACCCGCCAGAGCACACAAGAACAAAAATTTGAAAAATTTTTCTAAGTGTTTTTCGCGACTGGAAGGTCTACCCGCGAGTGAGTCGCGAGCTGAGCCGCGAAAATCTCTGAGTGAACCTCGCGACTGGACCTTCCACTCGCGAACAAGTCGCCAAAAATGACAAGCGAAGTTGCGACTGAGTCTCGCGATTTGACATACTCGCGACTGAGCCGCCAAAACAGGGCAAAACTGGATTTTTGAAATTTTCAGATTTTTAAAACAAAATACTTTCCAAAAACACCTAAAACACTCAAAAATCTTTTTGTGCTTGAATTAACAAAGATTGAGCATGTGAAAACATATTTCATCAAGTACAATCACACAAATGAATATGGCATTTATTGAACATAAACTTGTGTGTTGTGTGTGGATATCAACAATGAGATAGTCCTTTGTCTAATGTGAAGCTTCAATGATCAATTCAACCAAGGCATACACAATTAGCACTAGATTATGTGACCCATCTCAATTATAGAAATATGTATATATGGCCTCCCACACAACTTGATAACATAACTTGGAGCTTATCATTTGACTCAACTTTCAATCATAACATTTGATCTTTTTGATCTTTTGAGGCAATCATCTCTCATTGTGAGAGTGATATATGACATTTCACTTTAAAGAACAGGCCTTTGGCCTTTTTGAATAAAACATTCACTTTAATATAAGGTCGCTTACCCTTTTTCCTAGTCAAATACTAGAATGTGCGACAGGCTTTTGCAGCTCAACATCTCTTTTCATTTGGAGATTTACATTTGGTGAGCTCTTTTTAGCAAAACAAAAATAAAAAGTGGGAAGATATATAGACACAAGTCTATGCATGTCTCAAGATCAACATAACCATTCACTAATCATTCATGACAAATTTGAAGATCTATTTACAACAATCACATAGATTTCAAGATTTTTCCCACAGTGATATAAGTGCATGAAAACAAGCAATGCTCGAAAATGCACAAAGCTATTAGCACAAAGGTACAAGGCAAAACAAGTTTTGAGACAAAACTCAACAAAGTCAATCAAGCTTTTTGATTTTCTAATTTTTATGTGATTTTTGGATTTTTGACACAAGAAACAAAAAGATTGATAAATTAAAAATATTCACAAGTAGACAAGCAAACAACCAACATAAAAAAAAAAAAGCAAACAAACCAAACAAACATTGTCGCAAAGCATAGGAAGTATTAATGCATGGACATGTTGTAATGCTTATGCATGAGTACCCTTTTTCACCCATACGTCACTTGCGTTTGGGGTGATTTCCTTATAGGATTGGGTACGGGAGTTAGGGCTTTCAAACCTTCGTGATAAGCTTTCCAAGCAGTTGGTGAATGCACCAATCATCTTCATCACGTTCATCATTCCGGGATCTCCATTTTGATCTCTAGATTGATCACCTGCCCAAATTCTCCTATCATTTCTGGGTCCTCCTGGCCTTTGAGGAGTTGCACTGTTCTTTGCTCTTAGCTTTTGGCAATTTGGTCTAGTATGCCCTTGAAGTCCGCAATAATGGCACACATAAGTTCCTCTAGGACCTCTTTGTGGTCGTGGACGTGACTTGGCACGAGATTCAGACCTCCCCACAGACTGATTACGGGGATTCAGCATCCGTTGGTTCACCACATTCTTCTTCTCCTCCACCTCGAGCTTCTCACCAGTAAGGTCAGCTACAACTGGATCTTTGGCCTTTACAAACTTCACTTCTTTAGTGACATTTCCAGATGAACTACTTCCTCCGGTATATCCCAATCCGGATTTGTCTGAAAAGCTCTTTTGAGATGATATAACATCATCTAACTTCTTGGTGGTGACCCTCTCTATTTTAACATTCGCTTGCACAACCTCATTCTCAAGAAATCTCACTTTTGTGTAAGTTTCGGACAACTCACCATTCAGTGTTTCTATCTCACATTTGGCCTCCCTATATCGGATTAGGAGACTTTTGTAGTCCTCCTCAGCCTTATTCATTTTTCTCACAGCAGCCTTGGCCACCCTTGTGTACTCACCCGACTTTTCCAAGAGTGAGTTATAATTCTCTTGAAGATTTGCTGAGCTTTCATCTTCTTCAACATCTGATTCTTCAACAATTCCTAGTGATTCATCATCACTATGTTCTCCAAGGTCTCGTACAAGCAGATTTAACTCATCCGAAGACTCAACATGAGCAATAGTCATAAAAGCTGAATAGTTCCCCTCTCCATCACAGCTCTCTTCAGATTCTGAGTCAGACGAATCCGAGTCACTCAAGGTCGTGGCATACACTTTACCTTTCGATTTCAAATAATTCGGACATTCTTTCTTAAAGTGTCCATGCCCGTTACATTCGAAACAAGTGACACCTTGTGTGGGTTGGGATTCTTTTCCATCTTTCTTTTTGAAATCCCTTTTCTCCCTTCCAAAACTTTGGAATTTTCTTTTATCATCAAATTTGCCATTATATTTGAATTTCAAAAACTTTCTGAAATTTTTGACAAGGTAGGCTACATCTTTGTCAACCACATCTTCTCCCGATGAGTCTTGATCTTCCACCTTCTCATTAATGGTCTTTAGAGCAAGAGATTTACTCTTCCGTTGATTTGGTAGCGACATCTCATAAGTCTACAGAGAACCGACCAGCTCCTATACTTTGATGTCATCAAGATCCTTGCTCTCTTCAATTGCTGTCACTTTAGCACGAAAACTTTCCGACAATGATCGAAGGATCTTCCTTACAATCTTTGAGTCCTTCGTTTTCTCCCCCAAGTTGAACTTACTAACAACCACCTCATTTAGCTTCCCATAGAAAGAGTCAAAAGACTCATCCTTACTCATTTTGAGCTCCTTAAACCGAGTGGTCAGCATTTGTAACTTGGTGTCTTTCACTTTCTTCATGCCTTCATAAGTTGTTTCTAGAATCTCCCATGCTTCTTTGGCAATGGTAATGTGAGAAATCCTGTGAAATTCATCTGGAGACACACCACAGAAAATAGCATTGAGTGCTTTACTGTTAGCATTAGATGCAGCAAGTGCTGCCTTATCCCATGTGGATTTGGCTGCCTCAGGTTTGGTCCAACCAATCTCAACAGCATCCCAAACGGATTCATCAATAGAACACAGAAAAGCTCTCATACGAACCTTCCAAAAAGCATAATTACTACCATCAAAATATGGAGGTGCATTTAGGGATTGAGACTTATCCATCTCAAAAGGGGTCAAGGATCACACAATGGTAATGAAACCAATAGCAATGTACCCGCTCTGATACCAATTGAAAGTTCAAAAACGTGTACAAAACACCTTTGAACGTTTAGACCCCCAAAATACAACTTAACCAATACAAGTAATATGTCAAACAACTAGTGTGCGGAAACTTAACACATGCTATAATACGAAATTGGTTAAAGACTATCTAAGCCATAACAAAATAAAACCACAGCAGATAATATAAAGGCAAAGATAGAGAGGAAGGAAGATGCAAACACAAAGACAACACGCGATGTGTTATCGAAGAGGAAACCGAAGTCCTCGGCGAAAAACCTCTCCGCCGCCCTCCAAGCGGTAATCAATCCACTAGAAAATACAGTTGGGATACAAGGACAGCAATAGACCCTCCAAGCCTAATCTACCCAGTGCACCTAAGCCCTCCAAGCTTCTTGCTCCAACGAGGTTGCGCCGAACCTTTTTCTTTTCTAGCTTCCTGGATTCCGCTACTAGACCGTAGCATCAACCAATGAAGATTGGTTCCTTCCTAACTGCTTCCCAGAAATCCAAACAACTGTCTCACAGTGAAGATGATGGTAAGAACCAGGTTTGGTATAATGCCTCTCAAGGATTTGACAATGGAGAGGAAGAGAGTAGGGGAATTTGAAGAGACTCTAAGGTATAGATTGTGGGTGAAACAATCTTGTTTTTCTTTAGGATTTCTCTCTCAAAATTCTCTCTAGAAGCTCTCTTTCAATCGTGGGTAAAATGGGTATTTATACTGGAGTGGGAGAGGAATGTGAAACGTCAGGTTTTACAAAACAGGGGTGGCTCGCGGCTTGACCTCGCGGCTTGACTAAGTCGCGAGATCCAGTCGCGAGTTAACCATATGGCCAGTTGTCCTGTTTTGTCCTGTAGCGCTCCAGCTAGCATGACTGTTCATCTTCCAGCATGCTTGGCACGTGTGCTGCTTCTGGCGGCTTGCAGCCGCGAGTCACCCGCGAGTCCCAGCCGCGAGTCTCTGTTTTCTTGCACACTCTTGAGCAATCTTCACTCTATCTCACTCACTACCCTTACAACAAACCCACCTAAATACAGGGTTACTAAATGCTGAATTACAAGCAAATTTGGCACGGAATAAAGCCAATTAGATGGTTGAATAAATTCAACCTTACACCATGTATAACGGCCTTTAAAATAAGTTTTATATATGTCTAGGGTTGTGAGAAAAGAAACCCTACACATACATGTCAGCATGAGCTAAAAATTAGGTCTGGAAATTCTGATTTCGTAGATCTCGATAGATTCAGCTTCTGTCAAGCTTCGTTTTTAAATCTCGATGGATATTGTTTTTGTCGAGGTATCTGTCGAGCTATAATGAATAGCTTTTCTTCACTTGTTTCTTGGTCCAATCTTCATGGCTTTAATACTTGGCTTGAACAACATGTTTCTTGAAGTACTAAACCTATCCTAGATCTACCCAATTACAAGTAAAGTGCATTTTGTCAAAAGATTAGCCAATTACATAAAACATGTCCCTAACAATCTCCCCTTTTGGCAATCTGTGACAAAACCACAACAAAACAAATAATCATGAGAGAAGTCTTAAATCACTAAACTCATAACCACTTGTTGTGTTACAAAGTAAATCTATCCCTACTACAAACTCTTGACAAACTTTGCAAGAAGAGAGTTCATGGCAAGATAGACTTTCCACAACCTGTCTTTCTAAAACACTTAAACAAAACTCATCAAGCCATCATGTGTGAAACAAAAATAAAGATTTCATACATAAAGAGACATGTGTATAAAGAGAGAAAAGAAACAACACATGTAGAGGTAGGTGAAGAATAAAGTAAAAATGGTCACATATGAAAAATAAAGAATAAAGAAACATAATCATCATCATATATGAAAAATAAAGTACAATGTATGTAAAAATGGTCACAAGACCGGTGTACAAGAAGCTAAAAGAAACTTCTAAAACAACAAGGAGGTAAACACTCCCCCTAACAGGATGAAACACAACTCCCCCATATTTCTCCCCCTAACATGTAGAATCTTAAAAAGAAACCACATTTTCTCCCCCTTTTCGTCATGATTGATAAAAGGTACAAGAAGTTATAAAACTTCACCTGAGAGACATAAAGACGATCAAAGATGATCAAAGGGGCATAGGGAATCCATATAAATGCATGAATGTAATGAAACAAGATAATAGAAAGATGCAAAACATGTGAAAAACAATGCATGCAAGAGGGTCTCAACAGATCGAGAAGCTGTCGAGATGCTATTGAGAGAAAACCCAAAAATCTCGAAGGATTGAGGATCTATTGAGAATCTATCGAGCAAACAGAAAGCTTAGAAATTTTCCTCAATGGATCGAGAAGCTGTCGAGGATCTGTCAAGATCACAAGATGAAGGCCCGATAGAAAGGATATTTGTCAAGGATGTGTCAAGAAGCTATCAAGCTTGAAGAAAAGAGGTTTTTTCAATAAGGGAAAAACACATAGAGATGAATGCAACAAACAAGCTACTCTAACAAACATCCAAGCCACATATTAAGCTCTCAAAACCCAACTCAAACAAGATGCAAAGCATGTAAATCCACACACACACACACACACACACTAAACAAGTCTAACCAATTTTATATTTCAAAAACAAGTTAAGACATTTTAATAAGCATATATTAACACATGTATCCCTTGTGATGGCCAAATCACATTGTACCTACACATGTATCAAAAGTAGCATAGAATTTGCGTGTTGTGTGTGAAAACATAGCAAAAGTGCATAAGTGTCTCATATTATGACGATTTGAGATACGAAAAAGTCAAATACACTTACACACAATCATAACTGCTTGATGGGGACTATCACCTTTGAGGTACATCCTATAACTCCCACATCTCCTAGAAACATGCTTGCAATCATTTTTAAAAGCATTTTGATTCTTTTTTCTTTTATTTTCTTTGCATATATTTTTTTTTCTTTTTGAACATATCATGCATCGGTATATAAAAGAGAAAAGAAATACCCAATTATGTAAGCCAAAACATCACAATTTTGCTATGTCAAAGCACACAGATGTTATACATGATTGGCGGGCTTTAGTGGTGAGATAGTTATTTATGCCTTTCTCTTAGGATTTTCTAGTCCTTCCCATCAAAAAGAGTGATATGAGCATGAGATATAAGAGATCATCTTAATCGTACTCATCACAAACACGAGCCACAAAGCTCACTTGCTTAGTTGTGCATTAAGATGCTCATCTAAGCTACAAGAGATAGAAAGTTTAGAAACTTTGCTACAATGGCCATCCAGGGTACACAAGTACAAATATACATATACACACATTGTTTTTTTATTTTTTTATTTTTTTTTCCTTTTATTTTTTATTTTGACAACAAAACAAAATAAAAACCAAACAACCAAACAAAAACAGACAAACAACATGAAAGTATGAAGATAGATGCAGATGCATGAAAGCATGATATCAAAAACAAATAATAAAACAAGCAAGAAAATCCTACTTTAGATAGAAAGAATTAAAGTAGAGGACAAACAGAAATAAAATTAAGTCTTAGTCTCCTTTATCACCCACACGGCACCAGTCTTTGGCCGTGAAGATGAAAAGACACGTGTCCTAGTATGACTACTAAAGGACATAGAAGAATTAGAATTCTCCTGAAATTAGGTTAAAAAGCTCAAAGCTTTTAATAACTCTCCAAACAAATGTGTTGAACCTTCAGAGAGAATCTGTAATCGTTTGGACACTTGCTTATGAGGATACAACTTGAAGCAATTAGGACGAATGTGTCTAGAAACACCATAATGGTGACAAACATGAGCAGTTTTAGGACTACTAGACTTCCTAGAGTGAAGTCTAACAAAGAATTTAGAATTAGACAAATCAGTTTTGGATTTCATATCTTTTTCACCTTTCTCAAATTGGGGCACAAAGATAGTCTTTGATCCAGAAGCCGTGGAAGAGGAGGGATCAGAGGAAACAGCATATCCTAAGCCAGTCTAATCAGAACTACACTTTTAAGCACTCAATACCTCATCAAGCTTTGCACTAGACATCCTCTCTATTTGAGTTCTAGCTCGACTAAGCTCAACCTTGAGATTCTTGACCTTCTCTTCTAATGAGGTGTTCTCCACAACAAGAGTCTCAACTAACAGTTCAACTTTTTTAGTTTTTACCTCATTAAGCTCTTTTCTACAAAGATGAAAAGTTTTTTTAGATTTTATAAATTCAGTGCATAGCTTATCATAGGCTTCCTGAGGGGCCAACTTCTTGGGTGCTTCATCATCAAAAGAATCCTCACTGTCACTAGCATTCTCCATAATCACCTTATTGGTTGTGGCAGCAAAAGCCATAAAGGGACGACATTCATCCACATACTCATCAGAAGAATCATTCTCAATATCACTCAAGGTAGCAACCAACCCTTTACCTTTTGAATTCTTGGTCTTTTCCTTCATAAGATAGTTTGGGCACTCTATCCTCATATGACTAAAACCATTACACTCATGGCACTGGATAAAGGGTTTCTCACTCTTACCCTTCCTAGAGGATTTAGATTTCCTAGGGGTTTTGTTCTTATCCTTTTTCCTATATTGGAGAAGATTGATGACCTCATTAGCTATGAAGGTTAAATCCTCATCTGCATCCTCATCTTCATCTTCATCTTCAGAGTCATCACTCTCTTCCTCTGCATCCTCATCTTCATCTTCATCTTCAGAGTCATCACTCTCTTCCTCTATACCCTTAAGAGCCATGTTCCTACTCTTTCCACCTTTTCCCATCTTACCTAATACCATCTCATAGGTTTGAAGGTTCACTACAAGCTCAGTCAAAGGAATTTGATCAATGTCCTTCACTTCTTCAATGGTAGTGATCTTGGCATGGAATCTTTCAGGTAGGGACCTAAGGATTTTCCTAACAATTTTGGATTCCGCAATAGATTCTCCAAGATTGATATCCTTAAGTTTGGCATAGAACTCATCAAAGGTCTCATCCTCCTCCATCCTTATTTCTTCAAAACTACTAGTGAGTCTTTGAAACTTCACAGTCTTTACTGCCTTAGTACCTTCATAGGTGGTCTCAAGAATGGTCCATGCTTCCTTGGCAACATCCGTGGATGATATTATCTTAAGTTCCTCATTGGTCACCCCACTAAACAAAGCATTCAAGGCCTTACTGTTTAAATCTGCTGCTTTGATAATTGCTTCATCCCAATCCATCGACGCTTCCTTTGGCATAATCCAACCAACTTCAACAGCTTGCCATACTTTTTCACCTAGAGCCTGCAAAAAAAACTTTCATATGAACTTTCCAATACGCATAATTAGTACCATAAAAAAAAGGAGGAATCAAAAGAGATTGTCCACAATCCATGACAACAGGGGTCAAGGATCATACTCATGTAATTAATCCAATCAGAGTGTACTCGTTCTGATACCACTTGTTAGGAAATTTAGACCCCGGTTGATAGAATTAACAAGTTTTAAACCCAAGTTGTTAATTAAATTTATTATGAATAAACCTTGTTAAAACAAACAAACATCAATATCATGCACAGTGGAATAGTAAATAAGACAAGATATGATGACCCAAGAAAATCAATGAAACAAACTAGTTTTATAGTAAAAAACCTGGGGGGAAACCTTCCCGAAAAGCAATTCACTATAGTAAAGGGAAGTTTCAGATCTAGTACAAAATCTTTGTCCTTAGACTCTACAATCCTCGTAAATGAACTTATAGCGGAAACCTTCTACCATTTCAGAACCTCTGAACTCTTCAATATATGAACACTTCAAAACACCTTAGATTCTCACATTTTCTTTACAATCTTTAAGGTAGTGTTCTTGCACCTAATCTTCCTCTCCTTGGTTCCATATGGATTTGAGGTTTAAGGGTATGGATGTAGCTTTTTAGCTACAATCCATACCCCTTTCTCTTTATAGCTCTTCCTAGCTTCTTTTTGCTTAATTAAATGTTTTATTTGCTTTTCCTAGCATGTTTTATAGCTTTCCTAGGATGTCTACTTGCTTTTTGACATGATTGATTGCTTTGATGTTGTTGGCCTAGCCTTCTTGGGCTAGGATATGTCTAAATTTCATATTTGTGCTTAGATCCATATGTTTTTAGGCTATTTTTCATGTTTGTGCTTAGATCTACATGTTAGCGCTTAGATCTATGTTCATATGCTTAGACCTACATGTTAGTGCTTAGATCTATGTTCATATGCTTAGATATATGCGTTTATGTGCTCCGTGCCATGCTTGTGTGCTTAGATCTATGTTGGTTGCTATGCCATGTGCTACTTTAGCCCTTTTGTCTCTTGTTATCTCTCTTTCTTGCTTTTTGGCCCTTTCGGTGGGGTGTATATCTAGATCCTGTGGTCTAGGCCTACATCTGCACACCTAGGCCTATATTAAAGGGTTTGGATCATTTTCTTTATGCAAGTCGATGTTTGTTTGCTTCCTTCTATGCTTTATCTCTGTGTTAGCCTCTCTACATCTAGGTTTTACCATGCTTTGTGCCTTCCATGGGTTTGTGTTTGTATGGTTACACCCGTCTCTCCTAGGATTTGTTTGGATGTGACCATTTGTGAGATACACCTCCGAGGTGTCGGTGTGCTTGTTTTACACCTCTCTCCACTCCATGCGATGTTGATATGCTTGCCTTGCTTGCTTCGTGCCACTTGTTTGGTTTTCTTTGCTTCTATGCTTTCTTGTTGCACACTTGCCTACATGTTCATGTACAAATCCGTGTGTCATCCATACTTCAATCCAATGGAGCTATGGACACTCAATCCAAACCTACATTTTTAGGACACCTTTTTTTGTTTGAAAAAATGTTTCTTTGCCTCTCTAGGTGCTTAGCATGTTTGTTTGCCCCCATTTGGCATCTTTTTCTAGCTTGTCTTTAACATGCTTCTCCTTTTATTTGTTTCTTTGCTTGTCTGCTGGCTTGTTTCTTTTGTATTTGTATGTACACACATGGAGTAAGGATCAAGGGTGCGACTTCCTAGGCACAAGCAAAAAGGGCAAGGAAGCAAGCCTACAAGGGGCAATGATCAATAGGTTAGGGAGCCTAGCCCCTCTAGAGCAGTCTTCTCTTTCTCTCTCTCAAATCCTCTTCTCTAAAGCATGTATTAGGGTCCCCATCCATGTGCCTTATTGGGCCATACCCTTAGAGCATTGGCAACATCTAGTTTATTTTCTCGCTTTGTGTGATAGCATTGTGCATGATGCATGTTATATATATATATATATATCTGCCTATGTGTGTATGGGTGATTGTGCACTTTGTATGATGGAATTTTGTGGCTATATGAGTGACCCTCTCTAGTCATGAGAACTCTTGACCTTGTAGCATGGGTATGTGCTCAATGTGACTGCCATAGGTGCATATCCATGCTATATTGTGTGCATGATCATCGTGGTGTGATTGTCTTGATCCATGTCACCAAGTGACATTGGTTTCCTTGTATATGCAACATGTATCAGCATGTTTAACACTTTGGAGGGCTTCGGCTCGTCATGGTGCGAACATGTCGATACGCGCCGTATACATAGACGCAAAACCTTACCGATGCGGCATAGCGCACCAAATGCGAAACTCTGCTAGATTTTCACCATGAAAATGGGGCATCCCCATTGTCGTATTCTAACATCGAAAGCTTGGTGAGAATAGCATTCGGTGTGCTATGACGCATTTGAGGTGAAGCGCTGCCGAATTTCTGCTAGGAAAATAAGGCAAAATGTTGCCGAATTTTCACCGTGGAAATTTGGTAGTGACTTCAAACACATTGGAAAGCATCGATCGAGACCACAAATACTCCAAAATCAAACCTCAAAGCCTAACACATTTAAAGCCCTGAAGCTAATGCCAATAGCTCGTTTTCAATTGCCAATGTCTAAAAATTATGATTTTACCAAAACAAAGGAATGTCTACGGACAGGCATTGTGGGGTGTCTAACACCTTCCCCACACGTAACCAGACTTTCGAACTCAAGAATCAAGATTTTTTTCCCATCCATATTAGATTAGGAAAAATGACATTTTTCTTAACGTAGGATCGGTAATAAAATCAAATAGTGCCAGGTGACCAATCACACCTTAGAAAAAAACCCAATGATTGGTGGAGACTTCATTTACCCTTGGTAATTTCCTTAAAATTGACTCAGATTCCAGTCACACACCCAAGGTACAACACACCTCCATATGATTCTCGCATCGAGACACAAAAAAGAGCGTGAGCGTTGCCGCAATTGGTGGTCGAGCAGTCGCGAGGCGTCGATAGTGTGGATTGTAGCTAAAAGCTACATCCACACCCCTAAACCTCAAATCCAAGGTATGGAACCAAGGAGAGGAAGATTGGGTGCAAGAACACTACCTTGTGATTGTGGAGAAAAGAGAAGAATCAAAGGTGTTTAACGGTGTTTGGATATGTTTAGGAGAGAAATTAAAGAGAGGAGAGAGAGAATCTGCCTATATATATATATATATAAATATTTTGACAAAATAAGGGGTCTGGGTGTATTTATAGGCCATGTTTTACCTTTCATCTTTCAACGGCCCTACCACCATCAGTGGCCAAACAAGGGCCGCTAGCCACCCCTGCTGACATTAATAGTTCCAACTTTTTCCTGGTCCAAATTTGGACGTGTATTTGAAGGTCTTACGGGACTTGAATTGGGATGAACTTTGAGTCCCTGGAAAGCTCTGAATGTCTAGTTTCTAGAATACTAAAGAAATCGCAAATCCAATGGTCAGATCAAAAGTTATGGCCTCAGGAAGCATGCTGACGTGATTTGCATGGTTTTCTAGATATCTCAACCGTTTTAACTCCGATTTCGATCCATGAATAGTCTTTCGAAAGAGGATTTGATACTCTTTACAATGGTATGGGTCCCAACCCATTCTGACAATCAGATCAAAATTAAGGTTTCAGGTTCCCCTAGGAGTCAAATCTTAGGTCAAACTTGGTCAAAGTTGACGAAAATCAACAAGTAGCTCGGGTTTGACGTAGAAACATGAAAAATGTTTTTTTTTTAGATTGTTAGGTTCTAAAGTTTAGGACTCTATGTATTTAGAACTCTAATTTGTATTGTTGGCAAACCATGATCAAAACAATGTGTTTAGAAGTGTTTAAAGCTAGCTCAAAGTTGTATGTCAATGTAAAGTTGGAATCGAGTATAAAGCAGAAAGCACTGTGGCTTTCGGCCTGGCTCGATCGATCGAAGCTTAGGCTCGACTGATCGAACGTCGGGCAGATTGCTTTTTCTGCAGATTTTTCCAACTCAGCCCTAGTTGTTTTAAAACGTTTTTAGGGTTTCTTATTTGTCCTAAGTATAAAAGGCAAACCCTAGCCACGTTTTAGTGTTGCTCATATTGAAATTTGTGTAAATCTCTTGTGACATCTAGAGGAGCTTTCCTTTACACAAACTTAGGGTTTTCAAGGAGGAGATATTCTCTACACCTTGATGATCAAAACAGTTGCTGCCATTAAAGCTTAAAGAATACACAAGCGGGGGTGCTTGTAGCTGGTGGGAATCCAAAGAAAGAAGGAGTCCGTGGATTCGAAGCTTGCACTTGGTCGTGTCAGTAAGTTCTACTGGTTGGTAGCATTAGGAAGTCGAGCGGGGGTGCTTGTAAGTCCTTTTGTATGAACTTCAATTCTTTCTGATAGTAGATTCAAGTTTACCTTGAGGATAGCTAGGTCAAATCCTCCCCAGGTTTTTAGCGGTTTGGTTTCCTGGGTGATCATATCGTGTGTTATTTATTTTCTGCTGCTTTGCATGATTTGATCTTTATTATTGTGATAACCTAGACTTGTTTAATTGGACTAAGTAACAACTTGGCTAATTACCTAGATTTAATCAATTGTTTAAGGGGTCTAAAAACCATCAAGTGGTATCAGAGCGGGTAGCTCTTTTGTTGTTGATCTTTTAATCACTGAGCTGATCCTTGACCCCTTGGTATGGATTTTGGAAATTCTTTCTGCTTATTCATCAACTTGCTTACTTTGTATGTTTGTCTCTTGTTGAGTTTGTTAAATCTTTCCTTGAACATCTTGGTCTTATCTTATGTGGTAATAATTATTTGTGTTATACTGCCTTAACCGCCTTAAAGGCACGTGATTCTTGTCTTTGGTATTTGGATAGTGGTTGTTCCAGGCATATGACAGGAAACAAAGGATTATTCAAGACTCTTTTTGAAGGAAAGATTGGTACAGTCACTTTTGGAGATGGAAGCAAATCTGTCATCAGAGGCATTAGAACTGTGGACATCCCAGGGTTAGCGGTCTTTGAAGATGTTTGGTATGTTGATGGACTAAAGGCAAATTTACTCAGCATCAGTCAGATTTGTGACAATGGACTAAATGTTCTCTTCACTAAGCATGAATGTGAAATACTTGATGGTGGAGGTGACTGTATGTGTGTTGGTGTACGAACGGCGGACAACTGTTATGGATTGACACCAAGCATAAGCAACAAATGTTTTAGTGCAAAGATTGATCAAGTTGATTTGTGGCATCAACGGCTGGGGCATGCAAGTCATAAGCAGTTAGAAAAGATTTCAAAATGTGATGCTGTTGTTAGTTTACCTAAGTTTGAGAAGATAGACAAGTGCATATGTGGACCATGTCAGATAGATAAACAGATAAAATCTAAACATCCGTCTGTGGCTAGTGTTCAAACTTCAAGACCTCTGGAGTTACTGCACATTGATCTTATGGGTCCTGCTAGAGTTCAGAGTTTGGGAGGAAAGAAATATATTCTAGTGGTTGTGGATGACTTTACCAGATATACTTGGGTTGTGCTCTTGAAAGATAAAGCTGAGGCTCCTGAGAAGATGATACATCTGTGTAAGAAATTGCAGGTTGAAAAAGATTCAGTGGTAGCCAGAATCAGAAGTGACCATGGAAGAGAATTTGAGAATACCAAGCTAGCTACTTTCTGCAATGAACAGGGCACACATCAAGAATTTTCATCACCCAAGACACCGCAACAAAATGGAATAGTTGAACGAAAAAATAGAGTCATTCAAGAGATGGCACGTGTGATGTTGCACAATACAAAATTGCCAAAATCTTTCTGGGGAGAAGCAGTTAACACTGCTTGCCATACACTAAACCGGGTGTATTTCAGACCTGACTCCAAGAAGACTCCCTATGAACTCTGGAGAGGGAAGAAGCTAGTTGTCAAGTATTTCAGGATTTTTGGTAGTGATTGTTACATTCTACGTGATAGAGAGCACTTAGAGAAATTTGATGCTAAGAGTGATAAAGGGTATTTTCTAGGGTACTCCTCTACTAGTAGGGCATATAGGGTGTACAATCTGAGAACCAAAACTGTCATGGAATCTTCAAATGTTGTGATCAATGATGAAGTATGTCCAGAAACACATCCAGAAAGTAATACTCAGGTTCAAGATAAGCCAATGGAGGTTAATGACTCTCTCCCTGATGATTATGTTGTGAAACATATTGATGAGGAGCTAATGGTGTTGAATGATGCAATATCTATGCCATCAAGTCCTGAACCATCCACTCCAGTTCATGAGACTCAACAAGTTCAACATGAGTTTAGTCCTTCATTAGAACAGAGAGGTACATCCAGATCTCTGGTTAAAGGTCCTTCTTCTAGAATAAGACTGAATCATCCCTCCTCAAATATATTGGGAAGTCTGAATGACAATATGAGATTAAGGTCAAAAGCCTTAAGTGTAATTACACACTCATGCTATCTGTCCCAATTTGAACCGAAGAAGGTAGATGAAGCACTTCAAGATGCTGATTGGGTGAACTCTATGCATGAAGAACTTCATCAATTCGTTCGGAATGATGTGTGGGAATTAGTTCCTAGACCAAAGGGTGTGAATGTAATTGGAACTAAGTGGACCCCCAAAAACAAGTCAGATGAACATGGCACTGTTATCAGAAATAAATCAAGACTTGTTGCTCAAGGTTACACACAAGTGGAAGGGATTGACTTTGATGAGACCTTTGCTCCAATAGCAAGATTGGAATCCATCAGGATATTGCTGGCTATAGCTAGTCATCTAAACTTCAAGTTATATCAAATGGATGTCAAAAGTGCTTTCTTGAATGGCATGCTGCAAGAAGAAGTTTATGTTGAACAACCTAAAGGATTTGTTGACCCTCATAGACCGGATGATGTGTACAAATTGAAGAGAGCACTGTATGGTTTGAAACAAGCTCCACGGGCTTGGTATGATAGATTGACTGCATATCTTACTGAGCACGATTTCAAAAGGGGATTTGCAGACACTACTCTCTTCATAAGAAAGGATAAGAATAGTTTTGTTGTAGCTCAAATTTATGTAGATGACATTGTTTTTGGTGCTACTAATGACTCTCTTGCTCATTCTTTTGCAGATGAAATGAAGGCAATGTTTAAAATGAGTATGGTTGGTGAACTAACTTATTTCTTGGGATTACAGATGAAGCAAACGGATTCAGGGATCTACATCAACCAACCCAAATACGCAAAGAATCTAGTCAAGAGATTTGGACTGGACCATGCTGCCCATGCTAGAACACCAATGGCCGCCAATGCAAAACTAACAAATGATCCATCAGGTGAGTCTGTTGATGTTACACTATACAGAAGTATGATTAAATGTTTGTTATATTTGACTGCTAGTCGGCCTGATATTGCCTTTAGTGTTGGTGTTTGTTCTAGATTTCAGTCTAATCCTAAGGTTTCACACTTAAATGCTGTAAAAAGAATAATTAAATATGTTGCTGGAACTTGTGACTATGGATTATTTTATAGCAAAGAGTCTAATCTGTCTCTTGCTGGTTTTTCTGATTCTGATTGGGCTAGTAATGCTGATGATAGAAAAAGCACCACTGGTGGTTGTTTTTATGTTGGTGCTAACCTTGTTGCCTGGATGAGCAAAAAGCAAAATTATGTGTCCTTGTCTACTGCCGAGGCAGAATATCTTGTTGCTGGAAGTTGTTGCTCACAACTTCTTTGGATGAAAAAGGTTTTAACAGATTATGGGATATCCCAAGATACTATGGTGGTTTACTATGATAACTCTAGTGCTATTGACATATCTAAGAACCCTGTTCAGCATTCTAAGACTAAGCACATAGAGATTAGGTATCACTTCATTAGGGATCTTGTTGAAAGAAAAATTGTGTGTCTTGAGTATATTCCTACAGAGCGTCAGAATGCTGATATTTTTACCAAACCTCCTGATAGAAGTAAGTTTGAGACTCTTCGTCAAGTGATTGGTGTGATTCTGTGCCCCTAATCTGTCTTTGGCCTCATGGTCCTTGTGCTTCATTGCTCTACCCTTTGTGACCATTGTTCTTTGGTCGTTTTTTTGTCTCTAGGATTTTCATAGCATAACATTCATGCATTTCATTCTAGGTGTTTTTTTTTTAATAAAATAAAATAAAAAAGTGAAAAAGGAAGCACATTTTGTTTTTGCACTATTCTTCTTGGTTTCTGAGAACAAGGTTGGTCAATTTATTTTCACATAACATGTCTTTTGTACCTTGTTTAGCTTTGATGAGCTTATTTATTGCACTCTACTAGTTGAAAATTTGTAGTGCATGTTGTGTGGGAAAGATGTGTATGGTTTTTGATTACTATATCTTAATCTTGAAGTCACTTGTTTTTAAATGTTGGACTTGAACTTATTGAGAAAGGCATAAATAACCATCTCACCACTGTTCACTAGCTAATCATGAACACCTTAGTGCATATCATAAGATTTTGTGCTTGAGAAAGTGTAGCACATGCACAAAAAGAACATAAGGTGAAGCCTCGGTAAAAGTGCTTAATTCTTAAAATCTAATTGGTGTGTACTATTAGGCTTAATGCCAAACTCACATAAACTTAAAATTGGAATGTATATTATGAGGCATAAATACAAGAAACTTACATGATTGCAAGCTTATGATCTAGGAGATGTGGGAGTTATATGATGTAACTCTTTAGGTGATAGTCTCTTTTAAATTCTTTGTGATGAATTTTGTAGACTTTGTGATTGATTACTATTCACATATCACCTCACATGTATCTCATGTCTTTGCTAGTCGCACACACTACACGAGTTACTCGTTGCAAAACATTGTACATGTTATTGTGTGTGTTTATGGTCTGACCAACCAAGTTTTTGCAATCATTTTGAATTATGTGCAAACTAAATTTGTTGCTTGAAAATTTGTGGAGAATGCAAAATTTTGTTTTTGGGAATATTGGGCTTAAAATTCTTGTTTGGAAAATCATATCATCTCATACTCATGAATTTTTGGTCTTAAATTTTAATGCTTTGAGTCAAATCAACTTGTTTTTCAAAATTTGTGTTTTTCCAGAAAAATTTGGTGAGCCTCTGCCTGATTCGATCGGTCCATTCTGTTTTTCGACTGATCGAAATTTTTAAAATTTTAAATTTTTTGAGAGAGGGAGCCTCTGTCTGTTTTAACCGGTCGAGGCTGATTTTTGACCGATCGAAACTCGTGTTTCTGGTTTTTTTAAAAAGGCAGAATAGGACTTTTTCAAAGTCACTATTCAAACTTTTTCAAGTTCCTTTCTCTCTCCGCGTTGGCTCTTGGCTCCACCATCAATTTTTGTCGTTTTCCTTCAAGATTTTTGCAAGGTTTTTGTCCCTAGAAGCCGGTAAGACCCTTTTGCCCTTCTTTTTCAAGTTTATTTCTTTGTTTTCATGCATTCTCATGGGTATTTTTGCCATCTTCAAAATTATTGGGGTTTTTGATGATTCAAGCCAATTCTTGTGTAATTGATCAATGGGTTTTTGTGCCATGATGTTATATTGATGTTCCCTATAGTTTAATTTGATCAATTTGGTGGTTTTTGAAAAATTGAAAATTCTAGGGTTTTGAATTTGATCCGAATTGGGGATTTTGTCAAATTGGCTTAAATTGACGAAATTGGCTTCTCCAATTGATGTAATTGGTCATTATTATTGTTATTCTATCATGTGCAATGATCAATTCGTCAATTTTTTTAAAAATTGATCAAGTGGTTTCTTTAATTTGGGGTTTTTGTGTTAAAAACCTTTATGTGCAAGCCAATTTTGTAATTTGAATCTTTTTGACTCAATTCACTGCACTAGCACATGCATCATGACATTTTAATTTGTTCATGCATCATATAGATTTTGTTTCTATTTTTGTTTTTGTGCTAACTTGCAGTCTGCCCTTGGTTTTGTTTTGTGGTTTTGTTCTTTCGCTCTGTGTTTTGATCCTTATCTTAGCACCATGCCTAGGAAAACTAGAGCTAATAGGACCACTTCCACTTCCTCTGAGTCTCCACCTAGAGTAGAGCTGTTTAAGAATGATAAGTGTAGAGAAGCCTATGACACCTTGAACTGTAGGCGTAAGATCTGGTCTGAGCGAGCTGTTGTGTTAGATGCGCTTGATCCGGCTATTAGGGCTAATTTTGAGTCTAGGGGTTGGTTGCCTCTCGTAAAGATAGATCATCCACCTCCGACCGCCCTGATTAGAGAGTTCTATTCGAATCTCTCTTGCCACATCTATGATTCCAACACCCTTGTTAGGAGTTGGATACGAGGTGTAAAGTTCACCATTACCCCTCGGGTGGTGGCTGAGGCTCTTGGGGTGTCGGTAGTTCGGGATGCTGTCTATCCCTATGATGAGTCACCCTCTTTAGATGTAGTCATGTCTTACATCATTGGGTCATCTATCCAGTGGGGTTCTGATCCTCGGATCACGTCCGCTGAGCTTACTGAGACTGCCTATCTCTTCTTTAGGATTGCGTGTCATTCCTTGTGGCCTATCTCTCACTTCCACACCATCCCTTTAGAGCGATGTGTGTTTTTGTACGCCTTTGCTTCTGGAGCGTCTATCAGTTTTCCTCACTTGTTCCTTCGTTCTTTGAACGAGGTTCATAGGAGTTCTGCCGTAGGGCATGCGTTGATTTATCCTATTTTCATTCATAGGATTCTGCTCTATTTGGGTCTAGATGGTTTTCCGTCAGGTGAGCCTGTTTATGTGATAGCTCCTATAGGTGCCACCTTTCTTCGTCAGAAGGCTGCTCAGTTGAGGGTCCCTCCTTCTCGTCCTAGAGGTGCGTCATCTAGTAGTGTTCCCCCTCCTCCCTCTTCTACAGGTACAGCTGTTGCTGAGCCTTCAGGTACTGCTGCTGATGCTGATGCTGCTGTTCCTCCACCGACTGCTACGGATGATTCAGACATTCGTCGCACGTTGGATCATGTCTTGACCGTTCAGGCGGCTCAAGGACAGATTTTGGTGGACGTGCTTGATGAGATTCGTGCCTTGCGTGCGGAGTTGGTGCAGTTTAGACCACCTCCCTTTTGATGATGGATATCTTGTTTGCCCTTTGGCATTTCGTCACAAAAAGGGGGAGTGCTTGTATGGTTTTTGCTTTCAGGGGGAGACTTTTTGTTTTTGGTTGGAGCTTGTGGAGTTTTAGATTGTATCTAGGTGTTTCACTGTGTACTTAACATTTTTAGCTCTTACTTTGTTTTTTATGGGATATTCATGTTAGGGGGAGTTTTATGTTTTTGTTGGTACTTTATTTGTTTCTTGTTTCAAACTGCTTATTGATTTATATTTATGAGCTATTCATTGATATATGTCTTTATTTGTGTGTTGTTTGAAATCAAGAAGTTATTTTGTTTACTTGTATTATTTCCACACATGCGGTTATGCATTTTGTTTAGTGTTTTAGGAAATATACAGGTTGATTCAATTGAGCTGCTGTCTACACTTGCAACTGATGGATAGTAGTTAGGATTGAATTTTGTTTATGAGCATTATTTTGTAAAGGGCTTTTCATATTGTAAACTTTGTGCTTCTATGTTGTGTTTTGTCACGGATTGCCAAAGGGGGAGTTTGTTAGGTTCTAAAGTTTAGGACTCTATGTATTTAGAACTCTAATTTGTATTGTTGGCAAACCATGATCAAAACAATGTGTTTAGAAGTGTTTAAAGCTAGCTCAAAGTTGTATGTCAATGTAAAGTTGGAATCGAGTGTAAAGCAGAAAGCAGTGTGGCTTTCGGCCTGGCTCAATCGATCGAAGCTTAGGCTCGACCGATCGAACATCAGGCAGATTGCTTTTTCTGCAGATTTTTCCAACTCAGCCCTAGTTGTTTTAAAACGTTTTTAGGGTTTCTTATTTGTCCTAAGTATAAAAGGCAAACCCTAGCCACATTTTAGTGTTGCTCATATTGCGGTTTGTGTAAATCTCTTGTGAGATCTAGAGGAGCTTTCCTTTACACAAATTTAGGGTTTTCAAGGAGGAGATATTCTCTACACCTTGATGATCAAAACAGTTGCTGCCATTAAAGCTTAAAGAATACACAAGCGGGGGTGCTTGTAGTTGGTGGGAATCCAAAGATAGAGGGAGTCCGTGGATTCGGAGCTTGCACGTGGTCGTGTCAGTAAGTTCTACTGGTTGGTAGCATTAGGAAGTCGAGCGGGGGTGCTTGTAAGTCCTTTTGTATGAACTTCGATTCTTTCTGATAGTGGATTCAAGTTTACCTTGAGGATAGCTAGGTCAAATCCTCCCCAGGTTTTTACCGGTTTGGTTTCCTAGGTGATCATATCGTGTGTTATTTATTTTCCGCTGCTTTGCATGATTTGATCTTTATTATTGTGATAACCTAGACTTGTTTAATTGGACTAAGTAACAACTTGGCTAATTACCTAGGTTTAATCAATTGTTTAAGGGGTCTAAAAACCATCAGAGATGATTTTGACTGACTTTGACTTTCGGTCAGCCCAGGATTGACTATAGGCATTTTGGTCAATTTGACCTAAAATGGCACTTCAAGTGCTCCGATGCTCGAACAGGTTGCACTACGTCAATCTAGATGTTTCCACGGCCCCATAGAGAAAAAAAAAATATTTTTGGAATTTTCGGGGTCTGGAAATCGAGAGCGGACAAAATATGGTTTCTATAAAGAGCATGCTCAGACATACTTCCTACTCGGGAAACTCTTTTTCGCAAGAAGATCGCTATTGGCCCGCTTTGTGCAGTATGTTGTCAAGCTGATGAAACAGTGGCTCATTATTTATGTGAATGTTCTTTGGCTAGAAATGTTTGGGCTTTGGTTTGGGGTAGCTGCAGAAGTATGGGGCAGTGGCACAAAATTTTTACCTCCTTGCTCGACAGATGGAGACAAAACTTACAGGGATAGAAATGGAGCTCTAGGCAATGGTTGCTTGGTCCATTTGGAATGCGAGGAACCGTTTTCATTTTGAAGCTTCACAGAATCACAGTCTCATCCAAGCGACATTCTCCAAGTAGCCACATCACTATTACAGGACTATCAAAGGCTAAATAATAACACTACTCAGCCACGAGCACCTGAGCGTGCTAGCTTTTCTACCTCAAGTAGAAAAATCCAATACTTAGGGTCTGTTTGGAATTCGCTTATTTTGCTGAAACTGAAAACTATTTGCTGAAAGAATTGTAGATAAAGATAAAAGTTAGCTAAAATAGTACAGTATGACTCATGAATAGTACCAAAAAGTGCAGTGGGGCCTATAAATAGTAGCAAAAATAAACTGAATAGTAAAATAAGATGATTTTTAAAGCTAGAGTCAAACGCACACTTATTGTAGCTTTGCCAAGGTTTTATAGTTTTTCTTTTGCTTTTTTACAATCTATATGTTGTATTTTTGAGGGCTGGCTGTCTTCTAGTATCTTCAGCCTTTTTGTAATCTTGAGCTTCAGTCCCTTTTTCAATATATTTCTAACTTCACAGTAATATATATATATATATATATATATATATATATATATATTATTTAAACAAAATGGGTCGATGAATAAAGAATTGCTCATAGTGCATGACATTTACTATTCGACTAAGTCAATGAATAAAGAGCTGAACAAGATATTTGGCCAAAATTGCTCAATTTTTAGTTTCACTAGAATTTACTATTCGACTCAATGCTACTGCTAAATGCTAATTTTTTTTTTGGGAATGAAACCTGATATGCTTCCATTAAAATAGCTGAAATTGAGTTACAACAAAGAGAAGAAGCAGAGTACTAGAGCCTCCCCTAACATTTAGCTCTATCAATTAAAAGAAGATGGTGTAGCATAACTGCATAAGGGGCTCAGTTCCTATCCATGTCTGGGACATCCTAGTATTTCTAGCAAACTGAGCTAACTCATGTGCCACTTTGTTGTATTGTATTCCCTTTTCTGATCTTCTACTTTCCAACTGCTAAACTAACTCAATAAACTATGTGCTCCTTGAATAAGAGGGCCCATACCTCCATGGAATGATCTTGAATTCGTAGCTTGGACAACAGCTAGACGGTCAGACTCTATAATGACCTGAGATAGCATCATATCATGAACCAAAAGGATCCCTTCCTCAATAGCAAGAGCTTCAGTTACCTCCACATCTTACCTAGCAGCCAACATATTGCTTCTTGCTGCCACCATCACGCCTCTGCAGTCACAGATCACCAATCTCACTAATAATAGCTTAATTTTGCATATTTATATCATTATTAAAAAGCATTATCATAATTATTTTGAGTTAATTCATACATTTTACAGTTGGTTTTGGAATAATACTAAATAATCAATTTTGTGCTTAATTGAATTTTAATGCGTGAATTTGTCTTTTGTAGGATAATGAAATTAAATAAATGGATTTGTGCAAAGAAGAAAGCTAATAGACTTTACTTTTACAAGGGCCATGATGAAGTCAAAGAAGGCCAACCCAATTAAATTCAAGTCCAATTAGAGCAAGGAATCAAAGGAAATTTGCACCAAATCCAAGTTTAATTCAGATTAGGATTCCAACCTGCACACCAGTTAGTATTTGGAGCATAACTTTCTGCTCAGATGTTCAATCTAGATGATTCAAGTTGGTCTGGAAAGCTAACTTAAAGGGATAAAACTATTTAGTTTACCAAAAGTCCAAATACTGAAGTTAAATGGGCTGAAAATGTCGGTTAAGTGAAGTCTAAAAACCTGAGATTTTCTCCAAACGGGAATTCAACTTGTAATAGGATTCATTGACCTATTTAAAGGCTCTTTAGAGCAAAATTCAAGAGAGAGCTGCCATAGAACATAATTTAGGTCTTCTTAAAGTTTCTCTACAGTTTTTAGAGTTTTATTTGTGTTATGGTTTGCTAGAAGCCTTGTTAAGGCAAGGGGTGGACCCAACCGTTCATTGGTATGCTCTTAACAATTATTTATTGGTTTTAATGCTTATGCTTTTATGTTTGTGATTGATTTACTCATTTAGAAAAGCGTTTAATTCAGTATAATTTTTTGATTTATCATAGACTCTGGGGACGTCAAATGCTTAGTATTCCCTACGAACTAATTCACTAGTTTTGTTTTGCCTAAAATCGATCAATTTCATGAAACTACCTTAGACAATTAATTCTTGAGTTTTTATTGTTAAATCATCCGACTAAGATCATCTTTCGTATGAATTTTAGTTGAGTTATAAAATAAATATTGTTAAGACTACAAATAAATGTGTTGTGTATGGATCCCTAAACCTTAGCACCTTAATATATTGTTATTTTCTCTCAATTTAAATTACCTTCACTAAACCATCAAAAATCTCTTCAATTAAACTCTATTATTTTAGTTTTATTCTGTTGTGGTTTGCTAATCATTTCCCCTTTTCCTATGAATTCAACCTCGGACTTACCAAGTTATTACTTCACAACAATCTTGCACTTAAGAGCATTATTTAAGTGGCGGAACTCATACTAGAAGGACTGCCATCCTCAGATGTTGCCCCATCACTAGGTTGCTTTTTGATAAAGTTTGCAGTAATAGCTCCCTTATAATCACCTTGAAGCTGCTGAGCAAACCCCCAAATCTGAGAAGATGAGAGACAAGGAGACTCATGTATTACTTGGTTTCTATTGTACCAAATCAACCCAACAGTGACAAAGAAGGTTTCCAAGTCCTGAGGAATGCCGCTGCCTCCAGAATTCTCAAAGTAGCATCTAAGATGTCAAGGTTTCCATCTCCTAGATTTATTGGGCAGGTCTGCCAATTCCACCACACTTCCTAAGCCTTACTACATCGTATCAATGCATGAGTGGTGCTTTCAAAATCTTTCCCACATAAATGGCATATTGCATCAATGCTAACCCATCTTTTTCCCAAATTCAGTAAGTCGGCAGCCCATTCATACAAGCTCTCCAAGTAAAAATTTTGACCTTAGCAAGGAGCTTTAATAGCCACATTT
Source organism: Quercus robur (assembly GCF_932294415.1). Classification (NCBI taxonomy): domain Eukaryota; kingdom Viridiplantae; phylum Streptophyta; class Magnoliopsida; order Fagales; family Fagaceae; genus Quercus; species Quercus robur. The sequence goes on along the minus strand of NC_065540.1, from coordinate 26,804,475 downwards.
TCTTCCATAGTGGAGTATAATCCCAGTTGAACATTCACCCATTTTCTTGCAGATTTTAAGCTATATTCCAATTAGTTATATAATTAGAAAGTCAATTACATTGAAGGGAATATGTCCAAAAGAATTCTTGAAAACTCTTTGCATTGTATGTGTTGATCTAAGCAAGTAAGCAACAGTATTGTATTGGGAGGAAAACCAAAATTTTCCATTAATAATGATAGTTTTTAGACCCCTTAAACAATTGATTAAACGTAGGTAATTAGCCAAGTTGTTACTTAGTCCAATTAAACAAGTCTAGGTTATCACAATATAAAAGATCAAATCATGCAAAGCAGCGGAAAATAAATAAAACAATGATATGATCACTCAGGAAACCAAACCGGTAAAAACCTGGGGAGGATTTGACCTAGCTATCCTCAAGGTAAACTTGAATCCACTATCTTGAAAGAATCGAAGTTCATACAATAAGACTTACAAGCCCCCACGCTCAACTTCTTATTGCTACCAACCAGTAGAACTTACTGACACGACCACGTGCAAGCTCCGAATCCACGGACTCCTTCTTTCTTGGATTCACCACCAGCTACAAGCACACCCGCTTGTGTATTCTTTAAGCTTTAATGGCAGCAACTGAATTGATCATCAAGGCGTAGATAAATCTTCTCCTTGAAAACCCTAAGTTTGTGTAAAGGAAAGCTCCTCTAGATCTCACAAGAGATTTACACAAACCGCAAATATGAGTAACACTAAAACGTGGCTAGGGTTTGCCTTTTATACTTAGGACAAATAAGAAACCCTAAAAACGTTTTAAAACAACTAGGGCTGAGTTGGACGAATCTGCAGAAAAGCATTCTGCCCGAGCTTCGATCGGTCGAGCCTGTCTTTCGATCGATCAAGCCAGACCGAAAGGCACAATGCTTCCTGCTTTAACTCGATTCCAACTTTACATTGACACACAACTTTGAGCTAGCTTTAAACACTTCTAAACACATTGTTTTGATCATGGTTTACCAACAATACACATTAGAGTTCTAAATACATAAAATCCTAAATTTTAGAACCTAACAAATAACCCAAAGAGAGAGTACAAAGGAAAAAAATGGAGAAAGGCATTTCTCTGTTCAATGGGAGCCAAAATTGAATTCAATGTCCAAGGAATTGGAACTTTGTAGTAACAAATCTATTGTCTAAACAAAGGAACTGATGTACTCACCCAACAACATGGATATTGTCTTCCTACAAAATTGGTACTTTTGTTGAAATAAATGTATCCTAAATGAAAATATATCAAATAAATAAAGCAACAAATAAAATGACAAAGAAGTAAAAGCTAAATTAGGAGGAAAAGCAGCAGCCCTTCCTACTAGAGTCCTGATCTTGGTTAGGAACTATGATCTTGGTTCCCTTGAGAAGCCCTGAAACCCCATTGGAATCTGCGTCATCATTGGTAGCAAGGATCTTTTTACTGATGATTCGGTATATCTCTGTTAGAATAGTAAAAAATGCAGTTTCAACATTAGTGGCCTCCAGAGCTGATGTCTCCATAAAGAATAAATTCTCTCTTTGAGCAAACTCCTGGGCATCCTCAGTTGGCACTGCTCGAAGACTGCCCAAATCACACTTGTTGCCGATGAGCATAATAATGATGTTCTTATCAGCCTGCCCCCTCAGTTCCTCCAACCATCTTGCCATGTGGTCAAATGATTGACGCTTAGTCATGTCATATACTAACATAGCCCCAACTGCACCTCGGTAGTATGCACTTGTAACTGCTCTGTACCTACAAGAAGGACAGGGAAAATAAAAGCTTTAGAAGTCTATAATTTCTTATAGCAGAAACCATGTTAGAGCTTGCAATGAACAAGGCCGGGGGTTGGGGTTGTCTCTGAATTACACCCTGATTAGGGAGTTTTATATCCAACTGAAGTACGTAAGCTCAAGCAAATATGAACCAGGAGCAGAAAAGGTTTTGGTCATGCACAATTAACTATAAAGGTTTTATGCTAGTATACTATCTAATGCTTGGCACATAAGGTGGCTCTGACTAAGGTTCTCCAAACAAGCTCATCCTTCCCAACAGAAATAAAAAAGGAAAAAGCACTATTCGTCAAAGTTGCTGCTTTCAGATTCCAAATCACTCCAATCTATTATGAGCCGGCAAGTATAGACAATTAAAAAAAAAAAGTACATTTTAGCATCCAAATTTTTGGATGATGTGTGTATGTATTAGAATGAAAATATTGGATCAAAATAATTGAAATTCAAACAATTTGATACACATATCCAGCCAGTTTTCCAGTGATACAATATACAGTTTGAAATAAAAATAAATGACTAGCTTTCTTTCACTCAAAATATTCATAAGATATAACAATATTGGATCACAATAATTGAAATTCAAAGAATTTCATACCCAGTTTTCCAGTGATACAATATACAGTTCGAAATAAAATAAAAGGCGAGCTTTCTTTAACTTAAAAACAAAATAATATACTGTGTGTGTGTGTGTTGGGGGGGGGGGGGGGGGGGTGGGAGGTGGGGTGGGTTGGGTGATTGGGTGAAGGTGAGTGTGTGGGAAATTTCAACATTCACCTTCATTACAATATTCTACATCAGTTATCCAATCACTCATAAATGTGTAGATAAATTTACATTATCCAATCACTCCAATTACCAGTATATATGTAAACGCACACTCTCTTCATGCATATGAAATCCAAGAACAAGAAGAAATTAAGCAGCAAAAAGAATAAACCGACATTATAGACAGAAATTAATTTGAACTAGCTAATATGACAAAATTGACAAACCAAGTATTTCAGTGACGCTGAATTGATGGACTCCAATCCATTATAACGTGGTAAGTTATCTAGTTAGAAGATCATTGTTATATCTTTCTCCAATTGTGAGTATAACATCTCAATATAACATAAGATAAAATTCTTCCAACTGGAAAAATTTTCCTATAAGAAAAAGCAAGGGAATTTTGGATTGGAGAGCATACGAAAACTAAGCTAAAAATGAATAATTTATGTAAGCAGGACTTCCCAGTCTGTAACCGTTCAAGTTCAGAGGAAAATAATTACATTGGACAGAAGCAAAATACAAAAAGGTCGGTAGTTGAAATAGAAAGAATTTCAGTCAGATCACTCAAATGTCAAGGCAAAGTATTCTTAATAAGAGTTCATAGTTTGTCCATTGAGCTTTGCTATTGTTAGAGGAATGGAAAGGCGAAATCTAACAAATACATTAATCTGAGGTTTAAGGTTGACTTTCTCTTGAAATTATTCCCAGGGACTTTTGTTTAAGGTCCAAGCAAGAAATTTTCTAAGATGTGAAGATACAGGCTACACAAGAAAACATTACTTCAGGTCAATTAGACAGGTGAACTGTAGTGTTGGCAAGGTTGTGGGTAGTGTGATCTAACCAAGTCAACTTCTCGGCTAATAATGCAGGTCAGCTGATGCATCCCAGATACAATTAGAGCTTTCAAAGCAAAAGTAATAAATTGTATCACAGGAAACAGGGCAGTGTTTAATAATGAAGAGATTTCATATTCTAGTAAAAGATAATATGAAGCGAGAAGGGTAATTAGAACCAGATTAGCTTTCATGGAACAGAAGTGGTAAGACGTATGACATTAAAAGATGGAAGAGAAAGAATTGCTGTGCTTTTTGAAAGATTGATAGAGAGGAGAAAACAGTGCAATTCTTTTGTAATAAGCTGATATTGGTGATAACAGGTTGACAAGCAAAGATTCAGCTATTTGAGTTGTATAATAGAGTCAGCTGGTGCGCCATGCATATATATTTAGGGATCTCTCAAGCCAAGATTCAATCTTTTTGGAAGATTGATATAAAGGAGAAAACTGCAATTCTTTTGTAATAAGCTGATATTGGTGATAATGCCAGCAGGTTGACAAGCAAAGATTCAGCTATTTGAGTTGTATAATAGAATCAGCTGGTGCGCCATGCGTTTATTTAGGGATCTCTCAAGCATGTTGCCATGACTTGTAGAGTATCCTAAGTACCTCAGGATTCGCATCACCCCAGTTTTTTTTTTTTTTTTTTCCAAGCAAGTAGTATCAAAGAAATGTCACGATTGTGTATAGAATTCATAAACTCCAGACTTGCAAACAAAAATATCATCTAAACAAAAATATATTGCTCACATTCCAATTGGCAATAGCTAAAGTGAAGCCCACAGACAATGTAACTTATAGATCACTTTCTGAAGCTACTTTCTAAGACACTAAATCTACGCAAAATAGTCTAATACGTAACTCTGGTAGTACTTATCACCAATAACAAAAGTAGCCGTTGGTTTTAGTTTCTACTGGGTGGAAATTTAAACAACATTTATCAATGACAAAAGATCCTCGGACACCAAAGTGGTATACATCTTAATAAGCAAGATAAATAAATGTTCAATAAAGAGCATTAAATTGATGAGGAAGACCACTCAAAAATAAACTATAACTTAATAATACCTTGATCTGTTGAAACATCTTCCTCAACCCAAACAACCCATTCCTAGACGTAGCTTATTGAGTAAACCGCTATTTAAAAAACCCAAATTTAAGTTAAGCAGAGATCAATCAATTCACCACTCATAGAATGCCAAAATTAAGTAGTTATTGTTAGATCTATGGTTAAATGATTAAATTCACTATTTATTAACAACTTAAAACTTTTTCTAGAATTAGTAATTTATGTAGTATTAGAATAAGAGGTCATGTTTCTCAAAAAAAAAGAAAGAAGAAAAGAATAAGAGGTCCTGAGTTAGAATTGGCAATCCTTAACTCTCATTTAAAATATTAAAAATCTAACATGTTGGACTCTATTTATTAAGGAAAAGTTTGGACCTACACAGGAAGCAAAGCATTAGAATTATAGTTAAACTAGTCGCTAATCTGTACTATGCACGGGAACCTATCTATTTGTGAGGTAGATTAAAATAATTTTATAAAAAATTTAAGAAACTACACCATTGTATGATTTGCTCTTATATGACTTTAATTTGTGTTACAATTTGATGAAGAATTCATTACTTGAACATGAAATGGCTTAAAAAAAATTACTGCAAAAAAATAACTTAAAAATTCAGATATTAAAACTTCTGAAAGGCCAAAAAATATTAAAGAATCAGATAAGTCGCTGCTTAGAAATTATTGAAACAAAACAAAACATGTATGACTAAATAATAGAGAAATATAAGAGAAAAATGGGTAACATTTGAAAGAATAATTTCAATTATTGCAAGTTTTTTATCTTGTAAAAAACGGCTAAAGAGAGTTTGGTGGTAAATGTACAAAAATTACTTTTTAAAAAATACATGAAAAACCATAAAATAAATTTTTTTTTTTTTAAACAAAGTAGAGGAGAAGAAAATAACATAAGAAGAGCTCATACCTCTACTCAGCTTAAAAATAATAATAATAATAATATTGGGGTTTGTTTTGCTTTTATAGTGTTCATGATTAACCTTGCAAATTTGGAGATAAATTATCAATGTTTGAGTTTGAGTTTAAGTTGGACTTGCTAGAAAGATAGAGTTTCACTTCTTATTAAGTTTGGATTTAACAAAAATCATTTTATTTTTTTTTAAATGATAATGATGAGTTTGAGTTTAAGTTGGACTTGTTAAAGAAATAGAGTTTCACTCCTTGTTAAGTTTGGACTAAACAAAAATAATTTTATTTAAATAAAATGATAATTTTATTTAAATATTGTGCTGATATGGAAAATTGTGAGAGTTTCAGAGATTTCGGTTTTATATATATGACTAATCTATAACCTGTACTATGTATGGGAACCTACCTATTTGTAAGGTAGATTAAAATAATTTTATAAAATCTTAAATTGATTAAGAAATTACACCATTGCATGATTTGCTCTTGTATGACTTCAATTTGTGTTACAATTTGATGAATAATCATTGCTTAAACATGCAATGGCTTACAAAAAAATTTGTCAAACAATTTCAAATACTGCAAAAAAATAACTCAAAAATTCAAATATTAAAAATCAGATAATCCACTACTTTGAAATTATTGAAACAAAACAAAATATATATGACTAAACAATAGAAAAATATAAGAAAAAGATTGAGTTACATTCAAAAGAATAATCCATAGCTATAACTATTAAAAGGGAATCAAAAGTTCAGAGCTTACAAATTATAGATAAAACATATACAACAGATAAATATAAGAGAAAGATGTGTTACCATCAAAAGATAATTCAGATGTTAAAACTTTTGAATGACCAAAAAATATTAAAGAATCATAAGATTTACTTCCTATAAATTTTTGAAAAAAAAAAATGTATATGATTACACAATAGAGAAGTATAAAAGAAAAATTGATTACCTTCAAAAGAATAATACATGGTATAGTCATTGAAATCTACAAAACATGTTCAAATATTGTAAAAACTAACAGTGTTAAAACTTCCAAAACACCAAATAAAGATATATAAATAAAGAATAAGTTATTGAAACAATTCAAAAATATATGACTATTCAAAACACAAATATAAGGGGGGAAAAAAGTGCACGAACCCATAAAGTAATATGTTTTAAATTTTAATAGGTCTAAACTTTAAACGATGAAAATAAATCATATACTATCATAGGCGTAGGGTTTGGTGATTCGTGTACGAAAATCACTTTTTAAAAAAATACATGAAAAACCATAAAATAATTTTTTTAAAACAAAATAGAGGAGAAGAAAAGAACAAAAGAAGAGCTCATACCTTTAATCAGTTTAAAAAATATATATATTGGGGTTTACACTGCTTTTATAGTGTTCATGATTATCAACGTTTGAGTTTGAATTTAAGTTAGACTTATTAAAGAGATAGAATTTCACTCCTTGTTAAGTTTGGACTTTGACTGTTGAGTTTTACTATTTTCAATTGTAAGCATAGGACACCACCTCCGGAGTTATTAGGTAAACACAAAACTCATAACCTTAGATAAATCTAATACAATTAGATCATATCTTCTAAAATAATAGGACTACATAAGTTGATAAGTTCGAATAGTTTGCACCCTATCATAAAATATCACGTTAGTGAAGTAGAATAATAATAATAAAGAGGGAAAAAAGAGAGACCAATTTCAATATAAAATTATTTTTTAAGAAAATAATTTTGTTTATGAAAATTACTTTTAAAAAAATACATGAAAACCATGAAAAAAAAAATTAAACAAAGTAGAGGAGAAGAAAATAACATAAGAAGAGCTCATAACTCTACTTGGCTTTAAAAAAAAAAAAATTTGGGGTTTGCATTTCTTTTATAGTGTTCATGATTAACCTTGCAAGTTTTGAGATAAATTATCAACGTTTGAGTTTGATTTTAAGTTAGACTTGTTAGAGAGATAGAGTTTCACTCTTTGCTAAGTTTGGATTAAACAAAAATAATTTTGTTTAAAAAAAATTATGAGTTTGAGTTTAAGTTTGACATGTTAGAGAGATAGAGTTTCATTCCTTATTAAGTTTGGACTAAACAAAAATAATTTTATTTAAATAAAATGATAATTTTTTGTTTAAAAAAAAAATGATGAGTTTGAGTTTAAATTGGACTTGTTAGAGAGATAGAGTTTCACTCCTTGTTAAGTTTGGACTAAATAAAAATAATTTTATTTAAATATTGTACTGACGTAAAAAATTGTAAGAGTTTTAAAAGTTTCGGTTTTATATATATACTAGTATTATGCCCGTGTGATGCACGACTTAATAAAAAAATCATATGTAAATTAAATGCCTTGATAAAAAAAATCATACATAAATTAAAAAATATATTTTGAAGTTAAATATAGATTATAAAAATAAAAAATTATTTTAATTAGAAATGAATGTAAAAAAAGGGGGTTTGTTTATAAAATACGCTACTAATTAAGTAGTGAGAAACTTGAAACTCTAAATTAATTATCCTAATACATAATATATGTAGTGTGTTTGAATAAAATATATTGTACATCATTAGGTAACCACCACAACATGTCTCTCTCTCTCTCTCTCTCTCTCTCTCTCTCTCTCTCTCTATATATATATATATATATATATATGAGAATTATTTATAAAAAGAAAATAACTAATGATTTAGAAAGCAAGCCAACATATGAATCTACATTTCTTTAAAAAGTTTAAAATTTTGCCCTTCCAAATTCATAAAATGGAAGTTCTAGGCTTGTAGCTCATAATAAGAGTAATAAGAGTTAGACAACACAAAGTATAGAAAGCAAAAGGTCCTATAAACAATATAAGACGCAATATATATGCGTACACATACCAAAGACATACACTCAAAGAAAATAACATTTGTAGATTTACCTAAAGGCTCTATTTATTATTATCATCGAATTTATTGCTCCTTACTCATGAATTAGAATGCAGCTTTGTGAAGAAAAAAATGGAAAAGAAAAGAAATACATACCTGTGTAGCTAGAGGAAGAGATGTTTCCTTGGGGATTCAAGGATTCACAGTTTGGTGTGAGTTTTATTCCACTAAGAAAATATATATTATAGGAGAAGAGGATATATTATAGAAGGAGAAGATAAGAATAAAGAAAAACCTATTACATATAAAACACTCTTTATGTAATTACATTTTTTTTTTCTTGATAAAATTATATTTGTGGTAGTAGTGTTATATATTTGTGGTAGTAGTGTTACTTCATTGTCTCTAAAAAAAAAATTCATATCCACAATTAAGCTTTTGTATTTATCTAAAAAAATTAATAAAACATTAGAGAAAAAGTTGATAAGAATAACTTCTTCTTCCTCTTTTTTTTTTTTTTTTTTTTTTTTTTTTTTTTGAGAAAGTTGATAAGAACAATTAGGTTGTGATGTTTCTATCTAAAAAAATGACTAAAATTTTTTAGTTGATAGAGTTTAACTTAAACTCAAACTTATGCCTTCCGTTTCATATTGTATGTTTAATTTAAAAAAAAAAAAATTTGATGTAGTTTTTTTTAGGGGTTTCTTTTAATGCAGTTTAGGTAGGATAGTTACAAAGCTATCCCATAAAAAAAAATGAACAACACACACACACACACACACGTGAAAAGAGGGAAAAAATTGATATCTAGAATTTGGATTGTAATCAAATTAGGATTTTTATCAACTTTGAAATTATAAAAGAAGAAAAATTATATATATATATATATATATATATTTTTTAAATCTAAAAATCTAAAAGAATTTCTATAATTTGGTGAAGCCACTTGGTGCAATCATAGTTTTTAAGCCCAATTTTTATTATATAGTATATGATATAAATGATTTTTTTTTTTAAGGAAAATATGATATAGATGATTAGATTCACAATTTTCTAGTAACTTAAGCTTATGAGAGAATCGAAATTTTATGAGATTAGACCCTTTTGTAGTTAGTACTCTAGTTATATAATGTATTGTAAACCCAGTTTAAAACACTATTATTATTTTCATGTGTGTTCTAATAAATATTACTGTTTACTTAAATTAAAAAATAAAAAAATAATAAAAAACTTACTATTAATTTCATATCTTTTTGTTTTGAGCAAACATATCCCTTAAGCCTTAGAACAACGCACTTGATCCATTACCAGGCACATTAGATCCAGTCCTATTCAATTCTCAATTCCAGGTTTGTAACTTAGTGCAAGTACTACAAAAAAGAAAATGTCTATGGAGATCAATAAAATGATTTCAACATAACCATATATACAAATTTTGATTATTAAAAAAAAAAAAAAAAGGCATGGCATTGACACACCTCTCTTGGCCAGCAGTGTCCCAGATCTGCGCCTTGACGGTCTTGTTATCGATGACGAGTGTCTTCGTCTGGAACTCGACACCAATAGTGGCCTTAGAATCCACACTAAACTCGTTCCTGGCAAAACGAGCCAGCAGCTGGGTCTTTCCCACGGCCGAGTCTCCGATCAACACCACCTTGAACACGTAGTCGATCTTCTGGTTATAATCTCCGTACAAGTTCGACATCCTCAAACCACAATCAAATCCCTCTCAAAAAAAGGTAATGACCCTTTCAGATCAATCATATATAATACATACCATATATATATATATGGAAAATGCTGTATGAAAGAAAAAGAAAAATGGGTATTGAAATTTAGGATTTGGATTCGATCAGCAGTCGTTGGACCACTTGGATGTGATCATGGATTTGTTTCAAGGTTTCTTGTGCTTTGTGTTTGTGTCTCTGTAATCTGTAATCTGTTGTTGTAATTTTTTTGTATGGAAAGAGAGAAGAGTTGGAGGAAAAGGATGGGAAAGAGTCAGGGAAAGCCAACGGCCTGTGCGGGGTCCATTTAACCGTTTTCTTAGTATGAGAAACATTTAGTTGTGTCGCAGGTACATGACATGCATGAAGTTGGAAAATGTATGATTTATTTATTTATTTTTTTTGATGGGGTATGATTTTTTATTTTAGTACAAGAAAAAAAAAATAAAAGCAATAAAATCTCATTCTAAACATTTTTTTTTTTTTTTTTTGAAAACCCAATCAAACTTCTTTCATTTAAAAAAGTAGAATCAAAATACAAAGCATCACGAGCCGGTGGTGGCAAATCTTCCAACCACACAACTTCCTCATCTAGGACATTAGCGTAACAAGCTAAGGAATGGGCCACCGAATTGGCACTATGTCAAGTACAACTAAAGGACACACAACGAAGTCCTGCTGCTAGACAACCAATATCATCATAAATCACCCCCAGACAAGATCAATTTGGAGTAGTGGAGGTAACAGCTTTCATAACCATCCAATTATCCCCTTCAACAATCAACTCCAAGAACCCCATATCTATAGCAAACTCCATTGCTTTCCAGCATGCCAAAGCTTACGCCTCCTCACTGTCAGCCACAGTTGCACCCCTTGCCGATAGAGCTGCCATAACTTCCCTAGATGCATTGTGAATCACCACTCCTACCCTTGATCCACTTGCAAATGTAGCAACATCAAAATTCAACTTATACAACTGACTCGGTGGAGGCTTCCAATTTTGAAGAATTCCAGGGGAGACCAAACCTACTGCAAGTGAACTTTAGGCTTCTCTGAACTCCCTTAAAAAATCTGTGGCTCTCTTATTTAGCTACCCTGGATGTTGCATACTTCCTCCGTGTAAAAGTGAATTCCAACAATGCCAAATGAGCCAGCTTTGGACTAGAAATGCCTCAAGTCCCTCATTTGATAGTTTGGCCATCAAAAATTGAAAAAGCTGCAAAAAATCATCCTTCTCTCCTCCACACTTCTATATTCGAGCAGTAGACCCAGCCCAAACATCTTGAGCAGTGCTACATTCCTACATTGCATGGATCACAATTTCCGGACACAGTTGACATATTCCACACCTATCCTCTGTCAAAACTTGTCTTCGAACTAGGTTCACCTTTGATGGCAAAATATTAAGGCAAGCCCTCCATCCAAAAACTTTAATTTTGCTAGGTACACAGAGTTGCCATAGCCGATTCCATATCCGATGATCTGCCCTCTGTCTTGAGCTCTCTTCCCTTCCATTAGTGCCTCCAGCTAGCATGCGAGCAACATGATACCCCGATTTAACAGCGTACTTTGCATTGCGACAACACTTCCACATCAACTTGTCTTGCACCTGTCTCCTACTCAAAGGAACTCTAAGGATTGCCTCTGCATCAAATTGATTGAATAACATGTAAATCCTCTCCCTATCCCATTGGTGCACTCTCCAATCAATTAAATCCGAAACTCACCATTCCCATTCATCATGTTTGTAAGGTTGAATTTATTCAACCATCTAATTGGCTTTATTCCGTGCCAAATTTGCTTGTAATTCAGCATTTAGTAACCCTGTATTTAGGTGGGTTTGTTGTAAGGGTAGTGAGTGAGATAGAGTGAAGATTGCTCAAGAGTGTTCAAGAAAACAGAGACTCGCGGCTGGGACTTGCGGGTTACTCGCGGCTGCAAGCCGCCAGAAGCAGCACACATGCCAAGCATGCTGGAAGATGAACAGTCATGCTAGCTGGAGCACTACAGGACAAAACAGAACAACTGGCCATACGGTTAACTCGCGACTGGATCTCGCGACTTAGTCAAGCCGCAAGGTCAAGCCGCGAGCCACCCCTGTTTTGTAAAACCTGACGTTTCACATTCCTCTCCCACTCCAGTATAAATACCCCTTTTACCCACGATTGAAAGAGAGCTTCTAGAGAGAATTTTGAGAGAGAAACCCTAAAGAAAAACCAGATTGCTTCACCCACAATCTCTACCTTAGAGTCTCTTCAAATTCCTCAACTCTCTTCCTCTCCATTGTCAAATCCTTGAGAGGCATTATACCAAACCTGGTTCTCACCATCATCATCACTATGAGACAGTTGTTTGGATTTCTGGGAAGCAGTTAGGAAGGAACCAATCTTCATTGGTTGATGCTATGGTCTAGTAGCGGAATCCGGGAAGCTAGAAAAGAAAAAGGTTCGGCGCAACCTCGTTGGAGCAAGAAGCTTGGAGGGCTTAGGTGCACTGGGTAGATTAGGCTTGGAGGGTCTATTGCTGTCCTTGTATCCCAACTGTATTTTCTAGTGGATTGATTACCGCTTGGAGGGCGGCGGAGAGGTTTTTCGCCGAGGACTTCGGTTTCCTCTTTGATAACACATCGCGTGTTGTCTTTGTGTTTGCATCTTCCTTCCTCTCTATCTTTGCCTTTATATTATCTGCTGTGGTTTTATTTTGTTATGGCTTAGATAGTATTTAACCAATTTCGTATTATAGCATGTGTTAAGTTTCCGCACACTAGTTGTTTGACATATTGCTTGTATTGGTTAAGTTGTATTTTGGGGGTCTAAACGTTCAAAGGTGTTTTGTACACGTTTTTGAACTTTCAATTGGTATCAGAGCGGGTATATTGCTATTGGTTTCATTACCATTATGTGATCCTTGACTCCTTTTTGAGATGGATAGGTCTCAATCCCTAAATGCACCTCCATATTTTGATGGTAGTAATTATGCTTTTTGGAAGGTTCGTATGAGAGCTTTTCTGTGTTCTATTGATGAATCCGTTTGGGATGCTGTTGAGATTGGTTGGACCAAACCTGAGGCAGCTAAATCCACATGGGATAAGGCAGCACTTGCTGCATCTAATGCTAACAGTAAAGCACTCAATGCTATTTTCTGTGGTGTGTCTCCAGATGAATTTCACAGGATTTCTCACATTACCATTGCTAAAGAAGCATGGGAGATTCTGGAAACAACTTATGAAGGCACGAAGAAAGTGAAAGACACCAAGTTACAAATGCTGACCACTCGGTTTGAGGAGCTCAAAATGAGTGAGGATGAGTCTTTTGACTCTTTCTATGGGAAGCTAAATGAGGTGGTTGTCAGTAAGTTCAACTTGGGGGAGAAAACGGAGGACTTAAAGATTGTAAGGAAGATCCTTCGATCATTGCCGGAAAGTTTTCGTGCTAAAGTGACAGCAATTGAAGAGAGCAAGGATCTTGATGACATCAAAGTACAGGAGCTGGTTGGTTCTCTGCAGACTTATGAGATGTCGCTGCCCAATCAACGGAAGAGTAAATCCCTTGCTCTAAAGACCATTAATGAGAAGGTGGAAGATCAAGACTCATCGGGAGAAGATGTGGTTGACAAAGATGTAGCCTACCTTGTCAAAAATTTCAGAAAGTTTTTGAAATTCAAAAATAATGGCAAATTTCATGATAAAAGAAAATTCCAAAGTTCTGGAAGGGAGAAGAGGGATTTCAAAAAGAAAGATGGAAAAGAATCTCAACCCACACAAGGTGTCACTTGTTTCGAATGTAACGGGCATGGACACTTTAAGAAGGAATGTCCGAATTATTTGAAATCAAAAGGTAAAGTGTATGCCACGACCTTGAGTGACTCGGATTCGTCTGACTCAGAATCTGAAGAGAGCTGTGATGGAGAGGGGAACTATTCAGCTTTTATGACTATTGCTCATGTTGAGTCTTCGGACGAGCTGAATCTGCTTGTACGAGACCTTGGAGAACATAGTGATGATGAATCACTAGGAATTGTTGAAGAATCAGATGCTGAAGAAGATGAAAGCACAGCAAATCTTCAAGAGAATTATAACTCACTCTTGGAGAAGTCAGGTGAGTACACAAGGGTGGCCAAGACTGCTGTGAGAAAAATGAAGAAGGCTGAGGAGGACTACAAAAGTCTCCTAATTCGATATAGGGAGGCCAAATGTGAGATAGAAACACTGAATGGTGAGTTGTCCGAAGCTTACACAAAAGTGAGATTTCTTGAGAATGAGGTTGTGCAAGCGAATGTTAAAATAGAGAGGGTCACCACCAAGAAGCTAGATGATGTTATATCATCTCAAAAGAGCTTTTCTGACAAATCCGGATTGGGATATACCGGAGGAAGTAGTTCATCTGGAAATGCACTAAAGAAGTGAAGTTTGTAAAGGCCAAAGATCCAGTTGTAGCTGACCTTACTGGTGAGAAGCTCAAGGTGGAGGAGAAGAAGAATGTGGTGAACCAACGGATGCTGAATCCCCGTAATCAGTCTGTGGGCAGGTCTGAATCTCGTGCCAAGTCACGTCCACGACCACAAAGAGGTCCTAGAGGAACTTATGTGTGCCATTATTGCGGACTTCAAGGGCATACTCGACCAAATTTCCAAAAGCTGAGAGCAAAGAACAGTGCAACTCCTCAAAGGTCAGGAGGACCCAGAAATGATAGGAGAATTTGGGCAGGTGATCAATCTAGAGATCAAAATGGAGATCCCGGAATGATGAACGTGATGAAGATGATTGGTGCATTCACCAACTGCTTGGAAAGCTTCTCACGAAGGTTTGAAAGCCCTAACTCCCGTACCCAATCCTATAAGGAAATCACCCCAAACGCAAGTGACGTGTGGGTGAAAAAGGGTACTCATGCATAAGCATTACAACATGTCCATGCATTAATACTTCATATGCTTTGCGATGATGTTTGTTTGGTTTGTTTGCTGTTTTTTATGTTGGTTGTTTGCTTGTCTACTTGTGAATATTTTTAATTTTGTTTTATCAATCTTTTTGTTTCTTGTGTCAAAAATCCAAAAATCACATAAAAATTAGAAAATTAAAAAGCTTGATTGACTTTGTTGAGTTTTGTCTCAAAACTTGTTTTGCCTTGTACCTTTGTGCTAATGGCTTTGTGCATTTTCGAGCATTGCTTGTTTTCATGCACTTATATCACTGTGGGAAAAATCTTGAAATCTATGTGATTGTTGTAAATAGATCTTCAAACTTGTCATGAATGATTAGTGAATGGTTATGTTGATCTTGAGACATGCATAGACTTGTGTCTATATATCTTCCCACTTTTTATTTTTGTTTTGCTAAAAAGAGCTCACCAAATGTAAATCTCCAAATGAAAAGAGATATTGAGCTGCAAAAGCCTGTCGCACATTCTAGTATTTGACTAGGAAAAAGGGTAAGCGACCTTATATTAAAGTGAATGTTTTATTCAAAAAGGCCAAAGGCCTGTTCTTTAAAGTGAAATGTCATATATCACTCTCACAATGAGAGATGATTGCCTCAAAAGATCAAAAAGATCAAATGTTATGATTGAAAGTGGAGTCAAATGATAAGCTCCAAGTTATGTTATCAAGTTGTGTGGGAGGTCATATATACATATTTCTATAATTGAGATGGGTCACATAATCTAGTGCTAATTGTGTATGCCTTGGTTGAATTGATCATTGAAGCTTCACATTAGACAAAGGACTATCTCATTGTTGATATCCACACACAACACACAAGTTTATGTTCAATAAATGTCATATTCATTTGTGTGATTGTACTTGATGAAATATGTTTTCACATGCTCAATCTTTGTTAATTCAAGCACAAAAAGATTTTTGAGTGTTTTAGGTGTTTTTGGAAAGTATTTTGTTTTAAAAATCTGAAAATTTCAAAAATCCAGTTTTGCCCTGTTTTGGCGGCTCAGTCGCAGGTATGTCAAGTCGCGAGCCTCAGTCGCATCTTCGCTGGTCATTTTTGGCGACTTGTTCGCGAGTGGAAGGTCCAGTCGCGAGGTTTACTCAGAGATTTTCGCGGCTCAGCTCGCGACTCACTCGCGGGTAGACCTTCCAGTCGCGAAAAACACTTAGAAAAATTTTCAAATTTTTGTTCTTGAGTGCTTTGGCGGCTTGAGCTGGCGACTGTATGGCGACTTAATCAAGTCGCAAAAAACGCGTGTTTTGCAGAAACAGGAGTAGTTTTTAAACCTCTTTTCAGTTTTCCCTCGAACTTTTGGAACTGTTCATCTTCTCTCTAAACTATCTTCCTTCCAAATACTTCGTGAATCCATTTTCAAACCTCATTGGTGCTTCATTTCTTATCCAAATCATCAAGAAAATGTATGGGTTTTGCTTTCTCAATCTCATTTTCTTTTTCCTGCATATTTTTGTTACTGTTTGGACTGTTAGTATGTTCGAAATACTTCTCTCTTTGTGTAATGGGTATGGAGTGTCTTGTTTGATATTGTTCTCTCCTGTTTTCATGCTGAGCGGTCACAATGTGTTTTTCATTGTTCTGATTTTTGCCTATTATTGAGTCTCAAAATCTTTTCTTAAATGGGTTTGGTGTCTATTTGACTTACTCATTTCACTTGCTTAAGTATTGATGTTGGTGTTCGGTATTGGTTACTGAGTTTTTCTGATAACATAATGTATGTCTCTAAACCATGTGCTCTAGTGTGGATGATTGGTTTCTTCATGTTGAAATATTTTCCCTTGTTCATATCTCTGATGGAGTGATTTATGTTATCTGCTCTAAATGTTCGAATGCTGTATCTGTTTGCATATCATGGTCATGATAACCTGTCTCATTAACAGTTTTGTCAGTTGTGTTGTCTATCTATGTCTTGGTGCACTATCACCATTTTGCTGCACCTGTTATTTTGTGCTTCTTTGTATTGTTGGAAGTTTGGCTGGGTCTGCACTATCTTCAGTTTGTGTTTATATATTGAAATTTTGTTTACACTGAATCTTGTTGACAATTATCTTGTGTGGTATTGTTGTTTGGTTCTTTGCTGTGGGCATGTTCTCTTGCAGATGTCTCGTCGATCTTCCAGGGGTAAAGACATTGTTGCTGACGAACCAGCAACACCAGTTGCTAAAAGGACTCGTCTATCATCTCAGGCATCTCAAGATCCCAATAAGGATAGGTTCAGACTTCCGCTTAACTCACACGCCTACTCAAATGTGTTTGACAAGTCAACCACTATATTGGAACGGGTGGTAGAGTTCAACACCTTAGGGACCACTTTCATCCCTCGAATCTTTAAGAAACGAGATTGGGCAAACTTGTTTGGGAACTTTGATGATCCAATGGATGAGCTGGTCAAAGAATGCTTCTCCAATGCAACTGATCTTGGACCTCAACTCATTTTCTGGGTCAGAGGAACAGAGTTTAGTGTTACCCCAGACTCCATCGCAGATCTTCTCAGCATCACCAGACCTCAGAATGTGAATATAACTCCTTATGATGAACGAAATCCAGAAGTTGGAGAAATTTTACAAATCCTAGGATATGATCATGAAGTATCCAGTGCAGGAACATCCATCAGCACCGCAAAGTTTGCACCTGAGCTGACCACACTGAAGTTGATCATGTTCACCAATCTCTACCCACTGTCCAACACTACATTCATCAATCTTGGGAGAGCTCTATTTCTTTGTGACCTCATTACAGGAGCCCCCATTGATATATGTGCTCACATCTACTACACCTTGAGGAAGACCGCGTGTCGATCTGCAGCTCGAGGAATTATTCCATTTTGCAGTCTCATCATGAAGCTCATTCTTCGTGCAGGCATTATTCCTCCTGCAGATGGAAAAATGTTGACTCGTCAACGTCCCATTTCCTTGTTCACTCTTTAAGCTAGCAGAAGTCACTCCTCTAAATCACCAAGAAGTGCTCACATCTCTCCGGTTACTCCATCTGCCCCTGACTCAGAGACACCTGCACATACCACATCTACATCACGTGCTGTTCCTGAAGCTTCACCGGCTAGTATTCCGCAAGCACAGACTGCTCCTCATACTGATAGAGTCGGCAGTGTACTTGAGCATATTCAGAAACGCGTTGATGAGCTTGTGGCACTTCTCTACTCCACAAACAACCATGTCCAAATGCGTCTCAAGACTATGGAGAATCAGCTAGATGAGATTCAACGAAAGTTGGACGAGAGTCTTTAGCTATTCGTGACAAAAAGGGGGAGAGCATTCAGTAAGGGGGAGAAAAGTTCAAAGGGAAGTGTGCATAGTGATAGGGGGAGTACACACATACTTTTGTCATACTTTTGTTTTTAGGTTTATGTTTGTTGGGTACTTTTAGTGTTTTAATGGTTTTGATACACTGTGTTTTGGTGTATAGTTGTTTCTAATTCATAACTTATAATCTTGGTTTAAACTTTAATATATTTTGATGATGTTATTCAGAATGCTTTTGTGTTTGTACCCATGTGCTTTTGTAAGCTTTTAGGGTTAATGTTTTATGCATAGTTTGTAGGCTTTATGGTATGTACCTTGCTTAATGCAGCCTTTATGCTATGTTAAAATCAGTACTTTAATCTAAATGTTCTGCATTTTGGTTTATGTACTGTCACTCTTGTGCCCTTGTAGGATTGTTCCTAGATGCATATGCCTTGTGTGTTATGCATTGGTTGAGTGTTTGAGCATACAAGTGTCTTGCCTTGTGCTTGTTAACTTGTATGTCCTTGTGTTCATTCCAAGTGTGAATGAGCACTGTGATCACTACCTTGTGGTGTTCACTTGGTTGATCAAGCCATGGTTTGTTTATTAACTCCATCTTTGCTTGATCACATATTGCCTGTTTCATATGCATTTATAATTTTCTGCTTACAATGATCATGGTGTATTGTTGTGTTTCAGGAGTATTATGTTCATATGATTCAAGTGCTTCACAGCTTCTAGAGTTAGGTGTGAGTGAGTTTTGTTCAACTGTTCCCAACTCACATGTTAAGTCTAGAGTCTGTTTTAGGGTTTTGTCACGGAATAGCCAAAGGGGGAGATTGTAAGGTTGAATTTATTCAACCATCTAATTGGCTTTATTCCGTGCCAAACTTGCTTGTAATTCAGCATTTAGTAACCCTGTATTTAGGTGGGTTTGTTGTAAGGGTAGTGAGTGAGATAGAGTGAAGATTGCTCAAGAGTGTGCAAGAAAACAGAGACTCGCGGCTGGGACTCGCGGGTTACTCGCGGCTGCAAGCCGCCAGAAGCAGCACACGTGCCAAGCATGCTGGAAGATGAACAGTCATGCTAGCTGGAGCACTACAGGACAAAACAGGACAACTGGCCATACGGTTAACTCGCGACTGAATCTCGCGACTTAGTCAAGCCGCGAGGTCAAGCCGCAAGCCACCCCTGTTTTGTAAAACCTGACGTTTCACATTCCTCTCCCACTCCAGTATAAATACCCCTTTTACCCACGATTGAAAGAGAGCTTCTAGAGAGAATTTTGAGAGAGAAACCCTAAAGAAAAACCAGATTGCTTCACCCACAATCTCTACCTTAGAGTCTCTTCAAATTCCTCAACTCTCTTCCTCTCCATTGTCAAATCCTTGAGAGGCATTATACCAAACCTGGTTCTCACCATCATCATCACTGTGAGACAGTTGTTTGGATTTCTGGGAAGCAGTTAGGAAGGAACCAATCTTCATTGGTTGATGCTATGGTCTAGTAGCAGAATCCGGGAAGCTAGAAAAGAAAAAGGTTCGGCGCAACCTCGTTGAAGCAAGAAGCTTAGAGGGCTTAGGTGCACTGGGTAGATTAGGCTTGGAGGGTCTATTGCTGTCCTTGTATCCCAACTGTATTTTCTAGTGGATTGATTACCGCTTGGAGGGCGGCGGAGAGGTTTTTCGCCGAGGACTTCGGTTTCCTCTTCGATAACACATCGCGTGTTGTCTTTGTGTTTGCATCTTCCTTCCTCTCTATCTTTGCCTTTATATTATCTGCTGTGGTTTTATTTTGTTATGGCTTAGATAGTATTTAACCAATTTCGTATTATAGCATGTGTTAAGTTTCCGCACACTAGTTGTTTGACATATTGCTTGTATTAGTTAAGTTGTATTTTGGGGGTCTAAACGTTCAAAGGTGTTTTGTACACGTTTTTGAACTTTCAATGTTCAGTAGGAAATAGAATCTTATTAGCAGGATGATTCAGTATCCACTTGTCTTTCATCACTCATATTGAAGAACTGGTGCCCACTATCCAATAGCAACCCATTTTTAAGATTTGTTGAGCAGCCAGCACACTCTTCCAAACATAGGAACTGTTAGGACAATCTGCCACCTCCATAAAGCTACATCTTGGAAAATACTTGGCCTTGAAACACCTAGATAAGAGTGAGTTTTGGTCTTGTAACATCCTCAAACCTTGCTTTGCCAACATAGCTAGATTAAAACTCCTGATATCCCGGAATCCCATACCACCTTCCTTCTTAGATTTCGTCAAAAAATTCCAACTCTTCCAATGAATTTTCCGTTCATTGCCAATCTGCCCCCACCAAAATCTTGCACATAGAGCATCTAACTCATTGTAAAGCTTTACTGACAGCAAGAACACTCCCATAGTATATGTTGGAATTGATTGGGCCACTGCTTTGATAAGAACTTCTTTTCCGACTCGAGATAGCATTCTACCTTTCCACCCCTAAAGTTTTTTCCAAACCCGCTCCTTAAGATATGCAAATGTTTGGTACTTGGCCCTCCTAACCAAAGTCGGCAAACCCAAATAAGAATCAAATCTATCCACTTCCCTGACTCCCAAGGCTTGTTTGATGATTGCTTCTGTCTCTCAGATGTATTACTACTAAAATATACTGATGACTTCTCAAAATTGATGCATTGTCCAGAAGGTTTTGCATACAATTGCAACGTATCAGAAATCACCTGCATTTCTTCTTGATTTGCCTGACAGAAAATTAAAGAATCATCTACAAAAAGCAAGTTAGAAATACTAGGCACCCTTCTGCAAATTTGTACACCATGAAGCTGCCTCTCATATTCCGCTTTGGATAGCAAAGAAGTGAACCCTTTTGCACATAAAAGAAATAGATAAGGTGATAAAGGGTCCCCTTGGCAGAGCCTTCTCGATGGGGTAATGTTTCCATATGCTTTACCATTAATCTGAACCGAAAAGGAAGGTGTGGTGACACAACTCATCACCCTATTAATCCAATCCTTAGGAAATCCCAGTCTAACCATCATACCACTCAGGAAGGCCCACTCTACTCGGTCAAAAGCTTTACTGACATCTAATTTCAAGGCTAGAGATCCTTTCTTCCCCTTTTTTCTCCTGTGCATGGCGTGTAAATTTTCATAGGCTATCAACACATTATCAGTGATAAGTCAACCTGGCACAAAAGCAATTTGGGTAGGGGAGATCAACTGGGGTAATATAATCTCCAGTCTATTAGCTAGCACTTTAGAGATTATTTTGTAAATAACATTGCACAAACTAATGGGTTTGAAATCTGTCATCTTCTCTAGTGACTTAATTTTTGGAGTAAGAACAATATGAGTATAATTTATTTCAAGTATCATATTACCAAAATTCAGAAAATCCAACACAGCAGAACTAACATCATTACCAACAATATGCCAAAACTTTTGATAAAAAAGAGCATTCATACCATCGGGTCCTCGAGCTTTAGTAGGTCCCATTTGAAATAATGATGCTTTTACTTCCTCCATGCTGTAAGGCCTAGACAACTCTTCCTTCATATTTGTAGTCATCCTTTGGGGAATTGTGTTTAGACATTCTTCCATCCTTTCACATGTACCTGAGTGAAATATGGTCTCAAAATAATTAACAGCCACCTCCGCCACGTCTCTAATGTCCTCCACCCAATTACCATGCTGGTTTTTAATAACATGAATGAAATTCCTTTTGCACCTTTGGGAAGCTTTTGAATGGAAAAACTTTGTATTCCTATCTCCATGCTTTAATCAGGATACTCAAGATCGTTGCACCCAAATAATTTCCTGCTTAAGAAGAATATCATCTAATTTTTTGCTTGCCACCAGGACTTCCTCTCTTCTCTCTTCTGATAACTCTTCTTCATTCATCTTTTCAATCTTTTAGTTAAATGTTTTTTCTCATCCGTATCAAGAGATGTTTTGGCCAAACCCTAGGCCAATAATTTTGCCCTACAACCCTTAATCTTGTCCACTGTTGCACGTAAACCAGTTGCCACTCCACCCGAATTGACCAAAGAATCCATGACCACTCCTTCGCACTTATCCCACATCAGCCAAGATTCTTCAAACCTGAAACCACAAGGCCCTCCTCCCTTGAAATCACGGTCTATTCTAGTTTGAAGAAAAATTAGGACATGGTCAGATCCATGGCTGAACCCGTGGCTGAGAGAACTAGCAGAAAACTTTTCCTTCCACTCATAATTTGCAACAGCTTGATCCAATCTTTCTCTAGTATTTGCTGCCCCAGGTCTTTTGTTGTTCCACGTAAATTTGTACCCTTGAAAACCCAAATTAAATAAGTTACATAACTCCAATGCTGCTTGAAACTCTTTCATCTATTTATACTGAGGTGGATGTCTACTTTGCTTTTCTGACTGATGAAGAATCGCATTGAAATCTCCTACACACCACCACAACCCATCCAAAAACGAGGAAATATGTGATAATAGCGCCCATAGAAACTTGTCAAAAACCAAGTAAAACCATCATCCTCGACCACCTTCACTAATATATGATTCTCTATAAAATTAATAACATCTAACTGAACCTCTGATTTCCATATCAATACTAAACCTCCCCCAAAATAAGGCTTCTTTACAATGAACTTATTCGGGAAAGGCAACTCCCAACCATGTTTTGCAAAACTGTCTTTATCTAGTCTTGTCTCCATGAAGAAATAGACTATGGGAGCTTGATCCCTCACTAACTTGTAAAGGCTTTGAACTGTCCAAGAGTTCCCAAGCCCTTGGTAGTTCCAACTGAGAAGATTCATTGCATTTAGCAAGGGTGCATGGGCACCCCCGCCGTTTCCTCTAAATTAGAATCAGCACTGCTTTTACCTCACTTCACCACTTCAAGTTGCTCATCCTCAACCAAGTTGCTACCCTTTCTGCTTGTAATTCGTTTCCCCAAAACAGACTTGGCCCCTTCCTTGATGAGTTCCACAGGCCCAATTTCCATGCGTCTTAGCCTAGTCCATGTTGCCTTTGGTTTTGGGCTTCGAGGCCCAATTCCAGAATCCGCAATCACCACGTGCATGGGATCTTCCACTTCAACGATATCCCTTGCATTTGAATTTAGCACAGTGACTTTAGTATCAGATACACCAAATCGCACCCCTTCCTTGTCTGTCACCTCAATCCCATTAATTTCGGTTGCCACATATTTCACTTCTAAATTTGTTCCTTGTTTTTCGTAGTTCCTTTCCTTACGTAACTCATCTTGTTCCCTAGGGTTAAGGATAGTTGCCCCACTGTCCGCCACCTCTACTCTGTGGCTAACTTGACCAGTCCGGACCTCCCCAACTACTTTTTCCCTATTAGAATTCCTGCGAGGAGGTGAACGATTTCGACCACCCGTAGCCTTCAACCAGTCTCCATATTGACAGATTACCTCCCCCTCATTCTTAGTTAAAGCAAAATATGGGGCACAATGCTTTAAATCATATCCCAGTATACCGCAATGATGGCAAAACAAGGGAAGTCGCTCATACTTAAAAGTAACCTAATGACTCGTACCATCTGAACTAGCCAAGAACGCACCTCTTTGGATCGGTTTTGCTAATGGAATAGCAACTTTAACTCTCATAAAATAGCTCTGGTCCTCAAGGTTTTTGTTTTTTCTCCACCTCAACCACCAAGCCCAATCTACTTCCCACAGCCTCTGCAATTTTAGGTGACACCAAATCAAAAGGAGCACCCCATATTTGCACCCAAAGGGAAACTAAATCAAACTTAACATTGTTAACTATCATCCGTACTTTCCATTGAAGCAACATCAAAACCTGGTTATCAAAAGTCCATGAACCACCCTTAAGCACACGATTCATCTCAAACTCGGATTGAAATTTGAGTTGAAATAAATCTGTTCCCACCTCAACAATCTGGACAGCTTCCTCCAATCCCCATGCCCTTTTCAAAGTACTTATGGCTGCCCTCTTATTGAAAGGGTGACAAGTAAGGAACTTCCCAATCAGACTAAGTGCACAACTTTCTAGCCCTTCTTTTCGTCCTTCGTCTAGAATCTCAATAATCTCCTCTTCCTCCAAAGTCAATATCATGTTCTCCAGCATACTCGTAACATCTTCTGCCCTGATAGCCAAATTATGAAAAGAAAAGAAAAAGAAAATCCTTAGGAAACCTAAGGGAGGGATATCTGGTAATAATGAGAGAGAGAATACAATTCTAAACATATTTAGAACCTCTGGTTTCAACGTACATTAGGAATATGACATGTGTATAAGTGTAGAGACACATCATATTATTTTATAGTGTCGATTGAGCTTGAGAAAACTTTGTGTGAGGTTCTAAGACTTTAGGAACTAATGTATTAGAACTTCAATTTGTAATGTGTTGGCAAACCATGATCAAAACATAGAGTCTAGGTTTAGGCTTGCTCAAAGTGTGTTTACTTGTAAAATTGGAATCGAGTGATTGCAGAAATTATTGGACTAAATCTGCAAGGCTCGATCAATCGAAAATTAGACTTGATCGATCAAACAACGTGCAGATTTATTTTTTTGCAGAAATTCGAATTTAGCCCAAGCTCGTTTGACGTGTAGGGTTTTGTGTTTTACTTCAAGTATAAAAGGAAAAACCCTAGCTACATTTTATAAGTCTTTGGAGAGTTGTGTGTTGAATCTTTTGTGAGATCTAAAGGTTTTTACCTTTATACACACACATAGAGGTGTCAAGATCAAGATTCGTGTCAAGAAATCTTTAGTTGTTGCATAAAGAATTTTAAAGAAGATTTGAAACTTTTGAGTTGAGTCTCAAAGTCACAAGTAGGAGAACTTGTGGTTGCAGTGGATCAAAAAAAGAAGTAGTCCATGGACTCGGAGTTGTCACATGGTCGTGGTAGTAAATTTTCTACTCGAGGTAACAATAGGATGTTAGTGGTCTAAGTTCTATTGTACAAACTTCAATTCTTTCATAATGGATCTGTCTTACCTTGAGGATAACTAGCTTAAATCCTCCTCAGGTTTTTTATTGGTTAGGTTTTCCTGAGTTATCATATCATTGTGTTCTTTATATTTCCGCATTATTTACATGATATGATTTTATTGTGTTAACCTAGAACTGAATAATACCCCTTCTCGGTGTCTAAAACTCATTCCACAAACTTTGTTTCTTCTTCTAAGCCTCCCAAGAGTGAGATTGTCAAACCAATAGAAGTTACACCACCTCCTAGGAAGATTAGGGTTGATCATAAAGACTTTAAGCCTAAGAATCCTAACCTCCCTAAGGATAAGATGCATGATATAACTTTGTGGGTTTGTCATTTTTGTGGAAAGGCTAGGCATATTCGCCCAAATTGTTTCAAGTTGCCAGCTGCAAAGCGAGCAAATAAGCCAAAAGTACCTGTGCCTCAAGCACAAGATCCTATGGTACTTATTGGTGAATTGGTAAAGGTTTTAAACCTTTATACCAACCCTGGAGTTGCACATCATTCTAATATGAATAATAACTCCAAAGCTAGAGTTGCATCTAAGAAGTTTTGGATGCAAAAGGTCTTTGTGATTCTTCTTAATACTCTTTATGACCATTCTTCTTTTGAATTTTTTTTTTTTTTTTTTTGGCTTTTAGGATTTGCATTGTAATATATTCATGCATTTCATAATATGTTGTTTTTGTTATTCCTTTAAAAATAAATAATAATAAATAAAAAAGAGAAGAAGAAATATGTTTTGTATTATATATCTTGGATTTGTAATCAAGGTTGGCCTATTATCTTTACATAACATGCTTGTGTACCTTGTTTAGATTGGATGAGCTTATATTTCCTCTGCACTTTGCTAGTATTAGCTAAGTAGTGCATGTTGTGTGGGAGTTGTTTATAGGTTTTGATCACATGACCTTGATTTTGAAGTCACATGATTTTGATTGTTAGGACTAGAACCTAATGAGAAAGGCATAAATAACCATCTCACCACTAGTTACTAGCCAATCATGAACACCTTAGTTCTTATCATAGGATTTTGTGCTCAAGAAAGTGTAGCACAGTTTGGCTAACAAAGCTTGATTCATTAAACTAAACTTCTTAAGTCCTAAGCCACCATTTCTCTTTGGTTGACAAAGTTGATCCCAGTTGACAAGATGCAGTTTATGTTCTCCAGGCTCATGCCCCCACCAAAAAGCCCTCATAATGGAATCCATTTTGTTGCATATACTTCCAGGTACCCTAAAACAAGAGAAAGTATAAAGAGGGAGGAATTGTAAAACTGATGAAATGAGGGTTATTCTGCCTGCTTGAGATAGAAGTTTTACTTTCCATCCTTGCAGTTTAGAATTTAGTTTATCAATAAGAAACTAGAAATCAGCAACTCTATTCCCTCTTAATTTGAAATCCAAACCAAGATATTTGATAGGATTTTGGACCGGATTCACTTGCAGCCCTCGAGCTAAGGAATTTTGATCAGACTCATGCATATTAGGAGAACAATATAGATCAAATTTGGACAAGTTAATTTTCTGACCCGAGAGCTTACAATACCAATCAAGGATCTTCATTATATTTTCAAATGAGTGCTTGTCCTTTCTAAAGAATAAAAGGGAATCATCAGCAAACAACAAGTGAGTAAAAGACAGCCCATTCCTCCCTAATTTTACCCCTTTTATCCTATTAAAACTTTTTGCTTCAAGAAAGGAAATGGAAAGGATGTTTGCACACAAAAGAAAAAGATAAGGGACAAAGGGTCCCCTTGCCTCAATCCTTGTGCAGGTATGAAAAGGGTTGTCAGGTTCCCATTTACAAGTAAAGTGTATGACACAGAGGACACACATTCCATAATCCAATTAATCCATTTTGAGTCAAACTTCATCACAGATAGCACTGCTTTTAGAAAATTCGAATTTACCCTATCATAGGCTTTACTCATGTCTATCTTTAAAGCACCAAAGCTGAATTTTCTTCCTTTCTTTTTCCTAAGGACATTCAAGATTTCATGAGCTAATAGAATATCATCCGAAATATTTTTTCCTTGAATGGAAGCATTTTGATAGGGAGTTATCAGGCTATCCATGATAGGCTTTAGTCTGTTGACTAGAAGTTTAAAAATGACTTTATAAACCACATTGCACAGACTAATAGGCCTAAAATGTGTAACCTCATTAGGATATGCAACTTTGGGAATAAGGGTGATAAAAGTATGGTTAAGGGGCTTAAACAAAGAACTTGAATGGAAGAAGGCTTGTATAGTATTAATGACATCAAATTTGACCATGTTCCAGAATTCTTGAAAGAAAAAAGCAAGAATGCCATCAGGTCCAGGGGCCTTATGAGTCCCTAATTGGAAAACTGCCTCCTTAATTTCTATATAAAAAATTGGCCTATTTAGCATGCTACATTGTTGCTCAGATAAGACAGGAATAGGTAGATTTTCAAGCTCATGGATGATATCATTTACACTGGTATTGTTATAGTTCTCATAGCTTTTCTTGAAATGTGAAGTGAGGATGTTTTCAATCTCTTCTGGTATGTCAGTAAAAAGGCCTTGATCATTTTTAATTTGTAATATTCTACTCCTAGCCCTTCTTTGTTTGACCACAGTTTGAAAAAATCTAGTATTCCTATCCCCTTGTAGAATCCACTTGGTCCCTACCTTTTGAGCCCACATTAATTCCTCCCTGTCAAGCAACACCTCAATTTCCTCTCTAAGATTTTTCTCCTTTTGAACATCATCCATAGATTTGATTGAATTTTGAATATGTTGTAAGGCAGTTTGTTTCATCCTGATGCAATTCTCTACCTTTCCAAACACCTCCCTATTCCACTTCAAAGATGTCCTTCTCACATTTAGAATCTTGTTTCTCAACCTAACAGCCCTAGAACCATGAGACTGCACATCCCAAGCCTGTTGAATCATCTCTCTGCACCCAGGATGTGTAAGCCACATTTGTTCAAATCTAAAGGGTCTTTTCCTGAAAGGGCCTTGAACTTCCAAATCTAGTTTGAATGGACCATGATCAGAGAGAATTATAAGAAGATTTCTAAGAGAATATAAAGGGTAACTATTAACCCAGTCTACACTAGCAAAAGCCCTGTCAAGTCTTTCCATGACAAAATCCTCATCCTCCCTATTATTCATCCATGTGAACCTTTGTCCAGAAGCTGCAAGATCACATAATTGTAATTCATCTATCACTTGCTGAAAAGGGGGGCACCAACAAGATTACCTTAATGAAAAGCAAATTTTTCATCCTGTTTGAGGACTTGGTTAAAATCCCCAATACAGAGCCAATTCGGGTGAGCACCACACTTAAGAGATTTTAATTTATGCCAAACTGGTTCTCTCTTTGAATGTTCAGGGTGGCCATATACAAAAGTAATAGACAAGGGACAACCTTTATTATCTAAAAAATTAGTGTGAATGAGATGCTTAGAACTATGAATCACCCTAAGATTCTGCTTGGGCATCCATGCCAAAATAAGACCACCACTCAATCCCACCCTTGGGACTTCCCAACCCCCAGAAAACCCACATTTTATCCACACATTTTTCCCTCTATTTACTGCTAACTTAGTTTCCATAAGGAACATAACATCTAGTTTGAGTTCTTGGGTTTTTTTTTTGACATTGCAGAACTGCAGAGGACTTGCCCAAACCTCTACGGTTCCAACTTAGGATCCTTATGGTTTTTGGGGAAGCTGCTTAGGGCCAACTTCCCAACACCCATTTGGATATTCAAGGAGCATTTCATTAATAGGAATTACATAAGGCATGGAATTAGAGAGTGATTTAGGCAGAGAAGAGTAATTGGTACCTTCTTTTTGGAGAAAACCACATAGTAACCTCTGTCTAATCTTCCTTCCCAGCCTCCCCAAATCTAGTCCAAACCTCTTCCTAGCTACACCATTTGTCTCTGGCAATACATCATTACAATGCAAATTTGATAGATAACCAGGATCAAAATTAATAGAGGCAGGTGAAGGTGGACCTGGGCCTAGCCCATGGGCCTCAGAATCAACCAAGGAATTAAGGCTAGTATCAAGGCTCACAGTCTGTGAGGGGCTCGCCTTAGAAACTCTTCTAATGCTCGGCCCAACACTAGGGTTAATAGTCTCAACCCTCTCTGTCCACTCTGTTGACAACAGGTTGTACCAAAGAGTCAGAGTTTTCAAGAATTTGTCCCACATCCCATGCATCACTACGTAACCACTTAGGACGACCATCATTCAGCTGGTCTAGATTAAATATCCTCACCATTTCAGAATCACTCTCTGTATCTGAGCTTACATCTGTTTGAACTCTCAATTCCCCAGTTGTGATATATGGGCCTGTACCATCTACCAAAGTCCTCCTAATGGGATAACTGGGGGTAGCTTCTTCATTTAGAGAACCCTGTGAGGCCTCCTCAGGAACCAAATTCAGGTCTGTGGCATTGGTTGGGATTACAGGGGTATTATCAGTGGATGATGCAGGAGAATTCACAACGGTATGGGGATCAGAGGCATTTCCTAAATTGAGAGAAAAAATGGCCAAGTAGAGATTTGCATGGTTAGCCAGTTGATGTTGGGCAGTGGCAGAATTAAATGGTGCTGGATTATCGTCAGCATAATAGTTTGAGGGTGTATCAGGGTCAGAGCAATCCTGGGTATTCCCACCATAGGACAGAGGACTTACAGTTTGTGGTTAATGATTAGAATTTGGGTCAGGATGATGAATATGACCAGGATTATTAGGTTGCATGTTGTCACCACCAGTTTGTGGTTAATGATTAGGACTAGGTTCAGGATGATGAATGTGATCATAGTTATTAGGTTGCATGTTACCACCACGAACCTGAGTCGTCCAATGCCTCCGTCTATTGTAGAAAGCCCTCAGCTCATTGTGGAAGTGAGGCTCCAAAGAATCAAACCCATACTGCACATGAAAGATCCTCTGTAAACGTTGCCTCTAATGAATCAAACACCTCTCCACCTCATCCATGCTCTGGTTGCACTGTCTTCTAGTATGACCAATCAAGCCGCACCTGCTGCATAATTTATGTACCCTTTCGTAACGGCATTGAATCCAAATTCTAGAACCATCATTTAGGCGAAGAACAAAACCAGAAATGATTGGCATCCACGGATCCAAATGCACACGTACTCGCATGAACCTAATGTTCTTAGGAATACGATCCTCCCAATCAACCCTTTCAACAAAACCTATCAATTGACCCATCTGCTCAGCCAATTCAGGATACTGATACTCAAGGGGTAAGCTATGTAGTTGAACCCAAATAGACACATAATTAAGATGAAGTCTGTTCACCACCAGATTAAGCCTCCATTTCTCCAAAACTAGAAGAGCACCATCAACAGCCCATGGACCCTTAGCACACATATCCTCTAAATCTTCAGACTTTTCAAAATGGATCAAGTAGAAAAATGAATCTCTACCTACAACAGTAGCCACACCTCTGATTCACTGTGCACTATTGATAAGTTGTTGTAGATACGCGGTTGAGAACTTCCTGTAATCCAAAACAAAGCCAAATCCAAAATGACTCCAAAACTCTCGTTGCATGTCAACATTTTCATGATCAGCCTCTAAAACAGGCCCATGCCTAGCAAAGTGTAGAACAGGAGCAAGGAAAAGTCAAGGGAAGGATAAAGAAAATTCCAAAAAAGTAAAGTTAAAAGGGGTACACAACAACCAGCATAGAGGAACGGAAGAGTGATACGATAAAAGAAGCAAAGATGAGTTAAGTTGAAAGTGAGTGATGGGAAATAAAGGTTAAGAGAAGTGGTGTGGTGGAGTTTTTTGGGTAAAGGTGCTGGCAAAGTCTAGAAGGAAGTACAAACTAGTTAGAAGTAAACACAAAACACCTAAGGAACGAAACTCTGAAAACTTAGAGAGAGAAGCTCTCAACTTAGAGAGAGAAGTAGAAAATGACACGTTTGTTTTAGGAGTTTTATCGAGTTTGCTTTTGGGGAAGAAAAGAGAGGTTTTTTTAATTAATTTATTAATTTTAAAATTCAAGTCTCATATTGTGTCCTGATCAACTTGAAGTTTGATATCTACAACTCACTATTAGATAATTAATAGTTTATTAATTAGTTTTTTTATTAAAAAAAATAAATAAAAATTGTTGATATGGAAAATAGTGGAGAGAGCAGAGGCTTTGGTTATATATCATATCATATCATATCATATTATTATATATAATAAAAGTTGGGTTTAGACGTTGTAGTTGCGCCAAGTGGCTTCACTAAATTGCATAAATTTTAATAAATTTTTAGATTTTAAAAATAGATATATACATGATTTTTTGGATGATAAATATGACAAATTAAGTAATGAAAGAGAGTAGTATTTGATTTACAACTATAACAGTTGTGTCTATCTAAAATGTTACCAACAAAGGCTAAAATCAATATAATAGAATTACCTAAGGATAGAATTTAAATAAAAAAGAGAGATAAAAAAACATAAAATAAAAAAGATCGAATTTGCATTTTATAATTAATCTATTAATTCTAATCATATTTAATAATTAATTCTAAGACCCTAACCTTAAGCATATAAATTAGATCAAAACTAAGAAAATTAGTTTAAACAAAAGGCAACCAATACACAAAACCTAATCAATTTAATAAAAACAAAATACAAAAACAAAGGAGGAGCCTTTAGAAACTTGACAATGTTTTTGAATATTTTGAATTCATTAATAAAAATCACACGAAGAAAAAAAACCAATAATAACACTAAAGAAAATAAACAAAATGAAAATAATAATAATGAAAGAAGAAAGAATGCATACTTGCATTGTCATGGGATTTAGATATTCACATATTGAAATAAGCTTCACTCCAAAAAGAATATATAGGGTTATATATATTGGTAGAGTTCTATTTGAAATATAATTCATTTAAATCTTATTGAAATTAAAGATATCTAATCAATGTGTTTGTTTTTATCCCATAAAAATTGGAATTAAAAAAAGGTCATATGAAAAAAAAAAAAAAAAAAAGTTGATTCAACATAACGTAACATATAAAAAAAAAATTTTAATTAAAAAAGAGAGAAAGAGAACGTGGTTGATAGCTATAAGGAATTTTGATATATAAATATATATATATATATATATATATATTTTTAAATGCAATCAACGTAGAAATTATCAAATTAATGAAGATATATACTGTTTTTTGGAATAGACAGATGTAAGGACCTATTTCACAACCTAAGCCCAAGATGTATGATCTTGGCTCAGTGAGCCAAGTACAATGAATTTGCAAAGAGTGGGTCAAAGAACTAGGCATTAGTGAGTTGGACAACGGCTAGTACTAGATTAAATGACAATCAAACACAAATAAGAGATTTTGATATCAATGGACTTACAGTCTGAGAAGGCTTCACTTTTATAAATTGATCACAATTGGGTACAAGTACAATTTAGATTACTACAGTGTTTTCTCTCTATTTTTCCCAATCTCTATCTCACGGAAGGCCTCTTACATTATATAGCTCCCCTTAGACCATCTTAATCCTACACTTGTTGATCATTTGAGACTTCACTTGAGTGTCTGTCCCATCAGACACCCTCTCTAGTTTTCTGTGAGTTGTGGTAGCCAAGACAACACTGTTTAGGAGTCTCCTTAACATAAATGCGGCCAGGAAAGTAGCTGCAGTGCATTCAATGCGATGATAGCAGTTTTCCTTAAGATATTTCTGAGGTCGTATCGTCCTTGGACATTCATGATACACATCTTTATCACTGGAGCTTCTTGGAAGGTCATCGTGATTGTTGGAATACGTATTTGAGACGTATTTATCATATCCAAGAAGATATTCCTCCTTGGACTATCCTCCTATCTGTATTTCGCTCATTGAGTCCTGGGTTTGAACCATTCATTACCATTCACTTGTCCTTGGATTGCTCTCGTTCTTGGTCAAGGCCCAAGGCCCAATACATGATTTGGGCCCTTAACCCTACAATAGCCCCTCAAAACTCCAGTTTTTTCCTCTCGTTCGAGGAGAAAAGTGAGGTTTCGATTTTTCTGGCATTAATATTATTCTGTCTCTTGACTTGCACACGTGGGAGTGCCATTTATGCGTCCCATGATTGCTACTGACGCTTCGAAGCCCGTGAGGCATCATTAATTGCACTAGGCAGCGTGTTGTTCCCCTCATCCAATGATGAGGCGCTAATCCAATGGCTGGTATTTCTCATTAGGTTTTGAGTGGGATAACTGCCACCCAATTTCATCCTTTAAATAGAGCATCTAGGGAAATCATTTCCCTCATTTCACAAGTCTTCAAACTCTCCAAAGATCCCAAGCATTCAAACTCACAAAGCTTCCTAAGTGACTAGACTTCCCATGCCTTTTCTTCGAGAAATTCTTGAAAATTTTCTAAAAGTTTCGGGGATTTACACATATCTTAGTTCTTGTAAGTTTCTATTTCTTTAAATTTTTCTTTTTCTCCTTGGCCTTCCAGTTCTTAGTTCGCCTTTTATCACTTTTATTTGCTCCCCTTTAATTTGTCCAGATGGGTAGATTCAAGCATTTAGTAAACTCCCCTGCCAAAATAAAGGCCTTTAAAAATAGATACCACATTCCGCGGGAGGTTGTTCTGCGATACTATTCCCCAAAACAAATAGTGTCACACAGAGAAGAGGCTGAAGTCATCATCCCTGTGATAGCTTTCATAGAAGGGGGAATGACTCTCCCCATGGGTAGGATAACACAAGATTACCTTATCAACCATAGGATATGCCCCCATCAATGTGTGTCCAACCTATTTAGGGTCTTAGGTAGTGTTGATGCTCTTAACGAGCATCTGTGCTTAGGGCTCACCTGGCATGATATGGTCCACATGTACGAGTGCCACTCCCTTAAAAACACGAGATTTTATCTCAAGTCCCGATTTGATGTCATCAAACTAGTATCATGCCTACCTAAATCTAACAATGGTATGAAAGACAACTATCTGATAGCTTCGGGAGCGTGGCATGATGGCCTTCACTACCCAATCCGAGAGGGAGAGCTAGGTGGGGTACCTTAGAGTTAGGTTCCTTAGCAAGAGATTTAGATTCTTTAACCCTAACCATGTAGTTATTTCCCTTTCACTTTGCTTTCTTCTGATGATGGATTTTAACTTTCTAACCACGTTTTGCCTTTCGGCTATTTTTGTAGATAAAAGGCACGTAGCTCCTAAGCTCAGCCACACCAACGTTGCTGCTCTCAACTACTTACTGAGATCCGAAATCTTTATAAGTGAAAACAAACAACTATGAGCCGTCCACCTAATTTTGGACTTCTAGCCAATCTTAGAGATATATCAAGACCTCGACAACGCCATAAGAGCGGGTGACCCAAGGTTGGCTCGGATTGACGTTTCGCGGCCAAGTTTCTTAGCCCAAGACAATCTTCCACCAGTTGTGTTGCCACTTCAACGAATTCTACCCAAAGCAGCAGTAGCACCTGAGGAGGAGATTGCCTCTTCACGTCTATCACTAGAGGAAGAGATAGAAAAATTCCACTTCGAAGAAGAAGAGAACTCAGGGGTTCCTATAGTCACCATCTCGAATGCCGAGGGCGAAACTAATAGGCACTCTGGTGTTCACACCCTCATTTTGGTGATTGCCCGCCCAGACAGCTCCTCTGAAGAAGAGGAAGATGAGATCGCATTGAACAAGGGCAACAAGAGCTTAAGGGGTCTCATGGCTACTCAGAATAAAGTGTCAACTTCAAAGGAAGCCACCAAGTCCCAAGTTCCACCCACACTTCCTCCACCCCCTCCTTTACTTCTTGCCGACCTTGGATTGAAAGCTATTCCTGATCTGAAAAAGAAAGGCCAGTTCAGGAGCTCGAAGAAGGAGAGGTAGGCCCTCAAAAGGGGGCTAAGTAGCAGAAAGTGGCCAAAGATCCTTGGGATATGAGGTCTTATTTTGTTGATAGTTGGGAGGAGCAAAATAGGGCCGATGTGCGCCTCCCGCAACGCCTCTGGTATCCTCGGCTTGAGGTGGATAGGGCTGCCATCCCTTGGAATGCCTCAGTCAGGGACTTCCAATGGGGGCATGCGGGCTACCTCGCTGAAGCCCTGGAGCAGCCTCTTCTCCTCCCTAGAGACATAGAGGTATACAGGCGCTTCAAGCAGAATGACCTCTTCTTGTCTCTAAAGAGGGACCTCACTATGATAAGCAGCCTATGACATCTTTAAATTTCAATGCTAAGCTTTGCTTTTGTTCTTTCCCTACTTTTTTACTCAGATGATTCTTTCGTTGTTTTTGTGCAAGTTGCTCAACAAATTTTTGTGGCCAAGGAGTAGGTTCACGATGCCTGTAATGAGGCTAACGCTACGGATCTCGCTCGAGCTGATGTTGAGAAGTCCTTAAGGGCTCTTAAACAAGAACAGGCTGAGTTGTCCAAAAAGCTCAAAGAGGCGGACCAAGCTTGTCGGAATGTTGAGGCGGGTCTAAAGACCATGGAAAGGCAGGCCGAGGATCAACGCCAAAAGTTGCACCTAATCGAGATTGATCTGGCTACCGAAAGGCAGCTGGTGATGGATCTCAAGGCCGAGCTACAGAAGACCAAGGAAGTGGCTCAACTGGCCAAGGAGGTAGCTGAGGCTGAGTAAAAAGGCCTCCTATCAACTTGGCATGGAAGAGACGGAGATTAGGCTTGCCGAGGAGCTCTCCGAGGTATGTAGGGATTACTGTGACGTGACATGGGATAAGGCCCTTAGCGTTGTAGGAGTCCCTACAGACTATGCTCTGAGGTAGCCGAGGAGCATATACTACCATCCAGACATCCGTGAAGCCTCCAGTACCATCCCCTCATCCACTACCATCGCCCTAGATACTTCTGAGTAGCCCTTGGCTATCCAAGCTGTTCTACCTCCCCCTGAGGTTTCGAAGGGATCCAGCTAGGTTGGTGATCAAAGCTAGAGGGCTAAGGGAGATAAAGACAAGGGTAAAGGTAAGGAGAAAAAGCCCTCCTTAGAAGCCAAGAATGCTGCCAAGGACAAGGAAGCTGCAGCAAAGGCGAAGGAAGAGGAGGCCAAGACCAAAGAAGCTGATCCTAAGGCCAAGGACACTCCTACCTCCGAGCCAAGCTAAAAGGAAGATCCTCCTGCTCCTAGGTCCAAGGCTTAGCACTTACGATTTTTTGTAGTTTTTTTTTTTTTTTTTTGGTAGTGGTACTCTGTCGCTAAATATAATGTATTCCCTTTCTTGTTTAATGAAAACATTTTTCTCTTTATCTCTTGTTCTTTTGCTTTATGTACTTTGAAGCTTATCATTATCATACATAGCATTAAACTGTTGTTACTGTGCCTTCAATAAAAGCCAATAATAATATGCTGCTAATAATCTAAGTAATTTGATCAAGTGCCAGAAACAAAGTTGTGTATCACACTTTTGTGTTGTGAATTGAACCTTCTGTAATGAAGGTTGAAATTGATAAACTTATACTTTGTAAGGGAAAATAAAAGAGGCAGACAACCTGCATCTTGCTCATCACTTATGTAAATAAATAGAAACTTCAACTTACTTAAAGTTTTCAATTCGAGGATTTGAACATAACCCTGGATCTGTTTTGACACTTGGTGAAAAACAAATGGGTGTTACAGAGTGTTAATTTCTCCAAAGTATATGGTTTAAGGAGCCAGACACAACATAAGATCTGCTTAACACTTAGAAAAGAGTGAATAAATGTCATTGAGTGTTAATTTTACCAAAGCATGTGGTCCGAGGAGCCTGACATAACTTAGGTTCTGTTTAACACTTAGAAAAGAATGGATAAATGTCACTGAGTGTTAATTTTACCAAAGCATGTGGTTCAAGGAACCTGACATAACTTAGGTTCTGTTTAACACTTAGAAAAAGATAAATAGATGTCATTAAGTGTTAATTTCCCTAAAGCATCTGGTCCGAGGACTCAGGCATGACTAAGGTTCTATTTAAACACTTATATAGATGTCATCGAGTGTTAATTTCCCCAAAGCATCTGGTCCGAGGATCCAGGCATGACTAAGGTTCTATTTAAACACTTGTAAAGAATGGATAAAGGGAAGTACAATGCCTTTATACAATAAATGAACATATTAACAACGGAAACTTTCATTAATAATAATACATTTTCAGGTTGTTTACATTCGAAGGGCGCGGTATTACATGCTCATCTAAGTCTTCTAGAAAATATGCTCCTGTACCAGCCACCGAGGTGATACGATATGGTCATTCCCAATTAGGCCCTAGCTTTCCCCATGCTAGGTTCTTTGTAGTACCCAGAACTTTTCTCAATACCAAGTCACCAGGCACCAATGGCCTCAGCTTTACATTGACATCATAACCTTGCTTGAGTTTGTGTTGGTAGTATGTCAATTGAACCATTGCACTTTCTCTTCTTTCTTCAATAAAATCTAAGCTCTTTTTTAGCAACTCATTGTTACTGCTTGGACTGAATAAGCTGGTCATTAGCGTTGGGAAGCCAGTTTCTAAAGGAATAACAGCCTCAACTTCATAAGTCATTGAAAAGGGAGTCTCCCCCATTGACCTGCAAGGTGTGGTTCAATACGTCCACAGGACATATGGCAGCTCTTCCACCCATTTTCCCTTCACATCATCCAACCTCTTCTTGAGTCTATTTACTATGACCTTGTTGACAGACTTGGCTTGTCCATTCCCTTAAGGATAAGCTGGTGTAGAATATCTATTCGTAATTCCCAAATCACAGTAATATCTTCTAAAGGATTTGCTATCAAACTGAAGGTTGTTGTCCAAGATGAGGGTGTGAGGGACCCCGAACTGGGTGACAATGTTTTTCCAGACAAATTTCTTAGCATCCAAGTCTCTGATATTGGCCAGGGGCTCAGCTTTGTTGGGGACATATTTTTATGTATTTGGCATATCTTTTGACAAAACGCACTTTACTTGTATTTGGATAAATCTAAGTAGGTTCAAGATGATCATTACAAGTGGTTAAATTGAAGACATGAAGACTACTCAAGAACTGTTCAAGAAAAGTGCAACCTGCAGGTCTCGATACCTGCTCAATAGAAGCTCGATCTGTCAAGATTCATTAAATCTCGACAGATTCCTTGATCGATTGAGCTTACGGGTTTTCATATTATAGCCAAAAACGTTTTATTCTAAAAGGCTATTTGTTTATGGGTTTGTATAATCCTTATAGGACTAGGAAAGCCCAAGGTTTGTGTAAACCTATTTGGAATAGGAAAGCCCATTAAACTCCTATTTAAAGGAGGTGGAAAAAAGAAAAACCTAACCCTAGAGAGCTTCATAAGGTTTTCTTTTTGAAACCCTAGCCTCCTCCTACAGAAGAAAGAGTTCTTGTTGTGTTTCTTATACGCCTTTGGGTTTTATAACCAAGCAAAGTCTCTTGCACCAACATTGAAGATCTTATTAGTGTTTCTATGTGAAGCTGCTGCAAATCAACTACAACAATCAAAGGGTTGCTATGGAGTTAGTCACGTACTTGGGAGTCGTGTATCAGAAAGGGGAACTGTCACTACAGAACAAGTCCAATTGGGTATTGGGGTAAGGGTTCAACTGTAAGTTGGTAAGGTACTTGGATTCCTTTACTTGTAATTGCTTGTTGTGATAATAGTGGAGTTTCGGGAGTGGTGACCTGAAAATCACCCGGTGGGGTTTTTGCCGTTAGGTTTTCCCCATTCGTAAACAAATCACCATGTTATTTATTTTCTGCTGCATATTTAGTTTGTTGGTGATTTATTTGTGCTACCACACGTTTGCATGTTAAATTGATTAATTAATAACTTGACTAATTAATTAATTAATTTCTATCACAAGGGGTCATTCAGTTTATGGCCAATCAAGTGGTATCATAGCAAGCACACTCTGATTAAGGTTAATCTTTGTTGTGTGATCCATTGACCCCTGTTGTCATGGAAACTCTTGATTGTTTTGATTTGCACGATCTTATGTTGAATGATGATGATGATATTCAAGATGCCTATTGCAAGCTTTATAATTTTTGTATGAAATCGCTTGAATATTCTGCAAAATTAAAAGCTAAATTTAAAAAGGTCAAGTTTGAAAAAGATGATTTGATTGCAAAATTGGATGAAGCCAAAAATTAAAATAAGAATTTTAAAAATCAAATTTCATCTCAGGTGAACACAATTAAAAGTTTGGAAGAGCAACTAGTTGAATCTAAAACTGAAGTTGAAAAATTAACTAGTGCCAAATTTGTTGTTGAGCCTTGTTAGGTTCTAAGAAATTAGGAACTAATGTATTAGAAATTAACACAAGCGAGAGTGCTTGTAGCTGGTGGGAATCAAAGAAAGAAGGAGTCCGTGGATTCGGAGCTTGCACGTGGTCGTATCAGTAAGTTCTACTGGTTGGTAGCAATAA
Organism: Quercus robur; assembly: GCF_932294415.1. Classification (NCBI taxonomy): domain Eukaryota; kingdom Viridiplantae; phylum Streptophyta; class Magnoliopsida; order Fagales; family Fagaceae; genus Quercus; species Quercus robur. The sequence continues at coordinate 26,764,917 of NC_065540.1, read as the reverse complement.
GAAGTCGAGCATGGGGGCTTGTAAATCTTATTGTATGAACTTCGATTCTTTCTAGTGGATTTGCTTTTTACCTTGAGGATAGCTAGGTTAAATCCTCCCCAGGTTTTTTACCGGTTTGGTTTTCCTGGGTGATCATATCGTGTGTTATTTATTTTCCGCTGCTTTACATGATTTGATCTTTATTATTGTGATAACCTAGACTTGTTTAATTGGACTAAGTAACAACTTGGCTAATTACCTAGGTTTAATCAATTGTTTAAGGGGTCTAAAAACTGACAAGTGGTATCAGAGCAGGTAGCTCTTTTGTTTTAAATCTTTTGATCTAAGAGCTGATCCTTAACCCCTATTGTCATGGATAATTTGAAGTGTCTTTCTGATCATGTTTCTGCTCATGCTTCTATTGATTTTATTGATGCCTGTGAAACTCTTCGTAAGGAATTATTGAAATCTATGAAAATTGCTAAGAAATTCAAGGAAGAGTTAAAATTGGCTAATCTTGAAAAAGAGGAATTGATTGTTAGATTAGATGAATCTAATAAAAAGAATGAATTTTTGAGAAATCAAATTTCCTCTCAAGATGAGAAGATGAAAAGTTTGGAACAAGAGTTAGTTGAATCTAAAGCTAAAATTGAAAATTTGACTAGTACCAAGCCTACTATTGATAACAGAAGTGTTTCTGTTTCTCTTAAGCCTAAAACTGAGAAAGTTTATATCCCTCCTTTTAAGAGAAATAATAAAGAAAATGCTTATTTTGCTAGGTTAGACAAAGGTAAAAGTTCTGATGTAGATGCTGAAATTTCTAAACCTAAGTCTAAACCTACTGTTAGAGAGCATAATAAATCTGTTTTTGTGCCTACCTGTCACCTTTGTGGTGTAGTTGGTCATATTAGACCAAATTGTTCTTTGTTGAGGCAAAAACCAAAATCTGAGACTAGACTTGTTGTTAGGAATACTGATGTTCCTAAATTTGTTCCTGTTTGTCACTTTTGTGGTGTCTCTGGTCACATTCGTCCTAATTGTCATAAATTGAAATTTAAGCATTCTGTGTTTCAATCTAGGATATGTGATGATATTTCTACTGCCATAAGTCCATATAAATTGTTTCATATTATTTTGAAAAATTTAAGCTTGTTGGCTTGTGAAAGGAATTTGCAGGATTTTAGTCTGTCTCAGAAGACTGGTGTAATCCCTCATATACACTCTGCTTCACATGGATTCTCACCTACAAAGCCGAAGACTCGTGCTATATGAGTGAGAAAAGATTCTCCAAGGTGAATATTGTTAACTTGTCCCTGATTTAATTCTTTCAATTGTTTATGGACATATTTTGTTTTTGTTTTTGGTTGTTTCGTTTTTTAGATTGGTTTTTATTAAAAACAAAATCCAAAAACATTGAAAAATTTCAAAAAGACAAAAATATTTTATTTTGTGTCTTGTTTTATTTGTTTTGAGGATTACATGAATTATGATATCTCTCTTGATTTAGAACATGCTTGACATTGTGGAGAAACTTGAAAGCTATTTTTGATTTTATGTGAGTATGTACTAGTTTGTACATGTACTTAAGGGTTAATTAAGAAATTGATATTTCTTATTTGTGTACCCTCTATAGCTTAGTTAAGCATCCGAAGTCTAAACCAATAAGCTTGATTACTTTTTCTTTTTTGCTTGTCGAATTTGTAATACTGTGGGCAATTCTGCAATTCTGTGGGACCCAACCATTGCATAAAAAAAGGGCGTCGGCCGCCTCTCTCTTTTTTTTTTAGCCCAGACCCAACCCCTTGAAGAAACACACGGCCCATCCAACTGACAATTAGTTTTTTTTTTTTTTTTTTTTTGGAAATGAAACTTTTAGTATATAGTTTATGTGGCTTATAAGTTCAAATTAGTATGTTGAACATGGCCCATCTATTCATATTTCATATCATGATATAAGCTAATTGGATAGAGAGAGAAAGAGATTCCTCTAACCTAAGAACCCACAACAAGATAAATAATTGGCCCAATATTGGCTAAGCTCATGTTGTTCTTTTAAGACAATCTTACTAAACAAAGCCTTGGTTATGAGCCTGCCCAATTACTTAAGCATCAATCTCCCAAGGCATAAGACTAACAAGAAATTTGTGAGCATTTTGACATAAACTTCAAGATGGTGATATGGCATCTCCTTCAATGACAATCTTTGACAATCCCTCTTGACCAGCTAGAGATACAATCATACACAACTCAATTCAAAGTTTGAGCTTCAACCATTTTAAGTGAACATTTGCCAATGATTTTAGCCCAAGCTTTAATTCCCTAACCTATATAATTCGTTGTAATAATAGCTAGACAAGCCTTGTTTGTGCACATGGCTGCATCACAATTTTGCCTCATCACAATTTTACTCACTCAATTCTACTCATTAGTCATCACTCTCTAATTTCTGCACTATTTCGTCCATATATTTAGTGGCTAAGTGTCACAATAGACTTGGTTTCTTAACTTCCAAATAATGTCAAGAGTTATTACTTATTACACCCAAAAAAAAAAAATGTGAATTTTTTTATTAAAAAAAACTCTACTAGAGTTGGTGGGGGATAGCCATAATGGTTTCAATGAACTACATAAATTTGTTGTTGCTCTGGTAGCATCAAACTTGACATTCTATTTGCATCCATGCCACGCCATTCTAACTAGTAAACAATTTTTAAGATTTGGATCGCCTGCAATAATTACTTGGTGCAATTACCACGTAATACTAATCGTGAGATGTGAAAATTTAAAAGGTAAAAAAGTAAAAGAGTTGAAAAATTAAGAAATTGTCTAATTTAAGGGCTTAAAGTGAAATGAATTTTCAACTTTCAATCTCATTCATTAGTTCACTATTGCATGATTCAATAACCCTAAGGATGTCAAATGGGTGGGTTTGGAGTTGAAATAATTGGGTTTGGTATATAAAACTCATTTACCCATTTAACTAATTACTTCTAATCCAAACCCAACTCAACCCATTCATTTTGGGTAAACCCCAACCCACCCAATTACCTAATAATCAAAATTACCAAAATGCCTTTAAAATTTCAAAATGACCGACGTACTGTTAAAATCATATAAAATTGCCAAAATACTCCATAAACCTAAAAAAAGACCAAACATGCTCAAAAACCACAAAATTACCAAAATACCCCCATAACTTAAAAATGACCAAAATACCCTCGAAATTTAAAAAATTACCAAAATATCCCCGAAACCTAAAAATTAACAAATGCCCCCCTAAACCTAAAAAAATGACCAAATACCCCATAAAACTAAAAATGACAAAAAAAATCCCGAAACCTAAAAATTGACCAAAATACCTCCTAAACCTAAAAAATTATCGAAATATCACCAAAACCTAAAAAAATGACTGAAATACCTCCTAAACCTAAAAAATTACTGAAAATAACCCCAAAATCTAAAAATTAACGAAACACCCCTAAAACCTAAAAAATTACCAACATTCCCTTGAAACCTACAAAATGATCAAAATACTCTTAGAACCTTTAATTTGATGAAAATACCCTTAAAACATCCAAAATACCTCAAACCTCTATTTTGGTAATTTTTAAGGCTTCGGGTGTATTTTGTTCATCTTATAGGTTTAGTGGTATTGTTGTCATTTTAGATATTTTGAGGGGTATTTTGGTTGTTTTAGAGGTTTAGAGCTATTTCGGTCGTTTTAGAAGTTTCAAGGTATTTTTGGTAATTTTATAGGTTTCGGGTTATTTGTGGTCATTTGAGAGGTTTTTGGTGTATTTTGGTCATTTTAAAGGTTTAGGGGGTATTTTGATCATTTTAAAGGTTTAGGGGTATTTTGATCATTTTGTAGGTTTGAGGGTATTTCGGTCATTTTTTAAGTTTCGGGGGTATTTTGGTCATTTTTTAGGTTTAGGGAGTATTTTGGTCATTTGCTTTTAGTTTTAGGGGGAATTTTGGTCATTTTTAGGTTTCGGATATATTTCGGTCATTATAAAGGTTTCGAGGGTATTTCGTCATTTTATAGGTTTAGGGGGTATTTTGGTCAATTTTTAGGTTTAGGGCGTATTTAGGTCATTTATAGGTGTAGGGACACAATTTGGTTCCTAAGCCCAAAAGGTAAAATGATTTAGGCCTAACGAGCCCAATACAATGAATTTGTAGATAGTGGGTTAGAAAACTAGATTCTACTAAGTTGGATAATAATTATAGTGGATCTAAATGACAAGAAAGCAAAGATAAACTAGTATTACCCAAAGAAAATCGTCCTTGGGCTTCTTTCTCTTTTATATTATCCTCTGTCTTCCATCTCCACCCTTCACATGTAGATCAAGTTGTTGGCTTTGATCCTTATCCCATCAGCATCTTCCTAAAGTCTTTGGGAGTAACTATAAGGCTAAAAATCACTGTTCGGGTATCACTTCCACATTAATGCGGCCAGAGAGTTAGCTGCAGAGCATTTAATGTAGTGGTAGCAGCCTTTTCTCAGATATTTCTTACCTTCCCCATGTCTCATTCCTTTCTAATACTTATCCTTAACAGTGGAATTTCCCGGAACGTTGCTCTTGATGGTAGGTCAACCCTTCTGACCTCTGCACTGTTACAGCGGATGAGGAATTTGTCCTCGGACCAACTCCCTAAACTCTTATGAATAGTCACTTTCCACTATTTACTAGCCTGCACTTCTACATCAATGTTTCCTTGTCCGCAGACTACTAAGTGTCCTCAAACAAAGCCCATGGCCCAATATACATTACTGGGCCTATCACTCCTACAATAGCCCCTCGAAATTTTCTTCTTTTGCTCCTCAAGAAGAAGGGAGGATTTCAATATCTACCACGATTACCCTACTCTTACCATACGTCATCTCTATCTGTGCAGACATCTTTTCAATTGCCCAATGCACGCTCCCGACACTTCGGCATCCAGGACGCGCCCTTAATTAATTTTTACGGCTCCATGTTCCCCACATTCCACGGTGTGATGCAGATCCAACGACTGGAGATTTTTAGGGGAATGTGAGCGGGAGCTTTCCCGTTTGCTTTTCTCTTTCATATATATATTGCTCAGAAGCTTCGTCTACCTCACTTTTTGCACTCTTAAAACTAAAGATCTAGTCTGAGGAGCCTTTCTTCTTTCCCGTAAGTAGTCTCTAGTATTTTCTTCTTTTCTTCCGTCTCTTTTCATTTTAGAGCCCTTCCTTCCTCGACTTTTCTAATTCTACCTCATCTCTCTATTACATCCTATCTTCATTTCATATGGGTAGATTCGCTTACCTAGTAGACTCCCCAGAAGGTATAAAGAGCTTTAAGGCTCAATACCGAATTCCCTAAGGGGTTTCCATTAGGTACTATAAACAAAAGGAATGGCACACTAAGAGGAAGGAGTGAGAAGTAGTAATCCCCATGATTGCCTTCGTAGAGGGAGGGATGAGAATCCTCATGGACAGAGTCACTAGGGATTACTCGATAGCCTATAGATTAGCCTCCACCCAATGTGCCCAAAATATGTTTAGGATCCTAGGTAATGTTGACGCCCTAACCGAGAAGATGGATATGAACCTCTCCCATCACGATGTTAATTGGGTTTACAACTGCCATAAACTAACAGTGCAAAGATATTACTTAAAAATTAGAGAACCCGCAATCAGGCTCATATCATGCCTCCCTGAGTCCAACAAGGGAATGGACAAGGATTATTTAATCGTCTCAGGAGAGTGGCATGATGGCCTCCATTGCCTGACACGAGAGGGTACACCATGTGAGGTACTTAGGTTTAGGTCCATTACTCTAACAATACCCTCCTTTCTTGCCATACTAACATTTTATCTACTCAACCTATCCATTGGTACCCATAATTTACCTTTTCCTTTTGTATGTGCTATTTTCTTACAATACTTTTGGTTTTTGATGAATTTGTAGATAAGCATTTTGCTACTCCGAACTTCGGCCTTGTCAACGAACCTGATTTAATGAAGATACTCAAGGTAGAAATCTTCATCCACACCGACAAGCAATTAAGAGCAGCCCACCTTATCCTCGACTATAACCCGCTCTCATCTAGCTTCCAAGCATCCAAGTGTGTGATCAAGGCGAGAGACCCGCGCCTGCACTAGATCAACGTAGCAATCCTCGGTTTCCTCATCCCCAACCCCATCCCAACAGGTGTACAGCAAGTAGAACTGCCATTTCAACACACTGCCGAGGAGGAGGCAACCCCTTCCCAACCAACAATTAAGGAGGAGGAACAAGTAGTTGAAGTTTCAAACTCCGAGGACGAGTTTAAGGTTTTCAACCAGCCCCAATCTCCAAAGCCTCAAGTCGATGACTCTAGCCACCTTCCTCTAGCCCAAGTAAGAAACATCCAAGAAGATACAAGCGCTCCCAAAGCAATAGGGATACAGAACAAGTCTAGGGCTAGCCTTCTAGGGATCATGGAGTCTCAAGCAGGGGGCAAGGCACTGGAGGTGGCCGGTCAAGTTAAACACCCCACTCTTCCCACTCCTCATAACCCCCAACCCGAACCTGCAGATAAGAAGAGAAAACTAGAGCAAAAGGGGAAGGATGTGATGGAATAGGGTCAAGGTGCCCCTCCCAAAGAGAATGAGCCTCAAAGAGGGGCCAAGGAAGCCAAGACTACCCAAACGAGGTCCTCCAGCGATAGGGCACCTGGGGACAGGGGACGTGACCTTCGCACCAGGGTTCCAAATTGGAATCCCCCTCTGGTGTTAGACGGATCCCCTCTCCCTTCGAACTCCTCGATAAGGGGCTTCCAGCAAGGGAAGGCCAGGTATATAACGAACGCCGTAGAGCAAGCCTTACTATTGCCTGACAACATGGTCGATCTGAGGACTATTAAGAGACACGAAGTGTTTTTGGGTCTAAAGAGAGACCTCACCATGGTAAGTCTTTTAAGCTGAGTCCCCTTTCTCTTTGCTGTATTATTATTATTATTATTATTATTATTATTATTATTATTATTATTATTATTATTATTATTTTGCCTTTGCTCACTACTATGTTTCCTTTGCAGGCTGTTTAAGCTACTTTTTAGGGCTAAGGAGTTAGTGAATATCACTCACCGACAAATGAAGGACGAGGAAGGCAGGCGTATTGCTGCTATTGAGGGCTTTAACGTGGCTGAGAAGAGGATTAACGAGCTGAACACCAAGCTCACCGAGGCTAACAGGGAGAAGAAAAACATTGAGGCTGCTCTGGGAGGGGCAGAAAGGCAAGCCGAGACTCAACGCAAGCAACTTCGTCAGGCCGAGGATGAGCTTGCTGCAACCAAGGACCAAACAAAAGTGTTGAAGAAAAAACTGAAGGATGCTGAGAAAGCTAGGGACCAGGCCGAACAAGATGGCTACAATGTAAGGGTAGCTAAGACCGAGAAGGCCCTTAAGGCTGAGGTCTCGGGGGTATGTAGAACATACTGCCTCCAGGTGTGGAATGAGGCCCTTAACCTAGCTAGGGTTAAGGCTTTCTCAGCACTTAGGAGAGTAGAGAATGTTTACTATCCCCTGCAATCCGAGCACCAGACTCCTCAATCTCCCAGGATGATGCAACCCCTAAGGATCCGAGCTCCATCGATGAGATATCGGCCAAAGACCTTCCTCCTCCTAGCAGTCCTCCAAAAAGGGCAAAGCAAGCTGGCGCAGCTGAGAAGGAAAAAGAGAACCCAAAAGAGGTCACCCCTGAAACTACAAAGCCTCCAACTGCACCCAAGGATTCTTCCGAAGGGGGGTGGTTTCCCAAAGCCATGAGCTGGTTTTAGCAACTTTCCCCATTCCTGCCAATAAAGAATCCAAAGGTAAAGGCCCAGCATCCTCAGCAGCAGCAACTGCCCAACCCACCAAGACCCCAGCAAAAGACAAGCTTGTAATAAAAATGAAGTAGTCTTTAGAGTAGCTTTCTTCTTCTTCTTCTTCTTCTTCTTTTATTTTTTATTTTTTCTCTCTTTTGAACTATTGTTTTTGTTTCCAAAATTTGTAATCAATTTGCACTTTTTGTAATCAATTTTCCTTTTTTTAAGGCTTAGCTTAATGATAATTATGAGCTTTTCTTTTACACTTGTGGTATTTGTATGAATCCTAACATAGTTTCTGCTTTATTGCACACTTAATCAATGTGACAATGAGATATAGCCCTATCTAGTTATCTGCATAGTGATAACATAGTTACTACATCCCACATGATCAGTAACAGGACAGGCTAAACCTTCTAAGTCTACAATCTCAACAAAGTATACCCTTAACTTCAAAAACATACATAATGGTAGAGCATCTATCCATACCGGGCTCCACCTAACCCTCCACTTATCAATAAGTTTAAGGAACTGAGGGATCCCAAACCGAGTGACAATATTTTTCCACACGAATCTCTTGGCATCTACGTCCCTAATATTTGCCAATGGTTCAACTTCAACCCACTTGTTGAAGTAATCCATGTCGACCAGCAATCATCTCTTATTCCCTGCTACCCTAGGAAAAGGTCCTACAATATCTAATCCCCATTGAGCAAAAGGCTAAGGGCTAGACAAAGGATTGAGGACACTCCCTGGTTGATGAATATTTGGGGCAAATCTTTGACATTGGTCACACTTCTTTATATACTCTTGTGTTTCCTTCTGCATATTCGGCCACCAATATCCTTGAGTGAGGGCTATGTGAGACAAGGATCTGTCCCCTATTTGGCTTCCACAAATCCCTTCATATAACTCTTCTAGGAGTAGCTCCACTACCTCAACGTGTATGCATAGCAAATATGGCCCACAAAAAGAGCATTTATACAAATTTTGATCCTCAGACAGCCAAAACCAAGGAGCCTTTTTTGGCACTTTATCAGCCTCGGCCCTCTCCCCGGGTAAGATATCCTCCTTAAGGAATAGCATAATAGAATCCATTCAGCTAGGTCCCACCTTAATTTAATGAATATGGACCTCCTCCCCCTTTATCTCAATAGATTTACATAAGTCCTCAACAAGAATAACCCAAGGTAAGCTCTGCGCTGAAGAGGTTGCAAGGGTAGCAAGAGAATCAGCATGCGTATTTCTGCTCTTAAGGATTTGCAGCAAGGTGAAATACTCAAACCCTGACTGTAGGTGCCTAACCTGATTCAAATACCCTTGCATTCTCACATCCCTGGCTTCCAACTCCCCCTTTACCTAGCCTACAACCAACCTCAAATCTGAAAACACCTCCACTGTTTTTCCTCCCATTTTTTGAACTATAGTCATTCCTACCAACAAAGCCTCATACTTAGCCTCATTATTGGTGGCCGAGAAACCCAACCTAAAGGATTTTTCAATAATGATCTTCTTAGGAGATATTACAACTAGCCCTACTCTAGACCTTCTTTGATTTGTTGCACCATCTACGAATACCCTCCAGGATAAAGGCTCTTGTAGGGAGACCACGCCAATTGATTTTTCATCCATACTCTGATCTTCTCCTTCCTCTTCCAATGGGGATTCAGCAAACTTGACCACCAAATCCGCGAGAACCTGGCCCTTGGTAGAGTTGCGAGACATATACTTGATATCAAAAGCTCCTATGATCATACCCCACTTGGCAATCCTTCCTGCATAATCAGCCCTCCGAAGTAGTGATTGGAGCGGGAGTTGGATTAGAACAACGACTGTGTGAGCTTGGAAGTAGTAAGGGAGCTTACGCGTAGCATGCACCACTACCAAAGTGGCTTTTTCCAGTGGCAAGTAACGAACCTCAGCCTCATGCAGTGACATGCTCACATAATAAACTAGCCTTTGTACTCCATTATCAACTCATATCAATACTAAGCTTACTGCATGAGAGGCTACAACAACATAAGCAAACAAGACTTCCTCTTTCTCGGGCCGGGACATAATAGGTGGCCGAGAAAGGTATTCCTTTTGCTGTTGGAAGGTCAGGGCACACTCCTCGGTCCACTCAAACCCCTTCCACTTATGCAACAATCAAAAGAAAGGTCTACACTTGTCTACTGACCGAGAGATGAATAGGTTTAAAGCAGCAGTCATCGCTGTCAACTTCTGGACCTCTTTAGGATTCCGAGGAGGTCGCAAATCGTTAATTGCCTTAATCTGGTCAGGGTTGACTTCAATTCCATGGTAAGTGACCATGTAGCCTAGAAATTTACCTGAGCCAACACCAAAAGAACATTTGGAAGCATTGAGGCACAGTTTGTGCCTCCTTAGTATTTCAAAAATATTCCCGAGGTCTCCCACGTGCTCGGACACCACCTTACTTTTCACCACCATAGCATCTATATAAATCTCAATATTTTTGCCTAATTGTGATTCAAACATTTTGGTCATCATCCTCTGGTAGGTAGACCCTGCATTCTTCAACCCAAAGGGCATCATCTTGTAGTGGTAATTTCCAGTAGGAGTAACAAAAACTGTCTTTTCTTGATCACCCAAAGCTAATGATATTTGATAGTACCCTTGAAAGGCATCCAAAAACCTTATCTAAGGATGACCTACAGTTGCATCCACTAACTAATCTATCCGAGGTATAAGGAAAGGGTCTTTCGGGCAAGCCTTGTTCAAATTTGTGAAGTCCACACATACTCGCCACTTTCCACTCTTCTTCCTTACCACCACAGTATTGGCCAGCCACTCAGGGTAAAACACCTCTTTAATAGCCCTAGCCCATTTAAGCTTGACCACCTCCTCCTTGACAGCATCAGAATGGTCCTTAAACGAGCGCTGAGGTGGTTGCTTTTTGGGGATGACAGATAGATCAACATTCAAATGATGGCAAATGAAATTTGGATCCAACCTAGGAGTCTCATATGCGCTCCATGCAAACACATCAACATTCCTTATGAGAAACTCTACCAACTCTTCCTTGTCCTTAGGAGACAACTGATCTCTGATCTGGAAAAACTTCTCATCATCACCACCAATGATGACTTTTCCTAATTCCTCACATTTGGCCCCTTCCATCACCATATCCGTAGACGACACTGCAATCCTTGATTGCTATAAACCTTGCTCAATTGAGGTCGAAGACTCAACTTTAGCCTGATGTCTGATCGCAGCTACCAAACATTGTCTAGCCATAGACTGGCTCCCAACCAGCTCCTCAACCAAGTCCCTGGACGGATACTTCACCTTCAAGTGTAGAGTGGAGGAAACGACCTCTAGGGCATGAAGTTAGGGTCTTACCACAATGGCCGTGTAAGGACAATAAGCATCCATCACAATGAAGTCCACCTCCACCACTTCTGAACTTGCTTGCACGAGTAGTCTAATCTAGCCTTTTGGAATAACAACTTTCCCATCGAAGCCCACCAAGGGTGAATCATAACATGCCAAATCTTTAGGTTTCAATCTTAGTCCTTGATACAAATCAAGGTACATGATCTCTACACCGCTGCCCTGATCTACCAACTTCCTCTTCACATCATACCCTCCTATCCTAAGGGTGACCACTAGGGCATCATCATGTGGCTACACGGTTCCAACTTTGTCTTTATCGGAAAAACTCAATGCTAGTCGAACTTTCATCCTACCCCTTTTCGGCTCAGGGTTAGAGTTCTCGGCGAGTGGCCGAGCTACAAAAATCACCTTGAAAGGATGAGAACCGGTCCTTCCTGGAGCAGCGAAGATAACATTAATTGTGCCCAAAGGTGGCCCTGAAGAAGTATCTCTCTGAGATCCCAATCTTGCATGGCCCCCTTACCTATTGGGCTAATATAGAAATTGCTTTAACTTTCCACTTTTGACTAGCTGTTCCAGATGAATCCATAAAGTTCTGCAATCCTCCATGCTATGTCCTCGCTCTTGGTGATATTGGCAATGAAGGCTTTGGTTGAGCTTCGTAGGGTCTCCTCCCATCTTATTTAGCCATTTTAAGTATGGCTCATTCTTGATTTTTTCCCAAGACTTGATGTACTGGCTCTCAGAACACCATGCTAACCACTTAAGTAGTAGTAAATCCAGATTGTCCAGCAAAGTCTCTCCGAGGCTGGTTACTATTGTATCTGTCCGACCTAAAATCCCTTCTATCTTGAGGGACCACCTTAGCCTTCCCCTTCCCCTGCTGCTAGTCTTCCTCGACCTGCTTATACTAGTCAATATGATCCATAAGCTGACGTATACTCCTAGCAAGCTTCCTGGTCAACAACTTCCTCAAATCATGCTCAATAGGTAGGCCAACCTTGAAAGTCCTATAGCCACGTCATCAAAGTTCTCATCTATCTCATTAAACATCTCCTAGTATCTATCAGAATACGTCTTCAGGGTTTCCCCTTCTCGCAGAGTCATGGATAACAGGGAGTTTAAAGGCCGAGGAACCCTACTGCAAGTAACAAAGCGAGGACCGAATGCTCTAGTAAACTCCTTAAAGGAGTTAATAGAACCCTCTCTCAGACCATCGAACCACCTCATTGCCACAGGCCCCAAGCTGGATGGGAACACCTTGCACATCAGGGTTTCATTCTTTAAGTGAACAACCATTCTCTAGTTAAAGTGGCTAACATGCTCTACAAGGTCTGATCTGTCGTTATACAGGGTAAATGTTGGCTGAGTAAACTGCCGAGAAAATTTTCCTTTCTCAACCCTACGGGTAAAAGGTGATTAAGAAATCTGATTGAAAGCCCTACCCATAGCATCATTGCCCAAACCTTTACGAGGCGGACTCTCCCTTCTTCGCCTATAATGGTGATCTTTATCACGCGAAAAAGACTCACTGGGAGGAGTCCTGGACCTGGGGCGATAGCTATTATCATTATCATCATCAGAAGAGGGGCCAGAACTTGATGGAGTTCCCCAACGTCGCTCATGGCGTAACCTCCTTTGCAAATGATCAATCTCTAGTTGCATACTCCTAGTGTTCTCTTCATGAGAGACGTGACTCCCACCTCGAGATTGGCTCATACTAGTATGTGCGGTATGCACACTAACTTCCCGATCCCTTCTCCGCTCAAGGTTGAGAAATTGGTCTTGACATTGGGAATCAATAGACTCCCCTCAATTCAGACCTGAACCTACCATAACTAAACGTTAAACTCACTACAACACAAGAAAATTCCCACAGACGGTGCCAATTGTAGGGACACAATTTGGTTCCTAAGCCCAAAAGGTAAAAGGATTTAGGCCAAACAAGCCCAATACAATGAATTTGTAGATTGTGAGTTAGAAAACTAGGTTCTACTGAGTTGGATAACAATTATAGTGGATCCAAATGACAAGAAAGTAAAGATAAACTAGTTTTACCCAAAGAAAATCGTCCTCAGCACAATTCGAGGAGATTAGTTCTTGTATATATTTCTGTTGGATTTGATTACAAGTCTAGTTCCTGTTGTTACAGTGTTTTTCCCCCTTTCCCACCGTGGGGCTTCTTTCTCTTTTATACTATCCTCTTTCTTCCATCTCCACTCTCTACGTGTAGATCAAGTTATTGGCTTTGATCCTTATCCCATCAGCACCTTCCTGAAATCTCTAGGAGTAGCTGTAAGACTGAAAATTACTGTTCGAGTATCACTTCCACATTAACGCAATCAGAGAGTTAGCTATAGAGCATTTAATGCGGTGGTAGCAGCCTTTCCTCAGATATTTTTTACCTTCCCCATGTCTTGTTCCTTCCTGATACTTATCCTTAACAGTGGAATTGTTCGGAACATTGCTTTTGATGGCAGGTCAACCCTTCTGACTTCTGCACCGTTACAGCCAAGGAGGAATTTGTCCTTAGACCACCTCCCTGAACTCTTATAACCAGTCACTTTCCACTATTTACTAGCCCGTACTTCTACATCAATGTTCCCTTGTCCTCGGATTACTAAGTGTCCTCGGACAAGGCCCATGACCCTATATACATTACCGGGCCTATCACTCCTACAATAAGTTTCAGGGGTATTTTGATCACTTTACCAAGAAGTGTCATGAATGCCAAAGGCGAGGGGATGAGATACACACCAGCCATCAGAATCTCCATCCAACTGTGGCTCTATATCCTTTCCACAGCTAGGGGCTAGATTTCATAGGTCCTATAAATCCCTTTTCTAAAGGATGTACATGGATATTGGTAGCCATTGAGCTATTTACTAAGCGGGTGGAAGCCATGGCCATAAAGAAAGCAACAGGTTGCTCAGTGGCTAATTTCTTAAGGGAGAATATAATATGTCTTTTTGGGGTACTAAGTAAATTACTTCTGACAATGGCACATGATTCCTAAATAAGGATGTACACCGTTTGACAGAATGGTACTCCATCTCTCACACAACATCGACACCTTAGGTCATTTTTGGTAACTATTTTTGCTTTCTTGTTTTCAAGGGAAAAATAAATAAATAAATAAACAATTTTTTTTTTCTGTTTTCAAGATGAAAAACACGTTTGGTTATTTGAAAGGAAAAACACATTTTCCTAAAACAAAATTCTGGAAATTTGTTTGGTAGTTGTTTTTGAAAAAGTTTAATTTTGTTTTGTTTGGTTAATTTTTTTTTTTTTTAAAAATTATATCTATTCTAATTCAAAAACACATTCACTCGAAAGTATTTAAAATCCTTACACCTAGAGGAATTATAAAATCAAATGTTTTACATATAACATTCAAGCTTGAAACTTTAATCATATAAGTAAGACTGAAACTATAATACTTTAATTAAGTGTTAAAAAGGATAATCAATAACTAAAGTTTACAACGTGGCATCATTTTCCAGGGAATCAATTTCATCCAAAAAAATAAATAAATAAATAATGTGGCATCAATGATGCCTATTATTTGCCAACATCAATCCTACGATCTAATTCCTGTAAGTTGCCATAGTTTCAACGGCTTGATTAGTTAAGTCAACAATGTGCGATGGCTCACCCGAATCATTCCTACCTTCACCTTCAACAGTAAGATTATCGATATTGAATTAAGTAAACAAGCGATCATTTCTTGTTGCCATTCGAATGAAGTTATGAATTGTGCAACAAGCTCTCATCACATTCCCTTGTCGACATGGTTTATAACGGGGCATCATTTTTAAGACTGGAAATCATGCCTTTAAAATGCCAAAATATCTTTCAATTACATTACGAAGAAAGGAATGTCTATAATTGAAAAGCTCTTTAGCACCTTCAAGACGATCCCCACCTCAAAAGTCTTGTAGATAGTATCTCTCAGTACGGTATGGAGGTGGAAACCCCAAGGTGCATGGATAACCAGAATCCACTAAATAGTAGCCACCTAACAAAAAATAATAAGATAGAGAGAAGTATGACATGGTGAATGGATTAAACTTGAAAATTGTAAATATGTAAATGAGGCAACAATATATCAAATGGAAGCCATGGGAAATTATTTTCTGGTCTTTGAAGTGCATCTAAAAATACTCGTGAGTCATTGGCTGTACCCTCCCAACCCGTGTAAACAAATGTAAACTTCATATCAAAATCACATGCACACATTATATTATGGGTGATTGTGACCATGCTATTCCTATAGTTGACTTGCTTTGATGCTGGATGCCATGCATTGATATATGTTCCATCAATTGTGCCTTTACATTTCTAGATAAAATATAAACACAAGTATTAACATATGTGAGCAAATAATATTTGTATGATAAAATGAACAGTAATTTGGGATTACCTTGAAATATGGAAAGAATTTGGTATTATTAGCAATATGTGGATGCACTTCATTGCTTTGAGAAGGATGTATAATGAATTTTCCTAGGTAGCATATTGCTCTTACAATTTCCTTAAATTGCTTGTCCACTGTCTCTGTTGAGTGTTGAAAATGATCTGCTATTAGCTTTATCCTCACATTATGTCTCACTATTAATAGGGACATATTAACTGCCTCCTCCACTGTGATCTAGCATGAGTTTGTTAATAACTTATATGTTTTCAAATAGTTACAAAGACTTGTAAATGTTGGCCTATCCATGCAAAATAACTCATAACATGTTCGACGATTTCCATACAAAATCTCTTTTATAAATGCATCACCAGTCAACATAGAGATTAGTTGAAGCTCCTTAGGAATATGGTTGTTTTTATTCTCAGCAAACATAAGCAGGAAGAACATATCATCATCCTCTTCCTCATCCAAAGAGAATGAACTGCTATTATAATTTGGTTCAACATTCATCTTGGACAATTAAACAGCAAATTTGTTCTCAAATAGTGCTTTTTATTAACATAAATAAAACATAATCAACATAAATAAAAAATAAGCGAAAAACCCATTTTCGTCCCTGCATTTTCACACGATTCCCACTTTAGTTCCTATCTTTTATTTTCACCGCTTTTAGTCCCTAAAATCAAAAAAGCGATCTCGTTTTTGTCCTTACCGTTAATGCCCTAATGGCAAAGTCCTAAGTAGCAGACGAAACACCCTATTAGCTAACGTGGCGCTGATATGGCGATTAAAATATTATTTAAAAAATATTTTTTGGCATTTTTATATGCCACGTCAGCATTTTAATTTTTTATAAAAAGCCATGTCAATATATTTAAACCAAAAAAGAAAATAAATTAAAAAACAAAACTTAAATCTAATTGAAAAACGGTTTTAAAAAAAAAAAATCTAATTAAAAAACAAACACAAACACAAAAATAAGCTTCCCAAATTTCATATCAAATCAAATTTTCTTTAACCTTAATTCTTTTTCTTTTTCTTTTAATCTTTAACCTTAATTCTTTTTCTTTTTCTTTTAATCTCAACTCTAAACTCTCTCTATCTCTAATTTTCTCTTTCTCTCTTTACCCTCGACGAAATCTCTCTCAGACCCAAACTCTCTCAAAATCTCATCTCCACCGACTGCCAAACTCCAATCTAACCCAAACTCTCTCAAATCTCAGTGATGAGGTCGCTGCCGTCGAACTCGTTCAAGACTCACTAAGGTCACCGCTGCCATCAAAGAAAGAGAACCCATCGCGAAGGTCCACCAACTCGGTAACTCACCATAGTCCCCGATTCGGTATGGCTCCGTTGTACGAAACCCCAGTCACCGATTCGGTATTGGAGCCCATATCAGTGGTTGTGAAGCCGAGATGACCCCAAACTCTCTAATCTCATAATCTCATCTCCGCTTAAACTCAAACCCAAATGGCACAAACTCTCTCTAACTCACAGATCATCGTCTCTCTATCCCAGATCGGTAAGTGTCTCTCTTTCATCTCTCTATCTCTTAGCTCAGTGGTGCAGATCGTGGTGGAGATATGTACTCTGACGATGGGTTTGTGGGTTGTGAGTTTTGTTGATCTGGGTTTGTGGTGTATGTTGATTTTTGGGTTTGTGGGTTTGTGGTAATGTTGTATTTTGATGTTGATTCCTGGGTTTGTGTTGTGCATAGAGGCCGAAAATCTGGGTTTGAGTTTTGTGTTTTTTGTGTTTGGTTTCAAAGCATAAGAAAATCTTGTTGAATGCTTGTGTTTTGTAAATTTTTATGGGCATATCTTTTTATTTTGTAAATCTGAGTGATTTTATGGGTTTGGTTGCTAAGAAAATGCAAGAAAAGAACAGTAAATTTTTAATTTTTAATTTTCTAGGCAAGCTTAGTTGGGAAAGAAAATGAAGAACACATAGTTTTGAGTTCTTCATGTTCTTCCAAAAAAAAAAAGAAAAAAATTAATTTAACTAATTTCTTTTCTTTTTTTAAAAAAATAATTAGGTTAGAAATTTTATATTATTTTTATCTGGCTTTTTTTTTTTATTAATTAAATTGCTGATGTGGCAATTTTAAAAATGTAAATAATTTTTTAATATTATTTTAATGGACACGTTAGCATTTACTGTTGGATCGTTTGCCACGTAGGATATTTCTATTAAATGAGTAATCGTCAGGACTAAAACGGAACACGTTTTTCAAAAAAAGGACTAAAAGCAGTGAAAATAAAAGATAGGTACCAAAGTGGAAATCGCGTGAAAATGTAGGAACTAAAATGGGTTTTTCGCCTAAAAAATATTACCATAAAATAATAATAAACCATCATTTAACAAAATTAAATAATAATAGAATAGTACCAAATCACAGTTCAAAGACATTAAAATAAACATAATCTAATAGGAAATTATTGTTTTGACATAATCCCCTATAGCCTACCCAACCAAACCATCCTTCTGGCGAGACTCATGTTAATAAAGATCTCTCTATCATCAGGATCTTGCTTGAACTTCTCAATAGCCTTCATAAATATTTCATCATTGACTTCTTCTATGATCTCAGGATATTAATGCACTTGCCTAAGGAGAAGTCATTTGTAGGTATAGTATTGCTACTAACTTCATCAATGGTATACCTCTTATACCTCTTAGCCTTTGCTTTAGATGCCTCTATCCTAGCCTTAGCGGCCTCAGCCATTAATTATAAGGCATCATTCATTTGAGAGCTTATTATATCTCGCTTACTCTTACTAGATGCTCATCACAACTATTACTAGGGCGCTTGCTCAATCGGGTTGTAATGTCAAAATCAAGGATTGCCATGACAAGGTCTTGGGTAGGACTTTCTAAATTAACATGAACTCCCCCATGAATGAGTCGTTCTTCCAATGCATTCTCTTCATCTGAATTAAGAGGGTCTTGGATGGGTGCACAATGTAGGACCAGACTTAATAAATATAAGTCCAAGAAGATTATAATTTGAAAGTCCTTTGGTTCGAAACATTTTTGCCTTGGGATGTGCCTGAAAATATAAAAACATCTAATAAGAAAAAAAATGATGAGGGATAATGTATCAAAATATAATATTGTATTGTATTCAAAGATATTTACTCGACAATAATTTTGCCATGACTTCTCAAGTGCATGAATAGTGTTGGTTTCAGCATTCTAACCAAAACCAATTTAATTTATGGGTGTAGAAAACTCGCAGTGTAATAAACACATCCATTAAACTTCCCTTTGAATTGAGTCATTGTAAAAACTCCGTTTACCCAATTCATTTAATGTAGCTAACATTTTCTTCCAAGTATCGGAACTGAATTGCCCATGTGCCATATTTCCCTTATTGATCTCTTTCAACATTATGTCAATAAATAGTTTCTCAAGTTGTGGTATCCAAAGGTTATCGTCATCAATTGAATTGTTTCCTTTAATCTATTATAATACAATGAAACATGAAAACAACTAAGGAACAACCTCAAAACAAATGCCAAACCACTAGATCAACAAATACATAAATAAAATGAGATATTGACATTAAATTTTAGATACAATTTGTATAAACTGTTGAAAAAGAGAACAAACTTAAACCATTGCATAGTTGCTGCACAAGGATAGCTTATTATATGAAATCATCTTGTTAAGAAATTCATTACAATACAAAAGAGATCACAAAATTCAAAAAAAAAAAAAAAAAAAAAGCTGCAATATTTTGTATTTCATACTGCATCTTTTTTCTTTTTCTTTTTTTTTAATAATTTTTATGAACCATACAGCACTAGTTAAATCTCACACTGCAATTGCACTATTATATACCTATAAAATTAGAATCCTATAAACTAGGACAGTATTATATGCCTATAAAATAAACCAAATGTGCTAACACTATTATATACCTATAAAAATAAACCAAACGTACTATTCTATCACAACAATCTCTGAGATGGATTCTGTAAAGCTAGTTGTCCTTGTAACAATAGTTTATTCAAAGTTAAAGTGAGTCTTATTTATATAGATAGTAAAATATTATTTTAGATGTGTACCTTTGATTGATGGATCACCTAAAGCTGTAAAAAATTGAGTAAATCTACTAATAGAAAATAGAAATATGAAATTAGGAAGAGACAGAGATAAATTAGAGGCGCAAAGAATAATACTGGAGGGGAGAGAGAGAAAGGTAATGGATTTTACTGTACCTAGTACCCCTATCTTTGGTTTCATTCTCTAGTCTCTCTGTGATGAACTGGAGGCACAGCAAAAAATAAAGAAAAAATTATGTGAAGTAGTGGCAAAGAGAAAAAAATATATATAAATAAAATTCAAAGTAAGTTTAGTTGCATAGTTCAAACCAGAGAGCTGGTTCATTAAAGTTGTAAAATGACATGTTTTTCCTGTGTTTTTCACAAGCCTAAAAAAACACAAAATTGAAAAGAGCCATTTGGTTGCTTTCATTTTTCTTTATAAATTAGAAACAAAAATTATTTTCTCTTTTCTGTAGTTTTGAGCTTACCAAACAAGTTTTTGTGATTGGAAACAAAAAAAAGCCCTTCAAAACAAAAAACTGATAAAAAAAACAATTACCAAACATACTCTGATTATCCCGAAGGAAATGGTCAAGCTGAGGCCTTTAACAAAAGATTTCTGAAAATATTGAGAAAAATGACTAAGGAGAATGGAAAGGGATGGAGAGAGGAGCTTCCTACAACTCTGAGGGCTCATAGGACAACCAAATCACAAGCTACAGGAGCTTTACCCTTTTCTCTAATATATGGCACAGAGGTTGTCATCCCAATAGATTTGGTGAGGCCAACAGTGAAGCTCACAGGGATCTCAAGAGTACCCAAAGAAGCTGCTTTGAAAATTGTTGAAGAAAAGCGCGATAATGCTGCCTCTCATAAACTCCTTTACTGGGCTAACATGAAGACTAGGCATTAAGGCCAATTTAAAGAAAGAAGGTTTCAAGTTGAGGAACTTATTTGGAAAACTGCTCCTCATGTACCAGAAGTGGCTGGAGCTGTCATGCACAAGTTTTCCCCAAAGTGGGAAGAACCTTACATAGTGGAAGAAGCACATCAAACTAGACATTATTGGCTAAAAGATTAGGCAGGTATAAAGGCATATGACCCCATTAGCGAAGCTCACCTTAAGAAATACCATACTTAATCTTGTAAAAATATCTTTTGTTTCCATGATGTCAAACTAATGTTATGTTCTACAATACTTATATCATTATAAACAAAGTTTTTCTATTCAGTTACTTTATATTCTACTGTTCATGATATGCATGTAAAGTTTAATATCCTAACTAAATAAAGCATAGAAAAGTTTATAATACAATCAAATGGCCTTTTAAGACCATAAAATATTACAACTTGAAAATTAAATAATGTTTGTGAGAGAACTAATATTTTCAAAAGAGAAGTCTGGGTGGCTCAGAGCTCCAAGCTCACATTCCAACTTTTCAATTTCTTTCCTCAAAGAACTGTGTTCTGCTGTGACACCTTCTAACTGAGCCTGAAGGGCAGAATTGACTTCTTGCTTGGATGTCAAATCCACTTTAAGTCTATTAATAGATTCTTGGAGCTGAGTGATTGAAGTGCCGTGTACCTCTAAAGCTGACTCTATTTCCTTCGCTTTGTTGATACAAGAGCTTTCTTTAGCTCTCAACTCGCGGAGTGAGGACAAGGAAGCATGAACAGAGGGTCCTGCCTTCTTTAAGTCCCTCAATGCAGTGACACGGCTCTTTAACCAGCCGACATTGACACTTAAGCTCTCAGCCTCACTTAGTGTGGAAAGAAAGTCATCAAGGGGGAGATCTAGACAATTCTCTTTGCCTTTTGATTGCAGTTGGGACACTACAAACCCAATTTGCCCCAAAAGAAAGCTCCTAAGAGACAGTGTCCACTTGTTAGTATCCTTCATCATCTCAGGATATTTTGAGAGCAACTGAGAACATGTTGCTCTCAAATCAGGAGAAAGTAATAAAAACAGTGGATCAGAGTTTGTTTGGGTGCTTTCACCCTCTTGGTCCTTGGAAGTAGCTTCTGCAAAGTCTTCTGTCTTCTGAGGATTTTCGGCATACACCCGATTTGAATCTCCCCTTTCAGCATTGGATTCTGTTTTCTCATCAGAAGTCATTTCTTGTACAGAAGCCTCTTGGGTTGAAGGAATTACTTTTGTTTTGGTTTGAGCCCGAGGAACAGATTCTACAACCTGTCAAAGGTCAAAAGGGAGAAGAGAAGAAAAAGTTACTTACCGGGAAAACATCATTATGACTCAACAAAATGGTGTAAACTAGAACCCAATCCAATACATAAGCTGGTTTAGCATGAGTCAAATGATTAACCAGACATGACTGTATGCCAATTCTACTGACATAGAACAAATATTAGCCCCCTGGAAGATTTCAAAACACTACCATAGTCGTTATATATTGTTTGGGCTTGTCTATAGTAGTTAACTGACTGTTTTAATTTACGAATTGATAATGTACTTTTTAAAAAAACAAGTGCTCAAACTTGGCAACACAAGCAAATGCAGCATGCAAGGTTGGTGCACCATGAAGACCACATACCCACAATAGTGCAAAAGCTCAACATGTAGCACAAAAACAGGGAGATCCTGATCTCCGAATTGTAAAGGTTCACTCTGTACCTGACGATTCTGCACATAATCCAAGAATGAAGGAACATCTGAATAGCGATATTGATCACTGCTTCCAACTTGAGGGGATTTCTGAAAGCAAACAATGTCCCCATCTTCGAGCTGAAAAATGCAAATGAAAATAAGGCCATAAAAGAAAGTAGATAAGCAATTTGATACGAAAGACAACTATAGAGAAAAGTTATGGAACAAACAAACAGAAAATTTGTGAACTACATCTGAAAACATTTCCCAAAGCAAAGCATTTGCAATTAGTCGTCTATAACATACCTGACTAGCACGGAAAGTCACCTTCTTGTCAATGCATTCACACATGATAGCAGGTTCAAACTTTATTTCCTGAATATCAAATAGGATGAGTAAGGTAACTGCTGAAATTAGATAAGAAAGAAAGAAAAAGTTAAACTTACCTCATAAAGTTCAATTTCTTCATCAGCACTGAATCCAGCCATTTCATTTAGTTTTGCCAATATTTTCACTGGCTTACTACTGCCCTTAACAAAAAGCCTCCCAACATATCTGATATTATAGAAGAAAAGCATGAGTGCTTTCTGCAACTCTAACAAGGAGGGAAGAAGGAAAGAGAAACTACCGGAGCTCCTCTTTCGATGGGTCATATAGCTTAAAGAATAGCAGAATATCTCTTTTCGTCCTTTTAGGAGGAGGAACAGGCTGCAAATCCTGAGTGATTATGCAGATCAGTAACAGCACAAAAGAGAGAATCCATGCCACTCAATGATAAACCAATTCCAATAATATTTATCAAAAGATCTACTCAAACAACCAGAGGGGGATCACCTCATCAGATATGAAAGACAACATTACCTGCCCAAGTTCTACTTCTAGAAACAATTTAAGTTCTGCATTATTTGCCTTATTGGAAACTTCTCTCAACTGTCCAACCTACAATGCACAAAAGTGTCATAAAACAAATATTTTCCTACCATCGATAGGCAAAGGCAACCATGTGCTCTTATGAAGTAAATACAACTTCCACATCTATAATTATCTCAATAAGAAATTCTCAGCAATACCCTTAAGCATAGTTATATCAAATGAACATGAATAGCTGAACAATTAACAGTTATATCACACACTTTAAATATATGTTCATTTGTTCTTTAGTGTCTGTTTGCATGCGGCTGAACCATAAATTGCAGAACTATTTAGATCATGATTTTTAGGTCAGAGATAAGAGCTATATATAAAGTTTCTTGACAAAAACGCAAAATACATATAAAATACTGTACATAAATTTGGCAGATGAAGGAAATTTCATAATACATTTCAAAATGTGCGCTAGATGTATGTTTGTGTGATGTGCCAATTTTCAAAGACAAAGTCCTACAAATCATAGATCTGCTAGATTCATTCAGTCTGTCAAAAAACCATTCAAACTTTAAAGCAAATGCATAGTAATCCAGCCCAAGATCTTCATGCCATCAAATAACAAGATCAAATGAACCAAATTCAATGCTATATATTGATAAGTAATGTGATTTCATTAAAACTCAAAAACAATATACCGGAAACACACATGCAAAATGAAAAAAGCAACAAAAAAGTGCAAAAAATAAAAGCAGGCCGAGACTCATCAGCTGATAGCTAAAGGGACTACAAATTTGTTGGTAAAAGCGAAGGGCGCACTTAAGCACAAAGACCTCTTGGGGCCTAGGCGTGAAGCGCAAAGCGCAAGCGCACGCCTGATTGAAGTGAAGCGCACATTTAAAAAAAAAATGATTTAATAAATTTAAAAATAATTATTAATGAGAAATGCAACAATCAAATTATCAAATTATCATAGAAATTGAAATAAAAAATTTTATATAATTCATATAACATTTAGATAAGCCCTACTTCTGCAATTTTAACACAAAAATTGCAAATCAATTCATTTTATTTTTTTGGATAAGCTAGATATGAGTACTTCCATTTAATATCCTTACTTAAATCTCCAATATCCATAATGCCCTATGACTAATTAGTAATATTAGTTAATAATTTAATCACTTGTAACTCTATAGGAATTAGTCTGCTATGTTCAACATCAACCACTAAAATAACTAAACAATCACCACAAATATGTTATATCAAACTTCTTTTTTTCCCATGAATGAGCAAAGAATATGAGGACATAGCAACATGGTAATTGATACCAAGCAAATATCCAAAAGGGAAAAAATAAAATAAGAAGAAGTTGGGTGTGTTACTGTTTCAAGGAGAAAAATCAAGAAAAAATAAAAATAAAAATAGGGAAGAACTGGGAGGTTGTGGATTGGGTTTTAGCCTTTTAGGACAAGTTACACTCAAAATATCTTTTTTTGATAAGTAAGTTACACTATAAACATGTCATATCAATGGTTTATATCAATAATGTCAAGATCCTAAAGTTTTATTTCAGTTTTGATTTATTTTTTTGAAAAATATAAAAAAGCGCCAAAAAGTGCGCTTTGAGCTTTTTGAAAGAGTGCAAAAAAGAGCGCCTAAAGCGCGCTTCTTTGAATGAGCCTAGCTTTTGAGGCAAAAAGCACTGGAGCCTTGGGGCTTCGAGCTTTGAGCTTAAGCGCACTTAAAGCGTGCTTTTAACAACACTTGTAGTCCAAAAAAAAAAGCCGTAGAAACCAAATGCATTGGTATTAATCCACCTTCATAGATGTACAACCTAAAATCCCACTTCCCTTAAGTCTTTCTCAACTATCTGGTAACATGCTCCTCATCATATATATGCCCATCAAATTTGCAACTTTCTTTTTTTTTGATAGGTAAGAAAAAGCATGAGAAAACACAATGTTCACGATAGTGAACAAGAAGAAAAAAGAGGAAAAAAAAGCAAACAAACACTAAGCTATACTAAGAGACAAAAGAAAATCCGTGATAGAAGAACAATCTGAGAGGCCCCAACACCGAGACCAATCAAAAAGGGTCCGTTTGCATAACTCCAACAACTGATCCAAAGACTTCCCTGTATCCTCAAAAGAACGCCGATTCCGTTCAGTCCAAATATTCCACATTAAACAACCCGGAACTAGATTCCAAATATTAGAATTATGATTCCCAAGACTTTCACTCATTAATTTAAACCTCCCTCTAACCTATAATATCATTTGAATCAAAATCGGTCTTTCACACTAATGCATTCACCAGATATGTAGTCATTTGTTTTGCATTGTTTGTGTTTTTTTTTTTTTTTTTGGGTGATTCTTAGATCCGTGATTGATCTACTGGAATGTTTTCAAGGACATTTTCATTGCCACAAAGTAGCTAAGGTGTGGCAAGCCCTGCCTCTTGGCGTCATGTAGGATTTGTGGTATGAAAGAAACAAGAGGTCCTTTGATGGAATTGAAAATCCTACTTATTCTTTGAAATGGGACAGTTCACAGCCTGTGTCAGCCCCTTTCCTTTCTTCAATAAAATTATACTTAATTTTTTTTTAAAAATAATAATAGATAAAATAAAAAACCATAATGCATTCACCAGTTTTTGTTGAACATGTCCAAACCATCGTAGTAGACTCAACATAAACTTTTCCTCGGGAGGTACTACTACTCCCAACTTTCAATGAATATCTTCAATCATTACTATCATTTCTGGAATTTTGCCTCACACACCATGGTACTCTCATTTTAATTATAATTATGAAAATGACATCTTGATAACGCAACATCAATAATGTAAAGCATAGCCAGTCCTATAACATTACAAAACTTTATTGTCAACCTAATAAGTATTCTAAGGTCACATGGCATCTCAATTGCACTCATAAACTTCATCCATCCTACCCTAATCCTATGGATAACATCCTCCAAAAAAATATGAAAGAAAAGGATCTAATCTAGATAAATGAAATTTTAAATCATGATGAAAGATTCCTCTGATTTCGTTTGAAAATATAGAAGACAAGACCCAAAAAAATTATCAGCCATTCAAATATTATAATTTTCACAAGATAAATGACAGAAATTATGTTCATTTCTGATCAGACCATCTTTATGGATGATTGAACAAAGAAATAACTAGGGTGAACATTCTTTGATACGTCCTGAAAATCAAATTTTACTATCCTCATCTCGTCTAATTATATTAAACTCTCAGTCCAATTTCATGTTATAGTCTGATCTGTCTTTTAATTAACACAATATTATCTGGGGCTCTAACTTTGTCAGTAGTTCGAGGTGTCTAAGATAAGGTGACCCATTATCCCCTTTTGTTATTCATTTTGGTGGAGGTCATCAATACGATGTTAAGGAGAACTAAGAAGAGAGGCTATATTTGGGGTTCCAAGGTGGGCTCCAATGTTGTTGTTGGTTTGTGCATCTTGCATTTATTATTTGCTGATGATAGAATATTATTTTATGATGCAAATTATGAGCAAATTCTTTATATTTGAATGGTGTTGACCTATTTTGAAGCTGTGACAGGCCTCAAAGTAAATCAAAGTAAGAGTGAGATGGTTCCTAGTGGTATTCGGTGAGGTTCAGAATAGGCCAGAACTTCCAGATACCCTCTGATGTAAGATTGGGCGTTTACCAACGACTTACCTGGGTATGCCTTTGGGGGTGTCCTTCAAGCCAAAGTCGTTTTGAAATCCTATTATAGAGAAGATGGAATGCAGATTATTAGGTTGGAAGAAATTGTGTTTGTCAAAAATGGCAAGTTTATTGTTATTGAAGAGAACATTCTGCAGTCTACCTACTTATTATCTCTCATTGTTCATCATTCTTGTTAGTGTGGAAAACAGAATTGAGAAATTTTAAAGGTTTTCTTTGGGGTGGTATGGGTGATGAGTTTAAGCATTAGAGAAGATGAAACACAGATTATTAGGTTGGAAGAAATTGTGTTTGTCAAAAAGGGCAAGGTTAATGTTATTGAAGAGTACATTCTCGAGTCTGCCCGCTTATAGTGTGGGGTCAAAAAGGTTCCTACACTATATCTACTAAAAGGTAGGGGAGGGTAGCTGAGTTCAATTTTGGCATGATAGTTGGTGTGGTGACCAACTATTGAGGATGGCCTTTCCTGACTTGTACATTTGTTCATTATAGTGAGATGCTTCAGTTAATTCCTTGTTACAGTGACAGGGGACTGAGGATTTGGGATGTGAGTTTTATGAGAGATTTTAATGATTGAGAGAAATGGGTGGTAATGTCCTTATTCAATCTTCTTTACTCTAATCTCTCTAATTGGCAGTTTTATTAAACCGTACTGTACCATCAGTTTAAACAGAAATTCCGTGATCCCTGATATATCTCGAAATGTTTACACTCTCATACCGTTTACACAATTATCCCACTTTAACCCACATAACCGCAAAATAAAATGTAACTTGTTTGACCCACAGATAAAAGGCTCACCATATAGGATAACTAAAGGTAAGGAAAAAAAAAGCTGTTAACAATTTTTTTTGATAATTAATAAGTTTTATTGATATCAAAAAATGGACACCCTAGTCCATAAGGAGTGTACAGGGGGTCAACAAAAATTACAAGAATCAAGACAATCAAGAAATGAAGAGAATGATTGGTTTCGCAAAGTAGCCAACCAATCTAACAGCTGCTAACAAATTTTTAAACATTTCAGAAGTGTCAGATGCTTTTTTTTTACTTTTTGAGAGTGCCTAATGGCTAATACTAATAGTAACTAGCTTCTACCCTAGTAAAATAGTCAATTTGTACTGCCCCACCTGCTGACCGACATGCATGGTCAATTTGTCAAGACTTTTTTTTTTGAGTTAAAATTGTCGAGACTTTTTTTTTTTTTTGGATAAATAACAGAATTGTATTTAATCAAAAATCCAGGTACACCGGTGGTGTACATGGATAACAGTACATCGAACTCTTAAATTACAATCAAACATTTCTAAAAAATTAGAACAAGAAAAAAGATTAAAGGACAAACTCCACTCCAGCAAGGTGTGGAAAATGAGAGATTTAAGTTTCAAAATAGACCATTCCTTCCCCTTGAAACATCTTGAGTTCCGTTCTCGCCAAATACACCATAAGACACAATATGCAATGTGGTACAGCCCTCCATAAATCAATGCTATGATGTCCACCAAAGGAACCTTGCCAACTCAAAAGTAAATCAGTAACACTTCGCGGCATAACCCATAGAAGACCAAATAGAGTCCATACCATAGACCATAGATAAGCAATAGGACAATAAAGAAAATTTTGTCAAGACTTTTGGCTCTCCATCGTCCATTATTATTATTATTATTATTATTATTATTATTATTAATCTCTTCTATCAAGTACTTTTTCTTGCTTCATAAACTTTTTTAAAATTATTTTATATCTTATAAATTATGATTTTATTTAATTCTGGAATTTTTTTTTTTATACAATTAAAATTATTAATGGATGGGAATTGGGATACAGGTTATTCCAAATTGTAGTGTTAACATTTATTTTTCTTTTAGTTTTAATTTAAATGAATGGTCTATTTTTACCTTATTTTAGCTATTTTTTATAATTATAAATATATTAATTAGTTAATTAATAAAGTTACAGTTCAACCAATGAACCACTGATTGAACTAGTGAACCAATGAACTAGTCTTTCAATTGAGTGACTCGAGTTAATCTCCAATTCGGTTTTGATAACTATGCTCATTGGAAGGGTAGAGATCAGTTGAGATGGAGACTGAAAGGAAAAAGGATTTTGACGTAAACTCATTTTATAATGCCTCAAGGGCCTAATGTAGGACAAATTAGGGATTTGTCTACATTTAGTTGCGGTGGGTTTAGGGTTAGGAAAAAAGAAGAATTAGAGAGAAGTTAGGGCTGTTTAGGGGCTGTGTAAACAGTACCCATGAACAGTACCGTGAACGAGGCCAACGTGCCTAATGCTCAAAACACTCAATTTTATTAATCAACTCATTCTAAGATACTGAAAACCCTAGAAGATTCTAGATTCAAGAAAGTTACCAAAATACCAATAATTCGCAGTAATTTCTGAAATTACAGATTTGCCCCTCAATATAAAACTGACCATAACTAATAAAATAAAAACCGAAATTAAAAACTGTTTTAACCCTAAAAGACTCATACTTAGACCATTAAAAGGGCATGACTTTCACTTCAATAGGACTTCACATGAGGACCCAATAAAATAATTCTTGAATAAGCAAATTTGCAAAGTAATAGCATATTAATCTTCCATGACTCCATCATACTCTCTGGTTGAAGCAGTTTTCCTCCATACCTTAGACATCTTCGGAGTCCTCAATCATTATTAAAGAGATTTAATTCCCAAGACCCTTACACATTCCATGTCACCTCCACAGAAGATAATAGTATCATCTATGAACAGAAAATGCGACATGTTCAACACACCGCCACTTCTACCCTCAACCATAAACCCCAACAACCTTCCTCCCAATATTGCCTTCTTAATCATCTTACTAAGTAAATCCATGATTAGGATAAACAACAGTGGCGAACCTTAAACTATACACATTCATTGTTCCCCAAAACTTCCCAGTGTGATAAATCTTACCCCATGACAATTGGTACAACTTCAAATATCTCTTTTGTTCTAATTCATTGGTCTTGAAGCAGTTTTCCTCCATTCCTTAGACATCTTTGGAGTCCTCAATCATTATTAAAGAGATTTAATCCCCAATATGCCCACATCACACCCTACAATATTTCCTAGATTCATACTCTTTGATGTTTCTGAGCTATATCCTAAGTCTTTAAGCAGATCAAAAAGAGGTCAAACGACAAATTTATAAACAACCACAACTCAAAAAACATTACTCAAGTGTAATCCATGACACATGAAGGTAAAAGTCAACAAGTGTTTACTGATTGTGCTTCCTCCTGAGGTGTCAGTGGTCGATTTGGCCTGTATGTATTGTTTTGGCGTTGTGCCCAAAGCCAAAACCGTTGAAATTGCACTGGTATACCCAGCTCCTTGGCAACTTCTTCCTGAGAAAAATAAAAAATTAAGAATAAACTATAATCTAATAATAAAATTTGAAAAAAATAAAGGTAGTTTAACAATAAGAGTTAGAATAATATGACTAAATTCACCATTTTCTAGCAGCTTAAGCTTTTAGGACAAGTTGTAGCTTAGCATGGCATAAGAAAAAAAATTTAAGAATAAACTATAATCTAATAATAAAATTTGAAAAAGATAAAGGTAGTTTAACAATAACAGTTAGAATAATATGATTAAATGATTAAATTCAAATTTTTCTAGCAATTTAAGCTTTTGGGACAAGGTGGTAGCTTAGCATGGTATAAGAGTAGGAGGCCATGTGTTCAAACTTCGTCTGCATACTGCCTCCGATTTTAAAAGGTTAAAAATCACATGTGTTGGACCTCACTTATTAAGGGGAAGGTTGGGCCCATGTGCGAGGAAGAATGTTAGAATAATATGGATAAATGATTAAATTCACCATTTACTAACATTTTAAGCTTTTGAGACAAGTGGTAGTTAATCAACATCTATAGAATATCTTGTTGCAGTTAATCTTGAATAATCTTTTTATGAGAGAAAAACATATATCTAGTATGGAGGTCATTCAAAACAACATAAAAAACAGTTGCTCTAGATTGACCTCAATTAGAAATCCAGAATAATCATAAGCAACTATAAGATCTAAGAAAGAAAAAATGTTACTTATCAGTAATCAGTACTATTATCAGTAAAGTCCAATGCCAAATTGAGAGTCAAACTCAAGACCTGCTTACTAAAGGGGAAGGAAACTATACTGATCCCCAAATCTAACCAAAATTAGCTTATAAAAATCTGCTATTGGAGTAAGGGAATGAATCTACCCCAAAAATTATAACATGCAAAACAGAATTTCAACTTTATCTAAAAACAAGCTATTGCATGAATGTTTTTCAAACAATTGATAATCAAGTCACCCACCACCCCATACTTGGCCTATAGGGGTTGAAAACTACTATAAGCAGATTTATTTATCAAAGCATCAATATTTAAAATGGAATTTACTTCACCAAATGTCATCTACAGTAACTGAAAGGATATCGTATGTAATGAAAGTTGAGTCTTATGTCATGCTACAATGTGGCTCACTATAAGTACATTAAACGTTTTAGGATAATTCACCATATGTGAAAATCTATTCTCAAAGTTCCAAGAAATTTAATATACTACAATTATATATCTCTTATCAAAAGTTTCAAGAGATTAAAAAAAATCATTATTTTTAATATTGTTTTAATCTGCAATAAATTTTTGTTTTGATGAAAATTCAGTGTAACATGATATGCTTCCTGTCATATAACTTAGGTAAATTTGATTCTTTTATTTCACTATCTGTTTTATTGTTCAATTTCAATGGTGTTAGTGAAATCTCACTTTAATTTACAGATGATTTTGTATTGACCCATGCGTTGCACAGTCATACGACTTGTATATGCGTGTGTGTGTGTTTACATGTAAACATGGCATGCTAACTTAAATATGATGTCAAATGCAGTTAAAAGTCAATGAAAATACATCATAACCCAAACAGAGCAGACACAACTCCATCTATTCAAAAAGAATTACATTTTTTATAGAAAATAAAAAATAACAAATCGCAAAGTACCTTGAAAAGGTTAAACGAAATCTGCTTTTGAATACGAAAACTATGAACTTTGTCATGATCTACAAGGTCAAAATATATATCCCTTCCAATCTGTTCAAGTAGGTCCTCATTACGTGCAACCTACAGGCAATAAAGGAACTAATGAATAATGTTCCATGAGTGACACATATACATATAAACAGAAAAAAGCAGCAACTGTGAGAGAGGACAGTATGTATGTATGTAGTATACACACACACACGCAGGAGTTCTCAAAAGCTGAAGCTGTAACCTTTATGATGGTGTAGAGGTGTGCCTCTGCCTTTTCCTTTCTCTTTTGCTCCTTTTCATCTTGTTCTTTCTTCAACCTTATCTGGTATGTGATGTTCAAAGCAAGACTTTGTTGACAAAGAAGTATTAAAACTTTCAAGTCAAAAATAAGTGTGTCAAACACCTTACCCTAAGGTGTTCTGCAATGTCCTTGTCCACATTACAAATTATTTTCTCCTTGTCACTTTCGCGTATATATAAAAGCATATATGCATTTGAATATTTGGTAGACTTAAATGGAGAATTGTTGAACCCAGGATTTTCCGGTGGCAACTGTTGCATGTAGTAAATTATAGAAAATGCATCAACTGAAAAATCAATAAAAAATTAGAATACACTAACATACAAATTACATAGAAGCAATGTGGAGAAAAACATTACCTCTTCCTCACCACCATACTGCTCCTCTAGTGCCCTCTTAACATCTTCTTTTGTCACTTGTTCATCATCAAATTTAAACCTAAGAGCAACAAATCACAGTGTAATCTAACAAATCAATGGAAATATCAAGAAATATTTGGGAGGATTATTGACAGAAGGAAACCAAAGCTGCTTGACTACATATCAAAAAACATGAATGATCTTCAATCACTCCAGTTCCAAGAATCCACAGCTCACTTCATTTACCAATGACAAAAACCTTGAACCAATTAAAACCCAGCACTGAAAGAAGTCACCAGGAAAAAATGAAGATAAAAGAAGTAACACCGCAAAGATTATCTTCCCTTCCAATTGAAAAAAGAAGGGGAGGGGGGGGGGGGGGGGGGGGGGGAATCTGCTCTGCTATCATCTTAGTATAGTCGCATAGCAAGCAGTGTAATAAATCAATAGAAACTTTTTCATTTTAAGTAAATCAAAGATAAAGCATTATGGAGGAATGAGAATGGCTGTAGCTGAAAACTTTCCTAAACCATTTTTTTAATAAGTAATGAATGATTTTATTTATTAAAAAAAAAAAACTCTAAGATGGTAAGAATCTACTAAAGAATTACAATCCAAGATCAAAGAGATCCATGGAATCTATATTGAAGAGTTATAAGATAACCAATACATAGTATAATATTCAAATAACAACAAAGAAATAGTCCCAAAACTTTGGGGTCAACTATAGATCCTCAATAGACCAATCAAGGTCTGCACATACATCGTTCTCTGCCATTTTCTCTTATCCAAAATCATACTCTCTATTGCCACCTTAATTAACTTTTTTTATTATTTATTTTTACTACTTTTACTAGTGTTATTTTAGGCCTTCCTCTACCTCTTTTAGTTAGCTCGACTTGAATCAAACCACTCTTCCTTATCGGTGCATTAATTCCCCTCCCCTGCACATGACCAAACTATCTCCAATATCTCTCCCTCATCTTTTCATCAATATAAACCACCCATCTTTAATGAATTTTTTTATTTCATATCTTATCTTTCTATGCATTTCCACTTATCCATCTTAACATTTTCACATCAACTACGCTCATTTTATTTTTATACTAGTTAAAGGCCCGTGCGTTGCACGGTTTTATCATAAACTTATAGAATATACATTTTATTTGAAAAACAATAATCTCCCAAATAATTATTATAATAAAAAAAGGAAAAAAAATTGGTATAATAATTCTCAAATATAAAATGATAACACCTAATAAAATTATTATTTTGTAACCTACCAATCGTGCTCTAATGAGAATTTTGTATTTTTGGGAGATTGTTGAATACTTCTTTGTACAGTATATCCTTGTTCTTGTTTGTCTTGTTCTTTATTATAAAATTTTATGATTGATAAAAAATCATGTCAAACCATATTTAACGATTGATAAAAAAAAATAAAAATAAAAACTAAATGGATAGATTGACTTCTTTTATAGATCAAAGTGTACAACTCTAATAGTTAGCCAAAGCTATTTCAATTAGGAAAAAAAAAATCAAATTGTTATGAACAATTTATAATCAAATTTATATCAAAAGATGCTTAATTGTAAGATAAAAAGAAGATTTTTCTCCAAATCAAAATTGAGAGGATGAAAAAAACATATCACCATTAGAACCCATGTCATAAAACAAAAAATAATTTAAAAAATCATACCGAAGCATATTTAATGATTAATTCTCAAACCATAATCATATAAATTGTATAAATCATAAGCAAATTAGGTTAAATGAAAAAACAAAAAAAAATACACAAAACCTATTCGATTTAATAAAAAAATTAGAGCAAACAAATATATAACTGAAGGTTGTACAGTAAAGTACATATTCATTATAAATTATTTAGTATATATAAACTCCACATTGAAGAAATTGATACGAATAAAAAGTCTAATGTTAGTCTAATTTGTGGGAGTGTAAAGCTGAAGTCTAAATCTTAAAAAAAGTGGCAAGAGGAAATACAAAGAATTTAGTGTTTTATTTAAATACTAAGAGTAGTTGCTGTTTTTTTTTACATGTACTACCTTGCTGATTTTTTAAAGTGTACAGCGTTGCTTTTTATTTATTTTTTTATTTTTTTATACGTGTAGTAATATAATTTTAATTAAAAAATAAGGATAAGTTGAAGATTTTGGATTGTAATCAAATTGATATTATTTATCAACTTATAAATTATAATAAGAAAATTATTAGATGAAGAATTTGGATTGTAATCAAATTATCAACTTAGAAATTATAAGAGCAGAAGATAAGAACAAAAAAAATGTCTATTTTTTTAAAAATCTAGCAAAATTTCTGCAATTTGATGGAGAGAGAGAGAATTTTCAATTGTGTGGAAATTAGATTTCTAATCATTTTAGGAATTATAAGAGAGGAAGAATTAACTTAGGATGTATGTTTATCCAAAATCTTCATCTAATACTTTATTTTTACGTGTACTATGTTGTATTTTTTTTTGTTACACATGATAATATAATTTAAATAAAAAAAAGGATTAGATGAAGAGTCTATTGATTTTAGACTTTGTTGATAACATTTTAGATAAACACAACTGCTATATTTGTAAATCAAATACTACTTTATTTCATTAATTGATTTGTCATTTTTATCCAAAAAATATGTATATATCTATTCTTAAAATCTAAAAATTTATTAAAATTTCTGCAATTTGGTGAAGCCATTTGGTGCAACCACGGCATCTAAACCCAACTTTTATTATATATAATATGATTTTATTTTTTGCACACGCTCATTTTATGAAAATGTTGCTTCCTAATAGCCCAACATTCAATACCATATAGCATAGCTGGTCTTGTAAAACTTTACCTATAACTTAGAAGGTATTCTTCAATTACACAATAGTCTTGATGCACTTCTCCAATTCATCCACCATGCTCTTATTTAATGATTCACATCTCCTCAATCTCTCCATCCTTACGAATCATTGATCAAAGATATAGAAAACACTCACTCTTCAATATCTCTTGACCATCAAATTTCACAACATCTCCATCCTTGTCCACATGTACTCTATCTACTTAAACAAAAACATTTAGATTCTAAAGCATCCCTCCAAATTTCCAGCTTGGTATCAACTCCATGTCTAGTTTCACTTTCATCCACTAAGACTATAATCTGCAAAAAGCATACACCAAGGGTCTTTCATCTTGAATCAGTCTAGTAAGTTCATCCTTAACTAGTGCAAAAAGATATGAACTTAAAGTAATCCTTAATGCAAACCTTGATCCATAATACTCTGAACAAAGAATGTAAAAATATAGATTTCATCTCAACAATAGCTCTCATTACGCCTTCAAAAGATTAATTATCCCTCTCCCCAAATTGTCCACATAATGCAGTGAATCGCCTTCCAAATCAGACTTAGCATCCATAAAGCCCTCTCCAACATGCATAGACATCTATCAACTTCTCTTCCATCACCCATTGAATCACAAATGCAAGGAATACAAAGGACCACATTTCATATACAAATGAACCATGTAGCAACAAGTGATCCACAGACTGCTAAACTTACACATACAGCTTCAATGGACCATGATCACATTCCATCTAATAAGATTGACCAGTTTAAATTTTAACCAAAGTAGTTGTCCATAAAAAATTTAAAATTTAAAATTAAACTATAAATAAAATAAAAAAATCTACGTTCTTAGGCAACTAGCTACACCAAAAGCTCCTTCAAAGAAACCATCATCTAGTTGTACCCCTCAACCTTTCATAGTTAGAACAGACAGAACTTACCATTTTTTGTTCAAATCCCATCTAATATGACCTGCTCTACAATCAAAATTGAAACAAGAGTACAAAAAATCCATTGAAGTTGTATTTGTAAGTTTAGCACTAATGAATCTCAAATTCCAATAACATGGTCCATCCTCCCATCTTGAATTCAATATAGAAGATGCATCTCTGTCCTTCGCAATCAGAGGTCCAGTAATGACAAAACCCTACAGTAGAAGAAATATTGACATTAAATTTATCCATCCGTGTCTTACACCTTTTCACAGGCTACACCCATAAGGTCTTACTACCACTTCAAAGGTCTAGTCACCACATGCTTCCCCATATTTTTTTATCAAAAGCAAGTCTCCAAAAATGTTGACTCTCCTCATTGAATTTCCATAACAACTTAACAAACAAAGCTTGAGTAAACATTTATAAGGTCAATAAATCAATTGCATAAACAAAAATATAAAACAAAAGTTTAATGAGATAACAATTAGTATTGAAAGTGTTGAACGTAGTTAAAAATTTCCGATGTGCATTACCACTGATCAGATAGGGTTGGCCTGATATATGCATAGTAGTGTCCACCATGCACCCCACCACTGTGAACCAAAACACTGTAAAGAAAGAATAGTGGATGTTACCATCTGTAAATGCATCAATGAAAATTATCTTAAGCAATCAAAGAGAGGAATAGCACAAAAGTATCATATGCTGTTGGTGCACTTTTTATGTTTTGTCCCTTAGTCTCGGGAAACTCTAGGTAATACTAATACAAAATACACAACTAATCAGAAATAAAAGAGTACCCTCTAAAGAAAATTTATAATTATACAAATGTCATTCCTACAGAGATAGGTAAGGTCATCAACGAAGAAAGAGTCTGCAGACAGTAGTCACCAAAACCTGTTATAGTATGACTGTCACTCTAAAAAAACCTGGACATGGACACAACACAACACAAGACACGGCAATTCTTGAAAAATTAGGACACAGCATGGTGGGGATACAACAATTAATTAATATATTTAAGTACAATTTCATTTTAAGTTTTCAGAATAAATAACAACTATTAAAATCTTTCAAAGGAAATTATTATAAATAAAAAAAACTTTTAAAAAACTCCCAACATAATAAGGACACGCATGGAATAGTGTCCCTTGAGTGTTTGACACAAACATGACAAATAGTTTGGAGTGTACAAGCTTCTTAGCTGTCACTATCTAAGAATGTAGATAGATCTACTACTACAAAGATGGATCCAGATCCACATTGGCTTCAGTTGCGTTTATAGAGAGAAAAATGTTTAATTAGAGTTGGTGAGGGGCATAGCATTATGGTAGCAATGTTCAAGTAATTACCCAATAATATACTAGAACAGGCTAAGAAATTATAAGTACAGACACATAGTAACCACCACTTTAGTATTTCAATCTTAGCATAATATATAGATGAAACTCTCCATCTAACAACTAACCAATCTAGATCATACATTCAAATGTCTAGAGGACTTTGAGTGAATCACCAAATTTTAAACAATACCCTTCTTGGACTTCTGGCAGAAGAACGCTTGAAAGAAGCACTGCTAATAAGATGGGCAATTTTCATTTCATTAGAACAAATTAATGAGTAAATAAACTGAAGAACGTCATTAATCCAGTTCATCAGTATTCCAGACTATATTCCCATGAGATGTCATCCAATAGAAGAATTACTTCATTACATCTACGAAACTGTCTAGAAAAATTTTACCAAATAAAGCAAAGATTTTTCCCAATAAGTAAAGGATATATTATCAAACCCAATAACTGAGAATATTAATACCTGTGAAGAATGTAGAGGTTGCGAACAGTCTTATCTGCATCTGGCGATAGATATTTGCCATTCTCTCTATCAAGATCAAGTTCCAAAGGGAACTCATAGCGGTCATTTATCTGTCACCAATAAGTGGAAAAGGCAATTCCAATTACGGGTGTTCAAAGGCAAGTAATTAGAAATATGAGAAAAAAGAAAAACCATCCTCGGAGCCCAAAATTATAAGAGGTTGTATATTCTAAGATCCTATATACTAAGACAAGAAGCTCTAATGATCTTGCAAAATCTGAAACTGATTCTAGGGGTCTAGCAATTCAAAATTTGAGATACTTTAATGAAGCGCTTTTGGGAAAATCGTTGTGGGGATTTCAGTATGAGAAAGAAGCATTATGGAGAAGGTTATAAGGGTTAAATATGGAACTAAGGAAGGAGATTGGTGCTCTAATTCTGTTCCAGGCTCTTACGGGGTGAGTTTATGGAAATCTACTAGTAGTGGTTGGTTTACT
The DNA here is from genome assembly GCF_932294415.1 of Quercus robur. Classification (NCBI taxonomy): domain Eukaryota; kingdom Viridiplantae; phylum Streptophyta; class Magnoliopsida; order Fagales; family Fagaceae; genus Quercus; species Quercus robur. The sequence continues at coordinate 26,726,289 of NC_065540.1, read as the reverse complement.
TTTTCTCACTACATTCAGTTTCAGATTGGAGATGGGACTAGAGTGAAATTTTTGCATGATGTTTGGTGTGGGGATAATCCTTTGAGTGTGTGTTTTCCGGATTTATTTAGAATCAGCAATGATAAGGAGGCTTATGTCGCTGATCTCATGCAGTTTCCCAATGGGGTTCTTTTTTGGGACTTGGGAATCTTGTGAGCAATTCATGATAGGGAATCAGAATCTTTATTTGTTTTTTGGGATTTTATATATGGAGTCTTGTTGAGGGGTTTTGGTGAGGATAAGATGTGTTGGACGCCTGCTAAGAGCAGAGGCTTTGAGGTAAGCAGTTATCATTAGACTTTGTTGGGTGTATGTACTCAATCCTTTCCTTGGACAAGTATTTGGAAGCAAAAGTTTCCTTCCAAAGTCACGTTTTTTGTTTGGACTATAGCTTTGGGAACTATTTTGACTATTGATAATTTACGTAAGAAGGTGTTGATTCAAAATTGGTGTTATATGTGCAAAAGTAATGGAGAATTGGTAGATCATATTTTACTACATTCTCCTATTGTTTTTGAGTTGTGGTCTACGGTGTTCACCTTGTTTGGTACTACTAGACAATGCCAAAGACTGTGGTTGAGCTCCTTGCATGTTGGCAAGGAAACCTTGGTCATCTTTTTTTTTTTTATAAGTAATAAAGAAGTATATTAAGAAAACTACCTCAAGAAAACAGAGGCAGAACAGACAGTACAGAGAGAGAAACAAACAGAAAAAGAAAACAAAACTAGAAAACAAAACAGAAAGCAACAAATAACTAAGTACAGGGAAGAGAACAAAGGAACAAAGGGAGGGAATCACTAGAGGTGAGTCCCCAAGCCCTAGACCAATCAAAAAGAGAACCACAAAAATAAGTTAGCAACTGGTCATTGGATTTGTCCCTGTCCTCAAAAGTTCGCCAATTCCGCTCCCTCCAAATACACCACATAAGGCACAACGGAGCTAAATTCCAAATGCTAGAAGAGTGCTTTCCAAACCAGTTCCACCAGCTGAAGAGCATTTCTGCAACCGATCTAGGCAAGACCCAAGAAATCCCAAAAGATCTTAAAATCAAGCTCCACAACTTATAAGCTTTTTCACAATGGAGAAGCAAATGATTCACCGTCTCCCCATTGCAACGACACATAATGCACCAATCAACCAGCTCAAAGCCTCTACACCGCAAAGTGTCCCCTGTAAGAATCTTCTCCCAAGCAGCCGTCCAAACAAAGAAAGAGACGTGCGTAGGGGCCTTAACCTTCCAAATACCTTTCCAAGGAAAAGTAAAAGGAAAGGGGCTTCGAAGCTTGTCGTAAAAGGAGCGAATATTGAATTCCCCCTTCTTCGACAATTTCCAAACCATGCGGTCTTCTTGCTCGGAGTGAGGTAAACAAGAATCCAAGGTATGGAGAAAATTATCCACCTCTCCCATCTCCCAATCATTAGGATCCCTAAGAAAAGGAACCTTCCAACTTCTACAAGCCTCGGTCCCCAATCTTTCAAGAGATGAGGCCACAGAAGCCTCTCTATTAGAAACAATCCCATACACAACCGAGAAGGAAAGATGGAGTGGAAAGTCCCCACACCACTGATCTGTCCAAAACTTCACTCTATCCCCCACCCCAATCTCAAACCGAATAAACTTGCTAAAAATCTCCCAACCTTTTCGGATACTTCTCCATAAACCACACCCATGAACACCCCTACCCAACTTAGAAGACCAACCCCCCCACTCTTCCCCAAACTTCAAAGCTACAACCCTCCTCCATAGACGAGTCTCCTCAACCCCAAACCGCCATAACCACTTTCCAAGTAAAGCTTTATTAAAGGTAGTTAGTTTCCTGATACCCAAGCCACCATTAACCTTAGGAGCACACACCTTATCCCACCCTACCAAATGAACCTTCGACTCCCCCCACAGGAAGTCCCTCTGAATCTTCTCAATTTTATTAGCCACATGCGACGGAATGGTGAAGAGAGATAAATAGTAAGTAGGAAGGCTAGAAAGCGTACTCTTGAGCAGCGTCAATCTTCCGCCTTTTGACAAATACAACTTCTTCCACCCAGCTAACCTCCGATTAATCTTCTCCAATATAGGATTCCAAATAGAGGGGGATTTATGAGACGCCCCCAACGGCATACCAAGGTAGGTCATAGGCAAGGACCCAATCCGGCAACCCAAAATCTCTGCCAAGGCATGAATATTATTAACCTCCCCTACTGGAACCATCTCACTCTTCAGGACATTAGCCTTCAAACCAGTCACAGCCTGAAAACAAAGGAGAAGCATCCGCACATGAAGGATCTGTTCCACTTCCGCATCACAAAACAAAATAGTATCATCCGCAAATATAAGGTGCGAGACACATTCCCCTTCACCCCGTCATCCAACAGCCTTGAAACCCCTAATCAGGCCAGCACCTTCAACTCTTTTCAACATCCTACTTAAGACCCCCATCATGACTAGAAATAACAAAGGAGATAGCGGATCCCCTTGCCTCAGACCCCTCGTGCTCCCAAAAAAGTCAGCAGGAGCCCCATTGATCAAAATAGAAAACTGGACCGTCGAGATACAAGTGCGGCTCCAACTACACCACTTCTCCTTGATAGAGTTCATTCTTGGTGGAATCGTCATTCCTTCTCTGGTACTCCTAGCTTTGTGTTTGCCCAAAAGCTGAAGGCTTTGAAAGAAGATATCATTCAGTGGAACCGGTCGGAGTTTGGTCATGTTGGGCGCAAAAAGTAACATTTATTAGAGGCTCTGAAATCCTTTGATGCCAAGGAAGGGGAATTTGGCCTCTCTGATGCTGAGGTTTGTGAGAGAGATGTGATGAGATCTGAAGTTAAGAATCTTCTCTCTTTGGAAGAAATCTCTTGGAAACAGAAATCAAGGATGCTATGGATTAAGGAAGGAGATAATAATACTAAATTTTTCCATAGGGTGGCTAACTCCCGCAGAAGGTATAATAATCTGAGCATTTTGGAGGTGGATGGGGTGATCTATGAGGAGGAATCCAAGGTGGCTGCCCAGGTAGTAAACTTCTATAAAAATCTGTATCAGGAGATGGAGGAGTGGAGGCCTTTTGTGGAAGGTTTGGAGTTTGATCAGATAGATGGGTCGGAGAGGGGTTGGCTTGAAAGGAGGTTTGAGAAGGAGGAAATTCTTCTAGCTGTTAACGAGCTGGCTGGAGATAAAGCTCCAGGTCCAGACGGCTTCTCTATGGCCTTTTTCCACCATTGCTGGAGAGTGGTGGAAAGGGATGTCCTAACAATTTTTGAGGAGGTCTATCAACATAGTAAGTTTGAGAAATCTTTGAATGCTACCTTCTTAGTTCTCATTCCTAAGAAGAATGATGCTTCCAATATTCGAGATTTCAGGCCTATTAGCTTGGTGGGGAGCATGTACAAGATCCTGTCTAAGGTTTTGGCAAATCGTTTGAAACTGGTCTTAGATCATCTAATTTCTGAGTCTCAGAATAGTTTTGTGGGAGGAAGACAGATTCTTGACTCAGTTCTTATTGCTAATGAGTGCGTTGATAGTCGAGTGAAGAGTAAGATCCCGGGGGTCATTTGTAAGCTAGACATTGAGAAAACAGGACGAGGTAAAATCCGTTGGGTCACATCCAGGAAGTGCTCCTCCCAATCATGAGACACCAAAACTCTGTCTATCCTAGACATCGAGGGCTGATTTGAACCGCTAGACCAAGTATATCTCCCACCCTCCAAAGGCAAGTCAATCAAGTTAAGATCCCCAATGAACTCCGAAAAGAGTTCCATGGTCGGAGTAAGACGAGAATATCCCAACCGTTCGCTAGGGAAACGAACAATATTGAAATCCCCGATGCAACACCAAGGGACATTCCAATATTGCTGAACACCAACCAACTTGTCCCACATAAGACCCCTCTCATTGTTATCAACTGGGCCATAAACCCCCGAACACGCCCAAGTGAAACCATCCCCCACCCCACGCCACCGAACAGACACAGAGAAAGAACCCACCAAACACTCCGACCTCTCTACAACCCTCCTATCCCACATCAGCAAAACCCCACCCGCCGTCTGGACAGCATCTAGCGCCACCCAATCCAAAAAAGGACAACTCCATAAGCTACCAACCAACTGTCTGTCCAGGCCAGCAAGCTTAGTTTCTTGAAGGCAGATTACGTCACACTTCCAATCACGCAATAAATTTTTCACTATCAAACGTTTCCGACCGTCATTCAGACCCCTAACATTCCAAGAAAGAATTTTCAAATTCATAAAGACAATAACACCCCCACTGACCAAAAAACTCAGCAGCCAGCACGCTGCCTACCATCATAATTAACTAAGGATTGCAAATTCCTCAGTTCTCTCTTCCCTTTCTCCTTGAAGATGACAACTTTTCTAGTAGCCGAAGCTTTCCTGTTCAGCTCTTTGTCAGCCTCCGTCTCCCTCTCAATCTTTTGTAACAAGGCAATACATAAGTTCTCATGCCGGCATAAAGGCAGCCCCACCAGTTTACTAAACCCAGGAAGTCTGTTCTTCACCCATCTAGAAATATCCAACGTGTTCACATTCTCCACTGCCTCATTACTCCAATTTACCTCAGCTGCCAAAGGGAACCCAAAGGGCGTGATAGATAATAGAGGGGTTAATAAACTATCCTCTCCCCCCAAACCCATATCTGAGTTGTTCAGTTCGACCTCCACCAAGTCACTCACCCCAGCACCAGCACATAAAGCCTTTGTGGGAGTCACCGCTGAACTGGGTTGCACTATTTCAAGGGCAGCATTCGGCTTGGAGATGACACAACTGTCCCAGCCACCTTCAGCCCCAATGTTGTCCCTCATGCCCACAAGCCCAGCCCTTGATAAACTCAGAAATAAATCAGATAAAAACCTCTCTGCCGGTGACCACAACGACTCCTTATCAGACTTACCCGGTGACACCGAATGCACATCGGAATTTTTTCCGTCGGAGGAGGGACCGCCAGCCTTGATCAGAGAGATCGGAGGCTCGCCGGAGCAAGAACCTGAACAAAAACCGGCGGTGCCGAGGTCGCCGGCCTTTCCCGGTGTCATCGGAAGCTCGCCGGAGCTGAATCCGGCAGAGGAGGGGCCGTCGGCCTCCACTAGCTGCAACGGAGACCCGACGGTCCCAGTCCCGACAGTGGGGAGATCGGCGTCCTTTCCCGGCGGCTTCCAGGGCTCGTCAGAACTGGGACCGGCGACGGAGGGGCCATCGGCCACCGCCAGGGGCTTGACGCTCCGGTCCGACGCTCCTTGCTGGTGACGAGCCTTGGGACAAGCCTCAATAGTCAGGATCTGGGCTGACTTACCTTCCCCAGCCAGAGAACACTCACCCAAATCAAAAAAGCTTGGGCCTGAGAAAGAAAAACCCCTCACTGGGCTTGATCCACGGCCCAAACCAGGCCTAAGAGCAACCTGATTGGTTTCTTGAGGAGCCCAATTAAGTACCTTAGGAGCATCAGAGTTGCCTTCCCATTCCACTTCACGTGCCACCCCTCTGTTCTTAGAAACTCCCCCTTTCTTTCTAACCCAAGAGACCCGTCTCCTCCCTATCACATCAACCTCTATGACAAGACCTCTCCCTGCCCAGCAAGATCTCCTAAAAGCAGACTTCTTCCCCTTTACATCAGCTTTTGAATTCAAAAAGCTTGGGGAAGGTAAGCTAGTGTCTGCCACCTTCTGCTGACCCACCTCAGCCACCTTACTCAACCGTTGCTCCCTCCAAAACCTTCCCACCACCTCCATCCTTCCAGACTTGCTCACTAGAATTTCCCCCATTTTTGCACCTGAGAGTATCAGCTTCTCCCCTTTTTTCTCCTTTCCTAGCTGCTTTCTATCCTCAGTTCTTTCATGAAAACCTTGCACAACTTCAGCAAAAGTTCTAGAGTTATGAACCTCCAGCTTATGCTTCCGTGCCTGAGGAATGAATTTAGGGGGACCATTTCCACCCACTGCATAATGAGAAGGAAACAACAATTTCCTTAGTTCTAGACCAAAAACCCTCCAACCAAATCTCTCATTGCCCTCCGGTACAATAATCGATCTCCTAGTCCCACCAGCTTTGAGTTCAGATAACAGCAAGAACTGACCTAAGGAGTTGGAACACCATTGGAGAAAGAAAGTAGTGTCTCCCTCTCTAAGAGTGAAAAACTGCTTGAAACTCTTCCCAACAACAAAGTGTTCAATGCAAAACATCAGCCAATGGGCTGCGTTCTTGCTCATGAAAACTGATCTCATAGCAAACTTGCCCCTCTCAAAAATCCTTAATAAGAAAAAACGACCCCCTTCCTCTACAACTAATTGAAAAGATTTAGACTCAATGAGAAAGCTACGAACCCCCCCCATGGTTGCTAACTGGAGTATGCTCTACAGGAAACTTTGGTCATCATGATGGTGTTATCTGGATGGTTGTTCCTCATTTTTTGATGTGGTGCATTTGGCGAGAGAGAAACACCTGGTGTTTTGAAGATTCTGAAAGGAGTATAGCGGTATAGCTGATTTAAAACTGTTCTTTTTTAAAACTCTATTGGATTGGATGTCTATCATAGGAAGTCATTCTATTTTTTGGGTCTATGATTTGATGGATGCTTGTAATTTATGTATTTAATTGTTTTGGTCTCGTGCTGTATACTTCTTGTATACTTGGGTGACTCCTTAAGACTAAATAAAATTTCTTTACTTATCAAAAAAAAAGAAGTATCAGAATGTGGGGAGATCGATTTTATAGTGCCTTCACTTTGAGGTGGGCTCTGGTAGTCGAATCCAATTCTAGCACAATTTTTGGTGTGGGGATCAACCTTTGAAGATGAGATTTCCAATGCTATTTGAAACTGCATTCGATAAGGATGCTTCTATGGAATGTTTGTTAGAGATATAGGAGGTGGGGGGAGGGGGAGGGGGTGGTGGTGGTGTGGAGGAATTGGAGTGTGGGATTCATGAGAAATTTTAATGATTGGGAGATTGATAGGGTGGCTTCATTCCTCCATTTGCTAGAATATGATATTCCCAGTAGGGAGGGGGAAGATCAGATGAGATGGAAACTAAGAAGCAGTGGGCAATTTTCTGTTAGATCTTTTTACAAGACCTTGTGGGGTTCATCTTCTATGTCTTTTCCTTGGAAAGCTGCATGGAGGGTTAAGGCTCTTTGTGGAGTTTCTTTTTTGTGTGGACAGCAGTTTTGGGAAAAATTCTTACTTGTGATAATCTTATGAAGAGGGGTTATACAATGGTGAGTTGGTATTGCATGTGTCAATGCAATGGGGAGGCTGTGGACCACCTTTTAATACAGTGCAGTGTGGCTTAAGGTTTATGGTGTTATGTTTTTTGGATGTTTAGGATTCGGTGGGTATTACTGGAGAAGATTCATGATTTATTAAGTGGATGGTGGATTGAAGGCTCTAATAGTTTTTTTTTTTTTTTTTTTTTTTTTTGGTGATAGTCAATAAGATTAATATTATTAATGAAAAAAGGAAAGAAAAAAAAATACATGGTGTTCATGATGATGAACACAAGAAAACAAAAATAGACAACAAAGAAAAAGAAATCAAGAGGCTATTCTAAGAGAAAACATAAACTCTGAAAGAGAGGAACAATCTGTAAAACCCCAGCACCAAGACCAATCAAAAAGACTACGCTAGCACAGATCTACTACCTCTACCAATGTCTTCTCAGTGTCCTCAAAGGAACAACAATTTCATTCCATCCAACACAATCCACATCAAACCACCTAGAATCAAATTCCAGGGGAAGGCTCTAATAGTTGGTTAGCTGTTTGGAACCTTGTACCCTTATGTGTGCTATGGACTATCTAGCGGTAAAGAAATGGATGTACTTTTGAAGATGTGGAGTGCAAAGCAACTCAATTGCTAGCATCTTTCATTAGTTCTCTTTATGAGTGGACTTTTGCTTTGGGTCTCACAAATTGTACTTTGGTTCAAAATTTCATAGAGTCAATTCATATGTAAATATTCTTCAATTGTAATTCTTTAGGCTAATTCATGTTTTTTTAATGAAGAAATCTCTTCTCAATAAAATTATTCTTACCAATAAAAATAAAAAAAGTATGGTGAGTAGTTTTTTCCACTTGGTTTTCTTTTTAAATTAAATGACATGATGTGGCCCAGAAGACATGTGTGGCTTGAGGATTATGAACCAGAATATGATTTTGTCAGTGATACCAACTACAGTACAGAAGCCAAGTTAATTTTCATGTGAATATAGTGGTGAACTAATATTCAAGTATGCACATCCAGAAGAAACTGTAGGAACTGAAATGCCCCAGAAAGGGGGGGGGGGGGGGGGGGGGGGGGGGGGGGGTGAAGGATACCCTTGTTTTCTTTCTTTCTATTTTGTGCATTTGGACACCTAAGTTTCTTTGTGCAAAACTACTCATGAAAACAAAATTGCAAAGCGTAAACAGGAATCAAACGAATATACCATGAAAGTTAAAATAATTTGAATCCCACTCTACTACTCACCTTTACCATGGTATCCCGCATAAACCTTTTTAGCTGAAGTTGAAGGACAGGCGGAAAATCAATGAACAAAACATTTTTTCCTAGCATCCTGAAAGGTCAAAAAGTTGGAAACATTCTTTAAAAACAATCCTCTAGGATTTGTCATTCAGGCAAACACATCTATGGATTAGGTGATCCAATTCAAGAAGAACAAATGCTAGCTACATGTAGAGAAATCCAAAAGAAGGATATGAATACAGACTATACAGTAGAGGTAAAATGCAAGAAAAAGCAAATGTGTTAAAACATAAATTCACAAGGAAACAACAATATGTCAGAGGAATTAACCTGTAAACCATACTGCTCAGCATGATACTTATTATCACCTTCAAGATGTTCCACTTCCACATACTTGTCAAAAGAGGCATAAACATCCCGACAACCTTTGACATCAAGCTGAAGATCTACAATTAATATGTGAAAAAGTTCCATAAGGCCAATAAATCCATCTATGATAATATGGTACTTTGCTGTAACCCCAAATATGTACCATAAAATGATTCTTTTCTTGTTGACTTATAGTCCACATTGATGCATTCAATATAATTCATATGGTGCCCTTCAAATAACTGCTGTATTGTACCCTCCACAACAGTTCCCTGGGTTAACAAAACAATTTCCAATTCAAATAACCACCAAAGCGAACATATAAGAAAAAGTGCAGTAGTTCAATACCATGGAACCTCTGTATACCTTCATTTTATCTTCCAGCTTTTCAGAAAGAACCCTATTAAGTTCTTGCACATCATGCTGCATAAATGAATCATATGTGTCCCATCCAAAAGACTTTGTCAGCTCTTTTGTTGCTACACTAGTGTCGCTGCATTGGAGCTTGTAAAATAAACTCTGCAAAGCCAGAGGGATGCTCCCCGTTGGCATATCATTCTCGGTGGTTGGCATATGATACACATTCTGAAATTAAAATTTATAGATTTATATTAAATATGAAGTATCATTGTGAAATAACAGCAATAAGACAAGTTACGAAGACCAAGTATGCTAACCTTTCTGAAGTAAGGTATATGATACAAAGTCTGAAGAAGAGAATTCATGTAGCATGTAGCTCCCTGGTTTTTAAGTCCAACAAAACCAGTCTCCTGCTTCGAGTCATGTGACCAATAATCAACAACTCTACGTACAGCAACATCAGCTTGAACTATGCATGTGTCGTTCACAAGATAACCTCTACCAGGGTCATAAAGTTCACCAAGAGGCATGAATGAAGTGAAACCCCAATCACTCTCACGTGCATTGAACTGGTGTTGTGTTTCTGCAAGATGCAAAAGGAGGGTAACTATCACCATGGATAAAATTTGAAATAAAAAGCGCAACCCTACCCTAGGAGAGGGCCATCAAAACCTAGGTAAATTCATCACACGCAAAATAATCATTATTTTTTGTCCTTGGCATCCTAAATGTCTTGGTATTACATTCAACGTATTTGTCATGCACAAACCTTGTCACCATGCCATGATCTCAGCGTTAGTTACAATATAACAATATCTGTTTTTTTTCAGTTAATTATAGGTTTGCTAATTAGCTAAACTGAAATTAGTTAAGTAACCCACCAAGTCACTGTCTCTACGGTGCTTTACTTCTTTTATAATTATAGAAATCATATATACATACATACATATATATATATATATATAGAGAGAGAGAGAGAGAGAGAGAACAAGTACATACACCATATATACATACTTCACCTAGAAATTAGAATCTTTTAAGTAAAAAGCATTACATTGAAGGCTTACAAGTGCTTTTATCCAATCATTAGATCTTAAAAATAAAGACTTGGCTAAATTCTGGTTGAATTCAACACATTTTAAATTTTGAACACTTGATTATTAGGCTCTTGCAAAAAAAGTAAAACAAAGCAGACAGCACCAAATCTTGCAACTAACCTCTAAGACGAAACCTTCCTTGCTCAATATAGACACTTTTATCCACAGAAATGTCTCAAATTTAAATTTCCACGCAATAAATAGAAGATACAAAAAGAAAAGATAGAATACTGCTAAATAAAAATCAAATTACATGTGTAGCAAGAAACACAGAGAAGAAGCTAAAACTAGATCCTCAATCAAAAAGTCAGCCAAGACCATCAAGGTGCAAGCCTGTCTTGCCTTTCCTATAACAAATTGTTGGTGAACCAATCCTACACTATCAAGCTCATCTTAGTGCCATCAAAATTCAACCACTCTCAAAAACTATCAGCACCATCCATTCTACAAAATAAATCACCATTGCATTTAACCCAATCACCCATCCCCCATTTAGATCTTTCTGACAAAATTAAGTATCGATGTGGATGGGGATTTTCCAGATTAGGGATCCAGCTAGCATGAGAATATGTTATTCTATTTCATTTAATTTTCTTTTTAACAACCCGACTTAAATAATGTTGAGCCAAGTTTATTGCACCTCCTCCCCCTTTTTTTTTTGATAAGTAATATAACTTCATTGAAAGTCGGCTGGGCACATTAAGTATCAGTGTGGATGGGGATTTATCAGATTAGGGATCCAGCTAGCATGAGAATATGTTATTCTATTTCATTTAATTTTCTTTTTAACAACCCGATGTAAATAATGTCTGGCCAAGTTGCTCTTTGACCCTTGAAATATTGCACCTCCTCCCCCTTTATTTTTTGATAAGTAATATAACTTCATTGAAAGTCGGCTTGGCACATTAAGTATCAGTGTGGATGGGGATTTATCAGATTAGGGATCCAGCTAGCATGAGAATATGTTATTGTATTTCATTTAATTTTCTTTTTAACAACCCGATGTAAATAATGTCTGGCCAAGTTGCTCTTTGACCCTTGAAATATTGCACCTCCTCCCCCCCTTTTTTTTTGATAAGTAATATAACTTCATTGAAAGCCGGGAGAACCAAGTATGTGAAAGAAAACACCGATACTTTACATCCCAAAATATCTACCAATGCTTCTACATTCTGCGTTAACCACCAAGACCAATTCTGATTATCTTTAAAACCTAAAATAGCCTGAAATAACAAAAACACATTTCAAATGCCACATCATTTCTGGTTCAGCCCCTCAAAATATTAACATATCAACCATAGAGAGTAGATGTTAGGTCATAAACACAATATCATATGAATTCCTAGGTGTGAATCCCGAAATATAATCCCCGGTTGCCCTATCTCAGACCTCATAAACAGCGGAAAAAACCACTCAAACTAACATTCACTAGTACAGGAAAACAGAGTAAATATACCAAAAACAAACCCATCTCCCTCGCGCAGCACTGAAAACACACCATCACAACATATAGATGAGAAAATCCCAATTTAAATGATCATAAGCTTTTTCCAAATCTAGCTTACACAATACCCCTGACATGCCAATCCTCGGTCTACTATCCAAACTTAGGTCTATCTAAGCCAACCTGCCTCCTCTTCATCAATAGCTGAGAAATGTAACCCATCCAACAAACCTCTCAGCTTTTAACCACATATTTTTGAACCCAAAAGGACTCCTACCCTTCTGTATAAACCCGCACTCCAAGATAATAGGAAAATGATCAGAAAGCAAACATGCGAGTATTCATTGCACTTTCTGAGAGATATTATCCTCCAAAGATGGGGGAGAAGAGTAATTTATCCATTCTGGACCTTGACAGATTATTAGACAATGTGAAGCTGCCTCCCTCCATTGGAATATCCATGAACTTCAAAACTACTAGTGATGTGAATGCTCAAAATGAAGCCACCAAAGGGAAGAAGTTTTAAACTTTATATCAATTTATGGCAACTACTTTGAAGTCATCCCACCAAAACCAACCACTAACAACAAACTAGCCAGGGCTTTGTTTGAAGACAGTAATGATCTAAAGAAATAAAAATTGTGCGCACACATGCACACGCATGCACATATCCTTAAGGTCCATCTAGAGAGAGAGAAAGAGAGGTGTCAATTACTTAAACCAATGACAAAAGAATGCAGCATAAATTTATTTACACTACATATCGTTCAGAACCATCCAATTGTGCATGCAAGCGGACACACATCCTTAAGCTCCATCCACACACACACACAGGTGTTAATTAGTAAAATCAATGACATTATGAATGTCGCATAGATTCATTACTACATATCTTTTAAATCTATCCCTCCCAAAAAAAAAAAAAAAAAACAAAGAGCTACACCCACCAGTTTCCCCTAGTGGATGCACATTAAAGAAGACTGTCCACCTCTACTCTCAAAAATCTAATCAATCTCATCAGCTCCTAAATGTCCAGCACTCTCCTCCAATGAAGCTTCCACCAAGGCAACAACTCAGACAAGTCTGCCCTCAACCTAGTAGGCCAACAACCTTTACCATCAAAAGACTCGAATCAATGACAACAAACGGTCTACTATTGAACACATGAGAAAAATCTCGACATTCATAATTTTTTTTAAAGTAGAGAAATCCTCAATCTTTGCAATTTGAAAGTCAAATGCACCAACACCTTAATAAAATTATTATTTTGTTGCATTACTTCATTTCAAAGTTAATTTAGGATTTTGATATTGGGTTAGGGATATTTTTTGAGTGGGTCTTGTAGGCAATATTGGTGAGACCAAGTACACTAAAGAAGTGGACAAGAGGACACAATGCTTTTTCATTCGCAATTGGTAGAAAAGACAATAAACAAAGGCATGCAGATCAAATCACAGTTCATTGACATTGGAGCAATGCATCCTAAGCAGTTGGGCGGCATTGTTATACAAAATGTTGCAATTGGGTGAGGTTTTCTGTTTACCACCAATACACTTACATATTTGATGCATAAAGCCACACCAGTTCATGAACACTCACACCCACACAAAAACTTCCCTTTAGTATACGATGACCCATTTACAAGAGTGGATGCCCCAACCAACCACAGAAAATGAATTTGTACAATACCATCCTAAATCCTCTCCAAAATGTTCATCAAGGTTCAAAACAAGCATGCAAAGTACTTTTAAACTAGCACAGGATATGATAGTAAGATCAAAGAGGGACAAAAAACAGTAGTGTCCAACTTTATCAATTTACTAAACAAAAATCAATTTTCTATATGAGAACAGTGGAGAGAGTATACCTTTGCTAATTGAGTATTTATCATGGATTTGGTTGATAACAGACAAGCTGAACTGGTTATATCTACTCCAGCCATAAGGCAAAATCGTTGAATCTGCAACATCTAGATAAATAGACAAATGATCGACATTGTTCCCCTTTGGGAAGACTAGTATTCGCCTGCCAAGGGCAATTAAACGCAGATCACAACAATCAGTTAACAAACATAATCCATTGCAAGGGGTATGGATGTAATTACTGTAACAAATGGAGAGATCCAAATACCATTTGTAGCCTCCAACCAAAAAATCATCAGAGTAGAGCATCTTTGTATTGAGCCTTGAGAAATTATCAATTATCCAAGTGAACCTCGCAGATATTGGATCATCCATGGCCTGAGCTTCCACTGTGCTTGTGGTTTCTGCTTGAGCTACTAAAACAATTCACATTAAAAATCATAATCAAACACAAAGTTCCCATTCATACGCAAAGAAAAGTACAAAGCCAAAAGTAATTAAGATAATACATCTCAAATATTGTATTTTACAATAACTAGTGTTAGCTGAGCCTGTTACAAAGATTTAAATTTGATGCATGTGGAGTATTTGGATCAATTAAACAAAGGGTATACTTCAATCAAATTAATTAAAAAAAATAGAAAGTCAAACATAAACCCTTAAAATATCAACACCATCGGCCCAATTATTTCTGGAGAAAGCATGGGATAACCTAGAAATTATAATACAAGAATAAAATCCTCAATCTTGTAGCAGTTTGTACTCAACAAAAGGGACTAATAGCCAAAATAACTTAAATGATTACATTGCAAATATATAGTTCTCCGATTTCATCAGTTCACTTAGCAACTATAGTTGTTAGTATCAGACAATAAACACATATCAAACAATACATACTGAATATTTTGTACTTCTTCTTCTTGAAGACATTAAAATCATCAATTCCTCTTTTTTTCCTAAAAGTCTGGCAATATGTTTTTTAATATAATCCAGGAGCTTCAAACATGGTTTAACATCTTTATGAGTTAGTGCTGGGTAGTTTTCATTTGGATAACTCCAATATTCACTCGAGCAATAATTACACTTGAGCTTGAGGAGGCCTGAGTAGCATCTTATCTAGGTAACCCTTCTAATAGTGAGATTCAACATCGGAATCCTCATTTCATTCGGACTTTTCAAGATTGGGAACTGGAATCAGTTGCTTCTTTTTCTGAGATGGTCTTCTTTGCCAGGTAGGTACCGAGCCTTGTAAATCCCAAACAAAAAAAGGTTGCCGGAGGTTCATTTGTACTATAATACCCTTAGGGGTTCCATGGGTTTCCTTCCATGGAAGAGCATTTGGATAGCCAAGGTCCCACAAAAGGTGTCGTCACTCTTTGTGCAGGTCTAGGGAAAATCTTGAGTATCGATAACCTCCACGAAAGGCATTTGTTTATTGGTGTTATATGTGAAAAAGAAGCTTTGATCTATTAATCACCAGCTACTTCATTGTTCTTTGGCAACAAATATCTGGTCAATCTTTGCATTGTTTGGGCTAGTTTGGCTGATGCCTAAATCTGTGTGGAGCTTTTGAGGTGTTGGCAAAGACAATTTCATTGCCACATAACAGCTAAGCTGTGGCAAGCCATACCTCTATGCGTTATGTGAAATCTGATGAATGAAAGAAACAAGAGGGTATTTGGTGGAATTCGGTGTCCTACTTTTGTAACCAAAGATCAAATATTGCAGTCCTTGTATGATCGAATGTGTACCCTGCCTTCTATGGTGAAGGATCATACCACAACTTGTTTGCATGTTTCTAGGTTTTAATAGGCATGCTTTACCCTCTTTTTCTTTTTTTTAATACAGAATTGAAATTTATAAAAAATCATAAGAGTATAAAGGACGTATACAAATCAAAGAAAAAAATAGCAAACTAAAAATAAGAATAGAAAAGGAAACACACTAAACCAGCCATAATTTGTTATACTCTAATTTCACAGCCACTAAAGGAAAGGATCGAATTTTTCACTGCCTTTAACTTAGAGTAGAAAATAAGAAGTTGAATCGTATTATGATGTCTTGAGAGGTTCAATGCAAAGCATTGACGGATCTGGAATGCCTCATAGGGTCACTTTTTTCAAATGGAAAACAACCTTGGGTAAGATCTTCACTCTTTTTTTTTTATAGGTATTTTTTTTAACGAATACACAACCCCACCCATCAGAATTGCGTATCGAGTAATCTAGGAGAACTCCAAGTGAGGATCGAACCTAGGATGTCTAGGTCTACAGCTCATCTAAAGCCTCCAACCACTACAGGCCTTCGCTCTTTTTTTAGTTGGTAAATTACACACTCAGCCAATGAGTTTTGAACCCACAACCACACCCACCTCTTAACTCTTATAAGTAGAGGAGATGTGTCAATTGAGCTACGGCTCATTGGTGGTAAGATATTTACTATTGATAATTTGCAAAAACAACACATTATGATATTGGATTGGTGTTGTATGCGTAAGTCTAGGGGAGAGACAAGGATCATCCATGGCTACAAAGTTGTGGTCCTTTGCATTCGTATTATTTGTAGTTTCTTGAATTATGCCAAATACATTTGTGCAATTTGCTTTGGGGTGTTAGTCTATTAAAGCTTGAAAGGCTACTCCTTTACATATTTTGTGGACTATATCATGAGAAATGAAAAACGTGACTTATAAGAGGGGTGGTAAATCAACAAAAACCCATTTGTCCACCTTAACCCACCCACTTAAATGAGACCCAAAGCCACCCAATTATTAATTGGTTTAAATGAGTATTAACTCAATTAAACCCAATTAACATTAATGTTTATTGGGTTCTAATTCAGTACCTAATTAGACCCAAGTATCATTTCTACAAATCACCCAACTCTAAAATACCCCAAAACCACTAAAAATACCAAAATACCCCCTAAACCTAAAAATGACCAAAATACCCTTAAAACCTAGAAAAAGACCAAAATACCCCCCTAAACCTAAAAAATTACCAAAATACCCCCAAAACCTAAAAAATGACAGAATACACCCCAAAACCTGAAAATTACCAAAATATCACTGAAATCTAAAAAATGACCAAATACCCCCCCCCCCCCAAAACTAAAAATTGACAAAAATACCCCTAAACCTAAAAAATGACCAAAATACCCCATGAACCTAAAAAATTACCAAAATACCCCCTAAACCTAAAAATTGACCAAATTACCCCCTAAACCTAAAAATTGACCAAAATACCCCCTAAACCTAAAAAATTATCGAAATACCCCCAAAACCTAAAAATTAATCGAAATACCCCAGAAACCTAAAAAATGACCGAAATACCCATGAAACCTCAAGATGACCAAAATAACCCCTAAACCTAATAATGACCAAAATATCCACGAAACCTAAAAAATGACCAAAATACCCCGAAACCTATAAAATGACAGAAATGCCCCTTAAACCTGTAAGTCGATAAAAATACACCCTAAACCTAAAAAATTACAAAGATCCCCCCAAAACTAAAAAATGACCAAAATACACCATAAACATAAAATAAAAAAATAAAAAAAGACCATAATACCTCCTAAACCTAAAAAATTACTAAAATACCCCAGAAACCTAAAGAATGATTGAAATATCCCCAAAACTTAGAAAATTACCGAAATAGCCCCAAAATCTAAAAATTAACGAAACACCCCTAAAACCGAAAAAATTAGTGACATTCCCTCGAAACCTACAAAATAACTTAAACACTCTTAGAACCTTTAATTTAACAAAAATACCCTCGAAACATCCAAAATACCCCAAACCCCTATTTTGGTAATTTTAGAGGCTTCGGGTGCATTTTGTTCGTCTTATAGGATTAGTGGTATGTTGGTCATTTTAGATATTTTGAGGGGTATCTTGGTCGTTTTATAGGTTTAGAGCTATTTTGGTTGTTTTAGAGGTTTCAGGGTATTTTTGGTAATTTTAGAGGTTTCGGGTTGTTTGTGGCCATTTTAGAGGTTTTGGGTTTATTTGGGTCATTTTAAAGGTTTAGGGGTATTTTCGTCACTTTATAGGTTTAAGGTATTTTGGTCATTTGTTAGGTTTTCGGGGGTATTTTGGTCATTTTTTTAGATTCCGGGGGTATTTTGGTCATTTTTTTAGATTTCGGGGGTATTTTGGTCTTTTTTTTAGATTTCGGAGGTATTTTGGTCATTTTCAGGTTTTGGGGTTATTTTGTTCAATTTTTAGGTTTCGGGGTTATTTTGGTCATTTTTTAGGTTTTGGGAGTATTTTGGTCATTTTTAGGTTTCTAGGTTATTTTGGTCAATTTTAAGGCTACAGGGTTATTTTGGCCATTTTTTAGGTTTCGGGAGTATTTTGGTCATTTTTAGGTTTCAAGGTTATTTTGGTCAATTTTTAGGCTTCGGGGATATTTTGGCCATTTTTTAGATTTCGGGGGTATTTTGGTCATCTTTAGGATTCGGGGTTATTTTGGCTATTTTTTAGATTTCGGGGGTATTTTGGTCATTTTTAGGTTTCGGGGTTATTTTGGTCATTTTATAAATTTTGGGATTATTTTGGTCATTTTTTTAAGGTTTTGGGAGTATTTTAGTCATTTTTTTCAAGTTTAGGTGGTATTTTGGTTTATTTTTAGGTTTTGGGGATATTTTGGTCATTTTTTAGGTCTCAGGGGGTATTCTAGTTATTTTTAAAGTTTCAGGAGTATTTCGGACATTTTTTAAGTTTGGGGGTATTTTGGTAATTTTCAGTGATTTTTGGGCATATTTGGTCTTTTTTTAGATTTGGGGTATTTTGGTAATTTTAGAAGATTTTAGGAGTACTTTAATCATTTTCAAGTTTTAGTAGCATTTTGCTAATTTTGATTATTAGGTACTTGGGTGGGTTGGGTTGGGTTTGGGTTAGAAGTAATTAGTTAAATGGGCAAATGGGTTTTATGTACCCAACACAATTATACCCACCCCAAATCCACCCATTTGACACCCCTTACAACCATGTGGCATGCCATATTAATGTCATCAAATAATCCACGTTACGATTATTTATGCTATTTATGCTCTGTTTGTTTTAACGTAAAATATTTTCAGAAAATTCGCCCCGATACTCCATCAGACCTCACTCCTCAATCCTTCTCACACTCTCTCCCTTCTCACTCTCAAGTTCTCCCTCTCCACTCTCAAGTTCTCCCTGCAAACCAGAGCCACCAAGCTACTCTCAATTTTGTTGGCGCCACTGACCTCTGTCATCATCACCTGACTCGCCTCCACCCACCGAGTTTGGTTCAACCACTCAAACCCACCAATTCTTTTTTCGATTTGACCATACACCAGCTCTAACTCCACCAATTCTTTTACCACCATCACACCAGCTCTACCTCTACCTTCATCAACTCACCCACTGGTTCTCAGATCTAGTTTTTTTTTTTTTTTTACCACTATATGGGTTTATTGATTTGGGCTTTTTGGCTGGTTTTATGGGTTGTGGTGGGTGGCTGCGTTTTTGGGTGGCTGGGATGTTTGTAGGTCTGTTGATGGCTGAGTTTTTGGGTGGCTGGAATGGTTTGTGGACCATGGTGGGGACTGGGTTTGTGGGTTATGGTGGGTGGTTGGCCGGCTTTGGCCTCTCTTTTTTTGTTTTTCCTTCTCCAATTTGTGGATTTGAGTGGTCAGTGGAGTGTCGGGGTGGTGGTGGTGGGTGGGTTTGTGCAGATCTTGTGGTGGTTTGGGTGGTAGGTGGAGTGGTGGTGGTTTGGTTTTGTGAGATTGTTTTCTTTTAGCTAAAACCATAGAAAGTCTTTATTTAACTGAATGAAGAAATTACATGTAAAGCTAGTAACTAACGCTAGTGTAGGGGGACACCAACTACATGCAGTGGTGTCCCCAGAGAAAGCACCGAAATACAATGGAAAACCCAACCCCAGAAACATTATACTCAGCCCGTTCAAACCTGTGTAGCCATTAGTTGTTGATATTCCTCCAAAAAAACCACTGACACCCTCCAGGATTGTCTTTGGGAGGACCTGGACTTACTCAATATTGTTTTGTGATACCGTTAAAATTCTTTTAATATATGCATTTTTTTTGCATTTTCAAGAATATAAACCAAACACGGTGAAATGAAAATGAAAATATATTTTTTCAGTAAAATATTTTACCTCTACAAATATTTTACGTCGAAACAATCGGAGCATTAATGGATTGGATGAGGATTCCATAATTTTATTGAATTTTGATGTCAATAGCTTAGGATTAGTTGGTTACACATCCAGCACAATCTAACTTGTCTTTTAATCAATAAATTCATTGTATTCATCGAAAAGACGAAAACTATAAAAGACGACGATAACGATAACATTGATTTGGATTATTGAAAATAAACAACATATAGCGAATACATTTTTCAATCAAAATTCGACTCAATTAGATTAATTCAATATGTCACACTATCCCCTTTTATATACTTTAAAAATCAAAAATCGCGTTTAACTTATCGAACCTTCCATGGGCTGAGGGCCTTCGAGCAAGTCGGTGTTCGGAACTAACATCTCATCATCCTCCTGTTGCGGCTGCGGCTGAGGCTGAGGCTACTGTTGCTGCCAAAAAAAAAAAAAAAAAAGCAAACAACAAAAGAATTCAATATCAAGTACTCGGATCCGGAGCTCCGAAAGAGAGAGTTGTGACTTTATGGATCAAAATTGAATTGAATTGAAAAGATTATGTATAGAGGGAGAGTTGTGGATTTGGGAATTACATCTAACGGTGGAGGAGTCATCAGAGTCATGAGTGGTGGTCGATCGATGAATCAGAGACTGAAAAAGAGAGAAAGAAGAGCCTGCAACAAGTTAAGTAAAAGAAAAGAAAGAGAAAGATGGAATGGGGATGAACAAAGTAAAGGCCGACTGACACTGGGTTTAGTTCGAGACCAAAAAGTAAAAGATGACACTTTCGGAATTTAATATAAAAATAAAAAAAAATAAAAATAAAAAGCCACTAACGGAGGATTTTTTTTTTTTTTTTCCTGGATTAAAATATAAAACTCACCCACTCTTTTTTTTTTCGATTTCATTTCGGTTTTTTAATTTTACTTTCCTTTATTTCAGTCTTCTAAATTTCATATTTATTCAATTAAAAAAATTTCATTAATTTTTGTTAAAAATTTTTTAAAAAAAAATCTAAAATGCATTTTTCAATCATTAATTGATTTTTTTTAATTTAAAGATTTAAAGAAAAATTTATAAAATTAAAAAATTAACCACAACATATAATAAAAGTTGATGGAAAAGTCTTAATTGAATAAACTTGAAAGTTAAAGAACTAAAATGAACAAAAATAAAGTTAAAGAACTAAAATAAAATCTGAAGAAACTTAGAGGGTCAGTTTTACATTTTACCCTTTTTTTTATATGAAATTTGCAAGTTCAGGACTTCGAGTTTTTTATTTTTACTCACCAATTCTAACTAGCAAGTAGAATTTGCAATAGTCTTTCTTATACTTTATTAGAGTCAAAGGAGAAAGAAGTAAAGACTTATGTACATGATATATATTCATAATAATTTCACAACAAATCTTAGATAGGTTTTAGATGGGAAGTTATTATTAGTGAGTAAAAAAATAATTTGATGATTCAGATTAGAACCAGCAATAAAATGTGTCACATAATATTTGTTGTGAATAATTGAATATTGTAGTGCTTTTCTTATTAGGTCTTTTTTTTTTTTTTTTTTTTTGCAAGTTCAGGATTCATAGTTTTTTATTTTTACTCACCAAATCTTTAGCTAGTAACTCTAATTTGTAAATGTAGTTCATTTCATTTCCAAACATAAAAAAAAAGAAGTAGAATTTGTAATAACAGTCTACTTTATATATATATATATATATATATGTAAGAGTTTTAGCAAGAAATTGCATCCGAAGTCTAAACCAATAAGCTTGATTACTTTTTCTTTTTTGCTTGGCGAATTTGTCTGTTGGCAATTCTGCAATTCTGTGGGACCCAACCATTGCATAAAAATATGGTGTCCGCCGCCTCTCTCTTTTTTTTTTTTTTTTTTAGCCCAGACCCAACCCCTTGAAGATACACACGGCCCAATCATCACCCGGGCCATCCAACTGACAATTAGTTTTTTTTTTTTTTTTTTAATGAAATGAAACTTTTAGTATATAGTTTATGTGGTTTATAAGTTCAAACTAGTATGTTGAACATGGCCCATCTATTCATATTTCATATCATGATATAAGCTAATTGGAGAGAGAGAGAGAGAGAGAGAGAGAGATTCCTCCAACCTAAGAACCCACAACAAGATAAATAATTGGCCCAACATTGGCTAAGCTCATGTTGTTCTATTGAGACAATCTTACTAAACAAAGCCTTGGTTATGAGCCAGCCCAATTACTTAAGCATCAATCTCCCAAGGCATAAGACTTACACGAAATTTGTGAGCATTTTGACATAAATTGCAAGATGGTGATATAGCATCTCCTTCAATGACAATCTTTGACAATCCCTCAGTCATACACAACTCAATTCAAAGTTTGAGCTTCAACCATTTTAGGTGAACATTTTGCCAATGATTTTAGCCCAAGCATTAATTCCCTAACCTATATAATTCGTTGTAATAATAGCTAGACAAGCCTTGTTTGTGCACATGGCTGCACCACAATTTTGCTCACTCAATTCTACTCATTAGTCATCACTCTCTAATTTCTGCACTATTTCCCCCATATATTTAGTGGCAAAGTGTCACATTAGACTTGGTTTCATAAATTCCAAATAATGTCAAGAGTTATTGTTGGAAATAAAGGAGAGATAATACCTGAATTTTCCTTAAAAATTACACAATTTGATTTAACAAAAATAGGTAGCAGAGATGAGGAGTGGACCAAGTCACTGTCTTGAGACAAATCGTGTCGTCTACGGTATATCCGATGTAGTTAGACAAATAGTTTTTGCATGTTGTCCCCAGGATACAACAACCCAGCCACCTTTGTTGATTATCCTTATGAGCCTACACTGCTCGTAGGATATAAACTCTTTATAGTACTTTCTTTTCCCATAAAATTTTGTAAAAGATAGAATATTTTGTGAGTAGTAAGAAGCAATAGATTGTAAGTGTTTAAGACAAAAAAAAAAATTTTGAAAAGTCTACAGCTTTTTAATTCAAAATTAAAATGTGTGTATCTGAAACTTTTTTTTTTTTTCCATATATATGGATAGCCGGACTTATAACTTATCTTTAGCCAAAGAATTGAAAGGGTTTGATATCAATTAAATGGTCATAAAGTTATTGAAATTAATAATGTAATCAATGGCTTTCTTAATATATATATATATATATATATATATATATATATAATATTATATAGACCGGATATCAAGTCTTTGCTAGCCTTTTGTACGTTGAGAACAAGAAAAGAAAGAATCATGATCTATGCATTTAATGTCTCATAAAGTGGCTGAAGACTAAAAGCCAACCGTGTAATACAATTTTCAAATATGCATAAATATAGTAAACGCTTGTCTATATATGGTAATATAAAATAATTCAGCAATAGCTGTACATTTTAATGTTGAAATTCTTCCATATATAACGTTATTATGTCATATTCAAATAAGATAATAAAACCAAATATGCTGGCAATTATGATATTAATATCACGTTAATGTTCATAAATTTCCTAATTAAAACAATTGACAAAAGCTATTCAAATTTTAAATTATATTTGAATTTCAACATTTAGCAATCAACGTATCTAACATTAAGGGATAATTGAAACACATAAATAAGTATTAAAATGAATATAATATTTTTTATAAAAATATCCAACAGTTATTACTTATTACTACCCAAAACAAATGTGAATTTTTTTAAAAAAAAAAAACTCTACTAGAGTTGGTGGGGGGTAGCCATAATGGTTTCAATGAACTACATAAATTTGTTGTTGCTCTGGTAGCATCAAACTTGACGTTCCATTTGCATTCATGCCACGCCATTCTAACTAGTAAACAATTTTAAAATTCTTAGGAATGTGAGATAATAATATTTGATTTATTCCCAAGAATTTTAAATGAATTATTTATTTTTCCCATTCTATCCTTATATTTGAATGTGTTAACTATCAAGTCCTTGAAAAAAAAAATCTTCCTCTAAATAAATAATGAAAAGCAAAATATAAACAATTAATTATGACAAATTCATTAAAACTGTAGTCTAACATTTCAAAATGATAAGTACAATACAAAAATAACTATTTAAATTCTCAAATGCTTTACTCTTAATAATAATTTTTAAAAGACCTTCCAATACATTTCAAAACCCAAAACATGCATACAAATATGATGGGTTGTTAAAAATTAAAAATCTACACATTTTGTATCATTGTATAACAAACATCAAAAGCACCAAATAGGATACAAATTATTGACATGTACTGTGACATATGAATCTAGAAATAAAGCCATTAATCAATAAAAAAAAAAAAAAATGAAGCCACCAATCCAGGTCTATATTTCTAGCAACTAAACAAAACCAAGATTTGAGATATGAATAGATACATTAACAAATTTTCATGAAAATAAATCCATTAATAATTTGTTGAGCAACACACACACAACAGTAAAAGTGAATACATGGCAATAATGGAGGGTCCCCTCCAAACTTTTTTTTTTCCCCATAGGTGAAACCTAAATAGAACTTTGTTAAAGAATATATCAACAGAGTTGTCTATCTTATTTATCTTATTTTGGTAGGAAAAGATAAAGACAAGGGAAAAGATATTGATGATTTGTTTTATATTTTATCTTAATTGCTTAAATGATAAGGAAAAAGGGTTAACATTGTCAATTTATAAAAAATACAATTTCCTTTAAGCTTGGAAATTTGGATACTCACTTATTTTAAAGTGAATCCACATTCCTACTAAGATGGGCTTAAAGGCGGAATCCAAATTCCCCTGGCATCTGAATCCCTAGCGTGATTTGTAACCAAACATGAGAATCTTTAAACATTCTTGGGAATCCTAAAATATCACCCAATACCAAACACCACATAAGGGTGTCAAATAGGTGGGTTTGGTAGGTTTAGAGTTGGAATAATTAGGTTGGACACATAAAACTCGTTTGCCACCCAACCCAACCCATTTATTTTGGATAAGCCCTAACCCACCCAATTAACCAATAATCTAAATTACCAAAATGCCCTTAAAACTTGAAAGTGACCAAAGTACTCGTAAAATCATTTAAAATTACCAAAATACTCCCTAAACCTAAAAAAGACCAAATATGCTCAAAAACCACAAAACTACCAAAATACCCCCATAACTTAAAAATGATCGAAATACCCTCGAAACTTAAAAAATGACCAAAATATCCCCGAAATCTAAAAATGACCAAAATGCCCCCTAAACCTAAAAAATGATCAAAATACCCCATAAACCTAAAAAACGACCCAAAAAAAAAAAAAAACCCCGAAACCTAAAAATTAACCAAAATACCCCCAAAACCTAAAAATTGATTGAAATACCCCCAAAACCTAAAAAATGACCGAAATACTCCCGAAACCTAAAAATTACCAAAATACTCCCAAAACCTAAAAAATTACTGAATTACCCCTGAAACCTAAAAATTGACCATCATACCCTCTAAACCTTAAAAATGACCAAAATACCTCATAAACCTAAAAAAATGGCCAAAATACCCCCTTGAAACCTATAAAATGACCAAAATACCCCCCCGAAACCTAGAAAATGACAAAAATGCCCGTTAAACCTATAAGATGATAAAAATACAACCTAAACCAAAAAAAATGACCGAAATACCTCCAAAATTTAAAAAATAACTGAAATACCCCAAAATATAAAATATGACCAAAATACCCTGAAACCTAAAAAATTACTGAAATACCCCTAAAATCTAAAAAATGACCAAAATATCCCTGAAACCTAAAAAATGACTTAAATACCTCCTAAACCTAGAAAATTACTGAAAATAGCCCCAAAATCTAAAAATTAATGAAACACCCCTAAAACCTAAAAAATTACCGACATTCCCTCGAAACCTACAAAATGATCAAAATACTTTTAGAACCTTTAATTTGACGAAAATACCCTCAAAACATCCAAAATACCCCAAACCTCTATTTTGATAATTTAAAGGCTTCAGGTTTATTTTGTTCATCTTATAAGTTTAGTGGTATTTTGGTTATTTTAGATATTTTGAGGGGTATTTTGGTTGTTTTAGAGGTTTAGAGCTATTTCAACCGTTTTAAAGGTTTCAGGGTATTTTTGGTAATTTTAGAGGTTTCGGGTTATTTGTGGTCATTTGAGAGGTTTTGGGTGTATTTTTGTCATTTTAAAGGTTTAGGGGGTATTTTGGTCATTTTAAAGGTTTAGGGGTATTTTGGTCATTTTGTAGGTTTGAGGGTATTTCGGTCATTTTTTAGGTTTTGGGGGTATTTTAATCATTTTTTAGATTTAGGGGATATTTTAATCATTTGTTTTAGTTTTAGGGGGTATTTTGGTCATTTTTGGGTTTCGGAGGTATTTCGGTCATTATAAAGGTTTCGAGGGTATTTCGTCATTTTATAGGTTTAGGGGGTATTTTGGTCAATTTTTAGGTTTAGGGCATACTTAGGTCATTTATAGGTTTCGGGGGTATTTTGGTCATTTTTTAGGTTTCAGGGGTTTTTTGGTCATTTTTTAGCTTTTGACGGTATTTTGGTCATTTTTTAGGTTTCGGGAGCATTTCGGTTATTTTGTTAAGTTTCGGAGGTATTTTGGTCATTTTTTAGGCTTTGGAGATATTTCGGTCATTCTTAGTTTAGGGAGTATTGGGTCATTTTTTAGGTTTAGGGAGGTATTTTGATAAATTTTAGTTTTGAGGATATTTATATAAATTTTTTTTTTTTTTTTAGTTTTTGAGGTATTTTGGTAATTTTTTAGGTTTCATGAGTATTTTGGTCTTTTTAGTGGTTTTGAGGTATTTTAGAATTTGGTGATTTGTAAAAATGATACTTGGATCATAATTGGGTATAATTGGGTACTTATTTAAAACTCAATTAACATTAATGTTAATTGAGTTTAATTAGGTTAATACCCATTTAAACCAATTAATAATTGGGTGGGTGTTGAGGACAAAATTTTCACACCACATGACTTTATTTCATTAGCAACCTGCACTACATCAATATTATCATGGATTTTGGGTAAATTTATTTCAAAGCCCAAAAGTGCCCATAATTATCAAAAACGAAGCCAAAGCCCATGGTCCAATACCCATAGTGATATTATCTCATCAAAACCCATAGTTCAAGCTCACGGCACATCATCTCATTTTCGGCTCATGATCCAAGCTCGTGAGTCTCATCGGGGGAATTTTAGGAGTCATGGTTTGGAGGGCTAAGAAGTATGTTCAATAAAACTCCAGCGGTTCAAAGTTGATAATGGAAACATGTTACTTGGCATGTCTTCTCCAATTCCCTAAACTCTGACAAGTCAATGTGTAATAGATAACATTTGGTAAGCCTCTTATATCACATAATATTTAAAATGATAATACTCCCCATTACTCTTTACCTAAAACTTAATGTTCACCATATAATCTAATTATATTATATCATATAAATTATATTATTTAAATCAATTCCAAACACATCCCTAAATCTTATTAACTATCTCTATATAATGTCTCATCCAACATTAAATGCCCTCCTTACTCTCCAAAATTTGGTCACAATACAAAGAGACCATAATTACATCTCTAAAACTTCATCAAATATCAACCAATGAGTCTATTACTTACCAAATTATGTTGTAATAAAACCATGGACCAATCATATAATTTTCCAAAAGAGGAAATTTAGCCAAAAATACCAGCAATAGTTCTAGCAGAAATTGCCTTAACTCCAGCAAAAGCTCCAGTAGCTCCAGCAGCAACTGCAATAGTTCTAGGGGTAGCTTAGGCAATTGACACATGTCCAAAGCGACATCATCAACCCTTTAATGCCCATTCCCAGCAGCTTGCTGCCATACCCAAAGAAGCAAATATCCAATAAAAGAAATCCTACCATTTTAAGCTAAGATCCTTAGCCTCCAGCTGTAGTACCAGAAATAGGAAGATCTCATAAAGGTTATCTTACCATTTTTAGCCAAATCCATGAATTTAATGCAAAATATTTTCTCCAGTAGAAGACCTCACATAGCTGACATCATCCAGCTTTGTCAGGACAACTATTGCTGTAAAGCTATCAGCTGCAGCAGCTACTGCTGTACTGCTATGTCAACTGTTGTATAGCTCCAACAACAGCCTTAAAGTTTCAAACTTTCTTTATTTGGCTAAAAACCAAAGACCCATTAATGAAATCACTTACTTTGTCAAATACTTTTCCTTATTTGCTAAATTTTCCTTCAACTAATTCTAATCTAATTACATACTTGGCTCTATATAAAGAGGACCAAGCCACACACTAACACACCCACTATCCATCTTTCTCTCACTCTCACTCTCTTGTTCTAAAACTTCATCACGAAATACATAAATTTCTAATACTAGAAGTCCTTCTTATGGAAGGCAATATCACTCGTATTTGACTAAAAACTAAAAGAGTATTACATGGGAAAATCATTTAAGTGCATGATAAAGAGGATAAACTTAACCAGCCTATGCACACGGCTGGACATATTCTCTCTCCCTCCAGTTGCACCCATTTTTCCCCTTCAATTATGAAGTCACCATGAAAGGATTCATAATATCACATTGTACCGTTGGACTCATTTTATCATGCTACTGAAATGTTATAAGTCCACTGATGTTATACGGTTGGAGCCGTAAACTATGAAGATAAGTCATTATATTTTTATCTCCAAAATTATAATATTGAGTATATTTTAATTCATTATCATTATACCGTTGTACTCATATTATTATGCCACTGAAATGTTATCACCTCATCAATGCTATACGGCTGGAGTCACAAATCATATAAAGAATAAAGTGAAGCTATATGGTTGGAGTTAGAAACATACAAGATAAGTCAATATTTCTCTACCTTCAAGATTACATTATTAAGTATACGTTAACTCATCACTATTGCATCGTTGGACACAAACCACTTCAATATTGTCTAACTATTTAATAAGCATGGATTCATTAATGCTTCATTAATGAACATATATAATGATAAATTGAATCTATCTTACCACCAGACATATATTATTTGGACATAAACCACCACTGGACATATATCATTTGGACATGAACCACTGCTGGACATATATTATTCGAACATAAACCACCGTTGGACATATATTATTTGGATATAAACCATAGCTGAATATAAACTATGTGACATATATTATTTGGACATAGACCACTGCTGGACATACCTTATTATGTTGAACATGAACCATGAATTGTTGCTAGATATGGACTATTTTGGACTTATCTCATTACTGGACATATGACAATTAATTACTTTCTAATATTGGGCATCACTTAATATACATAATAATAATATTCAACTAATCATTTAATCAAAGTTATTCAATTAAATATATTATTTATTTTTTTCAACCATTATCATGATTTTAAGACTTTGGGCTTTATCTATTTTATAGGCTTAAAAATGCATTGAAAGCCATTGGTCTATATGGCCCAGTGTCGAGTTCCAGTTTGAACTCCCCAAAACCAATCCAGGTCTAGCAGAGTCACGCCTCAACGGAAGACACGTGACTACACACAAAAACCACACCTGACAGTGGGTTTGGATGGGCAAATGGCTTTGGGTTGATTTTGTCACCCCTAAATAACCCTAACTATTGTACCAAATTCAGATCCCAATATTTAAATAAATTGTCAACTATTAAAGATATTTGTGGGAGTTGAATTAAAAGTTAATTGAGAATTTGAGATAGGTAGACAAAAAGGAGTAGAAGGTGGAGTTAGAATTATAACCATGATGTCTCGGAAAAAAATACCATCACTATTGACTATTACTTGAACCCCATCAATTTGCAATCTTTGATTGAATTGGGAAGGCCCACATATAGTTTTAAAAACCAGGCTAGACGATTGAACCGGTTCAACCGGAACTAGGCACCAATTTGGTAAGATAAAACCCCTAAAATTGGTAAAAACTAGGAGCAAAAACAAATCTTTAACTACACGATTTTTTCACTACAATTCTCCATAGATGTTTGGTGTTCCATTAAATTGAACTTCCCCTTTTTTTCTTTCATATGTTGAAGCCCTCCCCTCAAAATTGAGCCCAATTGTGACCCTAGTTGAAGTTGTAAGCTTCGGAATGGAGTCCCAAGCATGATTCCTTGTTCATGGACAAAAATTGGACAAGTTTGCTCTCTAGGCTAGCTTCTGAGGAGAAACTTGAGCCCATTTGAGCCTATTTTCTTAGGTGTCAATGATCAGAATGGAGTCTAGGATAGATTTCTTGTGCTGGAACAAACATTGGTCAAATTTATGCTTTGGGCTTTTGAAGTGAAACTCAAGTCCTTTTGCGACTGGAAGTAGAAGGCTCAATCAATAAATGTAGTTGTTAAAATCTGGAATGGAATCCTAGAAAAAAATTCATTGTTCTTGAACAAACCTAGTTGAATTAACTTTTTGGCTTTTTACCGCCGCATACCCTTAATGCAATGGTCACTTCACAAGTATAAGTGCTTGTAAGGTGTGGGGGGTAAAGGCAGGGTTCAAGTCTCTAGGAGAGAGCTCCACACACATATACACTTAAATTATGCTAGAGTAGAATTTCTTTTAGGACTTTTGATAAATCTAAAGCCATAATTGTTTGAAAATGATGATAAGACTCGCCACCCATTTTTTGGTGTGAAGTTTGATGGACAATGGACATTTAAAAAAAAAAAAAAAATTGCTATTACATAAGTAATGTATATTTATACTTGTGTTGTTAAGGTAATGGAATATTAACTATAACTCCTTTTTCAGTGTTTTATTTATTTATTTTTGGAGATGATCTCTTTTCTCAGAGTGAATGCAACATATTTTTGATGTATTTGCATAGGTAAATAGTTATTCAAAAAATAGTTTCCTAAAACAAAATATCACCGCACATGCATGTTTGGAAGGAATAATATTTTGGGCGTAACAAATTTATTTTTGTTCAACCAAACTTTTTTTTTTTTTTTGGCTGAATGTTCAACCAAACTGAAATATTTCTCAAAAAAAAAAAAAAACTGAAATATTTCATTGCTTTTATTTATTTATTTATTTTGATAATTTGCAATATATTATTCAAGAAACAACAAACAAAGATGGGGCATCTTCCTTACAAACAACAGCTAGAGTAGGAGAAAGATTGCCAAATTTAAAACAGTACGTAACAGACCTTAGATGCTAATGTGAACTTTGCAATAAAACAAATGTAAGTGACAAAATTAGAGATGGACAAAGAGCTGCCAGAGCGATGCTGACTTTTGAGTAAACCTTCAACAAAGATATGGCTCCATTTTTCTCGTTTTGCTTTGAGCAACCACATCAGTGGTTGCAAAAATGTGTAAAATGCAAAAAGTGCTCAATTTTGCATATTTTAACCCAAAAAACACCTCCATCAGTCTGTGTAAAAATGTGCAAATATATACTACGGCTGTGTAAATGAACAATAATTGTGCATATATACACGTTTACTGTTCATGTGTAAATGATTTTTTTATTCTTTTTTTTCCTCTCTCCTCTATCAAACTACTTCTCTGCCCCGACATTTACAACAACCCAGTGTGCCAAAATAAGAAGAAGGAAGAAGAAAATAACCACCAAACCTAGCGCCACCACCAAACACCGCAACCTAGCACAGAAAATTAACCCAAAATCAATGAAAAAGCAATTAGAAAATCCAACTCAAAATCAAGACAAACCTACCGGTAAACCCAACCCAAAAACAGTCCAAACCCACCGGAAAACCCAGCCTAAACCATACTCAACGGAAAACTCACGTGAAATGCCCAACAGAGCTGGATCTGCCGCCAAATCTACTGCCTCTACTGCCGCTCAATCTACTGCCGTCGGGTCTTCCATTGCTACTGCCGGATCTTCCATTGCTGTCGTCGGTTGGGGGTGAGAGGCAAAGGGCCGTCGGTTGGGGGTGGGAGGTGAAGGGTCGGTGGTGGAGGAGAGAGGGAGGGGCGAAGGAAAGAGGGAAGGCAAAAGCGAGAGGGAGGCTGAATCGGCGGAGGGCTGAGGCAGCGAGCTGGATTGGCGGCGACGGCGGGCTGGGTGAGGCGGCATTGAGGGAGAGAGTGAGGGAAAGAGAGGAATGAGTGAAAGAGCTGAAAAGTAAAATAGATTCTTATGGAAAGAGAGAATGGGTATTAATAAATAATAATAAAAAACAATAAATAATATTATTTAATTAGAATAGATTT
The DNA here is from genome assembly GCF_932294415.1 of Quercus robur. Taxonomy (NCBI): domain Eukaryota; kingdom Viridiplantae; phylum Streptophyta; class Magnoliopsida; order Fagales; family Fagaceae; genus Quercus; species Quercus robur. The sequence goes on along the minus strand of NC_065540.1, from coordinate 26,694,270 downwards.
GTAAAATATATAAACTGATGTTGGTGTTTTGGAAATGTGGTAATGTAAAATAGAAAAATAGGTTTTTAGTGTAAAATAGACATAAATTTTTAGACGAACTAATGTGGTTGCTCTTATATTAAATTTTTACAAAAAGGCAACTATGCACTAATGTATATAATTAGCAATGACACCTATGCTATGTACTGATGTAACTATTCATCCATGACCATGAATTGTTGGGACACTTTATGTCCTTTGTTTTCTTTAATTTCTAACTTTCATGAAACTTAGAGGCCTATGCATGTGCTAGGCAATTCTTTTTAATTATTTTGTTTTCTTACTTTTCTTTCTTTCTATATATAGCTGTTATTCATTGGGGATATTGGGCTTTTGCCCTTATTTTGCAAAAATAACAACAATATGTTCCTATTTTGAAACTATTTAGGTTTGTGTCCCTATTTTTGAAACTCGATTTTAACAAAATCGAGTTCAGTATAAAACTCGATATCCTCAAAATTGAGATGTAAATTGTTAATTAAAACTCGACTTTAGCAAAATCGAGTTTCACTTAATTTTTTTTTTTTAAATTAAGTGGCAAAATATGCATAGAACTCAACATTACTAATGTCAAGTTTCACTTGTAACTCAATTTTGTTAAAATCGAGTTTCAAAATAGGGACACGGATATAAATAGTTTCAAAACAATGACATATTGCTATTATTTTTGAAAAATAAGGGCAAAAGCCCAATATTCCTGTAATTCATTTATGCTATATTTTGACTTCATCATGAAAATTTTTAGATCTTTAATTTGCATCATGTGATAATTTATGTAACTTTTCATCTATATTTTGACTTCATCATGAAAAATTTTAGGTCTTAATTTGCATCATGTGATAATTTATGTAACTATTCATCAATGAATTACAATTATATATAAAATAAAAAAAAATAAAAAAGTAAGAAAACTAAATAAATAAAAAGAATCATCTAGTGCATGCATAGGTCTCTAGGTTTCATGAAGGTTAGAAATTAAAGAAAACAAAGGACATAAAGTGTCCCAACAATTCATGGATGAATAGTTACATCAGTACATTTCTAAAGTGGCAAGCTAATACCATGGTATAGGCAACTAGAAATACTATAGGTTTCATGAATAACTAAAAATGTACTGATAAAGTGGCAAGCTAATACTATGTATAATTTTCCAAATGACATAAAGTGGCAAGCTAATACCATGTATAGTGTGTGTGTATATATATAAATATTGTGGGGGTGAAAGGCCAGGGAGCCCATATCTATGTATATATCGGGCCAAGGGCCCAATTCGAGGACGTTAAACAATGCGAGGACGGGTAAACACTTTCAAAAGGGTCTGTGTTAGTAAGTGAAGAAATGAAATCCGATCAGAGCCACCCTGGGGGTGGTCCGAGGAAGAACCCCTCCTCGGCTGGGCAAGGCCGAGGATAGAGAGTATGGTCTACCATCAAGAGCAACATTCCAGACCATTCCATGGAAGAGGATAGATATTAAGAAGGAACTGGACAAAGGAAAGCCTTGAAATATCTAAGAAAAAGCTGCTATCATTACATTGAATGCTCTACAGCTACCTGAATCGTGCTTTTCAGCCTTACAACTACTCCCAAAGACTTTAGAGAGGGGCTGATGGGACAAGTATCAACACTATCAATCTAAATCTACACATGGACGATGGAAATGAAAGAAGGAGGATAGTATAAAATAGAGGAGAAACCCTGATAGTAGAGAATCGAACAATAAAAGAGAAAAGCACCATAGCAACCTGGGGACCAGACCTGTAACAAAGCTTTAAGAGTAATATTTAAGAATCAGTCTCCTCGGACTCGGCTGTGGACGTTTTTCCTTAGTAAACTTCTGTTATCTTTCTCTCTTTGTCATCAAAATCTATTGGTCTGTTATTTGATTCACTAAAGCCCAGTTTTCCAACCCATTCTCTACAAATTTATTGTTTTGGGCTTTTTTGGGCTTAAGTCCATATACCTATTGGGCTAGGAGCTTAAATTAGGTCCTTACATATATAATAAGAAACTATTACATAATTTAGAAATGTATGTTTTAAAAAAAGTGTAAGCTAATATCATGTATAATTTGAACATCTTCTAAAAAAGTATAATCTAAATTGTATAATTGTAATTATTTATACCATTACATATACACGGAGCTACACACTAGTTGGAATAATAAAACACATGCTTTGAACTAGTTTTTAATAAATCTATTGCTTAGGTATTAGACCCATAAATCTAGGTTATTCTATTGATCTAGGTTTATTGCGATTAAGGATTTCTTACATTGAATAACATGTGCATGCATCGTTAAAACGAATTCCAGCATATGTTAGCATTTGTACATCTCATTAAACTCATGAAAAATAAAATGAAAATCTAGTCCATGTCATGAAGAATCACGTTCATGCTTATTGATGCTCATTTTGGCAAAAGGGCCTAATGACAAGAAGAAGCCCAACAATATAAAAAGGGTGAAGGAAGAAGAATTAGCAAAGTAAGAAAAAATTATTAAACTCGAATGGTAGGAATAATGGTCCACAAGCCTATTAAATAGTAAAAAGACTCCAAAGAAAGCAAATGGGCCCAAGGGAACCCTAGAGAAAGAAGTAGTAAGCCCATAGGAATCATAAGAAGTAGAAAGCAAACAAAGATGGACTGAAGGAGCCCAAAGAAAGGAATTAGTAAGTGGAATTAGTTCAAATGCCAACAAACCACAAAAGTAAAGGATATGATAATCGGGCCAGGGAAGCTCGAGAGATTTAGTAAAAGTCCAAGGGAATGTAAGAATGAGAGGGACCAAGGATGCCTCAAGGAATGAAACGGGCCAAGGATGCCCAAAAGAATGAAACGGGCCAAGGATGCCTAAAGTTATAGAATGGGCCAAGGAAGCCCAAGATGATATGAGAACTGACCCAGCAGAAATACTAGGCAATGTGAACTAAGGGAAGGAATAATACATGGCAGGCCCAATAGAGGCCCAGCAAGCACAAGTTAAGCAATATCATGGCAGAAGCAATGCAATGGCGTGGCAGGAATACCAATTGACCCACAAACCGAAAGTAAAAGGAGACAAGGGCTGGATTAAAGAAGAAAAGGCCCATGCCCAAGCAATACCCAACTTAAAGAAGAAACGAGATGAAAAGAATGAAGACCCAATGACTCATCCAAGCCACAAAGAGTTAAAACGAGCAGCAGAATACACAGAAGGACCAGACAAACCTGCAGACAATGGCTAATGCATGAACACGAAACAAGCCATGGACTCATGTGCGAGTGAAGCACGAACAAGGCTCAGGCACCACCCACTTGTACCCAGCCAATACAGGGGTAGTGGACCATGGGTTAGAGGTAAGAAAGGATATGCTCTGGTGGTGGAGAGAAGGGGGAAGTCTATTCTGGAATTCCCGCTCAAACTCTTTTGGGGGAAATGTCTTGTCAGGATGACATAAAATCCAAAAGAAGGAAAGATGAGCTGGAATGAGTAAGTGCATGCCATAGGAGTTAGTAAGAGAGAATACATAATCCTTATTTGGATGGGAATGCCATGGAAAGCAAGAAAATAAAACAAAACTCCCTTTGCCTGGGAATGGAACGTGGCGCAACCAGCACAGGGTAGTGATGGTGGTTGGGCGGCCAGTAGACTAGTGGGTGGTTTGGGAAAGACACCCATAACAAGCCAAAAGTAGTTGAGGAGTAAAACGGTAAATCTTATCATGACAAGCAGTATAAAAAGGCCTTAGCCATGCACAGTAAAAAACAAGGAGGAACGGCAGGAAACATAAAAGAAAGAAGAGAGAAATAGAAAACAAAAAAGAGAGAAGAAAAAAAAGAGAGTAAAGAAATTATTAAAAAAAAAAAAAGGAGAAAAACAAAATTGTGAGGAGTGATAGAGCATGCACCAATAGGCTACCCACTTCTCTTCATCTCAATAGCCTACTCTTTAACAAGTTAAAGAATCTGAGATTAAGCCACTTAGGCCCATTTCTCCAAAGTAGGCAATTCCATGGCAGGATCTCCCTGTAAGATTGCCCACATTGGAGATTGGTTCCCTTCTTGGACTTAAACCTGCTAAGGAACCAAGTTTAGCAGACTAATTCCCTTCCTTTCTTTTATCATGATTGTTTAAGTATTAATGTTATTATTCTTGTTACTAACTTATTTATGCCATACTCATATTATCGTGTTTTCCTGTTGCAAAATTGTTTAAATGTTATCTTTGGTTGGCAGCAAGCGCTTTAGTTAGAGTATCTTTTTTATTATCTTGTTATATTATGTTTCTCATGCCATAACGTTTTTATTACAACGTCCCCTGCCACGGGCACGTGACCAAGATCTCTGCAGAAGGGTCCTAGCTTGTGCATAAACTGACTTAAGGTGAGTTTCAATTCAACCAGTCCTGACTCTCCTACCCCAGAATTATTGGGCCACAGTACGGCAAGAGCAGTCCAGCCCGGGATACAAAAAGGCCCACCACAATGCTCATGCAACATCTATAAATCTATGATTAACATATGGGGTTTGCATCTTGGTATTTCCACATGCTCATGCATTCTAACATGATTACATCAATAATATTGCATTTCATATTCATGTTATTTATTCTCTTTTTTTACTAACTTGCTGTAAATTTGGTTCAAGAAAAAAAAAATTAAAAGCCCCTTTAATCATGTGAATTGGGGTAACCGAGTTATTCTCCCTCTCAATTTGTGTTTTGATTTTTTTTTCTTTGTCTAATTATATGATGGGATATAAAGTGAACTATTTATATTTTCTATTATACCGTGGGAATCCAACTTAGGCTGAGCAAGATGGAGCTTAACACTTTGTCAGCTCCTACTTAATAACTTAGCCTTCGAACTTACTCTTTAAAATGTAGATTAGAATTTTCTATATAATGCATTTCTTTTAAGGAAAGGTCTTACTACATACTAGTATGCAACAATTGCTGCATAATGGTTTATGTAGCAGCAAAAAGAAAGTAAAATATGTCTAAAAGTCATGTGTAATACACATGATTAGATGGGCCCTTAAACACATGTTGCATTCTTTAATGGACATGACATAAATGTAAAATAGTGGTCTAAATGATTGTAAAATGTAACTAACAAACAACATGAAAAGGTGGCCATGAAAGGCCACCTCTTACTCTACCTTTTGGACTCTCATTCACCTATTTACGTCCCCTTCCCCCCCACAACACACACAGTTTCTCTTTTCTTTTTCTTTTCTTTTTTCCTTTTTGAAAAGAAGTCTGTCATTCATTCATCAACATAGAAAAGGAAATACAACAGAGGTGAGCTAAAGAGCTTAAGAAGTACAAAGCTTAAGAGGGGGGGGGGGGGTCTGGGGAAAGCAGAGAGTGGGGCAATGAAGGAAGAGTTCCTTTCCAGACTTGAGCTAGGCCCGTAGCTTTGCAAGTTGGGCAAGCTCATGAGCTGCTCTATTGTGATCCCATTTCAGATGATGGAGGCTCCAGCTACTGAATTGGAGGAGAGAGCTATGGATTCCACAAAAAATATGGCCAAGGGGTCCGCCTATTTTCTTTGCAATAACTGACTGCACAGTGGAGAGGGAGTCTGACTCAATGACAACACGGGAGATATTCATCTCATGGGCTAAAATGATATCGTTTTCCAGGGCAATGGCTTCAAATGCATCAGGAGGGTAGTAGGCTGGCAGGGGTTTACTTAGCGCCACGGTAATATGACCAATTGAGTCCCAAATAATCACCCCGATGCTTGAAGTTGTACCATCAGGGCTTGTGGCTCCATCCATATTTACTTTATGGAAACCAGATAGGGGGAGAGATCAGTGTGAGGCTTGGTAGCCTTGCTACTGAACTGTGGGTGCCAAGGCACCTTTGAAATCTTTTGCAAGCCGCAAAGTAGAATCCCAAATCTGACCTGGGGGGAGGGAGGTGGATCAAAAACTACCTAGTTTTGATTGAACCAAATATACCAAGTAGTGACAAAAAAAGTCTTAAGGACCTGGGAAGTGCCATTACTGATGACTTAAAGAGTCATATCAACAATGTCCATTTGTCTGTTTTATAGTATGGCAGGCCTACCCGACCAGAAACTCCAAATAGACCTAGGCGTGTCCCAATCAAAAAGGACATGCGAGGTATTTTCAATGCATTGATCACACATGGGATACCTGCCTTCTGTATTGACCCCTCTAGTCCTTAGGTTCAGCATTGTAGGCAGTGAATTCATGCATGCTTGCCATGCAAAAATACAAATCTTTGTAGGCAGGTTGAGATGCCACACCTTCTTCCAAAGTGGAGTTTGTGGGTCACCATTTGAACTTTTGCCTTCATGGTTGGACTCAACAATTGTAAGGGCAACATAATATGCACTTCTAAACGAAAAATCTCCCTTCTTGTTCCCAGTCCATATAAGGTCCATATGTGCATGTCTTCTAGGAGGGAGTAGCTGAGAGGGATGCCAAGTATGGTGTCAGCTTCAAAAGGAAGGAATGTTCTTCTAACGAGGTCAGCTTTCCAACTCTGTCTCTTGGTCAATGAGGGTAGAGACCATAGGGAAATCATTAAAGTCTCGGGGTGGGCTGATTGCTTTGTATGTTGTGGGTGTTGGGAGCCATTTTTCCTCCCATATGTGGATCGTTTTACCATTACCAACCCGCCATCTTGTACCTTGGCAAATCACTTCTAGGCTGCGATGGATACTACATCAAGCATATGATGGATTGCACCCCAATTGGGCATTGAGGACATCGAAGTATGGGAAGTATCTCACCTTGTATATTCTTGAGATCAATGAGTCCGGTCTGGTGAGTAGTCTCCAAGCTTGTTTAGCAAGCATGGCCAAATTGAAAGCTTGGAGGTTTCAAAACCCCATTCCATCGTGTAGCTTAGACTTGCACATTTTCTTCCAAGCAACGCAAGCAATGTTTTACTCTTAATGACGCTACCCCCACCAAAAATTACGCATCATGCCTTCAAGATCATCACATAATCATTTTGGAAGAAGAAAACAGCTCATTGTGTATGTAGGCACGGCTTGAGCAACTGCCTTTATAAGGACTTCTTTACCACCCATGGAGAGCATTTTTTCCTTCCAACCCGAGAGCTTCCTTCTCACTTTCTCCTTTATTTCCGCAAAGACCTCATTCTTGGACTTACCAATAATGGAAGGGAGGTCGAGATACTTGGAGTGCCTAGAGTCTTGCATTGGACTGAGGATATCCAGAACCTCATTCTTTGTTTCTTGGGCTATGTTGAGGCTAAACAATACGGATGATTTATCTGTGTTAATTTTTTAACCCGATGCAGTTTCGTATCTAGTGAAGATATTGGTTAGCTTGTGGCATTCCGTGCTGCTTGCTCTATAGAATAGCAAGCTGTCGTTAGCAAAAAAAAGGTGGCTCACTTAGGGGCACCCTCGGCTAATGGAGATGTCGTTTAGCTCCCTGGTCTGTGTAGCCTGGTTAATAAGGGAGGAGAGGCCTTCGACACAAAGAATTAAGAGGTAAGGGGAGAAGGGGTCTCCTTGCCGTAGACCTTGTGAGGGAGTTATACATCCATAGGCCGTACCATTTATGAGGATAGAGTACGAGAATGTGGTAATGCAGTGTATGATGAGACTAATCCATCGCTCATGAAACCCAAGCTTCTTCATTACAGCCTCAATGAAACCCCACTCAACACGGTCAAAGGCTTTGCTCATATCCAATTTTACGGTCATAAGGCTTTCCTTTCCCTCTCTCTTGTTGTTGAGGTAATGCATAACTTTAAATGCAACCAGGATGTTGTCGGTAATGAGGCGTTCAGAGAGGAAAGCGCTTTGGTTCTCTGTGATAATGTGGGGCAGAATAGCCTTAAGCCTATTGGAGAGGATTTTTGCAATGATTTTATATGTGACGTTGCTTAGGCTGATCAGCCTAAATTCAATCATTTTGGTGGGGGAATTTTTCTTTGGGACAAGAGCAATGTTAGTTCTATTAATCTCAGCAATAGGCATATGAAAGTTAAGAACATTGAAAGCCATATTAGTGACACTAGTGCCAACAATATCCCAGTATTTTTGGAAAAAAATTGCTAACATACCGTCGGGTCCGGGTGCCTTGGTTGGGTGCATTTGCTTGAGGGTAGAGAGGACTTCATCCTTGGTGAACTCTTTGATTAGCTCCACATTCATCTCATTGGTTACCCGAGAAGGAATTGCACTTATCACATCATCAAAACTGCCAGGTTGGGATGAGGTATAAATATCCTTGAAATATTGAATAGCTACTCCTGCAATAGTTTCATTTATGTCATGCCAAGTCCTATTTTCATCTCGAATTCCCAGGATAGTGTTCTTTTTCCTCCTTTCAGATGCCCGATGGTGGAAAATTTTTGTATTACGATCCCTTTACTTAAGCCATTGGACTCTTGATCTTGATTACAAAAAAATCTCCTCACTGTCTAGAAGATCATTAAGATCCTTCCTTAGGCGATTTATTTCGGCCCCATGTCTACCATCAGTGTCTTGAAGGAAAAGGGAATGGAGGGCTTTCCTTTTAGTTTTGATCTGTTTTGGAATATGTCCAAAGATTGAATGGCTCCAACTCGAGAGGTCAGCTATACAATGCTTAAGAGCAAGACCCCCAGGTGTGTTTGTGTCACGGCATGTAATCCAAGCATTTTGGATAATATTTTTGCATTCCTCCTTATGTACCCACATTGCTTCAAAGTGGAACTGTCGCTTCTAGGGGAGTTGTGCATTCACTATATTAGAGATAAGCAAGGCACAGTGATCAGAGGTAGAATTGATGAGGTGGTGGACTCTTGAATTTTGAAAATGGCTTCTCTATTCATCGGTGGCAAGAGCACGATCTAAGGGCATATATATTCTGTCGAACCTCTCTCTCATGTTACACCATGTAAATTCAGAACCATTATAGCCCAAGTCTCTGAAGTTGCAATAGTTTATTGCATTTCTAAAGCCGTCCATTTGATGTTGGGACCTTTGGACCCCTTCCCATTTCTCCCCCATTAAGATGATCTCATTAAAATCCTTGAGGCAAAGCCAAGGGAGTTGAAATTGATGGTGAAGAGAGGTAAGGAGCTTCCATGAGTCATTACTTTTATGAGTATCCGAGTGCCCATAAAAACCTGTGATTCTTCATCTGAAGCAAGAGCTCAATTCAATGACAATGGCGTCAATGTGATGTGGACTGTAGGTTACGATGTCAAGCTTGATATCCTTTTTCCAAATCATTGCAAGGCCACCACTCTGGCTTTTGCTTGGAACAAATAAACAATTTAGGTGGGACATTGACCTTCTTTTCTTTTCCGCTTCTTTTTTATTTAGTTTTGTCTCCGCGAGGAAGACAAATGTAGGATTCCAATGCTGCATAAATTCACACAGCACCCTAACTGTTTAGGGGTTCCCAAGCCCCTGACAGTTTCGTCTAAGGGCGATCATTACTCTCGGCAGTGCTACCACCACCGATATACCATTAGGAGAGGGGGAGGGGGAGGGAGAGGGCCGAGGGGGGGGGGGGGGACATGGAAGAGGCGTTTTTGGACTCTATTTTCTTCGGACTCTAAAGATTCAAAAGTACCTGGTCTTTTAGAACCCACTTCAGTCTTAGGAGCTAGCAACTCGGTGTCTTAGGCCTGGCTATCATCTTGGGCTTTTTGTCCAGCTATTTTCTTAGATTAATCTTTTTTTTTTTTTTTTGGCTGGGTGCTATTGGGTGGGTCGTGCCCCAAGGTGTTGGCATCAGATTTCTATCTGCGTTCTAATTTTGGCCTTAATGGGCTTGTCACTTCTAAGGCTTCAAAGTTGGATGATTGCGGTTGACCCATTCTAGAGTCCAAATCCCTTTTATCTTTTTTAAGGTCCTGGGTGTTGCCAAAGATCACCTTTCCTTGCGAATCACAAGAGTTTCCTTTTCCTTTCTGGTTACGTTTCAAATTTTCTGCCTTGTCCCATCCATCCTAATTTTTCGCCACTTGCAGAAGCAAAGCAATTTGGTTTGTCGCTATGCTTGCCTCTGGAACATTCCCCAACGCTGGATTTTCCTTAGAGATATTGTTTTCCCCAAGACCAACTGACTCGGGTATGCTTGAGTTGTCAGAGGGTACACGATATCCAACGTTTCCGGTTTCCATCTCCGTCGTTGTTTGGGCTTCGCTGCTAGTGATTCGAGTTCTGCTTTGCTCGCCCTTTGAGTTCCAACCAGCCCTTATCCATTCCCCATACTGTTTTTCTATCTCTTGCCCGTTGGTGGTTTCTAAACAGTGCTTAATATCGTGACCGATTCTTCCGCACATAGAACAGAGTGTTGGTAGCCTTTCATATTTGAAAGCTACCCAGTGATTGACACCCTTAGGGCTGGATACATAGCCTCCTCTTTGTAGAGGATTTTTTATGTGAACATCAACTCTTATATTCATAAACTTTGCCTGGTTGGATTGCCAAGAGCATTTGTCAACTTCTAAGAGATTGCCGATTGTGCCTCTAATGTCTTTACCTACCTCTTCATTCATGAACTCAAATGGCAGACCCCAGACTTGGACCCAAAAAGGGGTATGCATGAATACTATGTTTGTAGAAGATAGACCTTTTTTCCAGCGACACAGGAAGAGGAGGTTGTTTTCAAAGTTCCACGGACCGCTCTTTTCAACCCATTCCATTTGATATCTAGATCTGAACTTGAACTGCAGAATATCATTGCCTACCTCGACTATTCTTAGATCAGACCCTAGCTTCCAAGCCGTTTTGAGTGTGTTCTTAAGGGCGCGAACATTCTGTTGACGATCTGAAAGCAATTTTCCGAAAAGGCTTATAAGCATTCTTCAAGGAGAGTGACTAGATTGGTGTTTGTGATTCGTATCTCTTCCCGTTTTTCTTTGGTTAACTTGAGGTTTGGAGGTCATTCGAGACTGTTTCTTCCATAGCAGAGGGGGTGTTGACTACTGCACATAGATTGGGTTTATGGTTGGCCAAGGAAAGACCCTAAAAGAGTAAGGGGAGGGAGTTCTCATTTAGGCCGAGAGGGAAGACTCCTATGAGGGAGAGAGCACAGTTTCTCATGTTTATCTTTTAGCCCTAACGAAGTCAAAATAACATTTTTAGTCCCTAATATTTCAAAAGGAGTGATATTGTGTATTCTTTTTAGTTTGGCTATGTCATCTAAAGGATTAAAAATGTATTCTAGTTAGTTCAATCAGTAAAATTTCTTATAATTGAACAAAAAAGTTAAGGTTCAAACTCCTCGCTTACATCAAAACTGATTAATCTGATAATAAAAAGTAATTATTATCATATAATAGATACTGATGGTTGAATTCCTATTCTAAATAATAATAATAGTAATAATAATAATAAATTTAAAAAAGAAATAGAAAAAGTAGTTGCCGACATATCAACGTGCATTTTAAATATTTCTATACGTTCGAGTTGCAACTGTGCAACAGTACGTTTATTGTTTTTCACTTCTATAATTATCGTTTGCCTCTTTAACCAAAAAAAGTATCATTTGCCTCACTAGTCCAAAATGAAATGTCAAGTAAGCATGGAATGGCGTGCGCAGGACAGATCTGATAATCTTAAATGAAAACAAAAGGGCAAAATTAAAGTGACCAATGAAAGTTGGAGCTTTACACAATGATCCAGAAAATAGTCTCATACTTAATCATACTCGAATTTTACTTGCTCCTCTATGTTATTTTAAATGATTGCTTTGTTTGTTTGCTTTGACGCCAAAAGACATTATATAGAGACTCTCAAAAAAAAAAAAAAAAAAACATTATATAGAGACGTGCAAAGTTGCTACACTAGTTAAAGTTGTCACTCTTTGACAATGATCTTTTCTCATTTCTCTATCCTAACTCATTCGGCCGTCTCTAAAAACATGAATGATCTCACTAGTTTTGGTTTTTGTACTATAGGAAGCAAAAACAAATTCAAAATCAGTTTTTGTATTTTGATGACCAGAAAATTGTACATACTATATTAATTGGCAGATAAAATGTGTGGCTCTAGAAAATGATCATTCTACGGAGCTAAATACCAATGATATGGGACAAAATAATGAAGGATTAATGTAACATATATAATTGGGTTTAAACTTTTGAGTTAAGTGGTGTCTCTAAATGTTATATTAACTACTTAATTGGAATCTCACATTTCACTTCATTAATTGTCTCTATCTAGGGGTAGCAAAATTGGACACGACCCGCAAACCCGACACAACACGACACGAAATTAGTAGGTTATGGGTTGGGGTTTAATGGATTCGTGTCATATTCAGGTTGACACGACTGACTCGTTTAATAAATGGGTTGGGTTAGTGTCCATCACATGAAACCTGTTTGACATGTTTGACCCGTTTATTAAATGACATTTTACCAATATACCCTTCAAACCCTAGATATATAGACTTATTAGTTGTTGTGGTTTATTTTATTTGACATATTATGATTAATTATTTGTGATATTAAGATATGCTTTAATTTTGAATGATTATTAGTAATTCAGTTACTCGTTAGTTTTGAATTCTATGTTAAAAATATTAATTTGTTTGATTTTTCATAATTCATCTCAATTTGGTTAATACTAAAATTAGTTTTTTTTTTTTTTTTTTTCATTTTGATAAAATCTGATAAACAGGTCGACACAACTAACCTGTTTATTAAATGAGTTGTGTTAGGGTTGAGGAATCATGACCCGTTTAATAAACATGTCGGGTTAAGGTTGACCCATATAATCAAATACTCATGAGTCGACATAACACGAATCCGACACGCAAACACAAATGGCCACTCCTATCTCTATCATTGTAGTTTTGTTTTGAAAAATCATTTTAAACATCTTTAATTAGCCCTAACACAAGAATTTAGTTGTTAGTCCCATTTGATCTAAAATATGTTTACTTCGAATCAATTTGATTTGGTGTTAGTGTGATAACTTATTAAGCTTAGTCATGTATATTGCGAAACCTTTGATTTGGTTTGCTAGGTTAGTCTTTGAATTAATCTATTTAAACTATATTTTAGTCTTTCAAGATCCAATGGCTTCAATAGTAACTTAGGCAGTGTTTGGATCCTTTTTTTTCATCACTCAATTTCCGTCACTCATCACTCATCACTCATTACTCATCACTCATCACTCAAAATATCCTACCCGTTTGGCACCATCACTCACTTGTTATCACTCAATATTTTTCACACTGTTTGTAGGCCCCATACCTGTCACTCGGTGCAGTTTTTTTTCTTTTCTTTTTTTCAGTATCACCGAACCCAGTGAAAAAAAAATCCAGATTAGATCATCGAACCTAGTGAAAGAAGAAGAAGAAGAAGAAGAAGAAGAAAAAAAAAAAAAAAAAACCCAAATCAAAAGGAAGAAGAAGAAGAAGCCACCTAGTGTGAAAGGAAAAAGAAAAAAAAGAAGATGAAGAAACGCACGCACCGAACCCAGTGAAGAAAGGAAGAAGAAAAAAAAAAAAAAAAAAAAGATAGTCAAAAGTTGCGGCTAAAGTCTGACAGTGGTTCTCTCCATGTAGTGTTATTTACGGAAATACCATTGAGTTATGAGTTATGGAAACTGAAAACAGTTAAAATGTGTTTTTAGTTTTCATAACTCAACTAAAAAATCAAAGAATTAAGTGATGGCAACAGAGTTATGGTGGTGCCAAACTGATTTCTAGTTATGGGTCCCATCATTTTTGAGTTATGAGTTATAAAAACAGAGATATGAGTTATGGAAATTGATGAACCAAACACCCCCTTAGAATTGAATCTTAGCACTCAATCAAATTTCAATTACATGTTTTTATTTTTCATTGCCACTTGTATTTTCTACAAGAAGTCTTTTTAAGTGAAGCATTTGGCAGTTAGATTCCATTTCAATCCAAATTTCACCTTCAACCATCACTTTGAATCACTTGCAATTAACATTAAAAAATTACTGAGTCTTAGGAAAATTTGTTTTTAACTCAAACAAGTTGGAAGAATAATAATCTCAATGAGTGCCTCTATTAATTAGTATTGTGAGGATTAGTTCCACTAAGATTTAATCTCTTTGAGGACACGTTGCCATTTTTTATTTGCAAAAATCAAATGTTCAAAGAGTGTATTAGGATTTGTATTTATTGATAATTAGCTTGTAATCCTATGCATATGCATAGATACACTTAAAAATCTATAATAAGATGCATAATATAATTCTTATATATATAATTTAAAAACTATTGATAGTCATTTTTATATTTTGTTAATTCTTTAAAAAATTTTGTAAGGATATTATTAGGTATAAAATGTAAATTGTCCATATTTTATTATTATTATTATCTTGAAGCACTTTTTTTTTTTTTTATTTATAATTCATTTATTCTAGACTTTTTAGGTTTTGTACTTAATAACCCACTTAGATGAATATTTATAATATGGTTTCATATTTGATTTTAAAATTAAGAAATAAAACTCTTTAAGAATAAATAATTTAGGACGCATAGCATAAAATTGGAATTCTAATTTAAAATACTTATTTGAGTTTCTCTCAATTTCAACTATTATTATTATTATTATTGTGGGGGCCCAAGAATCTACGGGCCCGGCTCGCTCACTTATAGGGAATCCACAGGCCCCCAAACTAAAGGAGGCCAGGTCCCAAGCCCGAAAGTAGTGAGCTCGATATGGCTCAAAGACACGTCCGAGGACCACTCCGTCCTCGGAAAGCCCAGAACCCCACTGATGAAAATGGGATACAGGCGAGCTTGAGAGGTCAGAAAATATCTCATGGAAATAGTCCTTAATACCCTTCCTTGACATAACACTGCCCCTAACAAAGCCGGGATCTTAGGCTTTATGGATCATCTACAGCAAATTTGGGACTAGACTGATGGGACAGATATCTGTCCCGGAAAGATCGACCCTACACGTGGACGAAGGACAACTAACGTAGGCTAGTATAAAAGAGAATATTATGTGACCAAAGGGGAGACTCCCATCTGGCTTCTGGAGAAAGACTTGATGAAAGTGAGGGTCTGGATAAGACACGCCGGACATCACCTAAAATCCCACCGATGGGTGACCGGGAACAGCGCCCTCACGCCTCGGATCATATCCGAGGAGCCAAATCCTCCTAGATACAAGATTGAAGGGCCTGAATATCCAGCCCGAAGCTCTTCCTCATGTCGGTATGCCTGTAGTCCGGCCCGAGATGCCGCCCCGCGACCCAACGCTGGCCTTTTGTTAAGCCCACTCTCTACAAATATCATTGTGAGGGATTTTCCTTGCGCGAGCCCAACAACGTTGATGGGCCGCTGAAGATTTTGTGTCCCTACAATTGGCGCCGTCTGTGGGGAAGGGCTTGCGCGTTGGCACGGGTGGCGCACGAGTCAGCTCTCCAGCAAACAGAGGCTCACGGGTTTTTCCCATTCCCGGCGACGTACGGTTGTTACTCCGCCATGAGCCACCGCTAGGAGCTGCGCCGTGCACTGCCAACGGAGTGGACAGCTCTAGGGGCTTGCGGCCTCGAGCCAACTCTTCCCTCTCTGGTCTAGGGGCTGACCTTCAAGGAATAAGTCAGTATAGAGAAAAGACTATCAACAACGAAGAACTCTTATAAGTAATGGACAGAACCAAGGCCTTGCATGGTCCTCGGACCCAAGCCTGTGGGGAAACCAAGTACAAAGAGGACATCTTATAAGTAATGGACAGAACCAAGGCCTTGCATGGTCCTCGGACCCAAGCCTGTGGGGAAACCAAGTACAACGAAGAACTCTTATAAGTAATGGACAGAACCAAGGCCTTGCATGGTCCTCGGACCCAAGCCTGTGGGGAAACCAAGTACAAAGAGGACATCTTAAAAGTAATGGACAGAACCAAGGCCTTGCATGGTCCTCGGACCCAAGCCTGTGGGGAAACCAAGTACAACGAAGAACTCTTATAAGTAATGGACAGAACCAAGGCCTTGCATGGTCCTCGGACCCAAGCCTGTGGGGAAACCAAGTACAAAGAGGACATCTTATAAGTAATGGACAGAACCAAGGCCTTGCATGGTCCTCGGACCCAAGCCTGTGGGGAAACCAAGTACAACGAAGAACTCTTATAAGTAATGGACAGAACCAAGGCCTTGCATGGTCCTCGGACCCAAGCCTGTGGGGAAACCAAGTACAAAGAGGACATCTTATAAGTAATGGACAGAACCAAGGCCTTGCATGGTCCTCGGACCCAAGCCTGTGGGGAAACCAAGTACAACGAAGAACTCTTATAAGTAATGGACAGAACCAAGGCCTTGCATGGTCCTCGGACCCAAGCCTGTGGGGAAACCAAGTACAAAGAGGACATCTTATAAGTAATGGACAGAACCAAGGCCTTGCATGGTCCTCGGACCCAAGCCTGTGGGGAAACCAAGTACAACGAAGAACTCTTATAAGTAATGGACAGAACCAAGGCCTTGCATGGTCCTCGGACCCAAGCCTGTGGGGAAACCAAGTACAAAGAGGACATCTTATAAGTAATGGACAGAACCAAGGCCTTGCATGGTCCTCGGACCCAAGCCTGTGGGGAAACCAAGTACAACGAAGAACTCTTATAAGTAATGGACAGAACCAAGGCCTTGCATGGTCCTCGGACCCAAGCCTGTGGGGAAACCAAGTACAAAGAGGACCTCTTATAAGTAATGGACAGAACCAAGGCCTTGCATGGTCCTCGGACCCAAGCCTGTGGGGAAACCAAGTACAACGAAGAACTCTTATAAGTAATGGACAGAACCAAGGCCTTGCATGGTCCTCGGACCCAAGCCTGTGGGGAAACCAAGTACAAAGAGGACATCTTATAAGTAATGGACAGAACCAAGGCCTTGCATGGTCCTCGGACCCAAGCCTGTGGGGAAACCAAGTACAACGAAGAACTCTTACAAGTAATGGACAGAACCAAGGCCTTGCATGGTCCTCGGACCCAAGCCTGTGGGGAAACCAAGTACAAAGAGGACATCTTAAAAGTAATGGACAGAACCAAGGCCTTGCATGGTCCTCGGACCCAAGCCTGTGGGGAAACCAAGTACAAAGAGGACATCTTAAAAGTAATGGACAGAACCAAGGCCTTGCATGGTCCTCGGACCCAAGCCTGTGGGGAAACCAAGTACAAAGAGGACATCTTAAAAGTAATGGACAGAACCAAGGCCTTGCATGGTCCTCGGACCGAAGCCTATGGGGAAACCGAATACAAGAAAGCGTCATCGGAGTCCCCTATGTCCCAGTCAATTGCTCAGATGGATTGCTTAGAAATCATCAGCCTTGGACGATATTCATGCGCTCATCACAGAATACACAACTGATATCTCGGTCAGTTTCCTAAGTTCGATTTATTACAAATTATCGATGTAATACCTGATAGTACTGGTAGATGAGAGTTGGTTAGATTATACTTCAAAATAGCTTTGTTACAAATATTTTCAAAACAACGCATACATAGAGCACATTCGTTCACAAAGTGGTATTGCCCAATAGATCAACGCTTAAAACATGTAAGTCAATTTCCATTTTTATTACAACGAAGAAATAGTACAGAGTACAATGAAAAGCTGGAATCAGCCTACGTCAAAGCTTACTACAGAAGCAAGAAAAAGAAAAATACAAGAAAGCTGGAGAAAGCCGAGGAGGTATGTCGGAGGAAAGGTTGGCTACAGCTCCGAGACCTTATTCTTCCCCCGCGCTCCTACATGCCCATAACTCAGGCAGCCAAAGAAACCCAACTTGAGCCTGGCACCGTTGAAGGAAAGATGCAGGGAGTGGGAAACTGAGGGGCTTTCTCTAAATATTCGCCTGCTGCTAAGCAGAGGCGCTGATGGCGGAGAATCTTTCTTCTGACATACCAAAGTGCTGGCATGAACAGAGCCTGCTTCGGATTTTGACTAAAAGAGGGAGAGACGCCGTTCCCCCTCGGTGGAGATGGAGTACTCTTCTGAACTTGTGCTTCCTGTGCCCATACCTTACTGTTATAAGCCTCATGAGGACACGGCGCTTCTGCGGCGGAGAAGGTTCTTTCTTCCCAACCCTCGCTTTCCACATGTTATGCCAAGAAAGGAGAGCTACGGATATGGGGAGCGTGATATGAGAGAAAAATAAAAGGATGGGTGTATATATAAAACAACCCTCTCTCCCTCCTATTTATTTGAAAAGACAAGATGATGGCAGTCAACTCACGCGGTGTCCCAAGGAACACTGCAGACAAAGTGGCTTTGGCTCAACTTCCAACGTCAACTGCAGTCTAGAGACTCAAGAAGCCTCGTGAAGGCGCGCCTCGATCCCTGGGGCGTCAGAGAAGTACTGCGTGGCCAGAGTTTGCAGAAATGTATCTTGATCCGCGGGTTCTTGGCGTGAAGGCCTAGGGACACCCTGTTTGGCACCTCGGGAAATGCTCAATGAAAGGGAAGATCTGAACTCAAAGTCTTGGACAGAACCTAAGGCTTGCATGGTCCTCGGACTCAAGCTAAAAGGGAAAACCAAGTACTGATGCAGACATTGGTCTCGGACAGAACCTAAGGCTTGCATGGTCCTCGGACTCAAGCTAAAAGGGAAAACCAAGTACTGATGCAGACATTGGTCTCGGACAGAACCTAAGGCTTGCATGGTCCCCGGACTCAAGCTAAAAGGGAAAACCAAGTGCTGATGCAGACATTGGTCTCGGACAGAACCTAAGGCTTGCATGGTCCTCGGACTCAAGCTAAAAGGGAAAACCAAGTGCTGATGCAGACATTGGTCTCGGACAGAACCTAAGGCTTGCATGGTCCTCGGACTCAAGCTAAAAGGGAAAACCAAGTGCTGATGCAGACATTGGTCTCGGACAGAACCTAAGGCTTGCATGGTCCCCGGACTCAAGCTAAAAGGGAAAACCAAGTGCTGATGCAGACATTGGTCTCGGACAGAACCTAAGGCTTGCATGGTCCTCGGACTCAAGCTAAAAGGGAAAACCAAGTGCTGATGCAGACATTGGTCTCGGACAGAACCTAAGGCTTGCATGGTCCTCGGACTCAAGCTAAAAGGGAAAACCAAGTGCTGATGCAGACATTGGTCTCGGACAGAACCTAAGGCTTGCATGGTCCTCGGACTCAAGCTAAAAGGGAAAACCAAGTGCTGATGCAGACATTGGTCTCGGACAGAATCTAAGGCTTGCATGGTCCTCGGACTCAAGCTAAAAGGGAAAACCAAGTACCGATAAAGACACAAGTATCGGACTCAAGCCAAAGGGAAAAATCAAGCACATAAGATAAAACGCATAAGTCATGGACAAAACCCAGGTCTTGCAAAGTCCTCGGACTCAGGCTTCGCGGGAAATCGACTGCCCGAATGAAGAAATTTCTCGGTTTAAACACTGGAAAAGGTTAAGGCTCGCATGTCAGGAAGATGGCAGGCCAACCTAATGATCGTCAACCTAAGGGGGCCATTCATCCGAGGGGTAACATGTCCTCGGAAAAATACTTCTCACACTTTATCGAGCATTCAACACCCATCACTGCTAACTTTAAGATAAGTCTCATTCTTCGCTGGTTGGATTGTTATGATGAATAGTAATCTCTTTAAAGTTATCGTGGCATCTTTTTATCAAGGATTGCTTTGGCCTTAGTTATTATAGATTGAAATGCTATACTATTATGCCGAGCAGCGCTTTCACACTTGTTAAAATATACAAATAAGACATAAGAAATAGAGTAACACTAACTTTTATTACTATGAAAATTTGTTACAACGTACAAAGAAGGGCTCAAACAAGCCTATATAAAAAAATTTTTTTACTGTTAAAACAGTAACAATATCCGTAATACAAATAAGTAAACCATCAGGTGCCTTCTGCATTCGTCTTCAAAGTCTTTCTGAAATCTATGCCTCGGTACTGCTCCTATCAGGGGAAGATCCTTATACAAAAATAATGAAGGAGAAGGAAGAAGAATTGGAACACATGGAAGCACTTCAGCAAGCTCTTGTTACTGAAGAATGCAAGGGCAAAAGAAAATGGAGGATATGAGCGGGAAGGAGGAGAAGAAGAGTGAAGCAATGAAAAGAAAATAAAAGGAGCAAAAGAGGGAGAAGGGGAGCCTTATTAGGTATGCTCGTGAGAGAGCAGATGGAGATGACAAGGGAAGTTTTCGACTCAGTCACACCAGAACTGGGGTGTGACGAGTCCCTGCTTCGGATTTTGGCTAAAAGAATAGGGAAGCCAGTCTTAAGCCTCCGCCATCCTTGCCCAGACCGAGCCATCTCGAGTTTTGTTGGGATATGGCGTTTCTGGGAAAAGAGGGATTTGTTCATGGTGGATTACTGAGAAATAAGTATTATAGAAGAGGGAGCAACCGGAAGGAGGAAATGGACTCTGGGAAGAACGTGAGGGATTCTGATATGAAAAGGTCACCCCCTGTTTTCTCTCTTTATATAGAGGACGAAGAAGAGGGTATGTGACACATTTGGACCCTCAAGGAAATCCAGAGTACGACGCGTCGCTTCGTTCTCCCACACCATCAGTAACCGTTACATCTGGAAGGTCTCGTAAATGGCAAGGGATTAAAGGCACGTTGCGGATAACCACGCGGCATAACGGCAGCGTACGTAAATCTAGGAAAAATGACTCGTAGACCGGCGCATTCCTCGGGGAGGTGAAGAGTCACCAACGTTGATCAAGGGCCGAAATTAAATGAGCCGCAGTTCAGGCTCGGAATTACCGAAACCCACCTCTCCAACCAGGACGTTGGACAGCAGGGTTTCGAGGGGCTATTGTGGGGGCCCAAGAATCTACGGGCCCGGCTCGCTCACTTATAGGGAATCCACAGGCCCCCAAACTAAAGGAGGCCAGGTCCCAAGCCCGAAAGTAGTGAGCTCGATATGGCTCAAAGACACGTCCGAGGACCACTCCGTCCTCGGAAAGCCCAGAACCCCACTGATGAAAATGGGATACAGGCGAGCTTGAGAGGTCAGAAAATATCTCATGGAAATAGTCCTTAATACCCTTCCTTGACATAACACTGCCCCTAACAAAGCCGGGATCTTAGGCTTTATGGATCATCTACAGCAAATTTGGGACTAGACTGATGGGACAGATATCTGTCCCGGAAAGATCGACCCTACACGTGGACGAAGGACAACTAACGTAGGCTAGTATAAAAGAGAATATTATGTGACCAAAGGGGAGACTCCCATCTGGCTTCTGGAGAAAGACTTGATGAAAGTGAGGGTCTGGATAAGACACGCCGGACATCACCTAAAATCCCACCGATGGGTGACCGGGAACAGCGCCCTCACGCCTCGGATCATATCCGAGGAGCCAAATCCTCCTAGATACAAGATTGAAGGGCCTGAATATCCAGCCCGAAGCTCTTCCTCATGTCGGTATGCCTGTAGTCCGGCCCGAGATGCCGCCCCGCGACCCAACGCTGGCCTTTTGTTAAGCCCACTCTCTACAAATATCATTGTGAGGGATTTTCCTTGCGCGAGCCCAACAACGTTGATGGGCCGCTGAAGATTTTGTGTCCCTACAATTATTATTATTATTATCTCTAATTTATTTTAGTTTATATATATATATATATGTCTGTGTGGCAACTGACATTATTATTATATATAGATTATCTCTAATTTATTTTAGTTTATATATATATATATATATATATATATGTCTGTGTGGCAAGTGACATGTCGCAATTTTTAATGTGACATCAGGGTATATGACACATGGTACAACGTGTACGTTTCTAAAATAAAGAAAATGGTACCACATATTCGATTTGATTTTCGCATCCAGTTGAATCGATTTTTACTGAGAGCATAAATTTAGAATTGTTAAATCTGATTGATGTGACAAACATATAAATGAATTTAGATTGTTAACTATGATTGACGTGACAATTTATAATTAGTTTTTTCTTTTTCCAACAATATCATTTTGTTGACATTAAATTGCATACTTTAACCCTTGAATGATGTCGCACATTGAACTATATTGAAATGTGATTTCTTCTAAAATATGTATGGGTTTTGCTAATGTGCGCCTTAAGGACACATAATAATTAATTATTTTTGAAAATATTTTTTAAAAAATTGAAAAAGTATTGACAACTTTTTTAATTCCCAAAAAAATGTTACCGAAAATAGATGACTTAATTGGACCCAATATATATATTTTTTGGAAGTTGGTGTTTGCGATTTCAAAGAAAGTTAATACCAACATCCGTATTCAAGCAGAGGCTAATGCCATTCAATTGGTTGTCCACATTGCTTTAAATTTCTCTTTTTGTAATTGCATTATAGAGAGTGATTGTAAAGTTTGTATAGATGTCATTAAAGCTGGTGGGAAGTTAATTCCCTAGAGACTTTTGAATTATGTGGACTCAGTTAAGAATGTAATTAGTGACTATAGCCATGTATGTTTTAACTGGGTTCATAGGGAGGCTAATCAGGTTGCGCATGTGCTAGCCAAGTGGTCTCTTAGTCAATTTTTTTTTTTTTTTTTTTTTTTTTTTTTTGTTTTGATATGGGATTTGGCCCTCCAAGTTTTGTTAATGTTATCTTGGCTAAGGCATCCCAGGATTCTGTATCTAATGTGGTTCAATACGATTTTAATTCAACAAATATATATATATATATATATATATAATTTTTTCGATATAGTGTCTATTTGGATACTGCTTATTGTTGAAAATTGAAAACACTATAGTAAAATAATTTTTAAATGTGTGAATAGTGCTATAAGACCCATTTTTAATAAAAATTTTGCTAAAAAAAGAGATTTGTGAGTCCTGTAAACAATGCATGGACTCACACACAAAACACTTGACTCTTGCCAATATCCAAACGTTCACATAAAATTGCAGACTAGTTCTAGAATGATGTCACGCATTGGACTACTAAAAATGAGATTATCCTAAACTTATTGTATTCCCTAAAAAGAATTTTTTTTTTTTAAATTAAATAACAATAAAAACCTACCGTATTCCTATTGCTAACAACAATGATATGATTTATAAGTAATACTAAAACTTGTATATATATATATATATATATAAAAGGGTAATACTAAAACTTTAATAGTTTTTTTTAGAGAGTTAATGAATGGATCATAAATTGTAAAATCTTACGATTTCCGCCCCTTCTAAAGAAGATATTAATCGTAGATAAAATGGAATTTTCACAATGACTACAAATCATTATGACGTCCACTCTTGATAATAACTTTTTATTATTAGACCAAAATACCAATCAGTTTTTGATATAGACGATGATTGAATCACAGATCTCTTATTTAACCATAAAAGGTTTTACTAGTCAAACTAACTAGAACTCACAACTTAAAAAGATAAAGATAAAGAAACCAAACTATCAAAGCCACAAAGAAATCATCATCAATCAAAATAGGTAAGAGAACAATATGCATCTTTTATTCATGTGTAAATAATTAAGTAGAATGACAATGCGTGTCATACTTTTGGAGTTAAAAAATTATAAATTTCTATACTATTGTTAACATAGGCGGCTATAACATTGCCATTAGTACCTGCAGAAATATAATGTCTATTTAAAAATAATTAATTTTAATTTTTTTTAAATATAATATTGAAAGTGTTTTAAGGTATACTTGTACTTTAAAAAAAAGATTTGAGATTTTAAAAAACTGACCACAAAGATTTGAGATTTTGGGCCTATTTGGCAAGTAAGTTCTAACACACATTTTCATATTTTAAACAACATTACACATATTTTTACATACTTTTTCACTCACATATATATCAAAAAACACACAAATAACATTACTTAAACTCATTTATCAACCGGACTTAAAAGGTAAATTAGCCTCATAAAAAAAATGTAAATTAGCAAACACACTTTTCTTTTTAGGGCCATAGTAATAAATCATGTTTACAAACAGTAATGATTTTAGAGAGAATTTTTTATTTTGCGAAAGGCCAACATTTAGTAAGAGAAGCAATTGTGCACGTCTGTTTCTTATATGATGGCTGATAAACGAAACAAACAGTCCAATCATTTAAGAGATAAACGAAACAAACAGTCCAATCATTTAAGACAGAGAAGAGAAAGTGAAAGTCAAGTTTGATACCGCCAAGTTGATCAGTGTCTTTTTTTTTTCTCAAAAAACAAAAAAAGTTGAATCTCTTTAAAGTTGGTTTGACGTGTGAGTGAGTGTGACATTTTTTTTTTTGCCATTGTTTGAAATTCCCAACCTTTTGTCAAGTCATTATTCGATCTATTCTTCACACTATCGCTCTCAAACAGGTGGCATCCACTCCTCATGAGACTTGAAGGGCAAGGAAGCAAGTCTCTCGTGCGGAAATAATTATTTCTTCACTTTTGGTTAGGATTGTAATTTGCAAATGAATTTAAATACTTAGAATAATTTGATCTTGGTTAAGGAAAAATTTCATTTGTTTTCTTTTACTAGTAAACAAGTTTTGGAGTTTAAACTCAATTATTAAATAATTCAAGTTCAAATTATATACTATATAATAAAAGTTGGACTTAAAAATTGTGGTTAGGCCAAATATATTCACTAAATTGCAAAAAAAAAATAAAAAAAAAGTTTAGAAGTAATAATTGTGTTACGTGGCTTCACTAAATTGCCTTTATTTTTTTTAGATTTTAAAAATTATATCTATAATATTTTTTTTTTTTTTATTCTTATCTTCTTCTCCTATAATTTATAAGTTTATAAAAATTTTAATTTAATTACAATCCAAATTCTTCATCTAATCCTTTTATTATTAATTTATCTATAATTTCTAAGTGATTTATTTAATTAGCAATTAGAAATCTACTTCATTTATGAGTTATAAGTTCTAGCATTCTAGGGAATTAGAATTTTTTTTTTTTGAGAAACTAGGGAATTAGAATTTTGGTTTCACACTAATTGTTCATATCAACGATAATTTTATATAATAAAAAAAATCATAGTACACGTATACAATTACTAATATCAACATTTAATTTAATTTTTTATTTTTTTAAAACACCTAATGGATAGATAAAAAATTATAATTATTCTTATCGACTTTCTATAAATCTCTATTAATTTTTTAGATAAATACAAAAATTTAGTTGTTGTCATCTTTTGTTTAAGTTACATATGATTCTTAATTAAATCGTGCATCACACGAGCATAACACTAGTTAAATAATATATTTGTGTATTATGAACATGATGCTCGATTTTAAATATTATATTATGAGATTAAATTCTATAAAGACATGGTGTAAAATGCATGTTTTACTTTTCCAATCCTAACATGCCACATCATCTTATCACATATTTAAGAATAAACACAATCGTACTCAATCAATTCTAATACCCATATATAAATCCAACCAAATTGGAAATCTATCGAGATGTTATTAGGTGTGGTAGGATGTATTGAATTTTAAGTAAAATGTTGATGTGGCAATCACTTATTGGATGGTGTAAAACATGGGTTTTATACCCCATTCTTATAGAATTTAATCTCTTATATTATATACTATATAGTAAAAAGTGGGTTTAGAAGTCGTGGTTGCACCAAGTAATTACTCTCACTAATTAGTAAATTAATTATGCATTTTACACAATACAACCCAACTACCTCTAATCTATAAAATTGCCATATATGTGCTACACTACATCATTATCAAATTCTTGGATTTTTTTTCCCCTTAAATTTTTGCCTCATTGTGTTTGCAACACTTAAAAAAAATTTACTTTTTTCCGATAATTAAACGAGATACAAATATCTAGAAGTAAAACTCATTGTTGCAATTCAATTGATTGATTTCAACAAATGGGACTTAGAAGCCGTGGTGCAACAAATTTAAATTCTATTCAAACTAAAAGTCTATTATAAAAAATTCCTAAACTTAAATTCCACACAACAACCCACATTTTCTTTCTAAATAAAAACAACTCACGTCTTGACTAAGGGATAAGATTTAACAATAATTTAAAACAAATTTAAATTATATTAAAACTAAAAGTCTATTATCAAATATTTCTAAACTTAAATCCCACACAACCCACTTTTTTTTCCCCTTAAGTTGCATGATTTAACATCATATCACATTGTGGGGCCCGAAATCTGAGGTTCCAGCCCACTTTGTATTCAGGACCCAAAGCCCAGGCCGAGGAACTTTACTGCCGAGGACGTATGATGAAAGCTCCTCAAAAGCCCAAGGATGTGGCCGAGGACGATCTCACGCTCAACACCTCACAAAACGCCTGAAGAAAATGACAAACTCAATACAAGAGCAGTACAAGGGAAAAAGCTGCTAACACCGTAATGTGGAGCCCTACGTCTGACAAGCCCATACTCCAGACCATGCTATTTAACTTTTCCCAACCACCCCCAACCACTCTGACGTATGGATTGATAGGACGAGTCAATACCCCAAAAAGGCAAAACTTACACGTGGACACTAAACGGGAAGTAAACACTAGTATAAAAGGGAAAGAGAGCTAAAGGGGAAGGGGATCCCCAAAAGATGGGGGAGAAAAGATCCTACAAAAAGAAGAATGGGAAGAATGTGACGCTCCTCGGACTAAGTCCGAGGACTCAAACCCTCCAAGCCACACCGATGCGAAGCCTAGCTATTCTGTCCAAACCTACCTTCGCATAAGCTTCCATGAAAATCATGACTAAACCGCCATCCAACGACCAAGGTCCAGCCTTTCTAGCCCACTCTCTATGAATTATATTGTTCGGGCCTTTTACATATGAGCCCAATGTCATTCTTGGGTCGTTAAAAATCGTGTCCCTACACACATCATATACTATATAATAAAAATTATAATTAGAAACCGTGGTTGCACCAAGTGGCTACTCTCACTAATTAGTAAATTAATTATATATATATTTTTTAGGATATATTTCCTCGATTAAGGGACAATATTTAAATTTTTTTAATTTAGGTAAACTTTATCATTTGAATTCTATTCAAACTAAAAGTTTATTATATATATATATATATAAACTTAAATCCAACACAACAACCTATATTTTCTTTCCATTAAAAAAAAAAAAAAAAAAAAAAAAAACCACGTTTTGACTAAGGGATAAGATTTAACAATAATTTAAAAAAAAAAAATTCTATTCAAACTAAAAATCTATTATCAAAAATTTATAAACTTAATTAAATCTCACACAACCCACATTTTTGTTTGTTTTTCCCCTCAAGTTGCATGATTTAATAATAATTTAAAACAAATTTAAATTCTGTTCAAACTAAAAGTCTATTATAAAAAAGAAATTTATAAACTTAAATCTCATGCAACTCACGTTTTTGTTTTTGTTTTTTTCCTCAAGTTGCATCTTATTAAATTAATATTTTATTAGGATATTAAGCTACAAAACTCTTAACTAAGTGATAAGATTTAACAATAATTTAATTTAGATAAAACTTTATCACCTAAGTTTTAAAATTTTAAATTCTACTCAAACTAAAAATATATTATCAAATTTTTTAGAACTTATATATATTCAACCATGACTTTTCGATATAATCTCTCTTAACCAATAAGTCATCCCTATAATAAAATCTCACTCAATACATCCCATGTTGTTGTATTTTTTTTTTTTTTTAAATGCAACCTACACTTATATTTTAATCTAATAAATTCATCATACTTATTGTTCTTTATGCCAAAGGAAGTTTACTATAAAAAAGAAAAAAATAGCGACACTCATTTAAAACTATGGACACTCATTTAAGTTCTTGGTTCTCTTATGTAAGTTTTTTTTTTTTTTTTTCTTCTCAATTTTTGAACTCTTTTGTATATGTTTCAAATTTTTGGTTTTGGTTATTGTATTTAACTTGTGAGTGTGTTGATTTTTTCAATTAGACAATTGCTAGGAAAAAAAATCAATATTAAGGAACTATTTTATTTATTACTGTTTATGCTGGTTAGGACATAGATTAAACATAACCCAAACAGGAATGATCAAATTCATTGCATATCTCTTTCTAAAAAAAAAAAAAATTCATTCTATATCTCAAATTAAGAAATTAGCACAAAGCACAAAGAGAATTTTAAAATATAAAAATCGATAAACACTAATAAAGTCTAAACTCTAAACAATCAAAATTTAAAGTATTTTTTTTATTAAATTTTTTTACTTATTTTATAAATTATTCTTAATTATTTTAAATTTTTGAGTTTACATATGAATCTTTATCAAGTCGTTCATTGCACGTGAATAATACTAATATTATATATTATATATTTATATGTATACATGTGTGTGTGTGTATAGACTTGATATTGGATTGTGGAAGTTTATAAATAAGTTTATAAGATATTAAATTATTATTTATAATTTATTAATAATATAAATAGTCCATTTTGCAATAAAAATTGTGTACAATTTTCAACAATACAGATCAGTGAATTTATTTTTTATAAGTTTGTAAACACAAATCATTCAATTTAATTAACTCAAACGATAGGTTTTAACTATAAATTAATTATTAATTATTAGCATAGATTTCTGAAAGAGTGAAAAATTGTAATTGTGGTTTTATTATATATGAAAAAGAATAAAATACTTAAGTAATTCAAAAAACTTTTGAGAAAAAAATGGGTGTGATCGTATAATCTAGGGTAATGCCAAAATTACAAAAAAAAAAAAAAAAAAAAAAAATTAAAAATATCCGGTTTGTTCCATATTCACAAAAGTTACTTAACACCATTTGAAAATTCTCTTTCTTCTCTATAATATTTTCCATCTAACTAATATTTATTTATCATTTGTTAACCAAATACTCTCTCACACATATAATTGTTATAATGCAGTCATTGTGAGATATGTACAATCAAGCCAAGCTATTGGAAGTAGAGAACTTAGAGGAAAGAACTTTCAAATTGTGTTTGTTTTTTATGCTTATAAGAAATTGAGTGCATGTTTGGTATTGTTGTTTAAACAACAGTTTTCGTTATTTAAACACTACAATACATATTTTTATAACACTTTTTCACTTATATATATATTTAGAATACTTAAATAACGTTATTATAAATCACTTCCCAAATGGGCTATAATATTTTTTACTACTAGGAATATATGGTATTAACCAATCTTTAGGGATACAGTGTTTTACTCAGAAATCTGATTTGCTGATGATTTGAGGAATATCCAACACGTGTTTAAAATAAGATGGAATATACAATATTGAGCTCGATTTCAAAGACTAGTATAAAGCAAAGTACCTTTTGTTTACTTTGCCTTTGTTTCTCTGCCCCACCTAGGCACATGTCGCTTTCTAGTACAGATGGGACAGCTGGATGGTGCTGGATAGCAATGGTCCTCAATTAGGTTTCTTTTTTAATTATTATTTTTTAATACCATTTTTGTCCTTATATTTTAACATTATTCTCATTTTAGTTCATACTTTAAAATTTTACCTCAGTTAGTCTTTATAATCAAAAAACATTCTTGTTTTTGTTTCTACCATTGTCTCACTGACGGAAATTGTCTACATGACAGATGAAGTGAATTGTTGGCATAGTAAATATTGATATAGTCATTAAAATAATATTCTAAAATTTTTATTTAAACATCTATGCCAGAATATAATTTAAAAAATTAATTTTTCAACTTAACAAAAGAAAAAAAAAAGGAAAAAAAATAATTAAAAACTAAAAACACATTAATTCAGATTTGAGTTCCTCTTTATCAAGAACACACAAGAATACAAACCCAAAAAATTCATAAAAACTTAGAAAATCAAACACAAGAGCACAATACAAACCTAGAACAAAACAAACCAAAAACAAACAAACCCATCTTAGGTCTTAAATTTCTCAACCAAACCAAACAACAAACAAACCCAGTTCAATCCTTTAACCATATCATTGGCAAACCCAACACATCCCCATATTTTAATAAACTCAAAATACCCAAACTAATAGATGCATATAGGCTAATACCCCCCCCCCCCCAATTAAAAAAAAATGGTATACAAAAAAAATTAAGATTTTCCCTTAAATATATATATATATATATATGTCTCTCCTCCTCTAAAATATTTAGATATTGACCTACAAGAAAAGAAATAAATAAATAAAATTCATGCCCCTTTAACTACAAAAAAAAAAAAAAAAAAAAAAATCTGGATTAAAAAAAATCGCGCACAAAATAAGAAACACTTATTTTGTATGTAGTATTTTGTTGAACATGAAATAGATGTTAGTTTTTATTTTCATAAATTTTTTTTGGTTTTAAGCTTTGCCCCCCCCCCCCCCCCCCGGTTCAAATCTTGGTTCCGTCCCTCACCACAACACCCACAATCTCTTCCTCCCTCTCTCCCACCACCATTACTACCAACCTTTGATTTGCAACCACCACATCCATTACCACCAATCTCTACTTCTGTTCCACCACAAAAAACCCACACCAAAGCTCCTCCAGCTTCAATCCTTTGTCGTTGACCACCACTGCCACGAATGGCAATGGGTCTTGGTTCTTTCACCTCAAGTTCTCCACCATCAAGGGCGTGGCTAGAAATTTTTGTTTTTGGGGGGGTGGGGGGGGGGGACTTATGATACTAATTTATTAGCTTATAGAAATTTTCATAAACATAAACAAACACATACATCTATACACACATATAATTTAGTATCCTTCATAGTGAATTCCTAAAGTTTTTATTTTTAATATAAGTTACCAAATTGTCTACCAAAGTAAGTAAAAAAATTTCAATTAAACTAATGAAGTATTCAAAAACATTAATGATCCAAAAATTTAACAGATATAAGAACACATTTTACAATAAAAAATAAATGTGAAGAAAAAAAAAGCATTTTCTATAACTACTAGATCAATTGGACAATTTTTTTAAGAGTATCATTAGATTAGATCAAATATTCAAGGGGGCCGAGTCCCATTTTTGTCTTCTAATAATTAAAATGTTAAATATTTATATATAGTATTAAAATATTTTAAAAATTTTTGGGGGGGTCATGGCCCCCCCACTCATACATGTAGCTCTGCCCCTATCTACCATTGTGATTGGGGTTTATCTAGGCTTGGTTTTTGGTTGATTTTTGAAAAGGTGTTGGTGTTTGTTTGATTTTGGTTTTGGTTTTTGGGTTTCTCATATCCAAAACCGCCAAATCTGAAGTGGCAATTCTTCCTCTCTAAGCCGCCTCTACCTCTGCCACTCTTTCTTCTTGCTTGTGTTCAACGTGGGTTGGGATCAAGCTCAATGGGTGGCAGTTCCTCCTCTCTTTTCCTCTCATCTCTCATGAGTGGGATCGGGCTCAATAACAGAGGAGAGGAAAGGAGAGAGACTGGACACCAGAGAGAGTGTGTGTGTTGGGTGGGTTTAATTTTTTAGGTCTGTGTGTTTATTTTTTAAGTAAAACAAATAGAAAATGTCAAATAAAGGAAAATACTCTTCTTGTGTTTGTGTTTAAATCTGGATTTGTGTTCTTATGTGTTATTGTTCAAGATAAACTCAGATCTCAATTCATGTGAGTTTTTATTTTTAATTTTATTTTTAATTTTTTTTTAGTTCAAAATTTTTAATTAATTTTTTAAATTTAGAATATGACGTGGATTTGACATGGCATTTTTAAATGTCAAATAATTTTTTTAAATATTATTTTAATGGTCACGTCAGCATTTACAATGCTAATAGTGCATTCCGTTTGTTATGTAGACAATTTTCGTTAGTGAAATGACAGTAGGGACAAAAACGAGATTGTTTTTCGATTTTAGGGGTTAAATGCGGTAAAATTAAAAAGTAGGGACCAAAATGGTATTTCCGACTTCTTTTTTTTTTTTCTTTTTTTTTTTTCTCTAAATAATGGTCCTCTATTAGTTTTTTATTTTGCTGAATACTGGCCTACAAATTAGTTGGAGTCTTGGAGACAAGAAAGGCTCTCCATTAAACTGTTAGGGTTTGTGCCCTAAAATCCAATTTAATGGTATGTTATAAATAATTAAATTGTTTAATCATATGAGACTATTTGTATATGAACTAACTGGACATTATCATAAAGTTTTTGAGATGTATTGTATGTGATTTAGTTACAGAAGATATAAACTTGTAAACTCAAAATGTAATTTGTAGTCGGTAATGAAATTAGACATTTCATCTGCGAAGACTATAACATGTCAACTATGATGGTTTGTCTTGATCATGGAAGTAGAGACTTCTAGTTGATGTGTTAGTGTGTCTTAAGTGTGTAAGACACATTGAACTGGAACTGTGAGATTAATTATTCAATTAACAACTGTCACCTAAATAATAAATTTCACGACTTTTATTTTCATAGACTTTCAATTCTTAGAGGATTGTGAACCTAATCATGAAATGTATGTTACTTTGATTTATCATGAGTGAGATCTAATATAACGGTCAAAATCTTAGTATGTTGGGTAATCGCACATAATGTTGAGGGAACACATATTTTCAATATGGAATCTATAATCTCTTTCTATAGAGACATAAAATATCCCCTTGAGATAAGTTTAATGGGAATTAGCTATTCAAGATGCTGGGACCAGCCACTTTAGTAAAGAGTTACTAAAGTTTATATTTAATGAAATAAGATTTTATAAAATATATAAATAACTAAAAGATTAAACCAGGTACTTAAAGAATAAAATAATGATTTACAAAGTGACAGTTTATTATGACTTTGTACAATATGGATGTTTCATGGAGGGTTCAAATATTAGAGTCTTGAGATATAATTTATTAATAAGGCTTAGAGTGCAATTATACCTTCATAGTGGTACTTGTTATATAATTAGTAGTAACTTTGGGCTTATCAAGAGTTGATGGAAACCCGCAGCCTACTGGAGATAGAGCCTTATTTGTCCCTTTGGTCCCATCTCAAGTCACATACTAAAACCCAATTGAGTTGGCCTAAAAGATTAACCCAATTAGATAATCAATTGTTTGTTTAATAAAAGTTATTAAATAAAGTAACTGTTTGGACAGTTAAAACATATGTACAATTAAAAGAAGAAAAAAATGTTTTCTCTTTGATTTCTTTTTGAACAAAAAACGGATGTAAGAACTGATTGAGAGATCACACATCTTGG
Organism: Quercus robur; assembly: GCF_932294415.1. Taxonomy (NCBI): domain Eukaryota; kingdom Viridiplantae; phylum Streptophyta; class Magnoliopsida; order Fagales; family Fagaceae; genus Quercus; species Quercus robur. The sequence goes on along the minus strand of NC_065540.1, from coordinate 26,661,207 downwards.
GCACCATGTGGAATTGGGATGAAGATTGAAGGTTTTCTCAATTCTTGTTTTTGAATTTCACTACATCAAGGTATGCTTTCTATTATTTGTTTTAGGATTCAAGGTTGAATATTATCTCTTATGAATGAAGTAGATCTTTATGTTGCTTCCGCAGCTTATTTTGTTTCCACAGCTTGTTTTGTACGAGATGCAAAACTGGATTATCCAACATAGACAAGTATGGTCCAAATCTTTATAAATAGGAATCAAGCATGGTCCAAATCTTTATAGCATAGGAATGGCCTTGTATTAGTTATTTGGCATTAAAAAAAAAAAAAAAAGGTTCTCAGCAAAAATAAATAAATAAATATTTGGCAAAAAAAAAATGAAGAGGTAGGACCAGGTTTAATTTCCTCCTCTTTTTATTTTATATATATATGAAAACAAAACAATGACCCTATATAATGGAGAGTAGTTAGAATGTTCATGTTTTATCTTCAATATTACCAATAGCAGAATTCTTTGTTTGGGTTTTGTTATTTTACCTACTAAAATATCCTCATACAAATTATTAAACTCTCTAAAATATCCTTATCTTTTAGTTAAATAATTTTAAAATGAAAAACACCAAATGGTTTAAAAAATAATTTAATATTCCTAAGTTTTAGACCGATTAAAAGAGTAATTTATTATTTCTAAGTTTTAGGATAATTTCTTTCTCTTCTCCATTCTGCTTAAAAATTAGGACACTATCTATATCTCACTTTTAAATATTATTCCATGTTACCTTACCTCTTTCTTTTTAAAAAAAATACACATTGTTATTTATGAGTTTGGCTTACCTCAAGTATTTTTTTAATTGGAATCTTCTTTTATTTTAATGAGAAAATGTCATATAACCCACTAATTAAATAAAAGGTGGAGATTAAAACCCACTACCACTTGTTATTTTATATTTAAAATAAAAGGATATGTCCAGTTGAAAAAGTACTGGAGGTAAGTCAAATCCGTTATATATATATATATATATTAGAAAGATTACTTCTCCAATTTGAATTCCAATGCCTTTACATGAAAGTTGGAAAAAAATAATGAAGAGTTTCAATTTCAAATAATTTCTTCTATTCACATCAGCCACTAACTTACGTACAAATAAATAATTAGAAAAAAAAATCATATAGAGAAATACCTTAAGAATTAAGACACTATTTTTATCTCACTTTTAAATATTAGAACACTGAACCCAAAAAACAAGTAAATAAAAAAGAGTCTCATCGCACGTGCAAAGCGCATGTGATGAGGCTAGTGTAATATATATAACTAGTTTGGGTGGTACTTGCATGCTTCTTGAGTTAGAAAATTAAAATAGAACTTCTATTTGAAGAAATATGAAACTATATACTTTAACTTGGAATAACTAATTAACATATGAATAGTTATTTGCCATGATAGTTTCTTAGAATCCATTTGCCAAAGGTAATATCCATTCATTAAAAACTTAAAAGAAATGATGACGAATATTATCATTTGAACTTTGGAAACATAAAAAAGTGTCATTTAATTAAGCTACAAGACTTTTAGCCATAAAAGTCTTTACCTTACCATAAGTATGTTTTATAAGCCAATTTTACTTTAAATAAAACTATGTTACTAAACTTTCAAAAATAATAATTAAAAATTTATTACTGATAGAGCAGAGAAACTACATCAATGATTTATCCACCTTATCTCCTCTTCTCCACTAAGCTTCTCTCTCTCTTTCTCTCTCTCTCTCTCTCTCTCTCTCTCTCTCACACACACACACACACACACACACACACACACATTCCATGCTTGGGTGTCTACAAGGATTGGCTAGTTGGTGGCAGTCATGACACTTGTATTAGTCAAATTGCAGGTTTTGATAAAGGTGTCCACCTAAACTGTGGTCCTAACTCACCCACCCAAACCGTTTAGGCCAACTCAAAAATTGGCCGACCCAACGTCAGTGACGGTAAGCAATAGGTTTCTGCCTCCAGAAATTGAAACCAATGCGTAGGTCGGTTGGCAAGTCTTCACATGAAAACCTAATTCCAACAAGCCCGATCGATCTCTACATTGAAATCTCGTTGTTCTCTAGTCAGTTTTGGTCCAGTCTGATGAGATCCAGTAGGATCTCGTCAACCATCGTCCTCCCTCTCTCTCTTTTAGCCTCAAATCAGGCAAGATTCATGGACTTCTTTCTTTCATTCTTTTGTGCATAAAATTCAAAATTAGGATATATTTTTCCATTTGTCTCCAAATTACTCAAAAAGAAAAATATACTTGAGATATGCTTTTGTAAATGAAATTTTTGTTCATACTTTGAGATTATAAAAAGAATATTAATTATTTTCCATGTGAGGTAAACAGCAGGAAACTATTTCTTTATTGACTTAGTTCTATGATCACAACCACCCAAAAAAAAAAAAATCTAGAAAGTAAGTAAATTTTTTTAGAAACAAGTCATTTTATAAAAAATATTTTATATTAAAACAAATTAAACCATTATTTAACATTTTGTCCCGCAATGCCAACTCCAAAATTTATTTCATAAGTTTTTGACTCTTGTAACGTGTGCAGTCCGCCTGCAAAAAGTAAAATAATGGCGTACCATTCACAAGTTAACATTAATAGTGTGTGTTTGTATTCACGTCCACGTTTTTACTCTGCGTTTCTGTTCTTTTTTTTTTTTTTGGTTTTCGCGCGTTTTTGGAGTATTGCGGTTACTGTTCATTAAACAGTAACCGCAAATGCTGACTTTCTGCAGTGAACAGTGCACATGTGCACTGTTTATGGATCCACAAATTTCATTTTTTATCAATTTTTTCATTAAAAATGGGTCTCACAGCACTATTCACACATTTAAAAATTATTTTGCTACAGTGTTTTCAGTTTTCAGTTTTCAGTTTTAGCAAAATAAGTTCTATCCAAACACACCCAAGTCCACAGCCCGCTCTAACATATAAGCAAGAGAGGGAGTCGCCTAAGGCCTGAGTAAAAAAAGACCCCCTAATTTTGATTAATAGAGCTATTTTTTTTTTCATTTTAATATTATTAATTAAGCCTAAATATTAGTCAATAAATAAAATAGTATTTTTTTACGAAAGAGAAATTTTACGTTCACAATATTTTTCACAATACTTTCATAATAAATTTTAAGCAGCAGGATGTTACTGGCTGTTATTGGTGGTTAAAAAAGTAATTTCAGTGGTGGGTTCAAATTAGAATTAGTAACAATTTTTTTTTTGAGAAACTAGTAACAACTTAACACCTAGGATTTGATGTGAAAATGTCATGAATTTAGCACTTCTAAAAAAAAAAAAGAGCAACACACAAAAAATTTCACAAGATTTTTCACAACAATTGAGTTGGCAAACTTTTACTAGTTCTCATCTAGGTCCATCATTAATATCACTTTTTTACTTACCACTATTAATCTACTACATCAATAGGTGTGAAAAGTTTTGTCAAATTTTTTACGTCTATAGACATTTTCAAAAAAAAATTCTAGGTGGTTCATATTAATTAGTAATTTTGCATCTATCAAGAGAATACAGTTTAAGCTATATTTAAATTATTTTTTTAAAGTCATTTTTAAATATATAAAAGGCCTCAATTCATTTTTCGCCTTAGTCCCCTTAATACATCAAGCCGCTCCTGATTAAGTCATTAATACATAGTCTGAAATTAGATATGAGTTTATTTGAATGTGTCTCTATAGTTTTCTTCATATATAACAAGTGACCTCACAGTCATGCGTGATGCGTGACTCACATAATTTCTGAGAGAAAGATGCCTATGTTTTTATTTATTTATTTATTTATTTTTCAAAGACAAGAAAAAAATGCGTACATAATTTATGTCACAACTTATTAGAATCATGCGACTAGTTGTGAATAATAAAGATATCAGAGTTAGTTGCGTCACAAATTCCACATGGTTGTAAGTTACTCTTTTTTTGCGGCACAAGTTGCGGTATAACATTACTCTTCTTTTGATGAAAGGTTGTAAGATTTTTCGCTAACCTGAAAGGTTGTAAAATTACTCTTATAATATAATTTAAATGATAGATGCATGATCCAATAATATGATACGCGCGCTGTAAATTGCTGACCAGGCTCCTACTCTATTGCTTTACCTAACCATGTCTGCTTTGAATTGAAGCCTTCTGACAACTCCAGCTGTTTCACCATTTCATGCATCTGCTTTTGTATTGTTGTGTATGAATGAACGTGGCCTCTCAATAATCAATAACCTTAGTTGTGAGTTTCAAAAAAAAAAAACCTTAGTTGTGATCGCATTTGAATTGTCTTGGGAGTCGAAGTTGGCCCACTCTAAATGGTATTTCTAATAATGCAACCAATGGCCATTCATTGATTTCCACGGTTCCTAGCTTGCAACTTTCTTCATAGTTTTATATGCATATATGTACTATGATTATTAATTTATTATTATATGTACGATCTTTGTTACTATTCATCATCTTTCTCAAAAGCAAAAAAAAATTATTACGATGTTTTTAATGATGGAAACATCGTGTTCAAATTTTTTCTTGTTGCCTAGAAATATTTTACTGCTTTTTTTAATTCAGACCTTTAGTTTAAAGGGTGACGTTTACGAGAGCCGTATAACATTTTAAAATTTTCTATCTCGTTGTTTAGAAACATTTTATAGTATTTTTTAAATTAAGATATTTAGTTTAGAGGGTCACGTTAACTGGAGTCTTGGGGTATTTATTAATGACCAATTAATTTTTTTTTTGTTATTACTTTTATAAGAAATATAAAAATTTACAAAAGAATTAGTTGATTTTTTTCTCATAAAAAATATTTTATAAATCAATGACCTTAGAACATTTGTTATTTTTTAAAATTTTTTTTTTAGTTTAAACATTCCATCTCTTATTATAACTATCGAATTACACAAAAATAAAAGAGCAAAAATACCATTTTGTTTCCTAATTTAGGTTCATTGGTATTTTCATCCTTACGTTTTGGTCAATCAATTTGATCTATGTATACTTTTAACTTACAACTAATTTAATCCCTACCATTAATTCAATAATGAAATTTGACTACAAGTTGAGAACAACATAAACCAAATTAATTTCTATCTAAATATAAAGACTAAATTTATTGTGATCCCAAAATATAGAAACTTAAAATGGTATTTTTACTAAAAATAAACACATTATTGCGTGCTTCCTATTTTACTTAAGTAATCTTAGCATCACAACTCTTTGTACAATTACTTTGTCACAACTTGGATGAGATGAACTACCAGTTTTCATCTCACAACTTTTTATCAACCGCTTGTCATGTGTGCTAAACTGTGGCATAAAAAAATTGTGGCTGTAAATTTTCTCATATGGGTAGAATAATAAAATTGTGGTCATTATTACCAAATAGATTCGTCTGACGCATGCAATGATGCCAGTTGAAGCAGTCAATAAGATGGTTTCCACATTGTTCTTTAAGTTCAGTTTCTGTTTGGCAAAGGCAATTCATCACATTCTTGATTTATTGCTTCTGCTTCACAAACTCAATCCCAGCTTTCCAGGATTCTTGTTTCTTTTCGAGTTCATCAGAAGTAGAATTTCTTCTTACTCCACCAGGAAACTACTTCTTGATCATTTGTGTTTGCTGATCATTGGTGATAGCTGATAGGTTTGTGAGCAGAATATATATATATATATATATATATATATATATATATACCATAAACCAATATACCAATATTAAAAGGATCAAGTTTTGTAGCTGAAGTGGTTGCATATCAAGCTGAAACATCTTTTTGGCTCGGTTGAGAATGGCAGAGGAGTATAAAGAGAGTCTGTTGAAGAAGAAATACTATGAGAATTGTCCTGGTTGTAAGGTAGAGCAAAACAAAGCAGTGCAGAGAGGTATACCTTTCCGGGAGCTTATTTTTACATGGGTCATTGTGCTTTGCACTGGTAAGTACTCTCACCGCACGCTCTGTATATATTTGTATGGTTTTCACTCATGTTTCATTGTAGACCAAGATGTCTCTGCATTTACAATGTCTAAACTTTGTTTTTATGAAAGCAATTGCCCAGCTATCTTCCACAAAGCCACCTTCAAAAGCCACTCTTATGGAAGAGAGTTTTTTTTTTTGTTTGTTTGATTGTTTGTTCGTTTGTTTTTTTAATTAAATGTGAATGAAAAATAAAAACCAATATACACGAACTATTTTCTCAGATGTTCCTAAATTTTTCTACTACAGTGAGAACATTTTCAGACATGAATATTGTCAGAACTTATTAAAAAGAAAATTGCTGTAAAATTTAGTATATAAATTAGGGACATATGATTTACAGAACGTCAAAATTTTCCTTAAATTTCTACTAATGAAGAAAATATTCTTAGCTACATAAAAGTTAAAACAGCAATAGCGTGGAAAACAATATATATAAACTGTTCATATTTTCTATTTTTTGGAAGGAGGGCCACGAGTTACGGGATTAAAATGGTTCATTTTATTTATTTTTAGGATACCCTGTTTGGGTCAATTGAATTCTTGGGTGCCCTTCTTACAAATTTACCTTCTTACAAATTTACTAAAAGAAATTCCTAAATTTTACTAAATTTTGCTAAAATTTCTCTGCCTATGCAACAGCTTTTTTTTGTTTGTTTCAGGGTAAAATATTTTTAAATAAACAATATTTTGTATTTTATGATGTTTGGTACTTTGGTGCATTCGAAAATTTGTGGACAACAAACATCCACGCAAAATATTTTCTGACCAACTTATGCTTCCTGAGTTCCAAAATAGAGTCTTATTACACTCTTCACTTTGTGTCCCTACCATCACCTTCATCGACACCTCATAGACTAATTGTCTATCATTTATTTTTGTATTGTCTCTTTGGGTAAATGGAAATTATGGAATTCTTAAGGGCCTTCTTAAATATTTTTTTAAAAAAATCTTAGGGGCCATGTGTAATTTTAGGGGGGCTAAACTTTATATGTTGATATAAATATATTAAAAAGTAAAGTTGAGCGAGGGGGTTGTTGGGGACACACATAGGTCCCTACTTAAGCTGGCAATAAAAGGATGCCTTGATATAGATTTGGAAACCAATTGAGCTCCACTAAAGTTACTTTAGTATGACTAATGACTATGACACAAAAATGAAATTGAATTTTTTTTGCCTACTTTAGGAAAAAAACTAAAAGTTAGCTGAATATTAGTGGGATTCATGAATAATACCAAAAATGTAAAATGCAATAAGACCCCTAAATAATAGCAAAAAAAGCTAAAAATTCTTATAATCTAAGAAATTCATGGTCAATACCACTGTTTTCTACTTATTTCTGCATAAAATATTTTGTCAACAAATACATGTTTGGTGCAATAAAAGATTCAGCTTGTGTTTCATACACATTCTTGACCCCTTTCACTCCTTTGCATTTCCATTACTACCAATCTACCATGAACTCCCTCTCCCCAGTGCTTCACTACTTTTATGCTGCTGTTGCCACCTCCCTCCCCTTACTCCTTTGCATCGTTACTATACTCTTTGGTGTAAGTTGTATAGGTACATTGAAGCAGAATTAGTGTGGTTTGACTTGATGGCCTAGCTCCATAGCGAAAATCCCTAAGTGGCTACAACTTTGACATATAAAATTGTCTGTTTCAAGACCCTCATTGGGGGTATATATTTAGTGAGAGCCTAGGCTAATCATACACTAACCCTAAGATATTATACAAGTTAGAACGTGCAATATAAGTACTATTGTATATTAGTACAACTTGTAAATGGACATTGAACTTGGACTGATATCTCATACATTCTTAATTGTGATGCAAGCCTATCAATGATAAAGTATCACTTGTTCCAAAAGGTTAAATTGATAGGAAATAATGAATTTAATCACTTAATTATTATTCTTAAACTTCCCTTTATGTGTGTGCTCCAACTATCAATCACGTTGGGACTAGGCTTTTACATATTAAATAAAAATGTCAGACATTAAGGTAAAGAAACAAAAAAGAAAAGAAATTATCCATGTAACTGGATAAGGGATGCATTTTTTTAGTAGTTTTTAATTTGATTATATGTTTTGCATCACTCATATGAACTATCATAATTCATTGCTCGGCATGATTTATTTGCAATATATATATGCTAATATATCCTTTGTGTTCTTTTCAGCGTTACCGATATCGTCTCTTTTTCCATTCCTTTATTTCATGGTGAGTCTATACATCTTATAATTTATTGTCGCCTTACAAATGGCTCTGAATGAAAATTTGGAGAATATGTATGTTTGTTACATATTGGAGTTGCATGTTTAATTCTTTCCTAATGATTCTGAACATCGATGTGTTTAATTCTACATACTCTATGGTTATGTCATTTCACTACTTTCAATCAAAATAGCAACGAAGATCTCTTCTAGAATGTCCTGAATAAATCATGGCCTTTCAGTTTTAAAGAGATAATGTTATCTCATTATCCTCAATGATTAATTGTAGGGAATTCCATATGTAAGAGATAATAAGGAACATCCTAAAGACATATCCTAACTATTGAAAGCCTTGCAACTCTTGAGAGCATTGGTAATTGTAAAGACTTGCCAAAGAATTTAGGAAGATTTCTTCATCTATGAAGTAGGTTTCTCATACCTATCAATTGAATTTCCTAAGTATAGTTAACATTAAGACCCTTTCATGCAAAGTAAAGCTATAATATGCAAGTTTCATTCCTCTCCAACGAAAAATTTGGCCTTTTATGCACTATTATCACTTTTCTTCCGTGAGCTAATTACCTTACAAAGACAAGTTCAAACTATATTTTATCTAATATTTCTTGTCATCTATTTCTTGGTAGGTGTTTGTTTTCATTTTTCTTCTCTAGAAATTTATTGAGTTGAATCTCTATGATTGTGTATTTGAGAGTCTGTCACCAATTAATCAGAATTTGAGACGAAGAGAAAATAATTTTGTTTCAATCTTGTGTGCTTATTCTTCCTCTCTTTGGAACTCAAGAAATCAGACCTTTGATCATCAAAACTTGACAACCTTTTGAACTTCAATTGTTACACTCATTTGTATATGATAGAACTTCTTAAGAATTTTTATTTGTAATTTCTACTTGCAGATTAGGGATTTTAATATTGCAAAAACAGAGGAAGATATTGGCTACTATGCTGGTTATGTGGGTGAGAATAGTTTCATTACTGAATCTTCATTTGTAGTACATTAAAATCTTGATATTCTGGTGCCTCAAGAAGTAGTCCTAACAAACTGCTCAATATCTTGAAGGGTCTTCATTTATGCTTGGAAGAGCTTTGACATCTGTTCCCTGGGGAATGGTGGCTGATCGCTATGGTCGAAAACCTGTTATAATTATAGGGACTGTCGCAGTGTTAGTACACACCACTATTACCCAATTAATATATTTGCTAATAAAATTTGAATGTTTTCTCCAAAATGTCTAAAATGTCTGTTTGTTTGTATATTTTTTTTTCCTTAGGGTAATTTTCAACACTCTCTTTGGCCTTAGTGTAAATTTTTGGATGGCTGTTACTACAAGGTTTCCTTCTTGGAAGTTTGAATGGCTTACTTGGACCAATAAAGGTACAATTTCAGTATTGTATATTTCTTTCACGTGGTAAGGAAGTACTAGAAAGTTGATTGTGTTCTCAAATTTTAACAATTTATTTGTTGGTTCGCTTAATCCCGTTTTCCAATATGTGCATACATTAACTTCCTCCATGTTACCAGGCATATGTAACAGAAATTTTCCGTGATGAATACCAAGCTTTAGGAGTATCAACAGTAAGTCTTACTTATGTGTATAATGTATGTTGAGTTCTTGAAAGTGGATCATATCAACAAAACTAAGAATTATGACTAACATCAGGTTAGTACAGCATGGGGCATAGGATTGATCATTGGCCCAGCTTTGGGAGGATTTCTTGCACAGGTACGTTTATTTCTTGTGCTGTTGTAGACGTCCCTTTTTTGCACCTAGTTACTATGCTGAATGAATAAATAAAGTTTCCATTTGACCAATAAGAAAGAGAGGTTTTTGTTTTGTTTTGTTTTGTTTTGTTTTTTGTAACATAAAAACGAGTAAAATCAATGAGAATTAATAGCTTACCCAGTCGACATTGTGTAAAGAAGTGAGAGAGAGGACCAACTACATTTTCAATTTTTTTGTGTTCTAGTATTTATAAAAAAATTCATTTGGGAAACAAAAAAAAAAAAGACTGCCTTTAAATGGAAAAATGAGAATGGAAGTATAATGTATGAAAAATGGAAAAAACAATTCATATATGTGGTTAAAATTCCACAAATTTGGGTGTACATATCATATTAACACCCAGCTTGTAAGAAGATTCTTCAAAAAGATTGTTATGCTAGAAGACTTTAATATATGTGATAGTTAGTTGCGTAATCAAATTTCTCTATCTTCGTACATAACTTATTTACTCTGCTGTTGTTGTAACACAATTTTGTCATTCAGCCAGCAGAGAAGTATCCCAACATATTTTCCAAAGAATCTTTTTTTGGGAGGTAAGTGTATTTTTTTCAGTTGAATATTTTAAGAAAGATGCAATTGAAACTTCTCACTTCAACATTTTTACTGTTCCTTGACGTTTTATTTATGTGGTTATGATGCAGATTTCCGTACTTCTTGCCTTGCCTTTGTATATCAGTTTTTGCGTTATCAGTCTCTGTTGCTTGTATCTGGCTTCCGGTATATATTATAATTTAGTTCTTATGAGATATTTTAAAAAAATATTATTATTAATTGTTTGCGTCCAATTCTTTTGTTTTAGTTTTCGTTAGCATATATATATTTGTGGCAATGAGTTCTTTGAAAATCTTGCTGTGGCGGATTTTTACATTTTCAAAATCTAAACTTGATTCAAAATTTCAAGCAACCTGAGGAGTTGCAGGAAGTTCATTTTCAAAACTTCATATCTTTCTCTAGCCTACCTCATTATGTTTAGATAGAACTTGCTTGAGTTTTTTTTTTTTTTTTTTTTTTTTTGTTTAAAAAAATTATTGGTTATCTACATATTCTTTTCCTAAATGTGTGGATTTTTTCAGGAAACATTGCACATGCATAGTGGAAATAGCATATTACCTGATGACTCAGATGAAGCTTTAGAAGCAGGATCCTGTGAACCTAATGAAAAGGGAAAAACAGTAGAAACAGAAGAATGTGGTCCAATTCCTAAGAAGAGCCTCCTGAGGAATTGGCCTTTGATGTCATCTATCATTGTCTATTGTATCTTCTCACTTCATGATATGGCTTACACAGAGGTATCTCTCATACCTCTTTTCTTAAACTATATTTATTTGTATTTTGTTGGATATTGGTCGTCCATTATCACATTTCAGTTGCTATACTTGCATATTTTTGTCCACTAAAACATTTGGTTGGTTGCTGTTTTTGCAAGAGTACATAATGTGCATATCAAATTCTATGCTTATAGTTTCATTTTGTAATGTGCTATGAAGTTCTAGTTTGGTATTACTGATAACCAACACTCTCCTGTAGATATTCTCCTTATGGGCTGTCAGCCCTCGGAAGTTTGGGGGTTTGAGCTACTCAACTAAAGATGTTGGTGAAGTTCTGTCAGTCACAGGTATATTCTTATACTAATATATATCATTTTATATTAGTTGTGTAATTAATTTCATTTTCTTCTTCTATTTTTTCTTCGCAAAGGAATTTTCATCACATTTTAAAGTTCTATATGACGGTTCATGTATGTACATCTAGACATATAAAGTTTCTAGTGTTTATAATATGTGAGCGGCTATAGTTTGCCAAAATAATCTGCTAGATTTTTGTACATAACTGAATTCTTAGAGGTACTATCATAACTTCCCCCGAGACTTGTGCTTGTAATTTGTAAGAATATACTTATTACCTAAAATCCGGCTCATTTGTGTCTCTCCCTATCTCAAAAGTAACAAGTGTCACTGATTAAGAGTGTTGTGTAGCTCTTGAACAGAACAATATGTTATGCATAATTTTACATTAAAAGTTGTTCCTCTCTTTACTTCAAAGGTGCTTGAGACTTGAACTTTTACAATGTTTCCTTTATATTTTTCACACTATGAGACAACAATATGACATTTGAGAATGGTTAAGAGACTATATTATTAATGTGAGGCAAATTTTAAATTTGAATAATGCTAAAAGCTTTTCTTTAATACTTTTCTGTTAATGTTTTAGGTTTTGGCCTACTTGTTTTTCAACTTTCTTTATATCCGTACATGGAGAGACTTTTTGGGGCCATAATGGTATCTCGCATTTCAGGGGTAAGTTTCCATAACTCCATAGTAGACCTGCACTTCACTTTTGTGTCCGCAGTGTATATAATCTTGTTTTTCCACGCGTTTTTGGACTGCTTAATCCCATATGCAGGTTTTATCCATACCCGTGCTAGCAAGTTACCCATTGATAGCCACATTGAGCGGGCTTACCCTTGCCTTGGTGTTAAATTGTGCTTCTGTGATCAAGAATGTCTTATCTGTAAGTGCATATACATCTTCAAGATCTCTTTTTAATTACTAATTCACTACAGCAGAATCGAGTATGATTAACAGAGTTATATGAAGATGCTGAGATAAATTTTGATTACTAGAAATTATGCTTATGATAGTATTATAAGCTTTGTTTTTAAAGACTAACTACTGGCTTAATGCGAATTATTTAGATAGACATTAGATTGAAATAATTCTGTCAATGCATAAAAAATAAATTGTACATGTTCTGCTATAAGGTACTATGCCGATGCACAGATTAATGTCAGAAATCAAATCAGCATTTGTTATGTTACTATATTGGATCGAAGATTTTTTGTTGTGTTCGCATTTTCTTGCTACCCATTATAACTTGGGGAAGGGTATATAAGTTGTAGGAGTTCATGTTAAAACAATGCAGAAATCTGTAATTTTTCCTAAAAAAAGGGAACCATCATCATCTGTGGAGAATGCTTGTTGCTTCATAAAGGACCCTATTATTACTTGCAACAAAATTGTTGCTTTTGAAAAATGTTATTGCATCTCTCTAGTTTCAACATTTTGCTATGGTCCATATCATTTATGGCATGACATGTCACAATCTATTTTATTGTTTAGTTTCGGTTTCATTCCATTTCAGGCCCTTTTGTAGTGGTACTTTGGGTTAAGTAATGTGTTTGAGCTTGGTGAGAGAGTGTAATTAAGTGTGTGCGTATGTTTAACAGTTAGTTTGTTTCTCAAAAAAAAAAAAAAAAAAAGGATTTCATTCCATTTCAACCAAAACTTTCAAATCAATCTTGCAAATATAATGATAAATTGTTTTTTATCCAGATATCTTAGTCATCTTGATTTTCTTGAGCCGTTTGAAATAAAACAAAGAAATCTCTAGGCATTTTTCTAAGATTATAAGCAATTTTAAATATGCTTCAAACAAATGTCCTACAAAAGTTAAGACAAAACTTTGGTAAGGTTACTTTAGTTTTGTACATTAGATTCCCCAATCAAATTCAAACGCAGTTGCATTGAGTTATGAAACAAAAACAACTTAATCTTAACCGAGGACAATTAAATTTGATGTAGCTATTTGTTTGGATTTAATTGGAAACCTAATATAGCGTGAATAAGGTATATACCTAAGTTTTAACCTAAAATTTCAGCTATGGGAGTTGAGGAGTTAGTTTTACCTAGATGTAAGTTAGATGAAAAAGATAGCATTTCGTCATTACCTAGTTGTATGTGTTGCCATTAAGCATACAACCAAATGAACCTACAATTTTTATTTTCATTTATCAAACATTTTTTTTTACATTAATTTTTCTTGTTACAATTATTACATGTCATACTATGTCTATGCATAAATAAATTGTACTTCAATCAACACATGCACAGATGCCCTCACCTCATAGCAATTATGTTATATAGAATTTCTTTACAACCCCACCCCCCCTCCCCACAAAAAAATCCTGAATAGAATGTAGGCAAGTATAGTTTTAACTTATTAATAAGATTATATATTCCAAGGAAATAGGGTTCATAGTCTCCTTTTTCAGATTATGTATTTCTGAACTACTTGATGTTTCCATGTAAGCAGGTGTCCATTACAACTGGCTTGTTTCTCCTGCAAAATAGAGCCGTGGTATTTTTCTTTCCTTATTTTATTTAATGTAATTTCTTTTATTATTGTATATTTAAGTGGTGATTAAATCACAAAATGTCTTATGTCAATTGAATCCTATATTGACAATAGGATCAAGACCAAAGAGGAGCTGCTAATGGCATTGCTATGACTTTAATGTCTCTATTCAAAGCAGCTGGTCCAGCTGGAGGTGGTGCCATGTAAGTGTCGCTTAAATTTCTTTGGCTTCTATTTTTATAGGTGATAGGGAAATTCACATATGGACGATGGATCACAATAGGAGTTTAAATTAATAGGTCAACTAAGAGTTATAAACAATAACCTGAGAAATAAATGAAAATAAAGTTTAGCAAAAAAAAAGGAGGAAAAACAATAGGCGAAAAAGAAGTAGTTTATGGTTAGCACGGTATATCACCATTCATAGAAAAGAATTCTTTTAAGTCACTTTGGATGGGTTCAAGTTACACACATTATTATTGTAATTGATATTACACCACTTGATAACTTTCTATTGGATGCAATATTTTGACTATCACTAAGCTACTGAGGAACAATTGAAGTTTCGATCTTATAGAGTTCAATTTTAGTTCTCAACCCATGAGAGTTCAAAGTTTCCTTTTTCTTATTCTTACAACTACCTAACTTGCAAAATTATCAAGATGATTAGAGATAATCGAGTTTGTGAATTAAATAGTAAATAACATCTCATTAATATGAAATTTGGCATGAGTTAATAAACAACAAAACATGTAATCAAATGGTGAGATTTCAAAATATTAATTATATAAAAAATTTATAAATTGGTGCAACAGCTACAAAGAATTACATGTGTAACTTCATTCTTTTTTTCATTTTTACATTGCCATTTTATATTGATTTTTTTACTCCATAATCTCTGATGGATGCATGATATTTTCTAATTACATCTTTCGTTTGAATATCTTGGTCTGTAGATTTTCATGGGCACAAAAGCGTCAAGATGCTGCTTTCCTCCCAGGTATTACTCAACTACGATTTTGATCCTTTTTTCTATACTTGTAAGCTGAACTGCAAATTTCAAAGGGCAATTCTTTGTCTACACCTCACATTCTGAGGAGATTGTCATTAATTTCATAAGGATTTTAGAAAACTCATGCATAAATGCCCAAGGACGAGAGACTACAACTTTAGGAAGCATAGGGTTTATTTCCGAATGTAGACTCTCCTTTTATAGGTAAATGATGGGAGAGGAGATAGGATTCGAACCACATACATGAGGCACCACAAAGGCTATCACTTGAACCCCAACTCCCGTTATTTACGCTTCAATAAATAAACATAGAAAAAAAAAAGATTCGGCATATTGAATATGTGAAAAGTTTAAGTGTAGAGTTCGATGAGAATAGTAAATTAGTAATCATAGAGAGATCTTACTCGATCCTAACAATTTTTTATACTGAATAACTTCAAAATTTGTGTTGAAATATAGGTGACAATATGGTTTTCTTCGTCTTGAACGTGATTGAAGCAATTGGAGTGCTAATGACATTCAAACCATTTCTTATTGAAAGATGAATTCCATGATCAGAGAGAGATGGCTGTATTATATTCGAGAATAGGGGTAGTCTTGAGCAGTGTCAATATGGTAATATACTACTTGTCAATGTTCGGGGGAAAAAAAAAAGAATGAAATAAACAACTCAATCCCCATTTGTCTTAGGTCATTGAAATATTTTAGAAGTTTTCCTTCTAATTGTTTGTAATCCATGTATTGTTATTAAACAATTATATCATGATTTAATAAGCAATTGCAGCATCAGATTTTTTAATATTGTTTTTTGATGCCTCGATCTCCAGTGGTTTCCTATAGAAGTCATGAAGACAGTCTTGAAGTAGGGAAATGGTAACATAATTGCTGTCAATTAAAACACCAAGCAAAATGGTTTGACTAAAATTTGTGAGTCCATGTAGTAGTACCGGTTATGAACATAGAACCAGTCCAGCGTCCAGCCACTTAACAAAGGCACATGAGTTTTCGAGCTTTGGCACAAATCACTTGTGAGTTCCTTATAAATGGGTTCAAAAAATTAAGTAAATTTTATTTGCTTGATGCAAATGATGTGAGATCATTTTTAGACAAATTGAGATGAGCAAAAATATTGGATTTAGCAAGCTCCATAGTTAGTTCTTAGGATGTCGACCGATTCATACTATTGGAACCCAATAAAATTAAGATCAAGTTATGGCTAAATCCACCTGATGTAAATGATTCCCCATCCCCTAATCCCTAGTCTACACCCATCGGGTATTGATTACTTCAGAACTTTCTGCATGTGCAACTGAAACTTCAGAAAATTATTTTCAAACAAACAACAAAACCAAATCATTTTTCTTGGAAATATTTTCTGTTCCACCTAAACAAACAGAACCTAGAAGTGATTCCTAGGAACCTATAGGCATGATGCTATAGTTATTTTGGGGAAAATGGGCTTTCGCCCTTAATTTTTAAACTATGTAGCAATTTGTCCATGTTTTCAAACTATTTAGGTGTATATCTTTGTTTTGGAAATCGAGTTTCCCTTATAACTTGAGTTTTCTTATTACCGATTGGTATTTCGAGTTTTCTTATTAGTGCCGATCGGTATTAATTGGGAAATTATTAGTACCGATCAATACTAATTGAAATCTAATTAATACCGGTCAGTATTAAGATGATAAAACTCTCCATTGTTATTTGACTAAAACTTAATACTCATCGTATAACAAATACTCAAAAACTCCAGCCATCTAAATGTTGACCAAATAATTATTTATTCAATCTCTAGTTGTTCCTATACGAATTTGGAAACCTAATCATATTATTTCACATAAACTATATTACTACTTTAAACTAAAATTCAACTCAAACACATGGTCAAATCTGATTGGTTATCTTTAAACTTTAAATATAAAATATTCATAATATCTTTAAGGCCAAAACGCAAAACTCACCCTCAAAATTTCACCACTTTTCATTTCAGTCTTCTAAGTTTGGTTTTTGTCATTTCAATTCTCTAAATTTCATTTTTTCTCAATTAAGTCATCCATTAACAATCCGTTAGCTTCTGCCGTTATCCTACCCAAACAATGTTGTTTTTATCAATTATTTAATTTATTATTTATTTACGAATTTTAAGAAAACGTTAATTTAATAAAATAAAAACTAGAAATTGGATTAATCGACGTCTTATTTGGTCCTTGGAGAAAAAAATTGAAAGAACAAAGTTGAATCCCTAGCCTGATACTGAGAGACTGAGAGAGAGAAGGAATGCGAAAGCGAGAAAGAGAAAATAGCCTGGTCTCTAGGCAACTACAAAACATGCAAGCTTTCTTGAGATTTGAGAGTTGAGAGTAAATAAGAAATTTAAATTACAATCACATATCATCATATCGCACAAATCATTAACCAAGCAATTGAAGGAAAAAAATCAACGATCAAATTGATAGCGTTCCCAATAGCTCCACTTGAAATAAAATGTCAAATCTTCACTTCTAATGCCTAAAAGATACATAGATACCACCTCACCGTGAGAAAATTGGTACGTGAATCTGATGCCTAAGATACCGCCTCTATTACTAATAAATGAATTGAGAAAGCCACTTGAAACCATCTAGATACTGCTTGGAGTAGAATGATTCAGCCACAAAAACCTCAAGGGGACGGACATTTGTTGCCAGCTCTACATACCCTTCCCGGCGGTGACATTGATCAGGTGGAGCAAGGAACAACCGTCGTTTTCTGAGCAAGTGGATACATCTCTTGTTGCGCCTAAAATAAGACGCCCTTTCTTCATCTAATTTCTGGGTTTTAAAAAAAAAAAAAAAAAGTTTTCTTAAAATTAAAAAAAAAAAAATTTTAATTTTAATTTTAATGGCAGGAGCTAACGGATGGTTAACAGAGAACTTAATTAAGAAAAAAATGAATCTTAGAGGATTGAAATGACGAAACCCAAACTTTGAGGACTGAAATGAAAAATTGTGAAACTTAGAGAGTGAATTTTGCATTTTAACCCATCTTTAATATCCAGCTGCCATTTACCATAATTTGACCAAATATTCCCTTGCAAGCTGCTTGAGCAGAGCATTAAATGCTCTTCTTTCTCACCTAGATTAAGTCATAACATAATGAGACCTTGACTAGATTTCTAAAACTTCATTAACTATCAATCAATCATTCTATTATTTACTAAAAATGTATTGCAATGAAATCTTGGACCAAAAATATAAATACCCAAAAGATGACACTTTTCCAGCAGAATACCAGCAGTGTGTTCATCACTTGATACATGGCTGAAAGTGACATTGCCAGCCATTTAATGCTTAATCCCAGCAGCCAGTTGCTATATCCAAAACATCAAGATATCCTTAAAAGAGATCTTACCATTTTCAGCTAAATCCAAGAAATAAATTTTGAATATTCTCTCCAGCAGCCTAACATCATCCAGCTAACCTCCTCTACTTCAGCTCCAAGCAACAGTTGTTTTGTGACAGTTGTGATAGCTTTTTTTAGACAGTTGTTTCAGAACAAATGTGACAGTTGATTTAGTAGCCTTGGCATTACAGAATTTCTTTATTTGGATAAAAACCAAAACTAACTAAACAAACTATATTTTTCTAACTAAAATCCCTTCCTTTTTTGCTGGTCTTTCCTACAGCTGAATTGATTTAGTTTTAGACTTGGTTCTATATAAAGAGGACCAAACCACACATTATTATCACACCACAACACCACAACTCTTCCTACACACTATTACCCATCTTATACTCACTCCCTCACTCTCTAATTTTGAAACTTTATCATCTTGCTGCCCATATCTCCAAATACCTAAACATATCTCACTCTTCACGTCTCTTACAATGGAAAGCAACACAGGCCATCATTATAATCTTTCTAGCCGCTATAATATCATCCTTTACAATCTTACAAATCTCTCATACATCTTAGAAATTACATATCTCACAAAGTACCTATACATATCTCTCATACATCTTACAAGTTACATCTCTCACAACTTATCCATACATATTTCTCATATATATTACAAACACATCTCTCACCAAGTATTCATACTTATTACCCATACATATTACAAATACTACATCCCACAAAACATCTATATCTTTTACCATCTCCATACTTCTCAAGATATATCAAACACTTATACTAAAAACCCTTCTCATGGAAGGCATAAACTTCTAATACTAAAACCCTTTTCCTAGAAGGCACAAAGATTGCTTACAAAAGTCCTTCTCATGGAAGGTATTGACTTCTAATACATAAAACCCTTCTTCTAGAAGGTACAAAGACCTTACACTAAAGCCTTTCTCATGGAAGACACAAACCTATCTTACAAAACCCTTTCTTATGGAAGGCAATACTATCCATAACTTCACAATAACTAAAAGAGCATTATCAAAGGAAAATTAATTTAAGTGCATGATAAAGGGAACAAATTTAACCAGCCTCTACACATTGTTGGACATACTCTCTCTCCCTCTAGTTGCACCCATTTTTTTCCCTTCAATCTTGAAGTCATCATGGAAGGACATATCATGGCATACTATCTCTCCACCGCTGGAGTCATTCTGCTGGAATACTATCAACTCATTGATGCTATACAGTTGGAGCTACAAACCATTCAAAGATAAGTGACTGTTTCCATATCTCTAAATTTACATTATTGAGTACATGATTACTTCACCTTTAAATACAAATCACTTTACTATTACATTACTATACACTAATAAATTGATATGTCACTGTTGGACATATATCATTTGAACATAAACCTCTACTGGATATATATTAATTGAACATAAACATCTACTGGACATATTCCCTTGCTGAACATATCCTATTATCTTAAACGTGAATCATACCACAGCTAGACATGGACTATCTTGGACCCATCCCATTGCTGGACATATGACAATTAATTATTCTCGAATATTGGACATCACCCAATATACATCATTATGATCTTTAACTCATCATTCAATCAAAATATTTCACTAAATAGTAAATACATATTACTTTATTCAACTATTATTTCAACCATTATCATGATTCTTAGACTTTAGGCTTTACCCATTTTGTAGGGCTAAAAATATGTTGAAGCCATTGGACTACTTGGCCCAATGTCGAGTTCTAGACTCAACTCTCCAGAAAAATCCAGGTCTAACAAGGTCACCCTTCCAAAGGACAACGTGTGGCTGTGCAACAAAAAAAAAAGGTCCCCAACAAACACTAGGTT
Organism: Quercus robur; assembly: GCF_932294415.1. Taxonomy (NCBI): domain Eukaryota; kingdom Viridiplantae; phylum Streptophyta; class Magnoliopsida; order Fagales; family Fagaceae; genus Quercus; species Quercus robur. The sequence continues at coordinate 26,640,786 of NC_065540.1, read as the reverse complement.
TTGTTGGAGTGTTCCATTCTCCTTTTCCTCTCTCCTCTACGCCCTTATTCTTATTCTCTCTCCTTTCTCCTCTAAGCAATTCTCTCTCCATTTAGCTAAAAAACTCAGCACATGCACATAAAGCATATAAATTAAGATTTTAGCAATATTTTGCCAAAGACTCAATTGGGCTTCCATAAGAATCTAGTAATATTCTAGGGACTCACATTGTCACCATTTACATCAAGAGCATCAGCAATCAGCATGAGTTTGTGAAAGAGTATGAAGTCTGAACCACTGAAGTGATATTAAGACTCAACATTAAAGCCAAACCTCTACCTTGACCTGATTTTGGCACAACTAAACAATCCATAAAGGCCCAAACAATAATAAATGTGATCCATACAACTAGCTTTCTGTCTAGTTTAAGTTTCAATTAAGAAAAAGATGCCGAGAACTTTGTGCTTCATAAGCTCGTGAAGGGAAACAATTTGACCGAGAGTTCCCAAGCCCGATAACTTTAAATCGTAGGCATTGACCTTTTCTTGGTGAGACAAAATGTTTTTATACAAGTATGTCACATTTTTGTGTGTGTATTTAGTTTTGTGTGATTGAAGATGTTTATGTTTTACTACGAGAGTCAATTTTGTATAGGAAGCTTTTTTGGTTTGGTGAGAGAAACAAAATATTTCAGTATAGGTCGATACCGATGTACCATTTCAGGATTATCGCTATTTATATATTTCTATGCATATGTATACATATGTATTTATTTATGTAAATATGAATTTATTAATAATTATGTTTATCAACATAAAATTTAAAATTCACATAATTTATAAGCCTAAAAATTAGCCAAGTACATTAACCAATATTTAGCTTAAATAACATATCTTTTTTAATATCAAAGTTTAAAATTTTAGCTTTTTTTTATTGTACTGACCAAAACGCCAATACCAGCTAAAACACTCGAAATATGCTTGGTACAACTTGTTATATTTTTGGGTACATTTTAGAAGAGTATTATTATTGGTTTAATGGTCGGTATAGTATATTTTCTCGGTACGACTGATATTAGTACAATATTGATTTCCATATATTTTATACTTTTACTCATCTTACAACGTATGTTAATGCTTTTAGATAGGGATAAGACATATAAATAATGAGTTGTTTAGATGGAAGTGAAAGAATGTCAAAATTTATCTAGCGTAGTAGGATGGAGTATTCCAATATGTTGTAGGTTCTAAGTCAAGCAATGTTTGTGGACTGTCTTTATTGACTTCAAAATTGACCCTTGGTGAGGTCCCGAGTTTAGAGGTGTGAGTTAAGTCTCTACCAATCATAAGATTTTTTGTGTGATTGGTCACCTAATATCTAATTGATTTTATTATTGGCCTAGGTTTAAAAGTTTGTGAGGTCTCCTATTCTAAATTAGGTGATAAAGTAGCTATAAACCATTAAAGTCGGTTTGAGGATTTATTTATGCGCATGAAAAGTGTTAGGTACCTTGTGTAACATTCTTCTAACACTGATTACCATATCAATATATATTTTTTTATTATTGATTATTCTAAGATCATTCGCATTAGTCTGAACAAAAATTCGTGTCTATTTTTGTATAAGAACATAATTAAAAAAAAAAAAAATTACATAACCACTTTTCAAAAAAGCACTCACATCAGATTATCTATTTTATAGTACATTTCATTATAATATTATTTCTTTATAAATTTTTTATACTCAAATCATTTCTCTCTCTCTCTCTCTCTCTCTATTATATATATATATATACACACACGGTTACTATAGCAACAATCTAAATTTACATGAACCAATGTTGGTTATTGGAGCTATATGTGCAAAATTTACCTTTTATGCTATTACACATTAACTGATATAAGTGCTCCAACAATCTATTACATAATGATAATAAAATCACCTATTTATGAATATTATTAAGATAGCATAGATTTTCTATTTTATACTACATTTCATAATAATATTACTTATTTATAAATTTTTTTTACTCTCTCAAATCATCTCTCTCTCTCTCTATATATACACACGGTTACTATAGCAACAATCTAAATTTACATGAACCAATGTTGGCTATTTTTGGAGCTAGATGTGCAAAATTTATCTTTTATGCTACTATACATTAACTGATTTGAGTGCTCCAACAATCTATTACATAATGATAGTAAAATCATCTATTTATGAATATTATTAAGATAGTATCATGTTCCTATGATGCCAATGTGATTTCGGTTAGGGAGGAGCCTCATCCAAGACGGGGTCCAAAGTTCAAAAGGGTATAAAGATGTATCGGTGACTCAGATACATCTTTGGGCTAGAGTTTAGGAAATCTCCTTCTTGTAGCTTTTGAAAAGTTGGGAAACTCACTATAACTTTTTCTATAAAAAGAAAAAAAGAAAAAAAAAACATTCTATGTCTCTTTGGGAAGTTTCTTGGAGTTCTAGATTGTATTCAAAATCTTATGAATGGTAACGAATGCCCTAAGAGCATTGGTTATGGTGCATTCAATACTTTACTAAATAATGTTTTTATACATTGTTTCTATAAAAATAAAGTCAAACTATTTATATATATATATATATATATATATATCCAAAAAAGCACATACAAACAAAAAATATTTGTGCCTGTACAAGCCAATGAATCATTAACTCGCATATTTTATTTTTTGAAAAGTGTTTGCACATTACAGCTCATAATTCAACATTTTTTAGTCTTTAACCTTTTTCCTTAGAACACTTGTTAACATGACCCATTTATTTATAGTATTTGTACATTTTGTTGTTTGCTTATTGTTTCGACAAAGCATCAAATGTAGGTGGCTCTAAGTAATGGTATAGGATTCCCTCCAATCGAATGTCCCCAATATAAGACGTGGTATTTTAAAATAAAATAAATAACACATGTCTCACATCCTTCTAAAAATGAGAAGTAATTAGAGGGGATACTTTCTCAGAAGTAATAATTATTTTTGCAAGCTTTTAATCTCAACAAATAATAACTAGTTGTTCAATAGACAAGTAAATTTATACTAGCTTGGTCCACCCAACTATGCAAGATATTCAATGTTCTGATGTCCACAAGCTAGACTAATTTTGATTGAGTTGGGGAAAATGACCTCGGTTTGGCGACATAGTTTTAAAAATCAGAATGTTCAAATAATAAAAAATGGGTATAGTTCTCGATTTTTACCAGACCGGTTGAGGGTTCGATTCCCAATTGAACCGATGAGTTTGATTCAATTTTTAAAACCATGGACTTAGTGCATTCACTTTATTATTTAAAAAGCAAAAACTCTTTGTTAATGGTCATTTTCGCGACAAATTTTATGGTTCAACAAAAGTGACTAAGCCCAATTGCTTAGCAGGTCCGACTAATATATTTTATCAATGTATTCTGCTTTGTTGCATGGCCCAAGCCCATGTGAATGGTTAGAGAATTGAGTAGGACTAGTTTCAGTGGGTGTGGGTTAGTTCCCATTGGACTCTTTATATAGGCCCATCCCGTACATGCCACGAAGTGGGCTAGGGACGCTGGGGGCATTTAGGGCCCATAAAGGAGGACCAGTGTCATAAATTTCTACCCCAGATTTGGCTCCATGCTCTAGGTGATTGTGCCCGTAATTTTCAGCTCAACTCTAGTTTTCCACACCAAGGCACAGCTGACTCTAAGAAAAAGGCTGAACAGCCTAGCCCACTTAGCCACCCAAATGTAGTTTTCCAAGGCCTACAAAGACCAGAGACAGCAGCTATGAAGAAAAAACAACTTTGTTTCCAAAATCATGCAAAAAGCAAGCAAAACCTTTCCCTAAGCATAAAACATAATACACCAAGTCATAGAAATAGCATCTGAAAGGTCCAAGGCCTTCCTCCTAACTAAAAAACTGGTCACAAGCATCCCTTAAAGCTTGATATAAATATGCATCACTAGCCCACAAGAAAGGGGAACGTTTTTCCCTACAAAAAAAATCCCAAAACTTTGACACAAAAGCCCAGTCAGCTACCCAGTGTATGGAGGATTTGAAGGCTTGGAGGTGAAAATACTGAAAGAGGGGAACTCTCCCTCTCTTGCTTGGGACCTCCCTCAATTTCTTCCTCTCGGTGACTGCGGGCTGAAATTTCTGACTTATGAATATATAGTTTCTGCACTTTCTTGTGTTTTCATTTTTGTGTTGGTTTCTCTTTCCATAAAGCATCATTAGCCTTTGTGTACCTCACATTGCGAATTTTGGGCTTGGCTCTCTAAATAATTAATGAATTTAACGAACCTAAGGGGAGTTTTGGGCTCATTTATACAATCTCGGCCTTTGTCGCAAAACATCCCCAACACTCTTCAATTTCTATATTTTGGTCATATTTTCAATTTGGCCCTTGGTTTTCACACCTTTCATTTTGGACATTATATTTTAAACTTGCAATCATTTTAGTACCTATTGTCATCTCACTTACAGAAAACACTATTTTTAAATTAGTAATGCAGTACATTAGTAATATAAGATTTTCTGTAAATGAAAAGGTAATAGAGACCAAAATGATAGCAAATTTAAAAATATAAGAACCAAAATGAATGTTATAGTCTCACTTCAACACTAAAGTTGATAATGTGTCGTCAATGTGTCTTTTCAAACGGTTTTTGTTTATTGTCCTTGTCCAACACTTTAAGATTCAGCATATTTATTATATGAAAAGTTTAAGAGTGGAGTATGATGAGAATAGTAATCATAGAGAGATCTTACTCGATCCTAACAAATTTTGAGACTGAGCAACTTCAAAATTTAGGTTGAAATATAGGTGACAATATGGTTTTCTTCATAAGGCAATTGGAGTGCTGATGACGTTCAAACCATTTCTTCCTGAAAGACGAATTCCATGATCAGAGAGAGATGGCTGTATTATATTTGAGAACAGGGGTAATCTTGATCAGCGTCAATATACTACTTGTCAATGTTTTTAGAAAAAAAGAATCATAGAAACCATTCAATCCCAATTTATGTCTTAGGTCACTGAAATATTGTAGATGATTTCCTTCGCATTGTTATTAAACAATTATATCATGATTTATTAGAGCAATTGCAGCATCAAATTTTTGTGATGCCTCGATTTCCAGTGGTTTGCTGTCAATTAAAACACCAAGCAAACTTATGAGTCCAAGTAGTAGTCCGATTATGTACATGGAACCAGTCCAGCCACTTATCAAAGGCACATGAGTTTTCGAGCTGTCGCACAGTTCACTTAAATGGGCTCATAATATTACAAGTAAATATTATTTGCTTGATGCAAATGATGTGAGATCATTTTAAGTCAAATTGAGATGAGCTACAATATTGGATTTAACTAACTCCATGGAAAAATAGACTTTAACATGGTAAATGGTCCAAAGGCAAAGATTTATTCCCATGTGGTTTGGTTGATATCAACGCCCTGAGTTCGATTGAATCTACGGGAACACAAAATTAGTTCTTAGGCCACCCGTTAATACTATTGGAACCCGATAAAATTAAGTTATGACTAAACCTACCTAAAAAGATCTGTACTTCCCCATCCCTTATACCCTAAACTAGGCCCCTCAGGTATTGATTACTTACCAAGTATTGTCATGGTCATGCCCTCCATCTACCTCTCCTCTACTCCAAATCGCCACCGCTACCACCTTCCCCCAATTGTCCAATTCTCCCACCATCATCTATCGACTTTTTGTGTTTTGTGTTTTTTTTTTTTTTTTTTTTGGGGGGGGGGGGGGGGGGGGGGGGTAATTGTAACTTTGGATTTTGCTGTGCAAATAAAAATTTAGAAAATTATTTTCAAGATTCCAACAAAACCACATAATTTTTCTATAAAGTATTTTTATTCCACTGAACAAACTGAATCTAGAAGTGATTCCTTGAAACTTACTGGCATGATGCTAGTAGTTATCTTATGCTTTTCATTTTGCTCTCTAGGAATTCCATCAAGTGCAACCAGTTATGTGAGCATTAGTTCCCAACCAATTTCATCAATTCCCCAATCTTTTACAATCCCTAGCCCTAATTCCAAAAACCCAAGAATCTTCTTCAACATACGACTGCTACATCAAAGACTAAGAAGTGGCAGCATACAAATGCATTGGAATGCTAGGTTTCATTGGAGTGTTCAATTATAGGAAACAACGATTAAACTCAATATGCTGGAATATGTCCCTCTACAATGCTAGGGGGAGGACATGGAAGACACCAGAAAATCAAATACTTGAGAGGATTATAGTCCTTGGTATTTATAGAATGATTACAGAATCAACTGTATGTAGTACATGCAAAAAAATATACTGGTTTCACAAGTATCTACTAAAATTAAACATGTGAGACTGCAAGAATCAGACAAAAGGCCATTCTTTTTTCTGATCTCAAAAATACAAGCAGGAGCTCCAATCCTCACACACCGTTGCAATAAGCTTCCAAGAGCCTTTCAAACAGGAAATCTACCAAGTAGGGACCACTAAATTTGAGGTATAATAAGTGTAAAGGAAGCATGGTGAGGCACATAATTTGACAAGAGCCAACCCCAAGAGTGAAACATTGATTGCCTGCCACTAAAACTTGGACCTCAGTGGTTACAAATCAATCATCACTTCTTTTCGATGCATGGATCCTATTAAGGCCAATTTAAAATTAATTCCATTAATTTTTGGGTCATAAGGCTCAAGATGTCGATTCTAAAACCACAATTATGATAACAATTGAATGAAAAGTATATACTAAGAAAGCAATTCAGTATGCAACAACCATAACAAATGAGGCAATGTTTAGGAGCCTTAAAATACATCTAGAGTGCAAAGGTACCAAAGAGAACTAAAATTGCAGAGTTCTTGACTAAATGGAGCTAATAAAAGTATGCTGAATTTACTCATACAGAGAGAGAGAGAGAGAGAGAGAGAGAGATAGAGGGAGGGAGAGAGAGAGAGTGTGTGAGAGTACCGAAATCAATTTCCATGCAGTTACACTGCAGAAATTGCTTGATACCCTTCATCCTCCAGAAGTTTTGCTATCGAACTGTCTCCTGTCCTCAAGATTTTCCCATCCTCCTAAAAACCACAGATTGAAATAATTATATTGTGATTAATCAGGGATTTAGAAACAGTTTCATAAGCTGTTTACTATTTACAACCTTTTCAATTGCACAAGGAGTGCCTTGGCACAGGAACCAAAATCTGATTTGTGACCATATCAATATATCCACTTTAGTGCATAATTTGGTGCATGAAAGTGATGAATCAATTTATAGATCAACAAAATCATAATAAAATTGAAAAGAAAGCACTAATTTTTCAATTCTAATGGAAATCATTTCTTTACATGGCACTTGAAGAGAGTCCATATAGAATTCAACCATTGGTTTTATTGAGCCATCATCAAGGCTATAGCAAAAATCAAAGCTAGAGTTGCAGCTTTGAATGGTTGAGGCGTTGAGCCAACTTAGAGGCCAACCAAACCTCAACTTGAGGGATTCTGCCACTTATCCCAACCTTGCACAATTATCCAGACCATAGTTAGGCTCATTTTTAACAAAATTGTGCTAAATTTTCTTAGATACACGCAAGTCAAAGCTTCATATTGAATGCCATGTAAGATTTTATAACTCTTCTTCTTTTTTTACATAATAGTCCCATGCCCTACCCAATCCCCCACATCATGGCAAACCCTAAACCCAAAACAAAATTAAGTAATTCTTGAAGATCTTCGAATGACTTACCATAACATGTATATATGTAGGCTTTATGATATTCAAAAGTCTTGCATAATGAGTAATCATCAACACAGAATTCTTTGGAGTCAAAAGCCCATTCACTGCAGCTGCTACGTCTCGAAGTGCATCAACATCCAGTCCAGAATCAATTTCGTCCAAGATAGCCAAGTCTGCACCCAGAACCTGCATATAAAACAGCATATTAATATGAGAGAGATTGAGTAATTTATATAACTCAAGATATGCAACAAATCACAAGTTTAAAAAAAAAAATTAACACAGATTTTATACTCCTGTGTACACCACGTGCACCTAGGTTCCTTCTCATAATTGCATCCACATCATTTTAGCCTTCCTGAGAATCCTGACCCTAATGTAGGGTCTTAATTTCAAACTACTTCAACTGTTATAAAAGGTAAAGTTGACTTCACTAAAGCCAGAACATACCATCTCCTAATTAATATAATGGCACCCAATACTTATTGTCAAAATGTTAAAAAGAGAACAAAAAAATCTAGTTTCCATCTTATAAGGTCAACTTTGCCTAACTAGATCACAAAAGAACAAATTTACAAGAAGAAATCCATAAGGTCCCATTTAGTTGGGGTGATTTTAAGGGGGATGGAAAAGGGGGAGGGAAAAATCGGTGAGAAAATGGGGGAGAGGTTTGTTTGGTTGGGAGAGGAAAGGGGACGGGATTTTGGTGGGGGCCGCAGTGATTTCTCCCTGGGCCCACCAAAATCCTCTCTCCCCAATTTGGGGAGATTTGAGGAGAGAAAATAGGGGAGGAGAGGGATCTTGAAAAAACACAAAAACTACAAACCCCCCCCCCCCCCCCAACTGTGCCTTTCTTTATTTATATCAAGTGGTGGGTTTTCTATTTTTAAATCAAACGGTGGGTTTTGGGGTTTCTTTTTTAATCAAAACTTTTTTTTTTGGAATTCAATGGTGTCTTTCACTTCTAATACAATATATATATATATATATATATATATTGTATAATGGAATTATGGAAAAGTTTATTTATTTTATTTAATGATTACGAAAAAATTATTTCTTATATTATGTATTAGAGAGGCATAGGAGTAACTTTATACAAACTATATTTTCTATCCTCTCATTTTTATTCTCAACTAAACAAAGGAGTTTTCCACCCCTTTACTTTTTCCATCCTCCAACCAAACACACTAAGGGAAAATTAAAATCTTTTCTATCCCCCCACTTTTTCATCCCCCAACCAAACGAAGCCTAAGAGAATTGGCCAAGTATGATTATCCTCCAAAAATAGGTCCCACATGGATACAGAGACAACAGATCTTTTCTCTAACGTCCCATTGTGTCTTATATCAAAGACACAATGGGACGTTAATTCAAAAAATTAGTAGTCTGGATAATATGACACAAGATGAAAGATAAAATAGAAAAATATTCTTACTGCAAGTTGTAAAATTTCATTCCGCTTCCTTTCACCACCACTGAATCCTTCATTTACATTTCTATTAAGAAAGTCTGCCTTCATATTCACAAGTTCAAGTTTGGGAAAAATGTAACCATAGAACTGCAAGGACAAGAACAATGTCAGTGATTCAGTAAGACAGCAACAATCACCCAGTTACTTTGTATTCCATCTCATTAATCAGAAACAGAAGATCTATATAGTGTAAAAATGCACACAGATGCAAAGGAAAATATATTAATTTATCTAGAAAATCCAAATTCTCATATATACACATCTAAGCTCTGTATTTGATCAGCCATACAATTGTAATCGAATTTTCCAAATTGATGAGCTGATTATACATAACAGGGAGACAAAAGGTCACCAATTAATTTTCTATATCATCTAAAAGGTTTAACCAAGAAGATTCTGATGCAGGAGCATCTGCATTAGTGCTTTGCATTAGTAATTGTAGTTGGCACTGTAGTAGCATGTGATAAGTCCACTAGCAGTGCAGCAGCTGGAGGTTGGTTCGTGCAGTGGTTCAGCTAGGGTTCCCAGGCTGATGTAGTGCTAATTTGCAGCTAAATAGATAAGTTTTCATGGTTACAAATACCACTTGTTGTAACAAAGGTAGTTACGCAGCTGGTTAGTTAGAATCCAGCCAATCAGATTGCTTGTAACTGTCTGTTAATTGCAGCAGCCAATCATATAGACTTGTAACTAATAGTCTGCTACAGAGTTGTAAAGACAGGTCTGATTGCATGCATTTAGCCTTAGCCTTGTGCTATTTCAGGGACTGCTTTCTCTGTGCAGAGTTGTTCTCCAATAAGTTTCTCTAATCAACTCTCACTAGTCTACACAGCAAGCATTAATAGCCTACATCAGATTCCCAAAAGAATTTCCAAAGAACAAACTATAATGCCATTGTTGTAGCTTTTGTCCTAAGTATCATATATGATGCAAAGGAATTCATACTCATCTCCTTCCATTAAAATACTAGAAAATTTAATTCAACTAAACCTTAAATAAACTGGGGTTTATGATATATCTTGTCAACTAATTGGGGCGGCTCACACGCAATACAAGCAATATATACTGATTTACAGGATTAAGTACAACCATCAGATTCTCAAGTCTCTGTAATAGCTTCTTTAGAGCTTAAAAGTTAAAAGTACTTCAGTATTGTGAGGCAATGAGTTTAAACAAACTTAGTTCTGCAAAACAAACCTTAGATGTATTAAGTTGTTAAATATATTTTGAGTAACAACTAATAACCCAAGTCACAGAATGATAGAAACACTTATTCTTATCATTTTTATTTTTATTTTTATAGATACAATAGAATTAGAACCTATGGTTTCCGCTTTATAGGTGATAATTAATTTGGTTTTTGGCATAGGCGGAATTCGAACTCAGTTCCCTTATCAGTTGATCTAACTAGAACCCACAATAATAGAAACATATTTGTAAGTGAAACAACATGTAATGCAAATGGAATATTTGAATTTTGGTATATAACAATAAAACGAAGACAAAGACAAAGATAAAGATGAAGGCAATTGCTGATAACTAAACCTCAATAGGTCCAAGCTCAGGCAGACCAAGTTTTCTTCTCCTAGCATTATAAGCCATATTGAGAAAGTCAATATTGTTGACACCAGGAATGGCAACTGGGGATTGGAAGCTCATAAAGAGTCCCGCAAGCGACCTTTCCTCCGGTTCCATCTCCACCAAGTTCTCCCCTTTGAACACTACACTCCCTCCCGTCACTTCGTAATCCGGATGCCCAACAAGAACCTGCATACATTGTACAACATCTCACTCACACTTTTTCTTTGTTCTAAAAATGCAAACGCTGCTACAAAATTGACGTGACAATGAATATAATCGACCCACTTCCAACGCATAATAAATATCTAAATTACATGTTTGCGATATAAACTGACGTGACAATGAATGTGATTGATACTACTTTAAATCTAAATTAAATTCTCGTGATCAGTGACACATCAATTTATAAACTAAACTAACCTTGGCCAATGTGCTCTTTCCAGAACCGTTCTTTCCCATAATTGCGTGAACCTATTCATAAAAATAAATAAATAAATAATTAAATGAATGAAAATTAAAAAAAAAAAAAAGAAAAGGATTGGACACAGACCTCTCCTTCATAGATTGTGAGGTTAACGCCTTTGAGAATTTGTTGTTTGGATTCAGCAATGACGGCGGTGAGGCCTTTGACTTCGAGGAGGAGCTTCTTCTCGTTTTGGATATGGGATGATTCGGGAGAATCGACGGCGGAGAGTGAGGCAGAGGCGGTCAAGGAAGAAAGTGACAGGCGGTGGTGGTTAGAGCGGGGACGGAGGGCAGGGAGTGTAAATTTGAGGCAATTTGGGGGCGAGAATTTGAGAAGCGAGTGCGAAGAAGAAGAAGAAGAAGGAAAAGGGGAAGGTAGCGATGGAGGAGGAGTATGAAGGGAGCAACGGACGGGTAGAGCCATTGATGAAGAACAAGAGAAGACGACGCTACTGTGTAAGAGCATCCACAGCAGTGGAGCTAAAAATTTAGCTTTTTAGCTCCACCAAAAGTTACTTTATCTATTTTACCTATATACATGCTGCAGCAGTGGATCTATTTTAGCTTTTAACACAATAAAATAATATAAACATCACAATAAAATAATATATCCATTACAATAAAATAATATATCCACTACAATAAAATAATATATCTTATACAATAAACAACAACCACAACCACCTTCAACCGCCACCGCCGCCACCATCGCCGACGACTTTTTTTCCACCGCCGTCGTCGCCGTCGCCGCCGCCACCGCCACCGCCACCGACGACTCTTTTTCCGCCGCCGCCGCCGCCGCGTGATAGCAAATAATCGTCTAGTGTTATATTTTTTTTTAACCCCAAATTATACTCATACATTTTTTTTTAGTAAAACAATTTTTCAATTATCATGATAACGTATTTTGTGTTTGTTCATTACTGCTTATGGCATCAACACTAGTATTGAGCCATGCTGCCACTAAAAGTTTATCTTCCTCTACGGTAAAATTAGAACCCCGTTTTCCTTTTGTAGAAGAGGTATTTTCAACTTGTGGTGGTGGTGGAGGTGAAGAATCAGAAACTGACGTAGGAGTATTTTGAGACGTTCCCAAAAATTGAGAGTCAATTTCTATATCCCCGTTCATGATACCCGTGATAAATGTTAGGTCTCTACGTAACTCTGTGTCCCTACGTGACTCCATAAAATTAGAAAATATATATAAACTTCCCTGCACACAGAAAAGTTCCAAACTAACATTTATATCGACACAACAAATTACATAGATAAATTACACAATAAACTTACATTTATATTATAGAGACTTTTTTTTTTTTGATAGGATATATTACAGAGACATTTATATGAGCCATGAGTCAATTTTGGTTTTATGCAACACAGGAACGTGGTTTTGTGCACACAATTTACACTAACAACAAAACATAGCTTTCCCGCACAAATTCACACAACCAATTCCAAGGGCACAGAGACCACAAATTCACACAAAGAGACCACATAATCCAAACAACCAATTCCTGCAAACAGAAAATTCCCAATACAGAGTGCACAGAATCCACTCAACAAAATAAACACAAAATTTCCAAACACAAAATTTCCAAACACAAAATTTCCAAACACAAAATTTCCAATACAGAGACACATAATCTACACAACCAATTCCTGCATAATCCACACATAATCCACACAAAATTTCCAACCACAAAATCACACTAAACCCAGAACAGAAAAAACAGAAAAAACAGAAAAAATCATGTGCACAGAGACACAGAATCTACACAACCAATTCCTGCATAATCCACACATAATCCACACATAATCCACACAAAATTTCCAACCACAAAATCACACTAAACCCAGAACAGAAAAAACAGAAAAAATCATGTGCACAGAGACACAGAATCTACACAACCAATTCCTGCATAATCCACACATAATCCACACATAATCCACACAAAATTTCCAACCACAAAATCACACTAAACCCAGAACAGAAAAAACAGAAAAAACAGAAAAAATCATGTGCACAGAGACCAAATAACAGAAAAAATTCAGTACAAAAGAAAAGAGAGAGCACTGACCTGAAGTGGATCGGCTGGGACGGCGACGGCGACGGCGACGGCGTGGGCTGGGCTGGGACGGCGACGGCGTGGAGAGCTTGATGAGTGAGAACCGAGCTTGCGACGGCGACGGACGGCGACGGCGATGAGCGAGGGAGATGAGTGAGGGAGATGCGGCGGCGGCGCGGGCTGGGTTGGGCTGGGACGGCGAGGGACGGCGTGGGCTGGGTGGTCTGTGGCGGCGACGGGATGAGTGAGGGAGATGAGTGAGGGAGATGCGGCTGGGACGGCGTGGCTGGGCTGGGCTGGGACGGCGAGGGACGGCGTGGGCTGGGTGGTCTGTGGCGGCGACGGTGATGATTGATCTGGGAGTTGAGAGTGAGGGACGGTGATGCTGAGTGAGAAGGAGTTGAGAGTGAGAAGGAGTTGAGAGTGAGGGAGAAGGAGACGGTGAGATAAAATAAAAGAATGAAAAAAAGTGAGTGGAGGGATTATTTTAATCGGTTGATAGATTAAAAAATTATTATTTTTTTTTAAAGATGAGTGCTACAGTGCACATCTATTTTTAGATGTGCACTGTAGCAATTCAGCCAAATTTTATGGCTTTAGCTCCACTGTTGTGGGCTTATTTTGCTATAGTGGTGGAGCTAAAATAGCATTATAGCTTTTTAGCTCCACTGCTGCAAATGCTCTAAGTAGTATACATTATGACTAGTTGAGCCTATTTGACTTTTAATTACTTAATTCTCTGTCTCACTCTAACGGGTCATTCCACCATACCCCTCTTTTTCCCACCTAAATCTAAACCGTTAAATGAATGAAAATTTGATCCGAACCATTCATTTAATTTGAAGTTTACCGGTCAAACAAGTTATATATATAAGTAAAATATCTAAAACAACCCAGTATTCACTGTGCGCTTCTCCTTCTCCTTCTCAGAAACAAATTTCTCTCTGTGCTTCTCCTTCTCAAAAACAAATTTCTTTCTGTCACGCTTCGGACTCTGTCACGCTTCGGACTCGGTTTATCTGAAGAACCCAGAATTCGGCTTCTTCTTCTCTTACTAATCAACCACAAGAACCCAGGGCAGCTAAACAAAACCCAAAGAAGAAACAGTATCGGCCGGCGACGATATTTGAAATAGGCTTGTCTTTCACTTTCTGTTTCTCTCAGACGAAGTTGATTTTACTACTAATATACAGATTATTAAAATTTCTTTGACTATCAACGCATGATTTGTCTTTAGTTTTATTTATTGTAAGTAATCCCTAATGCTATTAATTGATTTGGGTTTTTATTTTTATTATTTTGATGATAGGAGATTTGGGTGTTGTTTGTTAAAAGTTGATTTGGAATTTCCTCCTATTTGAGAAACAAAATTTCAATACCATGATTGCTGTTTTCTTTCAACTATTTAGGTCCCCAAGTAAAATTTCAAATACAGTATTGCTATTAATTAGATCTTTTTTCTTCATGTTCCCCATATTAATTTCCCTGTTATGCTCACTTTCTTGGTACTAGTCCTTATATCAGTGAGTCTTGGAATTTAGCACACGGGTCCAGAAGTTCCATTGGACGATGAAGTTATATATGTAGACACTGTTCTGGAAAAAAATTGGCATTGAAGGTGAAGGTAAGGCCCCGCCTCAATTCTTCTAAATGAATCTACATTTTTCTACCTGAACTCCCATTTCATATTTTTTCTTCGTATAAATTTTGGAATGGTCATTGTTTGCAAAATAAATTTGCTGCACAAATGAATTCAAAAGCTTTCTCACGACTTTATTCTATGGAAGCAGTTTTTTTAGAACCCTTGGAAAATTACACTTCCGAGATCAAATAGATGTTGATGTACTATGATTTTTCCCTTTTAAGAATTGTACTCAGTCTCGACTGATTAACAAGTGCATGAAAAAAAAAAAAAGCTTCATTTTGTTTTGTCCAACCAATGAATTTTCCATTGATTAGACTATTTACTCCTTGGTGGTTGGTAAAAGTGTCATGTATGCTTTGTAGATTTGGTGATGAAGAGTTTATTTTTAGAAGTCAATTACACAATTTGTGGTCTTTTTACCAGACTAGCAAATATGTGTCTTCCTTGTAGAATATTGAGTACAATGTGATAAATTATAGTTTTTAGTTTTAATGTGGTAAAGCAAGTACTCTTAACTATTTTGGCAATCTCTTTTGGCTTAGAAGCAAAATATATATTATATTGAAGATTGTGTCTTGAATAATAAGTGCTGGAGTGGCACTTCATCTTCAGGTATATTTTATTAAAGATTGTGTCTTGAGTAATAAGTGTAAGTGAGTTGGTTGTATTTTCTGCAGATTAGTTTTTGGATCTTGGTGGGAAATCTGATGCCTGTTGGCTATATACGGTATGTTTCAGACCACGCTAGTGATTTAAATTCCTAATCAACATTTTTATGTGGTATCTAATTTTCTGAATGTGCTGGAATTAGATGCTAGCTATGGTTGGATAACAATTTGATCATGGAGATGAAATTTGTGGAGTAGTTGTCAATGTCAGAGCTAGGCAGGAAAAAATATCTCTATGGCTAAAGAATGCTACAAATATAAAGCCTAGGCAACTAGCATGTTTTGTTCACATGTAAATATAATATTTCAACACTAGAGGAATTACATGTTTTGTTCACATGTTTTGTATAATCACATTATTAAGCAAATGTAATCACATTATTAAATTTAATCCATTTTGTATATAACACTAGAGGAATTATTATACTTAATATTTATACTGCAATATAAGCATATATATAAAGCCTTAGTTGTAAAGCTTGAATATTATATGCAAGAGATATGTCCTAAAGAAACAATGAAGCTTCTCCATGTCAAAGCTACCGTTGTCTAAAGGTTCTTACGTACCAATCATAATGAAGTCTGGACTTATGTTTGTGTCCAGGAAGCTCTTTTCATGAACAATCTTTGTTTGTGTTTGTATTCTAGCTGTAAATTGTTACATGCCAAAGTTGGAACAAAAAAATAATAATAATAATAAAAATACAACCGTTATTATCAAGCTCCACTCTAGAGAGGTAAAAAACAATCTCATAATTGCCAATAGCTGTAAATTGTTACATGTAACACTTATATTGAACCACATGACTCAAGTACACATGTAAGACCCTATGTTTTAGTACATAGTATCTGATATCAACCTCAGTTGTTTATTATGCTACAACAAAACAAAGTTCTAGCCCACTACCAAACATCAAAAAGAAAATACATTGCTGCATATATGTAGTATTGTAGTTCCACAAGAGAGCTTTCCTTTTTTGTTGAGCAAGCCAATCAAAAGCTTTAGTCAACTGAAACTGGTTGCATGTTTTCAGCTTCTTTCCTCAAGCTTTAGTCAACTGAAACTGGTTGCATGTTTTCAGCTTCTTTCCTCAGCTCTTGAAACAGGACAGATGACAAGTATCGCTCCCCAAAACTTGGATGAATAGTCTGAAATTCAAACAATCAACAGCCATTTATGGGCATTAATACTTGAATCAAATTGGTTACATAAGAACATAAACACTAGAGATGTTGATAATAAAGAACACCATTTGCTTGTGTTGATTGAATTAGAAGCTTTTTCACAACCAAAACTGGTGATGTGTAGAGAAATGAATTTCGGAAACAGAATTATTTTTTCAGAATATAACCTTATTCACATTTCATGTATAAATCTTGTGAATTAAAGAAGAATAAGATAATAGACAAATAAAGTTGATCTTTATAATTTGTTTGCATATCCTGAAGCTATCTTATGCAAAATCAATTGGCTCTGATGAAAATAGTTTAAGGGTATTAATCATAACATGATACAAACCAAATGGAATTAGAATATATGTTTCTCTTATTACCACAATAAGTTTGCCCTTGTTCTCTGGAATATTAGCGAGTCTGAGTGCTGCAATTGTATTGGCTCCAGATGATATTCCTACCTGCATTAACCAGGACGATCGAAGTTATAAAATGCGTAATAGCATTCCAGATATCATCTTGTTGGGTCCATCTGGGGGTACTAAAAAGATGTTACTGAAGCACAGAAAGCGTTCTCCAATAGCATCAGCTGATATAATTAAGTTGTGAGCACCCATGAAAGTGTAGAGATAGATATGCTTCAAAGAGTTATTTGAGTAATTACCATAAGTCCCTCCTTCAATGCTAATTCCCTGGCCATATTTACTGCATCTTCGCTACTAACCTACCAGATAAGTTTCAACATGACAATTAGGGAAAACCAAAACTATTAGCAAGAATACTATATTCTTTTTAAAATCTTTCTGTCATTGCTAACAGCATCATCAACAACACTTACCTCAAGAACTTTTTCCGTTACATCCATGTCCAAAATATCTGGTTTGAACCCAACCCCATTGCCAGTAATCTGATGAGGACCTGATTCAAAATTTCAACAATATTAGAGTGTTAACTTCTCTTACCAGGACAATGTTATCTACAAAGGCATAGATAAACTTGAAAGTTACAAAGTCTGTATCTTCATTACTTTTATAGTCTTCCATTATTAGATATCAGCTGGACGAAAAAAAGATAAATTTGAAAATTTTCCAACTTTGTTCTCTTCAAAGGTTATAAAAAAAAGGAACTAGATAAGAAAGAAAATAGCATGAATTTTACCTGGTTTACCACCATTCAATACGTTACTTTCTGCAGGTTCTACTCCATATATCTACAAGAAATCAACTAAAATATTAACAAGGAATGAAACAGAATTATAAGGGTGAATGTGGGCAAATCATGAATCATTACCTTTACATTAGGATTTTGGGATTTAAGGTACTGTTCGACCCCAAAGACAGTGCCTCCACTACCAATTACCATGACAAAAATGTCAACTTGTCCATAAGTATCTTCCCATATCTCAAGACCTATAGTTTCAAAATGCACCTGTTTTCCATTTTAAGGTCAATCACATATCCACCATCCACTAAGCAGGAGAGGATGAATAATGTATATACCAGATTCGAATTGATTCTAAACTATATATAATTTAAGATAATTATGTAGCATAGAAAATTTTATCCTACATGATGCCAATAAAGACTTTTCAGTTACAGGAGAAAATTAAAGGCAGGATAACTACCAAGGTGTTGGCAGGATTTAAAAATTGCTGGAGCATGAAAGCATTTGGTGTAGATTCCAAAAGATCATATGCCTTCTTAACTATTCCCCCCATCCCCTTGGTGGGATCAGTGAGAATTAAATCAGCTTAAATGCTCTTATAGTTACCC
Organism: Quercus robur; assembly: GCF_932294415.1. Taxonomy (NCBI): domain Eukaryota; kingdom Viridiplantae; phylum Streptophyta; class Magnoliopsida; order Fagales; family Fagaceae; genus Quercus; species Quercus robur. The sequence goes on along the minus strand of NC_065540.1, from coordinate 26,622,206 downwards.
TCCTCTCCAAGCTTGTGTAAGAGGGCATGGTAAGAACCGTTTTGTATCCTTTGAGGGCTGAGATAAATGCCATACTGATCCCCATATTTCCTGATGTGGGCTCTATCAAAGTTATCTAACATAACATTTATACTAAATTAGACAAACCTGAAGCTGCAGTATAAGTTTAAGACAAAAATATCTTATAACAAGGGAAAAATAAATATATCACTAAGTTAAGTATTCAGCTAACCTTCCCAGGGTAATTAAGTTTTTCTTTTCAGCATCCACAATCATGGCATGTGCTGCTCTATGAACAGAAATAAACAAAACAATTATACATTTTAATCATAAAAATGTAGTCAGTAATATGTGTTTTAAACTGTAATAACAAGAAATATATGCTAGTAAATCTATCATTATGAGGAAGAAAGAAGATACCTGTCTTTGATGCTAGCAGTAGGTTGCATCATTTCTTGCTTGACAGCAATATAAGCTCCACAGCCTTCAGTGACTTTGTTAAGATATACAAGAGGAGTTCGGCCAATGAGCTGAAGTTGGTTACAAAAAATAAAAAAAGGGTTTCATTCTATTAGAAAGTGATCACAAGCATTGTTTATATATGAAATTTCCAAAATATCAAAAGATGAATATTTTTTTTTCTTTCAAAGAACTAAACAGGAAAACATAATATTTCATTGCATAAGAAATATTGCTTCAACTAAAACAAATAAGTTATCATGTAAATATGCAGATATTGACATTTGTGAGCATACATTTGATAAGCCACCAAAAAATAGTGCAAATGAGAAATCTGATCTCTGATTAATCAGCTGAAGCTTCAAATATCCTTTACCACTGTCTTTGTACTCAGGACTGGAGTAGTTTGCAAACTGATACTGCAAAAGAAGACAATCCAATTCACACTTTTAGCTCCTTTTCTATGTCAAAGGAGGTGAATTTACAAGAAATGAGAGAGAGAGTCATTCTTAGATTTCAGGGGCATTATAGTCATTTTCTATGTTCTAATGGTATTTTGATCATTTTGTAGGTTGCAATGGTATTTTTTTTTAAAAAAAATGTTAGAGGGAATTGAAGGAGTTTTGGTCATTTTTTAGGTACTAAGGGTAGGGGTGTGTAGCAAAATTGCCAACCCACCAAAATCGACCCGACCCGACCCGACCCAACCCAACCCACTAGGTTAGGTCAATTCTTAGGAGATGGTGGGTTGGGTTGGGTCATGAATTTTTTTTTTTTTTTTTTTTTTTTTTTTTTTTAACAGTGAGTCGGGTTAGGTTTGGGTCATGAGATTTACAAACCTGCCTAACCCAACCTAACCCATCTATATTTAATATATTTTTAAATTAAAAAAATATTTTATATATATATATATATATATATATATATATATATATTTGCCCCTCTTCCTAAATAAACCCTGTACATTACACTACTAAGATATGGGAGAATGCATATGTGGTTGGATCTGGACCCTACACTTGGAATGGCTGTGATTGTGAGTAAAGGAAGAGGAAGCATTGGCTAAAAGATCCTATTCTTGGTCCGTGCCAAATGCGTGACTACTTTAGGAAGTAAGATATGCACCTAACATGGGACTCAAGTACTCACGAAAAAGGAGATAGTGACTTTCTAAGGTCAGCAACTATAGGGACAACCCTTGTTGGTTGAATGCATGTTGGACTACCTTAGAGACACATGTATCATTTACAGTACTCCTGATGTCCCTCTCAATGTTCATGACTTGTTTCCCAAGCAGTGGCAAAATCACCTACCCACAAGTCTCAGTGCCACGTTGGCATAATCTCTATCCTCTAGTCAACTTTCCATATCACAACTATGGAAAGGTCCAAAATAGAGAAATGATGACTTGACACCTATCTTTGTACTTAGCCATATTCCTCAAATTATAAGAGGAACATTAAGCTATATTTTAGGGTAAAAACCCTAGTAAATATTTGAAGAAGAGAGTAGAAAGTTGATAAGATAGGAAGGTAGAAAACAAGGTCTCTCTTTAAGGAAGAACACCTTTATTGTACAAGAGTGACCTCTTTTTCCCACATAATACAAATTTGAACAAAGCAAGAACATTCAATTTTTGCTCAAACCGTGGTTTCTCATCCCTTTTCCTAGGGTTTTCCATGTACATCTTGTGTCCTTTTTACGTTCTTGCTATCACTTTCTTCTTCTCTAACATGTGTCATGTCAAAGCAAGCATCCTTGTCACTTAAAACTTTTTCATGTAAATATACTATTAGATAACTTATTTTATTCCTTTATATAAGCTCAAATCTAACTTGCACATATAAAACCCAAACCCTAAGTTTATCTTATATAGTTTGTGTTTGTTTGCCGTTATGCTTATGATTATTTGGTTATAAATTTTCTTTTAATTGTAGTGGTGTTGTTCTAATGCTCAATTTAATTATAATGGGAAAAAAAAAAAGTTGTCCAACCCATGAGTTCAACCAACCCAACCCGACCCACGTGGGTTAGGTTGGGTTAAGTTGAACCCTTATGATGGGCTAGGTTGGATTTTTTTTTTAACCCGAAATGACCCACTTAACACAACCCGTTTAACTCGTATAACAAATAAATATTCATTTTATTTTAGATTTGTCAAGTACCTTTTATATCCTACATATATTTTAAATTTAAAAAGAAAAGTGAGTAATTACAAAAACTTACAAGGGATATAATTGGTAATTGGAAATTGAAACTTTACAAACCCTAGATCTCTAAACCCTACAAACCCTAAATTATTTCTAGATGGATGTTATATTTAATATTATGCAGGTTGAAATGGGTTGTGTTACATTCATATCAACCCAACATGACTCGTTTATTAAACGTGTCAAATGGGTTGGGTCAAGTCAACCCATCTTATTAACAGATCGGGTTAGGGTTAAAGGATCATGACACGATTATTAAATGGGTCGGGTTATGGTTGAGTCATTTAGTCAAATACCCTTATCTCAACACGACACAAACCCGACACGCTAACCCGAATTGACTCTCTGTTAAATTTCTAATGGTATTTTTAGATATTCTCTATGTATAGGGACCATTATGGTCATTTTCTTTTGTAAGGGTAGTTTGGTCATATTTTAGTTTCATGGTTATTTTAGTAATTTTTTTTTTTAGATTTTATGGTAATTTCAGTCATTTTTTAAGTTTCAAGATTATTTGGTCAATTTTGTTTGTTTTAAGGGTGTTTTGGTCATTTCCTAGTTTTCATGGTTATTTCAGTCATATTTTGGGTTTTTTTTGGTAAGTAGTTTTTATTATTATTATTTTATTTATTTTAGTTTCAGGGTTATTTTGTCATTTTTTAGGTTCTAAGGGTATTTTGGTCATTTTTTAGGTTTCATCGGTATTATGGTAATTGGTGAGAAAAAAAAAAGGGAATCATTGAATTTGACAAAAGTACTACCGAATGTGAGAATAGTACGGTCAAATGTGATGTTAGTATTGCCTAATGTAATAATAGAACCATCATTTGCAAGAAAAGAATAATTGAATCACCAAACGTGACAAAAGTACAGTCACATGTGATTTTTGGTACTGCACAATTTGAAAATGGTACCATTAAATGTCAGAAAAAATACGAGTACAACCGAACGTGGCAAAGGTACAATTTTGTCTATTTTGGCACACTTAATAAAATTGAGAAAAGAGAGGTTTGGTTAAGGGTACATATTCGAAATCATAATTTAAATTTATATAGATGACAAAAAGTAATATTGTATTTTAATTGTTTAATTTAATGATTTGAGGTATCTGCCAAAGGCCTTGTAACTGAATTGACACTTCCTCATGCACAAAGTGTTTGGGGGGTTTAGGGAGAAAAGAGTTTGAACTGCAGGTTAGAAGCATGTTGTAATTATCTCTAAAAAAAAAAAGATTTGTTGTATATTTTTTTATGTTCTTTTTTCCCTTCTTACCTGATATTAATATTTTAGTTTTTGAGTGAATTACACAATTTTAGTGTTTTGATATGTTATAATTTGAATTTGAAGGCAAATTTCTAAGTCACACAGAAATTAGGAGAAATGGATACACACAAAATGAATAATTTAAAGGATCGCGAATGCAGGAACAGCTTCTCACCTCCAAAGCTTTCTCCTTATCATATATAAATTTTGGCAACTTCCTCAGCAGATCTTTTCTGTCAGCTCCAGCAAGTGCCTTGCTTATCTGCAAAAACTAAACTAATCAGTACTTCAGCCTAAAAACATTTTGAAAAATAAATAAATAAACAGTACATCTAAGCTGTTAATTGTACGAACAGTATATAAATCACATCAATAGCCCAAAAGTGAATCAATAGCCCAATACTTACTGATGCATCACATGGCTGTTTAATTAGGCCAAATAATTACATACATTTACATATTTCTTGATACGATGACTTTAAATGAAATATTTTTACTCTATAGGCTCAAAAATGTGACAAAAACACATGTATTACTCCAATTAATTAGAACCTAAGGAGACAGATGCACAACATTCTCATTACAAAGCCACTAACAAAGATACTTGCACAATTTGGTTTTCCATCAAATAAACCAGATTTTAGATCATTAAAGTGTCAAAACGAACACATACACCACTCTACTTAATTGATAACCTAGGGAAACACAGACACCCAAGACCAAATAAGTTGGATTTCAGTAGGTATATTTTCTCAAACATCTTCAGTGCATTTCACAACTCAAACCATAGCAGTAACATAGGGAATGAGAAAAAACTGATCCATTGTGACAAACTTCAAACTAAGAAATTATTATCAAGCTAAGAATCATAGTTCTGTTTCAGTGAAAGAAACTAAGGAATAAGAAATGGATACTCTTAGGCAAAGAAATCTAGATCAGAGGAAAAAATCATAGATTTAGTATCAACATTTCCAAAATGCCAAAGCTAAGAGACCCATACACACAACAATTACAAGAAAACCCATATTCATTCAATCACAACAGATTTAGCCATATTGCAAAGCCCCAATTTTCAAACTCAAGCAAAACCATCAAGCTTTACACTCAACAAGAAAACCCATTAATCAAGCTAATAAAAAAAAGTCCAATTTCCATACAAATAGCATCACAGTTTTAGCATAAAAATCCAAAAAAAAAGGCAAAATACATAGAGATAAACTAAAACTCTATGAAGCACTTCAACAAACATCTTCAATGCCCACCCAAAAACCAGCTTTTAAAATGCCAATAATAACAGTTATTGCTAATACCAGAAATCCAAACAAGAAAACCCATTCATCAAGCTAATCAAAACTTTAAAAAAATGTTATTCATCAAACTAATAAAAAAAGGAAACAAAATGAGTGTCAAAGGGGTTTCAGTCTTGTCTAAAAGGCAAAAAAAAAATTGAAAAAAAAAAAAAAGAGAATGAAAATAAAGAATAAGAGAGCTGGACCCGCGACCACCAGTGGTTGTGACACCGATGAGAAGCACCGCCAACAGCGATAGGTGTGAGTGGAAGCAGAAGCTCGGCCACGGCTGGGCTTGAGAGAAGAAGAAAACAGAGAAACCCAGATGAGAGAGAGAGAAATAGTGAGACGAGGAGAATGCCATAGCGGTAAGCATCACCGGTTATGGTGAGGGATTTGGTGGCTGCTAGCTATAGCCATGGAGATTCAGCCATAAACAAAGGTTTGGTGGAAGATAGAAATATTTTGAAATTTTTTTGGATCTGATGAGAAGCTTAGGCAGGAAGTAGTGAGGAGAGAGCAAATTGAATTGGCAAAGAGCTGAGCACACGGATTGCCAGCCTGGTATGATGAGGTGTCAAGTAAACTAGTCTTTAGATGAAATGGATGGCTGAGATTTGTGGGGTATTGCAATACCTATGGGATGTGAATCCATTTTTTATTATAGGAAAGCGCAGCACAGTGGTACTACTCAATGTAAAGATAGTACCATTAAATGTGAGAGAAAATAAGACAATAAGGAAATGTGATAAAAGTGCAGTGACATGTGATGTAGGTGCTACATAATGTGAAGATAGTACCATTAAATATAAGAAAAAAATAAGGAAATGATTGAATGTGACAAAAGTATAATTACATATGATGTTAGTACTGCTCAATGTGAGGGTGGTACCATAAAATATGATAAAAAAAAAATAAAGGAACTATCGAATGTGACAAAAGTACAGTCACATGTAATGTTGGTACTGCGCAATGTGAGGCTGGTACCATAAAATGTGAGAAAAAAATAAGAGAACCACCAAATGTGACAAAAGTACAGTCACATATGATGTTGATATTGCGCAATGTGAGGATGATACTATAAAATGTGAGAAAAAAAAAAGAAACCATCGAATGTGACAAAAGTACAATCATATGTGATATTGGTACTACGTAATGTAAGGATGGTACCATAAAATGTGAGAAAAAAATATGGGAACCATCGAATGTGACAAAAGTACAGTCACATGTGATGTTGGTACTGCGCAATGTGAGGATAGTATCATCAAATGTGAGAAAAAAATAAAAGAACTACCGAATGTGACAAAAATACAGTCACATATGATCTTGGTACTACGTAATGTGAGGATGGTACCATAAAATGTAAAAAAAAAAAAAAATAAGGGACCATCGAATGTGACTAAAGTACAGTCACATGTGATGTTGGTATTGCGCAATGTGAGGATATTACCATCAAATGTGAGAAAAAAAATAAAGGAACCACTGAATGTGACAAAAATACAGTCACATGTGATGTTGGTATTGAACAATGTGAGGATTATACTATCAAATGTGAGAAAAAATAAAGGAACCACCGAATGTGACAAAAATACAGTCACATGTGATGTTAGTACTGCGCAATGTGAGGACGGTACCATCAAATGTGAGAAAAAAAAAAAGAAAAGGAAACCACCGAATGTGACAAAAATACAGTCACATGTGATGTTGGTACTGCGCAATGTAAGGATGGTACCATCAAATGTAAGAAAAAAAATAATGGAACCACCGAATGTGACAAAAGTACAATCACATGTGATGTTGGTACTGCATAATGTGAAGATGGTACTATCAAATGTGAGAAAAAATAAGGGAACTACTGAATGTGACAAAAATACAGTTATATGTGATGTTAGTACTACACAATATGATGATGGTACCATTAAATGTGATGTTTTGGTAACCTGATATAGCAGGTTGCCTATTAGTGGGTATCGTACCCCAACAAAAAAAGGAAAGGTACGCTAGAATTACCCCACTCTAACATCTCTCCCTCCCTTCTTCTTCTTCTTCTTTCTTTTTCTTTCTTTCTTTTTTTTTTTTTTTTTTTTTGGAAAAAAAAAATTATTTTCTCAATTTCACTTTTTAATTTTAATGAAAAATAATAATAATTTCATTAATTCATAATAGGACATACATAAAGTAAGATAATCCATAATGATTTTTGTTTATCATCAAATCAAGATATTAATTGATTTCTTTTTTTAAAAAAAATTACTAATTGATTTCTTTTTAAAAAAAAAAATTACTAATTGATTTTTTTTATGTAGATCAGATTTGAAATTGACTTTAGCAGATGAGTTAACCATAATCCACTATCCAAATTTTACAACCTAACTTATGTTTAAATTGTTTTACTAATTTCTATTTAAAAAAAAAATTATTGTTTTACTAACTTCTAACATGTTATGGAAAAAAAATGTTTAGTGACAAATGTGCCACATAATTGGCCTCTAGTATACGTAGGGCTGTCCATCCAATCCGACAAACCGACCCACCCGAAGATTCCGACCGAATCCAACTCGAAAACCGGCCGACCCGATCAAGTCACCGGTCGGCGGCGGATCATTTGTTCCAAAAACTTACTCCGGCGGGTCGGTCTCGGTTTTCCTCCCAAAACCCGAAAAAACCCGATCCGACTGATGTACTAAGAATTTCAAGCAAAAAAATTCCAGAATCCGGCGGGATTTTCCAGATTCCAGCAAGATTTTCCAGATTCCGGCCTCAAATTTCCAGATTCCGACTTCAAATTTTCAGATTCTGGCAACAAATTTTCATATTTTGGCGACTTATCAAGTAGATCTATTGATATTTCGTCCAAATCTAGTGAAATCTCACCGGATCTAGCGAGATCTCACCAGATCCGGTTAGATCTCCGCCGGATTTGTCGTTTTTTCGCCTGAAATCAACTATTTTGACTGGATTTTTCACCGTGGACGGTTCCGACCGAACCGACCGTGTTCCCGGCACAAAATCGACCAAGCTGATCCGACTCCCTCGCCGGTCGGCGGCGGATTAGGATTTTCTCAACCCGATTCTATCGGGTCGGTCTCGGGTTGGGCACAAACCCGACCCGGACCAACCCGTGGACACCCCTAAGTATACGTGAAAAAACATCACATATCTAAAAGAAAAAAAATTTTCAACCTCACAAAATCAAGTAAATCTTATGCTTAGAAGGCCTATTGTAAGGCCTTTATCACTATCAAATTAACAATCTCCTTCTTTTTTATAATAAATAAATAAATAACAATCCCCTTTCGGCTGCAATATCATAGGAACAAATACTCCATGTCAATTCCAAAGCTCCAATAGCCACCAAAGGTTTAAGGGCAAAGCTTGAGTTTGGTTCGTCCAATGTATTGGACTTGTTGTGATGATGAGACTAAAAGTGAACATGTGTTACCATTATGACATAAGGGATTTTCACTATAGAAGAAAATGAAAGATAAATTTAATTCTATGCAACATTTAATTTTTAAGGATTTCATTGTAAAAGATACTAATTTTTGTGTGTGTATAGATGTATGTGTTTGTGCATGTGTATGGAAGCTTGTATAAACTAATAAATTAGTAACACAAATCAGCCCCCCAAAAGAAAAAATTCTGGCTCCTCTCTTGGCTAGATGATCCAAAACAAAGGCAACTAAGTGCGTTATTTGATTTCTATCTTTATCTATAAAAAAAATGCGATACTTGAGCCCTAATAAAGCCATCTACCCATATTTGATTCGGAACAAAATAGCCTAACCTTTGATGCTTCACACCATGAGAAACCACAATTCCCTCTCCATGTCTACTTCAGACTAATAAATCAACATCGGCACTTAACACTATAGACAAACCTTGATAGTGATGTAATCCAACAACAAGTTGAAAAATGTGCAAGTTGTGGTAAAGTGTGTGGGAAAGTATGTGTCCTTAGAATGGTTGAGATTTAAAAGTGTGTGAAATCTCCTATCCTAAATTAGGCAGACAAATTTCTACAAACCATTTAATTAGGTTTAGTGATTCATTTATGTGCATGCAAGGATGCTTTTGATGTCATTTTTATTATTCTAATAATCTATTACATAATGATGATATGATCATCTATTTATGAATATTATTTAGATAACATCATGCTATTATCAGATATCATCTTCAGAAATTGGGTTTCAGTCATCAGTGGGTAAGTTTGATAATGCAATGTGTCAAAATGGTCTCTTATAGTATACTAATCAATGGTGCTCCAATGGAAAGATTCAATCCTATAAGAGGAATCAGATAAGGTGATCCGTTATCTCCTTATTATGCTATGCACAAATATTTATTGTCCCCACAGTGCATCAAATGCTAGTGTTGGAAGTGATAATTTGGGTGAGTTTGGTTCAGTTTTTTGTAAAAGTGCATAATGAAAAAGTGGAGTTTTCAAAAAGTGCATAATTGAAGAAGTGCATTTTCAAAAAACTGAGTGTTTGGTAAAAACTGTTAAAAAGTGTTTTTTGAAAAAACTGAGTGTTTGGCTAGCACTTATAAAAGTGCTAGCCAAACAGTGCATCAAATGCTAGTGTTGGAAGTGATAATTTGGGTGAGTTTGGTTCAGTTTTTTGTAAAAGTGCATAATGAAAAAGTGGAGTTTTCAAAAAGTGCATAATTGAAGAAGTGCATTTTCAAAAAGCTGAGTGTTTGGTAAAAACTGTTAAAAAGTGTTTTTTGAAAAAGCTGAGTGTTTGGCTAGCACTTATAAAAGTGGCAGTTTGAGGGATAAATTACCAAAAATGACAATGTATATATAAGAGCGTCTCCAGCAGGTTAGACAAATTTTTGTGCTGTTTGGACAATCAACAGTGACATTTATCTTTTGCCTATCCACTTTTTTAATTTTTATTTTGTAATCAAATTTATTCTTTTTTAATATTTATTTTTCTTTTTCTATTCATTCTCAACAATTATATTTTTCAACAAAAAGTGTAACATCCACAATATTTTTTGCAATATTTTCACAAAAATCATAACAAAATCTTATATGAAAAGTTGTTACTAGTTCTAATTTGAACCCATTACTGAAATTATATTTTTACTCATCAATATTAGCTAATTATTTAAAATTTATTGTGAAAATATTGTGGTAATATTTTTAAATTGTGATTTCTAATACTTTGCCTTTTTTTTCCTCCATACGTTTCCTTTTCCCTTTTTTTTTTTTTTTTCTCTTGTATTTTATTCACCACACACGTGTAGTCCACATCCTCTCCTTTTTCCCACACCTCCACTTTCCAGAAGGCTCTCATTCTTTCATTCTTCCCTCTTTCCTCTTTCCTTTTTCCTTTTCCGTTTGTTTCCAGAAGGCTCTCTCAATTCCAAAGCTCTCCGGCTCTCTCAATTTCTTCTCTCTCATTTTTTTTTTTTTTTCACTTGATTTCCAAAGCTCTCCACTTCCGCTTCTTGACTTATATGAAGCAAATTGCTCGCGGACCTGAACTGAAAATTGAGAAGCCTCACGACTTGAACTGAACACTGTGGGTTCGGTCTTTCTTCGTCTTCCTCTTCTTCTTCTTTCTTTCTGTCTTTCTATGTGTTTGTGGTTGTTTGGCCGTGGGTTTGGCCATGGGTTTGTGCTATTTGATTTTTGTATTTTTGGATTGTGGTTTGTGTTTTGGGTAATGATTTTTCTGTGTGTTCTTTGGGTTGATTTCTCATGGGTATGGGTTGGTTATGATTTCTCTGTTCTTTGGGTTGATTTCTCACGGAGAGGGCAGAGCAGAGAGACTTACGGAGAGGGTAGAGCAAAGCAGAGAGAAGAGATGGAGGCGTCGTGCAAAGGGAGAGCAGAGATGAGAGATGAGGGGCGTGAGAGAACTGAATAATTGATGGGTATTTTTGTAATTCTAATATTGCAACGGTAACCCACCCAAAACGTGCATTGCACATTTTCATTTATGGACCCTCAGGGGTCCATAAAAATTTCCGCATTTCTCCTTATTTTTGGTCTATGCCTAAAACGCAACTTTTATCAAAAAGTTGAGCCCAAAACGCATATTTTGGTTTGGCTTTTTTCAAAAAGCCCTTTTTGGGCTCAAAATGTGGAAACAAACGGGCACTTTGTCTATACAAGCTTTTAATTTGAACCAAATAATAAATTAGTTTTTCAATCATCAAGTTAATTTTTTACTAGATTAGTCAACCCAACTATGCAAACCAAACATCATATGTATGGGTGGGAAAGATAATTTTGTTGTCGTTCTTGCAAAACAGCTACAAACGCTAGTTAAGAAGGCCAATAGCACTTGTGAGTCAGGGACTCATGGCTTATAGATTCAACCGTGGCTCCATGAATGCAACCAAACTAACACAAAATTACAGCACCTTAGTACCACTACCAATATGATCCATGAAGTATCGTTAAGCATTTTCAGATCATGAAGTCAGGGCCGGCTCAACAAAATTTGGGGCCTAAAGCAAAAATTTTATATGGGACCTTTTTATATGTAAACATTAATTGAATAAAATTATATAATACTAATTAAATTAAGACTAATTTGATGTAAATACAGAAATTGATGAATAATACTAGCTAAACTAAGGTTAATTTCAAATAGAAGATTGAATATTATAGTTGAATCAAAAGGAACTTACTTTAACTTGGATATATGACTATGCATAGTTAAGTACAGTTGTAATCTAAATTTTAATTTTATATATTCTTTTTAAGAAAAAAAGATAGATATTATTTGATGTGTGACTTAGTAGGAGATTAGTCATCATTGGTGATTTATCATATTTGCAGCATTTTATTTGAAACATCTTAGGGCTTCAATTGGGTTAAATTTTTATTGGTCTCCTATTTTAAAAGCCTTGTTAGAAATGAAAAAGAAAAATACTAAAAATACTACAAAATGTTCACAACAAATGTGATTATGACTGTAATTGATGAATTTTAACAACTTTATTTATTTGTGTTTAAATTACTTTTTTATGTGATTGGTGATATGTCAGTTAAATCTATAATAAAATTTATGGTATTTTTAGTATCACTCTTAAAAAAGAGTACCAATTATTTAAAAAATGTTATATTTTTATAAAATTTTGGGTCTTTTACTAAGGGAGATGGGGCATTTTTTTAGTAGGGAAATTTTTTATTTGTTGTGGGGCCTTAGGCCTAGGCCTTGAGCCGGCACTGTATGAAGTTATCAATGTATCAATTACTACCAAGCTCTACAATCATAGTTTCAAATGCCAGCTTAAGAGGCAAATAATTAAAAAAGAAATATGAGTGTACATAATACATATCAATTTGAGTTGCAATTTGGCCTCATCCTCCATCATCCGAATGACAATATATGCTGTGCCAATTCATTCAAGGCATTGTATGTTGAACCATCCTCACTCAGGCAAAGCTCAGCTTTGTGCTTTAAATTCTTTGCTCTCTGTCTTATCTCCACCCCTTCAATTTCCACCATTAGTCTTCTTATAGCTCTTTCTATTTTCCCTCTCTCCAAATCACCCTCCAATTCCAAGCCTACCTTCCATACACTACACACATACTTTGCACTCAAACCTTGGTCCCCAAAATAGGGTCGATATAGCATTGGAACTCCTTCACAAACACTTTCCAGTGTTGAATTCCAACCACAATGGCTCCAAAACCCTCCCACTGCACCATGTGCCAAAATTGCCTTTTGGGGTGCCCATTTCACAATGCAACCTCTTCCTTCTACTCTTTCTTTAAAACTTTTTGGCAATAGCTCAATCCATTCCAACCCGCGAACTGAACCAGGTCTAACCACCCACAAGAAAGGTTGCTTACCGTTGGCTAAGCCCCAAGCTATCTCTACCAGCTCTTTCTCATCCATGCTTACCATGCTACCAAAGCTTATATAAATGACAGACTTGGGAGCTTGTTTGTCAAGCCAGGAAATGCAACTAGAATCTTCATTCAGGAGTGAACTAGAGGCAGATGGAGCTAGTTTATGGAAAGGGCCTAAGGAAAAAACTGGAGATGGGAAATGTTTTTGAACCTTTGTCAGTGTTTGTTGTTCAAGGAAGTGCACCGTGTTCACTATTATTGCTGAGGATTTTTTTGTTGCATCTGTCACTGTGGCTCTCAGCTCCAATATGGGAGTTGGGATTTCTGTGGACTGTGGATCCTAGTATGCCCTTAAGATCAAGGGACTGAAGCTCAGGCACTGGGGCTTGAGCCAGACTTTCTGTAACAAAAAAGAAAAAAAATATTAATGTCGTGACATGATCATAATTGTTAGTGTATAGCTTAGACTAGTTTAGCCCATTGGGCTTAGCCCAGTATACTGTACTTGTAGTTTACTCTTTTTACTTGTACTGCACACATATCTAGCCTATATAAGGCTCTCTATTGTACATTGTTATATACACATCAATATACAAACTATTCAGTTTATAATCTTAACATGGTATCAGAGCCATTCCTCTGACTTTCTGGTTCCTGTGGACATCTCCGGCGTTCTTCCGCTGCCCTCGCCTTCATCCAGTAGCCACTGTCAGAAGCGAGTCACCGCCGTCACGCCCACAGTCCCAACAACTCTCGGATCTTATTGTTCTGCTCATCCAACTGTCAAAGCAAAGGCATTGAGTGACAGAACAGACAATCCCGAGCAAAACCCAACAAAGAACGGCCAGAAACAACCTCACACGCGCCGCCACGCGCCGCCTGAAGTTTCTGCCTCACGAACACGCGCTCCACGCGCCGCCACGCGCCGCCACGCGCTGCCACTCTCCTTCACGCGCCCCACGCGCCGGAACAGACGCCCTCCCACGCGCTCCACGCGCTGACACGCGCCCCACGCGCCAGCTTCGTTTCTGGATCTGCCACGTCAGCCCTAGCGTGACGTCACACCGCCCACGTCAGCACACGTCATCAGTTGACTTGACCAGGCGCCCGTTGACTTTGACCTTTGACTTTGACCGTTGACTTTGACCGTTGACCAAGTCAAAATTTTTCAACAGGACCTGTCTTGCTCAGTTTTTCGCGTAGATTCTGATTTTGGGCTCCGTTTCTGCATTTGAGGTATCTAAATCTCACTTTTTGGTCATTTTCTTCATTATGGCTCAACAAAGTGAACGAGATATCATACGTCCTATCACCATCATGTTGGATGGTCCTACTAGCTATCATGCATGGTCTCAGAATATGACCGTCTTTCTCAAGGGTCGTAAACTGTGGAGATATGTGACTGGTTCAATTCCTAAGCCAGTACCAGACCCTAAGTCCAAAGCCACAGCTGCTGAAGAGTCTTCCAAGACTGCTGTTACAACAGATGATTATGAAGAACGTCTAGAGGAATGGGAGAGTATTCAGAGTAAGATCTTATCTTGGTTTATCAATACCTCTATTCCCTCCATTCATAATCTTCTTCCTCGTCTTGAAACTGCTGAGGCTGCTTGGAAATTTTTGGCCGATCGTTATAACTGCACTAATGATTCAAGCTTAGAGTTTCACATTGAATCAAAGCTTTATCAAATGCGCCAAGAGACAGGTCAGTCTATTTCTGATTTTTATTCTCAGACTTCTACTATGTGGGAACAACTCTCTGCTGCAGATCCTCCACTGGTATGTTCTAAGGACATTGAGCTCTTTGTCAAATACCGGGATCGCCGTAGATTTATGCACTTCATGATGGGTTTACGTGAGGATTTTGAGCCTACTAGGGCTTCTCTACTTAGCCGGTCTCCTACTCCTTCTCTTGATGCTGCAGTAAAGGAGCTCATTTCTGAGGAGAATCGTCGGCCTACTTATCACATGACATCATCTGATCATGTATTGGCTACACCCTCACCACAGCCTCCCATTGTTGCATTCACTGCTCCTCCGCGAATAAACTCCGGGCGTCCCACCTCTCAGTCTTCCAAAGGTATTCACTGCAAGTTTTGCCGTGCTAAAGGCCATGACATCTCTGTTTGTCGTAAGCTACAGAAATTTGTGCAAGAACAGAATAAAGCTTCTCTTCCTCAGGCAGCTGCTGTATGTCCTTCAGATCCATCGGTTCCTACAGGTCCATCTTTGGCTTCCTCACTTACTACGGCTGATATTGAGGCAGTTGTTCAACAGGTTTTATCCCGCACTTCCACTGCCCTCTCTGTCACCTCAGGTAAACAACCTTGGTTTTTTGATACTGCATGTTGTAACCATATGACTCCTGATGAATCCCAATTTTCTGATAAGGCACCCTTAGAACATCCAATCACCATTTACACTGCTGATGGAACTCTTATGCCTGTTAGTCATAAAGGAACAATCTCTTCTCCTTGTTTATCCCTTAGTGACACTTTTCATATTCCAAAGTTATCCCTCAATTTGCTTTCTGTTGGTCAACTTTGCGAATTAGGCGTAGATCTTCTATTTACTAATCATGGTGTGGATGTGCAGGATCCCCGGACGGGTCAAGTGCTTGGGACAGGCCGTAAGGTTGGTCGCATGTTTGAGGTTCATGACTTGAAGATTCCTTCACAAGTTGTTTCTGCAGCTGCTACCACTGCCACCTCCTCACCTGATCTATGGCATGCTCGTCTTGGTCATCCATCCTTATCTCGTCTTCAATTATTAGCTTCTCAAGGTCATTTAGGTTCAGTTCAGTTTCAAAAATTTGATTGTACTTCCTGTCATTTTGGCAAACAAACAAAATTGCCCTTTAATAAAAGTGACTCCTTTTCTTCTGCCCCTTTTGATCTTATACATTCTGATATTTGGGGTCCTGCACCTGTTCCCACTGAGGGGGGATCTAAATATTTTGTCATATTTGTGGATGATTTTTCTAGGTATACTTGGATTTATCTGCTTCACCATAGGTCTGAACTTGTGTCTATTTACCAAACATTTCATAAAATGATTGAAACACAGTTCAATCGCACCATTAAAGTCTTTCGATCAGATAATGCTCAAGAATATAATGATAAATCTTTCCTATCCTTTTTAGACAGACATGGTACTCTTCCTCAGCGGTCTTGTCCTTACACCTCTCAACAAAATGGTCGTGCAGAACGAAAACATCGTCACATTCTTGATGTTGTCCGCACCCTTCTCATTTCTGCCTCTCTTCCTGAGCGCTTTTGGGGTGAGGCTGCACTCACTGCTGTGCACACCATTAATCGTATTCCTTCACCAACTACACACAACAAATCACCATTTGAGCTTCTCTATGGTCAAACTCCTGACTACTCCTCTCTTCGGGTTTTTGGTTGTGCTTGTTTTGTCTCTCTTCCTGCTCATGAACGAACAAAGCTCCAACCTCGTACTCGTCTCTGTTGTTTCCTTGGTTATGGTGTGTCTCAAAAAGGGTTTCGCTGCTATGATCCCATTTCTCATCGCCTTCGTGTCTCCCGTCATGTTGAGTTTTGGGAACATCGTCCTTTCACGAGTCTTCAGCAGTTTCCTACATCTTCTTCCTCAGAGTCTCCCATTTTTACTGATCTTTTCCTCCCTCTCTATCCTGAACTTGTGGAGGATTCTTCAGCATCGACTGCCTCTCCAGACGACTCATCTCCGGTTCTGTCTCCGGCATATGACCCGCCTGTATTGGATCCTGTGGCACCACCCTCTCCTGAGTCTCCTATTGGTCCTGAACTTCGTCGTTCCACTCGGGTAAGCATTCCTCCCCCTTATCTCACTGATTATCATTGCTCTTTTGCTCTTGCCACTCTCTATGAACCTCACACCTATCGTGAGGCTCATACTGACCCTCTTTGGCAGCAAGCTATGAATGAAGAACTAGATGCCCTTCATAAGAATCACACTTGGGATATGGTTGATTTGCCTCCTGGTCAGTCTGTAGTAGGTTGTAGGTGGGTTTACAAGATCAAGACCAAGGCTGATGGATCTGTTGAACGATACAAAGCTCGCCTAGTTGCCAAGGGCTTTACTCAGGAGTATGGTATTGACTATGAGGAAACATTTGCTCCTGTTGCTCGTCTTACATCTGTTAGATGTCTCATTGCTGTGGCTGCTGTTCGCCGTTGGCCTCTTTATCAAATGGATGTGAAGAATGCTTTCCTCAATGGAGACCTCCATGAAGAAGTGTACATGCAACCACCCCCTGGCTATCCACACTCAGGCAATCAAGTTTGCCGCCTTCGCCGTGCTCTTTATGGCCTCAAGCAGGCTCCTCGAGCTTGGTTTGAGAAGTTTAGCTCAGTTGTTGCTCAGCAGGGTTTCACTTCGAGTCCTCATGACACTGCTCTCTTTGTTCGACGATCCTCTGCTGGTATCACTCTTATTCTTCTTTATGTTGATGATATGATTATTACTGGAGATGATTCTGCAGGTATCCGCTCTCTTCAGAACTTCCTTAGTCAGCATTTTGAGATGAAAGATCTGGGCACTCTCAGCTATTTTCTTGGGCTTGAGGTTACCTCATCCTCTGATGGATATTATCTTTCCCAGGCTAAATATGCTTCTGATCTTCTCTCCAAAGCCGGTGTCACTGATAACAAGACTGTTTCCACTCCTTTGGAATACAATGCAAAGCTCACACCCTTGGACGGTGAACCTATATCCGATGCTACTCGCTATCGTCAGTTGGTTGGCAGTTTGATCTATCTCACTGTTACTCGTCCGGATATTTCACATGCCGTGGGTATGGTTAGTAAGTTCATGGATGCACCTCGTTCTGTCCACTATGCTGCTGTTCTTCGGATTCTTCGATATGTCAAAGGCACACTTTATCATGGTCTGCATTACTCCTCTCGATCTTTTCTCGAGCTTCATGCTTATTCAGATGCTGACTGGGCAGGTGATCCGACTGATCGATGCTCTATCACAGGTTTCTGTTTCCTGTTAGGTACTTCTCTGGTATCGTGGCGCAGCAAGAAGCAGGATGTGGTTTCCCGTTCCAGTACTGAGGCTGAGTATCGTGCCCTTGCCGACACCACTTGTGAGCTTGTTTGGCTTCGCTGGCTCTTGGCTGACATGGATGCTCCACAGCCCACTGCCACTCCTCTTTATTGTGACAATCGTAGTGCTATCTACATTGCTCATAATGATGTCTTTCATGAACGCACTAAGCATATTGAGATCGACTGCCACATCACTCGCCAGCATCTTAAGAAAGGAAATCTCAAGTTATTCTCCATCTCCTCTGCTGACCAGCCTGCTGATATCTTTACCAAGACTCACCCGCCTGGTCGTCTTCGAGATCTCATATCCAAACTCCAGTTGGCTTCCTCCTTGCCACCTCGAGTTTGAGGGGGGATGTTAGTGTATAGCTTAGACTAGTTTAGCCCATTGGGCTTAGCCCAGTATACTGTACTTGTAGTTTACTCTTTTTACTTGTACTGCACACATATCTAGCCTATATAAGGCTCTCTATTGTACATTGTTATATACACATCAATATACAAACTATTCAGTTTATAATCTTAACAATAATAAAGAACAATTATCATAAAAATTAAAAAAAAAAGGATGTCAAAAATTTAAATTATGTTATATCTATTACCAAAAAGGAGCATTTTAATTTTAATTTTTTTATATTTTATTATTATCTAGACACATGAAAAAAGGGATTAGAAGCCCATATGAGAATTGTTAGTTGACAATTCTGCATTTCATACAAATGTGATCTATTACCTTGGATTATCTGTGAACTTAAATAGTGAACTCCACATAATCATACTAGTTAAATTAGAATTATATACAGAGTTAACAGTTAATCATTTATCAAATGTTTATGTCAAGATAGAGGAATAATTCCTAATTCCCAGTTAAAATTCCATGTCAAAACTTTAGATCTCAAAGTGACTACCCGTATTCAAGATAAAATTTCTCACTCAAGTATTTCAGTTTTCTTTTCTAATATTGTTCTGCTTCAACTATACAATTAGTTAGAAATCTTAGCTAGCTATGACCGTATGCGAAGAAAAAAAAATTACAATAGCTTCAAAAAACCTATCTTTCTCATGTAAAGTACCAAATTAAATCATCAAGTTAATCAAGTCTAATATGTTGAATAAACTCATCAACTATTTGGTATAACCATGGACACCATGCTTTCAATTTTTGTTAGCCTTTTTCAACAGTACTGCATGTATACTATGTTACCTCACTTCTTCCCTTAGCAGAATTAAGCATGCTCTGTACCATTGAATAACTCAATTCAAATACATTGTCGTATTGACTATTAAAATACAATTTATATTTTCTAATGACAATTAAATTCAATAAAGCTACCTGTTTAAATTTAATTGAAGAACTTAATTAATGTACTTTCACCTAAAGGAATTGTCTACCCCAAAATTAAAGCTTTCAAATTCACACGTACCTGGAAAGGGAATATAGCCTTTCTCATGATGAGCATCAGGAAAGACGGCAAACAAAAGCAAGGTGGCAGCTGCACTTGTACGCACATTAATCCCAGGAAGTTTCAAATTGTTAGCCACAGCTTGAGCAAAGTGCATGAACCCATCATAAACAACACCGGCAATCCGATCATGTGGATCCTCTACTTTCATCATCTCCTCCATGTATTTCTGAAATGGAGCTTCACAATTACTATTAAGAGCCGATATCGCGGCCATGAAATTGGAAGGTGAAAAATTGGTTTTAGACAAGCCATCTGGTATTGATACAAAGTGAAATTCAGGATGATTTTCATGGTTGGGAGAGTTGAATTGAGGGTGTGCTATGGTGATTGAAAAGCCCTTGGAGTATAGGATTGTGGCAAGTTGAAGCATGGGATTTATGTGGCCTTAGAATGGATATACTACAAGCACCAACCGGTGGCCAAGCTTTTTAGCTTCTTGCTTCTCCATTGATGATCACTTTGCAGCTTGTGGGAAATTAAGGCAATCTTTTTGTTTTGTTTGCAAGTTGCAATAGACTAGAAAATGGCCACGACTGGAAACCAGTTACGTCATTTGGATATTAATTTATACAAATGAATTTGGGTTGAATTGTCATGGTATGTATCTTACGTACGAAGAAGTTTTCAAGAGTTGAGTTTTGACTTTTATTCATTTATATGTATTTCCTACGTATGCACTCACATCAACTCAACACTTCAGATATTTTGATTTTTCTGCCTAAAGCTTGGAGAGAAGGGATTGAAGAAAGGGTTTTGACTATTTCACATATATGATATAACAGTTTTCACATTCTTTCATGTCATGGGATAAAATGTGAATTCTTAATGTGAAGGTGTGGACATTCCTATGAACTTCCATATTGTACATTTCGTTACTGATATAAAGTTGGTGTGATTTTGCCCCTAAAATACTAAATTATTGTAGATCAGAGTTATCTAATAATTTTTGCACTTAGCATCTTATCTATGATTCACAAAGCAGCATAAATTTTATCTTTTCGAGGTTACCAATGATTTCATTTCTTTATTAAATTGAAAGTTCATCTTTACAAAAGATTTTTACAATAACCCAAAGTTTCTTTAACATTTTCATATTCAGTATTGTTAGCATACAAGCCCATTTGATTGCACTTAAAAAAAATTACAATTCAATAGGTATAATGAAGGATCTGAATCGGTACTGCACCGTTTATGGGAATGCGGGGTTGCGCAAGACGTTTGGGCAAGCAGTAATATTGGAGTGCAGAAACGGGAGACGAGTCAAGTTGATATGGTGCAGCTGCTCGAAGATTTGCTGGACAGAGTTTCAGGGGAGGAACTAGAACTGTTTCTGGTTCAGTGTTGGGTTATATATGGAACCAACGAAATGCTATTTTGCATGGGGGAAAGTTGCAGGACCCACAGCGACTGAATAGGAGAGCAGAAGACTATTTGAAAGAGTTTAGAGAAGCCCAGAACCTCTTGTCAGTCCAGGCATCCGGTGGAGTGGTGCAGTCTCGGGTTTCAGGGAGTTCGCCATTGGGTTTGCTTTACAAACTCAATTTTGATGCAGCAGTGTTTGAAGGGATTAGCGCCTCAGGTTTTGGAGCAGACGTGCCGTTGAGTTTGTAATGGAAGCTGGGTTTAGAGAGCTAATAATAGAAGGGGACAACGCCACTGTGATGAAGACCATTATGTCATCAGAGGTCAATTTTTCTAGGCTAGGACATATTTATGAGGACATAGGCTGTATAGTTTTGACTCTACAAACTTTTTCTTTTAGTTGTGTTAAGCAGATTGCCAACTCCGCTGCGCTTGCTTTAGCAAAATATGCAAGACTGGTAGTTGATGAGGTTGTTTGGTTGGAAGAATCTCCACCACCCATTCTGGAAGTTTTGTATCTGGATAATTGTTATTTCATGAATGAATGATCATGGTTTTCACTTCAAAAAAAAAAAAAAAAAAAAAAAAAAAAAAAACTTAAGACTTAAATGACAAATAATTTTTGGGCAAAATTACAAGACTAAAATGATCAAATTCAAACTTAAAGGACCAAAATAATTTTTGGACATAGTTGGCTGGTGTAAATTTGTATTTTTACCTAAATTTTAATACACATCAATATACAATGAATTCATTCTCAATTCTAACAAGGACCATAATATCTTTTATTTTGTGAATTATCTAGGATTTTGTTATCACGACAACTATTAAATTGAAAGGATAAGAATATCTTTTACTTTTTCTTTCCGTAACCTTCCCTCTCCTTATCTCATCTCTCTAATACCTCATACCCTTCCTCTTCTCTCCTCTCTCGTTTACTTTTTTCTATGAAAGTTATAATATTGTAGCTTATTTTCAAAATCTTTAGTGGTTCATGTCTTGTCTCTTTCTACTTTTAAGTAGAAATCTTATTTGATAAGAAGGTTTTTTTTTCTTTAAAAAAAAAATTATAATAGGATTGGTTAATTGAACCATAGTTCTTGTGACTCCCCATTACTCACAATCAGTGGAAACTCAGCAAACATTTCCTTTCCCTTTCTTCTCAAGACGGTTGACCACTTTTTTTTAGTGTCATTGCATGGAAATAAGCATTAAGAACACTAATTTAACATTGAAACAACTTACAATGATCACAAGGTAAACTAGGCAAAATCATACACAAAATTTATGGTACTGACAACACAGTACACAGCCATACACACATAAAATACAGCACTTAGTTTACCATGCAGAGTCATAGACTCATGGCATAGCTACAAGCATACAAGAAACAATTTGTTAAAAACAAAGCCAGACTAGGCAAAAGCACAAAATCTGGTAACTAGTCCAACAAGATGATGCGTCCTAATTTGCATCTTATTTATTCAAGATACATAGTTTCATGGATTTATTCATTTCCTTTCCATAGAAATCAGGATGTTGAAATTCTTTGTCTTCTCCATGGAAAGATGCTCACCGATACGCCCTGCAAACCTCTCAAATAAATCATCTATAATTGCCTCTCTAAAGTGATCAGCAAGCAAGGATTCTGAAATCGCTCTATAGCAACGTGACACATTTTGTCCACATGTAAACTTGTCGAACACGTAATTTTTGTTTTCCTCGTTGTCATTGCCATCCAAATTGACTTCAAATGTTTCCAGTCGATCAATAACAAAGGATCCCTCTTTTTCAACAATGGTTTTTACTTCTTCGATGAAAGGTGAGTAGTGAGGCAAATTGAACGTGTCGATATCAGCCTCTTCAATTAGCCCCTATACACATAAAATTGTGGCCATTATTTTACTTTTTAAGTGATATAATAAAACAAAAAAATTATCACTTAGTTAGAAGAATTAATTTTAAATTTTAATTATCAAAAGGTTAAAGAACTAACTTCAGCAGCCATGTCAAGGAGACACTTTGCTAGCAGCTCCCAAACGAGGCAACAATCTCTACTAGTGGGATCTTTGATACTCCTACCAATAAAGGTTAGAATCATTTGCCCTCCAAGTTTTATTTCATCAGCACGAGAGCGAAGTAAAAGTGAGAAATCACTCTGAAATTGCTCCAAGTATGCCTCAAATACATTGTGAGGGCTTGTCTTCCCATGTATAGGTTCCCCTTATTATTGTTAATCCCTTGAGGTACCTAATAATTATAAAATAAAAACAAATTTAAAGAAAAGAGAGAAAATGCCATTACCAAAATGAATTATGAAAATTTGAGTATGAATTTTCTCACCTGTACATTTTGTGTGCATTATGAAATTAATAATTATTTGTTTAAATGTGACAATTTATTCTCATATTCTACAAATAGTAAAAATTACTTAGCACTTCGTATGAGCATCACAAATCAGATCAAAATTTTCTCCATTTCACATAAAATGGAAGGGAAAATGAAGGAATGATTTATTTTTCTCCATTTCACATAAAATGGAAGGGAAAATGAAGGAATGATTTATTTATTTTTTTGTGTGGACGAAATGAACAATAGAATGCAATCTGATTTCTGGTGGAATTATCCATTGATCAAAGAAAAATTACCTTTTCTTTTCAAATTAATAAGATCATAATATAATACCAAGGGGTTAGTTAGTGGTTCTTAAGGCCTCATGATATCCATGAGATTTGGGTTCAAAACCTCTTGCCAGTACCTTAAGACCACCTCCATGAAATTTCCCTCTATATACTTGAAAAGGTTTGGATATTCTCATTTATAAAAAAGAAGAAAAAAAAGAAAAAGAAGAGTACATAGTATAAAATAGTAATTATGTTTTAATTTCTATTTATTTATAAAATCACTAATACAACCAAGGGAGAATATTACAATCCTTAATGTGCCGCCATTTGCTGAAACCCTTTTGCATGATAGTATTTCAACTTATGATGTTTGCTACATGCTAATTGTTATTTATCATTAAGTCAAGATATTAATTGGTTTTTAGTGTAGGCGGAAGTTGAACCCTAAATTTTTTGTTTAACAACAATGAACTTTACTAGACTACTATATTCAATGAATTACCTGCTAGATGTATACTCAATAGGAAGTGTAGAGGATGTTGTACAACATAGACCAAGGTGGCTAAACATTGTTATTGTTAGGCGCTCAAGGATGTGGAGCCTGTTTTGAACCGTATCTTTTTGAAGCACGGCTTTTTTAAGCCACATTTTTTTAAGGTACATCTTTTCCTAACCAATCATTTTCAAAAAGTAAAAAGAGAAAAAGTCAAATCATACCAAACAAACACGTAATCCCATAAATGTTTCTCAAGCATGACAAATTGAGAATAAGTGGATTGCTAAGGGCTTGTTTGGTTTGTGTTAAGGTTGTATTCTTTTTTTATTTTTATTTTTTGTACTCATATTCTATACTCAAATCTTGTACTCATTCTTTGTTTCCATCTATTTTTTTGTTTGGTATTATTTTCTACTTTGTCTTCCCCTTCATTTTTTATGACAACCACCAACCAACAAATATATATATATATATATATATATATAGAGAGAGAGAGAGAGAGAGAGAGAGAGAGAGAGAGAGAGAGAGAGAGAGAGAGAGAGAGAGAGAGAGAGAGAGAGAGAGGTCCGTGATAGTGGGACCCACAAATTTGATTTTTTTATGACAATGCCATTGTATTCATTTTCAAGAAAATGAAAACACAAAAAAGTTGTATTTTTTTTTTTTTTTTATTCAAATCCAATTTTTTTTTTAATACTAAAAATGAAAACTGAATACAAATACAAAGCCAAACAAGTTTTTTAGTGGTGGGTTCCACAAAAACTGAAAATAAATATTAAATACACAACTTTTTTGCTTAAACCAAATAGATCCTAAGGTTGCCTTGAGAGTAGACATGGCAAAAGGGGTTAGAATTTTTTGACCCGACCCAACTTGACCCGAAAAATACCCAAGGCAAACCCAATTTTTTTGACCTGAAGTAAAACGGGTTGACCCGTGACCTGACACATGTTTTTTTGCGGGTCAACCTGACCGGACCCGACCCATGACCCAATCCATTTTTTAAAACTTTTTTTTGGTAAAAAAAATAAAATAAAGACAATATTGATTTAATTATTTGTTTTGAGATTTAATGAAACAATTGAGACATTTACATATCTGCATGCAAATAAATTGAAAGATGAATGATTGAGCATTTGTACTAAGTAAAGATTTTTAGATATCAAATAGTAAAGTACATGCCAAGATAATTTGGTTACAGTAGTGTTAAAAACATAAATTTAAAATTGTAGACATGTGTAAGAAACATTCATAAGTGTAAAAATAGTGAAGCCAAAGTATCAAATTAGCATAAATTATGAATGCTTAGACGTATTTTTCAACAATTTATGTCCAAAATAAACGACTTTTTAAAATAAATTACGATATTTCCCAGAGTGTGTGTTGCATAACAATGTTATGATATTCATAAAAGAGACTATGTATAAATAAGTAAACAATCAAACTTTAATGTATATTCTCAAATTAAAATAGAGTGCCAACCACAATTGATAATAGATTATAAAATTAATTTTCAAGATTGTAAATTTTTTATATGTTTTTATTCTTTGTCAAATAGAGTTATCCAATAAGTCATTTGTCAAATATCTTTTATTTTGTGAATTATCTAGGATTTTGTTATCACGACAACTATTAAATTGAAAGGATAAGAATATCTTTTACTTATTCTTTTCGTAACCTTCCCTCTCCTTATTTCATCTCTCTAATACCTCATACCCTTCCTCTTCTCTCCTCTCTCGTTTACTTTTTTCTATGAAAGTTATAATATTGTAGCTTATTTTCAAAATCTTTAGTGGTTCATGTCTTCTCTTTCTACTTTTAAGTAGAAATCTTATTTGATAAGAAGGTTTTTTTTCTTTTAAAAAAAATTATAATAGGATTGGTTAATTGAACCACAGTTCTTGCGACTCCCCATTACTCACAATCAACCTAGTCTCTTCTTCTTGAAACTAGTCTCTTCTTCTTCAGCAGTCAACCTCATTTTTTCCAACTTCGAAACTACTTCGTCTGCCATTGTTACTAACAGACATCCAACAGGGCCTAATGGAAAAGAAAAGAAAATAAAATAATACCCTAAGGTCTAGCCTAGGGAGGGAGACCTCGTTCAGTACGAGAGGAAGCACTCCTACAGAGAGGAGAAAAAGTCCTTGTTTATATTCAAAACTCCTTTCAACATTAAATTTTTAGTTTTAATGTGAATAGCATGGGATACTAGGTGGTCTTTTGCACTACCACCCTAAGTTAACTAAAATTTACTTTAAAAAAAAAAAATACTACCATAATCACTTCTACTACGACACATATCATTTCTTCTTAAAGAGAAAATGATTATAATCACTTTTCATCAATCACTATTTTTTCATTTTCAAGGAGCTAGTCAAACTTTATTTTTGGTTTCCCATTTATTTGTAATTTATAATTTTGTTAAAATTTTATAAAACATTTATTTGTATGTTATAACAGTTGATTCCGTTGTGTATATGAAAAGACGGTGATCTTTTCATCTTCTCCAATCATTTCTTCCGTTGTAACTTTTGTAACACTTGATGCTTCTAAATTTTTCATGTTGGATTTGATATGCCATATGTGATGTGCACAACATGTTAATCGGCTTGAGATAATCCAAGATATACACTACCTGGCTAAAGCTAATAATCCGCATATTCGATGGTTTGATGTTCAATCAAACTACCCTCAATAAGTATGTCACTCCCGCAAGTAGTCTCACTTTTACTTATAAAAGAAAAAATAAAATAGTTTAGTCTTACATTTTTTTTTTTATAGTATTTTACATGTATCTTTCCAAATGCTAATGTGGACACTTATCTCTAGTGACATGGCAGGTAATGAGCTATTATTAACATACCAATAACATGATGGAAATGGGGCTTCAATGTGATGGAAGCTGGGTGTGTGTAGGTTCTAAGAATGGCATAGTAAAGATTTGGGATTTGAGGTAAATAGATTTTTTTTCCCAACATATATAAGGTGGATTTGTTATTATTAAATTATTATATTATGCCCTTTTTGTTTAATATTATTTAGAGTTACTTTCATATATATATATATATATAAGCGGAACTATAAAATTTATTATTGCTACACTCCTATTGAGCCACCTCATCCACCACATCATTATTCTTTTTATTTTTATTTTTTACCTTTAATTTTTTTTGAAAATATTAAATATATAAATAAATTTTTTTACAAATTCATCTTAGATAGTCTTAATTTTACATATTCATGTTCTTTAATTATGATGTTATAACTAAATAATAAATCAATGACAAATCAAAACAAAAAATAGTCTATACATATTTATCTTTAGCGGATTTAACTTTATATATAATTTTGCATTTACAAGTTTATTTACTTTAATTTAGATGTTTATAACTAGAAAATAAAATCAACGAAGAATTAAAAAAAAAAAAAGTGTCCATAAAAAGTTATTCACAAGTCTTGCTTAATATTTGATGGTAGAAAATATATAACTAAACAACTGCCTTATAGGAGGAATCAGAATCAAGTGATTGTTGATCACCTGCTAGAGGTTTGTACTTAATGGTGTTTGTTATTGACCTAATTCAGAGAAAAATCATATCATAATATGTCCTATTTTGTGTTGTTATCAGATTTTAGTTTATTTTGAAAAGAACAAGATAGTTTGGACAATATGACGAGGAATAGTTTGTGCAGTTGAAAAAGATGGTCTTTGTGTAGTTTCCTTTCACTGTTTGTAAATATTTTGTTTAACAAACTAGTAGCAAATTATTATGCCTTTATTCAATGATGTTCCAAGGTACTTTTTTTTTTTGAGAAAGACGTTCCAAGGTACTTGAGTAATTGTTTTAAGCGTTTATGAATATCTAATATTACTCCTCATCATTTTCTCTTTAGTGTATTTTTAAAGATTTTTTAAAGAAAATAAATTCAATTTTGTGTTTAAAATTAATTATTTAACTATTTATTATTCACATATTGGATTAGATTATGGCAATATTTACATAATACTTCTTCTTCTTTTTTGTTAAAATTTTCCTCTATTTTTTCCCCTTTAAAATTGTACTCTTGGTTTATTGATTTATTTTTATATTATTAAGGAAAAAGAGTTAAAATCATTATGTATAAAGCTATAGCCAGCACTTTTACTTAGAATTGGCCACCTATTTCTATTGAATAACTTCAAAACCTTATTAAAATTTTTGAAATTGATTGTGCATTGGATCTTTGGTTTGATAACATCAAATTTGATATGTTTTATATCCGTATTAGGAAGGAGTTTGATTATGATGTGAGTTTTATTTTTACCTTTTTTTTTATTTATTTTAAATTGTACTTTTGTTGAATTTTATTAATTTTCCTCTATTTTTATTTTATTTTATGATGTGAGTTTATTTATTTTTATTTAAAGATTAGGAAAAAATTATTTCTTATATTATGTAATAGAGAGGCATAGGAGTAACTTTACACAAACTATATTTTTTATCATCTCATTTTTATTTTCAACTAAACAAAGGAGTATTCCACCCCTATACTTTTCCATCCTCCATCCAAACACACTAAGGGAAAATTAAAATTTTTTTTATCCTATCACTTTTTCATCCCCCAACCAAACGAAGCCTAAGAGAATTGGCCAAGTATGATTATCCTCCAAAAATAGGTCCCACGTGGATATAGAGACAACAGATCTTTTCTCTAACTTCCCATTGTGTCTTATATCAAAGACACAATGGAACGTTAATTCAAAATATTAGTATTCTAGATAATATGACACGAGATGGAAGATAAAATAGAAAAATATTCTTACTGCAAGTTGTAAAATTTCATTCCGCTTCCTTTCGCCACCACTGAATCCTTCATTTACATTTCTATTAAAAAAGTTTGCCTTCATATTCACAAGTTTAAGTTTGGGAAAAATGTAACCATAGAACTGCAAGGACAAGAACAATGTCAGTGATTCAGTAAGACAGCAACAATCACCCAATTACTTTGTATTCCATCTCATTAATCAGAAACAGGAGATCTATATAGTCGACTAAATGTAAAAATGCACACAGATGCAAAGGAAAATATATTAATTTATCAAGAAAATCCAAATTCTCATATATACACATCTAAGCTCTGTATTTGATCAGCCATACAATCGTAATCGAATTTCCCAAATTGATGAGCTGATTATACATAACAGGGAGACAAAAGGTCACCAATTAATTTTCTATATCATCTAAAAGGTTTAACCAAGAAGATTCTGATGCAGGAGCATCCGCATTAGTGCTTTGCATTAGTAATTGTAGTTGGCACTGTAGTAGCAAGTGAAAAGTCCACTAGCAGTACAGCAGCTGGAGGTTGGTGAGCTTGAGGTACGTCAAGTACGTCGTCTCTACAAACCCTAACCCTCCGAGCCCCGCACACAATTTGTCAGTCCAATTGGTAGCAATCGCAGACGCCGTCGTTTCAGATTCAGATTCAGAATCTTGACCCGGTCCCGGAGATAAGCAATTCACGGAAACCACCAGTGGTCTCGGACTCGGACTCGGACCGTGACACCAACCATTCTTGAGAAAATCAATTCTGCCTTGGCTTTGCGAGAAATAATCGTAACGAGAGCGAGACACGAACGAAGAAGGAGACGATAAGCTCACCAAGCTCGCCATTATCAAGTTCCACTTCTTTGAGTTCACGAATCGCTAGCTCAATCTCTCTCGCTGAAAATAGAGAACGACCCTTTTTTTTTTTTTTTTGTTTTTCTGGGAAGGGATAGGCCCAAGTCTAAATTACAATGTAATTAAAAGCCCATTTTTGGCCCAAGATTACTTGGGCTCAACCGTTTCAGGGAGACTGATCCAAATTTATAAATTGTGCTCTCTTTTCTTTTGGATTAAAACGGCCCAAGTATTTCCTACCAATGAAGATAGTCAATTTCGTACTAATTAGTATTAATAGTCTGCTACAGAATGTAAAGACAAGTCTGATTGCATGCATTTAGCCTTAGTCTTGTGCTATTTCAGGGACTGCTTTCTCTGTGCAGAGTGGTGTTTAATTTTCTCTAATCAACTCTCACTGGTCTACACAGCAAGCATTAATAGCCTGCATCAGATTCCCAAAAAAATTTCACAAAGAACAAACTATAATGCCATTGTTGTAGCTTTTGTCCTAAGTATCATATATCACGCAAAGGAATTCATACTCATCTCCTTCCAGTTAAAATATTAGAAAATTTAATTCAACTAAACCTTAAATAAACTGGGGTTTAAGATATATCTTGTCAACTAATTGGGGTGGCTCACACGCAATACAAGCAATATATACTGATTTACAGGATTAAGTACAACCATCAGATTCTCAAGTCTCTTTAATAGCTTATTTAGAGCTTAAAAGTTAAAAGTACTTCAGTATTGTGAGGCAATGAGTTTAAACAAACTTAGTTCTGCAAAACAAACCTTAGATGTATTAAGTTGTTAAATATATTTTGAGTAACAACTAATAACCCAAGTCACAGAATGATAGAAACACTTATTCTTATTATTTTTATTTTTATTTTTATAGAATACAATAGAATTAGAACCTATGGTTTCTACTTTACAGGTGATAATTAATTTGGTTTTTGGTGTAGAGGAATTCGAACTCAGTTCCCTTATTCAACGATGGGGGATTTTATCAGTTGATCTAACTAAAATCCACGATAATAGAAACATATTTGTGAGTGAAACAACATGTAATGCAAATGAAATATTTGAATTTTGGTATATAACAATAAAACAAAGACAAAGACAAAGATAAAGATGAAGGCAGTTGCTGATAACTAAACCTCAATAGGTCCAAGCTCAGGCAGACCAAGTTTTCTTCTCCGAGCATTATAAGCCATATTGAGAAAGTCAATATTGTTGAACCAAGTTTAGTGATGTAATCCAACAAGAAGTTCAAAAATGTGCAAGTTGTGGCAAAGTATATGGAAAAGTATGTGTCCTTAGAATAGTTGAGATTTAAGAGCGTGTGAAATCTCCTATCCTAAATTGGCAAACAAGTTTTTGCAAACCATTTAAGTAGGTTCAATGATTCATTTATGTGCATGGAAGGATGATTTTGATGTCATTTTTATTATTCTAATAATCCATTACATAATGATGATATGATCATCTATTTATGAATATTATTTAGAAAAACATCGTGCTATTATCATATATCGTCTTCAGAAATTGGGTTTTGGTCATCAGTGGGTAAGTTTGATAATGCAATGTGTCAAAATGATCTCTTATAGTATACTAATCAATGGTGCTCCAATGGAAAGATTCAATCCTACAAGAGGAATCAGATGAGGTGATCCATTATCTCCATATTATCCTCTGCACAAATATTTTATTGTTCCCACAGAGCATCAAATGCTAGTGTTGGAAGTAATAATTTGTCTTTACAAGCTTTTAATTTGAACCAAATAATAAATTAGTTTTTCAATCATCAAGTAAATTTTTTACTAGATTAGTCAACCCAACTATGCAAACCAAACATCATATGTATGGGTGGGAAAGTTAATTTTGTTGTCATTCTTGCAAAACGGCTACAAAGCTAGTTAAGAAGGCCAATAGCACTTGTGAGTCAGGGACTCATGGTTTATAGATTCAACCGTGGCTCCATGAATGCAACTAAACTAACACAAAATTACAGCACCTTAGTACCACTACCGATATGATCCATGAAGTATCGTTAAGCATTTTCAGATCATGAAGTTATCAATGTATCAATTACTACAAGCTCTACAATCATAGTTTCAAATGCAAGCTTAAGAGGCTGCATTATGCAAATAATTAAAAAAGAAATATGAGTGTACATAATACATATCAATTTGAGTCGCAATTTGGCCTCATCCTCCATCATCCGAATGACAATATATGTTGTGCCAATTCATTCAAGGCATTGTATGTTGAACCATCCTCACTCAGGCAAAGCTCAGCTTTGTACTTTAAATCCTTTGCTGTCTTTCCTATCTCCACCCCTTCAGTTTCCACCATTAGTCTTCTTATAGCTCTTTCTATTTTTCCTCTCTCCAAAACACCCTCCAATTCCAAGCCTACCTTCCATACACTACACACATACTTTGCACTCAAACCTTGGTCCCCAAAATAGGGTCGACATAGCATTGGAACTCCTTCACAAACACTTTCCAGTGTTGAATTCCAACCACAATGGCTCCAAAACCCTCCCACTGCACCATGTGCCAAAACTTCCTTTTGAGGTGCCCATTTCACAATGCAACCTCTTCCTTCTACTCTTTCTTTGAAACTTTCTGGAAATAGCTCAATCCATTCCGACCTCCGAACTGAACCAGGTCTAACCACCCAGAAGAAAGGTTGCTCACTGTTGGCTACGCCCCAAGGTTGGTTCGTGCAGTGGTTCAGCTAGGGTTCCTAGGCTGGTGTAGTGCTAATTTGCAGCTAAATAGATAAGTTTTCATGGTTACAAATACCACTTGTTGTAACAAAGGTAGTTAGACAGCTGGTTAGTTAGAATCCAGCCAATCAGATTGCTTGTAACTGTCTGTTAATTGCAGCAGCCAATCAGATAGACTTGTAACTAATAGTCTGCTACAGAGTTGTAAAGACAGGTCTGATTGCATGCATTTAGCCTTAGCCTTGTGCTATTTCAGGGACTGCTTTCTCTGTGCAGAGTTGTTGTTCACCAATAAGTTTCTCTAATCAACTCTCACTAGTCTACACAGCAAGCATTAATAGCCTGCATCAGATTCCCAAAAGAATTTCCAAAGAACAAACTATAATGCCATTGTTGTAACTTTTGTCCTAAGTATCATATATCATGCAAAGGAATTCATACTCATCTCCTTCCATTAAAATACTAGAAAATTTAATTCAACTAAACCTTAAATAAACTGGGGTTTAAGATATATCTTATCAACTAATTGGGGCGGCTCACACGCAATACAAGCAATATATACTGATTTACAGGATTAAGTACAACCATCAGATTCTCAAGTCTCTGTAATAGCTTCTTTAGAGCTTAAAAGTTAAAAGTACTTCAGTATTGTGAGGCAATGAGTTTAAACAAACTTAGTTCTGCAAAACAAACCTTAGATGTATTAAGTTTGTTAAATATATTTTGAGTAACAACTAATAACCCAAGTCACAGAATGATAGAAACACTTATTCTTATCATTTTAATTTTTATTTTTATAGATACAATAGAATTAGAACCTATGGTTTCCGCTTTATAGGTGATAATTAATTTGGTTTTTGGCATAGGCGGAATTCGAACTCAATTCCCTTATCAGTTGATCTAACTAGAACCC
This sequence comes from Quercus robur, assembly GCF_932294415.1. Taxonomy (NCBI): domain Eukaryota; kingdom Viridiplantae; phylum Streptophyta; class Magnoliopsida; order Fagales; family Fagaceae; genus Quercus; species Quercus robur. Next base: position 26,588,857 of record NC_065540.1, on the reverse strand, counting down.
ACGATAATAGAAACATATTTGTAAGTGAAACAACATGTAATGCAAATGGAATATTTGAATTTTGGTATATAACAATAAAACGAAGACAAAGACAAAGATAAAGATGAAGGCAGTTGCTGATAACTAAACCTCAATAGGTCCAAGCTCGGGCAGACCGAGTTTTCTTCTCCTAGCATTATAAGCCATATTGAGAAAGTCAATATTGTTGACACCAGGAATGGCAACCGGAGATTGGAAGCTCATAAAGAGCCCCGCAAGCGACCTTTCCTCCGGTTCCATCTCCACCAAGTTCTCCCCTTTGAACACTACACTCCCTCCCGTCACTTCGTAATCCGGATGCCCAACAAGAACCTGCATACATTGTGCAACATCTCACTCACACTTTTTCTTTGTTCTAAAAATGCAAAACACCGCTACAAAATTGACGTGACAATGAATGTAATCGACCCCACTTCCAACGCATAATAAATATCTAAATTACACGTTTGTGACAATGAACGCGATTGATGTCACTCTTAAATCTAAATTAAATTCTCGTAATCAGTGACACATCAGTTTATAAACTAAACTAACCTACTCAATATTGTCGAGTCATCCCACGTCCGTAAGTTGTGATATTGAGAAGGGGTTTATCACTTGCTCCGCGACACTAACTGTTGTTGCATGCAGTTTTGGTATTCACTTATCTCATCCCCTTCCCCTATATGTGTGTGTTTCAAAAAAAAAAAAAAAAAAAAAGTAACTAAACTAACCTTGGCCAATGTGCTCTTCCCAGAACCGTTCTTTCCCATAATTGCGTGAACCTATTCATAAAAATAATTAATTAATTAAATGAATGAAAATTAAAAAAAAAAAAAAAAAAAAAAAAAGAAGAAGAAGATTGGATATAGACCTCTCCTTCATAGATTGTGAGGTTAACGCCTTTGAGAATTTGTTGTTTGGATTCAGCAATGACGGCGGTGAGGCCTTTGACTTCGAGGAGGAGCTTCTTCTCGTTTTGGATATAGGATGATTCAGGAGAATCGACGGCGGAGTGGGAGGCCGTCAAGGAAGAAAGTGACAGGCGGTAGTGGTTAGAGCGGGGACGGAGGGCAGGGAGTGTAAATTTGAGGGAATTTGGGGGCGAGAATTTGAGAAGTGAGTGCGAAGAAGAAGAAGAAGGCAGTGACGGAGGAGGAGTATGATAGGAGCAGCGGAGGGGTAGAGCCATTGAAAAACAAGAGCCGCCACTGCTGTTATGTGTCTACAATATCATAGGAACAAGTACTCTATGTCAATTCCAAAGCTCCAATAGCCACCAAAGGTTTAAGGGCAAAGCTTGAGTTTGGTTCGTCCAATACATTGGACTTGTTACGATGATGAGACTTTTACTATCACGACAGAAGGGATTTCACTACAAAAGAAAATGAAAGATAAATTTAATTTTATGCAACATGGCCTGTTTGGTACATAAGTTTAAATAACAGTTTTTAGTTTTTTTAAAAATACGTATGGGTGAAAAAGTATGTGAAAATACGTGTAATGTTATTTAAAAACTGAAAACATGTGTTTAAACACATGTACCAAACAGGCTTCTTAGGATTTCATTGTAAAAGATACTAATTTTTGTGTTTGTATAGATGTATGTATTTGTGCATATGTTTGGAAGCTTGTATAGACTAATAAATTAGTAACACAACTTGGCCCTCCAAAAAAAAAATTCTGGCTCCTCTCCTGGCTAGATGATCCAAAACAAAGGCAACTAAGTGCATTATTTGATTTCTATCTTTATCCCAAAAAAAAAAAAAAAAAAAAAAGTGCGTTACTTGAGCCCTAATAAAGCCATCTACCCATATATGATTCAAAACAAAACGACCTAACCTTTGACGCTCCCCACCATGAGAAACCACAATTCCCTCTCCATGTCTACTTCAGACTAATAAATCAACATCGGCACTCAACATTATAGACAAACCTTGATAGTGATGTAATCCAACAAGAAGTTGAAAAATGTGCAAGTGTTGGTAAAGTGTGTGGGAAAGTATGTGGGAAAGTATGTGTCCTTAGAATAGTTGAGATTTAAGAGTGTGTAAAATCTCCTATCCTATATTAGGCAAACAAGTTTCTACAAACCATTTAAGTAGGTTCAATGATTCATTTATGTGCATGGAAGGATGCTATTGATGTCATTTTTATTATTCTAATAATCCATTACATAATGATGATATGATCATCTATTTATGAATATTATTTAGATAATATCATGCTATTATCATATCGATGTCTTCAGAAATTGGGTTTCAGTTATTGGTGGGTAAGTTTGATAATGCAATGTGTCAAAACAGTCTCCTATAGTGTAATAATCAATTGTGTTCCAACAGAAAGATTCAATCCCACAAGAGGAATCAGACAAAATGATCCTTTTTCTCCTTATCTCTTTATCCTCTACACAAATATTTTATTGTTCCCACATAGCATCAAATACTAGTGTTGGAAGTAATAATTTGTCTTCGCAAGCTTTTAATTTGGGCCAAATATTAAATTAGTTTTTCAATCATCAAGTAAATTTTTTACTAGATTAGTCAACCCAACTATGCAAACCAAACATAATATGTACGGGTGGGAAAGTTAATTTTGTTGTCATTCTTGCAAAACGGCTACAAACGCTAGTTAAGAAGGCCAACAACACTTGTAATGGTTTATAGATTCAACCGTGGCTCCACGAATGCAACCAAACTAACACAAAATTACTGCACCTTAGTACCACTACCAATATGATCCATGAAGTATCTTTAAGCATTTTCAGATCATGAAGTTATCAAAGTATCAATTACTACCACACTCTGCAATCATAGTTTCAAATGCAAGCTTAAGAGGCCGCATTATGCAAATAATTAAAAAAGAAAATGTGAGTGTACATAATACATATCAATTTGAGTTGCAATTTGGCCTCATCCGAATGGCAATATATGCTGTGCCAATTCATTCAAGGCATTGTATGTTGAACCATCCTCACTCAGGCAAAGCTCAGCTTTGTGCTTTAAATCCTTTGCTCTCTGTCTTATCTCCACCCCTTCAGTTTCCACCATTAGTCTTCTTATAGCTCTTTCTATTTTCCCTCTCTCCAAAACACCCTCCAATTCCAAGACTACCTTCCATACACTACACACATATTTTGCACTCAAACCTTGGTCCCCAAAATAGGGTCGACATAGCATTGGAACTCCTTCACAAACACTTTCCAGTGTTGAATTCCAACCACAATGGCTCCAAAACCCTCCTACTGCACCATGTGCCAAAACTTCCTTTTGGGGTGTCCATTTCACAATGCAACCTCTTCCTTCTACTCTTTCTTTAAAACTTTCTGGCAATAGCTCAATCCATTCCAACCCGCGAACTGAACCAGGTCTAACCACCCACAAGAAAGGTTGCTCACTGTTGGCTAAGCCCCAAGCTATCTCTACCAGCTCTTTCTCATCCATGCTTACCATGCTGCCAAAGCTTATATAAATGACAGACTTGGGGGCTTGTTTGTCAAGCCAGGAAATGCAAGTAGTGTCTTCCTTCAGCAGTGAACTAGAGGCAGATGGAGCTAGTTTATGGAAAGGGCCTAAGGAAAAAACTGGAGATGGGAAATGTTCTTGAACCTTTGTCAGTGTTTGTTGTTCAAGGAAGTGCACCGTGTTCACTATCATTGCTGAGGCTTTTTTTGTTGCATCTGTCACTGTGGCTCTCAGCTCCAATATGGGAGTTGGGATTTCTGTGGATCCTAGTATGCCCTTAAGATCAAGGGACTGAAGCTCAGGCACTGGGGCTTGAGACAGACTTTCTGTAACAAAAGAGGAAAAAAATATTAATGTCGTGACATGATCATAATAAAGAACAATTATCATAAAAAATTAAAAAAAGGATGTCATAAATTTAAATTATGTTATATCTATTACCAAAAAAGAGCATTTTAATTTTTTTAATTTTATCTAGACACATGAAAAAAGGGATTAGAAGCCCATATGGGAACTGTTAGTTGACTGTTCTATATTTCATACAAATGTGATTTATTACCTTAGATTATATGTGAACTTAAATAGTGAACTCCACATAATCATACTAGTTAAATTAGAATCATATACAGAGTTAATAGTTAACTGTTTATCAAATGTTTATCTTGTCAAAACTTTAGATCCCAAAGTGTCTAGTCCTATCCAAGATAAAATTTCTCACTCAAGTATTTCAATTTTCTTTTCCAATATTGTTCTGCTTCAAGTATACAATTAGTTAGAAATCTTAGCTAGCTATGACCATATGAGAAGAAAAAAAAAATTATAATAGCTTCAGAAAACCTATCTTTCTCATGTAAAGTACCAAATTAAATCAACAAGTTAATCAAGTCTAATATGTTGAATAAACTCATCAACTATCTATATCTATATCAAATCTAATCTAATCTAATCTAATACAATATATAAAAGCAGAAGCTTTTAACCAGGTGTTGACACGTTAGGAAAAATGGCCCCTTCAAGAACTGACATGTGGAGGGGTAATTCTTTTAAAAAATTCGTACGGTGCGTCTGAAAGACTCACTTTCAAACACCAACCCGCTCATTAGAGTCCTCTTGGTATAAAAGGAAATTAACTGCTGAAGACAAAAAAGAAAGATTGCTACACGGATAAAAAAACGGAGAAAGAGAGACTGAGAGACCGAGAGAAAAGAGAGACAGAGAAATAGAGAAGCAGAGAACGGAGGAGAGAGAGATCGAGAGATCAAAAACTGCACTCTCTAAAAACTGAAACCCAAAACACACAATCATCCATTCTTTCCATTTGTTAACACAAACGGCCCAAAAGAAAAGATTTTCCCTACCGATGAAAAAGAAAAAACAGAAGCCCATTGAAAGATTGCTTCACGGAGAAAGGAGAGAGCGATCGAGAGAAAAGAGAGACAGAGAAATAGAGAGGCAGAGATAGAGAGAAGGGTGCCAACAAATCTTCTGCCATCATTGTAAGGGCGCCTACCTTGCGATACAGAGATGAGAAGGAGACAGATATTGAGAGAACTACCACCGGTAAGTTTTTTTTTTTTTTTTTTTTTTTTTTTTTTTTAATTTTAAATTTTAAATTTTTATTTTCTTAGATCTGGGTATGGGTTTAAAATATGAATTGGTTTTGAGAAATTTGGTTGGATTGATTTTTATTTAGGTACTTGGGTAACATTAGGTTTTGATTTGATTTTTTGAAATTTGGGGGTTATATATGGTTTAGGTTTGGAAAGGGCAAAAACAGAGAAATAAGAGAGAAGGAGAGAGTTCTCCGTTCCCATTTATTTTTTTCAATTTCTTGGGTTTTGTTTTGTCGGTTATTGTTTTTTTGGTTAGAATTTTGTTCGTGTTTGACAGTTTTTTTTTTCTTCGTTTGCCACTGAAATTAATTTCTGAATTGTTTTTTTTTTTTTTTCTTTTGTTTCTCCCTCCAGTTGCAGAATACCGTTTCCCTGTGCCGGATAAAGACATTGGGACTTCTGCAATAAAAGAATTAAAAGGTACAGTTAGATTTTAATTTCTTTGGTTCTTGCTAGAATTAAGATCCTTAATGAATGCAAAGATTGAAGTGTTCTCTTTACATTTGAACTCACATGACTCAATTTGGATTGTGACTTATCATGTTTAAATAAGAAAAAATAGATTTTGAATTGTAACGTAATTAATATTTGCATTCATTGTTACTATTTGTCTTTTACCATATGTTTGTTTGATGTCTTTGAGTTACATTAGGTTTTGATTTGATTTTTTGATTCGTTTTAGTTTCTCAATATACTAAAAACTTTTGTGAGTATTTAGATTCAATTAATTTTGTGTTTGATTTTGGTTTAGTTTTAGGGTATTTATAATTGGTTTTGGATAATCAAGGTTTAGAAATCTTGAAAGCATTGGTGTCTGATGTTTGCTTCATCTTTATTGCGGTAATTGTGCACTTCTAGAGGACTTTTTTTTTTTTTTTAAAATAATCAACTTATAGAGGACTTTATAACAGTTATTTTTTCACATAAATTTGAGAAGGGTTAGATGAATTTCTCAAAATTGGCTGTTTAAACGAAAGATGGCAGTGTATTGCGGCACAATTTTAAGTCAAAAGAAGAGTTAAATAAACCTGTTTTAATATATGGGTTCATGCTCTGCACCCATCTCCTCTTTGCAACATATATGGAAGGTTTGCATCATCTCACTGTTTCTTCTCCTATTCGAATTAGCATCTTCAATATATCTATGTTTTAACTTAAAATCTGATGCTTATACTTCAATTGTTTTTCTTCTTGAAATACTCTCTATGCAGTTTATTAAGTACTCTTTATGCAGTTTAGAGTTTACAAATACAAAAACCCACAGAAAAAGTAATGAGAGAGAGAGAGAGAGAGATGGTAGTAAGGCACAAAGGGAATGGCATAGATATAAATCTTAGACCACCACCACAGTTGGTCTCCAACCATTGAAATTGAGCATTAAGTATGATTTATGCTTGGGTATTTGGTTGGATTAGGCATTTGGGTTAGATTTGGTTTTGATTCAGGTATTTGGGTTCTCCATGCTTGGCATCGACTTCATCAGGTCACTAAATCTCTCTCTTTTAACTGAATTGTTGTGCTCTCTCTTTCTCTTTCTCATTCTCCTTTAAAAAAAAAAAAAAAAACACAGATTATTAGCTTCTTTGAGAATCTCAGGGACTCTGCATGGGATGCTTTTTTAGTGCACGAGGTTTTGTTGAATTCTCTTTTTTGTTTCCATAGAAAGTAGCATCTTAGAGATTTTTGCTGCAAATTTCAAAATTAAATGAATTTGAATTTTGGGTTTCTATGTGGTCTTTTAAAGTTTGGAATGATTCTAGGAATATAGGACTGAACTAGAAGATCAGCGTGGTCGACCTGTCAAGGTAATAAGAGAACCTGCATTTGGGTTTTCTAATTTATAAATTTTTTATGGTGTAGTTAAATTCTTAAAAAATACTGTTTGGGATTTTTATTTTATAAATTTATTATTGTGTAGTTAGATTCTTTATAAAAAAAATCAGTAAGAATTTATTTTTGACACAAAGAAACACAATTTCTGTTAATTTGTTAATCCATATCCAGATCTATGTAAATACAAATGGATCCCACAGATCTAGAATTGAAGCCAAACACACAATCTGCTTGTGACATAAAATTTGAGGAACAAATGCTTAAGTGTCATGAAGAAAGTAAAGGCTTAAGTTGATTTTTTTGGTGCAGGTGGAGTTGTCCAAATCTCTAGGTAATTGGCAGTGATCTTGAGTCCCTAACATTAGTCAGGTAAAATGTGTAGGGACATAACTAGAAGTCTAGGGTAGTGTGTTTGATACATGTGCAGAGGCATATGTGTTCATGACTTTTGCTGGATGTTAAAAGAAGCTACATGATTTCCTATGTAGATACAAGTAGCTTTCCATCTTGGGCTTAACATTTGGAAAGTCCAAAATTAACTTTGTTATGCATGATGGATATATTCCGGTCCATGTCCTGAAATTAGTGCTTATAATGACACACACATTTTCTAATACAAATAGATCAACCACCAACATTTCCCCTATACTTCTCTCTAATTGCAGATGGCAATTAATAAGAGTAAATTTATAATTGGTGGTTCAGCGAAATCCCACAAATCAAATGAATGAGTTATCATACTTCAGATCTTCTTAAAGTGGCTTTCTTGGATAGAATACCTTTATGGACCTAATATACATAGTCAGTAATCTCCAGACCAAGAACAATCAATTCCCAGAGTTGCAGAACTCTATAATCACTATGAATGGCAATAGAGTAAAAACTAATATTACACAATCATATATAACTATACGCACCATAACTGCCACACAAAAAAAAAAAAAAAAAAAAAAAAAACCTAAGTGTCAAGCTTCTATTATGTATAGCTTCTATTATGTATGGCTACAGTAGGTGAGGTTAAGTAGTGTATTAACAGTTGCTCATAATTTTGCAAGAAGTGTAACCCAACAGTTGCCTCCTTTAACTAAAGAAATTTCACCTCTTGGCCAAATTTCTGGAGCTCTTTGACATAAGAAAAAAACAAATTCCTTTTGTTTTATGCCTTTTATCTATTTTTTACTGCCTCTTCTCTTCCCTTCTCAAAATTTTCATCTGCCAAGCTCTTATATAACTAGAACAGAAAATTATCAATCTTTGAACTTTTTTTTTTAATTATTTAATATCACCTTGGTTGGATAATGGTCCTCAAAGACTTGAAGAAATTTCCAATAATCACATTTTCGGCACCTATCTCACTTCAGTCAATTGTGCATCAAGTGTTTCTCAAGATGGAAGGTTGGCATGCCTATCCATTGAAGGTTATCAAGGTTAGTATTTTATCCTCTTAAGTTTTGTCAAGCAGCCTAAAAAATTAGGATTATTAGCATATAACATTCTTTGAATATGTTTGAAAAAATTACTACCAAATTTTGTCACTACCATTACTTTTCTTGACTAATATGAATTTTTTTATGAATTGATTTGTCCTCCAACATGAATCATGATTGCAATAAAGTTGATTTATGAATGAAAATTCATAGTCTCCTTTTTAAAATTTTCTTTCAGGCTTTACTATGGCGTTTGATTACTACAAAGGCAATGCTTCAATAATTGATGATGTATTTCCAACACTTGGATTAAAAATTCATGGTGACAAAAATGTCCCTTATGTGGGACATTTTTAGGGTATTAGTTCTTGGCAGGAATTCAATGAATTCTAGAGAAATACATAATGAGAGTTCCAAGTAGAAGACTTGGTCTTGGTGCCAAAGAATATATTTCTCAGTGTGTTTGGCCAAAGAAAATGTATATTAGAAGCTTCAAGGATGATGAGAACTCATTATAAATGAATTATTACACTTTTGTTAAGAAGTTGAACAATGGTGAGACATCACCCTTTCATTCTCTTTATAAAGATGTTTGTGGTTAAGCAAAAATATCTTCCTTCTAAACTCTATTCCATAGTGATACAATGATTGGAAAATTATGCGCTGGGCATAATTTTTGGTGGTTTGCATACAAGACTTTACTACTCTTAGGAGCACTATTGGGCATATTTGTTAAAACATCAATACCATGTAGCTCCTTGACAATTAGTATCTTTGTTGTAGCTAGCTGATAATATTCAATAATTACATTGAGGAATGTACTTCATAATGATTTGGAAATTTAAGGATGATTTTTTTGCCTCATGTTGATGAAATATTTAGTTTTGGTATCTATTTCTCAAACCATTTATTGCTATATAGGAGTTAGGTTTCTTCTAGGAAAAAAAAAGAGGATTTAGTTTAGTACTCACAAACCAATCCAATTACATGCTCGCTCTCTTTCAAAGGATGTGAAATTAATAATTGTGCATATAACTTAACAAAAATAATTAAATAATCGTGAATTCACCTATGCAACACATACATATCATTAAGTAAATATATGATAAGTGAACCTAATTAAGTAAATGTTTTACCACGTGTCATAAAAATTAGATAAACTCATAATATTCAAACTTAGTTATCATAAACTTAGTTACTTATTCTAATTATGAATTATTGTTTGTCGAAGTTACTTATATAAGCTTCTACCCAAAAAAAAAAAAAAAAAAAACCTATTATTTTTCTTGAATAATAAATTCTTGGAGTAAAAAGACACTTTCTTTTTACTTGAGTGTTGTGGTAAAGGAATATTATATTTTTTTCCTAAGAGATCTATTTAAAATTTTGTTGAAACGGGCACAAATTTCAAGATTAGATTTTGAAATCTCTATAAAAAAAACTCCTTGAATTTAGTTTTTTATTTTTCTTGCAAGTAATTATTTGCCTTTTTTGTATTATCTTAATATAAAATGTTTAAATTTTCAGTAACCATATGTCTTTTTTAATAAATAAAAGTATCCCGCACATTGTGCGGGTTATATGCTAGTATATATAATAGCAGAAATGGAGAGAAAGTGAGTTCCTACATTACATTTAAGGAGAGGGTGACAAATAGGAAAAAAGACTCCTTTAAAAACTGACACATACACAACTTTAAGTTAAAATACTCGCACGGTACACCGTTTCAGTATTCTAAAGATTTTGACTTTTACTTCTACGGCCTTTGAAAGCCTCTCCGCTGTTTCCATTTGTTTTGCAAGGGTAAGACCGTCTGACAGTGATAGTGTATATTTTAAAATAAAAAAGGGGTTAAAAATAAGATTAAAAAAAACGTCACAACTAAAAAAATCTAGCCCCTTCACATCAGTCTTCTTAACATTTTCTCTCTCTAAAAAAACCCTGGCGATACTGTGATAGAGAGAAAGAGTAGGAGAAAAAAAAAAAAAAAAAAAGAGAGAGAGAGAAATAGAGAGGCAGAGAACGGAGAAGGAGAGAGAGATCGAGAGATCAAAAACTGCAGTTTGCAAACAAGAATGGAAAGATGTCTCTCACTTCCTGTCAAATTTCTTCATCTAACTGTCCGCTAATTTCTTTCCCTGGAATAAGAAGAAGTAAGGAAGATGAAGCGTCAAGAACGAAGAGGAGTCAAGAATGAAATAGAGGGGCAGAGATGGAGAGAAGGGCGCCACCCAGATCTTCGGCCATCACCGTAAGCCTCCACTCACTACCCGACTATCGGAATCGGAATCACTACTGGTATAGCTCTATTTTAAATTTAAAATTTTAGGGTTTTTGGTTTTTATTTGGAGAACCAATTGGGTGTTGATTATGATTTAAATTGGTATTTTGGGTTAGATTCGGTTTTGATTAAGGGATACGGACATAGAAGAAGCAAGCAGAGTTTGTAGGCGCCAAGAGAGAAGAAATATCTATGGCTGGCCATTGCCTGTTCCCTCGCTAGACTTGGGCCATCGGAACCGCAAGCACACATGAAGGAAAAACTATGACCATACTCCACCCAGATCGTCGGAATTGGCACCGGTACAATTTTTTTTCCCATTTTTTAGATTTGGCCATTTGTGTTTTTTTTTGTTGATATGTTTAGATTTGATTCGTTTTTGTTTCAGGTTTTTGGGTGCTTCTATTTCTAATCTTTATGAAAACATTGAGATTAAATAAGTATAGGATTGAAATCATTGGGTATTTCCGTTTCTAATATTTATTTTCCTTTTTCAATCTTATTTTAGGTCTTTCTGCCGGAACATCATACACCCAGATAGAATCCGTAAGGCACAGAGAGACAGGCCGCCGTATACCTATAACCGGTAAAGTTATTGTTTTTGGTTTTTTCCTTTTCGTTTTCAAATCTGGGGTTTGAATATGATTTAGGTTTGAATTTCTTGGTTGGATTGGTTTAGATTTAGCTATTTCAATTAGATTTGGTTTTGAGTTAGGCTTCCATTAGCATGCCACTAATAGGTAATTTGGCCAGTTGTTAATTTTTAACATTTTAAATTATTGTTGTGTTAGTTCTGGCTTGAATTAGATTGGTTTGGTTTTGAGTGATCATTTACGAAATTCATTACAGTTAGTATTTTTCCTCTTTTGAAAATTGAGACTGCTAAGTTTTTGAAATTGACAGCACTGATCAGCTTTGCTATGCCTAAGATATAATCAATATATACATTTTATTATATGCTTACAAATTGTTTGATAAAATTCTGCTGTTTTTTAATTCTAAAATTTATTTTTATTGTTTATAATTTAAGTTTTATGATGTGTATAATTCTCCCAATAGTACCTAAATGATTCAAATCATTGGCTTCTTTCTCCCTCAGGTTTGTATCAGTTTATTTTATAGTTTCTTTTTGTTTGTATGGAATCAATAATTTACTTCTTATTACATAATAATTGTGTTAATTTTGTAATCATTGTGAAACTGAGGGTGGGAGAGAGGGACTTACTTTTAATGTGATATAGATCAAAGCTTAATGAAAGTTTGGGCAATGATGGAGTTATTTTTAGGAGGAGCATGTAATTCAGCAACATAAATATACCTCTGTTTGGAAGAATCTCAACTTTTCAGTTAAAATAGAGTTACAATATTTTGAATATGATGATTGTTTTTGTAATATCTCCTGTTTAAGGCTCTAATTTTCTTTTTCTCATACAGGTGGTGTGTACATGGGAAAAAGGGATTTTGACTCTGATATAGAATGCTTCAGATTTTTTCTAAATCTGGTGTTATTAATGGCAAGGCACTGTTGACAGGCTTGATTGTTCTGTTTCTAAACATAATAATAGCTGTTTGTTCAGGAGGCATTCTATACTGTTGGTATTGGAGTTTGGATAAGGAATGCAACTGATGTCTATTTTTCTTAAATGGCACTCTGTTTTTGTTAGAGAGGTTCTGAGGGTCCCATGGTCTAGATTTTTGATGATTATGTGGAAATACGATATTGTTTTCTCTACAAGATTCCAGAAATTATCATGTAGCTTTTTATTTCTGCTGTTGCACTTGATGTGATTAATCAGTGCTTACCTTTGGAATCCTGATGTGTTGTTGCATTGTTATCCTTCATCTCTATATTTTGTGTGTATATATATATATATATATATATATATAGTAAATTCATTATTTAGTTTTTTGTTTTTTTGGTTGGTTGTAATTTCAACACTCTTTTTGCTATAACATACAGCTATTTAGACAATTAATTCATTTGGTTTCCTTACATGTTCTGTGTTGATTTCTCAGTTTATACAGTTACTTCTTTTCATTTGTAACATGACTTAATAATGTAGTCACAAGAGCAAGCCTATTTAGGTCCTTATTCATGTGATCAATGCTACTTTGTTGTTGCTTTCCTACTTCTTAATGTTGCATATTGAAAACAAATTTGGGAATGTTGAGTGAACTTCCATTATAAAAAAAAATAAGGAAGAAAAATTAAACAAAAGAGAGATCCAGAAGAAGTGGATGAACTTTATAGATGTTGGCTAATTTTGTTTTAATTAGATTTTTTTTTTTTTTTGGTTGGGGAGCTGTATTAGTGATTGGGTTCTACAGGGTTATTAAAATCAGTACTAGGTGTTCGATGAAATCCTGCAAAGAACTTGGGATAGCAAAGGTTACGTTTGGGTTATTCTAAAACAAAATTAGAGGAACTGGATTGAGTTTATTAAAAATTAAAAATTATCCCGCGCATTGCGTGGGTTAAACACTAGTTTGGTATAACCATGGATACCATGCTTTCAATTTTTGTTAGCTTTTTTCAACAATACTGTATACTATGTTACCACAGTTCTTCCCTTAGCAGAATTGAGCATGCTCTGTACCATTGAAGAACCCAATTCAAATGCATTGTTGTATTGACTATTAAAATACAATTTATATTTTCTAAAGACTATTAAATTCAATACTGCTATGCGTTTAAATTTAATTGAAGAACTTAATTAATGTACTTTCACCTAAGGAATTGTCTACCCTAAAATTAAAGCTTTCAAATTCACACGTACCTGGAAAGGAAATATAGCCTTTCTCATGATGAGCATCAGGAAAGACGGCAAACAAAAGCAAGGTGGCAGCTGCACTTGTACGCACATTAATCCCAGGAAGTTTCAAATTGTTAGCCACAGCTTGAGCAAAGTACATGAACCCATCATAAACAACACCGGCAACCCGATCATAATAGAAGGGGACAACGCCACTGTGATGAGACCATTATGTCATCAGAGGTCAATTTTTCTAGGCTAGGGCATATTTATGAGGACATAGGCTGTATGGCTTTGACTCTACAAACTTTTTCTTTTAGTTGTGTTAAGCGGTGTGCCAACTCCGCTGCGCATGCTTTAGCAAAATATGCAAAGACTGGTAGATGATGAGGTTGTTTGGTTGAAAGAATCTCCACCACCCATTCTGGAAGCTTTGTATCTGGATAATTGTTATTTCATGAATGAATGGTCATGGTTTTCACTTCCAGAAAAAAAAAAAAAAAAAAAAAAAAAAAAAAAAAACCTTGAGACTTGAATGACAAATAATTTTTGGACAAAATTACAAGACTAGAATGATCAAATTCAAACTTAAAGGACCAAAATAATTTTTGGGCATAGTTGGCCGGTGTAAATTTGTATTTTTACCTAAATTTTTATACACATCAATATATAATGAATTCATTCTCAATTCTAACAATGATCATAATATCTTTTATTCCATGAATTATCTAGGATTTTGTTATCACGACAACTATTAAATTGAAAGGATAAGAATATTTTTTACTTATTCTATCCGTAACCTTCCCTCTCCTTATTTCATTTCTCTAATACCTCATACCCTCCCTCTTCTCTCCTCTCTCGTTTACCATTTTGTATGAAAGTGATAATATTGTAGCTTATATCCAAAATCTTTAGCGGTTCATGTCTTGTCTCTTTCTACTTTTAAGTAGAAATCTTATTTAATAAGAAGGTTTTTTTTTTTTCTTTAAAAAAGGAAATTATAAAAGGATTGGTTAATTGTACCACAGTTCTTTTGACTCCCCATTACTCACAATCAGTGGAAACTCAGCAAACATTTCCTTTCCCTTTCTTCTTAAGACGGTTGACCACTTTTTTTTAGAGTCATTGCATGGAAATAAGCATACACATAAAATATATGGTACTGACTACACAGTACACAGCCATACACACATAAAATACAACACTTAGTTTACTATGCAGAGTCATAGACTCATGGCATGGCTACAAGCATACAAGAAACAATTTATTAAAAACAAAGCCAGACTAGGAAAAAGCATAACATCTGGTAACGAGTCCAACAAGATGATGCGTCCCAATTTGCATCTTATTTATTCAAGATACATAGTTTCATGGATTTATTCATTTCCTTTCCATTGAAATTAGGATGTTGAAATTCTTTGTCTTCTCCATGGAAAGATGCTCACCGATACGCTCTGCGAACCTCTCAAATAAATCATCTATAATTGCCTCTCCAAAGTGATCAGCAAGCAAGGATTCTGAAATCGCTCTATAGCAACGTGACACATTTTGTCCACATGTAAACTTGTTGAACACGTAATTTTTGTTTTCCTCGTTGTCATTGCCATCCAAATTGACTTCAAATGTTTCCAGTCGATCAATAACAAAGGATCCCTCTTTTTCAACAATGGTTTTTACTTCTTTGATGAAAGGTGAGTAGTGAGGCAAATTGAACGTGTCGATATCAGCCTCTTCAATTAGCCTCTATACACATAAAATTGTGGCCATTATTTTACTTTTTATGTGAGATAACAAAACAAAAAATTATCAATTAATTAGAAGAATTAATTTTAAATTTTAATCATCAAAAGGTTAAAGAACTAACTTCAGCAGCCATGTCAAGGAGACACTTTGCTAGCAGCTCCCAAACGAGGCAACAATCTCTACTAGTGGGATCTTTGATACTCCTACCAATAAAGGTTAGAATCATTTGCCCTCCAAGTTTTATTTCATCAGCACGAGAGCAAAGTAAAAGTGAGAAATCACTCTGAAATTGCTCCAAGTATGCCTCGAATACATTGTGAGGGCTTGTCTTCCCCATGTATAGGTTCCCCTTATTATTGTTTATCCCTTGAGGTACTTAATAATTATAAAATAAAAATAAATTTAAAGAAAAGAGAGAAAATGCCATTACCAAAATGAATTATGAAAATTTGAGTGTGAATTTTCTCACCTGTACATTTTGTGTTCTTTATGAAATTGATAATTATTTTTTTAAATGTGACAATTTATTCTCATATTCTACAAATAGTAAAAATTACTTTGCACTTCATCGCAAATCTGATCAAAATCCTCTCCATTTCACGTAAAATGGAAGGGAAAATGAAGGAATGATTTATTTATTTTTTTTTGTGGATGAAATGAACAATAGAATGCAATCTGATTTTTGGTGGAATTATCCATTAAACAAAGAAAAATTACCTTTTCTTTTCTACTTAATAAGTATATAACTATCGCGCACTCTTAGTATAGTGGTCGCTCTAGAAGTATAAGTGCTTGTGAGGTGTAGGGGGCAAGGACCGAAATTCAAGTTTTCAGGAGGAAATTTCATACACATATACCCTTAGATTATGTTAGAGTAGAATTTCTATCTTGTATATATATATAAAAAAAAAAAAAAAGTACATAATATAACCACAAGAGGTTAGCTTAGTGGTTTTTAAGGTTTCATGATATTCATGAGATCTTGGGTTCGAAACCTCTTACCAGCACCTTGAGGCCACCCCCAAGAAATTCCTCCCTATATACTTGAAAAGGTTTAGATATTTTTGTTTGTAAAAAAAAAAAAAAAAAGTACATAATATAAAATAGTAATTATGTTTTATTTTTCATTTATTTATAACATCCCTAATACAATCAAGGGGGAATATCACAATCCTTAATGTGCTGCCATTTGCTGAAACCCTTTTGCATGATAGTATTTCAACCTATGATGTTTGCTGCATGCTAATTGTTATTTATCATTAGGTTAAGACATTAATCGGGTTTTTATGTAAGCAAAAGTTGAACCCTAAATCTTTTGTTTAATAACAATGAACTTTAATAGCTGAACTAGCTGAAATCCACAATTAAACTACTATATTGAATGAATTACCTGCTAGATGTATATTCAATAAGAAGTGTAGACGATGTTGTACAACAAAAACCAAGGCGGCTAAATATTGTTATTGTTAGTGCTCAAGGATTTGGAGCCTATTTTGAACCTTATATTTTTCAAGCACGGCTTTTTTAAGCCACATTTTTTTAAGGTACATCTTTTCCTAACCAATCATTTTCAAAAAGTTCAAAAAAAAAAAAAAATTATACCAAACAAACACGTAATCCCATAAATGTTTCTCAAGCATGGCAATTTGTGAATAAGTGGATCACTAAGGGCTTGTTTGGTTTGTGTTGAGGTTGTATTCATTTTCTATTCTCAAATCTTGTACTCATATCTCCATGATAATATTGTGGATCATATAATTGAGTTAAATTAGTAATTAATCAATGCAATGTTTTTAGTTTTTGATATATTTCAAGTGGGGAAGGGGATTCGATCTTTTGGATATCTCCATTGAACCTTAAAGGTCATTGACCAATTGCAATGCAATGATATTTTTGAGTGTGAATATGCTGACCTTTGAGTGTGAAAATCCAGGCTTTTGCTAGGAAAGAGCCTGCCATAGAAGGACCCTGGCATTCCCGCTATGAAACATGGCCCTACATCGTTGCCTTTCTCCTTTTTCAACATAGCATAAAAGTCTGGCAGTAATTTGAAATTAGTGTTGAATTCATTACTTGGAAGGTCATTTAGAAACACTGTGAGCTCAGGAGGAGAGTGTCCAGTTTCTCGGCACAGTCCGACTATGGCATCAATCATTTCGTACGGCAATAGACTTTCATTGCAAAGATAAAATATATATATATAAAGCCCGTTTCTCACACTAAAGTGACATGAATGCCATCACCATATCTTTAGTTTGTAGAAGAAAAGATTACAAAAGGCCCGTTTCTCATCTGGGAAAAAAAATGGCCCGTTTCTCACACTGAAGTGACATGAAGGCTAATGCCATCACCATATCTTTAGCCTGCAGAAGAGAAGATTACAAAAGGCCTGTTTCTCATCTAAAAAAAAAAAGTGCCCGTTTCTTACGCTAAAGTGACATGAAGGCTAATCCCATCACCAAATCTTTAGCTTGTAGAAGAAAAGATTACAAAAGGCAGAACAGAAAGAAGAGACAAATAAGAAAGAAAGAAGAAAAAAAACACCCACTCTCTGACTCTCTCCATCTTGATTCCAAAAAAAAAAAAAAAAAAACTCTTTTTAGTTGGCTCACTCATCAATTGGTGTTGGCAATAGACTTGGTGTGTTCACAGATCTTCATTTCAGGTTCGTTTTTTGTTTTCTCCTCCTTTGCCTCTTTCGTCTTCTTCATGGTTTGTTGTTGGGTGTCTGGGTTTTCTTTTTTTTTGTTTGTTGAAGAGGAGTTTGCATTGCTCATTGCTGCTGAGTAAAGAGTACAAGCAGTGCCAGCCTTAGAGTAAAGAGGAAAGTGAACTCTTTTTGTTTGTCCTCTTAGATTTCTTTAGATTTCTCTAGAAGCCAATGGAATGGTCCAGACCCACTTAAAGAAATCTAAAGTATTACACGTTTTATCTAAAGATTTCTCTAGATTTCTTTAGTCTTACACATTTTGTTTTGTTGTTTTGTTTTGTTTTATTTATTTATTTTTTAAGAAATCAGATTTAGTGGGATGGAACCATGAGGGATAGCAGGCTTGTCTTAGTCTTAGTGAATCACGTTGAGTCCTACATATTTTGCTAGTGGGCTAGTCTTAGTGGATCCAATCAAGTTAAGTTCTACACATTTTGCTAAAAAAAAAAGGTTTATTGCTACAAAAAAAAAAAAAAAAAAAGAGTATTGATAACAAAATTATAAATTTAGAATAATTTACTTTGTATTAATATTAATTTTAATTTTTCTGTGCAGGTTTAAAGTGTAAAGTGATCATATTAAGTAAAACTGCAATTGTGCTTTTGATAAACCAGGTTCTATTGTTTTATACATTAAATTTATATTATTCTAGTTAAATTGTAATTTTTTTTATTATAGATTGTGTTTCATTTATTCATAAATATTTTTTAATTACAAATGTCTACTAGAAAATATCCATCTGGATATGAAAAACTAAAAAAAAAAAAAGACAAAGAGAAGAACTAATTGAATCTCAAAAAGGAGATATGGACAAATTTATTACTAGTAAAAAAAAAAATCTTGCAGAAAATTTGAGTGAAGGTTTCATAAATGAACAAGAAATTCATCAAAAAGAGTTAAAAGATAATAAAAATATACAACAAAATGATAATAACGAAGGTGCTCATGATAATGTTCAAACATGTAATGTCACCATTCTTGATAATGAAGCTCAAAATAATTTAGAGGAGAGTGAAAATATTAATGATCAACCTAATTATATTCCTACAAATATTTTTGATCCAAGTCAATGGAAAACTATTGATATAAAATTAAGAGATTTGTTAGTAGAAAATGGTCCAATAAGAGTTGATGATCTAAACTTTCCTATAGATAAGAACTCTAGACATTTTTCTACTACGCATTATATTCGAAAATTACCAAAGTTAGTGTATTCGAAAGACCTAGATAAAGTATTTTGTTTTTGTTGCAAGTTGTTTAATTCAAAATCTAATACAAATCAACTAGCTAATGGAGGAACTAAGGATTGGAAAAATATTAGTTCTATTCTTAAAAATCATGAAACAACCAATGAGCATATTACTAATATGAGTACTTGGATTGATTTAGAACTAAGATTATTGAAGAATAAAACAATTGATAAAAATGTCCAAGAACAAATTAAGAAAGAGAAAGATCATTGGAAAAAGTGTTATTAAGAATAATATGGTAAAAAATCTTGGTAAAAAAAATTTGGCATTCCGAGAAAAAAACAAAAAGATCTATCAAGAAAATAATGGAAATTTTTTAAGTATAATTGAAATGATTGCAGAATTTGATCCAGTAATGCAAGAACATGTTCAACATATTCAACATGGTGCAATCCATAATCATTATCTTGGACATAATATACAAAATGAAGTGATACAATTATTAGCAAATGAAATTAAAAGTAAAATTATAAAAAAAGATTAAAGAAGCAAAATACTTTTCATTTATACTTGATTGTACCCCCGATGTAAGTCATCAAGAACAAATGACTCTCATACTAAGATGTATGGATATTTCAATAAGTCCAATAAAAATAGATGAACATTTTGTGGAATTTTTAAAGGTAGATAATACTTCTAGAAAAGGTATTTTCAATGAAATTATAAATGCAATAAAAAATCTTGAACTTGATATTAATGTTGTACGTGGACAAGGATATGATAATGGATCTAATATGAAAGGGAAAAAACAGGGGTACAAAAAAGAATTCTTGATATAAATCCTAAAGCATTTTACACACCATGTGGTTGTCATAATCTCAACCTTGTCTTATGTGATATGGCTAATTCTTGCCCTAAAGCTATATCTTTTTTTGGAGTAGTACAACGTATATACACACTATTTTCTTCTTCCACAAAGCGATGAAAAATTTTACAAGATAATGTGACAGGTTTAACTCTTAAGCCATTGTCACAAACACGTTGGGAAAGTCGAATTGAAAGTATGAAAGCAATAAAATTTCAAGTTTTAGAAATAAGAGATGTTTTGTTACAATTGGTAAAAACAAGTGAAGATCTCAAAACAAAAAGTGAAGCTGATTGTTTAGCAACATATGAGATCGAAAGTTTTGAGTTTTTGCTAGCTATGACTATTTGGTATGACATATTATTTGCGGTTAACTTTATTAGTAAAAATTTACGATCGAAAGACATGCACATAGATGTTGTTATAGATCAATTAAAATGTCTCATGTCTTTTTTAAAAAAATATAGAGAAGATAAATTTACATCTGCTATGAATTCATCTAAAGAAATTGCAACCAAAATAGAAATAGAGTCTATATTTCGTGAAAAACGTATAATTCGTAGGAATAAACAGTTTGATGAGATCATGAGAATGTCAATGATGAGACAACACAATCCGCTGAAGAATATTTTAGAATTAATTATTTTTTATATATAGTAGATCAAGCTATTTCTTCAATTGAAAGTAGGTTTGAACAATTTCAAATATATGAATTTTTTTTGGGTTTTTTATTTAATTTTGAAAAACTAAAATCACTAGATGATGATAGTTTGAAAAAAAAATTGTTTTAATCTTGAATGTTTTCTCACACATGAAACTTATTCCGATATTGATGGCTTAGATTTATATTCAGAACTAAAAGTTTTAAAAGAAGTTTTGCAAATAAATGATAACTCTCTAATTAATGTACTAAATTATATAAAGAGGCTAGAATCTTTTCCAAATGCATGTATTGCTTTCAGAATATTACTAACTATACCTGTTATAGTTGCTTCCGTAGAAAGAAGTTTTTCAAAATTAAAATTAATAAAATCTTATTTAAGATCAACTATGTCACAAGAAAGATTAAGTGGATTAGCTATATTATCAATTGAAAATGAAATGTTAGTGGAACTTAAATGCAAAAATTTAATTAGTAATTTTGCCTCTCAAAAGCAAGAAAAATAAATTTTAATTGAAAAAAAAATATGAATTTATAATTAAATATAATAAAATGCCCTGTTTAAAGCTTTCACCTAGAGCCCCCAAATTCGTTGAGTCAACCCTATCCACACCATGAGAAACCACAATTCCCTCTCCATGTCTACTTCAGACTAATAAATCAACATCGGCACTCAACATTATAGACAAACCTTGATAGTGATGTAATCCGACAACAAGTTGAAAAATGTGCAAGTTGTGGTAAAGTATGTGGGAAAGTATGTGTCCTTAGAATAGTTGAGATTTAAGAGTGTGTGAAATCTCCTATCCTAATTTAGGCAAACAAATTTCTACAAAACATTTAATTAGTAAGAGTGATTCATGCTATTAACATATATCATCTTCAGAAATTGGGTTTCAGTTATCAGTGGGTAAGTTTGATAATGCAATGTGTCAAAACGGTCTCTTATAATATACTAATCAATGGTGCTCCAATGGAAAGATTCAATCCTACAAGAGGAATCAGATATGGTGATCCGTTATCTCCTTATTATCCTCTGCACAAATATTTTATTGTTCATTTCTTCCCACATAGCATCAAATGCTAGTGTTGGAAGTAATAATTTGTCTTCACAAGCTTTTTATTTGAACCTAATAAATTAGTTTTTCAATCATCAAGTAAATTTTTTACAAGATTAGTCAACCCAACTGTGCAAACCAAACATAATATGTATGGGTGGGAAATGGCTACAAACTCTAGTTAAGAAGGCCAACAGCACTTGTAAGTCAGGGACTCATGGTTTATAGATTCAACCGTGGCTCTATGAATGCAACCAAACTAACACAAAATTACAGCACCTTAGTACCACTACCAATATGATCCATGAAGTATCGTTAAGCATTTTCAGATCATGAAGTTATCAAAGTATCAATTACTACCACGCTCTACAATCATAGTTTCAAATGCAAGCTTAAGAGGCTGCATTATGCAAATAATTAAAAAAGAAAATGTGAGAGTGTACATAATACATATCAATTTGAGTTGCAATTTGGCCTCATCCTCCATCATCCGAATGATAATATAAGCTGTGCCAATTCATTCAAGGCATTGTATGTTGAACCATCCTTGCTCAGGCAAAGCTCAGCTTTGTGCTTTAAATCCTTTGCTCTCTGTCTTATCTCCACCCCTTCAGTTTCCACCATTAGTTTTCTTATAGCTCTTTCTATTTTCCCTCTCTCCAAAACACCCTCCAATTCCAAGCCTACCTTCCATACACTACACACATACTTTGCACTCAAACCTTGGTCCCCAAAATAGGGTCGACATAGCATTGGAACTCCTTCACAAACACTCTCCAGTGTTGAATTCCAACCACAATGGCTCCAAGACCCTCCCACTGCACCATGTGCCAAAACTTCCTTCTGGGGTGCCCATTTCACAATGCAACCTCTTCCTTCTACTCTTTCTTTAAAACTTTCTGGCAATAGCTCAATCCATTCCCACCCGCGAACTGAACCAAGTCTAACCACCCACAAGAAAGGTTGCTCACTGTTGGCTAAGCCCCAAGCTATCTCCACCAGCTCTTTCTCATCCATGCTTACCATGCTGCCAAAGCTTATATAAATGACAGACTTGGGGGCTTGTTTGTCAAGCCAGGAAATGCAACTAGTATCTTCCTTCAGCAGTGAACTAGAGGCAGATGGAGCTAGTTTATGGAAAGGGCCTTAGGAAAAAATTGGAGATAAGAAATGTGCTTGAACCTTTGTCAGTGTTTGTTGTTCAAGGAAGTGCACCGTGTTCACTATTATTGCTGAGGCTTTTTGTTTTGCATCTGTCACTGTGGCTCTCAGCTCCAATATGGGAGTTGGGATTTCTGTGGATCCTAGTATGCCCTTAAGATCAAGGGACTGAAGCTCAGGCACTGGGGCTTGAGCCAGACTTTCTATAACAAAAAGGAAAAAAATATTAATGTCGTGACATGATCATAATAAAAAACAATTATCATTAAAAATTAAAAAAAAGGATGTCATAAATTTAAATTATGTTATATCTATTACCAAAAAAGAGCATTTTAATTTTTTTGTTTATTTTTATCTAGACACATGAAAAAAATGGATTAGAAGCCCATACGGGAACTGTTAGTTGACAATTCTACATTTCATACAAATGTGATCTATTACCTTGGATTATCTGTGAACTTAAATAGTGAACTCCACATAATCATACTAGTTAAATTAGAATTATATACAGAGTTAACAGTTAACCATTTATCAAATATTTATGTCAAGATAGAGGAATAATTCCTAATTCCTAGTTAAAATTACATGTCAAAACTTTAGATCTCAAAGTGACTACCCTTATCCAAGATAAAATTTCTCACTCAAGTATTTCGATTTTCTTTTCCAATATTGTTCTGCTTCAACTATACAATTAGTTAGAAATCTTAGCTAACTATGACCATATGAGAAGAAAAAAAAAATACAATAGCTTCAGAAAACCTATCTTTCTCATGTAAAGTACCAAATTAAATCATCAAGTTAATCAACTCTAATATGTTGAATAAACTCGTCAACTATTTGGTATAACCATGGACACCATGCTATCAATTTTTGTTAACCTTTTTCAACAGCACTGTATACTATGTTACCACAGTTCTTCCCTTAGCAGGATTAAACATGCTCTGTACCATTGAAGAACTCAATTCAAATGCATTGTTGTATTGACTATTAAAATACAATTTATATTTTCTAAAGACAATTAAATTCAATACAGCTCTGTGTTTAAATTTAATTGAAGAACTTAATTAATGTACTTTCACCTAAGGAATTGTCTACCCCAAAATTAAAGCTTTCAAATTCACACGTACCTGGAAAGGAAATATAGCCTTTCTCATGATGAGCATCGGGAAAGACTGCAAACAAAAGCAAGGTGGCAGCTGCACTTGTACGCACATTAATCCCAGGAAGTTTCAAATTGTTAGCCACAGCTTGAGCAAAGTGCATGAACCCTTCATAAACAACACCGGCAACCTGATCATGTGGATCCTCTACTTTCATCATCTCCTCCATGTATTGCTGAAATGGAGCTTCACAATTACTATTAAGAGCCGATATCGCGGCCATGAAATTGGAAGGTGAGAAATTGGTTTTAGACAAGCCATCTGGTATTGATACAAAGTGACATTCAAGATGATTTTCATGGTTGGGAGAGTTGAATTGAGGGTGTGCTATGGTGATTGAAAAGCCCTTGGAGTATAGGATTGTGGCAAGTTGAAGCATGGGATTTATGTGGCTTTGGAATGGATATACTACAAGCACCAACCGGTGGCCAAGCCTTTTAGCTTCTTGCTTCTCCATTGATGATCACTTTGCAGCTTGTGGGAAATTAAGGCAATCTTTTTGTTTTGGTTGCAAGTTGCAATAGACTAGAAAATGGCCATGACTTGAAAACAATTACGTCATTTGGATATTAATTTATACAAATGATTTTGGGTTGAATTGTCATGGTATATATCTTACGTACGAAGAAGTTTTCAAGAGTTGAGTTTTGGCTTTTATTCATCTATGTATTTCCTACGTATCACTCACGTCAACTCAACACTTCAGATATTTTGATTTTTCTGCCTAAAGCTTGGAGAAAAGGGATTGAAGAAAGGGTTTTGACTGTTTCACATATATGATATAACAGTTTTCACAATCTTTCATGTCATGGGGTAAAATGTGAATTCTTAATGTGAAGGTGTGGACATTTTATGAACTTCCATATTGTACGTTTGGTAGTGTAAAACAATAAATAGACTAAAAAAAAAAAAAGGATAATTTCGTTACTGATATAAAGTTGGTGTGATTTTGCACCTAAAATACTAAATTATTGTAGAATACTTCAAAGTTATCTAATAATTTTTGCACTTGGCATCTTATCTATGATTCACAAAGCAGCATAAATTTTATCTTTTCGAGGTTACCAATGACTACATTTCTTTATTAAACTGAAAGTTCATCTTTACAAAAGATTTTTACAATTACCCAAAGTTTCTTTAACATTTTCATATTCAGTATTGTTAG
This sequence comes from Quercus robur, assembly GCF_932294415.1. NCBI lineage: Eukaryota > Viridiplantae > Streptophyta > Magnoliopsida > Fagales > Fagaceae > Quercus > Quercus robur. The sequence continues at coordinate 26,563,755 of NC_065540.1, read as the reverse complement.
CATACAAGCCCATTTTATTGCACTTAAAAGAAATTACAATTCAATAGGTATAATGAAGGATTTGAGGGAATTAGAACTCTAAACATTTCAGTTGGAAACATCAGAATTTACCAATTGAGTTATAAAACTCATAGCTATTGTATTCTTATTTGTCCAAAAATCATTTTAGTCCTTTATGATTGAAGTTGGTTATTTTGGGTGATTTTTGGCAAGGTTACCAGACTAAATGATTCTTTAGAGAAATAAAATGATTTTTGACAAGGTTACTAGAATAACATGATCAAAAACTTGAGACTTAAATGACAAATAATTTTTGGGCAAAATTACAAGACTAAAATGATCAAATTCAAACTTAAAGGACCAAAATAATTTTTGGGCATAGTTAGCCGGCTAAAATGTGTATTTTTACCTAAATTTTTATACACATCAATATACAATAAATTCATTCTCAATTCTAACAAAGACCATTCTTTAGTTCTTCATGTCTTGTCTCTTTCTACTTTTAAGTAGAAATCTTATTTAATAAGAAGGTTTTTTTTTTTTCTTTAAAAAAAAATTATAAAAAGATTGGTTAATTGTACCACAGTTCTTGTGACTCCCCATTACTCACAATCAGTGGAAACTCAGCAAAAATTTCCTTTCCCTTTCTTCTCTAGACGATTGACCACTTTTTTTTAGTCATTGCATGGAAATAAGCATTAAGAACACTAATTTAACATTGAAACAACTTACAATGATCATAAGGTAAACTAGGCAAAATCATACACACATAAAATATATGGTACTGACTACACAGTACACTGCTGTACACACATAAAATACAACACTTAGTTTACCATGCAGAGTCATAGACTCATGGCATAGCTACAAGCATACAAGAAACAATTTATTAAAAACAAAGCCAGACTAGGCAAAAGCATAACATCTGGTAACTAGTCCAACAAGATGATCACTACAAAAAAAAGGTCCTCTGGCCGCGTTTTAAAAACGCGGCTATATGCCAAAAAAACGTGGCTATAGCTTATAGCCGCGTTTTTTTAGGCTGCGGTTCAGAATGTGGCCTAAAACCTGTGACTATAGGACTGATGGTCCTATAGCCTTATTAATTATAATGTGCTTTAGAGTTGAGACACCTATGTTAAGACATTAATTTGGATTAGACATGAGAGAGAGAGAGAGAGAGAGAGGTCTTTAACGGTGCCTAGTGCCAATTGGTTTTAATAATTATAACATCTCACTAAACCCATGACCAAAATGCTGATCATTCATAAATTAAATTGATAGAGAAAAAAGTGTCATTCTCATCATGGAAACTATAGGGATATTCTATGCATGGAAGATAAACTGATAATATTATTTGAATAGTACTATACTCGTTATTATGATGCAAGATTCTGTTTTGGAGCTGGTGAGTAAGCCTTAGTATTATTAGTATACTAATTCTCATCATATAGTATAGCCTAGGGGCCTGAGGTATCTTCTATGTTAAATTTCTTTTGGTGGCACAAAATTTACTAAAACAATTGATTGGATTTAAATCACCAACACTCCTGGTTTTAATGGAATCAATAAACAAGAACAATTATGTTAAAGGTAAAAATCAGTTCTAGAAAGGGTGCAGAAACTGGAAGTGGTGACACAACCAAAAAGGAGATGGTGTTCCATTGCAGCTTACAAACAAAGGACTGTGGGTCATGGAGAACTCGCCTCCTCTATGAAGAAGAGTGATACACAAGACTTTGAGAAGAAAATTTTAACAATTAGAATGAATTCACTTTTTTTATTAGTAGTTCCAAAAAGCTACAGTATGAGAAAAACTATACCGTGCGAGAAAAAGGAGAACTTGAAGATTTAGAAGCTTTGAACCAAACATTAATAGTGAAGGAGCGCAAGAGCAATGATGAGCTGCAAGAAGCTCAAAATGAATTAGTTAATGACCTGAAAGACTTAGCTAGCCGTGCTCATATTGGCGTTAAGAGAGTGGGAGAACTTGACAGTAAACCATTCCATGAAGCAATGCGAAGAAAGTATAATGAGGAAGAAGCAGAAGACAGAGCTTCAGAGCTATGCTCATTGTGGGAGGAATATCTAAAGGACCCTGACTGGCATCCTTTGAAAGTTATTACAGTTGTTGGGAACCATCAGCAAGTTATGGATGAAGAACATGAGAAATTGAATGATCGGAGGAAAGAATTGGGTGATGAAGTTTACAATGCTGTGACAGCAGCTTTAATGGAGATAAATGAATACAATCCTAGTGGGCGGTAAATAATATCAGAATTGTGGAACTATCCAGAGGGAAGAAGAGCTACACTTGAAGAGGGGGTCATGTTTATATTGAAGCAATGGAAAGTAGCTAAATGCAAATATAAAGAATTTCTTTTTCTTAGTATGTACCGGATGAACTTAATCTTAGACATAAAAAAAATAAAAATAAAAAGGTCTTATGTAATAAATATTTTAGAATAATAGAAGAACGGTTAAAATATATACATATATATATATATATATAGCTTATATGCATGCATTAAACAATCTAACATATTAGACAAACTGAGGACCTCTGTTATAGGTAAAACTATGTCACATGTAATACACTAGCAATACATTTTAGTTCAAAATTAGTAAACGACAGAACTAGCAATAGAATAAGTTCAGCTTAAGTGTAGCAAATTATAGTGGAATACTTTTTGCAGATGTTATATCAGTTCAGTAGCAACATTGATAAAAAGCTTTAGGAAATATTAGGATAGAGTTTGGAAATTGAAGCCCCACTTCAAAAAGAAAGTGTAGCAAATCCACTCTAACCATAAAATCTTCATACTAAGGTGAATGTGTGTTGTCACAACAGTCACTATAATAAATCCTTTATTTTATAGTTGGGTGGGAAAAGAGAAAAATGAGATGATGTTTTAATTAATCTAACAATGTGGGATTGATCTCTATTTATTTATTTATAATTTGATAGTTACAATAGGGCTCAGAGTGATTTGAACTTTTGATGTTTCCATTAAAAGTACAAAGAAATGTCATTTGGGCTATAAAGCTCTTGACAGATCAATGGCTACCAAGCAGTAATAAAGTTTGAGCTAAGAGTGCTTTATTAATTATATAAAGAAAAAGCCAATGGAAACATGCACATGTATTGCTTGTGCAATCCAATCTTATTTTATGTAAAAAAATAAAATATTCAGTTTAGTACAAAATATTTAAATGAATATGATTTACAAGTACGTATATGATGATATTGATACAAATCTAATAAGGAGAAAATGTGAATAGATTGGTAGGGGTTTTGTATCTTTTACAAAAGTTGTATAGGTAGATTGATTGGACTCTTTGTGGTCCAACATATCCGTAATATGCCACGTGGGGGGAGCTTATACCAATCGAATTAAGCCTAATCTAGATCTAATTCTGAAAAAGCAATTCTTTTGAAATAGTTACAACTTTAATGGGTGATGCCTTAATAATTTAATCAAATCCTCTCTACCTAATCTACCAATTACAGAAAAAGGGGATAAGAACTCTTAACAATTTAGAAATGCAATATAAATGTCATTTTTTTAATCTTTCTAGACCTCTGACCCTTTGAAAAGTCAGGTAAGTAAAATGAAACAGAACCAGAAACACATACAAAGGCATGAATATGTCATTTTACCCTTATTTCTTAAGTGTGATTATGGGTTTAAATACTTATCTTTTGTTAGGTAACTTAATAATATGTGTATTAAGCTTGATTAGTTATTATCCATTCATCCTCAATATCATCATCATCATACTATATTCTTAATGTATAAGATATTGAATGATAAACACTTTCTAGAGTGAGTGAAGTTAGTTTCTTATCTTACTGTTTCTATCATAAGTTGGTTTTAGTTGTAAAGTACAGGTTAAACTTGGGTCAAATGTTATTTTTGTTCCTAAAGGTTTATTTTGTGGTATTTTTTGTTCCTAAAGTTCATATTTGGTGCCAAATTCATCTTTCCGTCCGTAAACAATCATTAGCCATTAAAAACTATATATTGTTTATAATACTTAAACTATGAAAATCATTTAAATAAAAAGCCACACTAACACCTAAGATTTTAAACATAATTGAATCACTAAAGTGGAGCTCCATCAATGGTGAAAACCAGACAAAGTGTACCCATATCACAAAATATACTCTAATCACTCTTGACCACATGAGACCTAAAAACCATTAAACCTAAGATAGATATTGATGTAAAAGTTTACGGTCAAGTTCAACTCCAATTGGCCAAAGTCCAAGAATTTAATAAGCGGAGTACTTAAAAATTTAAATAATTCTGTCCATGATAGATTATTAATTGCAATTTGGAAGTATGCTTAAAATTAAATTGGGATGATTATGTTTTCAAACACAGAATGAAATATTTGCTAAGGTGGGGTTTCAAATTTGATGGTTGTAGTTACCTAACATTTCCTGTCTTCATCTAATGAATGGTGATAGAGATTAAACAGGTGGTCAAGGCAGCCCTAACCAAAGTACTCACGTAAAGACAGTGGATCGATCCAGATAATAGACAAAGAACATTACAGAGAATCCTACTATCTGGACTTTACTTGTAAAGCATTAATCATTTATAAAAAAACTTTAGATTTTTTTATTGAATACTTAACAACTGGTTCATTAAGAATAACCAAAAATGTGAATTAAGAATTTAAAACGTAGCATAGCAGTCAGAAGTCTGCGTTTCTATAAGAAATGAGATTAACAATTGTTTTTTGGTAAAGGAAAACTCTTTTGCAGTGGTTTAAATTAACTTTAGAGATTGAGCTATGTGAAACAAATTGTATTGATAAGGTTGTTCTAAAAGCAGCGCCTCTATTACAAAACTCATTAACCCTAATGAAGTCTACTGAGCTAAAAACCCTGCAACTTGAATAAATATTTTATGACCAAAAGATTAATAAAGAATGAAAAAGGAAAAGAAATCTTGAATCCACATCAGATCAAATCTAGTTTTCTAGTTTATCTGCTTGTTCCCAAACAAACTAAGATAATTAAACTAAGAATTGTGCAAATTCAGAACATATTAATCTGCTTTACAAAGTGATATACCAATAATTATGTACCTCAATGAAAATTAGATATCATAGAAACTTTGCCCACAGACAGCTTAGTCAGTTCAATTTCTAGCCATTGTCTTAAAAAAGGGCATCTGTTAATTTCTGAAAAGAAACGGAAACAATTTCAAAATAAAACAATTTCAAAACCCTAAACTTCAAATATAATAACATCGAAACAAATAAGAAACAGAAAATTGAAAACCCTAAATTCGAAACCCTAAACCCGCTTTGCCCTAACATTCTATGACTTTTTGGCTCAAACTATCAAATCATTTTTACTTATCACATGTTCCACTCTACTTTTTTTGTCATAGTATTTTCAACAAAAAAAAAAAAAAAAAATCAATCAACTTATTTTATTTAAGTTTTTAATAAAAAAATTAGATAAGTTGTTTCCAAATGTACCTAGAATTCAAATTACCCCTCCCAACTTAAGACGTATTATAAAAACAAAGGGTACGATTATACTTACTAAACACAATTAGTTATTAGACAAAATAAACCAGTAAAAATATACCCAAAAAAGAAAAGGAAAAATGAAAATAAGCTTATCCAATGAGTGAGAAGTGAGAACCACGTTTATAGAATTCATTGGGCTTTCAAAAAGCCCATTAATCTCTAAAGGAGCACTGATCCCATCATCATCATCATCATCCAGGACTATATTCTACATATCATTACCAATGCCCTTTTCGCCCCCTTTATGTTATTAAGAACTTCTACTTCAATCATTGTCCAAAGCAAGAAATTTTTATATCATGGACAACCGGAGTTGGCTGCTAGTGCACAGAACCAATGGGCCAAATTTAAAGTCACCTATGTAGGACGTGTTGATATAGTTTAAGGAGGAATTTAGACTCTAAGCAAAAGATGGAATTTGACTACCATGTTTTACATACAATTCTTTAAAACTTCACTTCTTGTAATTGCAATTTCACAAGTATACTTTAGCTTCATTTTTCAGCAAAAGGCTGAATAAATTGGTGCTAAACAGAGACAACTGAGAAACTAATAGGGAGAATTAAAAGAAAATCAGAAATATTAAATCTTTTTTTTTTAATGTTTTGGTAATCCTAATTTAAATCTCTTTCACATATTTTTAGAAATGGACCCAACATTAGCAAATAAGTGCATGATGCATGTGGAAAATGATGACCAAGAGAACAACGCTTGTGGAATATGAAATTTTGGTCCAGTCTCCAAGTGGCAATAAGAGAGAGATGAGGGGACCTAAAATCCATGGTCCAACAACAATAGGGTGTTCAAATCTTCGAGATTACTCATATGGGCCCAATTGAAATTTTGAAAACCCAAGATAAAATCCCTCTTATCCAGTTTGTTTGCAAGAAAAAATCTATAGGAAACAAATAAGAAACAGAGAATTGAAAACCCTAAATTCGAAACCCTAAATTCGAAACCCTAAACCCGCTTTGCCCTAAATTTCTATTCAAATCAAACACAGAACTTAAAACCCTAAATTCGAAAATTGAAAACAAAAAATAAAAACATAATTACCTCTCTTAGCTTCCCTCTCTTTCTCTTCGGCTCTTTGGGTTTCGCTCTCTCTTTCTCTGCGAATTAGCCAAAGATTTGAACGGTTAAGAGGTCCAACATGAAAGGTTTGGAAGTGGAGGGTGAGGGCTACCTTGAGATCAGAGAGATGGAGGGTGAGGGTTGAGATCAATTGGAGATGGAGATGAAGGGAGAGGTTTGAGATCGATTGGAGATGAAGGGAGAGGCTTCAAATCGGGCTTCAGAGATGGAGGCCGATATCAAATGGGTGGAAAATTATTTTTAGTTTAGCATTTATACCAATCCTAAAGCCGTAGTTTTAACCCGCGGCTTTAGGCAAAACCTGGGGCTGCGTTTGAAAAATGCGGCCCCATCCCAAACTAAAGCCGCATTTCTAAAACGCAGCTTTAGACGAAATTTAAAGTTGCGTTCAAAACGGGGCTTTAAGGTTCATTTGGGCCGCGTTTTTTAAACGGGGCTTTAGGATGGGACTTCGGCCGCGTTTTTATCGATAAAAAACGCGGCCTCAGAACCTGTCTATGGCCCCGCATTCAAAACGGGGCTTTAAGGTTCATTTGGGCCGCGTTTTCTAAACGGGGCTTTAGGGTGGGACTTGGGCCGCGTTTTTTGAGAAACGCGGCCTCAGAACCTGTCTATGGCCCCGCGTGGAAAACGGGGCTTTAAGGTTCTTTTAAGCCACGTTTTTTAAAACGGGGCTTTAGGATGGGCCTTGGGCCGCGTTTTTTATGGCCGCGGCTTAAAAAACGCGGCCCAAGGCCCCCGCGTTTTGTAGTGGATGCGTCCCAATTTGCATCTTATTTATTCAAGATACATAGTTTCATGGATTTATTCATTTCCTTTCCATTGAAATTAGGATGTTGAAATTCTTTATCTTCTCCATGGAAAGATGCTCGCCGATATGCTCTGCGTACCTCTCAAATAAATCATCTATGATTGCCTCTCCAAAGTGATCAGCAAGCAAGGATTCTGAAATCGCCCTATAGCTACGTGACACAGTTTGTCCACATGTAAACTTGTCGAAGACGTAATTTTTGTTTTCCTCGTTGTCATTGCCATCCAAATTGACTTCAAATGTTTCCAGTCGATCAATAACAAAGGATCCCTCTTTTTCAACAACGGTTTTTACTTCTTCGATGAAAGGATTGTATTGAGGCAAATTGAACGTATCAATATCAGCCTCTTCAATTAGCCCCTATACACATAAAATCGTGGCCATTATTTCACTTTTTAAGTGAGATAACAAAACAAAAAATTATCCCTTAATTAGAAGAATTAATTTTAAATTTTAATTATCAAAAGGTTAAAGAACTAACTTCAGCAGCCATGTCAAGGAGACACTTTGCTAGCAGCTCCCAAACGAGGCAACAATCTCTACTAGTGGGATCTTTGATACTCCTACCAATAAAGGTTAGAATCATTTGCCCTCCAAGTTTTATTTCATCAGCACGAGAGCGAAGTAAAAGTGAGAAATCACTCTGAAATTGCTCCAAGTATGCCTCGAATACATTGTGAGGGCTTGTCTTCCCCATGTATATGTTCCCCTTATTATTGTTTATCCCTTGAGGTACCTAATAATTATAAAATAAAAATAAATTTAAAGAAAAGAGAGAAAATGCCATTACCAAAATGAGTTATGAAAATATGAGTATGAATTTTCTCACCTGTACATTTTGTGCGCTCTATGAAATTGATAATTATTTGTTTAAATGTGACCATTTATTCTCATGTTCTACAAATAGTAAAAATTACTTTGCACTTCATCGCAAATCTGATCAAAATCCTCTCCATTTCACGTAAAATGGAAGGGAAAATGAAGGAATGATTTATTTATTTTTTTTGTGGATGAAATGAACAATAGAATGCAATTTGATTTTTGGTGGAATTATCCATTAAACAAAGAAAAATTACCTTTTCTTTTCTACTTAATAAGTACATAACCATTGCCCACCCTTAGTGCAGTGGTCGCTCCATAAGTATAAGTGCTTGTGAGGTGTAGGGGGTAAGGACCAAAGTTCAAGTTTTTAAGAGGGAGTTTCACACACATATATCTTTAGATTAAGTTAGAGTAAAATTTCTATTTTATATTAAAAATAAAAAGTACATAATATAACCTCAAGAGGTTAGCTTAGTGGTTTTTAAGGCTTCATGATATCCATAAGATCTTGAATTCGAAACCTCTTGCCAGCACTTTGAGGCCACCCTCAAGAAATTCCTCCCTATATACTTGAAAATGTTTAGATATTCTTGTTTGTATAAAAAGAAAAGAAAAAAAGAAAAGAAAAAAGTACATAATATAAAATAGTAATTATGTTTTATTTTTCATTTATTTATAACATCCCTAATACAAACAATCAAGGGGAAATATCACAATCCTTAATGTGCCGTCATTTGCTAAAACCCTTTTGCATGATAGTATTTCAACCTATGATGTTTGCTGCATGCTAATTGTTATTTATTATTAAGTTAAGACATTAATCAGGTTTTGGTGGAAGTAAGAGTTGAATCCTAAATCTTTTGTTTAACAACAATGAACTTTACTAGTTGAATTAACTGAAACTCACAACTAACTATTATGATGACAGTTGGATTCAACATCTATGAACTGCGTTTGGCTTTTTTTTTTTTTTTTTTAGTCGTGATTGTTGACTTTTTTGTGTGAACAGTGCACGCTAGTGGGTTTCGTGCACTGTTCACAAAACCCATAACCCTCACTTTTCAGTAAATTTTTCATTAAAAATAAATCTCACAGTACTATTCACATATTTAAAAATTATTTTGCTACAATATTTTTAATTTTCAGTTTTTAACTGTATTCAAATGACCATTATGGAATGAATTACCTGCTAGATGTATACTCAATAAGAAGTGCAGAGGATGTTGTACAACAAAAACCAAGCGGCTAAATATTGTTATTGTTAGTGCTCAAGGATGTGGAGCCTATTTTGAACCGTATCTTTTTGAAGCACGGCTTTTTTTAAGCCACCCTTTTTTAAGGTACATTTTTTCCTATCTAATCATTTTCAAAAAGTCAATAAAAAAAAATAAAAATAAATAAATAAATAAATAAAAAAAAACCAAATTGTACCAAACAAACACGTAATCGCATAAATGTTTCTCAAGCATGGCCATTTGTGAATAAGTGGATCACTACGGGCTTATTTGGTTTGTGTTGAGGGTATATTCATTTTCTATTTTTATTTTATGTACTCATTTTTTATACTCAAATCTTGAACTCATATTTCCATGATAATATTGTGGATCATATAATTGAGTTAAATTAGTAATTAATCAATGCAATGTTTTTAGTTTTTGATAAATTTCAAGTGGAAAAGGTGATTTCGATCTTTTGGATATCTCCATTGAACCTAAAGGTCATTGACCAATTGCAATGCAACGATATTTTTGAGTGTTAAGATGCTGACCTTAGAGAGCCAATGCACACTATAAGAAGAATGAACAAAATCCAGGCTTTTGCTAGGAAAGAGCCTGCCATAGAAGGACCCTGGCATTCCCGCTATGAAACATGGCCCTACATCGTTGCCTTTCTCCCTCTTCAACATAGCATAAAAGTCTGGCAGTAATTTGAAATCAGTGTTGAAATCATTACTTGGAAGGTCATTTAGAAACACCGTGAGCTCAGGAGGAGAGTGTCCAGTTTCTCGGCACAGTCCGACTATGGCATCAATCATTTCGTAGGTAACTATAAGTGTGTTGGGTCCTGAAGAGCATCCCAAGTCTGCTACGGAAAAATAACGAGGAAAGTTTTCCTTGCTATATAAAGCTCTGACAGTGCCCTCCAACACTGGTCTTACCTTGGATATCACTGTTTTCTGAGAGATATGCAAGATGGAAAATCATTTTTTTAACTACTACATAAACATAAAATCATAAATGTGAACATTTTTTTTCAGCTTTGGAAACAAGTTTCTGTTGTGTGTGTTGAAAAATGCTAGTAACACAACAAAACTCACAACTTGCTTACTTGGTGAATTGTGACAAAAGTTATAAATTTTGTTGTGATACTAGCATTCTTCTTAATAGTACGTACACTATAAATAATGATCATCATGGCTAGCTTTAAAATGTATGGCTACATAGGAAACTCTCTCTAAATAGTTGATTCCATAAAAAGAGAGGTAAATTAAGTGAGAGTGAGAGAATTACTTGAAGTGCTGAGTTATGGGAATAGCTATTTTCTCCTACTCCTGATGTCATGTGAAAAACCTTCTCCACTTGCAAGACATGGCCATGTCCATTTTCATGGATTGAATTATGGGCGTTGCTATCCATGTCTTCCTTGGTGTAGTAATTGGTCTATTCAACCTGTATTTATAGGTGTAATACTTGAAAAAAAAAAATTAAAAGGAGGGGTGTTTAAGTAAATCTATTTATGGGATTAATTTTATAATTAATATTACTAAGAGGATTTTTAGAAAATAAGGTCAAAATCATACTATATATAAGTTAATTAAGTCAGCATATAATGATAGATATTTTGAGAGAAGAGATTACTCAAAATATTCAAGTAAAGAATGATTTATTGCACACTTGAGATAAGAGCCTAAAAATCCTTTTCTTATCAAATCTAAACTTTATTTAAAATTAAAGTATTTTTTTATATGGGCATTTTGGTCAATAATAAAACTATTTAAATATTTAAGAATTTTAATAATGCAAACTAATAAAAGTTTAGATTTATATTTCGGTAAATTGGACGTCAGGGTCCTACAGATTTTTCTATGCTCAGTATTTTAATATTTTTTTAATATACACTTTGTTGTGATAAGCGTATTTTGAAGCTGCAAATTTTAGGCGTAACGGGTCCAGGGTCAGGTTTCTAGTATTTGTTTAAGAAACTGTACCCGAATTTATGGAATTGGGAAAAAACCAAAAATCTAGTAAGTATAGGTTTAGGTTTGAGGTCTGACAAGTTAGGAAAAAAAGAAAAAAAAGAAAAAAGAAAAAGGAAAGAAAGGTGTAAATGTAAGTGTAGTACTTGAAGATGGCCCGCGTGCCTTGTCTTTACTAGTGACTAGTGTGACATAGTACCAGGAGTTATAGTCTTATAACTTGGCATTAATGGTGGGAGGAATATATATATATATATATATATATATATATATATATTATGATTATGTAGGATTTTGGTGTGAGATCATAGTCGATAGTTATTAAATATTTTTAGTAGTCTCTCTTCTAGCTTTCTAGTTGGGTACCATTATAAGTCTTTCTTAAATTAGTTGATTATTGAGTAAATGGTGCTTGTAAATTATTTGTGTTATCTAAGGATTTTAGAGGAAGTGTTAGGGAGAAGTTCTTTTGTAGTAAACTAGCTGAGGTAAGTAACCTTCTCCTAATTGATTTTATTTTATTTATATTACTGTATTTTAACTACTGAATTTTGTTTATAAATGTTACAATTTTATTCAATTATTTTAGTTACATTGATTTAAAGTAAAGAATAAAGAATTATCACAAATATATTTGATTAATGAATATATGATTTTATATATATATATATATATATATGTATGTATGTATTTGGATGAAATATATTTTTATTTGAAATATGATTTGATATATATGATTTTAGAAAATCTGACTATGTTTTGACTTTGATACTCAGCTAATGGGAGTTATTCATTGGTACTCTGATACCCAGTCAATTGGAGTTATTCATTGGTACTAAAACTAGTTCTATCTGAGGTATCACGAACCTATCGTGTTTCTAGACCCAACTAATGGGAGATATACATTAGCACGAGACTAGTTTCATCTGAATCTGATGCCTAGTCATAGGGATATAGAGTGACCATAGTTGTAAAGATTGTTAAGAATATGAATTATGTTTGAATATTTGAACTGTTTTAAGTCCTTGAAACTGCTTATGTGTTTTTGGAACCTATTGTAAATTATAGCTTTCATATATGGAAAATTGATTTCTAATCAATCTATGATATATTTTTAAGATTAAAATATTCGATCTATGTGCAACTTTATTATTTTACAAATCTATTTGCTTGGTAGAACTTATTAGGACTTTGGTTATTTATTGAGTTGTCAACTCACTCCCCTCTTTACCCTTTCAGATTTTGATCAGGAAGAGTAGCATGTGTTTGGGCTTCCGCTGGGATGTGCGTATGAGTGAAGTTTAGGAATCATTGGAATCAGGTTTGGACTTTTATGTTTAATATTGTCTTTTGTTTAGACTTTAGTCTCAAAGATTTAGTTTATTTTCTTTATGATGTTGGAAGATTATTGTGAGTTCCAGTTGGTTCAACTGGTAAAGTCTCTGATGGTTGTATAAGAGATCTTGGGTTCAATCCTCACCTACACCAAAAACTAATAGGTGTCTTGGTCTGATGATATAGAGCTATCACTAGGAGCAGACACCATAAGTTGAAATTATCTTTCAAAAAAAAAAAATGTAAACTTTAGTTGAAATTCTTTAGTTGTTAAGAAAGTCTTTTACACTTGTAGGGTGTAAACTTTATAAGTGGGTGATTGTTGTCACCCTAGCTCTTACTGGGTTTAAGGCATGACAATAGGAGTTAGTGATGCTTCCATGGATTGAAATATATTTATATTAAAAAATAAAAAATAAAGTTCATTTTGCACGATTTCATTACAAAATGCATGTGCATAATATTTGGACAAACCCAAGAAGTCACCCAAAGGGTACACATTAACCGGACCTTATATATATATATGTAAGGACTGAATTTGGATTAGACCTAGTATAAGATTGAGTTAAAAGCCCAACAAACCCAAACAATGAATTTGTAGAGCGTGGGTGAAAGAACTAGTTCTACTCTAGAAGAAAGACAATAAAAGTTGCTGATTTAAGATCATTAAATACAAGATAAAAAAATCTGTCCTCGGCACGGCCTGAGAAGCTTATGTTATAATGTCTTGTTGATGAATAAAGTTACAAGAGTTCACAGTATTATTACAAAGATTTCTTGATTTTTTCCGATTCCTTTTTTTAGGCCACCTTCCCATGCTATATACTACCATCTTGGTATCATCTCTACCATATACGTATAGGTTAGATTTTAGGAACTCCTTCTTGTCCCATTTAACACCTCCCAGAACCATCAATTAGTAGCTGCAAGGCTGTTTAACCACTGTTCAGGTATCACCTCCACATTAATGCGGCTAGAGAGTTAGTTGGGAGGCATTTAATGTGGAAGTAGCAGCTTTTGAAGATATTTGTTGCCTCCTTTTGCTCATCCTTTATCCAATGTCCGACTCTTAGTTGTGATGCAACTTTGAAGGATGTCCGGGATGATAAGACATTCTTACTGGCCTCGGATCTCCGTTTTCGAGATGACTTTTCTCCTCGGACGTATTTTGGACTATCACATATAATCTTTATTTCTTCTTCTTATACCATTCCCATTATAACCTTATTTGACCATCCTCAGATTGGTTGATATCCTTGGATTGGGCCATAGGCCCAATTCATACAATTTTAATAGTACATTCTGGATAATTGGCCCCCACAATATATATAATTTCTTTTTACCCTTTAAAATAAAATTTTGAACACTCTTAACTCTAAATTATTTTCTAGGGGGTTAGTAAGAAATATAAATTATACAAAATTTGTTGGAAAAATAGTATGTGGTGAATAAGAAATTGACATTTAATATGTTCACTTGAAGATGTTATTAAAAGTGGTGAAAATCCTGAGTCTCACATAGGAAAGGAAAGAGATAGTATACAAGTTTATATGCTCATGGGCTGGACATTGGGTTGGGTTTTGGCATATGTGAACTAGGCCCTCTTATTCAAATAATAATTTTTTTATTATTTTATTTTTGAGTCAGTCAGTCTGTACATAGGAGTTATTATTTGAACCGTGTGTCTGTTCATTAACGTATATAAATTCATAGTCTCTCATTCATAAAAACTAACTTTTCTGGGAAAAACTTTTCCAGAGAGAAGATATTTTGTGCATTCATTTGAGTCAAAGAGAGAGAAAGAGTAGTTCGTAGAGCATGGACCTCGTGTGCTTCTTCTCCGTACTGTAGATCATTTTATCTTGAGAGATAGACGTGAGTCTCAAAGTACCACAAATTGTGTAAGGAGTTATTAATTATTTGCAAATTTTTTTTATATATGTACCGCATTTATTTATTATTTTTGCTATTTGCTTATACTTAGATATGTACATTGTTATTTTTGGGTAATCATAAGAGTAAATTGTTGATATATATATACAATAAATTTAAAACAAATTTTATATATTTTAATTTATTTTTGTAATTACTGTTTGAATCGGTGTGAATTACTGTGCTATATTTAATCTTTGCTTCTGGGCGCGAATTGATATTGACTGTGCGCACTGTCATGCATTGCATTTGCATTGTTCATTTAGCATAATGTGTGCTTTTTGTTTTTGGTCATAAATTTTTTTTAAACCAAAAAGATTTTTGTATTTTGTATTTCACATCTTGGATTTATAATTAAGGATTGGTCATATTATATTTACATAACAAGTTTATGTACCTTGTTTAGCTTTGATGAGCTTATTTATTGCACTTTACTAGTTGAAGCTTTGTAGTGCATGTTGTGTGGGAAAGATGTTGATGGTTTTTGATTACTATGTCTTAATCTTGAAGTCACATGTTTTTAAATGTTGGACTTGAACTTTTAGAGAAAGGCATAAAAAACCATCTCACCACTGTTCACTAGCCAATCATGAACACCTTAGTGCATATCATAAGATTTTGTGCTCGAGAAAGTGTAGCACATGCACAAAAAAAAAAAAAAAAAAAAAAAAAAAACATAAGGTGAAGCCTCGGTTTAAATTGCTTAAATACTTAAAATTGGTGTGTAATATTAGGCTTGATGCCAAAATCACATGACTTAAAATTGGTGTGTATATTATGAGGCATAAAATCAAAAAACTTACATGATTGCAAGCTTGTTTTCTAGGAGATGTGGGAGTTATATGATGTAACTCTTTAGGTGATAGTCTCTTTTAAATTCTATGTGATGAATTTTGTAGACTTTGTGATTGATTGCTATTCACATATCACTTCACATGCATCTCAAGCTTTTGCTAGTTGCACACACTACACAAGTTACTCTTTGCTAAACTTGGTACATTATATTGTGTGTGATTTTGTTGTGGTCATCCAAGATTAAAAGTTCCTTGATTTTAATGCAAAATGTGTTTAATGTTTGCACTTTGAGGACAAATTAATTGAAAATCTTGATTTTGGAAGATCTGGTTTGAATTCATGTGTTTTTGAAAAACTTTTCGTCTCATACTCATGCATTTCATTCATGAAATATTGTGCTTTGAGGAGTTTCTGCATTAAATTGCTCTGTTTTTTTTTCAAAAATTTGATTTTTCCATGCATCATTTATGTTTAGGATTCACATGCATTGCATTGCTTTTGTATCCATCTTGCAGTTTTGCAGTCATATCTCTCATTGTTTTCACACATAACATGCATACACTTTGCTACATTGGGTATTCAACTTGATCAAAAAAATTGATTGATTAATTTTTGAGCTATGTACTTTCTAGTATATACTATTTTTATGTGTGAACTGTAGAAAATATTTTTCTTAAGAGATATGATGGATAATCAATGTGCAAATATTTTCTCTACTCATGCAACTATTTATGGGTCACATAGTGCCATGTTTACATTTTATTGAAAGAGAGAATATTTTTTCTTCATGTGTATCCTCAACTTAGTTTTTTTCAAACTTGGTTTGTGTCTTTTTATTTATCCCCAACCCCTTTATTTTTCCTCAAAACTGTTTTTCCCAAAACTTGTTTTGTTTTTCCTATTTTTATAGGGGGAGAAGCTTGTTTTTAACCTTTGTTGTTCATAGGGGGAGTTGTCTCTATTTCCTATAGAGTTGAATTGTTTTGTGTTCTCTTCTTTCTCTATTTTCTCTTACTCTGTTGCGTATGTTTTCTGTCAACTCTTTGTTTGAGTTGTCTTTGTCAATGCGTGACAAAAAGGGGAAGAGATTTAGATGAAATGTGTGGAAAATACAAGAATGTTCTGTTTAGGGGGAGTTAACATTGAGTTAACATTGTTTTTTATGTATCTAACTTAGGAGGAGAGTTAGATTGCATATTTGTTGATTTACTATTTTTGTTTTTCTGTCACACATGCGTTTATGCGTTTGTTAAGTGTTTCAGGAAATATACAGGTTGATTCAATCATGCTGCTGTCTACACTTGCAACTGATAGATAGTAGTTAGGTTGAATTATTTTTGGGCTATATGTAACTTTGAGCATTTCATGTTTGTGATTTGTTTTGTCACGGATTGCCAAAGGGGGAGATTGTTAGGTTCTAAGAAATTAGGAATTAATGTATTAGAACTTCAATTTGTATTATGTTGGCAAACCATGATCAAAACATAGAGTCTAGGTTTAGGCTTGCTCAAAGTATGTTTATTTGTGAAATTGGAATCGAGTGATTGCAGAATTTATTGGACTAAATCTGCAAGGCTCGATCGATCGAAAATTAGACTCGATCGACCGAACCACGTGCAGATTTATTTTTCTGCAGAGTTCCAATTCAGCCCAAACTCTACTTAAAAGTATTAGGGTTCAAGTAAAACTCTCCTATATATAAGGGAAACCCTAGAACGTTTTTTAAGGTGGTTTTTAGAGAGATTAGAGTGCCTCTTGTGCCTCTTTTTATTTTTAGGGTTTTGTACCCAAAGGCGCTCTAAAGGTTGCTCATATTGCGGTTTGTGTAAATCTCTTGTGAGATCTAGAGGAGCTTTCCTTTACACAAACTTAGGGTTTTCAAGGAGGAGATATTTTCTACACCTTGATGATCAATTCAGTTGCTGCCATTAAAGCTTAAAGAATACACAAGCGGGGGTGCTTGTAGCTGGTGGGAATCAAAGAAAGAAGGAGTCGTGGATTCGGAGCTTGCACGTGGTCATGTCAGTAAGTTCTACTGGTTGGTAGCAATAAGAAGTCAAGCGTGGGGGCTTGTAAGTCTTATTGTATGAATTTCGATTCTTTCTAGTGGATTTGCTTTTTACCTTGAGGATAGCTAGGTTAAATCCTCCCTAGGTTTTTTACCGGTTTGGTTTTCCTGGGTGATCATATCGTGTGTTATTTATTTTCCGCTGCTTTGCATGATTTGATCTTTATTATTGTGATAACGTAGACTTGTTTAATTGGACTAAGTAACAACTTGGCTAATTACCTAGGTTTAATCAATTGTTTAAGGGGTCTAAAAACTGACAAGCCTAACTCAAAAGAAAAAGATTTTTATATTCCTCCATTTAAAAGTAATAATGAAGAGTTGAAGGCTAATATTACTAGGACAGACAAAGGTAAAAATTCTGATGTTAACGCTGAAGTTTCTAAACCTATGTCTAAAACTCCTCCTAGGAAGAATGAAAATTCTGAATTTGTCCCCACTTGTCATCATTGTCATATTGGTGGTCATATTAGGCCAAATTGTCCTAATTTGTCAACCTCTAAGGTTAGACCTCCTTCTAGGAAGCATAGTAGTTCGAAAACTACTCATGTTTGTCACCATTGTGGTGCTTCCAGTCACACTCGTCCTAATTGTTTCAAGTTGTTTCCTCATAAGTGGGTGTCCAATAGGTCTCATCCTTTGTCTAAAGGCTCTGTAACTATTCTTGGTGAGTTATTAAAAGCTTTGAGCTTTTTGACTCAATTTTAGGGGAATTCTAATTCCTCTATGTCCTTTAGTAGTCATACTAGGACACGTGCCTTTTCATCTTTACGGCCAAAGACTCGTGCAGTGTGGGTGATAAAGGATCTTTAGACTTAATTGTCTTTTCTGTTTGTCCTCTACTTTAATTCTTTCCATCTAAAGTAGGACTCTCTTTACTTGATTTCTTATCTGCTTTTGGAATTATGCATTCGCATCTAGTTTTATGCATTTCTTTGCTTTGTTTAATATGTTTTTGTTTGTTTTTAGTTTTGTTTATTTTGTTTTTGATATAAAAATATTAAAAAAAATAAAAATTGAAAAATCAGAAAAATACAAAAACAGTGTGTGTTTTGTGTACATTGGTACTTGTGTATCTTCGATGGCCATTGAAACAAAGTCTTCTAAACTTTGTATCATTTTGTAGCTTAGATGAGCATCTCTATGCATAACTAAGCAAGTGAGCTTTGTGGCTCGTGTTTGTGATGAGTACGATTAAGTTGTCTCTTAAACTTAACACGCATATCACTCTTTTTGACGGGAAGGACTAAAAAATCCTAAGAGAAAGGCATAAATAACCATCTCACCACTGTTGCCCACCAATCATAATAAGACACTTGTATGCTTCGGCATAGCAAAAGTGCAATGTCAATGACATTTGTGTGCTTAGGCATAGCAAAATTAGAATGTCAAATATCATTGGGTATTTCTTTTCTCTCTCTAATATGCCCATGCATGATATACTTAAAAGAAAAATATGCAAAGAAAATCAAAAGCAAAAAGATCAAAAATGCTTTAAATATGATTGCAAGCGTGTATTCTAGGAGATGTGGGAGTTATAGGATGTACCTCAAAGGTGATAGTCCCCATCAAGCAGTTATGATTGTGTGTGACTTAAAGTGACTTTCTCATATCTCAAATCGTCATAACATGCATACACTTATTCAATCTTGTGATGTTTTTCACACACAACACGCAATATTCTTTGCTATTCTTGATACATGTGCAGATACAATGTGATTTGGCCATCACAAGGTTTTACATGTGTTTATGTATGCTCACTAAACTATCTTGACTTGTTTTTGAAATATAAAATTGGTTAGACTTGTTTAGTGTGTGTGTGTGTGTGTGTTTTTGAGGATTCGTGTGCTTAATTTTTTAATTAAATGATTTTGAGAGCTGAATATGCTGATTGGATCATTGGTTGAGTTGCATGTTGGATTGCATTCATGTCAGTGTTTTTCTCATCTCAAAAAACTGCTTTTAAAAGCTGGCTCGACACCTCCTCGATACCCCTCGATACCTTGTTGTCTGTCGAGCTTTTTCAGCTTTTTCTAATCGCAATCCCAACAGCTGCTCGATACCTGGTGGATCGATCAAGAATGGCTCTGCATCCTCGATAGCTTCTCGACACTTGGTGGATCGATCGAGCTTCTATTCTTATGTCTTTGGTTTGTTCCTCGATACCTTCTCGATACTTGCATCTGTCGACGTTCTGTTCTCTCGACACCTGTCTCGACACCTGTCTCGACACCTTTTGATCCATCGAGATCCTCTTGCATGCATTATTTTTCACATGTTTTACATATTTTTGATTATCTTTGTGACCATAGCATCTTGTTTTTCTTTTTCTTGTAGGTCTATGGTTCCTTGTTCTCATTGTTCCCTTTATGTCAGTTTTTTGTTTGTCTCCGTCATGTCTTTTGGCTTTTTATGCCCTTTGACAATCGTGTCAAAAAGGGGGAGAAATTTGAGAATTGAATGTCATTCCTCAAGGGGAGTAATAGATTTAGGGGGAGAACTGCATGTTAAAGGGAAGAATGTTTTTGTTGTAACTAACTTAGGAGGAGAGTTAGTTTGATACACATTGATATTGATATATTTTTTTGTGTTGTGTATCTTTTGGTTTTGTAACCATTTACATACATCATGTGTTGTTTCTATATTAGATGATGATGTATGTGTTTCACTCTTTATCTCACATGTGTTGTTTCTTTTCTCTCTTTATACACATGTTTATTGTTTATTTAACTTGTCATTATTTTCCACGTGGTACCTTGATGTGTTTTGTTTAGTGCCTTTCAGGAAAGCCAAGTTAAAGCCAAGTCAAGATTCTGAACCTTCTTCTTGCAGCAACTTCCAAGGTTCAAATCTTTTAGACTAGGCTTATTTATTCTGTAATATTGAGTAGAATGTATTCTAGGACATTCAATGTACTCTTGTGGTTTTGTCACGGATTGCCAAAGGGGGAGATTGTTGGGGACATATTTTTATGTAATTGGCATATCCTTTGACAAAACGCACTTTACTTGTATTTGGGTAAATCTAAGTAGGTTCAAGATGATCATTACAAGTGGTTAAATTGAAGACATGAAGACTACTCAAGAACTGTTCAAGAAAAGTGCAATCTGCAGGTCTCGATACCTGCTCGATCTGTCGAGATTCATTAAATCTCGACAGATTCCTAGATCGATCGAGCTTACGTTATTTCAGATTATAGCCAGAAACATTTTATTCTAAAAGGCTATTTGTTTATGGGTTTGTATAATCCTTATAGGACTAGGAAAGCCCAAGGTTTGTGTAAACCTATTTGGAATTGGAGAGCCCATTAAACTCCTATTTAAAGGAGGTGGAAAAAAGAAAAACCTAACCCTAGAGAGCTTCATAAGGTTTTCTTTTTGAAACCCTAGCCTCCTCCTACAGAAGAAAGAGTTCTTGCTGCGTTTCTTGTACGCCTTTGGGTTTTATAACCAAGCAAAGTCTCTTGCACTAACATTGAAGATCTTATTAGTGTTTCTATATGAAGCTACTGCAAATCAACTACAACAATCAAAGAGTTGCTGTGGAGTTAGTCACATACTGGGATTCGTGCAAAGGAGTAAGCCGCGTATTGGGATCCGCACATCAAATTGGTTAGTCACATACTTGGGAGTCGTGCATCAGAAAGGAGAACAATCACTACAGAACAAGCCCAATTGGGTATTGGGATAAGGGTTCAACTGTAGGTTGGTAAGGTACTTGGATTCCTTTAC
Source organism: Quercus robur (assembly GCF_932294415.1). Lineage (NCBI taxonomy): Eukaryota > Viridiplantae > Streptophyta > Magnoliopsida > Fagales > Fagaceae > Quercus > Quercus robur. The sequence continues at coordinate 26,542,417 of NC_065540.1, read as the reverse complement.
TTGTAACCGCTTGTTGTGATAATAGTGGAGTTTTGGGAGTGGTGACCTGAAAATTACCCGGTGGGGTTTTTGCCGTTAGGTTTTCCCCATTCGTAAACAAATCACCGTGTTATTTATTTTCCGCTGCATATTTAGTTTGTTGGTGATTTGTTTGTGCTACCATGCATTTGCATGTTAAATTGATTAATTAATAACTTGGCTAATTAATTAATTAATTTCTATCACAAGGGGTCATTCAGTTTGTGGCCTATCAAGCTTCAATCCATTTAGTAAAGTAGTCTTTGTCGACCAGCAAATACCTCTTGTTCCATGCGGCTTTGGGGAAAGGGCCAACGATATCTAAGCCTCATTGAGCAAATGGCCAAGGGCTGGATAGGGGGTTAAGGACTCCTCTTGGTTGATGTATATTTGGTGTAAATCTTTGGCATTGATCACACTTCCTCACATATTCTTACGCTTCTTTCTGCATATTTGGCCACCAATAGGCCTGAGTGATGGCTCTGTGAGATAAAGATCTGCCTCTTGTATGGCTTCCACAAAATCCCTTCATGTAAATCCTTAAGGAGTAGCTCTGATGCCTCAGGGTGAATGCAGAGTAGATATGGCCCAAAAAAAGAGTACTTGTATAATTTTTGGTCCTCGGATAGTCAGAAATAAGGCACCTTTCTCCATATTTTGTCAGTTTCTGATTTATCCTTTGGCAAGATGTCATCTCTCAGGAATGGTACTATGGGATCCATCCAACTAGGCCCTACTCTGACTTGGTGAACATGAACCGCCTTTCCCTTTACCTCTGTGGGTTTGCACAAATCTTCTATGAGGATAACCCGAGGTAAGCTCTGTGCCGAGGAGGTTGCAAGTGTGGCTAGGGAGTCAGCATGTATGTTTCCACTCCTAGGGACGTGCAGCAGGCTAAATGATTCAAATCTTGATTGTAAATGTCTAACTTGACTTAAGTACCCTTGCATTCTCTCATCTCTTGCTTCTAATTTGCCCTTCACCTGGCTGACAACCAGTCTTAAGTCAGATAACATCTTTACTGCCCTTCCTCCCATTCTTTGAACCATGGACATTCCTTCCAGCAAAACTTCATATTCAACCTCATTATTTGTAGCTGAGAAGCCTAGTCTTAGTGACTTTTCAATAGTGATTTGTTCAGGAGAAACTAGAACTAGCCCCACTCCAGAGCCTCTTTGATTTGCTGCACCATCGACATATACCTTCCAGAATGAAGGTTCTTGTAGGGAGATTGTGCCAACTGATTTTCCATCCATGTTTTGTGTCGCTGCCACTTCTTCTTATAGGGGTTCAGCGAACTTGGCCACCAGGTCCGCCAGGACCTAGCCCTAGACAGAGATACGAGGCATGTACTTGATTTCAAAATCCCCTAGAACTATGCCCCATTTAGCAATCCTTCCCGTGTAGTCGACACTTCGAAGTACAGCCCTGAGTGGAAGTTGAGTCAGTACGACAACCATATGTGCTTGGAAGTAACGGGGAAGCTTTCGTGTACCACGCACTACCGCCAAGATGGCTTCCTCCAGTAGTAGATAGCGAATCTTGGCCTCATGTAGTGACTTGCTCACATAGTAGACTAGTCGTTGTACATCACTGTCAACTCGTATCAACACCAAACTTACAGCATGAGGGGCCACAGCAATATAAGTAAATAGAACTTCATCCATCTCAGGACTGGACATGATAGGTGGAGGAGAGAGATATTCCATAAGCTGTTGGAAGGCCAAAGCACACTCCTCAGTCTACTTAAATCCCTTCCATTTATTCATCAACAGGAAGAAGGGTCTGCATCTATCTGCTAACCGAGAGATAAATCGGTTCAAGGCAGTAGTCATTCCAATTAGCTTCTAAACTTCTTTAGGATTTTGGGGTAGTTGTAGACTGTTTATCGCCTTAACCTGGTCGGGATTAATCTCAATTCCCCAGTGAGTCACCATATAGCCTAGAAACTTGCTTGATTCCACACCAAAATAGCACTTGGAAGCGTTAAGGCATAGCTTGTGTTTCCTCAGAATTTCAAAAATGTTTCTGAGGTCTCCCACATGCTCAGACACCACCTTGCTCTTCACCACCATGTCTTCTATATAGACCTCAATATTCTTGCCTAACTATGGTTCAAACATCTTATTCATCATCCTTTGATAGGTGGATTCCGCATTTTTCAAGCCAAAGGGCATCACCTTGTAATGGTAATTTCCAATGGGAGTGACAAAAGCTGTCTTCTCTTGAAGTCTAGGTCCACCCTTAAAGCTTCATAAGCACTCCACACGAATACATCAACATTTTTTCTAAGGAACTCAATTAGCTCTTCCCTCTCTTAGGGAGGCAGTTGGGAACCGACCTGAAAGAACTTCTTCGAATCATCGCCAACAACAACCTTTTCTAGATCTTCGTATTTCGCTTCCTCGGTTAATCCATTATCTGGCAACACCAGAGTTTTTGATTGCTATAAGCCCCTTTCAACAGAGGTCGAGGATTCAGCTCCGGGCCAATGTAAGATGGTAGCCACCATGCACTGCCTAGCCATGGACTGATTCCCCACAATCTCTTTAACCTGACCTTCTGACGAATATTTCACCTTCTGATGTAGGGTAGAAGAGACGGCTCCTAAGGCAAGAAGCCAAGGTCTGGCCACAATAGCTGTGTAAGGTGAATAAGCGTCCACCACAATGAAATCCACCTCCACCACTTCTGAACCGATCTGTATAGGTAGTCTAATCTGACCTCTTGGAATGACAGTCTTCCCCTCGACATTTACCAAAGGGGAATTGTAGGCCGTTAAGTCCTCAGGTTTCAAATTCAACCCCTTGTATAGGTCGGGGAACATAATCTCAACAGCACTGCCCTGGTCTACCAACACTCTCTTCATATCATACCCCCCTATCCTGAGTGTGACCACGAAAGTATCGTCATGGAGTTGGATGGTTCCGATCTTATCCTCGTCCGTGAAGCCCAAAACCGGTTGGATTTCTATTCTGTCTCTTTTTGGCTTTGAATTTTTGTTCTCGGTGGATAGCCGAGCCATAGACATCACTCTAGAGGGACAAGAACCGGTCCTAGCAGGAGTAGCAAAGATGACATTGATCGTTCCTAGAGGAGGTCTTGAAGAAGCATCTCTTCGGGGAGCCGAACCTATTTGCTCCGCTTGGCCACTAGAATGGTACAACAGCTGCTTCAACTTCCCTTTTTGGGCTAGTTGGTCCAAATGGTCCCACAAATTCCTACTATCCTTCGTAGTGTGTCCCTGGTCCTAATGGTATTGACAATAAAGGTTTTGGTTGCACCTCATAGGGTTTCCAGCCATCTTGTTCGGCCATTTGAAGAACGGCTCGTTCTTAATCTTTTCCAGAACCTGATGCACCGATTCTCGGAATACTGCATTAACCGTCTGGGTGTTGGCAAACCCTGACTGTCCAGCGAAATCTCTTCGAGGTCGGTTATTATTGAATCGGTCCGACCTGAAATCCCTCATCTCCTGAGGGATAACCTTCGCTTTACCTTTCCCTTGCTATTGGTTTTCCTTAACCTTCTTATACTTATCAATTCGGTCCATAAGTTGGATCACACTGGTAACAGGTTTACTAGTCAAAGACTTCCTTAAATCGTGCTCGGCAGGGAGGCCGACCTTAAAAGTACTGATGGCCATGTCATCAAAATCACCATCTATCTCATTGTACATCTCCCAGTATCTGTCCAAGTATGTTTTTAAGGTCTCCTCCTCTCACATGGATAAGGACAGTAGTAAGTCCAAGGGTCGAGGTACCCTACTACACGTGATAAAACAAGAGCCAAAGGCCTGGGTGAGCTCCTTAAAGGAATCTATGGAATTGGCCCTCAAACCATCGAACCATCTCATCGCCACAAGTCCTAAACTGGAGGGAAATACTTTGCACATCAACATCTCGTCCTTATAGTGGACAGCCATCCTCTAGTTGAACTGGCTCACATGTTCTACAAGGTCCGTTCGACCATTGTAAATGGTGAACATGGGCTGATGGAATCACCGAGGAAGTTTTTCCCACCCTATCTTGTGCGTGAAAGGTGATTTGGAGATTTGATTGAACGTCTTGCTCATAGCGTCGTTTCCCAAGCCTTTACGAGGTGAGCTCTTGTATCTTTGCTTGTGGGGGTGCTCTTCATCGTAGGAGAAAGACTCGCTTGGTGGAGTTCTTGACCTTTGCCTGTAACTAGCATCCTCTTCATCATTGGAGGAGACGTCAAAACTGGAAGGGGTTCGTTTCCGTCGTGCATGGCGCAGCTTCTTCTTTAAATTGTCAATCTCTCTTTGCATGGCTCTTTTGTTTTGCTTTTGAGAGACATGACTTCCAACTCGAGAATGACTTTTACCAGTATGTGTGGTGTATGTGCTACCTTCTCGATCTCACTTGCGTTCAAGGTTAAGGAAGTTATCCTGTCGCCTAGAACCTATGGATTCTTCTTGATGGGGACCTGATCCTACCATAGTTAAACGTCATACTCACTATCACACAAGTTCTTCCCATAGACGGCGCCAATTGTAAGGACCTGTTTCGCAACCCAAGCCCAAGATTTATAATCCTGGCCCAGTGAGCTCAGTACAATGAATTTGTAGAGAGTGGGTTAAAGAAGTAGGCCTTAATGAGTTGGACAACGGCTAGTACTGGATTAAATGACAATCAAACACAAATAAGATATTTTTATATCAATGGACTTACAGTCTGAGGAGGCTTCACTTTTATAAATTGATCACAATTGGGTATAAGTACAATTTAGATTGCTACCGTGTTCACTCTCTATTTTTCTCGATCTCTACCTCACAGAGGGTCTCTTACATTATATAGCTCCCCCTGGATCATCTTGATCCTACACTTATTGATCATTTGAGCCTTCACTTGAGTGCCTGTCCCATCAAACACCTTCTCTAGTTTTCTGTGAGTTGTGGTAGCCAAGACAACACTGTTCAGGGGTCTCCTCAACATAAATGCGGCAAGGAAAGTAGCTGCAGTGCATTCAATGCAGTGGTAGCAACTTTCCCTAAGATATTTCTGAGGTCCCATCGTCCTTAGATGTTCATGATACACATCTTTATCACTAGAGCTTCCTAGAAGGTCATCGTGATTGTTGGAATACGTATTTGAGAAGTATTTATCATATCCGAGGAGATATTCCTCCTCGGACTATACTCCTATCTGTATTTCGCTAATTGAGTACTGGGTTTAAGCCATTCATTAAGATTCACTCGTCCTCGGATTGCTCACGTTCTCGGTCAAGGCCCAAGGCCCAATACATGATTTGGGCCCTTAACCCTACAATGGAGATTATCAAATTATTGGAGATATATACTGTTTCTTTAAGAAATATATCCTAACAAATAAAAAAAATAATGTTAATATAATTTTATTTAATAATAAGAATGAATTAGAGTCCTGGTAGTAAACTATTCATTTTTAATTTTTTTAAAATTCTAAAAATTTAATAAAATTTCTGCAATTTGGTGAAGCCAAGTAAAGTAATACATACTTGTAAAGTTGTAGGTAGAAGAAGAGAATAGTAGAGATTGTAGGTAGAAGAAAAGAATAATAGTGCAAAGGAACTGTATGATGGGTATTAATTATGAATTATTTGATATATATATATATATATATATATACACACTCCACATTGAAGAATTTTATATGAACAAAAAGTCTAAAGCTAATTAAACCATAATGTGATATGCCAATTGCTAGGCCACGTGAAGTTTATACTTTTATTAAAGTTTCAACCTCATCGGGGTCTTATTGGCCAAGGAAGCACGACACTTTTGTATCACCATATCATATCTACTGATGTTTTTCTCTGCCGGTCAACTTCTTATCTTCACCAACAACGTTTTTTTTCTTTTTTGGGATATATACAGTTTTACAGTTGATTAATATAAACCTCACCGCGGTTTTACAATTGGCCTTAGCCACACATTGTAGGTCGGTCTTTGTGAATGTGAGGGACTCTAATATTTATGCGTTTACGGAATTGCTATGATTGCGCTCTGTGGCCTTTTTTTTTTGTTAAATCAATTTTTTTTTTTTTTTTGGTGATAACTTATATATATATATATATATATATTTTTTTTTTTTTAAATCTAAAAATTTAAGAAAATTTCTGTAATTTGGCGCTGTCATTTGGCGCAACCACGACGTCTAAACCTAACTTTTATTATATACTAGTTATAGGCCCGTGCGTTGCACAGTTTTATGAAAAATTTTATAAAATATATGTATAAATAATTATTATTACAAAATAGGTACTAATTTGTTAGTGACTTGAAGTATTGTTAAAAATAATATCACTGATTAAAAAATGTTAGAAGTGTTTTTTTCATTTGGAATATATTTGAATACTTATTTGTACACTATGTTTTTAGAGTATCCTTATTCTTCTTTGTCATTGTTCTTTATTAAAATCTTTAGATATAATATTAAAAAAATTGGCCACTTTTAAGAGATAGAACTATTTTTTATTATGCCCATGCGATGCATGGTTTAATAAAAAATATTTTGATAATATAATTAAATTTAATTACAAATAAAATGAAAAAATAATTAATTCAAAATTTAAGATTAAAAAATAAATTGTACTTGTACACTTAAAAGAAATTTAATTTTTATTTCTTATTTTGATATTTAAACCATTTGTTTTAGTGTTGATTTTATTCAAATGGTTATAATTATATCAACCCTAAACTAGCATATGTATCCATATGTAACATTCTAAATTAATAATAAATAAAAATATAATACTCTAACTTAATGTAACATTCTAACTTACTAATAAATAAATATAACACCCTAACTTAAAGTAATGTTTGTAATTGTATTGTGTTTTAACCATTAAGAACACATTTTTTTTAATCATAAAAAAAAAAAAACACAGATATTAATATTACACACGAAAAAATAATGAATTCAATAATTGAAACGGTTGAAAACAAAATTAAGCCAAAACCTCAATTCAGTAATGAAAAAATATCCAAATTTTTTAGCTTAAAAAAAATGGAGTTAAGTAAAGATAGAGTTACATAGAAATTTGGACGGATGGATTCTCTCGTATCCAATTTCATGTTTGACAGCAAATTTTGCTTTTAATTAAAGAATATAGATTACATGGAACAAAGCACCAAACAAAAACCATAACAAATTAAATCCATTATAAAATATTGATGTTAACAACAAATAATCATGTAAAAAAATACAAATATATTGTTGATAAAAAGGTGTGATCAAACATAGAATTTCAACCTATCTATAAAACTTGTTGATAAAAATCATATCATATTCTATATAATAAAAAGGTAACAAATACACAAAATCTATTCAATTTGATAAAAAAAAAAAGAAAAAAAGTTATATATACAAAAGTAAGACCTCAAAAGGAAGATCTACATCTAGAATTTGAATACTTCATTACTTATGGTATCATAGTGAAATATTAACACTCACAAACATAGCTGGCATCCCCTTGCAGATTTGATAGCCTCTGGATCTGTAAGATGCAACCACTAAACCATGAACATGTCGATTGAGCTTTTTTGTATGACAGGCTTCAAAATTTTTAATAGTAAAATAATAACATTATCACAGAAAAAGGACAAGATAAAGGCGGTGCACATAAGGGACTGCAACACCCAACCTGTTTGAAGAGCAGTGTTCATAAATAGAGGTCCTAAGAAGCTGCCACCAATACCAATGGCAACAACATCCTTCAGTACTTTTCCTGTGACTCCAACCTACCAAAATTTTCCAATTACCAAAACTTCACATATTTCATGCCCAAATTAGATACTAATATCAGCTTTATATTACGCAAGAACCACTGCGGACTCTCTTAGAGAAGTCCATAATCTTGTCCAGAATACTCCAGACCTCGGGGACCATATTCTTTCCATCACGCTATATAACTGCATCCCTTGAAGCACAGAGAGCTACATGAAGCACTGACCTATTCTCCGTGTTGTTTATTGGGCGCCAACAAAATGATGAAAAACAAATCACATCAATTTTCTTGAGAAAGGAAGAATATAACAAATAATTGTAAAGTACGTAGTAGAAATAATGAAACACCAAAAAACTATGTGTATATATAGTGGGAATTTTAAGTTGTGAAGAAGATGTTATGAACAAAAAGTAGTAGTTTAGGTGAAACTCAAATAATTTTTTTTTTTTACTTTATTATTAGGAAAAAGATGACATAAAATGAAAATTTATCCACAAAATAAAAACGCAAGAAAAAAAAAATGTAAGTTCTATCTTTTTTTCCTTTTACGTTTTTTAAAGAAACGTAGGAAAAAAAAAATACAAGCTCGATCTCTTTTTTCTTTTATGTTTTTCTATCTCTCTTTTTTATTTAAATTCTATCCTTAGGTAATTCTGTTTTATTGATTTTAGGGACAAAATGGGCTTCTGCCCTTTTTGGGCAAATTAATTAGTTTTTTGCCCTTCTTCCCAAACTAAATAGGGAAATGCCCCTCTTTTGACAATCGACTTTCTCAAAATCGAGTTTTAAAAAAAAAAAAAAAAATCTGGAGCCCTATAGTGACATTTTAAGAACCTATAATAACGTTTTATAACTTGATATCCATAAAATCAAGTTATAGGCAATTGAAACATCACTATAAGTCCTTGAAAACGTCACTATAGGACTTAACTCGATTTTGAAAAAGTCGATTTTCAAAAGAGGGGCATTTCCCTATTTAGTTTGGGAAGAAGAGGCTAATTAATTTGCCTGAAAAGGGCAGAAGCCCATTTTGTCCTTGATTTTAGGCTTTGTTGATAACATTTTAGATAGATACAATTGTTATAGTTGTAAATGAAATACTACTTTCTTTCATATTTATCCAAAAAAATGTATATATCTATTCTTAAAATCTAAAAATTTATTAAAATTTCTGCAATTTGGTAAAGCCATATGGCGCAACCACGGCGTTTAAACCCAACTTTTATTATATAATATATAATAATATAATAATATATATAGAGATGATATTAGCTGTCAACAATATATCCAACTGAATTACATGATAAAAAATTTCTGAATATTTAATGATGATTATCTCTTCAATGCAAATTTTTTTTCATAGACTAACACTCGTTTTTTTTTTTTTTTTTTTCCCCAAAATTGTCATTGTTCACCAAACAATTTTTACTCGTTTTTTCCAGTTTGTTATGCTTTAAAAAATATATTTGTAGGAATTGTCTGAATCATAACATGAAAGTTCATTATTAAAATTTCTAAATGACAGACTTAAATTGGACACGAATGGTGTTTTAATATCTTCCCTTCTAGTAAGCTAACATTCTATCCTTTATCTAGGATTCAAGACCATGCTTTCCTATGTAATTTTATATATTTTTCTTAATGCAATTAGGAGTTAAGATCATGTAACCTTTCTTAGATTGTAACGAGAGAAGAAGAAATATTGTAATTCTTTATTTATTTGTTTATTTGACATATCGTCTAAATTTTTTTTTATGAAATAAAGATTTATTCATTTTTAATTTTCTTATTTTGGTTCTTTAAATAAACAAATGGAGACTCCAATTTCCCTTGATTTGGGGATAAAATATCGCCAGTTGATGAGTCATCACCTTGAGACTCGATTAACTCGTCAAGTCTTGGTTCTCAAATTAACAAAGCATGAGGCACTAATGTGGCATGATGATGTTGTAAATGACATGAAATTGTGCTTACATGGCAGCCGATGTACATGATGTGATGGTAGGGCTTTAAAACGACATATGGTAGTGCTTGTTATGGCCTATTGACAAGAGAGTGAGAGCATGTGCGAAGGACTTTCTGAGTGATTCTAATGGCAAATGCATTTTTGGCTTCTGATTATAAGTTGGTGTTTTGCTTAAATTATGTATTTTTTTTTTTTTTTGAGAATATTAAATTATTTATTGTTTGTGGATCCTATATGAGTCCCACAAAAAACAGCTTTTTTTTTTTTTTTTTTCCCCTAAATTAGTTTACTTGCTCAACTAGTCGGTGTTGTTTGCGGGTCCAGTTAGTATGTTTTTGGTAAAAGCGTTACATAAAGTAACCGTTTGCGAGTCTCACAGACTCTAACTTGATGGTTTTTGCACAAATGTTAGGTACTTTTTTGCTTATTGCAAATTCCACTCTACTTTGTTTTTACTATAATACTTTTAGCAAAAATCAATCTTTTTACTTTTATTTATCTTTTTAGCCAAAAAATATAAAGTAAAGTGAGCGAGCAAAAAGCTGTATTATTATTATTATTATATGTTTTATGATCTTTCCATCTATGTGGCTGTTGACTTTAACTAATGCTGAGAAAGCCTTAGATCTTTATTGCAGGTTTTTTTTAATGATTAACCTTAATTCTATTACTAATTTTAAACTTGTGTGCACATTCTTTATGTAGTGACCATAAAGCACTTCTTAAACTTTGTAAGGATGAAAATATGCAAAGCGTAATGGAAAGGAAAGGGGATGGGCTCCTCTCCCGTTTCTTTTTCTCCCGTTCTCTTCAGTTTTTAAATGGATGCTTGACATCTGGCAGTTAGATAATCTAAGGATGTTCATTAAGCCACGTCACATGAGCAAAAATTTATCTCATTTAACAGAGATTAGTACAAAACTCTGCTTCCCGCGCTCAAAATTTTCACAAAAAGCCATTGCGCTAAAACCTTTGAGCAACCCGCTAAAATATCTTACAATTGCAAAATCTTCTAGTCATTCGAATTCCAACCCAGCAAAGAAGATTTTCTTTCTACTGAGTGTACCCAAGATAAAAATCTTTACATCATTCCAACTTTAGTGAGACCACAAAGCAATCCCCTGTTTAGTGAGACCACAAAACAGAACCGTTGTTGTTTTTAACAACTTGACTGGAATTGAAAGTTCTGAATTCCAATAGGTGCTCAATCATTCTTTGCATTATTTATTTGTGTTTTTTTTTTCCCTCCGTAGTTTTTATACTCTTTCCTAACAAATAATTGAATTCCCTGTTTGATTTGGATTTGTTTTTCTTTTTGCTTCACTACTATTTTAGCTTTTAGACTTTGAAAATTATTTCCTAAGTGATCAAAACAATTGCAATCAGTATTCTTAAATCTTATTTGACTTCCTTATCTAGTATTATCAAGTATTTGTTCAATACTAGTAATTCAATATTTAGTAATGCAGCAAGTAAACATGGGTATTCAGTTTCTTATTATTTGTTTTAGTTTTATATCATTGACTGTTTTATCAACAACACTAACTTGTTTTGCTTTAATTTGGTTTTTGAATTTCTCTTTAGGTGCTCCTCTTTTCAAAGTTACTAGTCAGTATAATGCCTATAATTAGTGATGAACAAATATGCCTTGAAGGTGATAAAGAAAATGAAGATATTTATGCTAATATTATGCAGAATTCTGATTGTCAAGAGAAAATATCTGTTTGGAAAATGGAGTTTGACTCAGAAGAACATGCTCACCAATGGTATAATGAATATGCTAAAGAAGTTGGATTTAGCATTCGAAAGCAATGGAAAAATGAGGATAGATTTAGTGGAGTAATATCAAGTAGAAGATTTGTCTGTTATAAGGAAGGCTACAGAAAAAAAGACAAGCGAGTGGTTGTGAAAAAGCCGCGAAAAGAAACTAGAACTGGTTGCTTAGCAAGACTAACCATTTCTCTTCAAGCTAATGGAAAATATCGGGTCATTGATTTTGAATCAAATCACAATCATGAGTTAGTGGATAAGTCATGTGTACACATGTTACCTTCTCAAAGAATTATTACTGATGTTCAAGCTATTGAAATTGAGTTGGCAGATAATTCAGGTATACCACCTAAATTGGCACATGAATTGATGAGTCGTCAAGTTGGAGGTAGAGAAAATCTTGGTTTTACTAAGCAAGATCATAAGAATTATTTGAGGACTAAGAGGAAAAGAGATTTGCAGCAAGGTGAAGTTGGGGGTCTTTTGAATTATTTTCTTGGTCAAGTATCAGAAAATCCATCATTCTTTTTTCGAGTTCAATTGGATGTTGAAGACCAAATCACTAACATATTCTGGGCTGATGCTAAAATGATTTTCGACTATGGTATATATGGTGATGTGGTATTCTTTGACACAACTTACAGGACCAATAAAGAGTGTCGACCTTTTGGAGCATTTGTTGGAGTAAATCATCATTATCAACTAGTCGTATTTGGGGCCTCTTTGTTATATGATGAAACTAGTCAGTCATTTGAATGGCTATTTCATACATTTTTTGAGTGTATGTCTGATAAAAAGCCAAGGACAATATTTACTGACCGAGATCCTGCAATGGCAAAGGCAATATCTTTAGTGATGCTAGAGACTTATCATAGATTGTGCTTATGGCATATTTATCAAAATGCTCTTAAAAATCTTAATCATCTATTTAAGAGCCAAAAAACCTTCAATGCTGATTTTAGAAGTTGCATATATGATGGTGAGTATGAAGAGGAGTTCATTAGTGCTTGGGAGAATATGTTGGAAAAATATGATCTTCAAGAAAATGAATGGTTGCAAGATCTATTTAAAGTGCGAGAAAAGTGGGCTATGGTGTATGGGAGAAATACATTTTCTGCGGGTAAGAAAAGTACACAGCTTAGTGAGAGTTTCAACTCTCTTTTAAAAGATTATTTGAAGTCTGATTTGGACATAGTACAATTTTTCAAACATTTTCAAAGGGCTGTTGATGATGTCCGTTATAATGAAGTTTGTGCAAACTATGACATGAGCCAAAAAATTCCCACTTTGAAGGTTAATGTTCCTTTGTTGAGACATGCCAGAGATATCTACACAGGAGCTGTTTTTACTATGTTCCAAGATGAGTTCGAAAAGTCATTGATGGTGGTTGTTGACACTTTTCATCAAAGTGGACCAGTTTCTACATATAAAGTTCATAATTGTGAAGGTTCTAGGCAACATACAGTTACATCTTCAAATGGTTTGATTACATGTAGTTGTAAAAATTTTGAGTTTGTTGGAATTATGTGTAGCCATATTTTGAAAGTACTCGATGAGATGAAGATTAAGTTGATGATCCCTGAACAATTCATATTGAAGAGATGGACCAAGAATGCAAGGGCTGGAACTGTCTTGGATATTCATGAGTGTGAGGTACAAAGTGACCCTAAGCTAGAAATGCGAGCTCGTTATAGAAATTTATGCACCACTTATGTTAGATTGATGGGTAAAGCTGCTGAATCTAAAGAGGCATCTGATTTCCTTCTAAGTCTTGCAAGTGAGTTAGATGCAAAACTAGAAGAATATTTAAAGATTGAATCCCCGTGTGAGACCCTTACGCCTTCCTCAATGTCTTGTGAAAATCAGGTCATCAAGAGCACATGTACCATACAAGCAAAAGGTTTAAAGAGAAGGGAAGTTTCGCGTGGGAGAAAACGGTTGAAAGGATGTCTTGAAAAGGGAAATAAAAAAAATAGAAGCAAAAAAGTCCAAACTCTCGCATCTAGCTTAACTCCTCCAACCACATGTTCCACCACCATGACATAAACCCCAGGTACTTATTGTGATTTTATATCCCATTGTTGAATTTATCACTAGAATTGTGTGTGTGCAAGAAACTATTGCTCACTTGATACCACAACATAAATTTTATCTTTAAAAAACATAACATTAAAAAAAAAAATCAATATGGAATTGAATTTTTGGACTGTCTTAGATGCTACCATCTCATACTTTTACTCATTCAAGTGACTAATAAGAGGTTGGATGATTGCAGGGAAGGGAGTGATGCCCAAAAAAAAAAAAAAATCCTTTTTTTGTACAGCCATGAGCTCCATCTCCTTCAACTTAGAAGCTTATGCTGTAGCTAGACTGCTTGCATCTTTTGGCTACCTCAGATTGCTTTTCATTGTTTTATTATCTTTGGTAGAAGTAGGACATCACAACCAGTGGTGCTAAGTTTTAAGCATGAGAAGTAATCTATTTTTGGCATTGCTTATAATATAGCTTTTGGAGAAACTTTGATAGCATCCAAGTTGCAGAGATCAAATGACCCATTGTTCTCTTTCTTGTGTCTTAAGAGAAATTTCTTTAAATTTTCCTACAAAAATATTCCTTTTCTCATGCTCTCTTGGAAATTAATGGAGTATTAGCTATATCTTTAAGTAATTTTGTAATCAATTGCTTAACTTAGCTTTAAGCCAATATGAGATAAGCAATTGTGTGTAGAAAAGTGTAATATTCTAGTTGCTATGATGTGTTTATCTTGTAGCTCACGCAGCAAAGTATTTCCCAAGACTTGCACTCAAAAAGGAAAGCTAATACAACATCACTGTCATAGTGATGACTCTAGAGAGGCACAATGAAGAAAGTGCAAGATTCAAACACAAAGTCTAATGCATTTGTAATTCTTGAAGCAAACAAGTTTTGTCAAATTGCTCCATAAAAATTTCCTGCAATTCATATTTTTATACTATTCTATAATATCTCACGCAAGGATACAAAGAAAAAACAAATATAGAGAGACCCCATTTGTACTGAACTCCAACAAAAAAATTTCATTAATTAAGATAATGTACAATGGTTACATGAGCAAAAAATACAGAAACAAGCCTTGCATTCACCCAACAAAAAAAAAAAAAAAAAAAAAAGAAGACCCTACAGCCTTGCATTCACCCTTGTTGATGAGGTACTTTTACAAAAAAAACAAGCTACCACCGGCCTAAGCATTTTCACAAACACCTTCACAGCATTTCAAGGGTTACTATTGCTTCTCTTCACAAGTTGCTCAACTTAGTCCTCAAGGGTAGTACATTTCAATCAGAGAAACGAAGCTTTCAATACAATTGTTGTGCTACATAGTAATGCAAAATGAAGGAAGTCATAAGTATACTCAAATTTTTGCCACATGTGTACATGGCAAGATGTGCACAGGGAGCCATGCCACTGGCTGTGCCTCTTGCATATCCAAAGTAACTTACACTAGGTACGTGGTTACCAACTGCTGTGGATGCCGTGTGTGTGCCATGACCATAGAAGTCTCTTGAAATTAAAGTCTTCTACATTGGATATATTCTTTCCTATGCCTTGGAATCCTTTGCTAGCCACATGTATTCCACCACTATCTTTTCATTCTCTATAGAAATCATTAATAATTTAACACAATCTGAAAAAAGAGCTCCAACTTTAGCAAGAGATGACTTCTTTGATCAAATTTCTCCCTTTCGGAAGAATACACGATGCGCCCAGTAGATTGATGAAAACTGGTTTTCGGAAGAATTCACTATCTTAGATCTTCTCATTTCAAAAATTAAGGAAAGGAAAAAGTAAGAAATACCATGCAAGAGTGATGTTGAAGCTAAATCAAAAATCTGAGAGAGATGGAGAGCGATATTACAGGATTTAGTGGGAATGAGATGATGGAAGGCGGCAAGGAAAGCAGTGAATGTGTTTTAGTGGGAAGCAGAATCAGCAGATGATGGAAGGAGTCAAGGAGTCTTTGTGAAATATGACGTGGCTTGATAATTAATCCTTAGATTTAATCTTGCCAGATGTCAAGCATCTATTTAAAAACTGAAGAGAACGGGAGAAAAAGAAACGGGAGAGGAGCCCATCCCAAAGGAAAGAGCATTCTGTTGGGAAAACTTTTTTAATTATATCCAATTAACTTGCAAAAGATGGAGGATATGTGAATACAATTTGTAGATCTATTATCAAGCATTGAATTTGTAGATTTTCTATTTTTCTATTTTCAAGTGTAAGTATTCCTTCCCCTTTCTCAGTTTTTTTTTTTTTTTTTTTTTTTTTCATTTTTTTATAAAACTTTATAATGCAATTTTATTCAAGAGAAATCTAATTGAGTTTGTGGCTAGTGCAACTTTTCTTCTTTATTTCCTTCTTAATTTAACCATTTGAATAATTGTATAATATATATCTATCCAAAGTAGGATTTACTCTTTATGATATGTGCATAGGTTTACAACCAAAACATCTGTGATTAGGTGAAGTTTTGTGCAATCCTTTGTGCTGAACACTATCCAAATGTAGTGCAGTGCAAAAGAAGAGGAAAGAGAACATCATTCTACACTAAACAAATTTGGAAAGTTGACATTCATCATGAATTATTAAAAAGGTGAAAACAACCCTTTTGTTATGCAAACAAATGTGCAAGATAACATAGATTATATTAGTGGTGAATAGCAAATTTAATTGCAGTTGAACATTGTGTGAAGTCATCACCATAGCATTTTTTTTAAAGCCAAGTTATAGTAGCAAAATATATATATATATATATATATATATTTATTTAAACTATTCCGTGCATCACACGAGTTAGCGACTTTTTCTTGACTACTTCTCATTGCACCACCACGTGACTATATAGATTAATGCCACATGCCTACATTTAAAAATGCCAAACAATTGTGCCTTTTTCATTTTGTCTGTACATAACCCCCAAAACAATGTAAAATTGTGAATAAATTCAAACCAGCATTCATTTTTCAAAAGTTATTTGGTTCTTGACGTTAGGTGATCTCAAACTCACATGCATGTCCGATTCTCACACTTTCACCCAAAAAAAAAACTAAAATAATAAAACTTATAAGCATTTCTCAAGAAAAGAAAAAAACAAAAAAAAAAGGAAGCCGAAGGAAATCATAAAGAAATATTCCCCCGTTTTCTTTTAGAGAAACCAAACACAAAGACTAAATACATTTCAAATCACTAGATCTAATCCTGTGGAACCAAGAACCTTCTAGAACCCGAAAATAGAAAACAAACTCCAAAACTGTTTTTGTCTCTTTTTTTTTTTTTTTTTTTCTTTTTTGGAGTGGTGGATTAAATAATAAAAACACGTACAAAAAAAGAGGCAAGACAGAAACAAAGTGATAAGGATGAGACTTTGGATCGTGAGGAGAAAGCACTTCAAAATGAGATTCTTTCATTCAGATTAGGACTTACGAGAGAGAGAGAGAGAGAGAGAGAGAGAGAGAGAGAGAGAGAGAGAGAGAGAGAGAGAGAGAGAGAGAGAGAGAGAGAGAGAGAGAGAGAGAGAGAGCAATTTTGGAGAAGACCCACAACTTTGTTATGTTTTTAAGAAAGATAAAAGAGAAGAAGTTATCAAATTAATATAAATAACTATTTATGTCCAAAGGATTATGGCCCTTCAATCAAGGGTGTCAATACCGTACTGGAAGCTGTATCGGTTTGGCCAGCGGTACGATATATTTCGGATACCGGTTGTGAGAGTGCTTTTTTTTCTTTAGCACACAAGCCCAAGGATCCTGGGCCAAATAGTTGTAGTTTGGTGGACTGGGCTTGGTTCACCGCAGCTAAATGGGGGCTGATTACGAACCAAGTTGTGCGCAAGTCATATAAATCTCCTCAAGGCAAAAATGCGATTCCTCCTAAGCAATAAAATACCATTATAAGTGTTTTAGTATCATAAAATGACCCTTTATTCTTACAAAATAAGTAAAATAGATGTTCATAATATTCACAATGAGAAAGAGATTGAAATAGAATATTTAAGGCTTATCTTTTATCGTATAAACATTTTAAAGAATTCCTTCACTTGGTACCCCGGGCATACTGTCGTGGGATCTCGAGACGTACTGTTGTGGGATCCCGGGGCGTATTAGGCCTGTAAGAACCCAGAATCTCTGGTTCTCTGCACTATTAGAATATATATATATATATATATATTTATATATATTAATACATATACATATATGTAAGTGAATTTTATGAGAATGATTCAGCCACGAGGATCCTGGCCCCAATTCTCACAGACTTAGTGCTTTTGCACAAGACTTGTGGGATTTGGAACTCAAGTCTGAGTGGTTTTGCTTGGGCAAGGACTCAGCTTGACAAGTGTGAGAGTGTCTTTTTCGGGATACTCAGGCCCAAGGATCCCGAGCCTAAATGAAAAGGGAAGGATTTGGTGGACCGGGCCTTGATTCACCGCAGCTAACAAGCTGTTTAAGAATCAAGTGAATGCAGAGAATACTCCTGACAACATGGCAAACAAGGATATCGAAGAGTGCCAAAAAATTAACAACGTAAGTTCAGAAAGAAAGAAAAAAAAAAAAGGATTAGCAAGACGATAAGAAAAAAAGTGCTGTAGGGATCCTGGGAATCATGAAACAGTATTTCATTAAGACATTATCTGTTTGATTACAGAAAGCTCACTAGGACGTGATACAAGGTCCAATCAAGCTCAAAAATTGCAGCCTTGAATGGCTATTTCAGCCTTCAAAACTTGCGAAGTTTGATTCTCGTTGAATCCGAGTATGTACCATAGTGGCCTTTACAGGATATCGAGAAGCAGTATTTGTTTTCCCTTAGTATTTTCTTTCTGCACAGATTTTTCTGATAGTTTTTCCTAGAGAATTTCTTCTTTCTTGTGTTTCTTTCTTTTTTTCTCGATGCCTTCTTCACAACCCATCCCCTCCTTTTATAGTGGAGTTTTCTGGGCGTCCCGGGGAACCGTTGGTTCCCCTGTTTTGCTTTCCTGCGAACAGAGCACGTCTTGTCCCTGTTGTCTTGGTAAGTCCTTTTTCCGTTTCTTCTCATTCTTTCCTTCTCTCAGTTCTGATCCTTTTGAAAGCTTCTGGTTGGCTGTCTTCTTTGGGAGTGCTGAGGTATGCCCTTCTCGGCATCCCCACTTCTAGCGCCTTCTGCTTTTCCTTTTCTTTCCTATTTGGGCGGAATCCCGTCCTGCCTTTTTAAAAATCGTTTGTTGTCATCCTTCTTCCCTGTCTTGGTTCCCCGAGGACTCTTCTGTCTGTGCCGTGAGAAGTCGCTCGCGCTTTTTGTTTTTCTTGTTTTCTTCTTTTCTTTTCTCTGTCTTCTTTCTATCGAGCTGTCCCGATCTTCCTTCTTCTTTGTGCCTGAAAGGATCCGCGCCTATTGATGGTGCCTGAGGATCCTTGCTTCTTATATTTTGCCGTGATCCTTTTTTTTTTTTTTTTTTTTTTTTTTTTTTTTTTTTTTCTGGATGCTTTTCTTTTCTGGGCTTCGGGATCCTCTGGGCCTTTCGTATAATCCCTTTGGACTTGGCTTGGTTTTTCCTTCTGGGCTTAACTCATTCTTTTTGGGCTTAGTTTATTCTTTCTTGGGCTTATTTTACTATGATCTTTTTTTTTTCTTAGACCTCAACATTTAGCCCCCCGAGCTCGTGGGTTGCCTGAAACCCACGCGTGAGTGATTTAGGTTTCCTAAGATTTTCGTGGTATCCCCCTTTTTTTTTTTTTTTCAACTTCTACTGGGTTCCCTTCCTCTTTACTTGGGACCCCGGCTCTTTTCTGCTGCTTCTAGTCACCTCCTTTTTGCGTGTTGTATTCCCTTACTTTTTTGCAGCTTCCTCTTTATACGGGACGTGGCAGTTGGGTATTTGAGGTAAAACTCCTCTACCCACTTTTCTCGTTTCCCGTTATTTCTCATTAATAACTGCTGTAATCCATACTTCAAATTAAATTTTTTTGGCAACTGGCGCGTCTTTCCATAAATTGTTTTCCCCAACTGCTATTTGCGCCTTTGTTGTAGCCGTTTCATCTTATCACTTTGCTTCTCTGAGTTTTTCACTCTTTGTGTTTCTCTTTCTTTTTCTCTTCTTCTCTGTTACTCTGGTCTTCCTCCCTTTCGCACCTTCAATCTCTTTTCTTCTCATAGTGTGTGTTGTTTCCATGGCTTCTTCTTCTTCTCGAAAGAGGAGAGAGCGTACTCCCAGTCCTTCTGAGGGTGAAGGTTCTTCTGGTTCTGCTCCGAGCGATTCTCACGAGGTTGCTGAACATCCGGCCTTCCCTTTACGGGATCCTTGGTATTCTCTCAGTTTATTTTTTCCTCATATATCTCATGGTGAGGCTCCTCCATCCCCTCACGTTTGGCTATTTTCTGGCCAAGCGGGTTTCGCTGGTTCCGCCCAGGTTCCTGACCCTAGAGAGATTTTCGATCTCCAGATCAGACAAGGAATCCGAGAGGCGGTTCCTATTTTCTTTGATTTTGTTCCGGGAAAGATTCAGGGTTGGCCCATATGGGTAGACAAGGAACTGTCTGATGCTGAGTTTGTGGGTCGTTTGGAGCGCGCCGGCATCCTAAAGGCAGTGGCTATTTCCAGAAACCTAGAGGGTTTCAGAGACGCCAAAGGGCTCAGGCATCTGGTACGTCGTTGGTGTCCTTCCCTTCATACTTTTTTCTTTTCTACTGGTGAATTGACGATCACCTTGGAGGATGTGGTTAATAACTTTCTCCTCCCAATGTTTGGTGAAGAGAATCCCTTTGATATTAACCTTTCTGGTGAGGATCTCGTGGTAGAAGAGAAATTATTTGGTCATTTTGGTGGTCACTCCGCCTCTCCTGGTGGTAAGCCGGCTAGGATGGGGAGATGGGTGATGACCCTCTCTCGTGAAAAGGATAAGGAAGTGAGGTGGGCCGATTTCCTGGCCTTTTGGCTTAGTAAGTTTTTGTTTAGTGAGTTCCCTGGGTACGGAGTTAAGTCTTCGTTTTTTCCGTTGGCAATCAAGTTGGCTCGAGGTACCCAGTATCCTTTGGCCCCTCTGTTTTTGGGTCATGTTTATTCTCAACTGGACCAGCTTCATGGAGATGAGGCTGAGGGTGATTCTTGTTATGTGATCACTTCATCTCTTCACTGTGCCATTCTTCAGATTTTCATGTGGGACCGTTCTGCAGCTACTTTGGCTAAGTGCAGGAATTTGAAATTTGTGAAGGACAAGTTCCAAGGATCCCCCGACATAGTGAAGGGTCTTTGTGGCAATTCTACTGATGCCTTTCCCATTATCTTTCGTTGGATTAGCTTGAAAGGTGGTGGCCTCAATCTTGTGGAGTTGTTTGACCAAGCAGGGAGCTTATATTGGAGATCCCCTCGTGAGTTTGGTCCTGGCTTTGCATGTGATTCTGTGGTCTTCTTTTTTATCTTCCACAGGTAATACCTTTGACTTGCGCCGTGGTGATGAGGGCAGTCTGGCTTATCTTGCCTGCATTAGCCCCTCCTGGCTTCCTGTGCCTTCTTCAAGTGGCCCAAAATATACTCATTATTCAGCACACCGGGTGCTCCGACAGTTTGGTTTTGATCAGGACATTCCGCCAGTTTTTAAGGATGTGGTGCCATCCCTTCCTTCCTTGGATCCTTTCTTGAGGCTGCAGGCCTTTTCTTATTGGTCACGGAGGAGCCCCCAATTTGTAGTGCCTAACTCCCAGAGAGGAGTCTTTGCTTCTAGTGGCTATACTAGTTATTGGAGGAGAGTACAAAAATCTTTTGTTGACTATGTTGGCACTGGTACAGTTCGGGAAGTCCCGAATTCTAGCATTGTTTCTGCTCCGACAGCCAATAGACGTTTATCCCTTCCTACTGCTGGGATTGTTTCTGCTGCTGCAAGCAGCAAGACTGGGTTTGCAGAGTGGCATGCCTCCAGGGGAGGTTGGGTGGCATATGGATAGGATTTTCCTGAGACCTGGCTGGGTGATAGTCTCATCATTGGTGCTTCCTCTGGGGTGCCCATAAAAAAGGGTGCAACAGAGACAATAAGTGCTGCCATTGCTCCGAGTAAAGGTAAGGATGTCAAGTTGAAGAAAATGAAAGCTGCTGATGTTGGTGAAAGTACAGGGGGTGTGGAGATAGGCTCTGAGGCGAAAAGAAGGAAAACGGGGAAATCTCAAGCACACTTGGCATCTCAGGAAGGCAAGGATATCAGGGAACCTTTAGTTTCAAGGACCCGGAAGAAGACCAAGGTAGAGTCTTCTTTTCCCCAGGTTCCTGTGACTGCTTCAGTCCATGGTTCTTTAGGATCCTCTGGTTTGGTATCCCAGCCTCCTTTAGGACCCTTTGGGCGTACTCGTAGTAAGCAAAAGACTTCCAGAGAATCTGTAGAGAGAGAGAGAGAAGGGAAAGACTTCTTTCCTTCTTCTCTCTTTTTTTTTTACCTGTTCACCTTGTTGCACTCATTTCTATTTTGCTGACGAGTGGTGATTTCCTTTGCAGTCCAAGCGCAAGTCTGATCACAAGAAGGGTAAGAGCCAATCTTCTAGAGACGACGTGGTACGTATGTTCCCCCTTCTTTTGTTCTTTCCCTTTTGTTCTTACATTGTGTTGTTAGCATTTCCTGCTGTTGCGTTTTTTTCTTTTTTTTTTTTACTTGGTATTGCCTTCTCCGCTGCTTCTTCCTTTAGGTGGAGGTATCCCCTCCCATGACTGACAAGGCTCTGGGGGAGGAAACTATCACAGTTCTTTCTGTCGTTTTTCCTGTTATGGGGGAGGAGCCCCCTACTGATGATCCCGTTGAGGAAACCGGGCAATCGATGCAAGGTTCCCAGGATTCTCAGGATCCCATCATCTCAAAGTCCCCATCTTGAACGTACTCCTAGTCCTATCAGGACTGTGTTTCCTCAATCCTTGTCAGATAAAGGTGCTTTGGGAGACACTCCTCTATCCAAACAAACAGGTAAACCTTGTTTCCTTGAAATAGCCTTATATTTTTTTTTACTTTCTTTTCCAGTTTTTCTTGAATTCCTCCTTTTCCTTTTCCTTTAGGTCAAACCAGTGAGAAATCTGCTCCCAGTGTTGCCTCTTCTTTAGAATCAGAGAGCTCAGAAGGTGAGTGCAAGCTGCTCCCATCGTGTTTCCTTTTTCTTCCCCCCAACCTTTTTTTTTTTTTTTTTTTTTTTTTTTTTTATATGGTGAAGCCCCCTGCATCTATCCCTTCCTTTAGCAACTTTGCCTTTGGTCCTTCACCTTTCCTTCAACTTGCTTTATGTTCCTTCCCAGAATCTTCGGGGAAGTCAGGAGATCAGGAAGAAGAGGCTCTGCCCCAAGAAACTAGAACCGGTTTGTTCTTCTTTTTCTCTCCTTTAAAAAGAACTAAATCTGTTCTTCCTTTTCTTTTTCTTCTTTCTTTGAAGACTGATACAGGCTTTGCAGGTTCTGAGCCTGTTATCCCTGAAGGAATTACGAGACCTGTTGAAGTTGCTGACCTTCATCCAGAGCAAAAGGCTGCAAGTCCTCCTGCCTCTGTAAGTGGTGACACGGCGATGGGGGATGCCTCGAAGATGGCTGCCTCAGATCTTGATTCAAGGCTTTTCCTCTTTCCTGGCTTGCTTTGATCTCTTGGAATTCAACAGTCTTCCTGCCAGCCACTTTCATGTTTTTGGGTCTTCTTATGGCAGCTTCCTGCGCTTCTCTGTTCCTGTGGAAGGCTTGCCGCTGCTAGAGAGCCTGCTCAAGAGTCACGGGGATTTTACCAGCGGCTTCAGGGGAGGCGTTTTTCTAGGCAATATTTTGATGGAGTTGCTGTGTGCTGTGTTGATTTCCCTAAGGAATTCCTCTGTAGATTCCTTGTCTGAAGAAAAGCTTCTGGAGTGGAAAGGGGTGGTGCAGGACCTTCTAGAGGCCAAGTTTAATTTGTCTTTTCTGCTGGATCACTTGCGTCTGCTGGCTCATATGCTGTTTCAAAGGCAATCATTCAAGAGTATAGACACTGAGATAGCTGTTGCTGAGGAAGCTTTGGCTCATGCTCACAAAGTTTTACAAGACTTGAAAGTCAAGCGGCAGAGGATCCTTTCTACTTTGGCTGTTCTTGTTATTTCTCCGGATGCCTCTCTGTTGGCCGGCCTCATTCCTTAGCTTTTTTTTTTTTTTAGATTTTCATGAACAATTTGGGGTTGTATAAGTTTTTTTTTTTTGAACATTTCTCTGCTCTTTGCTTTCTCTTTTGTGTTTCAAAACTGCTTCTTATTTCTTAGTATGTGAAGCTGCCTTTTTCCTTGGATATATATATATATATATATATTGTCTTTACTTTCTTGTGACTCTTTTCTTTCCTGAGTCCTGGACCATGGTTTCCACAGGCTTCACTGTAAGTTCTGGTCCAGGTACCTGGTAATTTATTGTGCAAGTACTGAACTGGGTACACTGGTATCCTTCTCTATGTATGTTTTTTTTTTTTTTTTGAGATACGGTCCCAGTTCATGAACTTTGACAGGTTCCCCTTTTGCCAAGTGCTAGGCTAGGTATCCTAGATATTTTACTTTTATTTTGTGATCCTAGACCTATGCACTTGGGACTGTTTGTGGGATATCTGAAATTATTTGTGAGGTGGATCCTGGGCCATACGTAAAAGGGTATTACATATTTTCCCCTTTTTTTTTTTGACTCAGGTATCCTTCCTTAAATTTATCCACATTTGATCTTTGCAGTATTTAAAGAAAAATTTAAATGTTGAAGAAACAGGAATTTCATTAAAACATGGTCATTTTTTTTAAAAAAAGGAACAAAGAAAAAGTCTTTTGGTGCAGCACTGACCACAAAGTGTCAATCTATCACATGTTCCTGAACAAAATTATCTTAGACCAGAATTCTTGATAAAGGCTGAAAAATAAAAAGACAAAAATAAAAAGAACTTAGCAGATAGTGAAGCTGGTGAAAGGACCCTGAGGTACTGGGATCCCCTTGTCCTTATGCATAGTATTGCTTCAGCCATTTCCCGTTTATGGGCTCTGTCAGGACTGTTCCATCTCCTTTGGCAAGGTAATAATATCCACTTTCATGAGCTGCATTGATGATGTAGGGTCCTTCCCATTTTTGGGTGAACTTGGAAGGCCCTGGCAGGTTCCTCCTCACGTGCTCCGCTATCCTTAGCACTAATTGCCCTTTGGTGAACACTCTTGGGCGTACTGCTTGTGCATATGCTCTAGTCATTCTTTGTTGGTATCTTTGGCTCCTTTTCTTGGCCAGTTCTCTTTCTTCTTCTACTCCTTCCAGATCTACTAGCCTCTTTTCATTGCTTGCGTCCTCACTTTCTCCCTGATTTTCCTCGAGAACTACCCTTGGTGTAGGAATGATTAACTCCACAGGGCTGATGGCTTCTGTTCCATAAACCAGGGAGAATGGGGAGAATCCTGTGGCTGTCTTTACAGAGCTCCTACATGCCCAAAGCACATCTGCCAGATGGTCACTCCATTTTCCTCCATACTCATGCTTCATTTTCTTAAGGATTTTTAATATTACCCTATTAGTAGCTTCAGCTTGGCCGTTTCCTTGTGGGTAGTATGGGGTAGATCTTCCATGCTTGATGTGGTATGCTTCAGTTAATCCCTTCACATCTTTGTTTATGAATGGGGTTCCATTGTCGCTGATCAATTTTCTGGGGATCCCGAACCTTGTAATGATGTGGTCTCGAATGAAATTTGCTACAGCTGCTCCAGTAGCTTTTTTCTAAGGGATGGCCTCTACCCATTTTGTAAAGTACTCTGTGGCTGCCAGGATCCATATATAACCATTGGATGGAGGATTTATAGGCCCTATGAGATCGAGCCCCCAAGTATGAAAAGGCCATGGCGTCGTCATATCCTGTAAGACATTTGGGTGAGTGTGAATTGCATCTCCTAGGACTTGGCAAGCATGACATGTTTTGACCAACTCCTCAGAGTCTCTTTTCATCGTTGGCCAGTAATATCCCAACAACAGTAACTGCTTGTACAGCCTTCTCTTCCCTGGGTGACTTCCGCAATCTCCAGAGTGCACCTCTCTGACTACTTCTCTAGCTTCCTTTGGTCCCAGGCACCTGAGGGGATCCCCATGGTATCCTTTTTTGAACAAAATGTCGTTCTGCAGGAAATACCTGCACGCTAGTTTTTTGAGCTTATGGGCCAGTTCCTTGTCGGTTGGCAGGATTCCCTGAGCCAGGTATCCTATGAAAGGAACCCGCCAATCTTCTGCAATAAACACCGCGTAGCTTTCTTCTTTATCGATTGCCAAGCGACATTCCTTGCATTTCCCTTGTATGACGGCTGCTTCCTTGTCCATATCTGGCCAGTAATACCCCATGCGTTGCATCCTTCTGTACAGGCTAACTTTTTCTGTAACTCCACATGCTTGGGCGTGTAATTCTTCTAGTTTCAACTTTCCTTCCTTCTCGGTGATACATCTGGACAGTATTCCTCCTGGCAGTCTTCTATACAATTCTCCTTCTATCTGAGTGTAATCCATTAGTTCTTTGATGTTCCCCCTAGGGCTCGCCTCTTTCATCCTTTCTTTGACTTCGTCCCTCCAGTCCCACTGTTTGGATTCCCCGGGGTACATCCCTTGGAGGATCCTTACAATAGAATGTTCCTGCCTTCCTATTTTTATCAGCGTATCCCTCCCATTAAATGGTATTTGGGATCCCAGGGTGGCGAGAGCATCTGCAAACCTGTTTTCACTTCTTTGAGCGTATTCTATGCTGAAGGTTTGAAATTCCATCTCCAGCCTTTGCGCCCAAGTCCTGTAGGCTGCTAAGCTTTGTTCCCGTAATGCAAAGTCACATTTCACTTGGGAGACTACAAGATTAGAATCTCCTAGCACTCTCATATGTTTTACTCCTATGCTGAGTGCTATAGTCAACCCAGTTAAGTATGCCTCATACTCAGCTGCATTATTAGAGCATGAGAAACCAAGCTTGAAAGACAGGGGCATGATATCCCCATTTTCACAGCTTAGTACAATTCCTATCCCATTTGAAGTTGCTGTAGTTGACCCGTCAAACCTCATGGTCCATTTCTTCCCTGGGATCTCCATCACTGTTACCTCACCAGGGATTTCTTCGCTCAGTGGGCCTTCTTCTTTTCCTGGGAATTGAGCTAGCAAATCTGCTATGGCCTGGCTCTTAACAGCCTTGGGAGTTCTTATACCTATATCATATTGTGAGAGCAACACTAGCCATTGTGCTATTCTTCCCGTGAGAAGGGGCTGGTGCAGGAGTGCTTTTATGGGGTGGGACTTGTTACCAAGAGGATTTGGTGAGCTGAGAAGTACCTCTTCAACCTTTGGGATGCATAAACGATTACTAGGCAGGCTTTCTCTATTCTGGGGTACCTGGTCTCGGTATCCTTGAGTGTTCTGCTTACATAATATATGGGCTGCTCATTTCCTTGGTCATCTTCTTGTGCCAGCAAAGCTCATATTGCCTGAGAGTTTGATGCTAAGTATAGCAACAGAGGTCGCCCACGTACTGGTGCCTGGAGGGTGGGCAGATGGTTCATAATGCCCTGAATTCTTTGAAAAGCTTCCTGCTGCTCTGTTCCCCAGGTAAATTCATTTCCCTTTTTCAATAGTTTGGATAGGCCTGCTGTAGCTGAGGCTAAACCAGGAAGCTTTTGAGTTCCCTAACAGTAGTTGGTCTTCTCATCATGGCAATAGCTGTGGCCTTGGCTGGGTCCACGCTTATGCCTTTGTGATGTACCAGGATCCCAAGGAACTTTCTAGCAGACACTCCAAAGGCGCAATTTATGGGGTTCATACGTAACTTGTATTTCCTGCATCTTTCAAAGACTTGCTCAAGTACTTGGAAATGTCCTGTTCTGGTTTTTGACTTGACCACAATATCGTCTACATAATCTTCCATCTCCGCATGCATCATGTCATGGAAAATGGCTGTCATGGTCCGTTGATACGTAGCCCCCGCATTTTTGAGGCCAAAGGGCATTACAGTGTAGTAAAAGTTCCCAATCGGAGTTCTGAATGCTGTCTTCTCTGCATCTTTGGCTGCCATGCGGATTTGGTTGTATCCACTGTACCCATCCATAAACGAGAACATTGAGTTTCCTGCAGCTGAATCTACAAGGAGGTTGATATTGGGCAAGGGGAACTCATCTTTAGGACATGCCTTGTTCAGGTTGCGAAAGTCTACACAGCAGCGGATTTGACCATTTTTCTTCTTCACAGGTACAATGTTGGAAAGCCATTTTGGGTGTTGGATGGGTTTGATAAAACCAGCTGTTAGTAATTTCTTGACCTCTTGGACTATTTGAGCTTCCACCTCAGTGTGGAAGACCCTGGTTGGTTGGACTACTGGCCTCACCCTTGGGTTCACATTAAGAGAATGGACTACCAACTCCGGGTCTAGACCAGGCATCTCATCATAGGTCCATGCAAACACATCTCTGTATTTTTGAAGTAAGGTTACCAGTTGTTCTCTTTCTTGAGCCACCAATTGACTGCTAATGAAAACGGGTCTTCGGGATCCTGGTTCTGTTCCCAGGTCTACTTCCTTTAGTTCTTCCTCAGGCTGAATCTGGGCTTCCTTAACTGGTTCTTCTGGGATTTCTTCTTGGGCCATCATGCAGCTTGGTGGTCTGGGACCTTCCTGCACAATGCATTCGGGTCCCGCGCACCTTCACAAACGATAAATTAGCCTTCCCCCAGGTTCCCGCACCACCACACATTCTCGGGATCCTGAAGAGCTGGGCTCCCTCTTTTGTCTTTTTCTTTCTAAAAGGTTTCTCAGGTCACGGGTGCCCCTTCCTTCTTCTTCTTCTTCTAGGATAGGTGCCCCCGGGGTCCCCGGGGTGGGGTTCTTATCATCTGGCTCCAACTCATCATAAAACATCGTTTCTGCAAAGTTCACTTCTCCCTGGCTGAAAGGATTATGATTGGCAGGGATCCTTATGGGCCTCCCATTTAGTCTCCCTTTAATGCATTGATGGAACGTGGATGGAATAAGGCGATGTTTATGAAGCCACGGGCGTCCCAGCAGCACGTGGTAAGAAACTTTTGCATTAATCACATGAAACCTTGTCAAAGCTACTATTGGCCCTACCCTTAAGGCTAGCTGCACGTATCCTTCTGTTGATTCCACCGATCCTCCAGGATCCTTCTGTCAACTAAGCCAACAGCTTCCAGGGTACTTAAGGCAATGAGGTTGAGTGATGCCCCTGTATCCACCAGTGCTCTTCTGACTTGAACACCGTTTATGGTGGCCATGAGATAAAGGGGTCTACGGTGGTCTGGGTGCTCAATTTCCATGTCTTCATCAGTGAAGGTTATTGCATTGGTTGTTTCCAGGAAAGCTCGACTAGCATGTGACTCAGCTGTAAAGCATTCCATCCCTGAATCTGCTGCTATGCTCATGAGAGACTCTGTGGCCACCCTTCTTGCTTCTGGTCCGAATCCTAATTGATTGAATAGTGACCTGAACTTAGGATTCTTCTGGAGGGTTCTGACTGTGCTCGAGTGGAAGGATCCTTCAGATTCTCCTGCTTCTGCCGGGTTCCCGTGTATTACTACTGCTACCACCCCTTTTCCTTTGTGGTTAGGCAAGGGGTTCCTCTGCACTTCTGGCTCCTTCTGAGTGAGTTCCAAGGTTCCTTCTCTCAATTTTTTGTGGAAGAGCCTGCGAAGGGTCCAGCAGTCCTTAGTGGAGTGCTTCACATAATTATGGATTCTGCAAAATAAAGGATTCTTCCTTTCTTCCTCAGTTGGTGGCCTGGACACAGTGAATGGCCTGACAACCCCATCTCCAATCCATTTGTCTAGGACATGGCTTAACTCCTCAGCTGTGCATGGGATCACCGGTGGTTCCTCAAACACCTTCCCATCTGGTCTCTTCCTTTTCTCTCCTGCTGATGCTGTCATAGCTTGGGACGCGGGCAGCCTTTTTGTTCTCATGGTTTGCGCCGTCCTTCTGGTTCTCTGTAGCAGGTCAGCAAACTGTGTGATACATAAATTTTCAAGGTTGAGTCTGTAATCAAAAAGCATGTTGGCTATACAAGTTTCCACGAGCTCCTTTTCTTCATGGTCTCCATAGCAGTCTAAGGACACATCTTCGAATCTTTTAATAAATTGAACTGGATCTTCTCCAGGTCTCTACCTCACCATTTGCAGGTTCTGGAAAGTGATTTTGTCTTCACCAGGGTAATATTTGGCGCAGAAGTTTTCCATCATCTCATCCCAGGTCTTGATGGACCCGGGTCTCAGCGTGGTGTACCAAGTGTATGCCCTATCCACTAAGGATTTGGCAAATTCCCTTAGACATAATTCTTTGTCTCCTGCATAGGGGCCCATAGTGTGGACAAACCTGCTCACATGTTCCACGGCACTTCCATTCCTCCCATCGAAAGGATGGAACTTTGGGGGTTCGTATCCCTTAGGATATGGTTTGCCAAGAAGTTCTGGAGGGAACGGGGGATCCCGAAAGAATTGCTTGGGGATCCCTGAGAGTTTTTCCCTTTCTTGCTCCAGGAGGGCATTGACGGCTGCCAGTGTCAAGTACTGAGGGTTGGCTCTTCCTCCCACTGCTGACCCTCCTTCTGGCTGTGTCCCATCTTGGTGGCCAGTAGGGGGAATGTTGTCTTTGACTTCTTGTGTCCTGCCTTCTTTGAGAAGACGAACTTCTTACTCCAGATCCTTTAACATTGCTGTCATTCTGGCCATTAGGTCTGGTTCCTGTCTTGCGTGTCTTTGTTCCGACACAACCTCCTATTCCACCAAGGGTATCCCACCTCCTTGCCTGGAGACTTCCTCGTTTTCTCCTACAGGCTCAGAGGCCGTAGGTGGCACATTAGTTCCTTTGCTGTTTCTTTGTCTTGGAGGCATTCTCTGTGAAGGGATTGTTTCTTCCTTCTTCTTTGCCCAGTCCCCAGTGGAGTCGCCAAAATGTGAGAGTGTCTTTTTCGGGATACTCAGGCCCAAGGATCCCGAGCCTGAATGAAAAGGGAAGGATTTGGTGGACCGGGCCTTGATTCACCGTAGCTAACAAGCTGTTTAAGAATCAAGTGAATGCAGAGAATACTCCTGACAACATGGCAAACAAGGATATTGAAGAGTGCCAAAAAATTAACAACGTAAGTTCAGAAAGAAAGAAAGAAAAAAAAGGATTAGCAAGACGATAAGAAAAAAAGTGCTGTAGGGATCCTGGGAATCATGAAACAGTATTTCATTAAGACATTATCTGTTTGATTACAGAAAGCTCACTAGGACGTGATACAAGGTCCAATCAAGCTCAAAAATTGCAGCCTTGAATGGCTATTTCAGCCTTCAAAACTTGCGAAGTTTGATTCTCGTTGAATCCGAGTATGTACCATAGTGGCCTTTACAGGATATCGGGAAGCAGTATTTGTTTTCCCTTAGTATTTTCTTTCTGCACAGATTTTTCTGATAGTTTTTCCTAGAGAATTTCTTCTTTCTTGTGTTTCTTTCTTTTTTTCTCGATGCCTTCTTCACAACCCATCCCCTCCTTTTATAGTGGAGTTTTCTGGGCGTCCCGGGGAACCGTTGGTTCCCCTGTTTTGCTTTCCTGCAAACAAAGCACGTCTTGTCCCTATTGTCTTGGTAAGTCCTTTTTCCGTTTCTTCTCATTCTTTCCTTCTCTCAGTTCTGATCCTTTTGAAAGCTTCTGGTTGGCTGTCTTCTTTGGGAGTGCTGAGGTATGCCCTTCTCGGCATCCCCACTTCTGGCGCCTTCTGCTTTTCCTTTTCTTTCCTATTTGGGCGGAATCCCGTCCTGCCTTTTTAAAAATCGTTTGTTGTCATCCTTCTTCCCTGCCTTGGTTCCTCGAGGACTCTTCTATCTGTGCCGTGAGAAGTCGCTCGCGCTTTTTGTTTTTCTTGTTTTCTTCTTTTCTTTTCTCTGTCTTCTTTCTATCGAGCTATCCCGATCTTCCTTCTTCTTTGTGCCTGAAAGGATCCGCGCCTATTGATGGTGCCTGAGGATCCTTGCTTCTTATATTTTGCCGTGATCCTTTTTTTTTTTTTTTTTTTTTTTTTCTGGATGCTTTTCTTTTCTGGGCTTCGGGATCCTCTGGGCCTTTCGTATAATCCCTTTGGACTTGGCTTGGTTTTTCCTTCTGGGCTTAACTCATTCTTTTTGGGCTTAGCTTATTCTTTCTTGGGCTTATTTTACTATGATCTCTTTTTTTTCTTAGACCTCTACAACAAGCAAGAATATATGTATTGAGCAGCAAGAAGCAGTAAAGGAAGATAATATAATAAATAAATATGCAAAGTAATTGTTAGAAATCCTCAAATCAATATGAGATATTTCATTATTTTTCTTAATTGTGGATTACAAATGTGCTCACTAAGACGTGATACAAGGTTCAAATAAGCTCAAAAATTACAGACTTTGATGGCTATTCAAGCCTCTAAGACTTGCAAAGTTTGAATCCTTTTGAATCCAAGTATGTGCTATAGTGGCTGTTTCTGGGATACCGGGAGATGTTCCTCTGTTTTTCTTGAATTTTACAGAGTTCTAATGACTCTGTTATGATATTCTTTCTACTGAAAATCCCCCCCCTTTCAACATGGGTTTTCTCTTCCTTTTATAGTGTGTTTTCTAGGGCTCCATGGTACTAGTGATTTCTCTCTTTTGCCCCTCAGAGCTCGTGCTGTGACAGTTGCCCAAGGGCTGGTCTTTTCCCTTTTTTCTCATAGTTTTCATCTTTTATTGCTGTTTCTCTAAAAGTCACTTGCTGAATTTCCATTCCGGGGCGTCCTTGGCAATTAACATTCAGTCTCTCTTCTTTCAAGGTTTCTCATTTTTCAGACTTAGCTGTCGGTATTATTTCTTTGCTGTCATTATTCCCAAATAGCTGGAATCTTTTATTGCTGGGTTGAAAGTTCCCCTCCAGTCGCTTCCACTTATGATTTTCTTGTGGTACAGCTCCTTTGTTCATGAATGTTTACTTTATACTTTCTGATTCTTTGCTGCACCACTGGGTACTTGAGAAGGACATCTCTGTTCTTCATTTCTTGTATTTCGTGGTACCTTTCTTGAGTTGTCTCAATCCCACAGTAGCTATGCTGCATTACCTGAGGATCCCGAGCCTCTGGGTATCCCGGCCCTCTGGTAGCCTCTGGGTATCCCGGCCCAATTCTTTCACTGGATTTTGCTAGACTTTTTAATGACCTTTTTGCTGGAAATCTGAACATAAATAGGGCCTTAATGTTGATTCTTCTTGCTGCTTGAATTGGGCCTTCTTTACTTTTCATGGAATGGGTTTTCTTGTGAAATTTTAGCCTTCAACATTAGCCCCCCGAGCTCGTGGGTTACCTGTAGCCCACGCGCGAGAAAAATAAGTTGTTTTTGGACACTTTTCTGGTTTATAGAACCAATGTGTAGATCAAATAATTCTTGAGGGAAACTCTAAAGGAATTGCTACACTTCCTTCATGGGATGAACTAACATGTTGCAAAAGATTAAAATTCACCTTCATATTAGTATTAGGCTGTAGATTGGTATTCAATAAATCAACTTTGTCAAATTAAAAATAATATATGCAGATATATATGTATAACCAAATTATATTGGTATCGCATTTGATATTAAGAGTATATTTCTAGCACTAACGTTTTTTGCTAGCAATTCTAAGATATGCTTTTTTTTTTTTTGAAAGTAGCATACAAAAATCATGTTGAATGCATATTAAATCTTAATATAAGATAGCACAGCTTTGTCAACAAGATTTTGTTTGTTTTACAAAATAGGTTGAATGAGGGGATCCCCCATGAACTTTGCCAAAGATATTCTATGCATTGTAGTACATGCTTGCTATGGCTAAGGTGAATAACACCAAGATGTTTGCCCCATGAGATTTTTAGTCCATGAATAGTGACTTACCAATGGAACCATGATATCATAAATCATTGAATCATAAAAACATACTGATTTAGAGTCTAATCAAGGTTAGCTATTCTTCTCAAAATGTATTAAGAGATAGAAACTTCCCTGAGGACATGACTTAGAAGGCTTAGGAACATCTCCACGCCTTGCTTTAGCTAAAGACCTTGCTCTTCTGGTGGATGCTCTTGATCTTTGCCTCATTCTTTTTCCAAATTGTGAGAGATTATATAATATTTTAGATTGCAGTAGATTATTCACATACCATGCCACCAATTATATTGTTGTTTGAATTGCTATATTCCATATAGTTCATAAGCCAAAGAAAATAACAGTGGCTAAACTTATGTACAGTAAAGTTCGCACTAGACTTCTTAATTTTCATCAAGTAAAAGATATATCTAAGGAAAATTTATAATCTTGTTTTAGCCCCCAGTGTATGCACTGGAAAAGCCAATTGCCAAATAAGATATGGCAATAAAAATTACTTCATGTATATGAAACCATGTGAGGATCTCAACCACACAAGAATTCCAAATTTGATTTTTGATAATTGGTCAAGTAAGAAGACCAAAATTTTTAGAAT
The DNA here is from genome assembly GCF_932294415.1 of Quercus robur. NCBI lineage: Eukaryota > Viridiplantae > Streptophyta > Magnoliopsida > Fagales > Fagaceae > Quercus > Quercus robur. The sequence continues at coordinate 26,508,463 of NC_065540.1, read as the reverse complement.
TTTCGTTTTAATCTATATGAATAAAATATTAGTGCATGGGTGATACCTCTTGCACAACATTTTGCAGTGTTTTGATATATTCAAACATGGTAGTAATGAGTGGGCTTGCCAAAAGGGTATCTTTCTTTTGTTAAGTCGAAATACCTCCAAGCCTTTGGTGAGTTTGCACATTGAAGGAGGAGGGAAATGTCGCTAGTTGGTTTGCAATGTCATTGACTAATCTCTTTGTATAGAAACTTGCAAAAGTATCCATGCTTGTGTGGCTTCGAGTGATGTACTCTTAGAATTTTTTTTTTTTTTTTAAGTTACGCCTTCCTTGCATCCTTAGGCTCCCTTGAACCAATTCCTTTCAAGGAGGTCAATCTTGTGCACTTTACACACCCACTTTTGGGTTTTCATACCCACTCGAGGCTCTTTCTCTTTGTACCCCTCGTTGGGCCTTGCTTACAATTTGCATCCTTTGCCAAGATGTGCTACGGCTTGTACCTATTGCTGGTACGTGTTACAGTTTGTACCCATTGCTGGTACATGCTAAAGTTGTAGCCATGATTGGGATATACTTACAATCTGCACTTTTACCTATTGCTGGTACGTGCTACAGCTTGTACCCATAAACTTTTGCTTTTGACCATTTTCTTGGTCGTAGTTGGAAACTTTTGCTCTTGGCCAATTTCTAGGCTATGTATTTAGAAAAATGGTTCTAGGCCAAGTTTTGGGCCAGGTACATGGAAAGTTTGCTCTTACCAAGTCCTAGGCCATGTCACTTGGAAAAAAATCTGTTTTGGTCAAGTCCTGGGCTAGATACATGGAAAATTTTCCCTTTCCCAAATCCTAGGCCATGCCACTTGGAAATTTTTTTTTTTTTTTTTTTTTGATCAAATCCTGGGATAGGTACATGGAAAATTTGCCCTTTCCTAAGTCCTAGGCCATGCCACTTGGAAAAATCTGTTTTGGTCAAGTCCTGTGCTAGGTACATGGAAAATTTTCCCTTTCCCAAGTCCTAGGCCATGTCACTTGGACAATTTCTTTTTTTTTGATCAAGTCTTGAGCTAGGTACATGGAAAATTTGCCCTTTCCCAAGTCCTAGGCCATGCTACTTGGAAAATTTCTATTTTGATCAAGTTCTGGGCTAGGTACATGGAAAATTTGCCTTTTCCCAAGTCCTAGGCCATGTCACTTGGAAAATTTCTGTTTTGCTCAAGTCCTGGGCTAGATACATGGAAAATTTGCCTTTTCCCAAGTCCTAGGCCATGCCACTTGGAAAATTTCTTTTTTTGATCAATTCCTGGGCTAGGTACATGGAAAATTTGCCTTTTCCCAAGTCCTAGGCCATGTTACTTAGAAAAAATTTTGTTCTACTCAAGTTCTGGGCTAGGTACATGGAAAATTTGCCTTTTCCCAAGTCCTAGGCCATGCCACTTGGAAAATTTGTTCATGACCATTGAATTTTTCAATCTTCAGAAAAAGTTCCTTCGTAGCTCTTCATTTTTCAAGTGGGCTTACTGAACTGATTTCTTTTCTTTTCTTTAAAGGGATGAGGATTTGTTTTCTTCTCCGAGGATCTTCTAAAATATCCTTTCTTGGCTGTGAACAAATTCTTTATGGAAAGAATCTTCTTTTATGAGTCATCTAAGGTTGCTCTCAATGGTAGACTGATGGCCAGGAGCTCCACCAAGATTATTCTGTCATGGTGTTTTCTTCAAGTGGAGGATCTTCGTACGGGGATCCTGGAAGAGGATGACTTCCTCTAGGCATGCTCGTTGAAGGCTTTCTTCACAAACCTCATAGTCTGTTTCTTTACAAGGATCTCTACCGCTACTACTTTTTTAGAGATCTTCTCACTTAATAGGTATTTTTCTTCTTCGGGGAACTGGGTCAGTGAGTTTGTTACAGCTTAGCTTTTGATAGCTCTGGGGATCCTTCAGACCTATGTTGTATTGGGAAATTAATATTAACCACCGGGCTACTCTTCAAGATTGCAAGAGTTGATTGAGGAGGGCTTTTATTGGATGAGAGCTTGTCACCAATAGGATTTGGTGGGATGAAAAGTAATGATTCAGTTGTTGAGATGCATGACTACCATACACGCCCTTTCTATGTTGGGATACCTCATTTCAGTGTCCTTCAATGCTTTGTATGCTTGGGATCAAGATCCCAGGTACAACAATAGTGATTTTGTCATGGACTAATACCCATATGGTAGGCAAATGACTCATGATCTGTTGAAGTTTTATGAAAGACATTTGGTTGCTCAACTCCCCATATGAAAACATTCCCCTTTTTCAATAGTTTGGATAGTCCACTAATGACCAAGGTTGGTCTTGGTGTGAACTTCCTAATGTAAGAAACTCTTTCTAAGAAGCTCTTGAGTTCCCTGATCGTGGTATGCCTCTTCATGGTTGATATTGTTGTTGCCTTAGTTGGATCTATGAGGAGATCGATGTTAGGCGAAGGAAATTTATCCTTTGGACGCGCCTTATTTAGTTTGAAGGAGTTCACGCCAATAAATCTTCATATTTTTTTTTAATAGCTCCACCAGTTGCTCTTTTTTTTTTTTTTTTTTTTTTTTTTTTTTTTTGTACTAATAACTGACTGTTGATTAGGATGGGCCCCGGGTTCCTTGGGTCAGCCCCCAAGTTCACTCTTCTAGTTTTTCTTTTGGTAGGATTTATGTCTTCCTTTCCATATCCGTAAGTTTCTCCAGGACCTTCATAAGCAGTATATTAACCTTCCTCCTTCTGTCTTTTTCTGTCCAAGGGATCCCTCAAATAATGGGTATTGCTTCTTTCTTCTAGGATGGGAGCCCCCCGGGATCCTAGAGATGGGAGCCCCCTGAGATCCTAACAATGGGATATTCTCCAGTTGGAGCTGATTCACCATAAAGTATATTTTCCACAAAGTTTACTTTGTGCTGGATGAAATGACTAAGATTGGCAGCGACTTTTGTGGGCTTCCCACTCAATCCCTCTTTCACGTACTAGTGGTACATTAAGAGGATTAGGCAATAGTTGTGATGTCATGGTTGGCCTTTAGAGCTAGTTGTAGGTGTCCTCCAGTGGTCTCTGTATCTCCTCCAAATCCTGTTATTTCTATAGGTGAGCCCAATTATTGAGCTGTAAGAAATGATAGATGCACTGTATAGTTGTTGAGCTTTCAATAATGTTGATTTTGCTGCTGACTTGCAATATAGTATTTCTATTGATTTTCTTCAAAATATATTTAAAGTCCATTGCATAATAGGCTTTAGCCCCCAAGACATGAGGCGGTTGTTGAATCATGCTTGATCCACCTTCTCTTGATGCTATTATGGAACTTCTATCCATTTTCCGGATGCCTCCATTTTTTTTTACAACCATTTTACTTTGCTGGATTCATGGAAATACTTCGCCTTTGCTGGAACTAACGATCTTTTAGGCTTTGCTGAAATTGAGGGTGTACTTAGCCTTGCTGGAATTAAGGATCTCCTCAACTTTGTTGGGATCAAGGATCTCCCAGGCTTTACTTTCCTGGAGTTAAGGATCTCTTAGACTTTGCTGGAATTAAGGATGTACTCAGTCTTGCTGGAATAAATGATCTCCTCAGCTTTGTTGAGATCAAGGATCTCTTCAGTTTTGTTGGGATCAAGGATCTCCCAGGCTTTGCTTTCCTGGAGTCAAGGATCTCTTAGACTTTGCTGGAATTAAGGATGTACTCAGCCTTGCTGGAATAAATGATCTTCTTAGCTTTGTTGGGATCAAGGATCTCCCAGGCTTTGCTTTCCTGGAGTCAAGGATCTCCTAGACTTTGCTGGAATTAAGAATGTACTCAGCCTTGCTGGAATAAAGGATCTCCTCGGCTTTGTTGGGATCAAGGATCTCCCAGGCTTTGCTTTCCTAGAGTCAAGGATCTCCTAGACTTTGCTGGAATTAAGGATGTACTCAGCCTTGTTGGAATAAAGGATCTCCTCAGCTTTGTTGGGATCAAGGATCTTCCAGGCTTTGCTTTCCTAGAGTTAAGGATCTCCTAGACTTTGCTGGAATTAAGGATGTACTCAGTCTTGCTGGAATTAAGGATCTCTTCAGCTTTGTTGGGATTAAGGATCTCTTCAGCCTTGTTGGGATTAAGGATCTCCTCAGCTTTGTTGGGATCAAGGATCTCCTAGGCTTTACTTTCCTGGAGTCAAGGATCTCCTAGACTTTGCTGGAATTAAGGATGTACTCAGCCTTGCTGAAATAAAGGATCTCCTTAGCTTTGTTGGGATTAAGGATCTCTTTAGCCTTGTTGGGATCAAGGATCTCCTCAGCTTTGTTGGGATCAAGGATCTCCCAGCTTTTCTGGAGTCAAGGATCTCCTAGACTTTGCTAGAATTAAGGATGTACTCAGCCTTGCTGGAACAAAGGATCTCCTTAGCTTTGTTGGGATTAAGGATCTCTTTAGCCTTGTTGGGATCAAGGATCTCCTCAACTTTGTTGGGATCAAGGATCTCCTAGGCTTTGCTTTCCTGGAGTCAAGGATCTCCTAGACTTTGCTGGAATTAAGGATGTACTCAGCCTTGCTGGAATAAAGGATCTCCTCAGATTTGTTAGGACCAAGGATTTCTTAGACTTTGCTAGGATCAAGGATCTCCAAGGCTTTGCTGGGATCATGGAACTACTCCATTTTGCTAAAACCGTGGGTGGAGCCAAGGAACTTGTCCATTTTGTTAACCTGCGCCATATGATATTATTATCAAGTTGCTGCAAAATTATTTAGCCCCACAACGTGAGGAAATTGCTTTGCTATGTGATTTACATTTCATCAAATCTCTTTGATTCACTTACTTCTCTTTCTTCTTTTTCTTTTTAAACAAATGAAACAATATCATGAATTTTTTTTTTAAAAGAAAGAATACATTAGCCCCCAAATGTGGGGCCATTTCTCTATTATGTAGCTCATACAATCTTCATTTCATCAATCTTTATTTTTTTTTTGGCACACTTCTCCATTTTTTTTTTAATAATGAGACAATGTTTTGATTGTTAAAAATATTATTACATGACCCCTCTTACCCCCTTTTTGTAAAGAGTAGAATCCTCATGAGAAAAAAGGTTTTGCTTCTTCTAGCTGAGTTCAATATTTATTTTCAACTTTTTGGTTGTACTCTATAGGTTGGCTGTACTCTCAAAACACTTTTAGTATTAGTTAAGTTTTTATGAAATCAGTGAGTTATCTTTGGAGACCAATGGTACAAAGTGGTTTCACACCACCAATACCTCATTTAACAAGCATCTTCAAGTTTTGGACTTCAAAGTTTAGGACTAAACTAACTGCATAAATGCTAATCAAACTTACCAGCTTTCTTCTCATCACTCCTTCCTACCCTTTCTATTGCTCAGGGTGTGGAGTCATCAACAGCCAATCCCATGCCATGTTCAAAACATTGTGATCTTTTGATCAATGTCAAAACCATTTAGCAACATGGTCTCAACCACCAATAAGTTGAAATAAAACAATATTGCAGTATCTTTTATGAATATTTTTAAAATGAGGTCCATTTAGTTGGAGGATGAGCATGACAACCAAACTTATCTATGATTCTATATTGTGTAGAACAAGTGTCTACTTCTATTGCTTCCATGCAACATAGTGAAAGCTATCCATTTGAAAACCATAGATTTCAGTCCATTATGTTCAAAATATAAAATGGAGAAAATAATGATGCATAAAACTTATCTTGTGTTGGGAAGTTCCCCAAAATTCCATATAGAGTTCCTCGGTAGAACATTTTTTGGAGGAACCCGCACTTTTGGGATCTTAATGTTGAATGCACTAAGAGGAACTTTCCTTCCTCTAGGTGTTTCCTAGCTTTGGAGCCATGCTTGCGAAGGGACTGCTTTTTCCCTCTCCTTTTTCCCAGTCCCCAGTGGAGTCGCCAAAATGTGAGAGTGCTTTTTTTTCTTTAGCACACAAGCCCAAGGATCCTGGGCCAAATAGTTGTAGTTTGGTGGACTGGGCTTGGTTCACCGCAGCTAAATGGAGGCTGATTACGAACCAAGTTGTGCGCAAGTCATATAAATCTCCTCAAGGCAAAAATGCGATTCCTCCTAAGCAATAAAATACCATTATAAGTGTTTTAGTATCATAAAATGATCCTTTATTCTTACAAAATAAGTAAAATAGATGTTCATAATATTCACAATGAGAAAGAGATTGAAATAGAATATTTAAGGCTTATCTTTTATCGTATAAACATTTTAAAGAATTCCTTCACTTGGTACCCCGGGCGTACTGTCGTGGGATCTCGAGACGTACTGTCGTGGGATCCCGGGGCGTACTGTCGTGGGATCCCGGGACGTATTAGGCCTGTAAGAACCCAGAATCTCTGGTTTTCTGCACTATTAGGATATATATATATATATATATATATATATATATATATAAACATATATTAATATATATACATATATGTAAGTGAATTTCATGAGAATGATTCAGCCACGAGGATCCTAGCCCCAATTCTCACAGACTTAGTGCTTTTGCACAAGACTTGTGGGATTTGGAACTCAAGTCTGAGTGGCTTTGCTTGGGCAAGGACTCAGCTTTACAAGCAAGAATATATGTATTGAGCAGCAAGAAGCAGTAAAGGAAGATAATATAATAAATAAATATGCAAAGTAATTGTTAGAAATCCTCAAATCAATATGAAATATTTCATTATTTTTCTTAATTGTGGATTACAAATGTGCTCACTAAGACGTGATACAAGGTTCAAATAAGCTCAAAAATTACAGACTTTGATGGCTATTCAAGCCTCTAAGACTTGCAAAGTTTGAATCCTTTTGAATCCAAATATGTGCTATAGTGGCTGTTTCTGGGATACCGGGAGACGTTCCTCTATTTTTCTTGAATTTTACAGAGTTCTAATAACTCTGTTATGATATTCTTTCTACTGAAAATCCCCCCCCTTTCAACATGGGTTTTCTCTTCCTTTTATAGTGTGTTTTCTAGGGCTCCATGGTACTAGTGATTTCTCTTTTTTGCCCCTCAGACCTCGTGCTGTGACAGTTGCCCAAGGGCTGGTCTCTTCCCTTTTTTCTCATAGTTTTCATCCTTTATTGCTGTTTCTCTAAAAGTCACTTGCTGACTTTCCATTCCGGGGCGTCCTTGGCAATTAGCATTCAATCTCTCTTCTTTCAAGGTTTCTCATTTTTCAGACTTAGCTGTCGGTGTTATTTCTTTGCTGTCATTATTCCCAAATAGCTGGAATCTTTTATTGCTGGGTTGAAAGTTCCCCTCCAGTCGCTTCTACTTATGATTTTCTTGTGGTATAGCTCATTTGTTCATGAATGTTTACTCTATACTTTTTGATTCTTTGCTGCACCACTGGGTACTTGAGAAGGACATCTCTGTTCTTCATTTCTTGTATTTCGTGGTACCTTTCTTGAGTTGTCTCAATCCCACAGTAGCTATGCTGCATTACCTGAGGATCTCGGGCCTCTGGTAACCTCTGGGTATCTCGGCCCTCTGGCAGCCTCTGGGTATCCCGGCCCAGTTCTTTCACTGGATTTTGCTGGGCTTTTTAATGACCTTTTTGCTGGAAATCTGAACATAAATAGGGCCTTAATGTTGATTCTTCTTGCTGCTTGAATTGGGCATTCTTTACTTTTCATGGAATGGGTTTTCTTGTGAAATTTTAGCCTTCAACACCGATCAATACCGGTATACCGTTTCGGGTTTACCGCTATTTTATATATTTAATATATATATATAAATATATACACACACAAAATCTCTATTTACCATAAAACATTACCTCAAAAGTCTTTGTTTACCATAAAACATTAATTCAATTGTTCATTGCATATAAAGGGAAAAAAAATACACAATATAAAAAACAAAAAACTTAATTATTCATCATACAAACAAAACTAAAAAGTTGCTACTTAAAATAAAAATAATATAAAAAAATAAAAATAAAATAAAAATAAAATAAAAATAAAAAATAAAAAAAACTATAAGGTTCTATTGATGTGATGCAATTAATGCATCACAATATCACATAACGTGGGGCTCAAAACTGAAAAGAAGGTAAAAGGCTGAACCATTCAGCCCATCTTTTATTAAAAAAAATATAAGTTTTCAACATTTCCAAGGCTAGTCACGTGTAAAAGGGCTTAAGAAATTTCAAATAGCACAAAACAAAGAAGGAGATACCACATAGCAATGTTCATTGTTCAGCAAAAAAAGAGAAGAAATCAGAGCAATGAAGAAGGACAACAGACGAGAAGAAGAAAAAAAAAAAGGAAGAAGAAGATCTAATCGGCGATGTCAATGTGGTGGCAACTTGCTGCATTGGGGTTTGTTCAAATCATGCATTTCTTCTATTTTTCCTTTCAGTTTTTGTACTAGCCGAATTTCTCTTTTCCGGCCGAAACATCCGGTATACTCTAGTACGGTCGGTATTGTCCGGTATAGGCCGGTATCTTGAGCGGTACATTTTGAAGGTGTTTCGGTACCGATTCATCGATCGGTACGAAGAATTCCGACCGTACCAGCCGGTATGGTACAGTATCAACATCCTTGCCTTCAATAGGTACCTTTTTATTAAATAGGCACATTTTTGGTCAATAGACATCTTTTCATTCAATAGGTAAATTTTCGGTCAATAAGCATTTTTTCATTCAATAGGCACATTTTCATTCAATAGACATCTTTAATATATATCCAATATAAAGGATTATACCCTTTCATTAGACATTTTTTAGTATATCTATTATGAACAGTTATGACATTTCAAAATGCATCTTTTGATATATCCAATTTGAAAGGTTATGGCCTTTCAATATGCATCTTTTGGTGTGTGTGTCTTGTATATATCTATATATGTGACATTTTATCTCTTATTCCCTCCCACAAAAAACTAATAAATAAAACAATATTTTTTTCTTCTACCTAACTAATAAAACTTTGTGCTATTTCTTTCAATATAAAAATAAAAAAATTCATGCATTTTTTCTTACTATTCCAACTAAAAAATAATGATTCCTCCCCCCTAAAACTCTTCCAATAGCTATTCTCATGCATCGTACGGGTTGACGATTAGTAATATAAATATAATCAATATATACAAAGAAAAAAAAATTGTTTGGCCTCCCCCAAAGATAAATTCCTAGTTCCGCCACTACTCCTATGCTTGTTAAACCATCTTGGAATAACTTAGCTTCTTCTTCTTTTTCCCCTCGTTTGTTTTAGTGTCCATTATTTGCCATCAAGAGTCCAGATCAAAGAGACTTGGTAAGAGAGAAAAAATATTCTCTCGAATTGGGAAATTCTTTTATTCCTATCAATTTTCAGCTGAATGAGATATGTGGCATTTAAAAACCCCATATAAACAACACAAAATAAAGTAAATGCCACGTTACACAAATTTAGCTAAAAGACCAAAGGAATTTGGAGGATTTAGATGGGAGAGAATCTTCCCTTAAATTGGATCATATCCCTTCATGGTCAAAATTTTCAAAATTCCTCAGAAATTTCTTCATTGTCAAAACTCTTTAGCCTAATGAGAATCATATTTTTCATGTTGGAACGAGTCACCGAAATAATGAACTTTCTAGTCCTTCCTGTAGCAAGCCTTGGGCAGCATGGAGATGGAAATTAATGGTGCTTTGTTGTGATTGCTTGTTGTTTACCAAGAATGCAGAAACCCTTGAATGTGTGCTAACACTAGCACACACCCTCGTAGAACCTTGTGTTGGAGAAACTAACACAGATCATAGAATCCTTGGGCTTTAGCGCCTGTTTTAAGATTGAGGGGAGATCATTGTCAAACAAAGAGGAAAAAAGATTTTTAAAAAATATAAAATAAAAAAAAAATAAAAAAGAAGAAGAAGAAGAAGAAGAAAGAAAGAAAGAAAGAAAAAGACAGACATTGTTGCTTTTGGTCTCAATCATGGACGTGTCCAACTGCACATGATTTTGAAGTAATGATGTGCTTGATACGTCCTTATATATTGTGCTTATAGAACTATTAATTGAACCGGATTTCTTGCTCTAAAGTCTTAAGCCTGTAAGGCCCTTTGAACATGCTAGATAAATATGCTAGGCTAAGTCCAATAATGCAAACAAAAGTTTGATCACACTAGAATTACTGCACCAAAACTCCAGAATCGAACATATTTGGACAAAAATAGGTCAATGACATGGAATTGGAAAGTCCTTTATTGCACCTTTTTTATTTTCTAGAAAAAATTATGCAGAGTGTATCGAGCAAAATCATTTTTAAGGATGAAACATAGCCCAATATTTGGTTAAAATGTAGAGAAAATGCTAATCTGGTATAATTGATTTTTATAGGTTTATATTATTTTAAAAAAATAATTCTATATAAATTTGATTAAATTTAAAATGTGAGACTACACTCTTCCAAATGCTGTCCCTAGATATCGATCCTCAGATACCCTAGCTAATTATAGAGACTTACTTGCTGAGAAGTTATTCCTTATTTATTTATTATTATTATTCATAAAATTAAATATTAAAAAGTACCTATCCATTTCCAAGGACAAAGTTAAGATTTCAATTAAGGGGGGCCAAAGATGAACCATTTTTAAAACAATTTAAATTAGTATTCATTTAGTATTAACAAATGAAAAAAAAAAAAGTAATAATCTATTAAGATGGAATTTAAAATTTTTTTTTTAATCTTGAAAATCATCTATTATTGATTTTTTAAAAAAATTCATAGTAATCCCCTTTTTAATGTATGAAATCAAAGAATCCATTAACAAATCTTATTCTATAAATCAAGTTAAAGTTACCCATAATAAAAATAAGTCTTTTGAATAATTTGAGTTTTTTCTTTCGAAAAAGCCAAGTATTGTAGTTGACTTACCCATAATCTGCAAATCAAATAAAATTTATGTTTCTTATTTCATTATATGTGCAATGATATTTTAACAAAAATATTGATTATTATTTTAAGTAAAATAAGAAAAAAAATCCAAAATAAAAACAACGAGGAAGTCTATTTAGAAGCCTATTAACAATGCCATAGTTCTCATGCACAAAGTCATAGATCACAGACCTAACAAAAACAAATTTGGTAGAAATAGATAAGACAAATAAATAATATAAACAGAAATTTAAGCTATTTTTTATATATAATAATAATAATAATGATTCTAACACACCCACTGACACTTGCTAATTATAAATTAACCAAAATCTTTTTTTTTTAAAAAGAAGCCAAACTCAACGACAATTTATTAATTAACTAGTAAATCAACAAATACAAAATGAGATATGTCTGTTGAAACATCCTCCATCCAAACCAATAAAGCAAAAGAAAGTCTAACTCTCTAAACTAAGGCATGGATCACAACATTGTCCTGCCTCCTTACATGAGAGAAGGATTGGGTTTGTAACAAACCTAAAATAGACATAATGTCTTTCATAGGGTGTCCGATGCTAGCAAGGGAAAAGTTTCTATCTACCAGAGCCTTGATAATAACCTCAGAATCAACTTCAAACATGAAGTGCTCAAAACCAAGTTCTAAGGCAAATTGAACTACCCTTCGTGCTGCCAACATCTCCAGGATTTCACTCAATTGTGATTTTGTGATTTTTATGGTAACGCCACCATGACTTGTACTGACTCATTTCAAATTACTACTCCAACTCCGGCCTGATTAGAGCCTGCAAACATTGCCCCATCAAAGTTAGTCTTCAACACCACAGCTGTAGGGGTTTCCATTTTATATTTCACTACTTTCAACCAAAACCTAAATATAGCTCCTTAAATATAGTATACTAGATTCTTCAATTAAATTCAAACACATAATGGATTGAATTTAATTCTCATTAAAAAATATTGTTAAGGACATATTTTATGTAATTAGCTAATCCTCTGACAAAATGCACTTTACTTGTAATTGGGTAGATTTAGGATGGATTTAGTACTTCAAGAAACAAGAATTCAAGTCAAGTATTAAAGCCATGAAGATTGGATCAAGAAACAAGTGAAGAAAAGTTGTTCATTAAACCTAGACAGATACCTCGACAGAAACAATATTTATCTAGATTTAAGAACAAAACTCAACAGAAGCTGAATCTGTCGAGATCTACGAAATCAGAATTTCCAGATCTGATTTTTGGCCCTAGCTAACATGTATGTGCAGGGTTTATTTTCTCACAACTCTAGACATATAGAAGGTTTATTTTAAAGGTCATCATATAGATAGAACACATGGAGAACACATGCAAAAAGTGACCTAGTGCCTTATTCTCTCTGCAAGAAGTTACTGCTTTTTTTACACCAAGGGTTTTGTAACTAGGTACTTCTTGATATTCATTGTTGATGAAGTGAAGAACTTTGCAGCCAACAACATCTTCAAGTTGCTAGAGTTAGTCACGTACTGGGATCCGTGCAAAAGGGTGGCGTTCATATATTAAAGAATTCAGAGGTTCTAAAGCGGTAAAAGGTTTCTACTGTAAGTTCATCTACGGGGATTGTAGATTATAGGGACAAAGGTTTTGTACTAGATTTGAAACTTCTCTTTACTATAGTGAATTTCTTTTCGAAAAGGTTTCCCCTTAGGTTTTTTATTGTAAAACTAGTTTGTTTCATTGGTTTTCCTAGGTCATCATATCTTGTCTTATTTACTATTCCGTTGTGCATGATATTGACATGATATTGATGTTTGTTTTTTTTTAACAAGGTTTATTCATAATAAATCTAATTAACAGCTTAGGTTTAAAACTTGTAAATTCTATCCACTGGGGTCTAAATTTTCCAACAAGTGGTATCAGAGCAGGTACACTCTGATTGGATTAATTTCCTGAGTGTGATCCTTGACCCCCTTTGTCATGGATCGTGGACAATCTCTTTTGATTCCTCCTTTATTTGATGGAACTAACTATGCGTACTGGAAAGTTCGTATGAAATTTTTTTTACAGGCTCTTGATGAAAAAGTATAGCAAGCTATTGAAGTTGGTTGGATTAAGCCAAAGGAAGTGCCAGTGGATTTGGATGAAGCAACAATCAAAGCAACAAATTTCAACAGTAGGGCCTTGAATGCTTTGTTTAATGGGGTGACCAATAAGGAATTCAAGAAAATATAATCCACGGAAATTGCTAAGGAAGTATGGACTATTCTTGAGACCACCTATGAAGGTACCAAGGCAGTGAAGACTGTTAAGTTTCAAAGACTCACTAGCAGTTTTGAAGAAATAAGGATGGAGGAGGATAAGACATTTGATGAGTTCTATGCTAAACTCAAGAGTATTGTGAATTTTGCCTTCAACTTTGGAGAATCTATAGCAAAATACAAAGTTAATAAGAAAATCCTTAGGTCCTTACCTGAAAGTTTCCATGCCAAGACCACTGTCATTGAAGAAGTGAAGGACATTAATCAAATTCCTTTAACTGAGCTTGTAGAAACCTTCAAACCTATGATATGGGATTAGGTTTAATGGGAAAATGTGGAAAAAGTAGAAACTTGGCTCTTAAGGGTATAAAGGAAGAGATTGATGACTCTAAAGATGAAGATGAAAGCAAAGATGAAGATGAAGATGAATATGATGATGAGAATGAGGATCTAACCTTCATAGCTAATGAGATTATGAAACTTCTTCAATATAGGAAAAAGGATAAGGACAAACCTCCTAGGAAATCTAAATCCTCTAGGAAGGGTAAGAATGAGAAACCCCTTATCTAGTGCCATGAGTGCAAAGGTTTTGGTCATATGAGGATAGTGTGCCCAAACTATCTTATGAAGGAAAAGACCAAGAATTCAAAAGGTAAAGTGTTGGTTGTTACTTGGAGTGATTCGAAGAGTGATCTTTCTAATGAGTATGAGGATGAATGTGGTCATTTTATGGCTTTTAATGCCACAACCGATAAGATAATTGTGGAAAGTGCTAGTGACAGTGAAGATTCTTTTGATGATGAAATACCCAAGAAGTTGACCCTTCAGGAAGCCTATGATAAGCTATGCACTGAATTTATAAAATCTAAAAAGACTTCTCATCTTTGTAAAAAAAAGCTTAATGAGGTAAAAATTGAAAATGCTGATCTATTAGTCAAACTAGATGAGATTATAAGGTTAGTTGAGACTCTTGTTATGGAGAACACCTCATTAGAAGAGAAGGTCAAGAATCTCAAGGTTGAGCTTAGTCAAGCTAGAACTCAAATAGAAAGAATGTCTAGTGCAAAACTTGATGAGGTATTGAGTGCTTAAAAGCCTAGTTATGATAAAACTAGCTTAGGATATGTTGTTTCCTCCGGCCCTTCTTCCACAGATTCTGGATCAAAGACTATCTTTGTGCCCCAATCTAAGAAAGGTGATAAAGGTATGAATCCAAAACTGATTTGGCTAATTCTAAATCCCTTGTTAGACCTCACTCTAGGAAGTCTAGTAGTTCAAAAACTACTCATGTTTGACACCATTGTGGTGTTTCTGGATACATTCGTCCTAATTGCTTCAAGTTGTATCCTCATAAGCAAATGTCCAAACGGTCACAGGTTCCCTCTCAAGGTTTAATTCCTTTGTTTGGAGAGTTATTAAAATTTTTGAGCTTTTAAACTCAATTTCAATAGAATTCTAATTTTTCTATGTCCTTTAATAGACATACTAGGACACATGCCTTTTCATCTTCACGGCCAAAGACTCGTGCTGTGTGGGTGAGAAAGGAGCCTAAGACTTAATTGTCTTTTCTATTTGTCCTCTACTTTAATTCTTTCTATCTAAAGTAGGACTCTCTTGCTTGTTTTCTTATCTGTTTTAGGAATCATGTTTTCATGCATCTGCATCTATCTTTATGCTTTCTTGTTGTTTGTCTATTTTTTTTTTTTTTGGTTGTTTAGTTTTTTTTTTTTTTTTTCAAAATAAAAAGAGAGAAAAAAAATACAAAAACACTGTGTGTCTATGTATGTCGGTACTTGTGTACCTTTGATGGCCATTGAAACAAAGTTTCTAAACTTTGTATCTCTTGTAACTTAGATGAATATCTCAATGCACAACTAAGCAAGTGAGTTTTATTACTCGTGTTTGTGATGAGTACAATTAAAGTGATCTCTTATATTTCATACTCATATCACTCTTTTTGACGAGAAGGACTAGAAAATCCTAAGAGAAAGGCAAAAATAGTCATCTCACTACTAAAGCCCGCTAATCATGTATAACATCTATATGCTTCGGCATAGCAAAATTGTGATGTTTTGGCTTACATAATTGGGTATTTCTTTTCTCTCTTATATGCCCATGCAAGCTATGCTTAAAAGAAAAATATGCAAAGAAAAATAAAAACAAAAAGAATCAAAATGCTTTTAATATGGTTGCAAGCATGTTTCTAGGAGATGTGGAAGTTATAAGATGTATCACGAAGGTGACAGTCCCCATCAAATAGTTATGATTGTGTGTGAGTGTATTTGATTTTCTCATGTCTCAAATCTTTATAATATTAGACACTTTGCACTATTGCTTTGTTTCACACACAACACGCAAATTCTTTGCTACTCTTGATACATGTGCAGGTACAATGTGATTTGGCTATCATAAGAGATACATATGTTAATATATACTTGCTAAACTGTCTTAACTTGTTTTTGAAATATAAAATTGATTAGATTTGTTTAGTGTGTTTGTGGATCTAGGAATGCTTTGCATCTAGAGTTGAGGTGTGGTTTGAGTACTTAACATGCTGCTTGGATCCTTGTTTGAGTAGCCATCTTGTTGCTTTCTCATCTTATGTGTTTTTCCCCCTTTTGAAAAACATCTTTTCTACATACTCGATAGCTTCTCAATAGAATCTCGACAGATACCTCTTCTATCGAGATTTCTGGGTTTGACCTCAATAGCTTCTCGATAGATAGGTCAATCCATCAAGCCAAAATCTTGTGCTCTCTGTCTGCTTGACAAATCCTCAACAGATTCTCGATCCATCAAGGTTGGCTTTTACTTGATAGCATCTCGACAGCTTCTCGATTTGTCAAGACCCTTTTGCATGCATTGTTTTTTACATGTTTTTCATCTTTCTATTATCTTGTCATCCATAGCATCTTGTTTCATTACATTCATGTATTTATATGGATTCCTTGTGCCCCTTTGATCATCTTTGATCATCTTTACGTTTCTTAGGTGAAGTTTTATAGCTTCTTGTATCCTTTATCAATCATGACAAAAAGGGGGAGAAAATGTGGTTTCTTTTTAAAATTCTACATGTTAGGGGGAGTTGTGTTTCATCTTGTTAAGGGGAGTGTTTACCTCCTTGTTGTTTTAGGAGACTCTTTTAACTTCTTGTACACCGGTCTTGTGACCATTTTTACATACATTGTGCTTATCTTTGAGATATATATATATATATATATGATGTATGTTTTCTTCACCTACCTCTGCATGTATTGTTTCTTTTCTCTCTTTATACACGTTTCTTTATGTACACAATCTTTATTTTTGTTTCACACATGATGCCTTGATGAGTTTTGTTTAAGTGTTACAGAAAGACAAGTAGTGAAAGTCTACCATGCTGTGAACTCTTCTCTTGAAAAGTTTTTCAAAAGTTTATAGCAGAGATAGATTTATTTTGTAATACAACAAGTGGTATGAATTTAGTGATTTAAGACTTCTCTCATGATTATTTGTTTTATTGTGGTTTTATCACAGATTGCCAAAGGGGGAGATTATTAAGGACATATTTTATGGAATTGGCTAATCTTTTGACAAAATAGATTTTACTTATAATTGGGTAGATCTACGATGGGTTTAATACTTCAAGAAATAAGAATTCAGGTCAAGTATTAAAGCCATGAAGATTGGACCAAGAAACAAGTGAGGAAAAGTTGTTTATTAAATCTCAACAGATACCTCGACAGAAATAGTATCTTTCAAGATTTAAGAATGAAGCTCGACAGAAGCTGAATCTGTCGAGATCTACGAAATCAGAATTTCCAGATCTAATTTTTTGCCCTAGTTGACATGTATGTGTAGGGTTTCTTTTCTCACAACCCTAGACATATATAAGATTTATTTTAAAGGTCGTTATACAAGTAGAACACATGGAGAACACATGCAGAAAGTGACCTAGTGCCTTATTTTCTTTGCAAGAAGTTACTGCGTCTTTTACGCCAAGGGTTTTGTAACCAAGTACTTCTTGATCTTCATTGTTGATAAAGTGAAGAATTTTGCAGCCAACAATATCTTCAAGTTGCTGGAGTTAGTCATGTACTGAGATCCATGCAAAAAGGTGGCGTTCATATATTGAAGAGTTTAGAGGTTCTGAAGCGGTAGAAGGTTTCTGCTGTAAGTTCATCTATGGGGATTATAGAGTCTAGGGACAAGGGTTTTTGTATTAGATCTGAAACTTCTTTTTACTATAATGACTTGCTTTTTAGGAAGATTTCCCCTCAAGTTTTTTACTGTGAAACTAGTTTGTTTTATTGGTTTTCCTAGGTCATCATAACTTGTCTTATTTACTATTCTGTTGTGCATGATATTGATATTTATTTGTTTTTTATTCATAATAAATCTAATAAACAACTTGGGTTTAAAACTTGTTAATTCTATCAACTTGGTTCTAAATTTTCCAACAAATATATTGCTTATGCTGTATTGGTGACATGCATTGGAATTTAATTGAGGAACCTAACATTGCACATGGGAAACTATATCTAAATTTTGTCCTTATAATTATAAGTTCTCATTATGACATAAAATAATTGTGTCTGTGTACTACACACTAGAAATTATAATTTTTAAGGATTTTTTTTTTTGGGGTCTAAATTTTGATGTTGTTGCAGTTGTTTGGACTAATTTTAATTTATTTTAACAGAGATGAGGATTATGTTAGGGGCGCAGAAGAATCTTATTAGATCTAAATTCTAAAATTTCATAATACATATTTTATATATATATATATATATATATATATATATATAGAGAGAGAGAGAGAGAGAGAGAGAGATTCTTTTTTTTGGGGGGGGGGGGGGGGATCCTTGGTCAGAGAGTGGCCCCCCTCTTAACTTTTTCCCTTGCTAGAATCGAAAAAAGAAAAAGAAACTTGTGGGTTAGTTAAATAATTGTTATCATATGACATTCATTCAAGGTGTCCTCTCAAAAATGAAAACAATATATAGTTTCATATTACTAAGATGAGGAAAAACTTTAAATAAATAAATAAAAAGGAGGAAAGACAAACGCACAGAGGTCATCTAAGCTGATTAGGTCATAAATAAGATTGGTTTTCTCAACAATATAATTGACTTTGCCTCGCACGACTAATAGGTGGTCATGTGGATAAGGTTTATTATTGAAGACATCTCTAAATTATTCATCGGGGCACCCAACTTTCTCTCAACCTAAAGAAGAAGAGAATTATGAAGCGTTCCAAGATAAATTAAGGACTATAATATATGAACATGTCAAATAGTGTTATTAAGCACTAACGATAAATAAGGTCGGCTTTCACTGATCAAAACTTCAAAAGTAACGTGTGGTGCGGATGGCTCGAAAGTTTTTTTTTTTTTTTTTTTTGGTTCACGAGAGATCATTAAAGCTATAAACTAATCAACAAGAGGTAACCAATTTTCTTCCCTTAAACCCCTCTTCTTCTGTTAAACCCCTCTTCTTCTGGTGTAGACGAAATTCAATCTTAGATCACATATTTTTAAGACGGGACATTACCAATTAAACCAACTAGCACCCATCCGAATTTAAAATAGACCAAGCTTCATGAATATGAACAATCAAAGCCAGCACCAAATGAAAAACTTCTATTTTTCATGTTAGGAATGCCAACTTTCACTTCTCAAACTAATAAGAATGATTAAGAAAAACAAGATATACCAAATTAAACTAGGATTGCACTATTTTTACATATCCTATACAACTTCTCCCATTATTTCATATATTCTGTAATTGGAAGCCTTGTCGGCTTAAAGGACCTGAATCTTGTAGTGAAAACTCTACCAACTTTCTATGTCACACCAACTGAAAAGATTTTATTTTAAGCTCCCTCCATTTATTGCTCGGTACATAAATGAAATATGATCTGGTTCCATTCATTTTTCCGTCACTCTTATTTTCTGTACAGCAGCAACTCAAGCAATTTGATTTTGGACTGGATTCTGCATACTTAAACACTTGCAGTTGGCTTTATTATCACTAAGAGTCTGCAAAAATACATAAATTCATGAAAGGAAGACAGATTATTTGGCAAGACATGAGGAATTCTAGTTCAAATTCTCTTTCCATACCTTGAATTGTTTCTGAAGATCTTTGATGTATTCAACAGCCAAGTCCAACATGTCTGCTGTATTAGTTTGCTGCAAGGAAGAAAAGATAAAAAATTCTCGACTTTTCAAGGAGAAATAGATAATTGACACTAAATAAAGATAGAAAATTTCTACCTTGTCCATGTTTGGGACAAGCTCTTGCAATTTCCTCATTCGTTCACTGATCCGGGTTCTTCTTACCTGAAAGTAATATATTCTATGCAATCATCCTTCTATAGTTCACCTCATGGACTCCGCAAATAAAAACTACAAATATATCATATTCCGAAATAGATTTTTTTTATATAATTTAAGCAAAAGATCAATAATTAGAAAAATCATATAACTAAGGTGAAAATTTTACCCTTTCTGCAATGCTTCGAGGATGAGTGGCACAACCACGCTTTGCTCTTATTTTACAAGGAACAGAATCTCGAAATTGCAGGAACTTCTCCATGGCAACCATCTCTGACGAAGTCTTTGGTAAACTCAAATGGTGCGATAACATATTAACCCGATTTCCAAGTCCTCCATTCTAATTATATGCAAAAATTCAGATTAAATTGTACAAACAAAACATTTCAAGAAGACTCAACCTGAAAGGCAAATCTGATACCTGGTTAGCAGCAAATAGTTTCCCATCATCATCTTGCTCTCTTTTCATGACAGTAAAATTTTCTGTAAAATGTGGTGGATCATTCCAAGAACAGTATGGGACTCCAGGGCCATAAAAATGAGCATCAACACTGCCATTACCGAGCTTTCCATCATCGGGACTATCTGCTCCAAGGTTTTCACTCCCTATTTCAGAGATTTGTGACAACATCCCTAGTGAAGAAGGAAATCTTGGTGAGAAGCTAAGCTGACTCTTCAACCTGTCTGTAGATGGACTTACATCTCCATTAGTACCATTGACCCTACTGTAGTTGCCAATTCCTTTCATCATGGCATAGCCTGCAATTTACTGAGAAACTTTTAGTAATCATTCAAGCTTCTGATGATGATAAAATACTCTCCTTCCCAGCTTAATTGTTTGAAAGAATATTTCCCCAAAATTGTCTCAGACTGGTGCTGCATTACAAATGGATCTATCACAAAAATCGAAATCCTTGGCCAATGAACTATTTCTCAACCAGTACTCCCTCCTCCAATAATAATGAGATGGAGGGTGAGATAGTAGGTTTAAGACTCATTGGGTATGTGTCTCACTTGCCCAAAAAAAAATGAAAAAAAAAAAAAAAAAATCTAAATCTTTTGATTAAAATCAATTGCGAAACTTCCTTTAGTTGCTGAGGAAATGCAGGAAGATGATAAGAAATTGATTTTTTTTTTTTTTTTTTTTACTAGCTAACCCCAGGGAAACTAAAACCCCCACTCAGTTGTGAAACACCACTATGCCTACCAGCGTTTAAACTCACTTTTCATAAAAAATTCCTATCCCCTACATACTTGACAGCCTTACTAGTTTACTACATATAATACACGGGAATTAAACGTTTTTCCAATAAGATTGCATATAATTATAGAAGAAAAACCATTTCTTTACTATTCCCTTCAACCAAATTTCCCACACCTCTCATTGCAGGTAAACTACAACTAGCCAAGAAATCTTCAGAAGTTCAAGCTAGCTCCTAACTACTAATTATTTCAGAGATAAGTTTTTCCCCTTTTGTCTGCTCCCCTAACTCATATTGGACATGAGCGTCTTAGATTAAAAAAAAAAAAAAAACAGTTTACATGGCCATAACATGGAATGGACAGGAAGTGAAAGAACAATACCATTTTGAACAGAGAGGTGGGAGAAAAGATCAGCAGGCGAGCTACTTTGCCTAATGATATTTGGATTACCCGCTTTGGATTGCACGTCGTGGTCCATTGCCATTGAACCCACCAACCCATATGAGCTATCATCATCGTCCATAGCAGTGGGGCTAAGACTCTGTCTCGGATAATGGGGAGGCAAGCTCGCACAATAGCCCTGCTGTTGGGCCTGGGAGTGAGAGTTGGAGCTCACACGCTTCATAGCTATTGAATCCGTATTGCTAGTACCGTAATTCAAAATTCTGGATATTAATCTCTCTGACTCAGTGCCCTCTGTCTCCATGATATTAGCAAGGACCGAGCTCGGCGCAGAGCGAAACCGCAATAACCCAGAACTGGGTTGGTGTTGGGGGAGATAATTGTCGGGGGTATTTGAATCCATCGAATGCTCTTCTGTTTTGCTCTGTTTCTTCTTCTTCTTCTTCTTTCTTCACAGCCCTTGAGAGTTAAGAGTGGAGTAGAAGTTAAGGCTCATGGCACTGTTTAGTGCTACGCAACTATTATACAAATACGCCACTGCTTTACCTGGAAAATTCTGGGGAATTTTCTTTCACTTTCTTGGGAAAAATTTCAGCTTGATTTCTAAGCAGACTTGGATAAGATCTTGCGGAGGAAGCAACCGAGGGAGATAAAGCTTAACCAAAGCATAAGCTACTTACTACTAAGAAACAAAAACAACCACCCAAAAAAAAAAACTATAGCCACAAGGATATATGTTAAGCTGTAATTAAACGGAACTTTGAGGTCTGTTTGGTACAGAGAATAGAGATCCAAGTGAAAAGAATCAAACTAGAGAGAGAGAGAGAGAGAGAGAGAGAGAGAGAGAGGATATTACTGTAGTGAAAGCAGAGAAATATTAACCGCAGCCTTAGATTTGCTTTTCAAAGCACCGAAAGCAAGGAAGATCTTGAGCTAGAGAGAGAGACAGAGACAGAGACAGAGACAGAGTGGAGGTGGTGTTGGTGTTGTGAAGTTGATAGCGCACGGAGGGAGAGATAGAGAGAGACAATATTTATCTTCTCCTTTCTTGGCAAGTGCGGCCAATGGAGAAGTACAGAAAGCCATCAATCTGGTAACCCCACATAGGCACGTAGGTCTTTCTTTTGTTTACTATTAGCCTTTTTCTCCGTTATTAAATTTCCAATTATTTCCTTAAAATTTTTTTTATTTTTTATTTTAAAGTTTAAAACTTTGGATTTAAACTTAGGAAAAATAATAAGTAAGTTCAAGATATTTCGAAAATGACACGTTTGGCCTTTAGATCATGTGCTGTTTGGAATGAAAATATCTTATGTAGCTATACAGGCCACAACTATCGGTTTATACCGAGCTCTGGACACGTTTCTTAAAACAGGCCCAACCTACCCTGCTTACTAACTGAGCACCTAGCCTGTTCCCTAGATGGGCTTGGCCCAAGCTCACATCCTGACCAAGTATCACCTATTATGCTGAGATCAATAGATAATGCCTTGGGGGAATCTACCAGCCGAGCATCAATTGGCACTTGGTGCAAGTTCCAAGAAAGCCATATCAATCACAAACAACGGGTTTCATCTGGTCAGGAATATGGCTCAAAGGGACCCACCAACATGGGAAACATTCCTCTCATCATGACAAATCCCACTAAGGAAAGTCTATAAATAAAAACCGATGGGTGAGAGAGAAGAGGTTGGAAAAATTAGGGAAGAGAAACACAAGAGTAAAGAGGAAAAATACTTTTTAGGGAGAAAGAAGTCCAGTCCGAATTTCACATAGAGGGGGCAGATACATTGTGATGTTCTCGGGAAATGTAGGAATTTGAGGGAGGAAGTGAGATAAAGAAAAACTTTCATTTGTCTCCTATAAAAACTACATCACCATCTTTGGGACCTCCCGTTGTTGGATATTCTTGACCCATAATTCAAGTTGTTAGGGTCATATTTTCCTATACTTGGCTAATCATTTGACAAAACACACTTCACTTGTAAATTTGGTAGATCTAAATTGAGTTTGATATATATCAAGTTGTGGTATTAAAGACATGAAGATTGATCCAAGAAACTACTGAAAAAAAGTTGCTTTACTGAAACTTGACAGATAGCTCGCTAGATACTGCAATCAAGGTTAAATGAAAAGGCTTGACACAAGCTTGATCTATCGAAAATTACAGTTTTAGAATTTCTAGATCTGAAATTCGACCCATGCTGTATTATTTGATTAGGGTATCTTTTCTCACAACCCTAGTCATATAAAAGACATATTTTAGAAGTCATCACATACGAATACAAAGATCTAGAATTCATAAACTCTGTGAGAAGCTACTGCATTTATACATCATAGGATTTTGTAATGAAGTGCTTCTTAATATTCATCGTTTATGAAGTGAAGAACTTTGCAGCCAATAATAATCATTCAAGTTGTTGGAGTTAGTCATGTACTAGGATCCGTGCAAAGGAGTTAGTAACAAATTGAAGATTTGTGCATCAAAGGAAAGAAGACTACTACAAGATCAAGTTCAATTGGATATTGGAGCGAAAGTTCAATTGTAGGTTGGTATTTTTGGGATAGGCCAGGGTAGTGGTTAAATTCCTTATACTTGTAACCACTTGATTATTGATTAGTGGATTCTTAGGAGTGGTGGGGTTTTGCCTTGTGAAAGGTTTTCCCCATTTGTCAACAAAGCACTGTGTCAATTTAATTTCCGCTACATTTAGTTTATTTGGTGATTTATTGGTACCTCCACGATTTACATATAATGTGACCTAATTAATCAACTTAGGTAATTGAATTAATTAACTAGGTTCAAGATATCTTAACCCAACACAAGTAAATTGGAGGGCTCAACCCAATTCCATCGTTCCATAG
Organism: Quercus robur; assembly: GCF_932294415.1. Classification (NCBI taxonomy): domain Eukaryota; kingdom Viridiplantae; phylum Streptophyta; class Magnoliopsida; order Fagales; family Fagaceae; genus Quercus; species Quercus robur. Next base: position 26,484,570 of record NC_065540.1, on the reverse strand, counting down.
GATTGAGCTACCACAATTGGCGTTGTCTGTGGGAATCTCCTACTCAGCTGAAGGTATAGAGTTGGCATGACAGCGTCTAATATGGAGGGTCCACATGCAAACGAGGAACCAACGAGGTCAGGTGGAAATCAGTCGAGGGTCTCAAATCAGGCAGTTAGGAGAATGGAGAGGGAATGAAGGAGAGAGCAAGATCTTAGGCAGGACAGGCATGAGACTCGAATGGATTCAGATGAAGCTTCCTCTTAAGGAGAACGAATTGTTGCCTTCGTATCATGGTGGTCATGATTGGGAGATAGAAAGCCCATGGAGGCAGATTAAAGAATTAGAGCTTGAGATGAGAGGCTGGCACCGAAGAAGGGATTATGATTACGGATCTGCAAGTGATCACATAGGAGGATCTTTTTACTGAAGTCATTCCCGTTTGTCGAAGGACAGCTCAAACGAGTCCAGGATGAGCCGAGCCCTATAGAGGGTGGGTCGATCACCATTCTCCGAAGAGATAGAGCGTACTGAGATGCCTAGGCATTTTACTCGCCTACCTTTTACTTGTTATGACGGTAAAACTGACCCAATAGAGCATGTAAGCCACTATACTTAACTTATGGCCCTCTATTCGTGACATGATGGACTTATGTGTAAAGTGTTCCCGTCTAGCCTTGGGCCCACAACAATGAGGTGGTTCAACCACAGCTTCAGCGAGTTAGTTCAAGCGTTCGATGCATGTTTTATCACTTGCAATCGGGCTCTCCAGCCTATTGATGCCTTGCTGTCTATGAAAATGAGAAGTGAGGAAACTCTCCAGTCATATTCAGATTGATACAAGGAGTTGTATAATGAGATCGGGGGAGGAAATAAGCAGGTAGCAACAAACACTTTCAAACTAAGGCTTCCTAAGGAATCTAAGTTGAGGGGCTCACTAACCATAAGACCCCCCAAGAATATGCATCAGTTTATGAGGAGAATAAAAGAACATAAGAGACTGGAGAATGATCAGCTACAAAGCAAAAGGAAGGCCCCCACCACTTTACAGTACCCTAAGGATCCTAGGCACAAAGGCTTTCAGTGTAGGCCCCGAAGAGAAGCTAGGGAACAAAACCCAAAACCACAAGCTGGAGTCAATATGGCATTTAAGGAGCTCATGCATAAAATTCTCGAGAAGAGAAAACACAAGTCATACTTTCATTGGCCTGGCAAGATAGGCAGGGACCTGACCAAGAGAAATCAAAGTTTATATTACACGTAACACCGGGATAAGGAACATACCACCAAGCAGTGTAGGACGTTCAAAGACCACTTGGAACAGCTTGTTAAAGCTAGGCATTTGACAGAGTTTATGGTTGGCCCAAGGGGAGGCGCCGTAGGGTAGACATTAGGGAGCCAAAGGGGAGCACAATCGCCTCCCCTCGGGGTTATTGAGGTAATTCATGCTACGACAATTGGTGTAAGTGCTAGTCACCAGAGAGGAATTCTAAACATTACCACCCAACAGGAGCACCAGATGTTGGACCGTCCGAGGAAGAAGCCTAGGATAGTTGGAGGGCAAATAACTTTTAATGACGATGGTCTTGAAGGTACGTCTCAACCGCATGACGATGCTCTTGTCGTTACCCTTAGGATTGGGGGTTTCCTAATGAAAAGGGTTATGATTGACCAGGGGAGTGATGCTAAGATAATGTACCCTGATTTTTACAAGGGTCTAGGTTTGAAGACTGAGGATCTTGGGAAGTATGATACCCTCCTAATAGGCTTTGACGAAAAAATGGTGATACGAAAAAGACAAATTAGGCTCCCCGTAGTAGCTGAAGGGAAAAAGGTACTGGTGAATTTCATAGTCATAAACGTGTTTTCCCCATACACAGCAATCCAAGCACAACTGTGGATACACAACATGGGGGCTGTACCATCCACACTGCATGTGAAAGTTAAATTCTCAACCAAGGAAGGAGTTGTGGTGATGAGGGGTGACTAGAAAGTGGCTCGTCAATGTTTGGTGGCTGCAATCAATCATGAAATTAAGCAAAAAGAGTAAGTAGAGTCAGTCTCATTATAGCAATTACAATGCCTCGAGGAGTCTAATGGGGCTGACAGTGCTGAAGAACTAATTGTGGTCCATATTTTGCCCTACAAGGACAGATATTTTCAGATAGGAAAAGCCTTTCTAGCAAGGATCGAGTGGAAATTTTGTTGACACTGGTCAAAAATTTTGATGTTCTTACTTGGAGCCCATACGAAGTTCCTACCATGGATTCGAAGTTCATAGTGCACAAATTGAATGTGGATCCCTTATTTCCACCCAAGAAGAAAAAGCCAAGGTGAGCAGCCAGGCACGATGTGGAAGCAGTGAATGAGGAAGTGGAGAAATTAAAGCAAGCTGGGGCTATCAAAGAGGTATTTTATCCGAATAGGTTAGCTAATATCGTGGTAATAAAGAAGAAGAACGAGAAGTGAAGAGTCTATGTTGATTTTACTGATCTAAACAGAGCATGCCCTAATGATCCTTACCCTATACCGAAAATTGAACAACTGGTGGATTTTCCATGGACCTACGAATGTAACTAGGGTTCCAAAGTTTTTCTACATTAATATTGAGGCTTGGAAAAAAATCCCACATCATCTAGGAGCCATTCCAAACCCCTATTTTCTCACTAAATAAAGCCATACATGGCATCTTTCCAAAACACATAGAAAATCCTGAGGGAAAATCTAAGATTCACTAGAAATAGTGAATCAAAGAGGGAGTTTTTCACAAAACATCCTTAAGTAAATTTTATTTTGATTGGGACCTTTTCTGGTCTTAATCCTCAAATTTTGAAGTTTACTAATCATTTTTGTTTGCTGTGAATAGATTTAATTGAGGAGAATAGTCAAAATCAAGCCAAAGAGCTTTTTGTTGTGAGGTATATGTTCTAATCTCTTTTTTTCATTTTTGCTTTTTAATCTCATTTTAATCTTGTTTCTTTGATTTATTTGTGTTTAGATATGTTTGCTTAGTCTAGGTTTTGTTGTTTTTGTGTTTAAAAGCATGTTAGGTTGCTAGATTTGCTGTTTTAAAGTTCTACTCTACTTTATGTGTTACTGAGTTTCCAGGTTAGGGTTCTTCAGGCGTGTTTGCATACACATGATTTTGTGTGCACATGCAGGCTCTTAGTATACATACGCATACAACTGGCCTGCGTATGCAAGCCTATGTATGCGCACGCATACTCATGCCCAAAAACCCTAATTCAGGTTTTCTATTTCTATTTATTTGTCTCTTTCATATGATAGGCCCCTATTTTGTCCCTTTTATGCTTTTTAAGTCTCTGTTCCACTGTTTAATTGTTTGTTTGTCTCTAGCATGCTAGATTAGGGTTTTCTTTTCTCTTCTTATTTTAATACCATGAACATACATTCACATGTCCATTCATTGATGCATAGGTGCTGAGATACAGTAAGGTAAGTCATGCATTCACATGAACATGCATTGATTTGAATATCATAGGCCCCTATTTTGTCCCTTTTATGCTTTTTAAGTCTCTGTTCCTCTATTTAATTGTTTGTTTGTCTCTAACATGCTATATTAGGGTTTTCTTTTCTCTTCTTGTTTTAATACCATGAATATGCATTCACATGTCCATTCATTGATGCATAGGTGCTGAGATACAGTAAGGTAAGTCATGCATTCACATGAACATTCACATGAACATGCATTGATTTGTATATGATCTTGTTTGGATGATGAACATGGATGAGGTTTGTTTGTTTTCCTTTTTCCTTCAATAATGAGATGCAATAAAATATTTGTTTGATTATTCCATGATTTGTTTGCTACCTTGGATATGATGTATGCTTGCTTGCTGCCATGCCTATGTTCCGCCTTGACCATGATATGATGCCATATGAGATGAGATGCTTTTGATAGGTGCATGCTAGGGTTTGTAATGGTTGATATGTATGGTAGATGTGTGTTAGGTTTGATATGTTTGCCAAGATAGATGTATGTTAGGGCTTGGGATGAAATGCCATGTTATATGCTTAGATGTATACTAGTGTGTGTGTGTGTGTGTGTGTGTGTGTGTGTGTTTAAGATGCAATGTTGAATTTGCCTTTAATAGGATTAAGACGTAAAACACATGGAAGCCGACCCACGGGTAGGGTGATTTTGGGTGCCTAACACCTTTCCAAGACCGTACCTAAACTTTGAGCCCATACTCTGGTAGTAAGATCAAGTCCTTCCACGTAATGGCGCTATATTCATAGTTCCTAGACCATAAAACTAGGTGGCGAGTCCTTTTCCCTGCCCTGGTCCATTCGGCTAAGGTGTACACCCCAAACCATGCATGGTGCCCACGCTTCCCTCTTGTATTTCCTAAGGAACACCATGGAAGGGAGTGGCCCCTCACCCAACTTGAAGGAATGTTGATACCCCAAAGGAGGAGGGTTGGAGGGTGAGGCTCCCTTAATCCCGAAAACAGGTGAAGGAATGGTTGGCCCTTCAACAACAATATTCTGGTTAGCTGCTGCAAGGATCGATGTGATCGAAATAATGACTCCGGGTTGAGCGTCAACCTACTTTACTTGGATGTCAGCTCCCCTCTGCCTCTTGCATGTACGAGGTAGGGTGCCAACCGAGATCTGAGGTGCTAGCAAGGTAGGCGGCGTGGATAGAGCAAACGTTTACCCCCCGAGAGCCCAAGCTCTAGGAATGTACCTAGCTGACTGAACAGTCCTTCTTTAAACCATGTTGTTGTCTAATTCCACTTCTTCAACGTTACCCACAGGTTGGTGCCGAAGTTTTACCCGAAAAACCGTGTCTCCTGAACCATCATTATAGGGCTCTAGGGAATCCACCCTTTGGCAAAAATCCCCTCAGCCGTACGTCGATATATGTCAACAAAGAATGCTTTGCCAAGAAGGCAACCCGGGGTCTTGAAAGCTGGTGTAGGAAAGGACGCAACCAATGATGAGGTGTGAGGCTCAGAGCTACCAGTTAGTATGGACAAACACCTCGGAGCATAGAATCCAGTTTAGATCCCGAACTTTAACTAACCTTAAGTTCGGCTTTGAGCGCCAAGAACTTGCACGAGCAGCAGGATCACATAAGTCAGTGTGAAAAATCAAATATGAGCAAAAAGAAAAATAATAAAAAAATATACTTGTAAATAAATGTGACAAACAACAAAAACAAGCACAGTAAACTTTTCAGGGTACCAACTTGCATTCTCGAGCAATGTCGGGCAGGTGAGTTGATTGTCAAGCCATTTTCCCCACACCCTTATGTACTCCCCTTGGGAATTCCTATTGGGGTTCGGCAAACAAGATATTAACCTTATTGGGGGTTAAGAACTTTAAGATAATACCCATTGACAACACTTCCAGAATAGCTATATAGGAAATTGATGCCATTGACAACACTTCCAGAATAGCTATATAGGAAATTGATGTCGTGGCATGTAAGTTTTAGGTTGAAAAGCCTATTTAATTGGCTGACGTAACCGACTACCCTATAGAAGTTGGGTAGACACTAGTCGGGATAAATACCATAAAACCTAAGGGTACTCAACAGTAATAGATCTAGAAGGAACCTCACCCCACCTTCCAGGACAACCATTAGGGGGATAAATATCACCCTGGGCACTCTCTTGTCCTCTATGTCTCCCCTAGACAATACTTAATATGTATGTCCTTGGGAATGGCGTATCTGGCCTTGAAGGTCGCCACGACTTCCGTGGTATTGACTAAGTGGGCAATACCCATAGCTAGAGAAAACAAAAGGAATAAACGAGGCAAAGGGGAGAAGAAGACTTACAAAAGAATGGGCTTTCTTGGTAAGAAGAGAGTTCTTGGAGAAGAGAGAAAGCTGGGGACTAGGAAGGCTCTAGATTAAAGCTTGAGAAAAAAAATGAAGTAGAGAAAGTAAATCTAAAGGAACCAAATGATATTTATAGGGGTGAGGGCATTAAATTCTTTGGGCGGGAAAATTTGATAACCGCTCTAATCCACAATCTCACGCACGCCTCAACATCTGAATGGACAAATAATCATGGTCGTTGATCTTGACAAATGGCCCTGCACATGCATAAAGTGTAGGCTATCCAATCCGACGCATTTATTGCCTAACAATTGGAATCCCTGAGAGGCAGCGGTCATATCATGCACAATTCACTATTATACTGAGAGCATAACCACAATCTCATTCCCATGGTATGAAAATGGGATCATGCGGGGCTATTGTACGGGCCACAGCTGTCGGTTTGTAACAAGCTTAGGACACATTTCCTAAAATGGCCCTTCCAACCCTACTTACTAACCGAGCACCTTGCCCGGGAGATGGGCTTGGCCTAAGCTCACATGCTGACCGAGCATCACCTATTATGCCGAGATCAAGAGATAATGCCTTGGGGAATCCACCAATCAAGCATCAATTGGCGCTTGATGCAAGTTCTAAGAGAGTCATATTAGTCATGAACAACAGGTCCCATCTGGCCAGGAATATGGCTCAAATGGACCCACCAACATGGGAAACACTCCTCTCATCATGACAATCCCACTATAGGAAATCTATAAATAAAAACCAATGGGTGAGAGAGAAGAGGTTGGAAAATTTAGGGAAGAGAAACACGAGAGTAGAAAGGAAAAATACTTTATGGGGAAAAAGAAGTCCAGTCCGGATTTCACAGAGAGGGGGCAAATACACTGTGATGTTCTTAGGAAATGTAGGAATTTAAGAAAGGAAGCGAGATAAAGAAAAACTTTCATTTGTCTCCTATAAAAACAACATCGCCATCTTTGGGGCCTCCTGTTGTTGGATATTCTTGACCCATAATACAAGTAATGTAGGGGGCTCAACCTAAATCCTTTGTTCCACAGGACTGATCTACCACAATAGCAATTTGTTCATGGACCAAATAGGTTATTTCTGAAATGTCTTGGTCCCTTTTTATTTTTGATAAGTTTGAACCTATTTGATATTAGTCCAAACCTTATGGGTGATTTTTGTATTTTACCATTTAAACTTTACTAAGATAGAAATTACTTGTCACTTTAACTCAAAATGACATAATTTTTATATTCAAATTACATAATTTAGAGCAAACAAATTTTTTTTTTTTTTTTTTTTTTTAAACTTTTCCTAAGTTTCTATATTTGGTTGTCATTTGTCCTTTTCCAGTTACCATTGTCCTCCACCACGGGACTAAAAAATGAACTTGATATGTTAAGACTAAGGTATAGAGTAAGAGTTATTGCAGTAACTCATAATACAAACAAACATAATCATAGGGCAAAAGCAAATTGATCTTCGTGGGAGGATTATCATAAATCACAAATCGGTTTTTTTTATTATAAAGTTTCAACCTATGGTTGCTAGAACCCACATATGGATTCATTTATTAGGGACCGGTTTGATAATATTATTTTAGTAACGTTATTTGTATTTTTTAGAAATACGTGTGTGTGAAAAAATGTATAATATTGTTTAAACACTGAAATCTGTTATTTAAATAACAATAACAAATGGGCCCTAAATTATTGAAGTCTACCAATTTATTACCATATTAATTTGTAAGTTTTATATCCTAAAATTTGGAGTAATTTTAACATTTAAAAACAAGTATTTTGTTAACGATGCTCTTTAAAGGGCATTTGTTTATGGAATAATCCTTTTTTTTAATATAAGAAAGGGGGAAAAATAATTGATTTTTTTATAATTTTTTAAATTTTCATAAAAATAGTATTAAAACCTTTTAAAAATAATAGATTAACCAATACCCTGACATACCCCGTTAACCAGACCATGAAACAAATAGCCTGCACAACAAATATTTTGTTGGTGAGTTGGTCTACTCTTGAATCTTGGCCTTGTTAATCCGTGTGAAATACTAATGTAATGTAATAGTGTTAACAGCGTTAATGCCTAGAGAATAGTGCCACTTCATGGACGGAAAAGGAAGAAGTTAGGACTTTAACTTCCTAGCCTGCCTTGTATTGATTGGATGGTGATGTGGTTTGACGTCACCGATAGTCCGACCTTTCAGTACCAGATTCACGCCGTATCTGATTCTGCTCGTCGTTTTCACCTTCAACCATCACTTTCCTTGTGAGATCAGATCACAACTCAAGCGCCGTCTCACCAATAGTTGGGGTCCATTATTGCCCATATCTTTCTTCATATTTCACCTAGTTGCCATTCATAGATTCAGGTGAATTATTATGGAGCAACTACTTATCTCTCTTCGGTTCAAAACTTTCAAACTTTTAACACTTGAGGTTATGTTAAGACCCCATCAAATGGATCAGGATGTACTACTACAACCACTGCATCATTATTAACTATAATAAAAAAAATAAAAGTGGTCCGCGGGGAAACAGAAAAACGGGAATCATTATATTCCCACACGGCGAGACAGGAATAAAATATTTATGAATTTTTATTATTTTTAAGGGAATCTTGTAGTTATGTATGCCTCGAAGGTATGAATTTTGGGCTTCATTTTTTAATCAATTTATCTATATTATCTATACTACTATTTAAGGGGCTTCCCAGTTTGGATTCCACATTTTTCATGCCTAAGATACCCTCATCATACCCACTTACAAGTTTTCAACTACCGGAGATAGATATGTAAATTAAAACTCCTACATTTTAAAACCACAAACTCACGTACGCTTTGCAGTTTCTATCTCACTTTCTCTCTCTCATTTTTTTTTTCTTCAGATTGAAGACATTTAGTTTAACTCTACATCCTCCTTTCTTTTTCTTCAGATTAAAGACATTTACTGTCAGAGGCTTCAACAAATTTTCAGGTTCTATTTTTTGCAAATTCCTCTTTATTTTCTTTTCTTTTGTTTATGATTGACTTTCTTTAAGTTCTACTTTTTTTTTTCCTTCTTCTTTTTTTTAAATGTAATTTTGAAATAAATGGTTCCTTCATATACTTTATCATTGCACTTCTTAATGAATTGTCATTTCATGTTGTAGGTATTGTGATCCAAAGACAGGGCTGCCTTATGCTACAAAAGAAGCATTCAAAATCATTCGTAAACAGTTAAACAGTATGACTTCCCTTACCTTCTTTAATAGCCTTTGTTTACATTTTATTTAAAAAATTTGAATTGAAATAAAAATAGTTTCATATAAATGATCAATTACTATTTCCTTCTCCTTCCTCACTTCACTTCTTTTTTTTTCCTTCTTCATATATATATATATATATATATATATGTATATATTTTTTACCATCATTGTATATGTTTTTGGCGTTAAATTTTTTTATTTAGATATGTAGCAACCTTGAGTTCTACATTTTTTTTTTTAATGTATCACGTTAACTATCCTTTTTTTCTTTTTTTTAAATGTAATTTTGAAATGTTGGAGGTGACTGAATGTATATGTTTTTTGCGTTAAATTTTTTTATTTAGGTATGTAGCAACCTTGAGTTCTATTTTTTTTTTTTTTTTTTATATATATGTATCACGTTAACTCTTTTTTTATCTTTTTTTTTTTAATTTAATTTTGAAATGTTGGTGGTAATTGAAAACAAAAAAAGCCACGTTGTATCAAAAAAATTATCTACCACATTTCTATTTTGAAAAAAAAAAATCCTACGTTTTGTAAAAAAAAAAACTCTGGCCAACCCTTTTTTTTTTTTTCAAATTCAAAAAAAAAAAATAGAAAAAAGAAAAAAAACCTTAACACGTTTGAATTCCACTCCCACATTTTACTCCTAACAAACTGTTTGAATTCCACTCTCCCATGTTTTACTCCTAAGAAACTGCTTTACTATCAAATTTAAAAAATTTTAACTTCTCTTTAATAACATGCATGCTAACGTTGGTTTGTTAATTAAAGTTTTTTAAAAAAATAATAATAATAATACTTGGTTACCTAATTCTTTTATCTCTCTTAGGTTCACGTATGCACAAACTTTTTGGATTGCATTGAGGAGTCATTGAAATGGACCTGTAAAATAGTAGGGTTAGACATGTAAAATTATCAATTTAAAGAGTTCTAAATTTTAGATAAATTTGACAAAACATTACCTACAAAATAGGAACACTTCTACTAACCCACTTATTCTAACACATGTTTCTAATATTATATTCTTAAAAAAAAACCTCACGTTCAGTAAAAAAAATTTCTAATATTTTATTCTTAGAAAAAACCTCACGTTCAGTAAAAAAAAAAAACTAATGAAATACCCTTAATTTAATAAACTTATCTTTATCTCTAAATCATAAGAAATGGTTTAAAATCTTAAATTGATAAAAATTGAAAACAAAAAACCTAATGAAAAAAGCCATGTTGTATCAAAAAAATTATCTACCACGTTTCTATTTTGGAAAAAAAAAAAAAAACCCTTAACACGTTTGAATTCCACTCCCACATTTTACTCCTAACAAATTGTTTGAATTCCACTCTCCCATGTTTTACTCCTAAGAAACTCCTTTACTATCAAATTTAAAAATTTTAACTTCTCTTTAACTTCTTTTGCTTATCCAGTTTTTATTTTATTTTATTTAAGTTTCATGTTATATCCTCCTTCCTTTTCATCTTCTTCTTCTTCAGGATATATCAAAAAAAAAAAAAAAAAAAAAACCGAATAGAATATTACTGCACTGGAATAACAAAAGACTTCATTACTTGACTTCCAAGATTATCCGGATAAGTATATAAGAAAATATTATTCTTTTACTTATAATCTATACTACTATTTAAGGGGCTTTCCCTGTTTGGATTCCACATTTTTCATGCCTAAGATACCCTCATCATACCCACTTACAAGTTTTCAACTACCGGAGATAGATATGTAAATTAAAACTCCTACATTTTAAAACCACAAACTCACGTACGCTTTGCAGTTTCTATCTCACTTTCTCTCTCTCATTTTTTTTTTTTCTTCAGATTGAAGACATTTAGTTTAACTCTACATCCTCCTTTCTTTTTCTTCAGATTAAAGACATTTACTGTCAGAGGCTTCAACAAATTTTCAGGTTCTATTTTTTGCAAATTCCTCTTTATTTTCTTTTCTTTTGTTTATGATTGACTTTCTTTAAGTTCTACTTTTTTTTTTCCTTCTTCTTTTTTTTAAATGTAATTTTGAAATAAATGGTTCCTTCATATACTTTATCATTGCACTTCTTAATGAATTGTCATTTCATATTGTAGGTATTGTGATCCAAAGACAGGGCTGCCTTATGCTACAAAAGAAGCATTCAAAATCATTCGTAAACAGTTAAACAGTATGACTTCCCTTACCTCCTTTAATAGCCTTTGTTTACATTTTATTTAAAAATTTTGAATTGAAATAAAAATAGTTTCATATAAATGATCAATTACTATTTCCTTCTCCTTCCTCACTTCACTTCTTTTTTTTTCCTTCTTCATATATATATATATATATATATATATGTATATGTATATATTTTTTACCATCATTGTATATGTTTTTGGCGTTAAATTTTTTTATTTAGGTATGTAGCAACCTTGAGTTCTACATTTTTTTTTTTAATGTATCACGTTAACTATCCTTTTTTTTCTTTTTTTTAAATGTAATTTTGAAATGTTGGAGGTGACTGAATGTATATGTTTTTGGCGTTAAATTTTTTTATTTAGGTATGTAGCAACCTTGAGTTCTATTTTTTTTTTTTTTATATATATATGTATCACGTTAACTCTTTTTTTTTCTTTTTTTTTTTAAATTTAATTTTGAAATGTTGGTGGTAATTGAAAACAAAAAAAGCCACGTTGTATCAAAAAAATTATCTACCACATTTCTATTTTGGAAAAAAAAATCCTACGTTTTGTAAAAAAAAAAAAAAAAAAAAAAAAAACTCTGGCCAACCCTTTTTTTTTTCAAATTCAAAAAAAAAATAGAAAAAAGAAAAAAAACCTTAACACGTTTGAATTCCACTCCCACATTTTACTCCTAACAAACTGTTTGAATTCCACTCTCCCATGTTTTACTCCTAAGAAACTGCTTTACTATCAAATTTAAAAAATTTTAACTTCTCTTTAATAACATGCATGCTAACGTTGGTTTGTTAATTAAAGTTTTTTAAAAAAATAATAATAATAATACTTGGTTACCTAATTCTTTTATCTCTCTTAGGTTCACGTATGCACAAACTTTTTGGATTGCATTGAGGAGTCATTGAAATGGACATGTAAAATAGTAGGGTTAGACATGTAAAATTATCAATTTAAAGAGTCCTAAATTTTAGATAAATTTGACAAAACATTACCTACAAAATAGGAACACTTCTACTAACCCACTTATTCTAACACATGTTTCTAATATTATATTCTTAAAAAAAAACCTCACGTTCAGTAAAAAAAATTTCTAATATTTTATTCTTAGAAAAAACCTCACGTTCAGTAAAAAAAAAAACTAATGAAATACCCTTAATTTAATAAACTTATCTTTATCTCTAAATCATAAGAAATGGTTTAAAATCTTAAATTGATAAAAAATTGAAAACAAAAAACCTAATGAAAAAAGCCATGTTGTATCAAAAAAATTATCTACCACGTTTCTATTTTGGAAAAAAAAAAAAAAAAAAAAAAAAAACAAAAAAAACAAAAAAAAAACAAAAACCCTTAACACGTTTGAATTCCACTCCCACATTTTTCTCCTAACAAATTGTTTGAATTCCACTCTCCCATGTTTTACTCCTAAGAAATTGCTTTACTATCAAATTTAAAAATTTTAACTTCTCTTTAACTTCTTTTGCTTATCCAGTTTTTATTTTATTTTATTTAAGTTTCATGTTATATCCTCCTTCCTTTTCATCTTCTTCTTCTTCTGGATATATCAAAAAAAAAAAAAAAAAAAAAAAAAAAAACCGAATAGAATATTACTGCACTGGAATAACAAAAGACTTCATTACTTGACTTCCAAGATTATCCGGATAAGTATATAAGAAAATATTATTCTTTTACTTATAATGTTTTTTAGTTTTCTATTTCTTACATTCAATTGATGCTTTAAAATATTGTATCTGTTTTTGCTCTCAACGTGTCTTCTCTTGAGTTCCATTCATTGTTATCCAATTTTTAATGCCTCGGGTTGCAACCATTGTCATACAAAATATATGGTGAGTAGGGTTTCTTTTTTATTTATGTTGTAATAAATTTATTTTAGAATTTTTTTGAACAAAAATTTAAATGGATTTAATCTCAATTGCAAGCTAGGCAAGACCACGTGTGGTGTTGTTAGCAAACTGTGGAACCCAATATGCAGAGCATTCCTCAAAATCCCATTAATTCTTTGATTTCATAAGAAAATCAATGGAACTCAATGGATGGTTGTGCCACTTGATCATTCCTTTGCTTGCACAATTTATTTGGTTTTATTTCGGATTGAACATTTGCATCTTTGGCCTCTATTCTACAACACCATTTTGTGCTTTGTGTGGAGCCCAGGTCTTACCATTTTTTTTTTCTTGCAGATGTTATGTACATGTGCAAAGAACATGAGGATATTAGCAAGATGGGAGAACAATTGACTGCCTTGGCTTTTGATCTAAGAGAGATGTATTTTTTTTAAAGTAAATATTATGTATTGTAAGTAGCTGACTTTTTTTTTGCCATTTATTCATTTTATTGAGAAACTACCTTTTGATTGTGGACTTACTAGAGGGCACAAACAAATTTTTGAAATCATTTTGTTTACATTTTACTAACTGAATGGCATATACCATTTTGTTTGATTATTTTCTTTCTTTCATTTTAGAATTCTTTTCATTTTTTATGTTGCATTAAATTCTTCATTTTTTATTTTTTATATTATTCCCTTTTTATTTTTTTATTTTTTGTCATTTGAGAGTGCAAGTTAGCTAAGAGTGATATAGATAATTCTGAGTATATTTTAGTAACCATTAAATTTGATTATCCAAACATTTTAGTAGGGAGATTGTGAAAAAGAAAAATATAAGGCGGATCAAAATTTTAGTAACAAATAAATTTTATGAAGCTTTAAAAAAAAATTCCAAACAAAATGACTACAAACATATCAAAAGGAAAAACATTTTAGGTGGGTTTGTGGGAGACATGTAACAACAGTATAGGAAACCCACACATAATGTAGGAGAGAGGTTTCATGAGAATCTCTCATAAGATAATTTTCCTCTTTTCTTATTTATTCATTACATATAACCTTACAAAATTTATTAGCAAAAAACTAGCCTCTGAGCACGCGCTCACGCACGTGCTCAGAGGCTCTTCTATTTTTTGGATAAGGATTAATTTAGAGTATTTATTATAATTTGGGATTACTACATTTTCTAATCACAAAAAAAACCTAGGGGTGTGATGAGTGTCATGTGTGGAGAAATAATTTTCCAATCACAATAATTTTTCATCACAAAAAAATCTAGGGGTGTGATTGGAAAATTATTTCTCCACACATGACACTCATCACACCCCTAGGTTTTTTTTGTGATTAGAAAATGTAGTAATCCCAAATTATAATAAATGCTCTAAATTAACCCTTATCCAAAAAATAGAAGAGCCTCACGCGCGTGCTCAGAGGCTAGTTATTGTTTAAGAGTTTTTTCTGTTTGGATTCCTATTTTTTTTAGTTTAAAAATGTTCACACATTCATATGTTTAAGTAGAGACAAAACTAAAAGATAATCCGGTAAAAATGCAACTCTAACTCCCACTAAAATATTGCCTAAAAAGTAGGACAACTCTCCTATTAATTTTCAAATTAATTTATTCACTTATAAATTAGATTTTCAAAATAAAAATTATATATATAATAAAAAAAACACAGTTTTTGTTTTTGTTTTTTTGCAAAATAGGACCACTAAAAAAAAAAAAAAGCTTCATCGCACGTGCATCTGTATATATTAAAAGGATTCGTAAAGTTAGTTACTACCTTTTTCACTTCCAAAATTACCCCTAATTTAATTAATTTATCATTATTCCTAAAAATAAGAAATGAGGTTAAAATCGTAAATAGATAAAAAAAATAAAAATAAAAATAAAAAAACCTACTAATTATTAACTCCCCACTAAATAGTCAATGTTGATTAAAAAATTAAAAAAAAAAAAAAAAAAAACCTTCCCACTACCCATGTTTGAAAGAAAATAATTACCCCTCCCATAAAATAAGAAAAAACTATCCCACGTTAAAAAATTAAATAAATAAAAAAAATTAAAAAATTAAAAAAAAGAAAAAAAAGAAAAAAAAGAAAGAAAGTGTCAAACGCTATCCCACATTTCTTTTTTAAACTATTACATTATCATTTTTTTTATTACATTATCATTTTTTTTATGACTATTATATTATCAATTAGATTTGGATAAACACGCAAAAGCTTTGAAAAAAAATCCTATCTATTTTTTCAAATTGTGATGAAAGAAAAATTATGATAATAAATCTAAAAAAAAAATCTACCCAATTACAAGTAAAGTGTATTTTGTCAAAGGATTAGCTAATTTTATATGACATATGTTCTTAACAAGTTCTACATATGTCATAACACTTTGTCTATCTCTTTGATGTGTAACTATTTCACATACAGTATCCAAATTTAAGTGATAGTCATAGGTTCTAGTTAGCTCAACTGGTAAAATCTCTAATGGTTGAATAAGAAATCTGGGATTCAATCTCCACCTACACCAAAAACTGATTAGTATCTTAGTCTGATGATAAAAAATTATATTATTATAAACAAACGCCATAGGTTAAAGCTTTTTATAAAAAAAGTGATGTGATAGTCCAATAATAAATGCAATTTTTTGTGGTAGCACATGGTAATTACAACCTCCCATTTCCCATTACTAATCGAAACCAATTAAAATTTTTATGTATAGTGCAAATATAAATTTAGAAAATTAAAAAGAGAAGTAAAACTACCATAAGTCACGTTAACAATGGTAAAATAACAGTATAAAATGCTCAGAACGAGATATATAGTGCACAGCAGGTTGTATGTTAAATAAATTATATGAAAGCATAGCTTCCAAGATTGGATTATTCTTAGACTACATATAAATGTAATATAAAAACATAATCTGACACAGTGATACTTTTGAAGTATGTGCTCGCTTATATCGATCTTCGTAGATGAGTTTGAAACTTTCATTCATGGGTTTCATTTCATCTATTTATCTCTTTCTTTTATCTCTAAAAAACAACTTATTATTTAACTATTTTTTGACCATAGAATATTACATATTACCTAATTAGATAAAGTAAGTGCATATAATCTCTGAGATTTCTCTTTTCCTTTCCTATAGATCTCTACCTATCTCAGGCCTCAACTAGTCTACTAGCCAACATGGAACGGAATCAAATTTTCCCTTGCAAGTGACAACCAAGTATCAATCACAATTTTACCTACTCGATTCCTTAATGAATAATGAAGATATAAATAATCAGTCAAAAGCAAATTTGGTTAAAGTACTTCAGGATAAGTCAAATTTGAATGGGATCAAGGCAATCAAGTCAACTTGGTTAAAGTTTGATTATTTTGGGATAAAAACTTAAATTCCATTGATTTATTTGAATTAAAAAATAATTTTGGTTAAAAATACAATTATATATTTATATTTAAAATGTAATAAAGTCCAATTTATAAGTTTAAACAACCAACCTTATCTATTTGGAATCCACTTATTTTACTGAAACTGAAAATTTTTTGCTGAAAGTATTGTAGGTAAAGATAAAAATTAGCTGAAATAGTATAGTAAGACCTATGAGTAATACCAAAAAATACAGTGGGACTCATAAATAGTAGCAAAAATAAGATGAGTAGTAAAATAAGTTAGCAAAAATAATTTTTACCAAACAGATACTTAAAGCTCGCTTTTATTTTTCTAGAATTTAATAGCCATGCTCTAATTTTGAATTATTTGTTTATTAAGGAAAAGTTTATGAGACATATAAAGTCATGAATTTTTCAAATGATTACTACTCATGTTAAAGTTAATTAATCAATATTTTTTTTTTTCAATATCACCGTACACATTTAGTGTGATGATCACTCCATAAATATAAGTACTCGTGAAGTATGAGAGTAAGAGTCGGGGTTGAAATCTCCAATAATAAGCTTTATTCACATGTACACTTAAATTAAGTTAAAATAAAATTTTAATCTCGTAAAGAAAAAAATAATAATAATTAATCAATGTATTGAAATTGAATTAGGTCATCGATTTTTCTAGTTCTCTTGTGGTCCCCTAGTTTCACTCGTGGCACCCGTGATTAAAAAAAAAAAAAGTGTACCGAAAAAAAATTGATAATGAGAGCTACAAGACAATGCTTTCGCATTAAAAAGCTACTGGTGGTGTATGTGGAGGGAAACAAACACACGTGAGCTTGCATTTGCTTCGATGGATTTGTCTTTATACTTTCTATCTCAAGCTTCGGGACTTTTAAAAAAGAAGAAAAAATAAAATAAAAAAAGCCATGGTCCTTCGGGCTTTATATCTCTAAAAGTGTGTAAAAAATGTCCTATTTAAAGCAATGGTGATTTTTGTTGAGAGAGAGAGGTGGGACCCAAATTAACTACGAACAATTAGAAAGTTGAGCCCTCTTTGGATCCCTTGTCCTTTTAAGGATCCTTCACACAATTCCCATTCCTATTTTGGGGTTTCCTACCGATTTGGTGAAGATGCTATTCTTTAGCATAGAGGACACACATATTTATTATACTGTTTGGTTGGACTATTCATCTCTACTTGCCTCTTTTTATAATCTAAAATTATGCGAGCGCACACATTCAATCTATCTATCTATATATATATATATATATTTGGTTGGACTAACTATTTTTACTTGGCTCTTTTTATAACTTAAAATAAAGAAAAAAATTTAGTTTCAAACGAGTTTGAAAGTATCTTCCTCCAATCCATTTATGTGGTGTTTGAAGAGACAATTCATATCATATATTATATATAAAAGTCGAAGTCTTTTTCCTACAATTAAGGCTATGATGCCATATATATATATATATATATATAAACCATCTAAAAATCTGCCACCTTCATAATTAAAAAACGATAAATTATATTCTTTCACAACGCTTAAAACACCGTTTTATAGTTTTTTTCAATAAAAATAAAACTAACCGCTTGAAATACACGACAAAGGCTTGCAATACTCCAAAAAAAAAAAAAAAAAACTTGCGATACAAAGATAAATAAAAATAAATAAATAAATAAAAGAAAATAAAAAAACCTGGGATACAGAGAAAAAATAAATAAATAAAAAAACTTACGACACAAATATAGACCACCGTCCGTTCCCTCACTAGACTTGGACAACCAGAACCACAAGCACACAAAGAAAGAAAATTTGCCACCATCAAATTGTTGGAACCAACACTGGTACATTTTTCTCTTTTTTCTTATTATTATTATTTTTTTCCAAATTTGGGTATGCAATGTTACTTTTTATTGAGTTTTTTTGTTGTATAGGTTTAGATTTGATTTTGGTTTTGATTCGTTTTTGTTTTGGGTTTTTGAGTTCTCCATGAAATTTTCATTAGGATCAAATAAGTATAGAATTGAATGTTACGCTAATATTTCTTTTTTTTTTTCAATCTTATTTTAGGTTTTTATTTTTGGTCGAAACCACATGCATGCATAGATATAGTTCGGAAGGGAGAGAGAGAGAGGCAGCATGCCCATTACCCCATAATCAGTAAAGTTATTAATTTTTTTTTTCGTTTTCAAATTTGGGGATTGAATATGATTTAGGTTTGAATTTCTTGGTTGGATTGGTTTAGATTTAGATTTAGTTATTTGTACTATCTATAAAAACAGAAGCCTTTCCCCATAATTAAGGCTATTCTGCCATGTAGGAAAAATACCCACTTAAAAAACAAACACGCATAAAACAAACTTGAAATGCCACACTCAAAGAAAAACAGTGCATCTATTTGAACCCAAAGAAAAATGATGAATCTATTGTTGTTTTTGTGATGTATATCTATGGGATGTATTTTTGCTACTGCATATTCTGTTTTCTGCAGAACAGGTTCTGGATTTTCTGCATAATCTGTGCTCACAAGGGGGCTAAGTGTAATATATGTTGTTGTTTCTTTGATGCATGTCCATGGGTTGTATTTCTGTTGCTACATATTTTGTTTTTTGCAGAATAGGTTCAGGACTTTTTGCATAATCTGTGCTTATAAGGGGGTAATTGTAATATCTGTTGCTGTTTCTGTTTTCGTATTGTATGTCTATGGGCTATATTTATGTTGCTGCATATTTTGTTTTCTACAGAACAGGTCTTTGTTCCCCTGTATTTATGCTCCTATCATTTGTCCTCTAGATCATACAAACATGTATATTCATGTCTCCATGTTGATTCTTTAAAATCATATTTTAGAAGGGATACAAATTCTATTTTCATGTTTTCTTTAAAAGGTGATAATTGGGTATATTTGCAATTAAAGGAATAAAGTAAACATACTGCAATGATGCAGCAAGTGAACTTCTATTCTTCCTACAAAAATTGATTGATTTTTTTTTAAAACTATTAATGTACATCACAGCTGAAAGTCAAATACAACTATTGCCTTTATACTTTGATTGCATCACATGGCAGAAATTCAATAAACAAAACATAAAGCAAAAACCCTAGAAAATACAAGCTGGCCTCTCAATTTAGTTGGATTGAACTAAAGGAGTCTACGAAGCAAATACCTACTCTTTTTACTTGGTAACACTATATGAATATTATATTGTTTGTGGCCAAAATGAGACCTTCATATCTAATATTTTTTGGATACTATTGATGAAATTTTAAGAGTTCATTCTTATTTTTGAATGTTCAGAAAGTAAGATGACTGTAGATGTGTTATCTCATATAAATTGTGTATTCATCTATTTGCGTTTTGTATACAAGTGAATATTATGATGAAGAGGTTGCTAGTAGAGCTTATGATCTTGCTACCTTAAATAGATAATCTATATCAGTAGTTAAATGAATAACATATTCAGTTTTATCAATTTCAATTAGTGGCACTACAATTTCACTGTAAAAAAAAGTGAAATAGACCATCTATTTCAAATTTTGTTGAATGAGCAAGAAATTTCAAGATTAGATTTCATAGTCTCTATGTAAGACTCCTTGAATTTAGGTTTCTTTCTTGCATTTTTTTTTTTTTTTAAGTTTTGCATTATCTAATTATGAAAATTTTAAATTTTCACCTTTGGTTCGTCTTTTCTAATAAGTAAAAGTATCTCACACATTGTGCAGGTTATAAGCTAGTTTAAATAAAAGACAAAAATTAGTTACAAAATTTATTTGTAGCCTAAGGTTACAATCTTATTCAATATCTTTTTATTAAAGGTAAATTTTGAAAAATCTACCATTGGATTACATATTCTTCTTATATACTTCACAATTGCAAAATTTCTAGAAAATTGAAGATTAATAGTTATGTCATCAATAAAATGTTTGAATTGCAAGATTTTGTAGTATAAAATTATATATAAAATGTAAGCTTATAGATCATATTGTAAATAATATCAGATTGACTAAAATTTGATAAGTGCATTAAAAATGTAAAGAACATGCAATCCAACTGTTAGATTTTCAAAATATGTAGTAATGTTTATTTTATTGAGTAAGGTTGTAGTCTTAAGTTACAACCAATTTTGTAACTAAATTTTGTCCTCAAATAAAACATGCGGATAAATTACCATGAAGTGAATTAGAAAAGATAACTTCAAACCAATTTGGAGCTAAAATTTTTCCTAAAATAAGAACAAAGTCTTTCTCCAAACTAGTTTGGAGAAAAACTTTTCAAACTTCTCATATATCTTTTTTTTTTTTTTTTATGTAAATTTTGAAAATCTAAACATTGAATTTCATGTTCCTTATATTCTTAACATGAATATCAAATTTTGTTCAAATCAAATGTTATTTACCATTCAATTAGTAAACTTATTTTTTATATACAATTTAGATCACAAAAACTTGAAATTTTAACATTTTTTTGATGACATAAAAATTAGTCTTTGATCTTTTTGAAATTTTGCAAGCATAAAGGATATAATAAAAATATGTAATCTAACGGTTAGATTTTCAAAATTCATACTCAATATAAAGATATACGAGAAATTTGTAAGGTTTCTCTTTAAGCTAGTTTGGAGAGAACTTTGATCCTAAAACAAATAGCTGCAACTGATTTGAAGCTTTTAATTTTCAATGGTTTTAACTTTTGACCTTCCAAAACTTTTTTTTCTTTTTCAACTTTATTGGCCCAAACACTTTGTTTTAGATTTTCTCATTTTCTTTTGGGTAGCAGGAGTTTGGGCCTGTTATCAACTGGCCGAAACATTTTAACCATATATTATGTATTGGGTATTAGGGAGAGTGGGCCTACAGGCCGAATAGCCCAAACATATTTTTCCCCCGGTCTAATACAACAAAACCAAAACCAAAACCATATCATATATCCATATCTATATGTAGTTTATAGTATTATAAAATAATACCCCTGATTTTTTGTTGACTTTTAATGCTACTATACAAGTGATTCTCTATATATAATAATAATAATAAAAATACTATATAAGTGATTCTATAAATAAATAAATAAAAATGTTACTATATAAATTTTTGAAAACTCCCATTTTCTTCCCCACGTCAACATTTTAATTGATTTTGAAGCATTCAAATAATACTAAACTATGTCAATGGAGTTTCAAACTATATACACGGAGTTATTCATGAGAGCTATGCATTGATCTCAAGTTGCAATGGCAGTCGTCACCAATTTCCTTTTACTTAGTGTGGGTTCCAATTAGCTCAATTGGTAAGGTTTATTATCGTCGAATAAGAGATTTTAAGTTCTATCCTAATTGATAAGTATATTTTTGACATAAATATTTTCTTAACTCTTTGACTCGTCAGGATGAAAACAAGCTGCTCGATGATTCTTTGAGATATACGCCTCACTCTGCCTCCATAATGACCTGACGATACGATCTTCTTAGAGCGACCATCAGCTTCACAATGACCCGTCGGGTACCAGTCCCTTAGTCTCGATGGGTGGCATATGCATAAAGGTCGATGGATGGATTGGAGGTATGGCACGACAAGAGAGATGAAGGGATTCAATGGATGGATGTGACAGATGGCTAGCATGAACCAGACAAATGGCTATGCATATCGATGGTTGAGTACATTGGGCCCCACAAACTTTTGCGTGATCCCCACTAATACACCCCTATATGGAAATAACTTGCACACCACGAAAACCCTACTACACGTTTGGATCTTCCCCATATGGAAATGGAAGCCCTAAGATCTCAAGGCCTTAACTCCAAATCTTCTTCACAAGGAAAGATCCCGTATTTCAAGGGGTCTCATTAGGCTTTACACCACTATATAAACACTAGACCTTCTCTCCCTTATGGTACGTGAAATTTCCAAACTTTCACACTACTAAGTTCTTGGAGATTCTTCTATCACTGACTTAACCTTCGGCAAGTCTTTAGCCAGCACCCCACCAGTGCTCTCTATAGGTTCTTCACCCTTTTATTCTTCAAGTACCCGATTGACGTGCGTGTGGACGATCAACTTACTAACGATTTTTGTGCATCATCAGTTGGCGCTGTCTGTGGGAAATCGAGTGATTAACCATATCACCGCTCCTAAGAAAAAGAGTAGCATGTTCCAAACACGATCAATGGCTATCATCAACTAGGAGACTGGAAACCCCTCCAACGCCTTGGAAAGGCAAATGCAAACCTTCGCCATGGCAATCGAGTGGCTAACCCAACGCAATTAAGAGTTGGAGCAGCAATTGAACCAAAGGAATGAATGACGTTCTAACGACCAACATGATGAACGAGACAATGAAGAACGGAACAACAGCCGCCTCCAAATGGAAGATTAGCAAGAAAGAGATGATCCAAAAGAAAGTAACATTGCCAGCAAGCAAGATCGACAAAAGGACACTAACCATCCAACTGAACTGGAAAGCGACGCGATACGCATGGCACTGGACATGCAGATGATGAAAGAGAAGATGGATATAATGATGAACGCTATGAAAGGACGAGTGTCCACAAAGCTAGATGAACTAGTCCACTAGACCATCTCACCCTTCACAACGCAGGTCACCTCCTTCCCCCTTCTAACAAAGTTCTGGATGCTGCAAGAAGAGGCGCATACGACAAATCAAAGGACCCACTCGATCATCTAGAATCATTCAAAACCATTATGCATCTGTAAGGAGTCTTAGATGAAATTATGTGCAAAGATTTTCCCCACCATGCTCAAGGGACCAGCTAGAGTGTGGTTCAGTAAGTTAGCCCCAACACCATCTCTACCTTCAAGGAGTTGAGTGAACACTTTGTCACCCACTTCATTGAGGGGTAGAGGCACAAGAGGTCTTTAGCAAGCCTACTGAACATCAAGCAATGGGAGGGCGAGAGCTTGAGGTCCTATGTAACTTGGTACAACAAAGAAGCTCTTTTGATTGACAAGGCCGACAACAAAGTCTTGGTCACTACTTTTACCAGTGAACTCTAGTTCGGAGAATTTCTTTTCTCCATCTACAAAAATGACCCGAAGACAATGGCTGACATGTTATACAAAGCCACGAAGTACATGAACGCTAAGGATGCCATGATAGCTCAAGGGGCTAGACCAAAGAAAAGGAAAAGGCATGATGACCAATGTCAAGACAAAGGAAAAAAGTTTGCTCGAATGAATGATCGAGGGGATGACAGAAGGCCAAGACCTCTGCCTGGCAGGGTTATCGATTTCACCCCACTGAACACTCCCCTTGACCAAGTCCTCATGCAGATAAAGGACAACCCAACACTAGCATAGCCAAACAAGTTGAAGGGTGATCAGAACAAAAGGCCAAGGAACAAGTATTGACATTTCCATCGGTATCATGGGCACAATACTTCTGAGTGCTATGACTTGAAGCAACATATAGAAGCCTTCATCAAGCAAGGGAAACTACAACAGTTCATTAGGAAGGAGAGAACCAAAGAGGACCCGCCAAAGGACCTGGAGCCCAATCGGCGAGCTGAAGAGCGATTGAGAGCTCCACTCAGAGAGATAACAGTAATTGTAGGAGGAAGTATGATAGCTGGTTCTTCCAAGAAAGTAAGAAAGACCTACTTAAAGGATGGTGCAAAGTGTCCAGATCACCAAACGTTTGCCCAAGCTGACAAGGGTCGAAAACCCAACCATCAACTTTACTGAAGAAGATGCCTGACGCCTCCACCACCCTTATGACAATGCTCTAGTCATCAACTTGTTAATAGCTGACTTCAATACCCGACGAGTCCTAGTAAATAATGGGAGCTCGGCTAACATCCTTTACTTTCCTACCTTCCAGCAAATGAGGATCGACAAAGAGTGGCTTGTACCATTGGACACACCCTTCATGGGATTTGGTGGTACCAAAGTCTTCCCCGTCAAGTCCATTATGTAAGGTTGAATTTATTCAACCATCTAATTGGCTTTATTTCGTGCCAAATTTGCTTGTATTTCAGCATTTAGTAACCCTGTATTTAGGTGGGTTTGTTGTAAGGGTAGTGAGTGAGATAGAGTGAGGTTTGCTCAAGAGTGTGCAAGAAAACAGAGACTCGCGGCTTGGCCTCGCGGGTGACTCATGGTTGCAAGCCGCCAGACGCAGTACACGTGCCAAGCATGCCGGAAGGTGAACAGTCATGCTAGCTAGAGCACTACAGGACAAAACAGGACAACTGGCCATACGGTTATCTCGCGACTTAGTCAAGTCGCGAGGTCAAGCCGCGAGCCACCCCTATTTTGTAAAACCTGACGTTTCACATTCCTCTCTCACTCCAGTATAAATACCCATTTTACCCACAAATGTAAGAAAGCTTCCAGAGAGAATTTTGAGAGAGAAACCCTAAAGAAAAACAAGATTGATTCACCCACAATCTATACATTAGAGTCTCTTCAAATTCCTCAACTCTCTTCCTCTCCATTGTCAAATCCTTGAAAGGCATTTTACCAAACCTTGTTCTCACCATATTCATCACTGTGAGAGGGCTGTTTGGATTTCTGGGAAGCAGTTAGGAAGGAACCAATCTTCATTGGTTGATGCTACGGTCTAGTAGCGGAATCCGGGAAGCTAGAAAAGAAAAAGGTTCGGCGCAACCTCGTTGGAGCAAGAAGTTTGGAGGGCTTAGGTGCACTGGGTAGATTAGGCTTGGAGAGTCTATTGCTGTCCATGTATCCCAACTATATTTTCTAGTGGATTGTTTACCGCTTGGAGGGTGGCGGAGAGGTTTTCCGCCGAGGGCTTCGGTTTCCTCTTCGATAACACATCGCGTGTTGTCTTTGTGTTTACATCTTCCTTCCCTTTTATCTTTGCCTTTTATTATCTGCTGTGGGTTGTGTTTTTAATTTGGCTTAGATAGTTTTTCCAATTCCATATTATAGCTTATGTTAATTTTCCGCACACTAGTTGTTTGACATAATGCTTGAATTGGTTAAGTTGTAATTTGGGGGTCTAAATGTTCAAGGGTGTTTATACACATATTTGAACTTTCACATTACCTACCGGTAACCATAGGCACCTACCCTCACTAGCTTACCAAGGAGATCGCCTTCCAGGTTTTCGACTGTTCTTCTCCCTATAATGCCATTATCGGGCAACCTACACTCAACGCATGGAGAGCAACCACCTCTACTTACCACTTGCTAGTAAAATTCTCGACGGAGTACGGGGTAGGAGAGGCACGCAGAGATTAGATGGCGGCTCGCAAGTGCTACATAACCATGTTGGAAATGGATGATCACTTACAGAATTTGAACATTAAAGAGCAATGGGTGACTATAGACACCGCATTTTGTACCACTTATAACTCGGCCCCCATTCCCCAATAATGCTTAAACTCTATGGCCCAAAGCCAATTTAGAGCCTAATCAGATATCAAATTGACTTGAGAAGTGTTAAAATGGAAAATATAACTTTTCAAATGAGCAAAAATCTATTTTTGGAAATATGACCAAAGTGGCCCTTGGCCCATGTACGGCAGTGGCCTACATACATGGGCCAAAGCATGTGTACACAAGCACATTCCTGCATACGTAGCTAGGGTTTCAACAGTATGGAAAAGACAAGTTTTCTGCAATAATGGCTAAGGTTTGGAATGAATCTCACATCGTCTAGGAGTCATTCCAAACCCCATTTTTTTCACTATAAAAAGCCTTACATGGTACATTTTCAAAACACATAGAAATTCCACGGGAAAAACCTAAAATTCACTAGAAAATAGTGAATTAAAATGGAGTTTTTCACAAAACACCCTCAAGTCAATTTTATTTGATTGAGACATTTTCTGGCCCCAATCCTTTTAGTTTAACATTACTAATCACTTGTTCAATGACTTGTGATAGATTTGACTGAAGGGAACAGTCAAAATCAAAGCTTGGGAACTCCTTTTTGAGGTATTAAGCTTCAACCTTTCTTTTCTCTTTTTAGTCTTCCTTTTACTGCTTAATCTATTTTTCTTGCTTTGTTTATGTTATAACATGTTTGTTTAGTTTAGTCTTATGCTTGTTTGATGTTTATAAGCAAGCTTGGTTATTAGAATTAGGGTTTTCCTTTCTACTCTGTCTTTCTGCTTGTCTGTTTCTGGGTTAGGGTTTTGAACAAGTCCCACGCATGCATGCCATAAGCATGCCTATGCAGGCCTCTAATTGCGTACGCAGGTACTTGCCTAGACACCCTAATTCAGATTCCTTATATTGTTTGGTTTGTTTGATTCACATGTTTTTGCCTCTGTTTAAACCCTTTTCATATATATATATATATATATATATATATATACGTATTTGAGTCTTTGGTTCACATGCTTTATTTGTTGGTATCTCTCATATGCTAGATTAGGGTTTGTCTTCTTGTTTCTTAATCTTAATGCCATGGACATGCATTCACATGCCCATTCATGATGCCATAGGTGCTGAGATGCTGCAAGGTAAGTAAGGTAAGTCATGCATTCACATGAACATGCATGTTGTTTGTTTAATCCTCCCTTGATATATGTGTATAAAGTTGATGCCTTGTTTTGATTTATGATATGATTTGCTTTGCTACCATTTTTGGGTTGCTGCCTTGTCTTGAGATGTATGATAAGGTTTTATATGCTAAGGTTTCTCATGTGTCTAGCTCTTTATTGCTTTATGGATAGATATGTATTTCAGGATGAATGATGCCATGTTGTGTGTTAGATGCATACTAGTGTGTGGAGTAAGAATACAAGTGTTGAATTGGTTTTTAATAAGGTTAAGATTAAGACACAATGATGGGAGACCAACCTTAGGGTTGAGCAATCTTGGGTGCCTAACACCTTCCCAAGAACATACCTAAATTCGAAACCCATACTCTGGTAGTAAGATCAAAAGTCCTTCCTCAAAAAGGACACTATATATATGATTCCTAAACCATCGCAAAAACTAGGTGGTGAGTCTATTTTCCTATGTGTCTTGCTTCTTAACCTTAATAAAAATCATTTCAAATACTTGTTTGCACACACATCACTTGTTCTCTTTTGTCCCTTAACCTCGATTGGTGATGAGTAGGAAGATGGAAGGCTCCATTCGAGCTCAAATCTTCCGAAGTTCATCCCACCAACTCACAATCAGTGCCATCGCTTATAATGGGGTTTGAGTACATTAAAGGTTTGCTACCAATCAACTATGGGGTCCACTTAGGCCCTTAGTTGGAATCATAACCCACTTAGTTGTGGGTGACCTACTTATTTATCCCTATAGCCTTAGGGAGCCTACCCACACTAGAGAGATCCTAGTCCCTATCACAAAGGATACCCATTATATCTCTTGCTTGTTCAATCATATCGTGTGTTCACCTAATTCTAAAGGACAAATAAAATATGTAAAAATGGAAAGTATGGCCCTAAAGTTATGGTATATACCCTAAGATGTTATGAGATAAAAGAAAAGAAGTTCTCACTTATAAAAGGCCTGTCCCTAAATCCAATGGTATATCTTAACTTGAAATGTTCATAAGACCATAGCCTAATTGCTATCATAGGCCCAAGTAGAAAAAGCCCTTTTGAAAAAGAGGACTTTGGGCCTAAAGTAACAAATATGCTATGAACTTAGCATCCAAAATCCTACAAAGCCAATATGAGCTTCCCTAATCTTGGGCCTTCTTGTTGCATTCCTAGACCCAAAATAATGAGAATTTCGTGGACTTTGAGAGAAAGGCTACAATATATTCTAGCTAAACGGCTATTTCAAAAAATGAAACAAAATGATAAATAGAAAGGAAAAGCCCAAAAGTGATGAATACATTGTAAGCCTATGTTTGAGACAAAAGGTTGAAAATTTCTAAGTGCATTCTAACAAAAGCCCATGAGATTAAGATGAGAGCCTTATTGTTAATGGATCAAAAGCCTAATGAAACAAGGGGCAAAAATCCATGAAAGGGAAGGGAGCAACATTCTAATTGGGCCTTCATTAAAATGAACTTAAGAATTTTCTAAGGACATCTAAAAGTTAAAAGGAACCTTTAATTGGGACATGAGCTTAATGAAAATAGGACTTCTTTTCAGGCATCATTGCATCATCAAAGTCAAGAAAACACATCCCCACTCCCATTTGGATTTGAGAGAAAGGAAGGCGCTTGATCAAGATTGAGGACACACACCAAGAAGAGGTCGATTGGGTCAACTACATGGATGCTAAAGCAATGAAGACCATGATGAAGATGAGTGGGGACGTGTTCGCCATCACCAATGAAGAGCCAAGTGATCCTTCCACATTCATCATGCCTATTATAGGGCCCATTAATAATTGGACTTGAATTGGGTTTTCTGAGAACATGGGGAAAAAGTTTTGTAATGCAAGTTCCAATGTAATTTTCAATATTTTCAATAAGGAGAATTCTAATTTGGCTTACTTTGATGTGTCCCATACCATTGAAATTCTACACTTAAATGATTCAAATGAATTTGAAAATGAAATTAATAAACAATTGGAAATGAAAATTGAACCTATGGAACCAACTTTTGAAACTATTAATTTGGGCAACAATGAGAATCCACGCTTAATTAAAATTGGTTCAACCCTGAATGAAAAAGAAAGAAAAGATCTTCAAGAACTCCTCATGGAATTTCAAGAGGTGTTTGCATGGTCCTATGAAGATATGCTTGAAATTGACCCTGAGATAGCTCAACATCATATTGATACTCATGATCATATGGTGCCCGTCAAGCAAAAGTTGAGAAGAATATGGGCCAAATGGCTCTTAAAAATCAAAGAGGAAGTTAATAAACAATTAAAAGTAGGGCTCATCAAACTCATACACCAAGTCAAATGGATAGCCAATATCATGCCTGTACCTAAAAAGGATGGGAAGGTGAGGACGTGTGTGGATTTTAGGGACTTGAACAAGGCATGCCCTAAGGATGACTTTCTTCTCCCTCACATTGATGTCTTAATGGTTAACACGACGGGAAATGCCTTGATGTCTTTCATGGATGGTTCCTCAGGATACAATCAAATCAATATGGCTCCCAAAGATATAACCAAAATCACTTTCACTACCGAATGGGGAATCTATTATTTCACGATGATGCCATTTGGCCTTAAGAATGCTAGGGCAACCTACCAAAGGATGGTTACAACCTTGCTACATGATATGATGCATAATGAGGTCAAGGTGAATGTCGATGATGATATGATAGTGAAATCCGAGAATAGAGGATGCCACACCATAAAATTGGGGAAGTTCTTCAAAAGGATTAAAGAGCATAGGCTAAGATTGAACGCACAAAAGTGTACTTTCAGAGTAACTACCAGAAAATTGCTAGGCTTCTTAGTCAGCGATAAAGGGATAGAAGTTGACCCATATAAGATCAAAGCCATATTGGAGATGCCACCACCCAAAAGTGAGAAAGAGATAAGGGGTTTCTTGGATCGATTACAAAACATTAGTTGATTCATTACCAAGCTCACCTCTACTTGTGAACCCATCTTCAAACTCTTAAGGAAGAATGAACCACATACATGGAATGATAAGTGCTAGAAAGCCTTTGAACTTATCAAGGAATATCTCCTCCACCCACCTATCCTAGTGCCTCCGCAACATGGAAAACCCTTACTCCTATACCTCTTTATCATAGGGGATGCAGTTGGAAGTATGCTTGTACAAGAAGACGATGACAAGAATGAGAAGGCCATATACTATTTGAGTAAGAGGTTCCATGATAATGAGACTAGGTACACTCCCATAGAAAAGTCATGCTTTGCACTTGTTTGGGCCATATAGAAATTGAGACATATCATCTTACCTTTCCAAATATTGGCGGTAGTAAGAATGGACCCGTTGAAGTATCCCTTTGAGAAACCCACTTTGAGTGGAAGATTGTCGAGATGGTTGATCTTGTTGACAGAATTCGATTTGAAGTATGTGGTTAAAAAAACTATCAAAGGGAGCATTATGTCAAATTTTTGTGCCGAGAATCCTATAGAGGGGGAAGATGGTAAAGAAGACTTTCCAGATGAGGATATTTTGGATATTGAGTTAGGGACATGGAAGATGTACTTTGATGAAGCTATAACCAATATGGGAATGGGATAAGAATACTCTTGATCACTCCCGAGGGATCTCACATATCTTTGGCAATCAAGTTGAACTTTGAAGCAACTAATAACATGGCTGAGTATGAGGCTTGTATTGTCAGAATGGAAGCTCTTCAAGAATTTAGGGTAAAGGGGGCCAAAGTCTTTGGAGATTCAACTTTGGTTATAGCCCAAGTACAAAAGTTATGGAAGGTGAAGGAGGAACACTTGAAGCCTTATCAATAATAATTGGAAGACTTGACTAAGACCTTTGACAAAATTGAATACACAATCATTCCTAGAGCTCAAAATCAATTTGCGAATGCCTTAGCTACTTTAGCCTCCATGGTTGAGATACCCGAGGAAGTGTGGACACGACCCTTGGAGATTGAGCAAAGTTGTGAAGAAGTGCACAAAAGGAAGACTAAAGCTTCAATAATGACCATAGAGGAAGAGGAAGTTCTGTGGTACTATGACATCATGAAGTTCTTGGAATTAGGGGTATATCTGGATGGTGCCGACAAGAGAGAACATCATTCCATTAGGATGATGGCAACACAATACATCACATGTAGAGGACAACTCTATAAAAGATCCTATGATGGCATACACCTTCGTTGTTTGAGGAAGGAAGAAGCCGGGAGAGTGATGGATGAAATTCATCAAGGGATTTGTGGTCCTCATATAAATGGGAGAATGTTAGCCAAGAAAACCCTAAGGATAGGGTACTTCTAGAATACAATGGAGATTGATTGTGTGGACTAAGTGAAAAGTTGCTATGCTTGTCAGACGCATGCCAACTTGAACCATGTACTGCCTAGTGAGTTGTATAGCATGACTTCTTCATAGCCTTTCTCGGTTTAGGGCATAGATGTGATTGGAAGGATAGCTCCTAAGGCTTCAAATAGGCATGAATACATTCTGATGGCAATTGACTATTTCACCAAGTGGGTGGAGGCCACCTCCTACTCCGTATTGAAGGCTAAGCATGTGGCTCAGTTCTTAGAAAACAACATCATATGCCAGTTTGGGGTGCTACAAGAGATCATTTTTGATAACGGTTCCCACTTTGAGGGGGAGGTTTGAAGGATCGGAGTTGTACAACATTGAGCATCATAAGTCTTCGCCATATCGACCACAAGCTAATGGTGCCATAGAAGCAGCTAATAAGAATGTGAAGAACATCCTAGCAAAGATGGTAATGACATACAAAGATTGGGCTGAGAAGCTTCCGTTTACCTTATGCGGTTATAGAACTTCTATTTGTACGTCAATCGGAGCAGCACCTTACTCTTTGGTTTATAGTAGTGAGGCGATGCTTCCTATTGAGGTGGAGATACAATCTTTGAGGGTATTGGTGGAAACCAAGGTCCTAGAAGAGGATTGGACTAAGGCGAGATATGAACAATGGGCTTTGATAGATGAGAAAAGGGCTAGAGCACAATATCATGCACAAGGGTACCAAAAAAGGATTGCTAAAGCATTCAACAAGAAGGTGAAACCGAGAAACCTTAAAGAAGGGGACTCAGTCCTACAGGTGCTTAGAGATGAGACTTTTGACTCAAGGGGAAAGATGAAGCCAAGGTGGTCTTGGCCTTTTATCATCGAGAAGATATTGTTTAGAGGTGCTACAAGGATCACAGATTTGGATGGGGAAGAGATGCTTTGCCCAATTAACATAGATAGACTCTGGAAATACAACATCTAAAAAAAAAAAAAAAAAGGAAAAGAGCTTGCTAGGTTGAAAATCCAAAAGGGCAGCCTAGGTAAAAATTATAGCAAGAAAATCCCAGTAGATTAAAAATCCAAAAAGGCAGTGTTGGATTCTAAGACTTTAGGTTTAAATGTATTAGAACTTAAATTTGTAATGTTGGCTAACCATGTTCAAAACATTTTAGTCTTTTTTTTTAGACTTGCTCAAAGTGTGTTTATATGTAAAGTTGGAATCAAGTATTCTGCAGGATTTACTATGTAAATCTGCCTGGCTCGATCGATCAAAATTAGACTCGATCGATTGAAGCTCGTGCAGATTGTTTTTCTACAAAATTTTCCAACTCAGCCCAAGCCCAATTGACGTGTAGGGTTTTATGTTTTGTCTTAAGTATAAAAGGGGAAACCCTAGCCATGTTTTAAGTTACTCCTTATGCTGTGTGTGTGAATCTTTTGTGAGATCAAAAGGTGGTTGCCTTCACACATACTTAGGGTTTCCAAGATTCGAGATTATGTCAAGAACTTGGTGATCAATTCAATTGCAGATTCAAGAGCTTAAAGATACCACAAGCAGGTGTGCTTGTGCTTACTGGGAATTCAAGAAAGAAGTAGTCTGTGGACTCGAAGTTGTCACATGGTCGTGATACTAAGTTTCCTACACGAGGTAGTAATAGGATGTTAGCGGTCTAAGTCCCTATTGTGTAAACTTCAATTCTTTCATAGTGGATTCAGTTTTACCTTGAGGATAGCTAGGTTAAATCCTCCCTAGGTTTTTTACCGGTTTGGTTTTCCTAGGTTATCATATCGTTGTGTTCTTTATTTTCTGCACTTGTCAATGATATGATTTGTATGTGTTAACCTAGATCTGCATAATTTACCTAAGTTAATCACTTGGCTAACTAACTAGGTTAATCGGGTTGTGTTTTAAGGGGTCTAAAAACAAACAAGTGGTATCGAAGCTGGTTGCTCTCTTGTGGTAGATCTTTTGATCTAAGAACTGATCCTTGACCCATATTGTCATGGAACACGGACACTCTCTTGTTATTCCACCTCACTTTGATGGGAATAACTATGCTTATTTGAAAGTAAGGATGAAAGCATTCTTGAAATCTATTGATGAGAGAGTCTAGGACTCCATTGAATATGGATGGGAGAAGCCCACTACTTCTGTGAGTGAGTGGCAAACTTCTTAGAAAGAAGCAGCCGCTTTTAATAACAAAGCTATAAATGTTATCTTTAATGCTATTTCTATGGAGAAATTTAAGAGAATCTCTAATGTTGAGATTGCTCATATTGCTTGGAATATCCTCCAGACTGTGCATAAAGGCACAAGGGTAGTTAA
Organism: Quercus robur; assembly: GCF_932294415.1. Lineage (NCBI taxonomy): Eukaryota > Viridiplantae > Streptophyta > Magnoliopsida > Fagales > Fagaceae > Quercus > Quercus robur. The sequence goes on along the minus strand of NC_065540.1, from coordinate 26,450,986 downwards.
AATCAATAAGTTGCAGCAGTTAACTACTAGATTTGAAAGCATTAGGATGTCTGATGATGAATCTTTTGATGAATTCTATGCTAAGCTTAATGACATTGTTAATTCTGCATATAATTTGGGTGAAATTTATGATCAACCTAAGATTGTTAGGAAAATTCTTAAATCTTTAACTGAGGATTTTAGACCCTAAGTGACTGCTATCACTGAAAGCAAGGATGTGGACTCCATCCCTGTTGATGAACTTGTAGGATCTCTTCAATTCTATGAGTTGGACTTACATAAAACTAGCAAATCCAAATCAATGGCTCTTAAGTCTGTTGATGATGTTGATGTGAGTGGATTTGATGATGAGCTCTCTACTACAGAGATTGCTTACCTTGCCAAGAACTTTAGAAATTTTCTTAGGAACAAGAACAAAAGGGCAAGAGGTAAGAATACTGCTGAACCTAGAAATTTTAGGAGGAATGATCCCACTAAGGTTAATAACACTAAAAAACCTAAAGAGAAAGTAGGTCAACCTTCTAATAATTCTATGGGTCAACAATGTTTTGGTTGTCAAGGGTATGGTCATATGAAATCTGAATGTCCAACATTCTTGAGGTTTAAGGGAAAGGCTATGACTGTAACCCTTAGTGATGATGAAGTTTCTGACAATGAATCTAGTAGTGATGAGGATGAAACTTCATTGCTTTCACTGCTACTGCTGTAGTTGATGAAAGTGTTACTGTTGAAGAGAACCTTTCTGATGGGGAACTCTCTGAGGATGCAGATTTACAAGAGGCCTACAATAAACTTTGCAAAGTTGGTACAAAGGATGCTATGAGTTTTGATTTAGGCTTAAAGAAAATTGCATCTTTTGAACTTGAAAAGAAAATTTTTCTTGTGAAACTGTTTGATGCTAATGAATTGTTGAATAATGTGAAGATTGAGAACATGCTTTTGCTTGATAAAGTTAAGAATTTGGAACTTGAATTATCTGTTGCTAGAGAACAAACTAATAGGTCTGCGTGCTCCAAACTTGATCACATGCTGAGTGTTCAAAAGTCTCCCTCTAACAAAACTGGCTTAGGTTTTGTAGAAAGCATCTATGTGCCTGCACCCCATTCCACAAACTTTTTTCCTTCTTCTTCTTCTAAAACCCTTGTGAGTGAGGTTGTCAAACCCTCTATGAGTGAGGTTGGTAAATCTGTAGAAGTTACATCTCCTAGAAAGATTAGGGTTAATCTTCAAGAGTCTAAACCTAAGGCTCCTAACCCTCCTAAAGGCAAGTTGCATGATAAGCCTGCATGGATTTGTCATTTTTGTGGAAAGTCTGGGCAAATTCGTCCAAACAGTTTCAAGTTGCAAGTTGCTAAGCAAGCAAATAAGCCAAAAGTATCTGTGCCTCAAGCATAAGATCCTATGGTACATATTAGTGAATTGGTAAAGGCTTTAAACTTTTATTCCAATCTTGGAGTTGGAAATCATTCTAATGTGAATAAGAACTCCAATGCTCGATATGCATCTAAAGAGTTTAGGATGCAAAAGGCTCAATCTAATTGAGTCTTTCTGACATGATCCTTGTGCTTCATCGCTCTATTCTTGGTGACCATTCTTCCTTGTTATTTTTGTTTTCCTTGTTTTTTTTCTAGGATTTGCATTGCATAACATTCATGCATTTCATTCTAGGATTGTTTTTGTTTCTTCTTTTCAAAATAAAAAATAAATAAATAAATAAATAAGAAAAAGGAAAAAAGAAGCAAAATGTGTTTTGCATTATTTTTCTTGGATTTGAAATCAAGGTTGGCAAATTTATTTTTACATAACATGTTTATATACTTTGTTTAGCTTGGATGAGCTTATTTATTGCACTTTACTAGTTTGAGCTTTGTAGTGCATGTTGTGTGGAAAGATGTTTATAGTTTTTTATCACATGTTTTTGATTGTCAGACTTGAATTTATTGAGAAAGGCAAAAATAACCATCTCACCACTGTTTACTAGCCAATCATGAATACCTTAGTGCATATCGTAAGATTTTGTACTTGAAAAAATGTAGCACATGCACAAAAAGAACATAAGGTGTAGCCTTGGTTTAAATCCTAAAATTGGTGTGTACATTATTGGGCTTTAATAACTTCACAATCAAATAAAATTGGTGTGTACATTATGAGGCAAATCAAGAAACTTACATGATTGCAAACTTGTTTTCTAGGAGATGTGGGAGTTATATGATATAACTCTTTAGGTGATAGTCTCTTTCAAATTTATGTGATGAATTTTGTAGAAATTGTGATTGATTTATATTTACATATCACCTCACATGTATCTCAAGTTTTTGCTAGTTGCACACACTACACAAGTTACTCTTTGCTAAACTTTGTACATGTTATTGTGTGTGATTTTGGTTTGGCCAACCAAGTTCGAAAGTCCCTTGAATTTTATGCAAAATGTGTTTGAAGCTTGAAAATTTAAGGAAAATTCTTTGAAAATCTTAATTTTGGGAAAACTGGATTCAAAACTAGTGTTTTTTAAAAGAATTTCATCTCATACTCATGCATTTTATTCATAAAATACTATGCTTTGAGGGGTTTCTACATAAAATTGCTTTGTTTTTCAAAAAATTGGTTTTTCCAAAATTTTGATCAATCGAACCTGTTTCTCAACCAATCAATCGAAAATCGTATAGAGAGTTTTTAAAAACCTTTGTTTCTCACGTGTTCTTCACTATTCAAACCTTTTTCAAAACACTTTCTCTCTCTATTCGATCGGTCTAAGGGTCAAAGTAAGATTTTTGTCGTTTTCGACCAAATGTTTTCAAGGGTTTTTGTCATCTAAGGCCGGTAAGACCTTTATACCCCTCCTTTTTCTTTTAATTTCATGTTTCATGCATTTTTTCATGCATTTTAGGGAGAATGTCAAACCTAAGGGAAATTGGGATTTTTGATGATTCAAGTTTTTTCTTTCACAATTGATCAATGGGTTTTTGTTGTGGGATGTTATAAAACTGTTTTTGGTGAATTAATTTGATCAATTTGTTGAATTGGGAAATTTTTAATTTTCTAGGGCTTGAAAGTACCTGATTTGGGGCTTTTGTTCAATTGAGCTTTAATTGATGAAATTGGCTGGTTTGAGTGATTGATTTAGTCATTATAAACTGTTATCTATCATGTATAATGATCAATTTGGTCAATTTGTTGGATTTCTAAAAATGGGTTTTCAAATTTGGGATTGTTTTTGATATAAACTCTATGCTCAAGCCAATTTTGTGAATTTAAAGTTACATTAAACTTCTTCTCACTGCATTAGAGCATGCATCTTTTGCTTATACTGTTCATGCATCATATAGAATTTTTTTTTCTATATTTTCTGTGCTAACTTGCAATCTACCCTTGGTTTTCTTTATTTTTCTCTCTCTGTCTCTTTTGTGTCTATCCTTTTGATCTTTAGCATCATGCCTAGGAAGACTAGAGCTAATAGGACCTCCACTTCTCCTTCCCCCACCTTTGATCATGTGAGGTTCCTAAGTGAGAAAAACCAGGAAGCGTATGAGAAGCTTAACCTTGGTAGAAATATTTGGGCTGAGAGAAAGGTTTTGTTAGATGAGTTAGATGGTGAGATTAGGAGAAATTTTGAGCGTAGGGTTTGGCTTCCTCTGCTGGACATTTCTCATCCTCCTCCGACTACCTTGATTAGAGAGTTCTATTTGAACTTCTCTATCCACTCCTATGATTCCAACACTTTTATGAGAATTTGGATACGGGGTGATGAGTACACCATTACTCCTTCGGTAGTGGCTGTTGCTCTTGGGGTGCCAGTGGTCCAGTATCCTGTCTACCCTTATGATGAGTCTCCTCCCCTGGACGACATCATGTCTTATATCACTGGGTCTTCTATCCAATGGGGTTCTAATCCTCGAATCACTACTGTTGAGCTCACTGAGATTCACTATCTTTTCTTTAGGATTGTTTGTCATTCTTTATGGCCTATCTCTCATCTACACACCATTCCTTTGGAGCATTGTGCATTTTTGTATGCCCTTGTTTCTGATGCTCCTATTAGCTTTCCTCATCTTTTCATTCGTTCTTTGATTGAGGTTCATGGGGGTAGTTCTACTGCTCATGCTCTTTTCTTCCCCGTTTTTATTCACTAGATTTTGTTACATCTAGGTTTAGATGAGTTTCCGGCGTCTGAGCCTGTTCATATTATCACTCCCATAGGTGCCACCTTTCTTAGGCAGAGAGCTGCTCAAATGAGAGCTAGCTCTAAATGTCCTAGGGTTGAGTCTTCCAATGTTACACCTCCTCCTCCCTCTTCTACAAGTAATGCTACGGTTGAGGAATCTGTTGATCTTGCTGCTGCTGCTGTTCCTCCACCTTCTACCTCGGATGATTCAGACATTTGACGTATGTTGGAGACTGTCATGACAGTTCAGGCGGCTCATGGTCAAATTTTAGTGGACATGCTTGATGAGCTTCGTGCTTTGTGAGTGGATTTGGAGCATCTTCGACGGTCGCCTCCGTCACCTCCTTTTGATGATGGATTATGATTGTCCTTTGGCATTCCGTCACAAAAAGGGGGAGTACATTTGTACAGGGTTTTTGTTGTTAGGGGGAGATTTTTTTGTATTTATAGAGCTTGTGGAGCTTTAGATTGTATCTAGGTGATTCATCATGTATTTACATTTTTGGCTCATGATGTATTCTTTGTTTTGATTGAGTTATTCATGATAGGGGGAGATACATTGATTTGTATATGTTTCTTGTTTCACATTACTTATTGATTTATATTTATGAGGTTATTCATGATATATGTCTTTATTTTGTGTTATGTGAAATCAAGAAATTATTTTTGTTTTACTTGTATTTTCCACACATACGTTTATGCATTTGTTGGGTTCTAAGACTTTAGGCTTAAATGTATTAGAACTTCAATTTGTAATATTGGCAAACCATGATCAAAACATTTTAGTCTTTGTTTTATACTTGCTCAAAGTGTGTTTATATGTAAAGTTGGAATCAAGTGTTCTGCAGGATTTACTGTGTAAACTGCCTTGCTTAATCGATAGAAGCTCGTGCAGATTGTTTTTCTGCAGAATTTTCCAACTCAGCCCAAGCCTGTTTGACGTGTAGGGTTTTATTTTTTGTCTTAAGTATAAAAGGGAAAACCCTAGCCACGTTTTAAGTTGCTCCTTATGCTGTGTGTGTGAATCTTTTGTGAGATCAAGAGGTGGTTACCTTCACACATACTTAGGGTTTTCAAGATTCGAAATTATGTCAAGAACTTGGTGATCAATTCAATTTCAAATTCAAGAGCTTAAAGATACACAAGCGGGTGTGCTTGTGCTTGCTAGGAATTCAAGAAAGAAGTAGTTCGTGGACTCGAAGTTATCACGTGGTCATGGTAGTAAGTTTCCTACTAGAGGTAGTAATAGGATGTTAGCGGTCTAAGTCACTATTGTGTAAACTTCAATTCTTTCATAGTGGATTCAGTTTTACCTTGAGGATAGCTAGGTTAAATCCTCCCCAGGTTTTTTACCGGTTTGGTTTTCCGAGGTTATCATGTCGTTGTGTTCTTTATTTTCCGCATTTGTCAATGACCATGGGCAAAAATTACATGGCTAAGGAAAAAGAAAAGAAAAGAAAAAAGAAAGGAATAAATAACAATAAGCAAAGATAATAAAAAGGTGATTCTCTTATTGCTCAAATTAAAATATGATAAGATTGTTTTCATAGGGGATTTGGAACATTCCAATCTTTTATTAAATTCAAAAACAAAAACATGAGAATTATAAAAGTGCAGAAAAATAAAATATGACATATGTGAATCATGTTAGAAACATATGTAAATATAGTATTGGCTAATCCATTCACAAAACACACTTACTTGTAATTGGGTAGATCTAGGATGTGTTTAAGGCTTTAAGGAACAAGGTTTCAAGTTCAAGTGTTAAAACCATGCAATTCTATCCAAGAATCAAGTGAAGAAGTGCTGGATTTTAAAGCTCAACCGCTAGTATCTATCGAGGTTTAAAAGGTTGTTTAAGCCTAATGCTCAACAACTTCTCGATAGATAGGGTATCTATCGAGATTTAAGAAAATCAGTTTCTCAAATCTAATTTCACTCCAATCTATGTATAGATGTTTGGGTTTTCTTTTCTCACAACCCTAAACATATATAAGGATTGTTTTAAGGGCCGTCACAGCTGATGCACCTTAATGCAAAAGTTTTTCACAAGCATATTGTAAAACGCAGACATATGCCTTAATTCTTCTTTCTCTTGAAGAAGCTGCTATATTTGTACGTCGTAGGGTTTTGTAACCAAGGAGCTTCATGATCTTCATTGTGTTGATGAACTAAAGAGCTTTGTAGCCAACATCCTTCTTAAGTTAGTGTGTAAGTCATGTACTCAGATCCGCACATCAAATTAGTTAGTCACGTACTGCGAGCTGTGCATTGAAATGAGAGATTGTCACTACAGAACAAGTCCAATTGGGTATTAGGGTAAGGGTTCAACTGTAGGTTGGTATAAGGTATTGAGATTCCTTTACTTATAACCGCTTGTTGTGATAATAGTGGATTCTCGAGAGTGGTGACCTTAAAATCACCCAATGGGGTTTCTTCCGTGTAGGTTTTCCCCATTTGTAAATAAATCAACATGTCAATTTATTTTCCACTACAGTTTAACTTAGTTGGTGATTTGTTTGTGCTACCACGCATATTATCATACACCTCTCTTTTCTCACTCAAAACCTCTTCCTCATTCAATATTAGGCCTCAAGGGTGATTTCTTCTTCTAGTATGATCTCCTTTCTTACACTTTTCCATGCATTTCATCCTTTTGACCTAACTTTTGGGATTTTTTTATAAACTTTGGGGTTTTCCAAAATTATGGAGGTTTTTGTGAAATTTTTGAGATGTGTTTTTGTTTAAATGATTTTAAATCATCATGCATTGTAACACACATGCATTTTAACTATGATTCATGCATTTTAGATGTGTGATTATTATGTTGAAATGTTGTGTGTTGGTAGGTTTGGATTGGGCTGAGCCCATGATGCCTTTAATATTGCATATCACTTGCTCACGCACTTTTCATGCATACATACCTTCATTTCTTTATATTCTTATATTGAACTGTTTGGTGCTTTTCTGTTTGTCTCTTTCTCTCTCTCTTTCTTTCGTTAGTTGCTCTATGACACCTAAATGAAAATCCACTCCATCCTGGAACCCTCTTCGTTCCGAGGCATCTTTTTCTTCTTCCTCCTCTATTTCTACTCCATCTCACGTACACTTCCATGATGATAAAGCCCGTAAGGACTTCTCGGAGAACTTCTCACGACGAGTCATTCATTCGGAACACCAAGTCGTTTTATCGAATTCTTCCAATACTAACCTTCCCACTATCATCTACAGTAAGAGTTGGGAGTCACTATGTGGCATCCCGGTCACTTGTCCCTCCGTGATCATACAGGAGTTTTACTCCAATATGCATGGATTTGACTACTCTATACCTTATTTTATCACTCACGTTCGAGGTACGCGCATAGTAGTCACTCCAAATATTGTATTCGAGATGCTACATGTACCTAGGGTAGCGCATCCTGACTACTCTAACTGCGATCGTCTTAAGACTGTGTCTAAAGATGAACTTTTGTCTCTTTTCTGTGAGACACCTTTTTCTTAGGGTGATCGTCAAAACACCCCTTACTCAGGCTTTGCAAAAGGTCTGAGGTTCCCTAACATGGTGATGACATTCGTTCTCCATCCATTATCTCACTATAACTCTATCACAGAGCCTCGTGCTTGATTTTTGTTATCCCTTCTTGAGGGACTTACCATTGATTTTCCCTCTCACTTCATTCTATCCCTCATAGATCTCTATAGGGATATGGCGACCCGTGATAAGCTCATTTTTCCTTCGGCTATCATGCAGATCTCCGCCATTTTTCTGTCTCCTATCCGAGTCTCCTCATTTTCGGTTATGTATGCCATAGACACTGCCATCGTTAGACAGAACGAGGCCCAACTTCAACCGAAGCCGCCATAAACAGAGACAGCGACTCCCCCAGCTTCTTCCACTCCTTCCACATCTGTTCCTTCTTAATTGACGGGTGGTGTGACCCTCGAGGCGGTTATGGTGCAGCTGCAGCACATGGATGCTCACCTTAACACACTCAATGATAAGTTGTGTCAGGTGAACACCCGTTTCGACCGTATTGCTTGACAGCAGGCTCGCCTTGGTGGCTTCGTAGAGTCTCCCTCTCCTTCTCCAGAGGCATCTGAGGACGAGGACGATGATGGTGACTTCAACAACAATGATGATGATGATGAGGATGAAGATGCTAGCTCTTCTGGTGCCGATGAGATGACTGCTTGAGTTACTTACTCTTTGTCATTCAAGACAAAAAGCCCCAGTAGTTTTGGGATGAGAGTAGTCATGTACATAGGGGGAGAGTTACATAGGAGATTTTTTCTAGGGGGAGTGTTTTTTCTTTTGAGGGATGTAGTGAGGACTTATGTATTTTTTTTCTTCTCTTATAGAGACATTGTTCTTACTTTGTAATAGCAAACCTTGTACTTATAATGTTATATATATATATATATATATATGATGAGGTTGCTATTATAGTTCTTTCATCTATCTTTTCATGTGTTGCTTCTTTTCTCTCTTTATGCACATGCTTCTTATATTTTGTATGCAATCTTTTATTTTTGCTTCACAATAAGATGTCGTGATGAGTTTTGTTTAAAGTGTTTCAAAAATACAGATTGTCAAAGTCTCTCTTGCCATGAACTCTCTTCTTGCAAAGTTTTTCAAGAGTTTGTGTTAGGATAGATTTTATTGTATTCAACAAGTGAGTATGAGTTGAATGATTTATGACTTCTCTCATATGTTCATTTGTTTGTTGTGGTTTTGTCACGGATTGCCAAAAAGGGAGATTGTTAGGACATATGTGAATCATGTTAGGAACATATGTAAATATAGTATTGGCTAATCCTTTGACAAAATGCACTTTGCTTGTAATTACATCTAGGATGTGTTTAATGCTTCAAGGAACAAGGTTTCAAGTTCAAGTGTTAAAGCCATACAAGTCTATCCAAGAATCAAGTGAAGAAGTACTGGATTTTAAAGTTCGACAACTAGTATTTATCGAGGTTTAAAAGGTTGTTTAAGCCCAATGCTCAACAGCAACTCAATAGATAAGGTATCTATCGAGATTTAAGAAAATCAGTTTTTCAGATCTGATTTCACTCTAATACGTGTATAGATGTTTGGGCTTTCTTTTCTCACAACCCTAAACATATATAAGGATAGTTTTAAGGGTCGTCACAATTGATGCACCTAAATGCAAAAGTTTTTCACAAGCATATTGTAAACCGAAGACATATGCCCTAGTTCATCTTTCTCTTGAAGAAGCTGCTGCGTTTGTACGCCGTAAGATTTTGTAACCAATGAGCTTCATAATCTTTGTCATGTTGATGAACTAAAGAACTTTGCAGCCAACATCCTTCTCAACTTAGTGTTTAAGCTGCATACTGGGATCCGCGCATCGAATTGGTTAGTCACGTACTGGGAGCCGTGCATTAAAATGAGAGATTGTCACTACAGAACAAGTCCAATTGGGTATTGGGGTAAGGGTTCAACTGTAGGTTAATATAAGGTACTGGGATTCCTTTACTTGTAACCGCTTGTTGTGATAACAGTGGATTCTCGAGAGTGGTGACCTTAAAATCACCCAGTGGGGTTTTTGCCATGTAGGTTTTCCCCATTCATAAACAAATTACTGTGTCAATTTATTTTCCACTGCACTTTAACTTAGTTGGTGATTGGTTTGTGCTACCACGCATGTTGCATGCTAATTAAATTAATTGATTAAGTTAGCTAATTAATTGGTTAATTCATCACCAGGGGTCAATACATTCTTGGCCTATCAGGGCCCATCAAGGTGGTCACTCAATCCTCCTTGCTTTCTTGCTAGTCTTCATGTAAGCTTTTTCATCCCTCAGAATCCACTTCATGTCATCCTCCAACCATGACTTGTACCTCGCAGTGGGATAGATGTATTGAGGAGGAACAATGCCTTTTATCACCCTACAACATGGCTAAGCCTCACTAATCCTGCCCAAGATCTTATTGATAAACACCTCAGTGTGGAAGGCACCTTCATCATCAGGGGTGCATTGACGCTCTCCAAATTCCTTAAGATACGATAAGTAGAGTAGCATGAGCAGCAAAAAAGTCCAACTAAAGTCACACAGTAGTCCTTGTAGCAACTGTGGACCATGCTTGAGATGGGCCACCACTTCAGAACCTAATGAATGTCAGTCTCCTTGATGGGACCCATATGCTCTATGTATGCCTCGAAGCTCATGTCTTTTTGATGAAGCCGGTGGTCCCTAAGATGCCTAGAAAGGTAGACACTGAGAGGTATGGTGGGAGGTTGAAGCAACCGAAGCCTCTCTTCTAGCCATATCTAGGGGGGAAAAGGGGGAGAGAGAAGAGCCAAAAAGAAAAGAGAGCATGAGTGAAAATAATAAAATAATGATGAAAGATAATATAAGGTGCATCGATGGGTTGAAAACCAAAAGGCAACCCATGTAAAAATTAGAGGGATCCCGCTAGGTTGAGAACCTAGGCAAAAAATTAGGGATTATACCTTAAGGAAACGGGGACTTCATGCAAAGAAGCTTGCTTCCTTCCTATGAAAGGCATCCAAACCATTGAAGGTCTCTGTCAAGACCAAGCCCACCGGGTTACCTCTCTTTAGCTCATAAGCCACCATGCACATCCAAAGGTCCACACAATATGACTTTTGAACTAAGAAATACCTTGCAAGAACACATAGGCAAAAGGCACAGAGAAAGTATGAACGTGGCCTCTCACCCACAGGAAGGGTCGAATCAGAAAAGTACTCAAAAACCAACCTAAAGTTAAGCTTGCCAAAGACACCACCTATTTGTTGTGGTGGAAGCAACAACTAACATAACTTGTAGTAAGGAGGGGAGATCCTCGCCCATGGTAGGGAAGATGAGAGCATCAATCTCCAGTTCACCCATGATGGCACCAAACTCTTCGATAGTGGGGCATAGTTCTATTCCTTTGAAGTGGAAAACATGCCAAGAAGGAACCCAATAGTTGGTAGCAGCACGAAGAAGAGGCTTATCCACCCTAATGTGGTGATATGGGAAGACACAAGAAAGACCATAGGAGGCAATGGAATCCTTGAAATTGGGACCAAGCCTCCTAATCCAAACTGAGAAATCAAGTGGAGAATTTTCTGCCATTAAGGGAACTCAAAAAAGGGCTTTCTAGGTTGAAAATACATTGGTGAGGGTTTTTAGACTCAAACAGCTACTTTTATACTTAAGAAAGTCGGTTAGGGTTTTTCTGATTCGCGACCCACGTATGCAGGTTTAACTCTACATACGCAAAGTCACAGCTGCGTACACAAGCCCATCCCCACATATGCATGGTGCTTGGTAGAAGTCCATTCTCCCCAGTTTTGAGCATAGTTTTCACTTCAAGGCATTCTTAGGGTTCCTACAACCTAAGGGATCATCCAAGACATATTCCAAGCACAAGATTTCAAGCATCCAAGGAGTAAAGTTGTATAGAAACATACAATTAACCATCTTGTAAATTAAGTGCTAAGTCCCACTTAAATGCACAAATGTAAAAAGATGTGTGTTGTATGCCTATATATGTCTTGATTGCAGGTAATCAATGGTGTCACCTCTTCCTTGACTAATAGCTAGGAGTCGCCTCTAAATCCTCCTCATCACCACCATCATCGTCGTCGTCGTCATCATCATCACCACTGCCCGGGTGGGCCGCTCCTTTAGGGCCGTACAAGTTCCTAGAATAGTTGGTTACCTCTAGCTTGAGATTCCCAACTAGCCATACCAACTCCTCATGCTCTTAGATAATGGGCTGCAATTCAAAGAAAGAAGGGTTAGTGACCCAAAAAAAAAATGGCAAAAAGAGAAAGAACTCACCGCTCAAGTGTTAGGAGGGAAAGGATAGCCCATGACATTAGGATTACAGGGCACAACACACTCCCGAGCAAAGCTATCAAGTCCATAAGCATAAACCTTCCAAAGGAGATATGGAGGGTCAATGGGCTCACCGACAATAGGCTCCTCCTGCTACAGTTTTCTTCCATTAGAAGCCATGACAAACAAGGTAAAGAAGAGAAGAAGAAGAGATTGAACATATAACTAAGCAGTAAGGGAAGGCATGAGGAAAGTGATGTTGAACTCCTCGTAGCCTAACCCCTCAAGAAGCCACCCGACATAGGGAATGCCACTCCCCTATAAGTTGTACTCGGCATCAGTCATGGAGTGTGGGGCAAGCATGAACTCAAAAGGGTCCATCGGAATCTGTGGGTCATCCCTACCCACCAATTGGCACCGCACCCTCTCTGCCAGGTATAGCACCCTCAAGCCTGCTCCTTCAAAAGGATGAGTAATCTTAGAAGTAATGAAAGCAAACAAGCTCCAAGTCTTGAGAAGCAGGAAGGGGCTGGCCGGCCCATGGAGTCCAATTAACCTATAATGACACAAGATTAGAAGAGGGAGATCCTAAGGGAAATGCATGAAGGAACATGAAAATTAGAGCTCTTGAACTTACCTCATCCGAAGTTAACACAGCAAGGTGAGCCCTTACTCGAGGGAACTCCTTCAGAATTAGATCAGTGCCCAGGGTTATGAGGCCATACCTAACAACCCACCACTGCAAAAAGTAGCACGAGCCACAGGTTAGATGCAAGATGACATTTCACAAGATAATGTAGTTTACAATACTACAAGCTACAAGTGAAGATGCAAGGAATGGAAAGAGAACTAACCTCAAAAAGCTTCCAAGGCCCCACAAGCTACCACAAGATACCCCGACTGAGAGTGTTGAGGGTGGAGTAAAGATAGGCGAGACATATCTACCCCCAATTAGCCCTCCGTGCCTCTTCAAAGTCTTGAAAAAGGGTCAACCACCTCAAAGACACCATTTTCCCACCATTGGCAAAGAGATAAGCCCCCAACATGTAAAAAAGGAAAGCCCTAGCCATACGAACACGCTCCTCTCTAGTCCTCTGTGGGAGAAGCATGTAATTTGACACTAAATCAAAGTAATGGATGGTCTCAGTGGAGTACTTCCTCCCTAACTTCCTCCCTAACATGTCAAGACCCAGCTAGATGCCTGACACACAGTCCAACTTGATGATGACCCCTTCAAAGCTAAGGCCAGTCATGCGGTAGAAGTCAGGGGATCACCATTATCTCCCACTTAGTGATATGAAAGGTGTGGGTATTATTCCACCACCTCTCAATAAGGCACTACACCAAGGTAGCATTCGCAGACTTCTCCGGAAGAAGACCAATGATAGGCTCGAAGCCCGCCTCCCAAATATAGGCCCTAGTTTTAGGAATGAGAAGATTTTACCACTCCACCAACTTGTTAGTGCTTCCCCTGCCAGCATAAGAGGATGATGACTGGGAAAAAAAAATTAGATTCTTGATTTAAGCAGAATTAATGAAAAATGATGTTTTTGATGTAAGAATGAAGATAAAAAGAAGGATACAATGATATTCAGGTGCAAAAATGACAAAAAAGTGTGTTAGGATTGCATACAGAAGTGAAACAAATAAAAAAGAAGAGAAAATGGGCAGAGTAGGGCCTATACTAGGCGTCCCATATACATGGGTCAAATCCCACGAACGCAGATAGGACCTCGCGTACACAGGCCCATTCCCATGTACGCAAAACCTCAAGAACAAACTTGCGTACGCATGAGTACAAGCTGTGTATGCAAAAGCACAGATAGAAGCAATTCTTCGATATTTTAAAGCATACATCATCCAAAATCAATCCTAAACATGTTTCTACCCCTCCTAAGATGTCAGGTTTTCATCTAAACCCATCCCACAACAAAACCCAAGCATTTGCATGGCGAAAAACACATTAAAACGGAAGATCAAAGAGAAACTTAAAATGAGAAAAAACTTGAAAACTTATAGATTCATCCGTGGGGATGTGATTCTCTGGCCGGTATGTCAATGGTGGAGGCCCCATCAATCTCATAGCCCCACTCCAGCGGGTGAGTTGGAATGCATCAAAAGAAAGGACGTAGGAGGATTTCTTGGCCTTTGGTGTCATTGGAGAAGATGAGGAGAGAAAATAAGAGAATCAGAGAGTTTGAGAGAGTCAAGAAGTGAGGAAAAGAAAGAAGAAAGGGAGGTTTTTGTAGAGAGAAAAAAAGAAAGAAGAGTTGTGAGGAATGTGAAGAGATGAGGGAGATGAAGAGAATGAAGAAGAAAAAGAAACGGTTGGTAACTGTTGGAGAAAAAATGAAAAGGCAGGAACACACCTGATAACTAAACTACGTGTAGTTTAGGCCTCACCACTAAACTATGTGTGGATTAGTCACGAACAGTATTAAAAAAAAATAAAAAATTCCTTCTTTCAAAAAAAAAAAAGAAGAGGAAACATCTCAAGATTGCCCCAATTAGGCACAAAATCATCAAAGGAATCCCCATTGAGCAATAAAGGAACTAGAAGACTCTTCTCCCAATGAAGCATGTATGTCCCAAAACCATTTCCAGCAGATCACACAAAATCAAGAACACTATCCCCAGTAAGGAAGTAGAAGATTCTTCCATAGTGGATTAAGCGCGTCAAGAACACTATCTTCAATAGGGAAGCAGAAGATTCTTTCCTAAAGTATCCCAAGTGAATCAAGTATGCATAAAGTATCCCCTGTGAGGAAGCAGAAGATTCTTCCCTAGTGAGTCCAATACACCTAAAACAATCCCTAGCGAGGAAGCAGAAGATTCTTCCCCAGTGGATCACGCATCTACACTACTCCTCAGCAAGTACATTCCTACTACTCTTCAACAAGTTTCTCATCCCTAAGCAAGTCATGAGAGGCATTCCTCCCCATGCACATCTACTCCTCAATGAGTTTTCACCATTCCTAGTGGATCTAACAATTAAGACTACTCGTGCACATATCCTTCAGGAGTGGAACATGCAGACACGGTAGAAAATGGTAGAGAAAGTGATAGAGAAAGAGAACAAAGTCAACCCGAGGTAAGAGCCTCACCAAAAATGGTAGAGAAAGAAGCGAAGAAGACAAGAGGAATAAGTCACCCAGAGAAGTTTGAGGCTAGAGCCCCAGATGGACACCATAGAGACTATATCCTTTTGTTTTTTGTTGGGTTAGCTCGTAAAAGCACCCTTGTTTGTTTGTTTGTTTTTTTTTTTTTTTTTAGTGACTTTAGGATAGTGAATCACTTGCCATTTGCTTGCAAGTGGCAAAACAATTTCTGGGACAGTGAACCTGTCGTTGCTCATTTCCCGAGCAACAAAGGTAGGACTTTGGACATACAAATCCCATGCAACTCTTTAGAGTTGCACCCCGCCCCATGTATGCATGTGTCATATGCATGGGTTGGGCCCGAACCATACGTTGAAACAAAATGTTTTGTCTCTTATTCTTCTGATTTCGCAAGCAAAACTCACGAATCAAAAGAGGAGCATCTATAGACACCGCATTTTGTACCTCTTACAACTCGGGCTCCCGTTCCCCAATGATGCTCAAACTCTAAGACCCAAGGCCAAGTTAGAGCCCAATCAGATATGAAATTGACTTGAGAAGTATTAAAATGGAAAATATAACTTTTTAAATGAGTAAAATCTATTTTTGGAAATAAATTACCAAAGTGGCCCTCGGCCCACGTATGTGGGCAACGACCTGCATACGTGGGCCAAAGCATGCCTATACAGGCACATTCCTGTGTACGTAGCTAAGGTTTCAAAAGTATGGAAAATGCAAGTTTTCTACAATAATGGATGAGGTTTGGAATGAATCCCACATTGTCTAGTAGCCGTTCTAAACCCCTTTTTTTCCACTATAAAAAGCCGTACATGGTACATTTTCAAAACACACAGAAATCCCATGGGAAAAACCTAAGATTCACTAGAAAATTGTGAATCAAAATAGAGTTTTTCACAAAACATCCTCAATTCAATTTTATTTTATTGGGACCTTTTCTTGCCCCAATCTTTTTAGTTTAACGTTGCTAATCGCTTGTTTAATGACATGTGATAGATTTGACTGAGGAGAACGGTCAAAATCAAAGCTTAGGAACTCCTTTTTGAGGTATCAAACTTTAACCTTTCTTTTCTCTTTTTAGTCTTTCTTTTGCTACTTAATCTTTTTTCTTTTTTTGCTTTGTTTATGTTATAACATGTTTGTTTAGTTTAGTCTTATGCTTGTTTGATGTTTATAAGCATTCTAGGTTGTTGGAATTAGGGTTTTCCTTTCTGCTTGTCTGTTTCTAGATTAGGGTTTTGAACAAGTCCCACGCATGCATGCCATAAGCATTCATATGCAAGTTAAATCTTACGTACACTGGTACTTGCCCAGACACCCTAATTCAAATTCCTTATGTTGTTTGGTTTGTTTGATTCATGTGTTTTGCCTCTGTTTAAACCATTTTCATATGTATATACGTATTTGAGTCTTTGGTTCACATGATTTATTTTTTGGTATCTCTTATATGCTAGATTAGGGTTTGTCTTCTTGTTTCTTAATCTTAATGCCATGGACATGAATTCACATGCCCATTCATGATGTCATAGGTGTTGAGATGCTGCAAGGTAAGTAAGGTAAGTCATGCATTCACATGAACATGCATATTGTTTGTTTAATCCTCCCTTGATATATGTGTATGAAGTTGATACCTTGTTTTGTTTTATAATATGATTTGCTTTACTGCCATGTTTGGGTTGCTGTCTTGTCTTGAGATGTATGATAGGGTTTCACATGCTAGGGTTTCTTATATATGTTTGGCTCTTTATTGCTTTTATGGATAGATATGTGTTTCGGGATGAATAATGCCTTGTTGTTTATGTGTGAGTTAGGATACAAGTGTTGAATTGGTTTTTAATAAGGTTAAGATTAAGATACAATGATGAAAGGCCAACCTTAGGGTTAGGCGATATTGGGTGTCTAACACCTTCCCAAGAACAGACCTAAACTCCAAAACTCATACTTTGGTAGTAAGATCAAAGGTCCTTCCTCGTAAAGGACGCTATATATGGTTCCTAGACCATTGCAAAAACTAGGTGGTGACTCCCCCCTTGTGTCCACAATGACGGTAGAACCGACAGAAGCCTTGGAAGATATCTTTCTAGATGACGATCGCTCAGACCGAATTTCTTGTATCAACACCCAGGCCAACCCTTTGGTCTGCAAGGAGCTCACCTTCTTCCTAAAGAATAATCTAGATGTCTTTGCTTGGAGCCATGAGGACATGCCAGGAATCGATCCGAGTATTGTGGTTCATCAGCTCAACGTCTCTTCATCCTTCCCTCCCGCCAAGCAGAAGAAGAAAGTCTTCACCCAAGAAGGGACAAAGCTATATCTGAAGAGGTCCACAAGCTATTGGATGTAGGCTTCATCAGAGAGGTCTACTATCTCAATTGGTTAGCCAATGTAATAATGGTCAAAAAGGTGAATGGCAAGTGGAGGATGTGTGTTGATTTCATCGACCAAAACAAAACCTACCCGAAGGACAATTACCCACTCCCGTAAATCGACCTCCTTGTAGACTCGACGGCTAGGCACCAGTTATTAAGTTTCATGGCTACAATCAGATTAGGTTGGACAAGTTTGACCAAGAGAAGACTTCGTTTATAATAAGCCAAGGGCTTTTTTACTATAAGGTCATGCCATTTGAGTTGAAGAATGCGAGAGTGACGTACCAAAGACTTGTGAACAAAATGTTTGTCTAGCAAATTAGATGAAACATTGAGGTATACGTAGATGATATGTTGGTAAAGAATAAGAGGGAAGATCACCACCTTGACTACCTTTGGGAGACATTTGAAACCCTTCACCTTTATAACATGAAGCTTAATCCCAGTAAGTGTGTGTTTGGAATGTCATCAAGAAAGCTTCTTAGCTTCATGGTGTACCAGTAGGGTGTCGAGGCCAACCCGACAAAATTCAAGCATATTGGAAATGGCACCTCCAAAGAACATCAAGGAGCTGCAGAGTTTGAACAAAAGGGTTGCAGCCCTTAATAGGTTCGTCTCTCGAGCGACAGAAAAATGTTTTCCTTTCTTCAAGACACTGCAGAAGGCCTTTGAGTGGACCGACGAATGCCAAAGAGCCTTCGAGGAGATAAAGGCGTACCTTACGTCTCTACCATTACTCAGTACATCTAAGCCCAATGAAGAGCTCTCCCTCTACCGAGCCGTATCCCCCATGGCTGTTAGCTCAGCTCTTATTCGAGAAAAGGACCACCTACAGTTACCCATATACTACACTAGTCGAGCACTTAGAGGCGCAGAAGAAAGGTCCCCATGGAGAGATTGGCTTTTGCTCTAATTACAGCTACCCGCAAACTCAGGCCGTATTTCCAAGCACACACTATAATGGTCCAAACCAACAAACCTCTATGGAAAAAAAAATGAACAATCTGGAGGCAACCGGACGATTGGTTTTATGGGCGATAAAGCTAAATGAGTTCAACGTGCAGTACCGTCCAAGAACTGTGATTAAAGCCCAGGCTTTGGCTGACTTTTTTGCTAAATTCACAGCGAATGAGGATAAAGGCAAGGGGGCAGCCCCATGGATGGTCTGGACGGACGAGTCGTCCAACTAACATGCCGAAGGAATTGGAGTTATCCTACGATCCCTAAAAGGGGACTTGATAGAATGTACAGTCTGCCTCTAATTCCTAATGACCAATAATGAAGCTAAGTACAAAGCGAACTTGATGGGCCTTGACTTGGTTAAAGTAGCAGGGGCATTGTCAGCAATTATATATAGTGACTCCCAAGTCATCGTCGGGCATGTTAATGAATAGTATGAGGCCTAAAGGGAACAGATGAAAAAGTGCCTAAGTCTGGTAAGAGAATGGGCAAATCAAAATTTTTTGGTGAAATTCATGTAGATCCTAAGGGAAGAAAATAAGCAAGCTAACTGTCTAGCCAAGGTAGCATCCGCAGAATACATGAGCATCGATAGTCAGGTACTATCCTTCATCCAATATTCACCTACCATTGATAAATTAGATGTATAGGTAATCCAAACAGGAGTCGACTGGATTACTCCAATCGTCTCCAACCTCAAAAATGGAACACTTACGGAAGACCGCAATGCTTCCCGAAGGCTGAAGGTGCAGGCATCGCGTTTTGTACTGATAGGATATGTGCTCTACAAAAGGGGCTTTTCTCGCCCATATCTGAAATGCCTAGTTCCCGATGAAACAGACTACGTCATAAGGGAAGTTCACGAGGGAGTATGTGAAAACCACTAAAGGGCGCAGTCACTAGGTTCACAAGCTCATATAGGCAGGATACTATTAGCCTACCATGTAGAAGGACACCCAATCTTATGTGAAGGCGTGTGACAAATGCCAACACTTCAGTAACATTATACGGCAATCATTGGAACAACTCACTTCGATGAACACTCTGTGGCCCTTCACTTAGTGGGGACTCGACATCATGGGACCTTTCCCTATGGCGATACAGCAACTCAATTTCCTCGTCATAGGAATCGATTACTTCACAAAATGGGTAGAGGTAGAACCCTTGGCTACCATCACCAAGAAGAATGTCTAAAACTTTGTCTGGAAAAGCATGGTTTGCCACTTTAAGATCCCTAGGGTTTTTGTCTCTAACAATTGAAAGCAGTTTGACAACGTCGCATTCAAAAACTTCTACCAACAATTGGGGATCAAAAACCACTACTCTTGACCCGCCTACCCATAGGCCAATGGACAAGTTAAGGTTACAAACCGATTCTTGTTCAAGATAATCAAGACTCGGCTTAAGGGGGCAAGGGGGATATGGCCAGTGAACTGCCAAGCATCTTTTGGGCATATAGAACGATGGCTCAAACACCCACAGGTGAAACACCCTTCTGCCTTGCATTTGGAAATGAAGCCATCATTCTAGCAGAAGTAGGGCTTGCTAGCTACAGGGTAGCTCACCACAACGAAGGGAGGAACGAAGAAGGAATACGCCTATAGTTAGATCTACTGGATGAAGTCAGGGTGACGGCTGAACAGCGAATAGCCCGCTACCAGGACCTCATGGCCAAGCATTACCACACCAAGGTCAAGCCTCGACACTTCAAAATCGGGGACCTCGTCCTACGGAAGGTAACAACAGCCACCAAAGATCCCACATAGGGTAAGCTAGGCCCCAATTAGGAAGGATCTCATTGGATCATCAACTACTATAGAAGGGGCACCTACCACTTAGAAATTCTTAACGGAAAAAAGCTCCATCACCCTTGGAATGTTGAGCACTTAAGGAGATACAACCAGTAGTACACAAACTACAAACTATGTTATCGTTTTTCCTTTAAATTTTGTTAAGTAGACTGTTGAGTTTCTCAGTTGTTTAATTTTTGCTAAGTAAACTCATCGGGCAATTTATCTACATTTTTCATATATTCATATTATTTTTAATAAGAGGAATTATTCTTGAAGAATTATCTGTCTACAACAAGCAAAATCTTAAAAAATAAAAAAATCTAAGTCCTACCTTCGGGATGGACCGATGATCAAGGACACTGATAGGTGCCTGGCCCTTCATAAATTTCCAAGTCCTACCTATAGGATGGACTAACGACCAAGGACACAAACAGGTGCTTTGTTCTTCATAAGTTTCCAAGTCTTACCTTCAAGATGGACTGACAACCAAGGGCACCGACGGGTGCCTAGTCCTTCATAAGTTTCTAAGTCCTACCTTCAAAATGGACCAATGACCATGGACACCAACGGGTGCCTAGTGCTTCAAAAAAATTTCTAAGTCCTACCTTCGCGATGGACCGACAATCAAGGACACCGACGGGTGCCTAGTCCTTCATAAATTTCCAGGTCCTACCTACAGGATGGACCAATGACCGAGGACACCGACGGGTGCCTAGTCCTTAAATTTCTAAATCCTTCATATGGTATGAACCTAAGTTGATGAATACAACATATAATTGAGCTAGATATATAAAGCTAACGGGTACATTAAATGCTCAATAAGGCATCTAAAAGCCGATGGATATGTCACTCGTTCAACAGAGCACTTAAGGTCGATGGATACATCACTCGTTCATCACGCACATTCATGCATAAAAAATACGTGCAAAAAACATGGATACAGAAACAAAACCTCGTCAAGCCCAATGAAGGCATAAAAAATAGGTCACCCAAATTGTTTTCAAATTATTTTGAACATACAAAAAAGAAAGAAGAAAAAAGGGCTTAAAATATAAATTGATCAGGCTGGAGGAGCGTCGGGCACGGTTGGGCCTTCGGTGGTAGTCCACCCGTCGGCCTTCCCTTCAGTCGGACTAACTTTCTCCCCTTCCACTCATTCGTCGGTTCCCTCATCATCAATCTCAATAATCACATCACCTCCACCAGGAGTCATTGGGACTGTAGTATCGATATGGATTTGAGAGAAGTCCAAACTAGGGAAAAGGTGGACTGCCTGCTTGCAGAAGTCCTCGAAGCCTTCACCGTACTGGCCACCCAACACGTCAATATAGGGTTAGGAATCTTTAAACTCCTCAATGGTGTTGGCTTTGACCTTGTCAACCTACTCATGAAAAGCGGTCAATTCAGTTTTTAGGTTGGTGTTGGCTTTAGTCAACTCCTCTTCCAAACAGGCAATTCCCTCTAGCTAGGTCACCTTGGCCTTCTGGGTGTTGACCTCTCCATTAAGGAGATGGATGGGGGTTCCTTATACTCCTTAATCTGGTCTCCCTCGGTTACCAGATGGGTCTTGAGGTGCTTGACCACCGCCTCTTGAGCAAAACGCCTAATATGAAAGGCCTGCATCCTTACCAAAGCCTCAAAGAAAGGCGACAGGTGATTAGACTTGAGATACATATGAGAAAAATGAACAAATAAAATGACGTCTTACCCTCATTAGGTCGAAGAGACCAGATTCTCCCAAGAACTCTGTCTCATGCTTGGAGCACTCATCGAGGTCCTCGTCCTTTATGATTGATTGGATCGTCTCAACAGTGTGTTGTTTATTCCTCACCAACAAGGTGATGGTTGAAGGGGTGACGGGGCCTTGAGAGGTCATGACCCTTACCCATGCCATGGCGCAACAGCTCAAGGGTCTTCTTAGAAGTACGCACTTGGTCGGAACAAATGGAGGGATTGTTTTGGCCAGTCGTTCATCGTCACCTGTGTTCTTCCTTTTTTGGCTAACATTGGATAGGGGGTAGCCGATCCACTGGTTTGAGCTCGAGTAGTCGCAGCCTTCTTCACCTCCTATGGGCACAATACGCCTTTTGGGCTTTTAGGGGAGTACACCTTGGCCGAGTGGACCAGGGCGAAGAAAAGAAAACGGAGTCGCCATCTAGTTTAGGTCTAGGAACCATATATATAACGCCCTTACAAGGAAGGCCTGATCTTACTACCACAGTATGGGTTCAGAGTTTTAAGCATGGGGATGGGAAGGTGTTAGGCACCTAACCCTAGCCAACCCATGGGCCGACTTCCACTCATTGTGTCTTACGTCTTAATCTTATTAAAGGCATGTTCAACATGGCATCTTAAACTCACACACACTACATCTAAGCATACAACATGGCATCAATCATCTCAAAAAACCCTAGCATACATCTTTCATGGAAACTCATATCAAACCTAGCATACATCTATCATGCATATCATATTATCTCATCCAAGGCAACAAACAAACAAGATATCACAAGGGCAAAAAAATGGCAGCAAGATATTAACATTAAAATGTAGCCCAAATATCTAAGCATGGTATTAAAGCATCAAGCAAACATACTCATCCAAAATGCATGTTCATGTGAATGCATGACTTACCTCATTTACCTCAATGTATCACAACACCTATACATCAATGCATGATCATATCATATGCATGTTGATGGTAAAACAAAGAAAACATAAAGAAGGAACCCTAATCTAACATGTTAAGGACAAACAAACAAAGAAACAGAAACATATACGTGTGAAAATAAGCTAGAACATAGACATTTTAGACAAATAAAATAAAAAAACAGAAGCAAAAAAGGTAGAACTAGGGTTCTGGGCTTGAGTGCACGTACGCATACATAGGGTTTGCGTATGCAGCCCAATTGTATGTGTATGCATACTTCGAGTATGCGTACGCATGCAAGAAGCATGGTATGCATACATGCCTAAAACCCTAACCCAAAACAACAAGAACAAAAAGCAAAGCAGAAACTTAAAACAAAGAATCTAACAACCTAAAATGCTTTAAACGATAAAACCAAGAAAACCTAAGCTAAGCAAACATATTATAACATAAAGAAGCAAGGAAAATAAAGAAGACAGAAGGATTTAAACAAGAAAATAGCAAGGAAATGAAAAGGAAGGCTTAGAACTTATACCTCAAAATAAAGCTCTTTAGCTTGATTTTAACTATTCCCCTTAGTCAAATCTATTCACAACCAAAAAAAAAAATGATCGGTAAACTTCAAAACTCAAATATCAAGACCCGAAAAGGTCCCAATCAAAAGAAAATTGACTTGAAAATGTTTTGTGAAAAGCTCCCTATTTTTAATGAATCTTAGGTTTTCCATTAGGATTTTCTGTGTGTGTTAAAAAGGTATCATGTATGGCTTTTATATTGAGAAAATGGGGGGCTCCTAGATGATGTGGGATTCATTCCAAACTTCAGTTTTAATGCAGAAAAACTTGCATTTCATAGTTTTTGGAACCCTAGATGCATATGCATGCTCGTGTATGTGTACGCAGATCTAAAGCATGCATATGCATACACGTGTCTGCGTAAAAATGCTCTAGGGTTTCCGTGGTCTTATTTTCCAAAAATAGTTTTATTTAGCTCATAAAAGAGTTATATTTTTCATAAAAATGTTATATTTTTCATAAAAATCTTCCTCAAGTCAATTTAAGTCTGATCAGGCCCTGAACTAACCTTGAATGCTAAATAGCTACTCACACGAGAACTAGGGACTAGACCGACGACTATTTAAGTTGAGAATACAAATAGAAAATAAGAGAGCATAAAGGAAAAGGGAAGAAAGAGGACTTACTTGGTGGAAAACCGACAATAGAAAGGAAGGCTGGACAAATAACTCTAGAGAGTGACGAATGAGCTCATCGACGAATGAACAAAGAGCTCTAGTTGAGTCGAGAAAGTAAAATGAATAAACGAAAAGGTTAGTAAAGGGATTGGGCTATTTATAGAGCGAAGAGGTACGAGAAACGAAGCAATGCGACTGTTCAAATCACCCACTCAAAGGTCATCACATGTCATCTAGCTCTAATCAAAGACCCTTTTGCCCCTATAAATGGTACGAACCCCAAGACGAGATCGTTAATGACCGCAAATAATCCGATATACTTTAAGGTCTATTGACAACCCCAACGAAAAACAAAGTAAGGAGCAGCTGATAAGGATATTTTCGACATAAATATTTTATTAACTCTTCAACCCGTTAGGATGAAAACAAGCCACCTGATGATTCATCAAGATATACGCCTCACTTCGCCTCTATAAGGTCTTGACGGTACGATCATCTCAGAGCGACTATCAACTTCATTGCGACCCGTCGGGTACTAGTCCCTTGGTCCCAATGGGTGGCATGCATAAAGGTCAACAGATGGATTGGAGGTATGGCACACTAGGAGAGATGAAGGGACTCAATGAATGGATGTGACAAATGGCGGCTAGCATGAACTAGACAAATGGCTATACATACCGATAGTTGAGTACATTGGGCCCCACAAACTCTTGTGTGATCCCCACTTATACATCCTTATATGGAAATAACTTGCACACCACGAAAACCCTACTACATGTTTGGATCTTCCCCATATGGAAAGGGAAGCCCTAATCTCGGGGTCTTAACTCCAAATCTTCTTCACAGGGAAAGATCTCATATTTCAAGGGGGTTTTACTGTTGTCGAGTTATTCCACATCGATAAGGTGTGATATTGAGAAAGGGTTTATCACTTGCTCCGCGACACTAACTGCCGCATGCAGTTTTGGTGTTGGCGTGTGAGTGTATTCCCTTATCTCATCCCCCTTCCCCTATATGTGTGTGTGTGTTTCTCAAATAAAAAAAAAAATACACTACTATATAAACACTAGACCTCTTCTCCTCTAAGGTATGTGAAATTTCTCAACTCTCACAGTACTGAGCTCTTGGAGATTCTTCTATCATTAACTTAACCTTCAGCAAGTCTTTGGCTAGCCCACCAGTGCTCTCTGTAAGTTCTTCACCCTTTTATTCTTCAAGTACGCAATTGACGTGCGTGTGGACGATCAACTCACTAACAATTTTTGTGCATCATCAGTAGTCTATACCAAAAATCAATTAGTATATATCAGAAGCCATAAGTTAAAACTCTCTCTCTCAAAAAAAAAAAAAAAAAAAAAAAAAAAAAAAAAAAAAAAAATCCTTCTAGTTTTAAACGTAATGCAGTGGCCGAAATTGTCTTAGGTGAAGCTGTATTAAAGTACGGCGGGGGAACATATAATTTCATGTGCTATGAAAAAGTTTTTTTTTTTTTAAGTGCTCCAGAGGACAAGAACTTAAATATTTTCCTTGTTTTGGCAGAAAATAATTTGATTGATGCAGCTGAAATTTTTTTTTTTTTTGAAAACAGCTGAAATTTTGTTCAATAAATAACTTTTTCCAAAATCAATGAAAAATAATATAAAAAAAGGAAACGAAAATAATCAGCCACATCTGATGCCACTATTATAACCTTCACCACTATCACTTATATGAAACGTTAATGAATATTTGTGCAAATCAAATATCTCAAAATGTTTTTTAACTTCATTTTCTTAATTACAACTAAATATAAGAAAAAAAAAATTCAGGAAAACAAACTCAACGGAGGCATGGTGATAACATCAATAAAAGTTTTCTGGACGTAAACGAAATTAGCTAAGAACCCAATAGCTTGACGAATTTTGACATTCAAAAATATTGGTAAATTATTTTTTATATTTTTTATTTTTCTTTTGGTATAGATATATAGTTAAAAGGAAATGTGAGATTGGAACTTCAGACATTGGACAAAGATAGATACTATTACTATTGCGCTATTGGGATATTTACTTAAACCATTTTGTTGGAAGGCTTGTATACACTACGCAGGAGCATTTGCAGCTTGGATTGTCAAAAGCTCGAGATGAACACATACATAAGCAAGAAGGAACACGAATTAGACGAGATCAAGGGTCAAATATCCTGAAACATTAATTACAAATTGGCTGGATTGATACACATTCATTGCAAACCTGCTAGGAATAGTGTTTGGAATTAACTCCCCCGCACATTCTCCATATTTCAGGAGAATCTTAACGCATTTTGGCTTACAAAAACATTTTCGGGAAAATGTACACCCAAATGCCCCTCCAACCATGGACTGCTAACAAACCAAACACCTTCAACATCAAAAATCAGCAACAAGAACCAAAATTCTACAATGTTCTTCACTTTCTTCACTGTGATTTTATACTATCAAGACTCTCTGAAACTGTTCGCATCCTAGGCCGCATCTCTGGATCAAGTTCAGTGCAATTTAGTGCAATATGAAATGCTACAACAACTTGCTTCTTTGCATACACTTCAGGCAGAAGTGCTGGGTCTATGACCTCAGATAGGGGGTGTTCTTCTCGAAACGCTTTCCTCACAAAACTCTCTAGCATCTTACCATTGTTTTCTGGTCCTGCATCTGGCAGCCTACCAGTCAACATCTCCAACATCACAATACCAAAAGAGTAAACATCACATTTCTGAGTGAACTTGTTGCCAGGCATTCGAACCTCAGGTGCCAAGTACATGTTAGAGGAAGCTGAAATTCTTGAATCCAATGAAGAGGTAAAGATGGTTTGGTTAGAGTTCTCCTTTTTGGATGATGAATTGGTAAATCTAGAGGTACTTGAAACAAGACGGGTGAGTCCAAAACCGGAAATGTAAGGCTGGAGGTTATCATCAAGAAGGATTTTTGTTGATTTTATGTTGCCATGAACATATTTTCGGGGGCTAAACTCATGGATGTACATTAAACCTCTAGCTGTTCCTTGAGCAATTTTTAACCTTGTTGCCCATGTAAGCGGAGGCAAAGAATTGGAAGGACCAGGACCACCTGCAATTATTTAACACCATGGAGAAAACATCATCGTTACAATGCTCACAAATAATGATGGTCATAAATTACAACATCCATTAACCAAAGTTAGGGAAAAATTCACTAATTATGCCACAATATGACAAGTTTTAACAAGGACACAATAATTGCTTGTTGTATGTGCAATATATGAAACATGTGTCATTGATCTAGTAGAGTAACAAATATTTTATCTATCTATGAACAAACCGGATAGCTACCATTAGTCGCGTGAAATGCAGCTTTAAATCACAAGAAGACAACTGTTGCCGGTGGTTCATATTTTTGCTACATGTCACCAATGAATATTGACTGAATGGAAAACCATGCAATTTAAGGTCACCCAAAATGGGGTCTATCAATTACATTTAGGTCTTGTATCTTTAAGAATGATCAACAGGACCACACCACTCAGTACAGGTTTTGACATACGCCTCAGGTGTACCAAAAGAATACAAAAGAATGATACCAACAGGTGTACCAAAACCAAGCTATCAGACAGAACACTCTGAAAGAGTTTCATTCGTCTGGTGCACAAGCACTAAAAACCACAAAAGGCCCAAAATCATGTGGAATATTTATCATCAGCTCAAAACAGAATATAAAGGAGAAAGAAAAATCAACACTAGAAGGTTCAAAATGACAACTGATCCCATTACCATTGCTTACTAATAGGTTTTTAAATGGTAGCTGTCAAAATAAAATTTTAACTTGGACACCTCAGTATAATCATGCAGTTATACATTCATCATCATTGCTCATCACAGATAATGGTAACAACTTGCTATAATTCTATTGAATGAAAATACTGCAGGTCATTTTGATTTGTACAAGAAAATAATTCAAATGCTATGTTAAAAAAATAAATAAATAAAAAAACTCAACTGAAAATACTATGCAGTTACACCGTACAAATTTGAGATTGAGGCCCATTAACTCAATGTTTTAGATATTCAAAAGTTAAGCATTAGTGAAGTTGTAAATTGATTCAAATTTCAGAGTTGTTCCTGACAGTTTTATGAATGACCATTTCTTTTACATGAACAATCAGATCATGGTTAACCCAGCAGATGCCGGATATCAAATTATTGACTGTAAGTTTTGTTCAGAACACACTGATGAAGATCTCTATGATGCACATTATCTTAAATCAATTCTGCTACGTTTACATTCAATGAAACCTAAAGATGAGAGGTGATTAGAAGTACATTAGTCTGCCAAAGTAACTCAATTTTACTTCAATGTAATCATAGCCTAAAAGAGCAAATCACCCCCAAGCAAATGAAATTCTAGCAACGGTGGATACCATGATTACAGAATTTAGGGGGGAAAATTTTATATAATTTAAGATTACAGGGTTAATTGGTTAAAGCAATAGCTTATGTTAGAGAGCAATAGCACGGATACAATGACACATCAGGAGAGAAAGAAGGAAATATAGAGTCAGAGGAAAAAGAAACAACATGAATACATAATCATGGAAAACATTATAATTTCTAGCAAATGTAGCAAATATTCCTTACAAGTTAACATTTCTCTTTGTTTGGTATTTTTACTTTATTCAAACATCAATCTTACCTTGGATTTGTCCAATAGTTTGGCACAGGAGAAATTCTTTCCAAATCTCTAGCGGTGCGTTTGGATGACATGATTTGGCCATTTGATTTGAATTTTGGGTGATTAAAATCCAAATATCTAGTTTGGACAATTTAAAAAAGTCAAGGATTTGGATTTGATAAATCCACCAAGGATTTTAAACCTTTAAAGTGTTTGGATTTGAAATACCTCCTAAAATCAATGGATTTTAAATCAACGCATTTCAAATTTATTAATTTAAAATCCAAATCCAAATCTAAGTTTTCAAACACAATAATAGTGGTTCTTACAGGTGGGCCCACAGTACTACTCAGTATGTTAAAAGGAGAGATATAAAACAAGAGTACACTACTGAACAATTGTGCTCATAGTAAAGGCCAACTCTAATATTTAATCCCACTCCTCTTGTGGACTTTGACTTTAAGTTGTTGGGTAACCACTAACCATGTGAACACATGATGAGTCTTAAGACAACTCAATTCTGTTTGAATTATATAGGAAGAATAAATTAAAAATCTTCATTGCTAAAATAAGTGTGATTGTTTAATAAATTATTTTGCTAAGAAAAAAAAAAGTGTGGGATTTTGAGTTTGACCAAGTTGTACCTAATAAGAGGAAGTGAAGTTCCAAAAAAACTATCTTTAAAAATTGCTTAGGGCCCATTTGATAGAGGAGTTTGATTAATGTTGTTTGTATTTTTTTGAAATACGTGTGGGTAAAAAAATGTGTAAAAATGCATGTAATGTTATTTAGAAACTGAAAATGCATTATTTAACAACTCTACCAAACGGGACCTTAATTTATAAACAATTCTTCTACTGCCACAACTTGCATCACTGGACTTTCTCATTGATAGATGAAGCTATATCAAATGCACAAATCTGTTAAAGTAAAATGTTGTTTAACTTTATATGGAACTTGTCTCAATTTTTTATAAGAATCGTATTTTTGAAATTAAAAAAATTATCAACTCCCATATTTAGAAACCTTAGAGTACATTTGGTACGCTGAAAGGAAATTATGATATGAATTGTAATCTTTATTACTAGGAATAAAATGTGTTATAATGTAATAACTAAACATATTCATAAGCTTAATTGTAAGTTATAACATTAGAATAAAACTTAAGATTTATTTTAGGAAATATCTTACTCATATAATTATATCTCATTAAAAATTGTTATTTTTTAAATTTAAGAGAGTATATGTTTTTTTTTTTTTATAATTGTTTTTTTTTTTTTTTTTGAAGCCTTTATTTTTATAATTGTTAGATGTATATGGAAAGTTTATTTATTTGGAAATATATTAAGTTTTGAAATTATTTTACTTACTAAGGAATAACTAATACAACTCTTTTAAAGATGAATAGTTATTTTTCATTTTGAAGAATAGTTATTTCTCATTTTGAAAAATAACTATTCATAAAGAAATACTATTTCTTGTAATAAAATATAACCAAATCAAAGAATAACTAAACTATAAAAATAACTAATCATGCCCAAAATTTGAGCAATATTTTATATATAAAAAATAATATAATATAAAAAAAATTCACAATATTTTCCCCAATAGTTAAATTAGCAAACTTTTACTAATTCATGTATGCTAACATTATTTATTTTTATGACACAATCAAAGTAAATAAAATAAAAAAAAATTAGAAAAAAATAAACTTCAACTACAGAGTCAAAACTCAAAACAAATAAAACACGAAGTCTTACATGTACGTACCAAAATTCACTTATCATAATTCATAAAGAACACGGAAGAGAATGGTTACCATGTAGCGCAGTGTACAAGCTCCCATTGCGAATATAATCACTAACCAACAGCTTCTCATCATTTGCATAGTAATAAGCTCTCAGCCGTACGATATTAGGGTGTTGGACCCTACCAATAGCCTCCACCTCAGACTCAAACTCCTTGAACCGCCACGTGGCATCAGCAGCTTCACTCAATCGCCGAACGGCCACAACAACCGTAGGAACCGCCGCATTGGATCCTCTCCCAGAAACCACTTTATACACTATCCCACTCCTACTTTTTCCCACCACGTACGCCGATGCCCTCAACAAATCCTCTAATTCCAAATTAAACCCCTCGTCGTCCACCACCACGAATTTACCCTTTTGCCCTTCCTCCTCTTCGAAATTACTCCTGAACCCCTCGTCATACTCCTCCAACTTTTCTCTTCCCATTTTGCCCTCCCCACCACTGCCCTTCCATTTCCTCCGAAACACAAGCACCGAAACCAAAACCGAAACCGAAATAACGCACACCACCGCCACCGAAACGACCGATACGACCCGTACGGAATTCGGAGTACCGTCTTTCTTGAAACTTGGGTTAGGTTTTTCTGGTTTTCTCGGAGGCTCTTCGGGACTTTTAAAAACATTAGGGTTTTGAGCTTCCGGACATGGAGTTTCTAACGGAAACCCACAGAGACTAGGGTTTCCAGAGAAAGCAGTGGGACCCTGGTTCAATAAAGACCCAACCTGAGGAATCTCGCCGGTGAGATTATTATGCCGGAGATCCAAATTCACCATCACCGGAAAGTGTCCGTAAGACGCTGGGACTCCGCCGGAGAATTTGTTGAAGGACAAGTTGAGAGTTCCGGTGAGGTTTTGGAGGTCGGAGAGAGAGCTAGGGAGAGACCCATTGAGGGAATTAGAGGACAAGTCAAGGTGGCGAAGGGTTTTGAGGGAAGCGATTTGAGGTGGGATTGGACCTGAGAGAGAGTTGTGAGAGAGGTCGAGGATGAGAAGAGTTGTGGCGTTGAAGAGATGGGAAGGGATGGTGTTGGAGAAGTTGTTGTGGGAGAGAGTGAGTCGGCGGAGCGAGTTGATGAAGCCGAGTTCGGAGGGGAGGTAGCCGGAGAAGGACTTGTTAGGGAGGAAAAGGGTGGTGACGCGGTTGCGAGCGCAAACAATGCCGGGCCAGTGGCATGGGGTTGGGTCGGAGTCGGACCAGGAGTCGAGGACGTGAGTCGGGTCGGAGTCTATGGCGGCTTTGAGAGCTAGGAGAGAGAGTCCGTCTGGGGTTAGAGAAGAAGATAGTGGAAAAGTTATGATAGTGATAATTTGTATTACACTGAGAAAAAAGGTTAGCCGAACAGGCATTTTTCTTTTTCTTCTTGTTTTGGCAACAAGGAGTTGCAGAGAGTGAGTTTGGTGTGAAAAGAAGAAGAAGAAAGAAGAAGAATGGATGTTGTTGCTGATGTTGTGGATTTGAAGTTTGAACTTGGGGAGTGGAAGTGTTTATCGAGGTGGTATTGGAAAGTGGAAAACTGGAATGCGATGCAGAGCAACGTGGCTATGCGGTTTGAATTTTTTCTGAACAATGAAAACCAACTAGCTTTTAGACTTGCTACTATTATATTTTTTTTGCTTTTATTTGTCGGACTCGGATAAGAGCTACATGTTTATTTTTATTTTTAAATATCAGATAAGCTAGCAAATTTTGAAACAAAAGCATCGCCACGCAAATAGTATAATTTTGAAACAAAAGCATCGCCACGTTGTAATCCCCACGCTTTCAAAATATACTTCACAGATTTGTTTTTTCTTTAACACTTTTATTTTTATAAGTTTATTTGGATTGCAAGTATAAATATAAATATTTTTTTGAGAATAAGAATATTTTCTTTTGAATAGACTTTAACAAAAAGTAAATAAATAAAACTAGATAAAAAGCTCTCTTTTGCGGGTGCTACGTACTTGGTACTTTCCCATCTCTTTATCAATTACTTCACACTAGCCTCATGCACGCGCGGACGCTTTCAAAATATACTTCACAGATTTGTTTTTTCTTTACCACTTTTATTTTTATAAGTTTATTTGGATTACAAGTATAAATATAAATATTTTTTTGAGAATAAGAATTTTTTTTTTTAATAGACTTTAACAAAAAGTAAATAAATAAAACTAGATAAAAAGCTCTCTTTTGCGGGTGCTACCTACTTTCCCATCTCTTTATCAATTACTCTTTTTTTTTTTTATGGGAAATCTATCAATTACCCTTCTTTTTGGGAGTTTGGTATCTTTCTGGAGACTCAGGCCACGTGTATTTAAATACATGTTTTCATATTTTAATGTATTTTACACATTTTTTTACATATATTTATTTTTAAAAAATACAAATAACATTATTAAAA
Organism: Quercus robur; assembly: GCF_932294415.1. Classification (NCBI taxonomy): domain Eukaryota; kingdom Viridiplantae; phylum Streptophyta; class Magnoliopsida; order Fagales; family Fagaceae; genus Quercus; species Quercus robur. The sequence goes on along the minus strand of NC_065540.1, from coordinate 26,418,080 downwards.
TAACATACCAAACAGTTCCTTGGTATCATAAAGTATATGTTCAATTGTATTATCCATTTGAGAATTACTGGTACAACGGAATGTCATAAGGCTAATTTCAAAAAATGAACAATGAAAAAAAGTTGAAATTATATGTTTGTGTGCAGATGTGTTCATTTTTTGAAACTAGTCTCATAACATACGTTATATCAGTAATTCTCAAATGTATAATATAATCAAACATACACTTAAATCTCAAATTGTAATAAATAGAAATTGATGATACTAAACCCCTAAAAAAAAGAGCCTCATGCACGCACGAAGCGCGTGCAATGAGGCTAATAGTTCATAAATTTCATCCATTCAATATGTTGTTTATAATGTGATTGTTAATTGATTAGTTTTTTGTCCATAAATAATATGTTTTTGTTCAATAACGTAACTAAAATAATATACAGCAAACTCATAAGGTAAACAATATTTGGATTATAAAAATGTATTCTAAAAATTCCATCCACCTATAAATATATATATATATATATATATATGTATATGTATATGTGACAGTGTACAATGAAGAAGATAATGCAACGTCTTTTATTGAGCCTTCCAAATATTTTACAGCACCTAATATGTAAATGCTAAATTTATTAATTTTGTAACAGTAACTTAAATGATGTAATTGCAAAGGCAAATTAAGCCATGTTAATATGTGGGGAGTGTGGATGGGATTAGTTCTTGGTGCTAGATCTCATCACACACTTCAATTAATTTGTGTGATTGGCATACACATAAACTTCATTCGGCATACGCATAAACCCCAAATTAAAATTAATGAAATTTTAAACATTAAAAAAAATAATAAAAATAATAATAAAAACTCTACACTTCTGGAGCATCTACGCACAAATATTAGACATGAAACATGAAAAACATTGCACAGGTTGTAGTAGCCTTCAACCACTGCAACCTATTATTTTCTACAGAATTAAGATAATTTTACAAATAGCACAGCCAATATCCATAGGGCCACAGGGAAAAAAAAATACCAAATATATGCTAATATATACCACTTTAAATCCAAGCCATGGATCATTAAACTCTCTAAGGCACTCTTCCTCTTCGTTGGGGTTGCCTCAAATTCTGAATGCCTGAAATCCAAAACTTAGCTACATCATTCCATTAAATTGACTACTTGTATATATTTTCACTAAAAAGAGTACCAAATTGCAAATTCAATATCACATACAACATCACTTAAAAAAATATACTAAGCAAAAAAATAAAACAAACAAAATGACAATTCTTCATATTGAGTTACCTCAGGGCTGTAAAATGTATATTCAATGAGATCTTCAGCTTTTCTCGTTAAAAAAAAAAAAATGCATATGAAGATGGTAGGAAAGATAAGAGTTTCTTATGTAATTCTTCTTCTTCTTTAATCCATCTGAAGTCATAATCTTGGTCAACCAATCCCCTTAGGCAAGTCCTTCAAATAAGAATATACATTATAAAGTTAATAAGTGCGTATAAAACAAAAGTAATGGTGAGTGTTCACAGTGAGCCAAATTGACACCAGTCAGGTTTTTTGATCTACTAACTGAAACTTGTACACAGAAAAATCACCAAACCTCTCTATCTCAAATTCGTTTTCTCTTGAACACAAACTTTTCGATTTTGTAATATGTAATACATGACACACGTAACATAAAATAAAATGTATATACATGAATTCAAAGCCATCCCTCTAAATAGTCAACCCACCAATTAACCCCCTTGGCTAGAACTCAAATTCTACTTCCATAGTTGTGCAATGATGGAATCCCAAAGCAGCCTCCATTACAAGCTTATGACCGCATCAAATTAGCCACTATGAACACCAACCAAGAATCCTCCATAGCCCACAAACCACTATCAACCTCTCTATTCAATTAAATGTTTGAAACTTTTTTTTTTTTTTTAAAGAATGTAATGTTTGAAACTTGAAAGGTTGGAGTGCTATTATTTTGATAATGGTTTAAATTGGGATGGAGTTGGTATTGGTTTAAATTGGCATCAGGTTTTTTAGTAAGTAGCAATCTGAAATTCTTGTTAAAGATCTGAACATGGTTTTTTTTTTTTAATTTATTTATTTAATGAATTTGAATTTCAAAACATATGCATGTGTTGCATATTTTTAACTTCCTTCAATCTTTTTAGTAGTTGTAGTTATCTAAAACTCTTATTAAAAAAAAAAATTTTGAGAAGACTTGTCAAAGATCAGCGTGGTTTTTTTAAAAAAAAAATTATTTTATATGAATATGAACGTGGGTTGGGCTTGGACGTTGTATTTTTTTTTTTTTTTTAAATAAAATTTTGGATGTAGTAGTGGTATTTAAAATTTTATGGATTTGTTTTTAACTTCAGTTTTTTTTAGCAGTAGTTATCCGAAAGTTTTGTTAAAGATTTGAAAGTTGGGTTTTTTTTTGGATAAATTTGAAAATAAATTTTTTTAAGGGAAAAGTTGAACATGGGTTTAAATGTGGTATTTGAAATTTTTTGGATTTCTTTTGGATATGATCAATTTCTTCTAGAATAAATATCCAAATATCCATATATACCCTTAGATTTTTTTTTTTTTTTAAGTGTAGTATTTATATTTTGTTGTGTTGTTATTAGAGGGGTAATTTTAACTGTACAAAAGGCAATAACTAAGATCCTCTTAATATATAGAGAATAATACATAGAGATAACTGTTTGGTGGTGAGAAGTTTTTATTTATGTAGAAGTGAGTATTTAAATTTTTAAATTTTATAGAGGTAAGCTACATTTTAGGATTTGTAGTGGGAAGTCGAGAGTGGAGAGTGGAAACTCATCAAAGATCAAAGATCAAAGTTGTCTTTTATGAAATTTTTGGTATTACAAATAGTTGTGGGACCTATTTTTGAGGGTGAGGGAGAAGAACGTGAACATAAAAAATTAACTTGAAGCAGGTTTTTTTATTCATTGAATTATTAATTAAATAGCCTATGATTGTTGGAGGGTGGTAATTTTACTTTTATCTGAACGGTAGTATTTTATTTGACTTTTTAAACGTGTAGTTATCCACAATTTTGAAAAAAAAAAAAAAAAAAAAAGTGGCTGGCTAGGTTTTTTTTGGATAGAATCATAGAACGTGGGATAGTTTTTTTTTTTTTTTAATAGAGATAAAAGAAATTTTTTTTAAAATTTAGGAGTTTTTAAATCAGTAATTTTACATATATAACCCTATTACTTTAGATTTACAAACTAGTAAATTTGAGAGTATTTTAAACATCAAAATTGAAGAATCCCAACAGGGAAAGCCCCTTAAATGATAGTATAGATAAACGGAATCAATTGATCAACTTTTTTTTTTTAAATTTGCGCAAATGGAAAGAATGCAGTTGTTTCATAATTAGCATTGGCATCAGATATGCCAAATACTATATTTTTAACATTTGACACACTAAAATACCAAAATTTTTGCTTCATGAAGTGTTCTAAATCTCAAAAAAAAATTTAAACATGCTAATATATCATTCTACTAGTAGAATGACATTATATAATGTTCTAAAATTTTTTATTGTTTTTTATTCACCCAAACAAGCCCAGTCTCTTTATCACACACACACACACACACACACACACACACACACACACACACACACACACACACACACACACACACACACACACACACACACACACACACACACACACACACACACACTCTCTCTCTCTCTCTCTCTCTCTCTCTCTCTCTCTCTCTCTCTCTCTCTCTCTCTCTCTCTCTGACCAAACCTAGGCCAAAAGCCATTATCATTGTCTAAAGCCCATCTCAGCCTTGGTTTGAAGCTGCAACCACCGATCTGAATGCACCACCTCCAGTTTGAAGCAGTGGCTATTGAAAAAGAAGCCACCACCGGCCAATCTTCTGCCTCTCTTACCAACTAGTTTTGATTTGAATTTGGTTTTTTTTTTTTTTTAATTTTACGGTTTAAGTTTATCCGATTTTGGTGGGTTGCGGTGGGCTAATTTTGGTGGTTGTGGTTGAGGTAGTTTTTTTTTATTTTATTTTATATATATATATATATATATATATATATATATAAGATTGAAATTCTACTCTAACATAATGTAAGTGTATATGTGTGTGAAACTCCTACTTGGAGATTTGAATCCTAACCTTTACCCCCTGCACCCCACAAACACTTATACTTGTGGAGTGACCATCGCACCAAGAGTGTGCGGTGGTGTGGTTGAGGTAGTTAGTGTTGGTGATTGGTTGATTTTGACCGCTGGTTGGTGGTGGTAAGTTTGCGGTTGTGATGGTGGTGGGTTGTGAGGTGGTATCGTAGGTTTTGTGTTTGTTTTTTTTTTTTTATTAAAAAAACACAATTGTAGTAGGGTTTTTTAGGTTATTTTAATGTATTGTATATCTCTATCTCTATATATTAAGAGGATTCAGAAAATTAGTTATCCTTTTCTTAAAATGTCTAAAATACCCCTAAAATTTATCAAGCACTACTCTAAAAAAAAATTGAGTGTATAAAAGTAATTTGAACTACATATATAATATTTAAAAAACATTTAATTTATACTATAAAAAAAAAAAAAAAAAACCCTAACATGTTTTAATTCCACTCCCACATTATACTCCTAACAAATTGCTTGAATTCCACTCCCCCATATTTTACTCCTAAGAAACTACTTTACTATCAAATTTAAAATTTTAAACTTCTCTTTAATTTCTTTTACTTTTCCGGTTTTTATTTTATTTTATTTAAGTTTCTTTTACTTGATAGTATATTATTGCACTAGAATAACAAAAGACTTGATTATTTGACTTCCACGATTATCCGGATAAGTATATAAGCAAATATTCTTCTTTTACTTATCCTGTATTTTAGTTTTCCTATTTCTTACATTCAATTGCCATTTTAAAATATTGTATTTGTTTCTCTCTTGCCACATGACAATTTTCTATTTGTTTATTTCTCTTCTTTGATACCAAACTTTTCTTTCTTTCTTTTTAATTCAATAATTCTGCATGTAACTTTTTGTGAAAAATATGACAAATGAGATCTGTAGTTGCACAATTTTCCTAGTCCAAATCCTACCGATCAGACCTTGGCCCAAGGCGCAACACACAATAAATCTTTGTAGAGGATGGGTCAAAGAACTTAGCCTCAATGAACTTAGTCGGTCTGATGCATGGACAATGTTATTGCAGAAACAAAAAAACACAAGAATGGATGTCTAATAGAAGATTCTATTTCCTGGACACAGATCATACATTTTTCGTCCCTCTCTTTGAGGGACTCCACTACATTATATAGGTCTCTCATTCTTATCTGAACCTTACACTTGTTGATCATCTAAACCCCCACTTGAGCATCTGTCCTATCAGACACTCTTATCACTCCCTTGTGAGTTGCAGTGGCCAAGGTAGCACTGTTCAGGGGTCTTTTCCTCATTAATGCGGCCAAGAAGGTGGTTGTGACACATTTAATGTGGTGGTGGCAGCTTTCCATGAGATATTTTGAGTTTTATTCTTTTTTATATACTTGGAGGATGAACTGCAATGGTTGGGGCGAGCTCTTGATCCGGACTTCATAATGTCCGAGGAGGAGTTACTCCTCGGACAGGTTTCTTTTACCGCAATTGGGCTTAAATAATGTTTGACTTCTCCTCGGACAGGATTCTTCTCGGACGGGCCCGTAGTTTAATTAGCCCATTATTTTGGGCCGGGCCCCACAAGATCTTTTTTCCCCCCTTCATTTATGCTTCTTTATTTTGGCTTCTATTAATGCCTTTCTAGAAATTTCATTCATTCATTTTTTTTTTCAAAATTTTTTCATCCTTTCTATTTAGAATGATGTTGTTTCAAAGTGTCTCATAAGATTAATACAAAGTTTCTGTTTAAATTCATCTGCATGCTAGGTCACCAAGTTATTGAATTTTTTGCTTCTAAAAAAAAAAAAAAAAAAAAGATGGAGAAGAAGAAGTTATTGAATCTTTAAAAAGTTTTTATAAAATATGCCCACTACATTGAATATTTTCTTGCGAAATCACATATTAAAAACTAAATTGTTAATATGTCAAATTCTATACTTTTATATATCTTTCATTTGCTATGCAGACATGGACTCTATGAAACTCAAAGAGGAGAATGATCAACTGGTGGTGATCAGGAGAGTTAATCTTGCCGAATTGAGAAAAACTCCAAGGAGTAAGGTTGGGAAGGCATACAAAATCACTTTAGAACAAAAAATCAAATTACCATATCCTTATTTTGTTTGTTTACTATGACATTGGTATGTGCTTTCTATAATTTTTAAAAAATAAAAATAAAAAAAAGATTGGTTTGTGGGTGCTGGTTTTTTTTTTTTTTTTTTTTTTAATTTATCTTCCTGTTCAAAGCAACATGATTTTGGTATTTGTTGGGGGGGTTTAGTGTCATAATCTAAAAATTGGGATAATGAAAAATCCTGACACTAAATCAAAAATAATAAAAGAGAGTCTTATAGCACGTGCGAAGTGTGTATGATGAAACTAGTAATATTTTAACGTGTTGTATTGAAGAATAAAACATATGACATATGATGTAATGTTAAATGCCATTGTAAAATAGAAAAAATAAGTTATAGTATGATAAAAAGGCATTTAACATAGCACAACTGATACTAGTGCTCTAATTCTGTAATACTAGTTAATTTGCTATTTTAGTTTCCCCTTTATTTTGGTTTAATTCAATTTTAATTTCACTTTTTACTAAATAGTAGATACATTTTTCTTTTTTCTTTTTTTCTTTACCACTCATCTTCAACAGATAAAACTACGATGCCAAACCCACATTAATGACAACAGAAAAGCCTCTTCCAAAAATAAAAAATAAAAAATTCAAACTCAAACTCAAAGTTTTCTTCCAGGGGACCAAGAAAGTGGAACAACCGAACAACTGCACCATTGCCCACAAAAGGGTTGGGAGCCATGAAAAGATTTTCAAAGGAAAAGATTTTTCTTTCAATTTTGTGGTCCGATGGAGAGGCATAAAGTTGTCCACAAAGTGATATTATGGGGACAACTTTGTAATTTAGCGTTTTCTGTTGTTTGTGTTTATGTCAGAAAGGACACATTGTCAGTCACTTTTTCAGTCTGCAGATTTCACTAACTAGGCTATTGTTTCAATTTTGTGGTCCGATGGAGAAGCATAAAGTTGTCCACAAAGTGATATTATGGGGACAACTTTGTAATTTAGCGTTTTCTGTTGTTTGCGTTTATGTCAAAAGTCACTCAACAAGGACACATTATGAGTCACTTTTTCAGTCTGCAGATTTCACTAACAAGGCTATTTGAGTAAATCTAACTGAGATCCTTTGTTCAAAATCGTTGGGAGAAAAAGCCAGCAAGGAAAAAAAGTACATTTTTCTTTGGAATTGGTTCCGGTGCAATTGCTACCATTCACTTAGTTTTTCACAATTTTTATTTTTTATTTTTTACTTATTTATTATATTAAATGGTTGAAATTTAAAGTTGCAAAAAATAATTTTAAATCTCGACCATTCATCCATTTACATCAAATACAATACTCTAACTATTTGATCTCAATTGACAAGTGACAACTATGGTTTGGTTGGGAACAAAAAGACCAAGCTTGTGATTTCACAGTTTTCACTATCAAGATACAGTGGGGAAATATCACACAATCTCGTTTTGTAATTTCCTTGTAAAGTCAATCGCTCTATCTCGTGGCCTTTTTGCTAAGCAAATCTTCATAGCCTTCTTTGCAGAAAATATACCATATTTTGGGGGTATATTTCCTCCCCGTCATAGTTAATAAGATTTATCGGCTGTTAGACCCACTCAACTGTGAGTAAGAGGAATTATATACCCGTAGCATAATATACTTCTTCCTTCTTTGCTCGGTCACAGTGACAGCTTTAAAAATATGCTATTAGCTACGTCTTTTTAATGTAAACAATCAAATAATAATTAAACTATTAATCATTTGTTTAATTACCAATATCTTGTCTAAATAAGAAATAATATAAACAAAATACATCATCTTTTTTTATTATGATAATATAAACTGTTAAGTACCCAAAATAGTTTATGTTTTAATTCAAATTAATCACAATTTCACATGCTATATAAATTAAGGGCACGTTTGGTATTTACTAAATGTAGATTGCATTAAGAATAATAATCTTATTACTGGAATAGAAGATATTGTAATGAAATAATTATTACTATCCATAAGTTAGGTTGTTACATATGAAAAGTTTGTAAAATATGATTTATAAGGAAAAATTATATTTTTAAAAATATATTAATTTTAAAACCTATTATATACAATATACACTAAAGAGGAATAACAATTTTTCAATTTTAAAGAGGAATAACTATTTTTCAATTTAAAAAATAGTTATTCCTATGTAATAACAAATCTATCTAATAAAGATTCAATCAAATAACCGAATTGCTATTACGTATGAATAACTATTCTATTATAAGAGCTATTATAACATACCAAATATATGCTAAGGTTTTCATGCATGATCATATCTCATCTAGATCCATTAGGCTTTTCATGGTTTATTTATCATGTCTTGTAGAATTGCATCTAGGACAGGGGCCTTTATACATAATAATTTAAAATTTTATATTTATCTACCTTTAAAAAAAAATTTGGGAACACTTTGAATTTTTTTATGCCAATAAAATTAAATTTTGGTCCATAATTTGAGCAACTTAACAATCTATTAGGGTCTTTTAAGCAAAAAGAACCACATGCTTTTATATTCTTTTAAGCTTATACTATGGCTTTACTTTTAGTTTTTACTTTACTTGACACACTGCCATTGTACTACTACTTTTTCTCAAAAACATTATTATTATTTTATATATATATATATATATATATTATTCAACTAATTGGTCAAAGTCACGTAAATTTAGCTTTTTTCATTGTACAACTACTTTCTTTTTTCTTTTTCCGATAATTTTGATTAGAAAAAAAAAAAGTAGTTTTAGTTAATTGAGTGAATAAACTTAAAAAGTTACTTAATTTTTATATAACATCAATTAATTCATTATATATATATATATATATAAAATAAAATTTTTATTTTTATGATTATAATTAAACATGTAATTGTCCATTCTAAGGAAATTTGATTAAATTTACACAGAAAGTGTCACTAAATATTATATTTTTACATTTTGTCATCATATTATTAGTAATAAACTTATTATATTTTTATTTATATAATTTAAAATTTTATTAATTATATTATTTATGACGTCACCGATTTGACTATCGGTCGGATCTTAGTCTGACCAAAAAACCAGTAACCAGTCCCTTTTTCGGTTCTTTCACCGTACTGGTTTATAAAACCATGGAAAGAACCCCCCACCCAAAAAAAAAAACTTGAAAAAAGTCTGGAAAAAAAAAATAATAATAAAACCACTAATAAGGCCCAAACTAAATGCCAATAGAAAAGCTCAGTACAAGATCAATCTTATCTCAGACTAAGACTATCACTACTCCAACACCAACACGATTACGTTTTTAATTCAACAAATATATATTTTTTTTAAATCTTAACTGTCTCGTGGATTCACAAGCCATTAAACAATTTAAACTAAAACTAAATCAATCCTAAAGGCTAAAAGGAAATAAGAAACTCACTTATTCTCCATCCCTATTCAGCAACACTAACAACAACCACAACTAAATTCCGCAAGCTTTATGTTGTAAAATTTTATATATTTGCGTGTTTTTTTTTTTATTATTGTTGTTGTTGTCAATATATAAATTTTTCTTTTTATTAGATTTTGTAATTTATGCTTCTTGAGGAACATCCTAGAAAAAATTCTTGGAGCTGCCACTGATCTAGGATTTTCTTATTCACGTCATCTTCTAACTTATATATGCGACATGTTCAATACTAACCTCATTTCTTTTTTCATGCGAATTGCTTTCATACATCATGCACACTATGTAGTTTTTATTTCAATGGTGTATGAATTGTTTTTATTCATTAAAAATTTAGGTTGTGTGGGATGGGGTGCTTAACACCTTCCCATCTGGTAGCTTAGCTCCCAATCCTAGTCTATGGGATGTGAATTACGCTTTTCCCTTGTAATTTTCTATTTACTTTCTTTAGATTGTAACTAGGCAATTAAGCCTTGTACGTTTCTCTTTCATAGATTGTATTTACTATTTAGGCCAAAAACTTTTTACTTTTCATTTATCTAGGTACTTATTTAAATTATCAGTAAAAGATACATTATTAGGTTTTCTTAATTGTTCCTTTCAATTAAATTAAGTGGTGACTCCATTATATATATCTCTTAGCATAAGGGAATTACATCAACAATTGAATCTCCACTTTAAGATTCGTCACCTAAAGCAAAGGTAGGGAGATTTCATCCTCAAAACTAAATTTTAAAAAGAGCGTTCCAAATTCCAAAAGTGCAATCTCCACCTAATCTCGGTTTGCTCTTGTTACTCAATTTGCAACCTTCTCCAAAAATGTCTTGAGCATAGTCTTTGTCCTCACTATGACCTTCCTCATAGACTAGAGGTCTATTGAGATTGACCATAAACACAAACAGGCTGAGCATGTTCATTCTAATTGTCGTGTCAACCATTGTTGTCGTGGTTAGCTTGCCTCGTCCAAGAAAAAATAGTGACAAGGGCTTGTTGCACTTGATGTAGTACTTGTTCGTTATCACATTGAAACTGAAGGAATTTGCCCATTGTAAGAACTTGGTTGTCTTCATCACCGAACTACTACCATCTCATTCGTTAGCTATCAGACCAAATAAAGATATATAGAGTTATGGCATCAACTTTTTTTTTGAGAAGAGTTATGGCATCAACTGATGTAGCAGAATAAACATAAGAAATAAAACACGTATATTTTAAATTAATTGTACAAGTCATCTACCTAGTCACTGCATTTACTAGTGTTCATTTTCGATACCCACACATTTTAAATTAAAAGTCAAAATAAGCTCTTATCAATTCTAGGACATTTTCTAGGGTTCATACTTCTTAAGCTGCGTTTGTGTTTTTTGCTTTTTTTTTTTATTATTATTTTTATATTTTTTATTTAAGAACCTCTTGCACTGTTCATCAGATATAAACAGTAATCCACACTGTTCATGCACGCGGATTACATTGTGCAGGAGACATTATGCACTGTTCACACACTATTCACGGGACACACAACCACTTTATTCAAGAAAAAAAATATTAAAAATGGGTCCTGCGGTATTATTTACACATTTAAAAATTATTTTGCTACAGTGTTTTGTATTTTTAGTTTTTAGTTTTCAACAAAATAAATTATATTCAAACGGACCTTTAGTATTGGTTTACGTAATTCGATCATTTGAATATTAAAATTTTCCTTGAATTCATAAGAATAAACCCTTAAAACATAAAGAATGTTCCTTGAATTCACAAGAAAGCTAATTTGGAATCCATCAAGGAAAAAAATACGCTTTCTAAAATTTTAATATTCAAATGATCAAATTACATAAACCAATACTAAGAAGTATGAACCCTAGAAAATGTCCCAGAATTGGTAAGAGCTTATTTTGACTTTTAATTTAAAATTTGTGGGTGTCGAAATTGAACACTAGTAAATGTAGTGACTAGGTAGATAACTTGCACAATTAATTTATAAAAAGGAAAAGGACAAAAATTCCACAATGGGAGATCTAGACAACTAATTACAAAGTGATAAGGAAAAAAAAGTTTGTTTATTGATATAGAAACTGCTTTCCCGAGGTACAAAGGATTGGATTGAAAGCTAAAAACTCTTAGACCTATTCTACCATTACACTTTTCTCTCTCTTGTTCTTCTCTAAGTCTTCTCCCTCTATTTTTTTGAACCCCCTTTCCTACTGCACCTCCACTCCTTTTATAGGCATTTCCCCCCTTCCTTCTCTCCCTAGCTGGACTGTTTACAGTTGGATTCGGTGGAAACTTGTCCCATCACCCCTCTACTCTACCATTCATCCATCACGAAATAAGACTTTTGGGGATGTCTTCACTATTCAAGCTGGTCAATTAGCATTTGATGTGGAAGGGATTAGATTGAGAACATCTCATTAATGCGGAGGTGATTGCCTTTGTGGTCCTTATCTCTTCAGGGTGTTTCCCAAGGCGAGTTTAATGACGGTGGTATCTTGGACTAGAGGGGAGCTGGTTACCCGTGGTTCCCTATGGGAAAAGCCTTGCTTATTACCTTGGTAGGGAGTCTTGGTAATGGTAGCTATCTCGAACCTCCACGAGACTTGTTTTTGGGAGTTATCTTTTATTCCTCAGGCCTCTTTACTCATATCCACCTTTTTGGGCCAAACCTATCTATTAAGGTAAGATTTGTTAGGCCTTTTGTTCTCGGCCCGAGCTCAAGTTCATCCCTCCACAAAATTTATTATAGAAAATATTACCATGATAAAGTGAAATTTTAAACAAAAGAATTTAGCTGAAAGGCAACATAGGTCATGGCCTTAGGGGATCTCTACATTAATTTCCTTCAAGTCACCAAATTTCACATGATTATGTTTTTGGCATTGATAATTTGTACTAATGCCGTTTATTACTTCTTGCTATTTAACTTTAATACGATTGCGTTGTCGAATCGAATGAAAATTTGAGTTTTACATCACCTGGACCCTTGATCAGTTTAGGACGAAAAAACTATACAGTCTAAAGAAGAAAGAATGACAATTCCAAACAGAATTGGAAAAGGTAAAGGTAGTGGTCCAAAGGCAAATTTTGAAAGAACTAGACGACCACCTGAGTGGTGTGTAATGGAGTGCACTACTATATCTACAGATGAAATGAAATAGTGTGGTCTAAAAAGCTACAGACCCCTTACAGCCGTTTGCACTTGTTGGGGACCCGTTTCAAAGTTTTCTCCTCTTGGTTTCATTATAGGGACCACAGCAAGGGAAAGGTAACGTGCGTCAATAATTGTCAACTGGTTCGCCATCATGGCTATTACTAATTAGTCTAACTAGCAAGAAATCAGAGATGATAACATAACATGGAAAAGGTTCCTCTCTTGGACACGGGTTGCCCTTTTCTCTCTCTTTTGCTAAATTTTTGGGCATGGTTTTCCACTTTTCACGCTTTCTTGCACCCCTTTCTTAGAGCTTTGGCCCCTCATAAAAAAAAAAACTTTCTCGCTACTTCTAATCTATACACAGTATTCACAGACCCATGAGCAATCCAAAAAGTTTTTGAGTCTTGACCCTTGAGCATTCCCAACCATGTTAATAGAAATATAAAAATAAAGAGTCCTATACACTAAATTATGAAATTACACAAAAACACTCCCTATTGATTTGTACATCCCTTTTCAAAAGTTCCCGAAAACTACCATTTTCTTCTAAACATACAAGAAAACGGTAGCTTTTCTATATCCTTGTATCTTTTTTATTTATTTTATTTATTTTTTTATTTATACTATTATTTAAGAAGTTTTTCCCATTTGGATTTGATATTTTTTTATTCCAAAATAAACCCTACAGCTTACATTTAAGTAGGAGCAAAACTTGAGGATAACACTATAAAAATATATTTCTAACTCTCAATTAAAACATTTCTTACAAAATAGAATCACTCTCCAACTAACTCACTTCTTTAAAGCAATTATACATTTATTGTTTTCTTTTTTTAAAAGAAAAACAAGTTAAACAACCCCACGTTGCTTTTTTTTTTTTTTTTTTTTTTTTTTTTTTTTTTTCCTTTAAAAAAAATCATTTTCATGTTTATCTTCCTATCAATTTTTTTTTTAATCCTTAAGTTTATCCAAAAAAAAAAAAAAAAAACTAAATAGATATAAACACATTTGATTACAATTTAAATTGCTTAAAAAAAAAAAAAAACCTACAGAGTAAAAACTCTCTCCTAAATAAATTCCTACCTATGTTGGAACACTACTTCAACGTTGAAATACATAGAAATTACTTTTAACTAAAATACCTTCCCACTCACTACAAACAAAAAAAATACTCAATAGCTGATAAATAACTCCCCACTCACTACAAACAAAAACTTCTCAAAAACTAAACTTCTCCCTAGTAGTTTGTTATGTGTACAAAGATTACCATTCCTATTCCTATTCCTAATTGAAATACAATTTCCGTCAGGCGGATACTTCTTTGTATAAATGCAATGTAGTTTCTAAAGATACACAAGGAAGATTATTCTTTGAGTGCTATATCTATAGACAGTTGAAGTGTGCTACATCCATAGATAGTTGAAGAGCAAAATATTTGTCTACAAACCTTGCTCTATTCATTAAAAAAGGTATGTAAGTTTTCTCTAGGGCATGGATTTTTTTTTTTTTTTTTTTTTTTGAGGATTTTTTTACTATTGCTAAAACCACTAACCACTACAAATCTAAAAATTATTGGGTTTATTAAAAAATTAATAATTATTGGGTTTTAGTTGTAAATTTGTAATTGAGGACACGTGCTATAATTAAGAAGTTTTAACTTATTGATGATAGAATCGGTGCATCCTTTTACCTTTTAATATTTTTATTTATTATGTTATTTTGGTGTTTGAACTATTTTTTTTTCCCTCTCACATCTCTCTACACTCTTTAAAAAATAAAAAATAAAAATTAAATATATGCACTAATTTCTAATGTGGTCAAAAAAATTAAAATAAAAAACATAACAACCATGTATTTGTTTAAATGTCCAAAATCAGAAAACATATTTAACTCATATAATTTTTGTTTTTTATAAATGTAGGGTGACTTTTTTTGTGGATTGCATAAAGGCCAGTGTTAGTTGAGTTCGGTTGAGAGAAGAAATTAAAACTTACATGCAATCATGCACAACTCCTTAGTGATTCTTTGTTTTGTAAAATAAATAATTGCATTATTTTGATTGAGTTTATTGATATGTGTAACATTTACATTCTTTAATTAACTTATTCTACATTATCGGTTATCTTTTGGTTGTTATGCTATTAGCATAAGTTCCACAATGAATGGTGAACTCTGTTTTGGCTTTGTCTTCTTCAGCCATCTTGATCTGATTATAACTTGAGAATCCATCCATAAAGGAGAAGAACATGTTAGTCACGGTATTATCAATCAGGGTATCGATATGTGGCAAGGGACAATTATCCTTTGGG
Source organism: Quercus robur (assembly GCF_932294415.1). Classification (NCBI taxonomy): domain Eukaryota; kingdom Viridiplantae; phylum Streptophyta; class Magnoliopsida; order Fagales; family Fagaceae; genus Quercus; species Quercus robur. Next base: position 26,402,923 of record NC_065540.1, on the reverse strand, counting down.
TTGGCCCAATTCAGATCTCTATAATCGACGCACATGCGTACTTCCCCATGTTTCTTTGGCACGGGAACAATGTTGGCAACCCAATCAGAGTAGGCTATGGTGTTAAGAAAACCAGCTTTCAACTGCTTTTCTACTTCTTCTTTCATTTTCAGGGTAATCTTTGACTTCATCCTTCGAAGGGCTTGCCGCACTAGGGAGCATTCAGATTTAACTGGAATCCTGTTGACTACGATTTCGGTATCCAGTCCTGGCATATCTTGATAAAACCAAGCAATGATTTCCTTAAATTCCTTTAGCAGAGTTATGAGCTCGTCTTCCATGTCTTTCGGAAAGTTTACCCCGATCTTGACGGGTTTTTCTATCTTGCCTTCATTAGCTAGGTTTATCGCTTCTGTTTCTTCTATATTGGGCTTAGACCATTTGCTCTCTGTGTGCAGAGCTTCTAGGATGTCTTAAGGTAAGTTTGGGACCTCTTCCATTCCTTCAGCTTCATGATCCAACTCTATTGTCTCATTCACATCATCTACACCTTCGTCATGGTAAAAGGATGATGTACCCACTTGGGAATCAAAACAGATCCTGTAGAGCGAAACATATACAAAGAAATATAAGATAATTTGCACACACATATTCATAGGAAAGAAACTAAAGAGAGATGTAAGAATTTCCTGAATACTACATTGAATATTTCATTATTGGATTATGGGTAGGGGCAAAACAAGGTTTATGTCTAATAATGATAAAAGGGAAATGCTCTTTTTTTTATTGTTTCTAGGAAAACAAACTGGGGAAATGAACAAGGAATACAAATAAAGTGAGAAATAACATAAGCATGCAAAACAAACTAGATATGCTATTCCAACCCTCTCGGGTGATTGGGAGGCCCAATCACTCGATGATGGAATACTTCTTACCCAGCAAGTGCAACCACAAAGCAAGGCTTGATGATCCAAAGGCCTACCGTCTCACCTAGCATCCCTAGTTAGATAGTAGAAGTCATATTATCTTAGAGAGTATGATAGCGTTCATGGAGAACTCTTTGGGACAGAGCCGAATAATGCAAGCTAGATCAAGTTTTTCATCTTCCAATTCCTTGAAGGTTTCTAGTAGAATGACCTTGACCGGAGCCAATAAAGTGGTTCTAATACAGGGAATGAACATCCTTGAAGTGTTTCACTTTCTCTTCTTGCCTCTAGAAGCTTGAAAGAGTTCTTCATGAATGGGTTCGTACCCTAAGCCGAATCTTCCTTTGTTATCTAAGAGTTCAACGAGAGTAGGGCTCCCACGTCCTATGGCTCCGAGGCCTTGGCCTAATTTGTAACCAAACTTGAACATTTCCTTTGTGACCATTAGAACTTCTGCAGGTCAGCCGGACTCAGGCTCTAAAGCATTATGGGTCATGGAAACTAGCTCAAAGCTATGGAAAGATGCTTCATGGAAGGTATTGGCATCGATGTAGGTGAAAGATGTCTCCCGGAAGATAGACATGGGCTCTTCAACCATTATAGTGATTAACTAATTTTCAGAAAGGAACTTGAGTCTTTGATGGATGGTAGACGCAAGTGCACTTGCTGCATGCAACCAAGGCCTCCCTGAAATCATGTTGTATGGAGAGTCAACCTTAATCACTTGGAAGTTGACCATGAAGGATCTCGGGCAGATCTCAATCATTAGCTCGATCTTGCCTTGCACTTCTTGATGTGTGCCATCGAAGGCTCTGATGATCATAGTGCTAGGCTTAATAAGAGACATATCCACCTTCAGGCACTCAAGAATGGCCATTGGGCAGACATTTAGGACTGATCCATTGTCGATTAGCACCCTTGTGACAATCATGTCTTCACACTTGACTACGATATGCATGGCCAAGGTATGATCTCTACCTTCTGGAGGCAGCTCATCATCGAAAAAGGAGACTTGGTTGGTGGCCAACACCAATGATACCATACCCTTGAAAGAGGGATCTGTAATACCAATAGGAACATGCATTTCCTTCAACACCTTTAATAAAGCTTCACGATGGACCTCGGAAGATAGTAGCAAAGCTAAGATAGAAATCTGATCTAGAGATTTGTCCCACTGCTGAATTACACTATTATCGGCCTTTCGGATGGTTTTCAAGTATTCCTCAGTTTCTTCAATGGTGACCCTATTCCTGACTGGCTCAACTATCCTCTTTCCAATCTCTTTCCTCTTTTTTTCTAGTTCCTCAGGAGTAAAACATCGATCACTCCTAGTGAGTTCGTCTAGGCCTGAAGAGATATTAGAGCAAACCCCTTCCTTTCTAGTTTGGGTGGAAATCAAAGTTACATCGTACTTCTATGGGACACGATGGCTATCCTGGTATGGGAAAGGCTTCGGCATGCGGATGACCATACCTTCTTGAGTTTGTAGATTTGGAACTAGGGAGAACATCTTTAGATTGATGATGTCTGGGTTGCACAGAGTAGCTTCTAAAGCTTTCAGGCTAGGAGCCCTAGAGATTCCTCAGATTGACATTGGCAAAATTAAAGGATTGAAACCTCAAATGGCGGGGACAACGGGGGTTCCCTTCTGGATAAATCTTGGAGATGGCTCTACGACTGCTGGCAATGCCAAGACTAAAGGAGTAAAGCCTTTAATGGCTGGCATGGCTTGTCCTTTCATTGGAGCTAGCGCCTCTGAATCCATAGGCGATTCTATAATCTCTTCGATAACTACTAAAGTTAGAGGAGCTGGAGGAATCTTACACAAGCATTCTTGCAAGTATTCATCCTAATCTTTCCTTGATCCTACTGTTATAGTGTTGTGACTAGTTCCCGCTTGGGTACTTGGAGGGCATAGGCTGGCTAGCATGCAATCTCTCCTTCGCACGGATTCTCTTTCGATCCAGATGATACCACAATTGGTTAGACTCTAAACTTGTCCTCGAAGCACTCTACAATTGAATAGGGCATGTTGGTCCCACTATCACAGAATAAGCAAACTTCCCAATCAAAACCTAAAGTTCCTATGTTGTCTAGAACAATGTGACTTTCCTGGGCTAGGGCTCGCACCATGGCTTTCTGTACATTTTTAGACCCCTTAAAACACAACCAAATTAACCTAGTTAATTAGCCAAGTGATTACTTAGTCAAATTATTCAAATCTAGGTTAACACAAATATATCATATCATTGTAAAATACGGAAAATAAAGAACACAACAATATGATGACCCAGGAAAACCAAATCGGTAAAAAACCTGGGGAGGATTCAATCTAGCTATCCTCAAGGTAAAACAAATCCACTATGAAAGAATTGAAGTTTACACAATAGCGACTTAAACCACTAACATTCTATTGCTACCTCGAGTAGGAAACTTACTATCACGATCACGTGATAGCTCCGAGTCCACAGACTACTTTTTCCTTAGATTCCTAGCAATCACAAGCACTTATGCTTGTATATCTTTAAGCTCTTGAAACAGCAACTGAATTGATCATCAAGTTCTTGACATAATCTTGATTCTTGATAATCCTAAGTGTATGTGAAGGCAACCACCTCTAGATCTCACAGAAGATTCACACACACAGCATAAAAAGCAACACTAAAACATGGTTAAGAATAGGAATGTAGATCTAAGCATAAACATGGCAAAGAACACATGGACGTGTAGATCTAAGCATAAGCATGGCAAGGAGCCTAAATCATATGGATCTAAGCACAAACATTAAATTTAGACATATCCTAGCCCAAGAAGGCTAGGCCAACGACACCAAAGCGATAAATCATGGCATAAGCAAGTAAACATGTTATTAAAATTATAAAGACATGCTAGGAAGTAAGAACATGCTAGGAAAAGCAATAAAGCATTTTATTAAGCAAGATAAAGCTAGGAAAAGATATAAAAAGAAAAGGGTGTGGATTGTAGCTAAAAAGCTACATCCATACCCCTAAACCTGAAATCCAAGGTATCGAACCAAGGAGAGGAAGATTGTGTGCAAGAACACTACCTTGATGATTGTAGAGAAAAGTGGAGAATCTAAGGTGTTTGGATCTGTTTGGATGAGTTTGGGAGAGAAATTAGAGAGAGCAGAGAGAGAGAATCTACCTTGGAAACTACCCAAAACTCTTCTCTTTTTTTTCCTAGAATTGGATTGAGCTGCTCATAGTGTCCTTGGAAAGTTCTAGATGTCTAGTTTCCATAACACTAAATAAATTAAAAATCCAACGGTCGGATCAAAAGTTATGGCCTCGAGAAGCGTGTTAACGTGCTTTGTCTAGTTTTCAAGATATCTCAACTGTTTTAACTCAAATTTTGACCCATGAATAGTTGTTGGAAAGGGAATTTGATAATCTTCATAATGGTGCTAGTCCCAACTTGTTTTGATGTTCAGATCAAAATTAGGATTTCTGGTGCCCTGAGGAGTCAACCTCCGGTCAAGCTTGGTCAAAGTTGACTAAAATCACCGAGTAGCTCGGGTTTGATGTAGAAACATGAAAAATGTTATTTTGAGATGATTTTGACCGACTTTGAATTTTGGTAAACACAGGGTTGACTAGGTACATTTTGATCAATTTGACCTAAAAGGGCACTTCGAGTGCTCTAATGCCCGAACGGGTTGCGCCACGTTAATCTAGATGTTTATGCGGCCTCATGGAGAAAATATAATATTTTTGGAATTTTCGAGGTCCGGTACACAAATCAAGGGCAAACAAAATATAGTGTCTACAATATATTATCTCTTTTAATGAATGTCTTTCCTATTTGCAAAATAAAAACAAAGTAACTTCCATGTTTAATATATAAAATTAGTGTTTGCTACTTATTCATAGAATATTTAAATTCCGTATATTGCTTTTTTGTTTAATTGTTGTAAATCTGAATAATATTTTGCTCTCTACTATCAAATTTTTATAAACTTTTACAAAACATGTTACCTTTTCTGTCTCTTAATTCACTAATGGAAGAAGCATTGATTTTTATTTTTTTTTTGGGTTTAGTGTTATAATTTTTCTTTCATCTCACTTTGAAGTTTACACATTTGTCCATTAATATCACACATTTGTGAACTACTAATACACCCAGGAATGTCATGAGGCTAGCTACAAAAATGAACAAATCCACGAAAGAACATATGATTTCAATGTCATGTCAGTGTTTATTTTTTGGAGCTAGCCTCATGACACTTTTGGTTATATTAGTGTAAACACCGCATTTTGTACCTGTTAATAAATTATGGTCCCCAGCCCCAATGATGAGCTTGACATATTTCAACCAAGGGTAATAAGGAGTTCACAATAGTTTGGAAGTAATCATAACTCAAAAGTGTTCAAATCAATTTGAAATCGAAATTGAAAAAAAAAATGATCTTTGCTCATTCTCTTGACTATAACTTTTTATCCACAAATAATTTTTGAGTGAGGTTTGTTGAATTGGAAAGTAGACATCTTGGGATTCAATTTGAACATAAATTTTGCCTAATTTGGACTTATATTGAGTAAGTTATGACCATTTGAAGTTGGGCCAACTAGGCAGTTTGATTTTCTAGATTTTAAAACTTTATTTTAATGGCCCAAAACATCATGCTTTGATGTGGGTGGGCCCATAGACTCTTGAGAATGTCCAAAGATCATTAAAAAGCCCTCAAAACTCTAATTTTAACTTATAAATACTTATCTTGTGTCTCCAATCAAAACCCTAGTGAGAGAGAGTTATTTTTTTGCCTCAATTTTCTCTAAAGCCCTAATTCTCTTTTCTAGAACACCCACACAGAACCTTTTCACATTTTTTACAAATTAAAATCCTCTCTTTAGTTAATTCTAAGGTAGAAACTATTTTTCCAAATTGGTTTCTCAAAACTTTTTTCAAAATTAATCTTGTTCTTGAGTTGTGATTGTCAAAAACTATTGTATTCTTTAATTCTCTTGTTCTTTCAACTTAATCTTTGTGTTATAGGCACTGAGGGGTCGGTTAAATATCAATCAAGTTGCGTTCCATATGCAAGGTGAGCCTCTCTCTTCATGGTTCTCCCTTAATTTGAATCTTTTATAACTTGTGTTCCTTTTTTTCTTAATTAATTTATTTGTTATATATGTTTTAATATGCTTGTTTAGTTTAGGTTTATGTAGTTTTCATGTTTTAAAGCATGTTAGGTTGTTAGTTTCTTTAGTTTTTGTTTTTGCTCTGTTTCTGTGTTTCTGGGTTAGGGTTTTTGGGGGCATGTCTATGCACGCATAATTCTGTATGTGCACACATGCTTGAAGTTTGCGTATGCATACAACTAGCCCACATATGCAAGCTTATGTGCACGCATACTTCAACCCAGAAACCCTAATCTGGCTTTTTCTGCTTCTTTTTCTTTATTTCCTTGTGTCATATGCCTTTATTTTGGCTTCTTTTTATGTTTTTTGAGTCTCTGTTCCTCTATTTAATTGTTTGTTTGCCTTTAACATACTAAATTAGGGTTTTCTTTTCTTTTCTTGCTTTAATACCTTGTACATGCATTCATGTGTCCATTCATTGATGCATAGATGCTGAGATGTAGTAAGGTAAGTAAGGTAAGTCATGCATCCACATGAACATGCATTGGATATATATTTAATGATGAGTTGAACATGCTTCGTTGGATGATGTGTTCTTGATGTCTAGAATGCAATCACATGTTTCTTTGATGTTGCCATGTCTATGTTTTTGCCCTTGTGATATCTTGTTGTTTGTTGCCTTGGATGAGATGATATGATATGAATGATAGATGCATGCTACGCTTGATGTGAGTTGCCATGATAGATGTATGTTAGGGCTTTTGGGATGATTGATGCCATGTTGGTTGCTAGATGTATGTTAGTGTGTGTGTGTGAGTATAGATTACAATATAGAATGAGCCTTTAATGAGATTAAGACATAAGACACAATGACTGGAAGCCGACCCACGGGTCGGGTAGGGTTGGGTGTCTAACACCTTCCCATCCCATACCTAAACTCCTAATTCATACTCTGGTGGTAAGACTAGCCCTTCCATGTAAAAGCGCTATATTTATGATTTCTATACCTAATCTAGGTGGTGACTCCATCTTTTCTCCACCTCGGTCCACTCGACTGAGACGTACTCCCCTTTCCTTTAAGTAGGAAACCGCTGCGCCCACAATTAGTAGTTCCCCAATGCGTGATATTAATGGACAAATGTGTAAACCTCAAATTAAGATGAAAGAAAAATTATAACATTAAACCCAAAAAAAGAAAAGAGCCTTACACTCATCACACACCCCTAGGTATTTTTGTGATTGGAAAATGTAATAATCTCAAATTATAATGGATGCAAATTATTAACCTTTACAAAAAAAAAATAGAAGAGCCTTTGAGCATATGCGTGAGCATGTGCTCAGAGGGTAGTACACTTTTATTGCTCTCTCTCTCTCTATCTCTCTCTCTCTCTCTCTCTCCATCGTTTATCCATGGGTCAATTCTCTCTCAAAATTCAAAGCTGAACAAATTTGTGGCAATGGATTTGCTGGTTGGAATTTGTTGGGTCAACGTAGGTCACGCAACTAGTTTGATGTTGTTGTCTATGGTGGTGAGTTTGTGTATTAGGAGCGGCGATGTATTTGAGTTTTGGCGGAAGCAATCATGGGCTCATGGGTTTGGGCAGTGATGGGTTCAGGGTTGACAAGCCCGATAAGTTCAGGCAATGATAGGTTTGGGTGCCTCAAATATCTGGTGATTGGGTGGGAGTGCTGACTACTGAGAGTTTTGATTTGTTGCTTTTGTAATCTATCTATTCTTCTAGACTTCTACTATTTATTTATCTATCTGGGCTTCCCCCGTATTAGATGATAGTTTGATAATTCAAAAATACCTCTACAACTTTAAGTTTAAGTAGAGACAAAATTAAAGGACAATTAGATAAAAATACATCTCTATTTCCCATTAAAACATAGCCTATAAAAAAGTACCACTAGAGATTCAGAGATTTAAACTGCTCCAACTCTCCATCCTTCAATAAAAATACATCTCTAAGCACACATTTTTATTTTCTTTTTTCTTTTTTTACATGTTTTTTTCTTACCTTTACTAAGTCTTAACCTTTTTCTTTTTTCTTTTTTTAATTTGCGGTTTTCATTACTCCTAATTTCATGTTTTTTGTTTTTATTTATTTATTTTTAAAATTGTTACTATAACTTCTCATCCAAATTTAGTTGTCGAGGTTGAAGCATTGACGTGCCGTCGTGCTGTGAAGTTTGCATTTGAAATCGGTATTCATGAAGTAATTTTTTAGGGTGACTCGATGATTGTGATACAAGGTCTTAATCACGGGCTTGCTAGTGAAGCCATGTATGGCAACCTGATAGATGATATTCTTATCCATGCTTCTCATTTATCCTGCTTTGAATTCTATCATGTTAAACGTTCTTGTAATAGGATAGCTGATGCATTAGCAAAAAAGGCCAAATCTGGGTTATAGTTTCAGGCCTGGATAGAGGACCTGCCGGATGATATTACCCCCTTGGCTCTCTTTGATGTCCATTAATTCCTGTTTTTTCTGGTTTTTGTTTCTAATAAAGCCCCAGGCTGCTAGTCTGGTTTCTCAAAAAAAAAAAAAAAAAAACTTCTCATCCATAAATTTAGGTACTATCATTTTTTTTTTTTGGAACTGCAACCCAGTTGCTAAAACAAAACATAAATAAATGTCTTCTTTTCCCCTCCTTTTGTTTCTCTTTGAGGCATAAAAATGTAATTTTCTTATTACTCAATCTTTTTTTTGTTCTCTTTCTCACATTTTTGTGTGTTTGTTTTTATTTTACACAAGTTTATAGTTTTGAAAATATTTTCCTTAACTCTCTTTGGGTATTCAAACTTGAAATATTCTTCTACACTAAAATTAGATATTTCAAATAGTCGTTTTGTATAAAGAAATTCAAAGAGAGAATAGTCAATACAACATAAAAATATTAAAAATACAAATAATTTTGGGATGAACAAAAACTTAAGGACAACCTAATAAAAATACATCACTGACTCCACGTACAATCTTGCCTACAAAATAGGACCACTATGTATTTAGAGATTTCAATTGCTCCAACTTCTCCATATTCCTTCAATTACTCAGAATCCTAAGCCCACATTTTTTTTTTTTTTTGTGGCTTCTTTACTCCTAATCTCACGTTTTTTGTTTTTATTTTTTCAAATCTCCTCTTGTGGTTGAGTTTTAAAAACTAAACTGATGGTTGATTTGCGGCTATACTTGTCAGGTGGAGCGCTAAAGCCTAAAGATGATTTTTTTTTTTAATTAATTTTTGGATTTTTTTGTCTTTATTTTCTCTCTTAGAAGTTTTATTTTTATTTTCTATTTTCTATTTTCTACAGAAAATAGCGTCATTTTTGGGACCATTAACGGAAGAAATGTGATAGAGGGCGACAAATGCCCAAGAAGATATCTCTCAACGTGCCATTACACTTGGCGAAACTGGCAAGGTTTTGCTGCTACAAAAATTGTAACAAACTCACCTGCAAATTATTAATCTCAAGAACTAGCATGATCAGCATTGGAGTTTTCCAGTACTTTTGATCAATATCACCAACTTTAATGAAAGTTACATACATGTCTGACTTACATATCCTTATTAATTATTCTTCGACTCAATCTATTTCTCTTCACTTCTTCAGCTGTCTAAATTCAACCACATATGGCTGCAAAGAAGAAGATTGCATAGGAAAGATTCTGTTATTAGAACTAACGTCTTATTCTCAGCTTGTCTCGAGTGAATTCAATCATTTCTTTAACTATGATATCTAGAATACAAATAAGAAGATGATGTGGCAAGAGCCTTATAGCTCAGTGACATCGCCCAACTATCCTCATAAGGAGAACCTAAGTTCAAATCCTCCTTCTTCCACTTATTATAGCAGAAAAAAAAAATGATACAATTTATAATCCACTTTCGTTGGTTATAGTTCAAAACAACAACCGCTCTTCTGTTGTTCAAATATGAAAACTAAAGTCGTGATCTATCGCTCTTCTTTCTTGGCATCTGCAATGCATCATAGTGACCAAAACCATGGTAGAGAACTCTGATGGGATTTTCTTTTCCATACTCTTGGCCATACTCAGCTATGGATATCAAGCCACCAGCATCCTCATCGTACATGTATACTGTAATTGGCATCCTGTAGCTAACTCCTATCAGTTCAACATCCAAGATTATGTAAAAGATGAATAGTCTGCAATGCAGTAAGTGCATCTTGGACTGGTTCTTTTCCCTATATATAATATGAATATTTCACTTGTCTGTTAATTAGAACCTCTAGATTTAACTCAAGAACCCCTAAAGCAGATGACAAGTCCCAGCCTCCAATCCCCCACAACCCAACTACCACATTGAGCACATTAAGAGAAAGAGAAAGAGAAAGAGAGAGACTTACTGGAGAACATGTGAAGCTAGGAACAATTCAGGCTCACCTCCCCATACATGTGGCTTCTTTATATGTGATACATATGTGTCAAAATCTCCTTCGACAAACCTGTTAACATTGTGAAGCCATCAAACTTCAGCCACGTCAGCAACAATTACAAGGAGTAGCCTCCATTGCCAAACTTTTTAACTAAATTTCTTTTCCATTTTAATTAATCATGAATAATAAACAACAGTTTTTTTGTAAAATACAAGACATATATCATCAGTGATCAAAACAGGGCAAACAAGCGTAGCACTAAAGTTGTCAGAATGACAAAAGCATACAACTCAAAGACTTACCATTCGGTCTCTTCCCTTCTTTTGATAAACTCATCTGCAACCTGACAAATGTAAAGATCAACACATATTAGGGGTCGACTGAATTAAAAAATAAACACATAAATAAGCCTGCATCAAACATTCAGAAAACCCGTCAGTGTTATTTGTTGAGGACTAATACAAAGAGGTCAATTACATGTTAGAAATTCATTATTGTTGTGATACCCCAAATTACATGTCAAAAATCCTGTCAGCGTAATTTGGTGAGCACTAATACAAAGATTGTCATATCCCAAATTATGTGGATTGAAATGGATGTGTCTACACGGATGTGAGTTGTGTCCCACATTAGGTGTTTGCTGCAACTCGGCTAGTCTTTTTGGGATATAGCACAGATGGGATTACTACTTCCTCTGGTCATGACATTTTTTCCCCATCATTCATATCTTCTTATACAAATAAATAAATAAATATTCCAGTTATGAGTTTCAAATGGTAGATGGAAACCTTGGTATGGGTAATAGAAATAATGCAGTGACCGCTGCAGCAGGTACGCAAACCATGCTTATTAAATTAAAATTTTAAACTCATAACTGTCATAGTGGAGGAGCATAGGAACCATACTTTAGCCCGTAAATCATCCGCTAGTTCTCTTTGTAAGCTTTCATTTGGAGCTGGTTTCCCTGATCGTAAACAAGCCCCATGAGCAACAGAGCGGAACAGACATCTCCCATCACCAGGTATCCCTGCAAAGAATGGAGCAGTTATCCACACTGACACATCCAATCAAAAATAATAATAATAATAATAATGAACAATAATAGTAATAATAATAATAATAGTAGTAATAGTAATAGAAATAGTAATCTAAATAAGCAGTTTCAAAGTATAGAGAATTTGATGCACCAGAAACAAGTTATTTAAAATATGAATGAAAACTGTATAGATGCTAAGTATGAAATGATGTTCACCAGTGATTGAATAATCCGTATAGACTTTCTTCCCATGTGAGAATTTAGCACATGATTCTTCTTCCTTATGCCCCTCCTTGTGAGATGCCTCTGCATGTGTGGGTTCAGAATTTGAACAACAAACCAGTAAGCCAAAAATTAAGCCAGCAGAGGCACATCCCTGGGGCCAAGATACTGGCCCCACATTACACTTGATTTTGGGAAGCATTCCTTTTTTTGGCACCAAAAGCTTCATATTCAAATTTTGGCACGCTAATGAAATTTCAAGATGCCTTTTCTGAGGTCCTTTACTGCTTAAACATTTAACTAGCAAGTTTCCCCTTTGATTTGAGAAGTAAGACCTGAAACAGCTTCCATGGAACGTTTGGTTAGCACGTGATGGAGTAGATAATATCTTGGAAACAGACATGCTACCATAGTTTGTTTTTGAATGCCCAGGGTACAAATAGAAACAACGCAAATTGGATGGTCCTCGTGACACTGCAGCACAGATTTTGCTGCCCATCTGGGATTGAAAATGGGCACTCAGGTGGACAACATTCTTAGCACATGTGCTGATGGGAGAGCAAACACTCTTATTGTCATAACCTGAGGCATAGGCACAGTGCATTATTGGCCAACTAATTACAATAACACTTCTTTAAGTATCTCAATATCACTGATTTTCTCATAAAAGGAGCAACTACCTATGTAAAGAGCTACTCCTTTTTCCATTAGTGATCTACATATAGAGAGAGATCACAGAATTAATTATTATTAACAAACAGCACCAACAGACAGAATGATCCATGTTTAAAGAATCACTCCTTTCTCATTAAATAATATCCTAAAATATAGATGTTTATCAACCTATCTTGCTCTATAGGCAAAAGTTTTGCAGCTCATACTCCATTGCACAATACAGGGAAGTTTACTTGGTCACTTCTATAAAAACAAATCTAGCAATATGCTTTTAAGTACTAGGGAACTGTTTGTATATATTTTTCAAAGGAGCATTCCTTGTCAATGGCAGAGCATCTCATGTATCTTTGCATGAGATCCTCATTTATGGTATTAGGTCAGGATTGGGACTTTGCTCATGTAGATACTCAAATTAATTTCCTCAACTCCAAATTAGTTTTAGCCTTTATGGAGACCTGAGGACCTAAGCCATAGAGTAAAATAATCAGGGTAACAAGCCTAGAATTAGACAATAACACCATGTTTTTCCAACACCAACCTTTGAGCCTTTTCGTGTTAATATAGTTCTCTCACCACTCATATATGTATTACAAAGATCAACCCGAAAGAACTTACAAACATGAGACATAAAGATCAATTTTAGACACTAGGATTAAGTGAAACATCAAGGTGAATCACATACAAGGAATGGATTAATGCCTTCTTACCCCTTACAAAAATAATAGTTTTTTTTTCTTCTTTTTATAGAACACACATAATAGGTTCTAAAAATTTCACAAGCTCCTTTCTGACCAAATATTTTAATGTCATTACCGGCTAGCTCTGAATCTACCAAAAAAGCACTACATTGTTGAAAGGTTCTATACATTTGCCCTTTCACAAGACATTTCTATGGACAAAGACTCCCAAGCCAAACATGATATTTCTTTCACCTATTTATCCCAAGATCAAGAGAATCTATAATTGCCTCATACTTATGGATCAACTAGCTAGAACATTGGAGTATCCACTCCCGCCAAAGCTCTACTATTATGCTTATTCCAGATACACCACATCAAGCACAGCATTACTGCCATCTAACCTACACCACCATTCCTTTTCTATTTTCCCATAACCCCTTCAATTCTTCAACAAATCAAATAAGAATTTAGTGATCATCCATGCCACTTCAACCAAAGAGTATTCTAAGCTTAATGACACAAACAATAAGACTATGATGTAATGAATGTCTGCATTTTTCTTGAACATAAAGCACCAAACATATAAGACACTACTCCTTTTAATTATATAGAGGCTAAGATATGGCCTAAAAAGGCAAGCCATATAAAGAAGCCACCTTAGAAGGAACCCCAGCTCTCCAAACAGTCATCCATAGGAACACCAATCGACAACTATTTTTCTAATTTGAAAACCAGGCTATTTAAAATCTGCTTGCATTATGTAAACTAAAAAATCCAATGCTTATATATTCAACAGTACCATCAAACACGAGTCAATAACTTATAAAACCTGACAGCTCCACTCCTTAAAGAAAGGAAAGCCTTCATGCTTTGATGATAAATATTGTAATTTATGGGACTCAATTTTTGTTTTTAATTGGTAATAACACACACAACACTCCTAAACTCATGACCGAAACCTCCATCTTGTTCTTACAAGGAGAGGAGATGCCATTTTAGCTAGAGCTCATTGGACATTGGTTTGGACTAACAAAATAGACGAAGACATTTGGAATTTTAAAAATTAACCCTAAATGGGATCTTCTTTTGAACCATATTATCATCAATGTTGAGTAATTCTCCCTAATACTATTCAAACTCAAAACCTTCATTATACCCAGACTCAATTAAGTAGCAAGAAGCGAGGAACAAGTGCAGGCAATACAAAATTCTGTTCCTCTTGTGACGAAAAGAATAAATCGCAATTGCTTACTTGTAAATGCATCATATAATCTTAAACAAACAAAACCCAATTGGTCAATTTTAAGTAGCAATAACAGAAACAAGACAAGACAAGGCAAACATGGAATATCCCATGAAGTCATGATCATGAAAAACAAGAATGAGTTAATCCAATCCAAACAACAGAAAAATCAGAAAGAAAACCTCGCTTGCTTGTTCTGGTTTTGAAGAAACAGAAAGCTCTTAAATTCTACAATATATAGCCAAAACTGCAAAATAATTAGAAATAGTAAATTCAAGGGTATCATTGGACATTGCTAATTATGAATAACAATGTTTAGGAATGCGTCAATGAGCAACATAAAACAAAAAAAGAAGCAACTTGCAAGTAACATCGTACAACACAAAATGTTTGAAATTTTTTGCAGACATTAAGAAACCGAACCTGTTGTGTTGTGTTCACGCAGAAATGAATAAGGACAAAAGGGCGATTTGTAATCTTTGTAAAATATAAATAAAAATAAAAAAAACCCAGGAAGGAAAACACGTGATAACTGTGGAGGAGAAAAGGTAATGTATTGTTGGGCGAGATTCTAGAAGAGGAAAGAAGCAAAGAATTAGAATACCTGCAAAATTCTCAACTCGATTTGAAGGTTTTGGATTGTGAGATAAGCCGCGTCTTTTTTTTTTGTATTTTTGGATTTGTATCTGTGAAGTTTCTCTCTCACCTCAGCTGAAACTCTCTTGCTTGACTTGCTTGACTTGTTGCTACGCTATGGCAAGCGGTAGCTTCTTCTTCGTTTACAAGATGGTTGGCACGTGAATTTTTTAAACATAAATTCTAGTCCTACCAATTACCAAAAAAATATGGACCATGTTTGCCACGTGGTTAATATAAAAGTGACAGTTGATAAACACATCTGTTACAAAAGTTGTAAATTTGATTGTGGTAATAGAACTCTTATTGAAACCTACTGCTGTAATCTCGTTAAGAGTTAAGACCAATGTTTCAACATCATTACTTCTCCAATGAAATTCCATTTAAATAATAATAATAATAATAATCTTATTCATGTATACAAACCTGAAAGGAGTATGTCATATGTTCGCAAAACTTTATTTAAACCTTAATGAAAAAATTGAAAAAAAATGAATATTATATTATATTATATTAGGGAAGTTAAATAGTTAGAGAATATAAACTAATTTGTTGCATTTATATAAATTGTGTCATTTTTTGAAAATTTCGCCAAACTGTCTTCTCATGAAACCTCAAGAGATTTTGTGTGTAATTTAGATTTATCTTTAAAAAAAATTGTCAATTTAGCAAAAGGTGATTAGTATAACATGCCCTCTCATAAAACCTCAAGGGAGTTAAGTCTAATTTGAATTTGATCCCTTTTATTTTTATTTTTAATAATTTGTTGACTTAGCAAAATGTGTTCAGTATAAGTATAATAGATTCACCACTGACAATATTTTTATTATACACCAATTACAACATGTCATCACAACAATTATAATAAATAAATATATAAATAACATTAAAGAAATTTTTTGAGTTACTAAACTTATCATCTTGTTAGGAGGCAATGTGTTATTGCACTCAACATAATTTTCGGGCATCATCATTTGGTTTAAGTTAACTAGAAATGAATTTTTTTTTTTTGTTAAATCAACATAAAAATAAAAATAAAAATAAAAATAAAAAAACATTTTATTATATATATATTGTAAGGACACGATTCGTAACGACCCGTAACGGTGTTGGGTTCGCACGTAAAAAGGCCCAAACAATATCATTTGTAGAGCGTGGGTTTGAAAGACTAGGCCTTGGTCATCAAACGGTGGGCTTTTCGTGGTGGTCATACATAATTTAAATCGTGTTCGCCCTAGGATTCTTTCTCCAGGAGGCGAGCTGGGAGGTTCTGGTTTTTGGCCATTTTTCCCAGCAACTTCTCTGGATTGCTTACTTTTCCTTTTATACTAGCCTGTGTTCCTTATCCTTCGTCCACGTGTAGGATCGGCATTCCAAGATTGATACTTGTCCCATCAGCCCATGCCCAGAGTGGTTGGGGGTGGTTGTAAAACCTGGAGAGTATGGCTCTGTCAGGTGCAGAGTATTGAATGGCAGTAAGGGCAGCTTTCCCTGGTCGTTATGCTTTCCAGCGTACCCTTTTCTATTGACACAGATATTTTTAGATTTTTTCCCAAGCTGTTTTCTATACCATTTTTGCCCTTCCTTCTTGTGAGATCTCGGACATGCCGAGGCTGAATCGTCCTTGGCTGTGTCCCAAGGCTATTTTGTACTTGTATTTACCGATCTTGGGCCATAACCTTCCTCGGCTTGGGCCTTTGGGCTCCAACGAATAAATGGAGCTGGCCCAAAAATTGTTGGGCCCCACAATAGCCCCTCAAAACCCTGCTGTCCGACCTCTTGGTTGGAGTGGAGAGTTTTGGTAATTCAGCCTTTCATTAATGTTGGCGGTTCTCCATCTGCCCAGGAAATGTACCGGTCTATGAGACATTCTTTTGAATTTACTCCTGACGCGTTCTCGCCGTTTAATTATCCGAAACGCGCCTTTAATGACTTCTATTTACGAGACTACTTAAATTCGATGGTTTGTTTGATGATGTAGGGAAGTGGAACGGGTACATCCTCGTTTTACAGATTCTCTTGGAAATCTGGATAAATTAAATACCTTCCGTTTTGCCCTTCATATAAGAAGAAAAGTAGGAGGCTATTGCTCTTGTACAGAGACCCTTTTTATCTTTCTGAGATCTGAAATCCTTAGCCTTCTCTAGAGTTTACTTTACCCGCTAGTTATACATTAAATTGTGATACGTTCGCCATAATAATAAATAATGAAGGAACCATACCCCTCCCAAAAACACCATGTTCTAATAAAGCTCGAAATGGCTCGGTCAGGGCAGGGATGGCGAAGACTCAAGATCTTTCTCACCTTCCTTTCAGCCAAAATCCGAAACAGGGGCTCGTCACGTCAAACTTTCGGCGTGACTGAGCCGAGGACACCCATTATCAGTACCAGCCGCTCTCTCATGAGCATAGCTAACATGGCACCAGTGTGTTAGGAGTCAGGACTGACGCTGGGACTAAGTGCCCCCGCTTCTTCCTCTCTTTGTTCACTGGTGCCTCATTTTGCCTCTCTTTCTTCTGCTTTCCACCGCCAGATCCATCCTGGCACTTTTCCTTCTTCCTCTTCTTCTCCTCCTTCTTTCCTTTCATCTCCTCCCTCTTCTTCTCCTCCTTCTTTCTCTTCATCTCCTCCATCTTCTTCTGAAGAAGGTCCTCCTCTCAATATGGGCGCTACTGGGGCAGAGTTCGGAAGGACTTTGAAGACGAGAGAAAAGGACATCGGACTGTTTACTTGTTATATTGTTGTTGTTTTTCTTTTATTATTTTTGTAATCCACCTTCTGTATAGGCTTGTTTAAGCCCTTATTTGTACGTTGTAATACCTCTTTATATTAATAAAAATTGTTATTGCTTTATTTCATATGTTCTATCTCTTTATTTCCAAAATGATTACGCCGTGAATAGATATACAATCTTGTAAATTCTTTTTATTTTTACACTTTGACCGACGTCTAGGACCGAAATCCTAGTTCATAAAAAGATCTTGTTTTGTGTTTATAGAAACTATCCGACTTAATAATACTGAATTGAACAAGTGATACTTAGGGCTGAAACCCGTATTAGGAAGAAAAAGAAAGGACATTATGATGAGCTTATTGAGTCGGTCTGGCACAACACCGTCGACCTTAGAGCACAAGACTTAGGGCTGAAATCCCTTATCAAGGAAAAAGGCGCTGTTATGGACTTTACGAGTGCTGTTCGGCACAATAATGCAGACTTGAACTAATGACACTTAGGGTCAAAAACTTTTGCTAAGGAAAAGTTATTATCATGAATTTAATCAAAGTTGCTTGGCACAACACTGCCGACCTGTGAAAACAACACTTACCCCAAAATAGCCGAGATGACAACTGAATGCTATGTGCGGTGCAGGAGGTAATCATCCGAAGACATATAACCCGGAAATGAACAGCCCCTCCAGGTTGCTGAGTAATAGGGTGTTTTATCATCCTCCTAACAACTTTAATAGCTTTAACCTTTTATAGTATTTGAGCCAAGGATGAGCAACTTAGAATCTTTATTAAGTAGCTGACCTTACCATAGGTATGAGCTCATCTAAGTAGTTGGTTTTCCCATAGGTTTGAGTCTGAGGACCATACAATACCTTGGTTCTGTCCAAAACTCAGTTTTCTCATCTAAGTAGTTGGTTTCCCTATAGGTTTGAGTCCGAGGACCATACAATACCTCGGTTCTGTCCAAAACTCAATTTTCTCGTCTAAGTAGTTGGTTTCCCCGTAGGTTTGAGTCCGAGGACCATACAATACCTTGGTTCTGTCCAAAACTCAGTTTTCTCATCCAAGTAGTTGGTTTCCCCGTAGGTTTGAGTCCGAGGACCATACAATACCTAGGTTTGAGTCCGAGGACCATACAATACCTTGGTTCTGTCCAAAACTCAGTTTTCTCATCCAAGTAGTTGGTTTCCCCGTAGATTTGAGTCCGAGGACCATACAATACCTTGGTTCTGTCCAAAACTCAGTTTTCTCATCCAAGTAGTTGGTTTCCCCGTAGGTTTGAGTCCAAGGACCATACAATACCTTAGTTCTGTCCAAAACTCAGTTTTCTCATCTAAGTAGTTGGTTTCCCCATAGGCTTGAGTCCGAGGACCATGCAATGCCTTGATTCTGTCCAAAACTCAGTTTTCTCATCCAAGTAGTTGGTTTCCCCGTAGGTTTGAGTCCGAGGACCATACAATACCTTAGTTCTGTCCAAAACTCAGTTTTCTCATCTAAGTAGTTGGTTTCCCCGTAGGTTTGAGTCCGAGGACCATACAATACCTTGGTTCTATCCAAAACTCAGTTTTCTCATCCAAGTAGTTGGTTTCCCCGTAGGTTTGAGTTCGAGGACCATACAATACCTTGGTTCTGTCCAAAACTCAGTTTTCTTATCCAAGTAGTTGGTTTCCCCGTAGGTTTGAGTCCGAGGACCATACAATACCTTGGTTCTGTCCAAAACTCAGTTTTCTCATCCAAGTAGTTGGTTTCCCCGTAGGTTTGAGTCCGAGGACCATACAATACCTTGGTTCTGTCCAAAACTCAGTTTTCTCATCCAAGTAGTTGGTTTCCCCGTAGGTTTGAGTTCGAGGACCATACAATACCTTGGTTCTGTCCAAAACTCAGTTTTCTCATCCAAGTAGTTGGTTTCCCCATAGGTTTGAGTCCGGGGACCATACAATACCTTGGTTCTGTCCAAAACTCAGTTTTCACATCTAAATAGTTGGTTTCCCTATAGGCTTGAGTCCGAGGACCATACAATACCTTGGTTCTGTCCAAAACTCAGTTTTCTCATCTAAGTAGTTGGTTTCCCTATAGGTTTGAGTCCGAGGACCATACAATACCTTGGTTCTGTCCAAAACTCAGTTTTCTCATCCAAGTAGTTGGTTTCCCCATAGGTTTGAGTCCGAGGACCATACAATACCTTGGTTCTGTCCAAAACTCAGTTTTCACATCTAAGTAGTTGGTTTCCCCATAGGCTTGAGTCCGAGGACCATACAATACCTTGGTTCTGTCCAAAACTCAGTTTTCTCATCTAAGTAGTTGGTTTCCCCATAGGTTTGAGTCCGAGGACCATACAATACCTTCGTTCTGTCCAAAACTCAGTTTTCTCATCTAAGTAGTTGGTTTCCCCATAGGTTTGAGTCCGAGGACCATACAATACCTTGGTTCTGTCCAAAACTCAGTTTTCACATCTAAGTAGTTGGTTTCCCCATAGGCTTGAGTCCGAGGACCATGCAATGCCTTAGTTCTGTCTAAAACTCAGTTTTCTCATCTAAGTAGTTGGTTTCCCCATTGGTTTGAGTCCGAGGACCATGCAACGCCTTGGTTCTGCCCAAAAATCAGTTTTTTTTTTTGGCGTGGGACCAAGCTTTAGGGGAATTAGCTCCTCGGCCAAGCCCCTAGAACCATCCATGCGATTGACGCTACCAAGCATAGCCCCTAGTCAGGAATCATAGCCCCTAGCAGAATTTAACACTAGAACTCTACAACCAGCTGTTAGAAATGACAAAGGAACTCTCTCGACCTACCGCCTATGCCAACACACAAGCCCTCCCCACAGACGGCGCCAATTGTAAGGACACGATTTGTAACGACACGATTTGTAACGACCCATAACGATGTTGGGTTCGCACGTAAAAAGGCCCAAACAATATCATTTGTAGAGCGTGCGTTTGAAAGGCTAGGCCTTGGTCATCAAACGGTGGGCTTTTCGTGGTGGTCATACATAATTTAAATCGTGTTCGCCCTAGGATTCTTTCTCTAGGAGGCGGGCTGGGAGGCTCTGGTTTTTGGCCATTTTTCCCAGCCACTTCTCTGGATTGCTTACTTTTCCTTTTATACTAGCCTGTGTTCCTTATCCTTCGTCCACGTGTAAGATCGGCATTCCAAGACTGATACTTGTCCCATCAGCCCATACCCAGAGTGGTTGGGGGTGGTTGTAAAAGCTGGAGAGTATGGCTCTATCAGGTGCAGAGTATTGAATGGCAGTAAGGGCAGTTTTCCTTGGTCGTTATGCTTTCCAGCGTACCCTTTTCTATTGACACAGATATTTTTAGATTTTTTCCCAAGCTGTTTTCTATACCATTTTTGCCCTTCCTTCTTGTGAGATCTCGGACATGCCAAGGACTGAATCGTCCTCGGCTGTGTCCCAAGGCTATTTTATACTTGTATTTATCGATCTTGGGCCATAACCTTCCTCGGCTTGGGCCTTTGGGCTCCAACGAATAAATGGAGCTGGCCCAAAAATTGTTGGGCCCCACATATATATATATATATATATATTTAAAGTTTTAATTCTTTAAAAACATTTTTTTAAACATGTCATGTGCTTTTGTAAACAATTGTTTTTGTTATTAAACAAAATAATGTCACAAGTTGGAATTGTAAACTCTATTTGTCTTGAGATAAAAACTAAACAGTTTTAATCGAAAATATTTTCAACTAAAACTAAACAGTTGTATTCTTTCTAACAATTGGCTTGAAAAAATTATGAATTTGCTATATTTTTTATATTAATATTAAATAATAACTTTGATTCACAATTTAAAATATTATTATATAACAACTAAAATCAACCTCAAAAATAAAGCACAATCAAAGTAAGTGTACAGAAAAAAAATATAAAAATTATCAACTAAACTTACTTATAATAATTAAAAAAACTACTATAATTTTTTTATTAAAAGAAAAAAGAAACTACTTGAAAATTATTTTTATGCGACTTTTAAAAGTTTGGGACGCTTCTCAAAGTTTTGAGGGATACCATAGTCATTTTGGTATTTTGCCTTCACAATAGTTTTGGGTAGATTTTTGGTTATTTGATGTTTATGAGTTTTGTTTTTTCAATCATATTGAAGGTTTTGAATGTATCTTGGTCTTTTGGGCTGCTTTTAGAATATTTTGGAGATTAAATGATTATTTCTTTTATTTCAGAGGTTTTCGAAGCATTTTGATTATTTCAAAGATTTTTGAACTATAATTTTATCATCTTGAAGATTATGAGGGTATCATCAAAAACGAATGTCATAAATTGAAAACTCTATAAATTTTTTATTATTTTTTTTTAAAAAAAGTCCTTTTAATCTTAGCCCTGAAAGAACCTTGGGGGACATGTTAGAAGGCTGAGAAAGAAAGAGATAGAAGCAAGATTATCAATGACCTTGAAACAAGCAAGAAAGTCTTTCTAAATTCCTCATGTCTTAAGAAGTTGATAGCCGTAAACTCCCTTCCTTGAAACCAACATTTCAAGTCCTTAGGTTATTTGGTATGATCCAAACAATGGATTCTCCTTATATTTGGAGATTAGAGATAGCTGAAAATGGTAAAATAGAATATAGGGATAATTATACTTTATCCACCTGTGGTTTGCCTCTAATTCTATGTGCCTACCCGTGGTTTAAATTTTGACATTTTGCCCACTTGTGATTCTCACCATTACCCAGCCATAACCCACCTCTCTAATTTCCGTTACTCTAACACAGAAAAGGTAAAAAACAGAACCCCACACGGATCAAAACTCACTCACTCCCATCCAACCCAATGAAGATCCACAACAAAATCCACATAGATCGGAGATGCAAGCACATGGGACGTAAGTATTGACAAATCAAGATCCTCATAAGCAAGGTACCCATTGAGATATACATTGAAGTACAGCAAGTTAAGTGCATGACTAACAATATCACAGAAATGCAATCGAACCAAGTATTGAGCACCACCTGAACCCATTGGAAAATTCCAAGTGATGTTAAACCCTGAATCCAAATATACACAGCATCAGGCCCAATCTCTTGACTTGCACCTCCAGGTTTTTGTTTTGAAATTTAAATTTCAAACTCTCTAATTTTGATGAGAAAAATCAATTCAAATGCGTCTAAATTGTGTATGAAGGTTAATAATTTGAATTTATTTTTTCTTTATTTCTTGTGGGTATTTTTTTGGCTTAAATTAGAAGTCAATTTGAAATTAAAACGTCCTCGAGAACGTGCTTCAGTTCCTCACCTCTTGGTGGGACCGCAACGCTGCCTCATTGGTTTGCAAGTTGTGGTGTCGAGTCGAGGCCCTAACCCAATCCGAGCTCTTCATCAGGAACTGTTACTCTGTCTCACCCAAACGGGCCACGACCCGGTTCTCCCGGGTCCGGGCCATGGCCATCAAGGGCAAGCCAAGGTTCGCCGACTTCAACCTCATGCTGCCAAAATGGGGGGCCCACTTCACGCCGTGGGTCGTCGCCTTGGGCTCCGCCTATCCTTGGCTCGAAAAAAGTCTACTTGAAACGCATGTCGGTCACCGACGAAGATCTGAAACATCTCGCTGAGTATTTCCCTTCCTTCAAAGAACTCGTCCTTGTTTGTTGCGACGACTTTGGTATAGGTGGCCTCGCCGTAATAGCCAAGAAGTGCAGGTACTAGTATAGTACTCGTCCTTGTTTGTTGTGGATCTTCGTTGGGTTGGATGGGAGTGAGTGAGTTTTGGGAGAGAGTGAGTTTTGATCCGTGTGGGGTTCTATTTTTTATCTTTTCTGTGTTAGAGTAACAGAAATTGGAGAGGTGGGTTACGGCTGGGTAATAGTGAGAATCACAGGTGGGCAAAGTGTCAAAATTTAAACCACGGGTGGGCACATAGAATTAGAGACAAACCACAGGTGGGTAAAGTATAATTATCCCTAGAATATATTAAGCAATCTGGATAGTTTTCCATTTTGGTAAAAGAACGGCTGGAACCTAAATGACTAGTCATTTGGTCAACATTTAGATGGTTGGACCTTTTGTGTGATTTTTCATACGATGAGAATTATGTTTTAGGCAAAGGGCAATGAGGAGTCTTATTATTTTAAGTGCTATATAACATGGGATGCTTACCAAAGATTACTTGCTACACACTAACCCATTTGAGTTCAGGGAATTAGAGAACACGTGTCAAACTTCATGTTTCTTTTATCAACTTTAAACCGTTGGAGCTTTACTAAACATACTTATTAGCCCTCTAAACCATGACTCCTAAGGTTTCCCCTATAAAGCTCATGTGCTTGGATCATGAGCTAAAAATGAGATAATTTTCTTTGAGCTTGAATCATGGGCTTTGATGAAATAAATTGCCTTGAGCTTGAACCATGAGCTTAGATGACCTTGTGGGTTGTGAGCCCAGTTGAGCCCAAGTGATGAAGTAGAAGATTTTGGCCTTAAGCTCATTCCATAAAGTAGAGAATAATGTGGGCCATAAGCCCATTATGTAATATGGTGATGTGGACAATAAGTTCACTCCATAATGTGAAGGTCTTGGGGGCTATGAATCCAATTCATGTACTTGAATAAAATATGAGTTCTTTTGGGTTTTAAAGGAAATTTACCCAAAAATCCATGATAATGTTGATGTGACATGAGTTGCCAATGAAATAGTGTTACGTGGGTCAAAAAAGAATCTTCAACATCTATATATACACCGTGTGATGCACCAATTAATTATAATACACGTAAAGTAAAGAAGGGTTTGTAAATATCAGTGAAATTTAACTATTAAAATTTAATAAAATTTTTTCCTATAATGTATGTTGAGGGCCATTTGTGAGAGCCCAGGCAGACAGAAAGAAAGCCCAATAATAAGGGCAACAAGGAATTGACAAAATAGATAGCAAAAAACCATTAGGCCCAAGCTGCAGGAATAATGGATCACGGGCCCAACAAATAAACAAATGGGTCTTGAAGAGGTAAGTGGGCTCAAAGAAGCCCGGAAAGAAAGAAATTGCATCCCATGGGCAGTGTATGAGATAGAAAAGCGAGAAAGGGTCGCTGCAGGCCCAAGGTAATGCAAACTAAGAGAGTAAGGGATTTATGGCAGGCCCATGAACCCCAAGGATGAGAATAAGGTTATTGGGCCAGGGAAGCCCAATGAAGTTAGTAAAAAGCCCATGGGAGTGTAGAATTAGCAAATGGGCCGAGGAAGTCCAAAGAAAGCAAACGGGCCTTGGATGCCTAAAGGAAAGCCCGAAGGGACATAGGAGCCCATAAGTAAAAGCAAAACAGTGGCCATGACAAGCCACTGAGAGAAGGAATAAATAGCTGGCCCAAAAGAGGCCTAGTAGGTTTAAGTTATTACGGCAGGAATAACAGTACAACGTTGCAAGAAATAAAGAAAATCGAGAGTGGGCCAAAGAAATGTAAGGCCCATCATCAGACAAAGTCCAACTCTTGAATGGAGCGGGAAACCAAAGAAAAGCCCACATAAAAGGTCAGAAAACATGGACGAAGAGTCTCAGATCACGGCAAACGCATGAGCAGTAGGCAGACTTTTGGACATATCTGAAAGGAAAGCACGCGCAAGGCCCAGGCACCACCAGCCTGTACCCAGCCAATATGGGACGTGGTGGGGCCATAGGCCAGAGGTAAGAGGTAAATGGGGTATGGTTTGGTGGTGGGGAGAGGGGAAAAGACCTATTTTTACGGCTCCTGTCCAAGCCCTTTTGGGAGGTACGTCCTACTGGGATGACAAACCACCCAAAAGAGGTAAGGTTGAGGGGGGAATCGTTAGGTGCATGCCTTGAGGGAAAGAGAGAGAAAACATTTATGCTGTGGCAGGAAAGAGTGCTACAGTGGACTGAGGAATGAAACAAAACCTGCCTTTGTTTGGCAAGGGTGAGTGTCACACACCTTTGGTGGTTGGCAAGTACGCCCAGACCAGATAAAGGCGGTTAATGGGCAAAGTGGTAAAAAATTGGCCACAGCAGGCACTATAAAAGGACCCTTGCCATGCCCTGGGAAAAAGATCGAAAAACAGAGTATTGAAGGAGTAAAAAGAAAACAGAGTAAAAGAAAAAAAAAAAGATAAGAAAGAAAACAAAGAAGAAAAGAGAGGAAACTGAGGAAAAAAGAGAGATAGTACAATGGGCATGCACCAGTAGGTCGGTTTCCCTCTCTCCCCCTTCAAATCTTGCTCTCTTCCAAAATGTAACAAGGATTCCTTTTGGGCAATAACCATTTAGGTCCGACTCCCTCAAAACCATTAATCCCCACGACAGGATATTTTCCTGGGAGATTATTTGCATTGAGAGGAGGTGTTCTCCCCTCTTTGGCTTTGCTTCGGCGGACCAAACTTAAAACTTGATTTATGCCCATTCTTGATTAGTTCATATTGTTTTCTTTCTCCTTTACTTTCTCTGTGAATGACATTGTCACGACTGTAATCATGTTTTATAAGTAGGGATTACTTAGCCATTTATTTAAATAGTCAGAGTACTCTGTTTTGGTTATCATTATTATATCTGCCTGCTGTAACTCATTTGAAACAGTTCTGCTTGCCGTAAGCCTACTCCTGGCAGACAAGGCATAGTTTGTGCACAAATCGGGCCAAGTTAAGTTACAATTGGACCGGCCCCAACTCCCTTACTCAGAAACATTCGGGCCCATTACCGTAGGAGGCAGCCCAGCCCAACGCACTATACACAAAAAAGGCCCCTACAATGTAATTTTGAATTTCTTATCAAAACTAGATACAATGGCAGATGAATAATGGAATTTAAAAAAAAAAAAAATGTTCAAAATTTAATAGAGTTTTAATTGAAAATGAAATGCTTATAATTTATGTAGAGTCTTAACTCTTTTTTTTTTTTTTTTTTAATTTTATTTTATGCTCTTTAAATTATTACTCTTTTCCTTTAATTTGAATATTCTTTTTAATTTATTTTTTACAAGAGCTAAGATTATATACAAAATTGAGTATGAGTTTGAGCTTGGTTGACGGCTTGAACAAGAGCTTGCAACAATTGTATCCACAGTCAAAGATATGTATGTTTCTTTCCCTCTCATAGGGCAGAAAGAAAAAGAAAGAAAGCAATTGCTGACATAACTTCAATCCATAGAAAGATCACAAAAGACAATTACCCAACATTTCCCGATGCTTGTCTATACTCCTTTCCAACCTTGACAATCATTATATAAAGACCTGTCCATACCTTTAACCTCTCCATTTTCATCAACCTTTCTTGGACAAAATCTCCAACCACTAGCCATGACACATCCTAATTATAACCCTTTCAAGACAAGTGGAATTTTCCCAACCATAACATATCCATCTCCACCTAAACCAAAATCCCAAACCAGGTCACAGAATGAACCACCCCCTCCCCCTCCCCCTCCCCAAGCAAAGGGACAAAGAACCATTATACCATCCTTTAGATCCAACCATTGGTGCTTCTTCAAAACCTCTGGACATGAATATGTTAGCTATAGATCCTGACCCTCCAAATCCAATTTCATCATTCCTAAAAAGCCTTACCCTTGAAAATCTAAGAGATCCTATTGTGCTCCCAGTAATTGATGCTACTAACTTAGACTTGTCTGATCTTGGTCTAGAAGGAGTGTTTATAACAGATGACCAGCCAACTGTAGAAGAAGATGATGTCCTCCGCCCTAAACTGCCTCCACCGCCACCTTCAATTTTTCCTCCACCACCTTTTGTCCCCAACAACCAAACCCGTTTAACCCACTCATCAAACACAGATTCAAAACATCTGTTTATCATTGATAATATTCCTACCTCCAAATGGCATGATGAATTTTTAACATGTTTTCATGGTGCATTGCTGAACTCTAAGCCCCAAATTCTATTGTTGCCCAAGTTATTGCTAAGTTTGTTGCAAGACTCACAGGAAGAATAAGAGAATGGTGGATCAATTTAGGAGAATTTCGGTAAAGACAAGCAGCCCAATGCCAAACATTAGAAGATTTCTTCACAATTCTTCATAATGAATTTCTTGGCTTGCTAGTACACTTTACAGAATTAGCACGAGAAGAATTCTTGGTCATGAAACGTTGCTCATTTGAAAGAAAAGACCTGGAGAAGCACTTTGATAGGATGTCAAAACGATTTTATTCTATCAATGACATGGATGATGTCAATATCAAACATACCTTCCTCAATTCCCTCCCGGATCCATTGGGAGATGAAAATCTTCGCATGAAACTCCAAAGAATAACCTTGCAATAAGCCTCCTTGAGAGAAATTTACCAGCATACGCTCATTGCTCTAGAAAAGCTCTGCAACCAGAGAAAAATTCTTTTATAAATTGAAAAAGTTCATAGTAAACTCAAAGATAGTTGCAAGATGAGAGATTTGTAGATAAAGTGCTATGAGAAAAACTGTGACTGCTCAATAAAAAGAAGAGATCATTTCAAGAAACATCCCTTGAAAAGAAGACCCCATGTAGGACCAAGAAAGAAATTTTTCAAGAAGAAAAAATAGAAGTTTCTCAAAAGAAAACAATTCAAAGGAAAAACTTCAAAAGTCTGTTTTGTGTGCATAAGACCAGGCCATTTTGCAAAGAATTTTCCAAAAAAAGAGAAAGCAACAAAGGTTCTTGAACAAGCCCAGATTCATGCAGATGAAACTCCTTTCTTAAATGTAGAATCACTTTTTTCACTTGATGATAACTACTCTCCTTAAGCTCCAGTAGTCATGGCTTATTCCACATCAGAGAAGATTTAGACTTAGACAGTTATGATGCCTCAGACCCAGAAATCCAAACCATTTATACGTCCCAGCCCATTATAGCTCCCTTAACCAGCCCCACTCATATAGCCCAAGTACATATCCTTCTAGAAACCTACTCTAGACCTATTCCAATTATAGCCCTTTTTTATACTGGAGTTGCAGCAACAATTCTCCATCCTAAGATTCTACCCACAGAATTTTGGTTGCCCCATAACCAGATGTTCTGTGCAGCAAATGGAGAGACATTCTTAATTACCCAGAAAAGTAAGCCTATCCTTATCAGAATTTTCCCAACCCTCACCATAAAACACCAAGTCCTTGGATCCCCCTCTTATTGGCAAAGACCTTTTTATAGGATTTGATCTCTTTCACCAAATACCTTGCCTTAAATGGTCTTCAAAAGGACTTTTGCACAAACAACACCTTCTCACTTGGACCCAGGTTCCTCGTCTATTTTCAGTTGACCCCTTTGACTCTTTGAGAATCCAGATCATCAAAGATTGTTGTGCAAATAGTCATTCTGAATTCCTTCTCAAAAACCTAAATCCCTTATGGAAGAACCCAAACTTTTTCATACACCTTCCCTTCAAAAAGAATGAAGATGTAAACCTCACAACAGCCAGCCACAGAGGAATGAATCCAGAACATTTAGTCTTAGCTAAACAAAAGTTATCTACCCTCCTCTCATAAGGACTCATTGAACCCAAAGCCTCCCCATGGGCATGTAATGCTTTTTATGTCAACAAGCATGTTGAGCAAATCCGAGAAAAACTCAAATTGGTAATTAATTACCAAGATCTTAATCATTTTCTTGCAAATGACAAATTCCCTTTGCCAAACAAGAGTGCTCTCTTCTAGCATCTTTCAAATGCAAAAGTGTTTTCAAAATTTGATCTTAAAGCAAGATTTTGGCGATTAAGAATCCACCTAGAAGAAAGGTATAAGACAGCATTTTGCATTCTAGGTCGCCATTACCAATGGACAGACAGGACAATCATGCCCTTTGGCCTCAAAAATGCTCCATCCCAATTCCAAAAAGCAATGGTAACGTTGTTCTAGCCACTCTTAGCCAATGCATTAATCTATGTGGATGACATCCTCCTATTCTCAAAAGATGAAGAATCGCATGAAAGGTTGCTCATTGAATTTTATAATTGAGTGTAATCTCAAGGAATAATGCTTTTAGAAAAGAAAATGGTTATTGGACAGTCCTCTATAGATTTCTTAGGAGTAAGCATTTCAGATAGAAAATATACTTTGCAGCCTCACATTGTTGTCTCTCTTGGTGAATTTCCAGATAAGCTCATAAGTGCCAAACAGATACAACAGTTTCTTGGAATTGTTAATTACATGTCCGACTTCATCTCGAAGATTTCCAAATATAGGAATTGTTTAGCTCAACTCTTGAAGAAAACCCCTCCAGAGTGGAATTTTGTTCACACAGAAGCAGTCCAACAACTGAAAAGATTAGTAGAAAAGCTTCCCTCGCTACAAATTCCAGGACCAGGCAAATGAATTTTGCTAACAGATGCAAGTGACGAGTACCAGGCAGCAACTCTTTCTGAAGAAATTGATGGAAAAAGAAATATTTGTGGATATAAAAGTGGTGCATTCAAGCCTTCAGAACTTCATTATCATCCCACTTTCAAGGACTTGCAATAAACACATGGAATTGAAACATTCCAGTTTCATCTCCTTAGGCATAATTTTCTAGTCGAAATGGACATGTCCTCTTTTCCAAAAATGCTTCAGTTCAAACAAAAAATGCTCTCCCATCCTCAGTTACTCAGATGGTCAAATTGGCTTTCACAATGCTCTTTCCAAGTAAAGCACATTAAAGGAAAAGATAACCTGATCACTGATTATCTTTCCAGAAAGCCTCCAGCCATTAACACCACAATTGTTCCTTTACCCCTGTGTGTATATCCTATTACAGATCTATCCTCATCCTTGGGCTCTTCCTTTGCAGCCCTTGATGATATCCTTAATATGATAGAAAACATTCCTCCAGACATAAAAGACCAAATAAAGACCTTGACCCTTGAAGCTAGATCCAAAAAAAATCATCAGAGTCCTCCATAATTACCTTAAGGAACACCATAATCACTTTCTTGCTATTTAACCTGACTTAGACCAACCATGGAGAACCCCTTTTGCCTTTTGGATAACCAACTAGATTGTCATACATTATCTTTACATGTAGTATTTACTCAATGAGTATTACTTGTGTCTTCATTTTGAACCAAGGTCTTATAGACTTGTTTTTCCATGTGAAAATAGATATTTTAAAAAATTCTGGTTTGAAATCTTGAAAAATGATGCTCATAATGGAGATTGGAAAAAGTATCTCATCACAGAATATCCAAGATTTGGTTACAAAATTACCACAGGATGTATAATTGCTAAGCTCAATTCAAAAAAGGACATCCAAGCAGAAGGTATCTTTCACCCGCCAGAAATGCATTGGGTCACTAACCCAGATGACACCCTCCATTTACACATGGACACCACTTAGGCATCTTGTCACCATGCTCTTACAAAGGCAGAATCCCTTAATAAGGGAACTTTATCTGAAACAGGACTAAGCACCCCAGAAACTTATAGACAACAGTGGCTACATGAAGACCATTGGGAAATGCTTAATCATTTTATTGGTTATGATGACCCCTATTATGATAACCATGACCCAGATGTTGACGCTGACATCGAAAAAGAATGGTTCCAAGGAAGAGATAGATGGGACTAAACAAGTCCAACACTTAAAATAAAAATAAAAATAAAAGGTCCTAGAAACATCTTGAGGCAGCTCGGCTTTATCCATGCATGTCAGGAACACTTATTGCTCCTGCAGAAGCTTTACCCAACAGCAGCTTTGTCACCAATAAGGCCCCTACTTCCTTCAACACCTGTCAATCACAAGCCAGGCCCCTACCATCTTTATGCAAAGTTGATTGTAAATTGTATCTGAATTTGGTTTGAGTTTCGTTGTCTATAAATAAATTGTATCTGAATTTAGATTCTTAATTTTGTGTCATATGTCTCGTCTAATTTTTAATTTTGAACAAAGTGAATTATTGAGTATAAAAATCAAAAAGTCCAAATCCAATTAGATTATAAATTAGATTTCAATTGGAGTTTAATTTTGCGCCATATGTCCATCTAATTTTTTAATTTTTGTGGCAAGTAAATTATTAGGTGCAAAAACCAAAGCCTAAATTATATATATATATATATATATATATATCATATCATATACTATATATAATAGTAGAAGCTGAGAGGAAGTTGATTCCTACAATTAAGGAGGTGCTGCCATGTAGGAAAAGTGTCTATCTAAAATTCAACCACGTTTAAATAAAAAAGCGATACATTATATTGTTTCCCAAACTTAACAATGTTTGATAGTGTTTGTGTGTGTGTGTGTATATATATAAAGAGGTTAAAGTAAAATAAATAAAAAAAGCCTTGCAACTAAAAAAAACCTAGCGATACCGAAAAGGGGGAGGAGAAGAAAAAATGCGTGCAATATGGAGGAGACAGAGAGAACGACCACCGATCACAATGAAAGGTCCAAGAGGTATTGAGATACGGAGATAGAGAGAGGCAGATACAAAGAAATAGAGAGACAGACCATCAGATCCGTATCCTCCACCGGTTAGTCTCTGTTTTGTTTTTTTTTTCTTCTTTAAATTTGGGTTTAAATATGATTTAGGTTTGGGTAATCTGATTGAATTGGATTGGATTGTATTGGATTGCATTTAGGTTTTGGCTTAGATTCAGTTTTGAGTAAGGAATTGGGATAGAATGGTTTTTAATATCAGATATCTGTGTTAGATTTGGTTTTTCTTTTGGATAACAGAACCACCCGATCAAACTCTTTTTCTCTTTATAATGCACTCCCATGACCTTCTTCTCCTTCTTCACACAGTTCTTTTTCCTTATTTTCTTAGTCTCCCCATCGTTTCCCCTGACCCATTTATAGATGGCTCTATCAAACTATTGCCTCTACATTTGGTCCTTAGATTGGCAGTTTTTAATATAAATAAATGAGAAATCATTACATGTTTTAGAAATGTATAATTTAAAAAAAGTGTAAGCTAATACCATATGTAATTTAAACTTTTTTTAAAGTATAATTTGAACCATGTAATTGTAATTGTTTTTAATTGTATCCATGACTATGCATGAAGTTAAACACTAGTTTATATAATGCAACACGTACTCATTCTAAAAGCCCCACGTGATTAACTGCCTAATAGAATGCCCTAACTAAATACCTTACAACTCAATTAACATAACAATAGCTTGTACCAACTTAAATACATTTTCAGCTATTATTACAACTAGTCGCACACCCGCGCGTTGCACGTGATAATTTTTTTAGGGTGGTCTCATTAAATATTTTATTAATACTATAATTTTAGTTATTAACCATTGGTTTTTCATTAGTTTTTAAGTTAATAAAAACCTTAAATATACCTTTTCTTTTACCTTTATACACACACACACACACACATATTGTGAATCTTTACACATACTTTTATGAAAACTCTATATATTCCACTTTTTTGGATGCGTAAAATTATAGACTATTACCCCATAATGATAGTGGCTAATTAATTTTAGATATTTTTTTTAGTAATCTCATTTGTAACGCTTCTTACTATTATCATATATTTACTAACTGATGATTTGCATAACAAAGACAATAAATGAGAGGTAGCCTTGTTCATTAGATTTTCGAAAGTAATAGTGTATGAAAATTATATATATATATATATATATATATATATTATAAATAAGGTTAAATGAAATTTCAAAAAATAGATTTTTAAATTTTCTAACTTTATTTCTTATGTAATTTCTATTACTATCAGAGAACATCCCTTTTTTAGTTATGATTAATATGGTTTCCATAGTTAGAGTTTGATTAGTTTTAAATTTAAATTTAGTACTATAATTGTATTTAATTGTTGATTGTTGATTTAATTTTTTAAGTAAATTTAACGGTTTATGTTACTACACTGTAAAGTTTTTAATGTTCTCCACATGGTAATCTCTATTTTATTTTTTACTTCTCCTTACAACCTCTTTGTTTTCCAATCAATGATTACTAATTGACGTTTGTTTTTTTTTTCTTTATCTACTCTTAATTACTTTGTATTGATTTTTTTTTTCTATACCACCTCTCTCTCTCTCTCTCTCCATTGGCAACCTATCGTTTTCCAAAATTTGATGATGATTCTATGACATTAAATATGCATTATTAGTTTTTTTTTTTTTTTTTTTTTTTTTTTTTTTTTTTTTTAATTTAGTGTTTCTAACTTGATTTGTTTTGTATTTCATTCTTCCTTTGATGCATTGGATGTGAGAATGAGTGTTTCCCTAGCATTACTCCACTTAATGTCGACAATTTATTTATTTAATTTAGGCAAAATATTATATTTTAAATTTTTTAAAATAAAAAAGGAGTGGAAATATAAATAATGATATATATGAGGGATGTGGCTGAATTTAAATGTTAAATAAAATTATATGAGAAAAAAATAAAAATAAAATACATAACAATAAACACTAACTTATCCAAATAGTTCTATGTAATATAATATTTTTAATTATTTGTAATGCAATATGATAATATTTAACAATCAAAGTCATAAAAAAATAAAAATAAAAAACTTAAAACACAAAACTAAATCCCATCAACCAAAATAGAGTTCTAAAGAATACAAAACTTTATCAAGCTAAAATAGAGATGCAAGAAAAAAAATCCACCAAAAAATTGAGGGAGAAAGAGTGGGAAATAACCACTTTTTTGTGAGAGAAAATTATATAAAGAATGGAAGAGTGAATAACAAATTTATACTAAGAGGATGATAATAAAAAGAAACAAAATAAAGGAAGATAAAAGGAAAGAGGAAGAGTGAAATCAAGGTAGAATGTTTGTGGAGATGAAAAGGTAAAGAGAAGGAGAAGGGTGGGAGAAAGTGTAAATGTTAAAAAAAAAATGAGTACAATTTGATGAGCACAATTTTCTTTTATTTGAATTTAAGTAAAATATTACATTTTTTATTTTTTATTTTTAAAAAAGAGAGAGAGAAAATATAAATAATTTAATGATAAGGAGGATGTGGTTGAATTTCAATATTGAGTAAAATAGAAGAGAAGGAAAAAAAAAATGAAAAGATATAAAATAAACACTAAATTATCCAAATTATGCTATGTAATGGAATACTATTTTATTTTTATCTACTATCTTTAATTTTTTTATAATGTAATCGGATAAAATTTAACAATCAAAAAGCAAAATAATAATAATAACAATAACTTAAAACACAAAACTAAATCGTATCAACCTAAATTAGAGTTCTTAAAAACACAAAAATTTATCAACCTAAAGCAGAGATGCAATAAAAAATAAAAATCCACCAAAACATTGAGAGAGAGAGAGAGAGAGAGAGAGAGAAAACCTTTTTGTGAGAGAAAACTATGCAAAGAATGGAAAAGAGTGACAAATTTATAGTAAGAGGGAAAGGATAAGAAGAGACAAATAAATGAAGATGAAAGAAAAGATGAATAACAATATTAAAGTAAAGGGTAGTGGGAAGATGAAAAAGATAAGAAAAGAAGAAATGTTGAAGAAGGTGTAAATATTTAAAAAAAATAAGTGAATGTAAAAAAAATTATAAGAAAATTGGAAATAAAAAAGAAATATATATAGATGTTAAAACTGACAAAGATGAATATGTAAAGTCAATAATCTATTTATATATATATATATATATATATTTTGTAAAAAAAAGGAATAAATAATAAATAATAATTATGTGACGAATGACGTGGCGACGAGGTGGCGCAACAGGGGCTCAACAGCAATAAATGCCACGCTTCAGCTTTTATTAATATATAGATATAGATAGTAAGAGGGAAGGGATAAGAAAAGACAAATAAAAGAAGATGAAAGAAAAGATGAATAGCAATATTAAAGTAAAGGGTAGTGGAGAGATGAAAAGATAAAAAAAGAAGAAAAGTTAAAGGAAGTGTAAATATTTAAAAAAATAAGTGAATGTAAAAAAAAATTA
Source organism: Quercus robur (assembly GCF_932294415.1). Classification (NCBI taxonomy): domain Eukaryota; kingdom Viridiplantae; phylum Streptophyta; class Magnoliopsida; order Fagales; family Fagaceae; genus Quercus; species Quercus robur. The sequence continues at coordinate 26,367,463 of NC_065540.1, read as the reverse complement.
TAGGAAAATTGGAAATAAAAAAGAAATATATATAGATTTTAAAACCAACAAAGATGAATATGTAAAGTCAATAATCTATTTATTTATACATATATATATATATATATGTATATATATATATGTAAGAACCAAGTACAAGAGTTCTGGGCCTTAGATTCCTTGGGCTCACAATTTATTTGTAGTGGGTTTAAGGATTTCCTACAATGGGTCGTTCTCGGCAGAGAGACTCAAAGTAACACTCAGTTGAAATGCTCTCTCCTTGACTATTCTCTCTCAATTTTTCTGAACCCCCTCTTCTCCCAACTTTCTTCTATTTATAGTCAAGGTTAGTGGGGAGATCATGATTACAATCACCGTTAGTGCTACTAAAGGTCCAGTATTATCTGGTTAAAGTGGTCGTTTAGGTGGAAGGGCGGTGCAGCATTTATGATCTTGGAACTTGTTTCCATTTGCACCGATTATGTTCGGCAACTCACGTTCCCGTTCATACCATGTCCTTCCCGGATATGACTCATGCGCTCTTCCGGGAAGGATCAACCGGTCAACTCTGGGAACTTTGTGCTCAAAACCTGTTTTTACTTTAAGGCAGTTTCAAGAAGGGTCCGGGCCCAAGGACAGTACGGGCTTTGGAAGCTCAGCGCCGGGCCTGCATCCAGGGCCGGTATGGGCTTGGGCCCGGGGCCTAGATGGGTCTGGGCCCAAGGGGAGTATGGACTTTGGAAGCTCGGTGCCGTACAATAGCCCCCCCTTGATTCATACTCGGTTGCCGAGGAGAATCAAGGTGCTGCTTAGGGCCTTTTGATCCCAGGAGTCTTCTAGCCTGGGACTTCTGGCTGTCACTTCTCATTAAAATTCATCTCAAAAGACGCGCCGTTTCGCGGCGCCAGACTCAGTCGTCATTATTGCCTGACGGTTCGTAAACTGAAGCGGCGCGCACATCAGTTACGCTTGGCATTCGTTGGGTCGCTCGTAGGCTGTGCCCATTTATTGCTTGATTAAGCGTTTCCTCTTCCCCCGTTTCTTTTGGCTCTATAAATAGTCCTTCTCCACACATCATTCCATTTTTCCTTCGCCTCTGATCTTTAGCGTCTACTCTCTGCCGACCATAGTTCTGTGTGCTTGCTTGCTCAGCGTTCTTTTCCTCCTTAGAACCCAAAGTAAGTCTTCCTTCCCCTTCCTGTTCCTTCAGCTTTGTTTCTTTGAGTTCATTGTTATAGTTTTAGGCTTTGTAGATGGGTTATTCTTACCTCCTAGATACCCCGGCTGCGTTGGCCACCTTTAGGAGTAAATTTAGCATTCCCAGTGACGTGGATGTGGCCTACTGTCATGAGAGTGATATGGAACTCCACCGAGGGCAGGGTACATCCTTCTTTCCTTTGATGTCCATCTTAGAAGGTGGGGTTAGGTTCCCGGTAGATCCCCTCCTGATAAACACACTCACCTACTATGGGCTGTGCCCCGACCAGCTTCCCCCCAATTTTTACCGGGTAGTTAGTTGTGTCAGCCAATTGAACCGAACCTTTAACTTACAATTAGACCAACATGATATTAACCAAATGTACAGCCTCTGTGGGAGCAAGTCCACAAATTATTATTTAAAGACGAAGGATGCTCGGGTACGGCTGATATCGTGCCTACCCGATTCGAACAGGAACTCCGCCGGGGAGTTCGTCAAGGTGCGCGGCAATTGGTTTGCCGGGGAGATCCCTTGCCCCCTCACACGGCGTGAAGTGGGTTCGTACCCTCCCCTTCTTATAGTTGTTTGAGTAAAAGAAAATTTTTATTTGTTAAAAGCTAACGCGTTATCTATTCTTTTGCAGACGGCAAAGTTTTTGTTCAGGACCTCAGAGCCGTCCACGTCAGGGACCTAAACTTCGTCCTCCGTTCCGAGATCTTTGTGCATTGGGACGGGCAACTCCGGGCCTCACACCTGATCCTCGGCGTGGAACCGGTTTACTCTACTTGGCAGCCTTTCAAGCAGGCGTTGATAGTTGACAGCCCCCTGCTATCGTACATAGACGTCCGGTACGTGAATTTCTTGCCGCCGAAGCTTACAACCGGGGAAGTGAGGGAATTTGGTCAGCGGTTCATTGCCGCGGACGAACTAGTTCCCCAGCGAGACGATTCCGCGGAACAGGTATCCCGGCGCCTTAGAGAGAGAGCTCACGAAGCCATACAACAAAGGGACCAAGCCCAAGAGCAGCCCCATCCCGAGGATCCACCCGCCGAGCACCAACAGCAAGTGACAGACGCGGCTAACCTGCTAGCTGAAGCGATCCAGCCCGGTGTAAGAATGGTGGCAAGGAGAGCAATGACCCTTGACAGGTTCGTGCCTGGTGCCCGGCCGACCAACCAGCCCCCGCCTACTCAGGGTCGGGGTCCAGTTTCTCAACCTCCTCCCCCCTCGCAGTCCGGACGTGCCCGGAAGAAACAGAAAGTAACCGAGCAACATTCCACGGGTCCGGGGGACTCTGTAGTTCAGACTCCTCCCCGTCCAACTGGCGGAATCGTTATCCGCGAGCCGCCAACCGAAGCTGGCACGGGGGGCGCGTCCTCCTCCCAAGTGGCTCCAGCGTGGGAGCCTAAGTTCCTTTTGGACGGCAAGCCATTGCCCTCAACCGCCTCCATTCGGATGTGGGATAAGGGCGAGGGCGGTCGTATCGCCCAGACTTTGGCTGGAGCTCTCCAACTCCCCGAGGACGTGCATGCTTTCGAGGATGGGTCCGAGGAGTCTGTGGGGCGCCGGTTAGAGTGGCACGCCATTGCGGTAATTCTTTTATCTCTTTACTTTCGTATATATACAGATTTCCCTGGGTTTCTTTGTTAACCCCCGTGCTTGCTAGGCCGCTCAACTGGCTCATATCGTGGCTGCCCGGGCACGGGAGCTTGATGAGGAGAATGAGCGCGAGAAGGAGGCGCGCGAGGCAGCAATAAAAACCGCTAAGGAAAAGGCAAAGATTGCTGAGTCTGCCGAGAAGAAGGCTGCTGCCGCGGAGAAGTTCCGAGCATCGGCTGAAAAAAGGTGTACCGAGCTCCTGGCCCGGCAAAATGAGACGGAACTTAAGCTAGCCGAAGCCCTCAGCCTCAACACTTCTCATGCTGAAGAGATAGCCGATCTCAGGGCCGGCTTGGCGGCCGCGGAGCAGAAGTGGTATGACGTAGGTTTCGCCGATGCCGAGAACTCCGCAGAGCCGGTGGTGACTGGGGCTCGGCGTATGGGTTTCGAGGCCGGGTGGTTTGCTGCTCTTCAGGCAATGGGAGTTCCTGAGGACTCACCGCTGAGGGACCCCAGCCAGATTCCATTTCCGAACCCTGTACCTGCCGGCCAGGATGCCCCGGCTGCTCTTAATGAGGAGGAGACGGCCAGTATGAGGGAGTTGGTTGAACAAATCGACTCCCATGCTGAGCCCGAGGAACTGGAGGCCACGAGCATACCTACTGTGCAGGAACTTCTTGACGAGGCCCAGCCTTTCTCCCTGATCGTCCAGCAGGAAGTGCCACCACCGACTCAACCCCCTAGTTGACTTTATTTTCTTTTTATTTTATTTTTATTTGCCTATGTCACCGGGATGTGGTGATTGAACCGTTGCTCTATTTTATTGGTTTTATTTGCCCATGTCACCGGGATGTGGTGATTGAACAATTGCTTTTACTTGTTTAATTGGTAGTCCGTTTCCTTTTCCTGTTTCAATTTGTTGAGTGAAATTATATCCGTTTGTGCTTTGCTTGGATTATACCTGTGCTATGGCCGTTTAACAGAATGGTACCCCCGAGAACCTGTTGTGCAGAGCTGTGGGTAGTTTTGAGAGCGCTATTTGGACTTAGTTTTTGTAAAAAGGTTTAGGTTTTTAACAGGTTTTGGTTTGACCGAGAACTGAGTTTTCGTCCTTCGAGCATTTGTTTGCAAAGTTTCCGTTTGTCCGGATATACGATTTTAACCGAGAATCAAGTTTTTTTCTTCATAGATTTAATTGCAAGTTTCACACATGCTCGGTGATTTTGACCGAGCCGAGGGTCAGGTTCCTGCCCTTAAGATTTATTCGTCAGATTTTCACCTGCTCGGCGATATTGATCGAGCCGAGAGTCAGGTTTCTGGCCTTTGAATTTTGTTCGTAAGGTTTTCACCTGCTCGGCGATATTGATCGAGCCGAGAGTCAGGTTTCTGTCCTTAGGATTTTGTTTGTAAGGTTTTCACCTGCTCGGCGATATTGATCGAGCCGAGAGTCAGGTTTCTGTCCTTAGGATTTTGTTTGTAAGGTTTTCACTTGCTCGGCGATATTGATCGAGCCGAGAGTCAGGTTTCTGGCCTTTGAATTTTGTTTGTAAGGTTTTCACCTGCTCGGCGATATTGATCGAGCCGAGAGTCAGGTTTCTGGCCTTTGAATTTTGTTTGTAAGGTTTTCACCTGCTCGGCGATATTGATCGAGCCGAGAGTCAGGTTTCTGTCCTTAGGATTTTGTTTGTAAGGTTTTCACCTGCTCGGCGATATTGATCGAGCCGAGAGTCAGGTTTCTGTCCTTAGGATTTTGTTTGTAAGGTTTTCACCTGCTCGGCGATATTGACAGAGCCGAGAGTCAGGTTTCTGTCCTTAGGTTCTGCTGGCGATTCTCTTGGTGTGCGGCTACAGGTTCAAAAACAGCAAAGACAAAAAAGTTCATCATACTCTTAATCTTCATAGAATACAAGTTTTGGCTTACATCGACGGTTACGCGTAGAATTTCTTCAGGTTGTTGGCGTTCCATGGTCGGGGGAGCGGCCTCTCGTCCAGGTCCTCCAAGTAGTAAGCCCCTGCCCCTGCGACGGCTGTGACTCTGTATGGTCCCTCCCAACTCTGAGCAAGCTTCCCTGCAGCCACGTCCCGCATGTTCCCTACTACCCTTCTTAACACCAATTCCCCGGCGCTGAATTCCCTGGTCCTTACATTTCGGTTGTACCTTTGCGCCAGCTTCTGCTGATACTCGGCAAGACGTACGGTCGCGGCCTCCCTGCATTCTTCTAGCCAATCCAACTGCTCCATCATAAGGTCGGCGTTCTGTACGAGGTCAAACCCGATGACCCGCGCGCTGCACAAGCTCACCTCGATTGGTATCACCGCTTCTGCTCCGTATGCCAGAGAAAATGGGGTTTCCCCCGTGGATCTCCTGGGGGTCGTGCGGTAGGCCCACAAAACACTGGGTAGTTCTTCTGCCCACCTTCCTTTCGCTCCATCCAACCTTCTCTTGAGCCCGTTCAAAATAGTCTTGTTTACTGCTTCAGCTTGGCCGTTGCTCTGGGGGTATGCCGGGGTTGAATACTTGTTCTTGATGCCGAGCCCGCTGCAAAAGGTCCGAAAAGCGTTGCTGTCGAACTGTAGCCCGTTGTCTGTCACTAGTGAATTCGGCACCCCAAACCTTGTAACTATGTTTTTCCACACAAACTTTTTCACGTCGGTATCCCGGATATTGGCCAAGGCTTCGGCTTCAGCCCACTTTGTGAAGTAATCCACGGCCACTAGTACAAAACGGCGGTTCCCCGTTGCTCGGGGGAATGGCCCGAGGATGTCGAGCCCCCATTGTGCAAATGGCCACGGGCTGCTGACAGGGTTTAGATGTCCGGCCGGCTGATGGATCATTGGGGCGTGCCTTTGACATTGTTCGCAACTCCGGACGTATTCGGCAGCGTCCTTCTGCATCTGTGGCCACCAAAACCCCTGCGTCATTGCTCTGTGCGCTAAAGATCGTCCCCCTGCATGCCCGCCGCACACTCCTTCATGCAGCTCGGTTAGAAGCTCCTTGACTTTTTCAGGATGCAGGCACAAGAGGTAAGGGCCAGCGAAGGACCTTCTGTACAACTTTCGGTCCGAGGACAACCAGTACCTGGGAGCCATTCGTCGAATCTTATTGGCCTCGGCCTCATCCTCTGGAACTTTATCTTCGGAAAGAAAGTCTATGATCGGGTTCATCCAGCATGGTCCGGCCACCGCCACCTGCGCAACCTCTACTCCGGCACGGTCGAGGGCAGTCTTCACACAGATGCTTGGTTCCCTTACAAGTTCAATCGTGATAAGCCTCGGGGTGTCCTCGATAGCCGATGAGGCTAACGTGGCAAGAGAGTCAGCATGCTTGTTTTGCGACCGGGCCACCTGGGATATCTTTACCGTTCCAAACTGACCGATGATCTGCTTTGCCATACTCAGATAAGCTTTCATTCGGGGATCCCGAGCCTCGAAGTCCCCCGTGATCTGATAAACAACCAGCCGAGAGTCTGAGTAGACCTCCACATCCCTGGCGCCCAGATGCAATACTGCCCTTAGTCCGGCCAACAGGGCCTCATATTCGGCTTCGTTGTTCGAGGTTTTGAACCCCAATCTGAAGGAATGTTCCAGTCGCATACCTTCAGGGGTGATTATGACAATACCAGCCCCGGCCCCCATAGCGTTTGATGCGCCGTCCACAAATAACCTCCACGGGCGAATCTCCGCACTACAGATTACCTGGCCTTCATTCTTAGGTGTAAATTCCGCGATGAAATCAGCGAGAATCTGCCCTTTCACCGAGCTTCTTGGTCGGTATCTTATGTCAAACGATCCCAACCGAGTCCCCCACTTAGCAATCCGTCCCGTGAAATCGGATCTCTTCAACAGTGATTGCAATGGATACTCGGTGAGGACGAACACTGTGTGTGCCTGGAAGTAGTGTGGTAACTTCCTCGTGGCGTGTACCAAGGCCAAAACCAACTTTTCAAGAGGCAGGTACCTCGTCTCGGCGTCGACCAAGGTCTTGCTTACGTAATACACCGGTATTTGCACTCCCCGGTCCCTTAGTAATACGGCACTTACGGCATGATTGGTGACTGCAAGGTACATAAACAGATCCTCCTCGGGCTCCGGGGCCGTCAACCTCGGCGCCTTTGCCAAATACCCCTTTAGTTCTCGAAAAGCTTCATCGCAGCTCTCGTCCCATTGAAACCCCTTCCACTTCTTCAGAAGTTGATAGAATGGCCGGTAGCGATCGGCAAACTTGGAGATGAATCGGTTCAGGGCGGCCAACATCCCGGTGAGCACCTGCACCTCCTTAGGGTTGCTCGGTGGTTTGAGGCGATTGATTGCCTCTATTTGGTCGGGGTTGGCCTCTATTCCCCGAGTGGAGATCAGATAACCCAGGAACTTGCCAGCCCCCACTCCGAAAGTGCACTTTTCGGCGTTGAGGCGCAGCCTGTGTCGTCGTAGTATCTCGAATACTCCCCGAAGGTCTTCAGTATGCAGCAACTCTTTTCTGCTCTTTACCACCATGTCGTCGATATAAACTTCAACCGTGCAACCAATTTTCTCCCGGAACATCCTTGTCATCATACGCTGGTAGGTGGCCCCGGCATTCTTCAATCCAAACGGCATGACCTCGTAGTGATAGTTTGCGTTCGGGGATATAAACGCTGTCTTCTCTCGGTCCTCGGGTGCTAAGGCAATCTGGTGGTAGCCTTGGAAGGCGTCCAGGAAACTCATTCTCGGGTGCCCGTACGTGGCATCCACCAACTGATCTATCTTGGGCATCGGGAACGGATCCTTGGGACACGCTCTGTTTAAATCGGTGAAGTCCACGCAAACTCTCCATTTACCGCTCTTCTTCTTTACTACGACAGTGTTTGCTAGCCATCTCGGGAAGAATATTTCTTTTATGACCCCGGCTTCCTTCAGTCTTTGGACCTCCAGGTTTACTGCATCGACGTGCTCCTTTGATGCTCTTCTCGGCTTCTGCTTTTTCGGAGGAAATGATGGGTCCACATTGAGTTTGTGAACAATGAACTCGGGGTCTACGCCGGGCACTTCATACGGGTTCCATGCGAAGACATCTATGTTCTGCAACAGGAACAACAACATCTCTACCCTTTCCCGGTCATCCATGCTTGTACCTATCTGGAAGTATTTGCCACTATCTGGGAGAATTCTTACCTTTAGTACCTCCTCGGCAACGTCCGCCCCCTTTTCCTGGGGTATCTGTAATTGCTATGCAGTCTCTTTCTCGGCGTACTCAGCTTGGCCAAGCTGCTCCTTTTCCCACTGGACCGCGGCTACGAGGCATTGCTTCGCCACCTGCTGATTTCCCCTTACCTCTACAACTCCGTGCTCAGTAAGAAACTTTACTTTCACGTGAAGGGTGGACGGAACAGCCCCCATGGCGTGAATCCACGGCCTCCCCAGGATTGCGGTGTAAGGTGCGAACGATCGGACTACTATGAACGTAACTACAACTTCCTTGCCCTCCATGTCCACAGGGAGTGAGATTTGCCCCTCGGGAATCACAATTCTCCTGTCAAACGATACCAATGGCGTGTTATACTTTGCCAAATCCTGGGTTTTTAACCCGAGCCCTTCGAAGAGGTCCGGGTACATGACGTCAGCCCCGCTACCCTGATCAATCATCACCCTCTTCACCAGGAATCCGCCTATCCGGGCGGTCACCACCAAAGCGTCGTCGTGAGGTTGGATGGTTCCTTCGAAATCATCTTCTCCGAACGAGATGTCTAGCCGTCCAACTCTCTTTTGCTTCTTGGATGATTCTCCCTCCGTGCGAGCCACTGTCATCACCATCCTTACCGCTGCTGCCCCTCTCGGTGCGGCATGAATGACGTTGATTACCCCCCGGGGTGGTGGAAGTGGATTCCTTCTCTGTGGGGCGCCCTGCTCGGTCTCCCGGTCAGTGGAATCTGCTACAAACTCTTTCAGGTGCCCTGCCTTCACTAACTGCCCGAGATGATCTTTCAATACCCTACACTGCTCGGTGGTGTGCCCCTTGTCTCTGTGATAAGTGCAGTATAGGCTTTGGTTCCTCCAAGATGGGTCGCCCCCCATTTTGTTCGGCCATCTGAAGAATGGCTCGTTCCTTATCCGTTCCAGTATCTTGTGCACGGGCTCTTTAAACAACACATTAACCCCTTCCATCTGCACCTCTGGTTCCTGCATTCTGAAGTCCCTTTTCGGCTTTGGCGGTAAGATGCTTTGCCAAGATCTCCCCGTAAAAGGGGCTTTCCCCCTGCTTTGCAACCGGTCATCCTCCAGGCGTTTGTACTCCTCTATGCGTCTCATCAGTTGCCTCATGTCCTCCGGGGGTCTTCTTGTCAGCGACTCCCGTAGTTCAGAATCCTCGGGAAGCCCCATCCTGAAGGTACTAGCCGTTATTTTCTCGTTTCCCCCACCAATCTCATTGTAGAGTTCCCAGTATCGGCTGGCATAGCTCCGAAGGGTTTCCCCGACCCTCATTTTCATGGACAGCAACGCGTCGACCGGTTGTTGCACTCGGCTGCATGTTACGAACCTGCTGCCGAACTCCTGAATCAGCTCGGCGAAGCTGTGTATAGAACCTTTCCGCAACCCATTGAACCATCTCAGTGCGGTAGAGCCGAGACTAGAGGGGAATACTTTACACATCAATGCATCGTTGTGCGCATGCAACGACATCATGTGGATGTAATGACTAACATGCTCCACGGGGTCTGTCCTCCCCTCATAGGAATTGAATGGTGGACGCGTGAATCTGCTCGGCATGGGTGCCCGTTCAATCTCGTCAGAGAATGGAGACCGGGCCGCCATCCGCAAGGCCCTGCTCATGGCATCCATCGCGGCGTTGTGGTGCTGCCGCTCCTCTGGCGACTCTGACCCTTGGTTATCATATCCATGCGACCGGGAACGGTCCCGTCTACGATGAATATCCCGGGAGTGACGACGTGACTCTTGAGAATGGGATTGGTCCCGGTGTTGTTGTGTAACGGATCGGCTGGAACCTTCCTCGCCACGGTTCCTCCTGGGTTGGGGGTTGTGGTTCCTTTTGTGGCGCCGACCCCTCGCCTCCAGCTCCAAGTCCATTACCAATCTGCGCAACCGCTCCAGCTCCCGGTCTCTATCATCATGTTGCCGATGTGCTGAGACGTTTGAAATCGTCCGGTGCGTTTGGGCCGATCCTTCTCCCAATCCGGACCTTTCCTCTCCTCTGGAATGCTCCCTATCCTCCAGCCGCTTCTGCCTTCTCTCCCTCCACGTCGATCCCCGAGAAGATCCTGCGGAATTGCTCGGAACGTGCCCTCTTGAACGCTCCTCAGACATCTTCTTTGCTTAAGTCTCACTCGAACCACAGCTTCGTAGGATGGCCCCACGGTGGGCGCCAATTGTAAGAACCAAGTACAAGAGTTCTGGGCCTTAGATTCCTTGGGCTCACAATTTATTTGTAGTGGGTTTAAGAATTTCCTACAATGGGTCGTTCTCGGCAGAGAGACTCAAAGTAACACTCAGTTGAAATGCTCTCTCCTTGACTATTCTCTCTCAATTTTTCTGAACCCCCTCTTCTCCCAACTTTCTTCTATTTATAGTCAAGGTTAGTGGGGAGATCATGATTACAATCACCGTTAGTGCTACTAAAGGTCCAGTATTATCTGGTTAAAGTGGTCGTTTAGGTGGAAGGGCGGTGCAGCATTTATGATCTTGGAACTTGTTTCCATTTGCACCGATTATGTTCGGCAACTCACGTTCCCGTTCATACCATGTCCTTCCCGGATATGACTCATGCGCTCTTCCGGGAAGGATCAACCGGTCAACTCTGGGAACTTTGTGCTCAAAACCTGTTTTTACTTTAAGGCAGTTTCAAGAAGGGTTCGGGCCCAAGGACAGTACAGGCTTTGGAAGCTCAGCGCCGGGCCTGCATCCAGGGCCGGTATGGGCTTGGGCCCGGGGCCTAGATGGGTCTGGGCCCAAGGGGAGTATGGACTTTGGAAGCTCAGTGCCGTACAATATATTTTTTTTTTTTGTAAAAAAAAAATAAATAATAAATAATAATTATGTGGCGAATGACGTGACGATGAGGTGGCGCAATAGGAGCTCAGAAACAATAAATGTCACGCTTCAGCTTTTAGTAATATATAGATTTTCGTCGAACATTTAATATTTGCAAAAAATATATATATATATATATATATTATTGAAAAGTCCGCCCAAAATTATTTTATTATATACCCTTTTGGAACTCGAGTTTACTAAACATGAGTTTCGAATAGATAGCTTCCCACACGGATTGTCTAACGTTGTATTTTCTGTTAGGCATCAACTATTTGCTTGGAACTCAATTTTAGCAAATTTGAGTTCTAAAAGAGATTACATAACAAAATAACTTCGAACAGAAGCTTTTCAGTAATAATTCTTGCAAAAATTGAATATTTTGCAAAGAATGCCCTCTTTTTCACAACTAAAGTGGAATGTCATGATTAAATTTCTTTCATTTGAACCCACTTTTGCTTTTATTAGAACCAATCACAATATGCCACCTCAAAATTTTGAAAGGGTGGCGAAGAATTTTGCGTCTCTATTCTTTACAAGTATTCAGAACAAATCCACAAACCAAAACCCACCAATCCTTGGGATGACTTTGCCACTACCCCAATAACATTACTTCCAAAAAATTTACACCCATATCTTAATAGACAGGATGGCAGGACTTGTTTGGCCCAACCTCCCAACTTTTGAATTTTATGCTAATTATTGTTGCACATGTTAAGTTATACATTGCCGTACAAACTACAGCTAAAACACGATTTCAATTATAATTGTAAATTGTGAAATCATGTTTTGAAAATACAATTTTACAATTATAATTGAAATCATGTTAAAACTCGATTTTAGTTGTGTGCGTACACAAAATACGTAACTATCATTGCTCTAAATTTTAATCAAGGAAAAATTTTATTGCATGCAAAGGAATTACTAGTGTTCACATATTGTCAGAACTACTAGATGAAGAGATCAGAAGACTGTTAAAACTTGATTATACTGATCTCTCTCTCTCTCTCTCTCTCTCACAAACATGTATCAATAATTATTTCTGTACATGTTGAGTTATACATTGCCGTACACTCCAACTGAAAATGATTTCAACTGTCTCACATGCATAGTGTAACTACCACCTCTCTCTCTCTCTCTCTCTCTCTCTCTCTCTCTCTCTCTCTCTCTCTCTCTCTCTCTATATATATATATATATATAGTAATTTTGACTCCAAAATCCCTATAAGCGGTGCCTTAAAATGTGCACTCCAGTAACTTGATAAGGGACAGGCATAATCCGGGGGAGAGGTAGAGGTAGAGGATGATTAATTTGCAATTCCTACAGTTTGGATAAATCATATGTTAAACAGTACGCTGTGCAAAAAGTTCAAAGTGTTAAGAGTAAAGTACACCATCGGCCACAGAAGCCAATTATGATTGAAGCAGTGATACAGGGAATGAAAACTTACTACGAGGAGAAGGCCATCTCCTGAAAAACCAAACCTCTGTGCTCAAAATTTCTGAATTCATCAAAGCTCGCACAACCTGGACTGAGTACAATAGCATCCCCTGCGTTCATTACAAATTAAAAGGTCATTGTCTACAAGTTAGAAATCCTAATATTTAATACTAAAGACCACAGAAAGATTTTTCTAAACACAAAAGCTCACAGTTAACTTCATCAACTTGGTTAACTTAATCAACATCCTTGAAAAACCTAATGGTGCACTATTGGTAAAACAATGGAAGGTGAGTTTTCGAAGTTATGGGTGTGGATGGAAGCAACATTACAGCAGCATTGCTTCTTAAGAAGTCCTAGGATAAATTTCAAATGAGACTTTGAAACAAGTTCAATGCTTTTAAACAGTCTCAAAGCTCAACCATAAGAACTTTGGACAATAGATCTGCACAGTAACTTCAATCACTGAAGTTACTAACTCTACCTTGAATAGCTTTAAGTTTTCATGTATAATGTTTATTGGATTTGTAAGGAACAGTCTGAGCCTCCAGCTAAACAGGCCACCAAGACTAAAGTCCTACACAATTATTTTACGTTATTAGTGTATATGACTACACTGGATTTGAGCTTTGGTTATCTGGTTATGTACAAATTTTAGTATAGAAGTTCAAAGGAGGCAAGAAAGACAAGTTTCAAACAAATAAAGGAAAACGCTATTGAGGTCATTGTAGACAACTAAGGTAGCAGAATACTTAATAAGAAATTTAACCTAATAAATGCTAATAAAATTATATGCTTCCCTTGAAACTAGCCAATGTTCCAGTCCAACATGAAAAGAAATGTTGCCATAACCACTGTCATTTTATTGTAAATTAACACCTTGCTATCAAATCTCCTAACAATAACCATACAGGAAAATATTTTAAATACACTTTCTGATCAATAAAGCCTATAAATATACATCTTCTGTTATAGCTTTTATGACTTCCAATGTTTCAACAGAGGTTGTTCACCATATGCTCATGTCTTCAAACTCCCATATGTCCAATTATTTGTACCTCATGCTTTAATCAGACAGACTGGCCCTTGACAAAGAAATAGTACCTGCAATTTTACTTTAAAAAAATGGAAATTGCTAGTTTAATTATACATTTATAATTGTTCTTGTATGTGAAAACAGATGGAAAGTCCTATAATTATTTGCTTCAGCACTAGTTAGTTGCTTGTACAATTTTGGTCTTTGAATTTAGTTTTGTATAATACTGTTCTTGAGTTGGAAAGTCCTTGAATTGGTTTATGCCAACTTGTGCTTCAGTTGTTAGTGTAGCTAGAGGGAAGTGGGAGTGACATTTATTAGAGGTATTGCATTCTAAGCAGTGCCATTGTGCTCCTTGTGGAGCATTTAGAAATGAGCACAACAACAAAGCTTCCAAGGGTGTTGAGATATCCAGTCACAAGTCAGAGATGCTTTCCTTTGATTGCTTTTCCATAGTTCTCTGTACATCCAAGACACGATTCTTCCTTATCTTCTTGGAGTTATTGTTACCTTTCAGTAGTTAATTGTATTATTTGGTACGATAGAAGCTTCCATATCCTCCCATCTCCACCTCTCTTCTTCTTTAATGAAATTTCTATCAACGAAATAGAATCTCCGTTCTTGTTTTTCTTTCCTGTTAAATGTGTTATAATCAGGACTTATCCAAAGTTACACCAAAATAAGTTCTCTCTTTGAGAATCTTGATGTACATTTATTTGCATCTAAAGCATTTAAATATCTTTTCCTAAAGTTTTTCTTCATCCATTTATCCAACTTATATTTTCAAAAAACTAATAAACATTACAATGCACTTTATGAATTGAGGCTTATATTTGATCTAAAAGGCTGTATCCATCTCTTCCCTTCAGGAGCTATACTCATTTTTTACTTTGGCAACCACCTTATATTAAATCTAACCCGCCTATGAAGGACCAAGCCATCTAGACTACATAGTAAGAATCTGATCCAAGGTCACTAATTGTAAAATGATGCGCTGAAAGCAATGACAGAATAACAAAGTTTCTTGCAGCAATTTCAAGCATTGAAAAAGACAAACCAAATTTTGCCATCCTCTTAGCACAGTTGACTGCATCCTCCATATTTTTAGCTCCAATACAGGGAATGCTTAGACCATTATCGGACAGGGTCTTCTGAATCATCTTTCCCGAAGATCCGAACTTGGGTACATTTATGAACAGGAATCATTTAGTGTTAAGAATTTTTAAATAAAAGCATCTTTATTGAGTAATTCAGTACAAAACAAGAAGGAACAGATCACATACAGTGATCACACATCTATGATACTTCAGTGGATCAATCAATTGTTCAAATCCATTAGTTTCTTCCCCATTTACTACCTGCAAAAGTATAAGAAGAAAAACAACATAACATGTAAATAATAATAATTTCATTTGAAAGTCACAATGGGATGATCCTGGAAGCTCTCCAGATACATACCGTAAATTAATTTGATCCTCCTATACATGTGTTAACAGATAGGAAGCACAGACACAGCACGACATGAAACACAGTGAAAAATAATTTCTTGAACTAAACCAAAGAGAATGATGGCCTTGGATTGCACCAAGTCTGAAACCAAGTGGATTAAAAAACCATCAACATCTTTGTTAGTTTGAATCCTAAGATTTCCAATTTAACAAAAGCTTTATAGCTAAATCTGTCTTATACTCTACACTAGCAACCTATGGTAATTCCTTAAATTCCAACACAACATCATCCCCAAAGAACATGCCTTGTGTTACGAACATATTGTTGTTACTTAGTCACTTTGCATATTTTTTAATTTCTTTTTCATTAATATCCTTTATGCTATACCCACCAAAAAAAGGGTAAAAAACATAAAATGCAGAGAAAAATTATGCAAAATAAAATAATCTTGTTGTCAAGAGTGAAGTCCAAGCTTTCCATTCATCTCTGTCACCTTCTCCTCTAAGCAGATGATCCAACCATTCATCGATGTCATCATTGAGGTCATCAAGCTGTGAGCATCCTCTGTGAAGCTTTCTGGTCTTTTCTAGAGAACTCATCGCCAGTCCCTAAAGAGATGCGATGGGGCTACTGATGGGTTGTCGGTCGCCAATATAAGGTAAGTTGCAATGCAAAGGGAGAGAGAGAGAGAGAGAGAGAGAGGGTAAGAACTGAGAAATGAAAAGAGCTACATTCTCTTCGATCAATGGTGGTGATGGCAAAAATGCATAGTTTTGCAATGAATTCATAGTTTCCCTCGCTAAAAAAGGGACAGGGCGAGGACAAGGCACCCCTGATCTGACCCTACCCTGCCCAATTGCCATCCCTAATTCCATAAACACCCACGCAGCCGTGTCCAAGGTGTGTCCATGTCTGACACGACATGCAGCCCATTTTTCTGTGTCCATGCTTGCTAGGTTAACAGTTACCAACCACATTACAAGAAGCAAAAAGATGCTGGGAACCATAAAATAGCTGTCAACTGGACTTCATAAGAATTTATTTCAGAGACTTCTTAGCCTCAAGTCACTTTCAATGTTTGACATGTTGATGGATTCAAATCTACTTCAAATGGCATGTGCATAAATTAAATCCACTAGAGAAAATTCATTTCATACTCGATTTTCACACATGATCAGTACTTTTTTTTTTTTTTTAATAATTAGATAGTTACAACAATAGGGTAGTGGGGATTTGAACTTTGAACATCTCCATTGGAAACACTAAGAGGTACCAGTTGAACTACAAAGCTCTTTGCCACATGATGAATACTTAAGACATGTAAACAAGCAGCAAGGACATCAGGTTTCATGTGTATGCACTGTTCAAGGCAAAAAATAAATGTGTAATCATCACATCTAAAAAATTTGTCAACTGGCTGCTACACTTCGGTTTGTAGATTCACAATAATGGACAAAATGCATTATCACTGCAGGGTAAAAGAGTTTTATGTGGAAAGGACCTTATTATAATGCCCCAATGTCCCAAGAAGGGAAAAAAATGGAAAAAAAGGAACACAATGATAGTAAGAAACAAACAGAAAGTAAAACTCAATCACAAGTGCTCAGTAATATATAGATATCTTTCATTATAAAATTCCATGGGTTCCAAGTTTTTTCATCTCAATGTCTAGAAGTATGATAAACAGCTGTTAACACAATTCATTATTCAGAAAAATTAAAGGGAGTATAAAAAAAATAACAGACAAGGACAACAACATGTGCAAGCCTCGTTGCGGTAAAAACACATTGACAATAACCAAGTTTGCCTTTATAGAATCCTCAAAAACAAAGATTTACCACATTGCCATTAGTGGAATTTACAACATAAAATTAAATTAAATAAAAATAAAATTTGTTTAAGGCAAATTACTGATCTCTATCATATGTGGGATGAGGGTTGAATGCACATCGACATACTTTATGTTTCAAACCCTGATTAAGGGTGTCTCAGATAAGCAATACTTTTAAATCCTAAAAGTTGTTCACAGTTGTCTTATATAACTAAGATTTTTATGTAAATGAAATACTAAACATAACCAATCAATCATATACATGAAAGTAGAGCTTAGCACTAATTTAATATACCTTTGCAAGGCCACCAAGTAGAATTACAGACTTTTGTTGCTTCAGACCCAATAGTCCAGTGTACGTTGCTTCAACATTTGTTGCCTTACTGTCATCGACCCATGTTACCCCATTGGCATCCCTGTGTACTGCATAACGATGCTAATCTAGTATAAAATCCAGACTCTTTGATCTATGGGAAATAAAATCATAATAAACACTAAGGAAATAATGGGTGTGCCTAAATTATTGACTTAGCAACCATGGATTAAAGGAGCGTGATATAAAATTTTCAAGAGGTATAGATGCTAAGACATGACAACGATTTTATTACAAATTCAATGCATTATTTACACACCACTTCACACAGGTGAAAAAATATATTGTGTTCTAGAAAGTTAAATTAGAATGCCCTAAACACACTTACTGAGACAACAGTTTGTATATAACAATAGATGAATATCCATTATGGCTTACCAATTTCCATCCGATGCGGTGGTGCCCTTAAATTTTCAATTGTTGAACTCATACCACTAGCATCAAGTCCAAGATCAAGTCCGAGAACACATAATGCAGCCACTGCAGCATTGTAATAGTTGTGCGTTCCCATTACTTTCATTGCATCCAATTGTAGTTGTGAGACAACTCCCATGGTAGGAACTTCCAAGCTGGCAATTTTCGTCTCAATGTTGATCTGTTGCAAACAAGCAATGACCTCCAAAATAATAAGAAAGCAAAAAAAATGAAATACCTAATCAATACAAATTATACCTTAAAATCATAATTGTTTCAGAAAGCACTAGACAGGTGGCATAATGCCTTTAAAAAATATGCCCAGCTCCTATTTTTAGTGGCGTATATATTTGTTCTAGACCACAATTGAATAATAATGCTTAGGGTTACCTAATACTATTAATAGGTTAACCCCATGATACAACATTACCCAATTACCCTTATAATGTCCCTTCAAGCTGGGGCATATATAAGCATAACTTGTAACATAACAAGTATAAACAACTCCTGCACAATTGTTTCGTGAACATACTAGCAACTTAAGCCCTGTGGAGACGTACAAGGTAGCAATCACACCACTCGCCACTCTTTCTTGAAAAAGAGTGACAATCCGCCTCTATATGTTTGGTCCGTTCATGGAACATTGGGTTGGAAGTAAGATGAATTGCTGCTTGGTTGTCACAATACAAAATCATTGGAAATTACACAACAAAATTCAATTCCTATAGAAGATGTTTAATCCACATGAGTTCACACAATGAATGAACCATTCCTCTATAATCAACCTCTGCACTGGAACAAGACACAACACTCTATCTAGCTCTCACTTTTCCAATGATCAAGTTACACCTATACTAGATCACCTGAGGGTGATCCCATTCCTACCCAGCCTGAATTTGAAAAAACCTCTACATGCAAATCGCCATTGATTCTATATATAATTCCAAGCCTTGGGTGAGCCTCAAGATACTTCACAAGCTGAAGAACAACCTCATAATGTGTAAGGCAAGGCGCTCCCATATGCTGACTCACTGCACTAACAACAAATGATATATCTAACCAAGTAAAGGAGAGGTAGTTCAATTTACAAAGAAAGGATATATTTGGTCAACGTGTAGGGCAAGGTACTACCATATTTTCTGCTTGTCTTGTTACTCAAGAACCCTAGATCACATAACTGGTAACCCAGGTTTGCTTTCTGACCTTAAGCATTCTAATAATCTTCTTCAAGCCATGTTGGTAGATGGCTCAACTACTTCCATTTTTGGTTTGGACGCTGCCAACCTTAATCCTACTCTTTTACTATTTTCTTCCTTGCATATCCCTAAATTTCCTTTTTATCCTTTTGTCTATTACTAAGCTTACCAAAACTCTTAACTTTGCTGCAATCTTCTGGCCCACTTATGTATATTTCAGGGTCTCAAAACAGGAAAGAAGATTGGTGATGGACATGAAGTCAATGGACTTTATTACCTGGTCAATTTGAACTACTCTATTTTAGTGGCACTTCAATCATTGAATTCTTCCTTTCAACACCAATGTCATCTCGATCATCCTTCTCTTCAGATTTTGGAGTAATTAGTACCATCATGCAGCGAATAAGTGTGCGTGTGTGTGGTTTGTTTTTTTTTGTTTTTTATTTTTTATTTTTTTTTTAATTTATGAAACTGTGAAGTATTTTACTCCTAAAAACTAACCCAATGAATTATTAGTTTTCCATAAAGATCCCACCAAAAACCTACATAAGATTCTTAACCCCCACAATGAGTACATTTAAGAAGGGGTGCCCTACCTCTGTATCGGCCTCCCCCTTGATCACAATCTCCATGGCCTATAGATGTAGTAGCGAAAGCAGATTGATCAGAATAGTGAGCAATGGTATTGATGTTGGAGTCAGTTTAGGAGGCTTCGTGAAGACAATTAAAAACCTGACTGAGAGAAGGGACTGACCAAATTTTGAGATTTGAAAAGATCTAACCATTAAGGAGACCGAAAAGAAACCAAGAGCACACATACACTCTTGCTGTCGCTGCATGGCTTTAACATCTATAAAAATAGGCTGACAGATATTAAGCTCCCCACAAATGTTTTGAACTAAGCTTTAATAGTCCTCTAATGTTTTATTTGTCAATTGAATGGAGAAATAATTTTGATGAGGTTGATATTTTAGACAAAAATTGCTCACACCAAAATATATCTTTTGTGTTTGTTCCCATATCATTCCACAGAAAGACACAAATTTGAGCATCCTCAGCTTTCCAATCAAAGTGGCAGAGGATTTGACACTAAGTACTGGAACTTCTTTTTACCAAATAAAATTTCACAAAAAGGAAAAATGGTATCAAACTTCCACTATCACAATAAGTCAGTATCAAAGCCCAAGGTTGAATCTGCTATGAAGGTAATGTCTAGTGCACATATGAAGTTAGTTCAAGATAGACACGTATGACGTATGCGAATTCATTCAAGATAGATTTGAGTTTGGATTTGGTTGTGCAAACAATGATCATCTTATTCAAGGAACCTTGTTTGGATTAAGGTGGATTTATGAAAATTACTAAAAATTTGGTGGCTTCAACCCATAGAACCTCCCTTAGGGGATGAGGAGAAGACTCTTAGAAGAATCTTAGAAGAATATGGAGTGGGTTTCTTCCAAGAGTATAGTCCTTTTTTTGGGGTTGAAAAAAAAAAACCTGTGTGTGCGTAACAGTTTGTTTATTTTTTAATTCCAAGAATTGCTTGAATACAATTGATCGTATATCTTGTTGAGAATGTAGGGGCACAAAGGAGTATCCAAAGGGGTGCTAATAAATACTTTAGAGGTTTCCTAGTATGAATTGGTTACTTATGTGAGTTTTCTTGGTATTGCTTGTCAAAGAAGTAATTTAATGTTCCTTTGTCCACCAAGAAAAGTATTAAAGCCTTACATATAGACAACACTATGAAGGGTTTGGTAGTGTAGCTTGAGGTGTGTGTGAGACTTAGAAGACAAAGTTTTGTCTAGTGTGTTAGTGTGAGAGAACCTATGAGTGCATTTGATTGTCTATGGTTGTAATTCTTATCATTGATAGTGTATTTTGGCTGGCGTTACTTGTGGATATAAGCATAGAGTTTTCCAAAACACGTTGAATTCTGAGTTGTGGTGCTTGCTATTGGTATCAAGCTTCCATTATACCTGCATGGTAATCACAAAGCCTCATCTCCAGCTATTACCCAATTCCAGAACCAACAACCATATTCCTAGTCCATTTGGTCAATGATAGACTAGCAGGCCTTGTTCTCTTCTCAAAGTTTTCTAACAAATACTTGGTTGTTGTCCCTTTCCACATCTTCCATTGAGCACTACCACTCACCAAGCCTACTAAGCATATCAATCCTTTACTTCTTTCAATCACCCAAAGTCTATCCCCATCATTGCCCTCTTCAAAGGTTGCCTTTATTGATTGTTGTAATTTGGGCTCTTGATTTGTGCCACTATAGTACACTTCCAGTGTACTTGGTTGATTTTTTTTCTAATAAAATTACTTACGTTACTTATCAAAAAAAAAAAAAAAAAAAAAAAAAAAAAAGAAAAAAAGAAAGAAAGTTGCCTTGAAAGTTTTCTCCTCAATTTGTAAAATTTTCTGTCCTATCAAGCCACACAAACAAACCCCCCCTTGCCCATCAAGATTGACCTCTTACACCACTCCATAATAAAAAGGCAGAAATCTTGATCTGATTTAGAATCCTGGAATTAAAAACCAGAGGCTTTGCAATAGCAAAATGAAGCTCTTTTTGTATTGAAATGAAGGTGCAGGGCTTGATGCTTTAGGGCCAAAATGGCCAAATACCATCCTTGGCTGAAACATTTAGCAATCTACCACTGTTTGTGAAATATTTAGCAATCTACTACCTTTTTAAAATTCGAGTTTGACATGTAACTCAAGTTTCAAAAACTCAAGTTCTATAAAAAACTGCCATGGTGGCACCCACTAACCTGTATTATTTTAATTAAAAAAGGCCACGTAGAACTCGAGTTTGTGAAACTCGACTACAAACTCGAGTTCCTTGTAATGTGTAACTCGAGTACCATAAAACTGAGGTCCATATCTCTAAAACTGTGGTCCTCATTTTTAATGGCAACATTGTAAATCTAACATAAAACTTCTCCTCACCAAAATGGCTGAATAGATTCCTTTTCTTTAGTCTATTTCTTTTCTTCTTTTCCTTTACTTTTCTTCTTCACTTCAGCTTGACCCACACGCATAAGGCCACATCTCTGACATGAAGTGAAGCTTGTGAGACAAGCTCCTTAAATGAGTCTTTGACTTGCCTACTCTAATGACCACACTTGCTCCTGAGGGATGGTGTGGTTCACAAGTTTGACTGGTTTCAAGTGAGGCTTGGGTAAGACAATGAAATGGGAAAAGAAAAGGAGAGGTACAGAGGCATAGGAATCTGAGCTTATTTCTCACTTGTTCAAAATTTTAAAGGAACTTGAGCTTCAAGAGCTAGAGTTTCGTATTATAGGAACCTCGAATTTTTAAAACTTGAATTCCACATGGACTTTTAAATTATATAATGCCAGATCAGCTTCTGCCACTATGTCACATTTTTTTGGATCTTGATTTTCATAAACTCGAGTTCTATGTAGAACTAGAATTTAATGAACTCGAATTTCAAAACAGAGGTAAACTGCTATATATTTCGCAAACAGTGGTAGATTGCTAAATATTTCAGCCAAAGATGGTATTTGGCCATTTTGGCCGATGCTTGAGGACTTCCCCTGGTGGTGTTTGATTAGAGTCTTTGAATCCAAATTTACATTTGGGGCAGTTTTTGATTCTCTAAAGAGCCTCTAGATCCAAATTTATGTTTGGTGTCACTTAGGAAAAAAGTGGAGTAACAGAAAATCAGGTCCTGCAATATACAGTCCAAAATCAACTAATGCTCAAGTTCCTAGCCCATAGCCCTACTTTAACTGAGGGTGGGGCCATTTGCTTTTGGAATTATGTATATACTTTCAAAACATTGTGCTCAATATATGGTCCTCAATGAGTCCTGAGCAAAAAATATATGAAGGAAAGACATCTTACTTTCACTCCAGGAAAGGCTCCTATCCAAGCAAGATTAAAATTTTCAGCATGTTCCCTAACAGCTTCATTCAAATGCTGATTTCCTAAAAGTGATCGGAACAAAGCTGTTAAAAGATAAACCAACTACAATCTGCACAACAAGATAAGATACCTAGATCTTAATATAAAATACAAACTGATGATATAAAGACAAAAGTCCAGACTTAATCAGAACGGTCCTCTGATCATCAAACATAAGGCTTTTATGCTTATGGGTTTCAGAATTGCCAATCTTCTTTTAGAATAAGAGCTATGCAGCAGGAGCAGAAAAGTTTCCTGCCTCAAATGTGTTTCAAAAGAATCAAAACCACAGTAAAATGTATGTATTTCAGCTTGCAGAAACATGCATATTTATTAAAACAACAACTTAAAACTTAAACATTCCATCTTCCATGGCAATTGAAATTGCAATTAACCTACTCTGTCTTCCTCTAAACTCTAAACTGAGAGTCTATTGGGAAGATTCCTGAAGTGTCACTGAGATCACAGCTTATTTTATGAAACAAGTCCACTTTTGAGTATGTTTTTCAGAAAGTTCATAGTTTTGTTTCTTCTTAGTTCAAAAAAAGGTTTGTCATAGACTTTCAACAAAAGATCTCACTTCTATTTTCCAGGTCCTCATTCAGGTTACATTGATCAGGTTCCTTATTTCCAACCCAGGTATACAAGAATTATACAAGAAGACTATTATCACTTATTTACCTATTGTCACTACAAGGACCCTATGGACTCTTTCCAATTCTATAAAATTGGGGAACTCTACTAAACCATCACACTTACAAGTGGAGTCCAACTCAAACCTGAAGTCGTATTTATTATAATTTCTCAATTATTTCTTATAATCTTTATTAAAAAATTCAATCTTATAAAAAAAAAATTTAAAAAAAAAAAAAAAGAAAAAGAAAAAAAGTATGAATATCTCCGGAAAAAAGTTCATATAACTTTCTTGGGACAAAATATGTCTACCTGAGATATGATAAAAGTACTTACCGAAACAAAGAAGTCCCAGTTTGGTGCCAGTCATGTGAGAAAGTAAACTGCACTTGGTCATTGCATAATTCTTCATTGTCTTGTGCCTTTCTAAATGATCAGGGGTAAGATTTAACACAGCAGCAACCTGCAAAGATGCCCATATATTAGCAGACAAATAAAAAGGGGGAGGGGGGATATAAATGAAACTTGGACTGTTAAAATTTCAAACCGACTCACTGAAGGGCAGAAGTACTTGTTGGGAATTTCCATTTGATAACTGCTAACCTCCACAACAGCAACCTGAAAGAGAAATGAACCATTACAGTTGACCTTGACTTCAAAGGACAATGAAATTCGCAGATAAATACTTGTAAAATGACATTTTAAATATATCCGAGTGGAAGGAGAAATGATTCTTACAATCAGACTCACCTGAAACCCAGGCTTCATAGAAGGTGATAAGCACAGAAAAGCAGCCTCCGAGAGTGGATTTCCAAGGTTTCCCCCAACAAATGCCTCAATGCCAAAATGATTAAGCATCTGACTTCAAATGATCACAAAAATATAATTAATAAAGAATATAGCAAATTCACATTGCAACAAGATGAATTTAGAAATGGCAAGGAATCAAAGTTACTCAAGCAGTAATTATTAGTAATTCTCTTACACCATGTTTGAGAGTTTATAAAAGAATGGAATGAGTTGATCATAAAGGAATAAATATGGAGTATTTTTATAGTATGTTTTAAGAGTTTATAAAACAAGGAATGGAAGAGTAAGAAATATATAATTTCACTAGTATATAATCCACCTTTTATTTGTCTTTTTTTTTTTTTTTTTTTTCAAAATGTAGATAATTCAGTATTTGATCTCCATTTCATTAAATAAATCAGAATTCCTCTTATTTTTTGAAAGGAATGCTTAGGAGGGAATGGAATAGGCATTCCCTTATAACTATTCCATTCCTTTCTACAATCTCTCCATTACCCCTACACATATAACACCAATCAACAAGAGGGAAACCTCTCCTCCTCAAATTATCACCATTGAGAATCCTCCCCCAAGCCACAGTCCAAACAAAGAAAGAAACCCATCTA
Source organism: Quercus robur (assembly GCF_932294415.1). Taxonomy (NCBI): domain Eukaryota; kingdom Viridiplantae; phylum Streptophyta; class Magnoliopsida; order Fagales; family Fagaceae; genus Quercus; species Quercus robur. The sequence continues at coordinate 26,342,938 of NC_065540.1, read as the reverse complement.
GGTACCTAGACGCCCTAGATACCTTTCCAAGGAAATATGACCGAAGAGGAACCTCTTAGTGTATTATGAAACAAGCAAATATCAAATACCCCTTTCTTCTTTGGCACCCACTGCATAAGATCCCCACCATCACTAGCAAGAGAATTAGACACCAGAATATGAAGAAAGTCCACTACTAGCTCCAATTCCCAATTGTTAAAGTCACGAAAAAATCTAACATCCCATATCCTCCTCTCCCCCACCCCTTGCCTAATCAAAGAAGAATCAACCGAAGCCTCCTTATCAATAGCAATGTCATATAGAATCGGGTAAGCCTCTTTCAAAGATTGATCACCACAACAACAATCATACCAAAACTTCAACCGATTCCCCATCCAAACATTAAACCAAGTAAAATGACTAAAAACTTCCCAAAATATTCCTCCATAAACCACAACCATAAGAACCCCTACCCAATTTTGACTGCAATCCACCCATATTTTCCTTCTACCAACTACCTCCAAAGTCATGTCTCCTCATTCCCAAACCACCACAACCATTTCCCCAATAAAGCTTTGTTGAAGGTGGTAATCTTCCTTATTACTAGCCCACCATTAGGCATAGGGGTACAAACCTTGCCCATCTCACTAAGTGAATTTTTTAGACTCATCCTCCATACCACCCCATAAGAAGTTCCATTGCATCTTCTCAATCCTTTTTTTTGATAGGTAATTAGAAATCTTATATTAAAGAGGGAAAAAAATAAATGAGAAGTACAAGATGTTCATGATGATGAACAACAACACAACACAATAGCAACACAGCACAACACAACACAACAGCAAGAGAGGAGTCAGGAAACTAAGCTAAGGGAAGGCATAAACTCAGAGAGAGAAGAACACTCAGTAAAACCCCAACAACGAGACCACTCCATTAGACTGTGTTGGCATAAAATCTTTAACTCCTCCAATGTTTTCTCTTTATCTTCAAAAGATCGACGATTTCGCTCCAACCACACAATCCACATTAAGCACCCTGGAACCAAATTCCAAATTTCCGAATTATACTTCTCAAGCCACTGATGCCAACTAGATAACAAACCCACCAACAAACCCAGCATAACCCAATGAATACCAAAAGACTAAAGCATGAAAGCCCATAGGGAATGAGTAACAGGACAATGAAGAAGAAGGTGGTCTACCGACTCCCCATCACAGCAACACATACAACACCAATTAGCCAAAGGGCGACCCTTAAGCATTAGATTATCCAAAGTGAGGATCTGACCATGTGTAGTTGTCCACAGAAAGAACGCCACACACTTAGGAATCTTTGGTTTCCAAACACCCTTCCAAGAAAATAAAGAATTCGAGGCACCCTGAATCTCATGGTAGTAAGATCGGGTGTCGAACTTTCCATCCCCTTTTAGCCGCCAGCAAAGAGTATCTCTCCTATCACCCCGAGGAATATGAGGATGGATAAGCTGAAATAGAGAATAAGATGCAGCCAACTCCCAATCTTCAAACGCTCTATAAAACCTTAAATTCCACACTCTAATAGTACCCCATTTTGGAGCCCACAATACCTCAGAGATGCAAGCATCCTTGACCGCTGAACATGCATAAAGCTCAGGATAGCGATCTTTTAAAGAATTCTCACCAATCCACCTATCATGCCAAAAGCAGATACGAGTTCCATCACCCACTGCAAATGACAGATGCTTAGAAAAGCTCTCCCACCCTTCATTAATGCTTCTCCAAAGACCACACCCATGAGCCCTCCTGCAGACTTTAGTGCACCACCCCCCTTGACCCTCACCATATTTTGTGGAGATAACCCTCCGCCAAAGATTGGCATCTTCTCAATCCTATTTGCCACACTAGCAGGAATAGTAAAGAGCGAGAGGTAGTAGGTAGGAAAGCTCGAAAGTGTACCTTTAAGCAAAGTCAACCTACCACCTTTAGAAAGATACAACTTCTTCCAACCTGCCAATCTTTGGTCAAAATTTTCCAATATTGGGTTCCAAATAGAAACAGACTTATGATAAGCACCCAATGGCATACCAAGGTAGGACATGGATAAATTTCCCCGTGGGTAAATTTCCCACCTGTCAAAACTATTTTGAGACTCAGAAATAAGTCGATGTAAAACCCCTTTTAGCCGGTTTGCCACTAAATTGATGGGTCGAAAGTCTCTGATATTGGAAGCATTTTTTTTTTTTAGGCATTAAAGAAATAAAGATGGAGCTTAATACAATCATGCTTTTTGTGGATCGAGATAAGGCTCATTTGCAACATTGATTCTAACAATTAATTTTATCATTCTAGATTAATTTAATGATGTGGTGGAATATAAAACATTTTTCTTCACAATGCCACCAAAGGTGCTTAAAGAATTGGTGCAAGTATCACTTGTGACATTCTTATCAGCTATCCTTCACCATCTCAGAACTCAATGATGAGTTTTCCCCAATTAGGGGAGAATGATGTGGGAAGTGTAAAGACATTTTATTTTAATTTGGTTTTGCATAATTTTAGAAGTCAATTGTATTTCATTAATGTTTGATTGGATTTCATTTTAGCTCTTATAGTTAATTAAATTATTTTTATTTTATTTGATTTCCTAGGCCAATAGCCTTATAACTTAACTGGCACCTCTTGGTATTTCCAACAAAGATGTCTACAGTTGAAGTCCCCCCCACCCCCCAACTTTTGATTTATTTAAAAATAAATTTAATTTTCTAGAGTCAAGGATATTTATGTACTTCAGTAATAGGGATTTCCTATATTATAGAAGTCAAAGATAAGTGTATATCAATAATGATCCAAAATAGTGTTGAAAATTTGCAGAGGAGAATAGTGTGACAAGGAAGAGCACAAGCAATAGTGGGAAATCAACATAGCATGTGATTTTAGAGAATTCTTTGGTGCTTCTCAAATAAAGAATAGGAGCATTAGAGTAAATTGCATTTTCAAGAGACAAGAAATGGGGTTAGGGTTTAACAGATACAAGAAATTTGGTGGTGGTTAACACATTTTCTATTTTGAAAGCAACAAACAACACTTCTCGTTCTTTAAAATATGTTTTCCGTTTTTTTTAAGTGGTTACCAATTTACATAGTTTGGGAATGGTTTCAAATCCAACACTAGATTTTAAGGTTTCAATCAAAACCCTGAACTTTCTAAATTGCTTCAATTCTTTTTTTTTTTTTTTTAAATGTAATATAATTTTATTGGGGAAAAAATACCTTGCACATTCAGGACTCATAAGTAATATAGCCAAAGGAATTACCAAAAAAAAAAGGATCTCTTTAATTAAAATTTACTTCACAGCAATTCACTATTAACTAAAAGTAAAGAAAAATCAAGTAAACTATGCTTAAGAGTTAAGACTTATCTAGGCACTAGCTGTCACATGAATGCCAACTGATATTTTAGTGCAAAGAAATCATAAAACTATGGCTTCTTCATTAACCTATGCTTACTTATGAGGATAGGAAGTTTCGTTTGAGCTACAATGCTCTGGGGACAAAAATTTTAGCATCTTACTCATTTGTCATTTTATTTCAATTTTTCATCTTGTGCTCCCACAAAGGAAATTATACCTTTATAAGCAGCAAAATAGGATTCTAATTTCTTCTGCTATAGCTCACAATAAAAAAGCATTTAACAAAGAAGTTATAATGTCTAAATACATATACACGCATACATACATGCATGCATACATACATACATACATACATACATACATACAAACATACAAACAAAGAGAAAGGGACTTGTAAAACCTGTCCAGCAAAAGTAACTACAGTTGATTTTCCATTGGTTCCAGTCACTGCTAAAATCTTGATATCTTTTGGAAGAATTTCTGCAGCAAAATCCAACTCAGACATTATCCGCTGTCCCTGCATTTATTTTTTTTTATGCACAACTTTTTGAATTGGTGGATAACAGCATCATGTAGAACAACTTCAATGAAGGACATGAAATATTTAAGAGGGTTCAAATTTCATACGTTGAAAGCAGGTGGAAACAAGTATATAAAAGCATGTCATTATATAATATTTAAAGCAATTTTTTATTTGCCCTGGTGTGGAAGGGAGACAGTGCATTTTCCATTTTCTTGTTCAAATATAGGAATATGGTTTTTTTCCTTTATTTTTAACGTCAATCATATAAATTAATTGACTTACTGACTCCAACAATGTGGATAGACCATAATTTTCTGGTGGAACTCCAGGGGAAACAACCACCAAATCGACATCCTTAAGTAGCTGTACATCAAGGTTTCCAAGAATTGTTCTCAAACCACTATACTCTTCAAAAAGAGGATCTTGCTGCAACCAATAAGCAATGGGACCGTGTTACAATCATATAAATAGGTAGATAGGAAAAGAGACAGAGGAGACCTATTTAAAGCGACATTTAAATTTAAGAGAATCATGAAAAAAGTTATGAAAAAGGATATGCAAATTTACCTCTAACAGACCCAAATTCTTATTTTCATCAATCGCTAGAACTGAAGCACCTCTCGCAAGAGCAAGCCTAGCTGCAGCTCTTCCAGATTTTCCCAGACCAATGATCTACAATTTAATGAAACAATTCAATCACCTCCAACGTGCACATATCCAACAACACCAGTTAGCACATCTTCCATATAAAAGACAATTTCCAATTCCATAAGTTTGCTTTTGCAATAATCTTACCATATAAAATGGTTTCTTTTATTTTTATCAATAATTCATAATTCAATGTCAGAATCAGCAAAACAAATATAACAAATTCATCAACTCAACAAGATGGGTTTTTGACCAGTTTCTCTATAAAACCATAAGACATCACAAATTCCAAATTCTTCTCACTCCCTTCATCCAAATTATGAAGGCAATAAAAATAATAGAATGTGACTGCGCAGCTCAGCAATGAACAAAGTCCCTTCTCACATTGTATATATACAAAGGGGAAAGTTAATGGATGACCTGATGGCACTGGTTTAGTAACTATTTTCATAAACTTTTTATGAGGAAAAAAAAAACTAACATTTTATCACAGTTTTTTATATTCATCTGTGAAAGTGGTATTATATTTTCTTAAAATGGTTCATTATCAAATACCCTAAGAGCACCCATATATAAAATGTAAGTTCCTCTAATTTTTACTACATGGAGAAAACTCAATTGTGAAGCAAGAGATAGATAGCATAATAATCAATTTGTTGGTGAAATAATGAGCTAAAGCAAAATTTTAAAAATGCTGCGCATGAATTAAAGGCTATAGAGAAACTCATACAGCAACGGATTGGCCTTGAAGGTCCTTTCTGGGAGCGCAAGATTTGATGATCTTTGATAGTCTGTTCTTTGCAGGGCGGTTAGGTCTAAGTCTTAGAGTTAAAGTTTCATATCCATGGCTTAGGCTTAGAGATCGCAGGAGCATCGTGGATTCGTGGTGTCTACACTCTACGGTCTACTCTACATTTACTTACCGTTGGAGTATACTCTGGAAGCGGAAGAATTCCATTGAGATGGTGCTGACGTGTGACCATTGATTGGTTGCTTTTTTACAGGGTACTGGCTAGTTTTTTTTTTTTTTTTTTTTTTTTTTTTTTTTTTTTAGAATACAACTAGTTTTTTGACTTAGGGATGTGAGTCGTGATTAGGTTATCAAATGAGTAGGTTTTGGGTTGACATAATTAAGTTGGGTACATAAATATTTTATTGCCCATTTAATTAATTACTTCTAACCCAAACTCAACACAACCTAATTATTATGAAATTTCTAGCCTTTTACCCTTATTTTTAAAAATATTTGGCAATATACCCCTATTTTGAAACTCAATTATCTCAAAATCGAGTTTCAATGAAAAACCCGCTTGGTTTAAAATCGAGTTATGCCCGATTAAACTTAAAAAATTAAAAGAAAAAAAAGCATGGAACTCGAGTTCCATTTAAAACGCCACTATAGGGTTTTAAAACGCTGCTATAGGGCTCCCTAAACCTGGTATATCAAACTTATGAAAAATATTGCATGAAAACATCACTATAGGTCTTTAAAACGCTACTATAGGGCTTTAAAACGCCGCTATAAGACTCCATAAACTTGGTATAGGGTGATCAAACTTATAAAAAAAATAAAATTGCATGAAAATGCCACTATAGGTCTTCTGGAACGCCGTTATAGGTATGGAACTCGAGTTCCATGAATTTTTTTTTTTTTAGTTTGATCGGGCATAACTCAATTTTAAACCAAGCGAATTTTTCATTGAAACTCGATTTTCATAAAATCAAGTTTCGAAATAAGGGCACAAACCTATATAGTTTCAAAACAAGGGCATATTACCAAATATTTTTAAAAATAGGGGTAAAAGGCTATAATCCCCCAATTATTATGTGTAAACCTCAACCCACCCAATTACCCAATAATCAAAATTACCAAAATGCCTCTAAAACTAAAAATGACCAAAGTACTCTTAAAATCCTTTAAGATTATCAAAATATCCGCTAAACTTAAAAAAAGACCAAATATGATCAAAAACCACTAAAAATTACTAAAATACCCATGAAACCTAAAAATGACCAAAATACCGTTAAAACCTTAAAATTGACCAAAATACCTCATAAACCTAAAAAATATCGAAATACCCTTGAAACTAAAAATGTCCAAAATATCCCTAAAACCTAAAAATTATCAAAATACCCTCTAAACCTAAAAATGACCAAAATACTTCTCCTAAACCTAAAAAATGATCGGAATACCCCAAAACCTAAAAAAATACCAAAATACTCCTGAAATCTAGAAAATTACCAAAATACCCCCCTAAACCTAAAAATGACCAACATACCCCCCCCCCTAAACATAAAAAATGACCAAAATACTCTCGAAACCTAAAAAAAAAAAAAAATCCAAAATACCCCCTAAAACTAAAAAATAACGAAAATACATCTGAAACCTAAAAATGACCAAAATACCCCCGAAACCTAAAAATTAACCGAAATACCACCTAAACCTAAAAAATGACCAAAATACCCCTTGAACCTAAAAATGACCAAATACCCCTAAAACTATAAAATGACCAAAATATCCCCTAAACCTAAAAATGACCAAAATACCCTCAAACCTATAAAATGACAAAAATGCCCCTAAACCTTTAAAATAACCCAAATACACCCAAAACCTCTAAAATGAACACAAATAACCCGAAATCGCTAAAATTACCAAAAATATCCTGAAACTTCTAAAACGACCAAAATAGCTCTAAACCTCTAAAACGACCAAAATACCCCTCGAAATATCTAAAATGACCAAAATACCACTAATCCTATAAGATGAAAAAAATACACCCGAAGCCTCCAAAATTACCAAAATAGAGGTTTGGAGTATTTTGGATGTTTTAAGGGTATTTTCGTCAAATTAAAAGATCTAAGAGTATTTTAGTCATTTTGTAAGTTTCGAGGGAATGTCACTAATTTTTTAGGTTTTAGGGGAGTTTTGTTAATTTTTAGATTTTGGGGCTATTTTGGTAATTTTCTAGGTTTTGGAGGGTATTTTGGTCATTTTTTAGTTTTAGGGGGTATTTTGATAATTTTTTAGGTTTAGGATGCATTTTTATCGTCTTATTGGTTTAAGGGGCGTTTTTTTTCATTTTATAGGTTTTAGGGTATTTTGGTCATTTTTTAAGTTTCAAGGATATTTTGGTCACTTCTAGGTTTCAGGGTTATTTCGGTTAATTTTTAGTTTTTAAGGGTATTTTGATCACATTTTAGTTTTATGGGGTATTTTGGTCAATTTTTAGGTTTACGGGGTAATTTTGTCATTTTTTATCGAAATCTCTCAAACGAACAAATACCTTTGAAACCTTAAAAATGACCAAAATACCCCAAAACCTGTAAAAGGATTAAAATGGTAACCCCAAAATCACAAAATGACCAAAATGCCCTCAATTTCTCTAGAATGAGCAAAAAGACCCTGAAACCTCTAAAATGACCGAAATACCGCGAAATCGCTAAAATGATCAAAAATATCCCAAAACCTGTAAAATGATAAATTCCCCCAAAATCGCAAAAATGACCAAAATGACATAAAATTCCCCCAAAACTGAAACCTATAAAATGACCAAAATATCCCAAGACCATCTAAATGACTAAATACCTTGAAACTTTAAAACGGGCCTAAAATATGTGAAACCTACAAAATAACCAAAATTTTTGGGTTATATTGTGTCATTAAGTGGTTTCAGGGGTATTGTGGTCATTTATGAGGTTTTATGATATTTTGGTCATTTTACAGATTTCAAGGGAATACTATTCATTTTAGAGCTTTGGGCTTTTTTTTTTTATTATTTATTTTTTTTTTTTTTTGGGATCATTTTATAGGTTTTTGGGTGTTTTCGCCAGCTTAGAGGTTTCATGGGTAATTTTGGTCATTTGAGGTTTTAGGGATATTTTGATCATTTTTAAAATTTTGGGAGTATTTTGGTCAGTTTCAAGTTTTTTTTCCTCATTGTAGAGGCTTTTAGGGAATTTTTCTCATTTTAGCGATGTCGAGGTGTATTTTTTAATCATTTTAGATGTTTGGCGCATTTTGGTCATTTACAAGGTACCCAAATTTGATTGCTCATTCTAGTCGTTTCAAGGATGTTTTGGTTATTTTAGAGGTTTTGGGGTTATTTTAGTCATTTTAGGGATTTTGGGGCTATTTTGGTCAATTAAGAGGTTTTGGATTTTTTTTTGTTTTTTTTTTTTTTAACGGTTTGAGTTTTGGGGGTATTTTGGTAATTTTGGTGATTTTAGGGGTGTATTGGCCATTCTAGTGATTTCAAGGGTATTTTTGTCAAAATTTTCCAGACTAAAAAAAAAATATATATATATATATATATATTTTTACTCATGAGAATTTCCAAATTATCAACTGTAAGCAGTAAGCTCCAAGGACGGACTTGATGGGCCAAACCACTATTTTGGCTCACAATCTATTTGTTTGGTGGGTCTGAGTATCCTACCTTGGGTTGTCCTAGGCTAAGGGACTCAATGCAAACACTTTTCTCTCTCTTTCTCAATATTAACTCCTCTCTCTCTCTCTCTCTCTCTCTCTCTCTCTTTTCTCTTTTCCCTCAGAATTGCATCCCCCTAATATCCATTCATTTCTCCTATTTATAGCCTTTGTTAATGGGGTGATTGTCATTATCTTCTCCCTTAGTGCAAAGAAGGGTCCAATGTCAATGGGCTTAAGTGGGTTTTTAGGTACGAGTAGTCTTGGAAATGGTTCCCACTTCAGTTAATGTGCTCGGCAGCGGAGTTTCCTAAGGTTCTGCCGGGCACGTAAATGGCGATGTGTCCAGGCGATGTGACCGAGCATGTGCATAGTGCTCGAAAATGGTTTCCCGAGCATCCTGTGTGCAGGGTGTATGTGATCCACTTTCTAAATGTCCGAACAATACTCAGTCCACGTTGGTAGCTATTCGTGGGTCTAGGCCGAGGCCTTTGTCGATGTGAAGATTAGATCCTTGGCCCATATCATTGGGTGCTGTACATCAACCATTAAATACCCCAAAACCTTTAAAATGACCAAAATACCCTTAGAACTTCCAAAATCACTAAAATGCACCACGAATGTCCAAAATATCCCAAAAGCCTAAAAAATGACCAAAATGCCCCCAAAACCTGCAAAACGACCACAATACCCCCCCTCCCCTCAAAACTTTTAAAATGACCAAAATACCATTGAAACCTCAAAAATAAGTAAAATACCCTTGAACCTCTAAAAATGACCAAAATACTCCTAAACCTCTAAAATAGCCAAAATACACTTGAAATCCCTCAAACGAACAAAATATACTTGAAACGTTAAAAAACACCAAAACCCCTCAAAACCTCTAAAATGACGAAAATACCCCCAAAAACCAAATAAATAACTAAAATAGCCTTAAAACCTCACAAACAACCAAAATACCATAAAACCTATAAAATGACCAAAATTCCCTAAAACATCTAAAATGAGCAAAAATACCTTGATACCTCTAAATGACAAAAAAAAAAAAACTTTTGAAACCACTAAAATGAAAAAAAAACAAATATCT